>NC_138976.1:92381939-93775618 GCF_964341445.2 Mesoplodon mirus | reverse complement strand
TGGTTTTCAGGCGGCTTGGAAGCTGCAACGCAGTTGCTTTCCAAAGGGGGGAAGCCGGGCTCCTCCCACATTCTCCAGTTTCCAACGTGACCACGCAGCACATTGAGCAGCGCTCTCTGACTGACGACTGGAGACTTTCAGCCACACTGGGCCTTTCTATGATCGCGCTTCATTGGACTCCGGGTGTTTGTTTGGCGCGCCATGAAGGGCATTATTACCCGCTGAATGACTTAGTCAGGCCTACGTGACGTTGGAACGACCCAGTGCCTCACAATTTTACCGGTTTCTCTGTAGTTTCTCTCAGGCCGGACCTACAGTGTACCTTGCGTCCCAGTAGTAGGAGAGTGACAGGTAAGAGTTGCCAGGAGGCACTTTAGGCTCAGGGATTCTTTCAGTGCACTTCGGGGGGCCTCCCCAGAGGGAGAGCCAGGTTGAACGTAATACTGGCAGAAGCGTTGCCCTGGGGCTGCCTAACACGTATACACGGCCTGCTCCGCAAGCGAGGATCAGTTCATTGCCCTCCCGCATGCGTAGAAAGAGCTGACCCCCAACAGCCTGTTCTGTGCTACGTTGCTCGGAAAACGAGAAGGGGACTCCCAGTGCACACGCTCTCCCTCAGGAGGGAATTCATACGTGACTCTCCTAGGCCTTACGGAAAGCCGTAGAGGAGTTAAAGCACTCTGGCATCGAGTCAGGGCTCAGGGAGATGGCTGCACACAAAACCCTGCTGACAGGAAGCACTCGTGCTTACCTCGAGGCTAGGGCTCGCGTTTACTTCGCACTTTAGCTAGGGCAAGCGTGGGATGAGCTCCTAGCAAGGCCCTGGAGACCCCCTGGATTCATAGGAGAAAACGCACTTTCTTCCCGGAGGCATGCCTAAGGGTGACTAGAAGACGGGTAACAACAATGTCTTTTCAGTCAGCCTTGAGGCCGCCACTATCTACCTTTCAAGTGGGGGGAATACTGCCTTTTTACAGGCTTCTCAACTACAAACGGGATCACCCAGCACATACACCTATCTTCTCTGACAATCCAAAGGAGACCCTTGGAACACAGTTCGGCCTTCTGCCATGAAACTTCTGGATGCAGTGTGTTCTATATGTGGTGAATGGCATAATCCTCTAAATGCCCTCAGTAGGCCTAGGTGACTCTGGATGTCCCAAGTGCCTAGCAAGGCTCAGGGTAAATCTCTCTTTCGGGCCGGACCTAAAGGCCAGTTTCCGCATCACTTAGAGAGACGTCGAGCAGGAGCCCCCAAACTGCACTGGAGGCCCCGGTGGTTTCTTTCAGGGCAGCTTAGGTTTCCTCAATGTGGCCGACACTCCTGGAGCAAAAGCCTGCCAAGAACCGCGTTCCTGAGGCCGCTTCGAAGCTGTGGCACGCTAGCCATAGAGAACACATTAGTCCCCGGCCCTTCCAACTGCATAGTGAGGGACGGTGTTCCCAGAGCTGTGTATCCCTTGATCGTGCTCAGAAGGCTTTGGGTACACCGTGTGCTTCCTTGGAAACAAGGGCCCACGTGAGAGCATTGAGTGCTGTGAGGCATACTAAAGGTAAAGGCGTCCATGGACTAAGACTTCCTGGAGACTGGTGCACCCCCTATCTCTGGCAGTGGGAAACTGTGCACCTTGCCTCGGGACCAGAGGTCACATTTACTTGGCACTTTAGCTACAGTTGGCTCCGGGGGTGAGCTCCCAGGAAGGAATCGCAAGCACGGGGTTTCTTTTGGAAAAACTCACTGCTCCTCAGAGGCATCTGCGGAGTGAAGCGTATCCTTGCTGGTGTGGTTTTCAGGCGGCTTGGAAGCTGCAACGCAGTTGCTTTCCGAAGGGGGGAAGCCGGGCTCCTCCCACATTCTCCAGTTTCCAACGTGACCACGCAGCACATTGAGCAGCGCTCTCTGACTGACGACTGGAGACTTTCAGCCACACTGGGCCTTTCTATGATCGCGCTTCATTGGACTCGGGGTGTTTGTTTGGCGCGCCATGAAGGGCATTATTACCCGCTGAATGACTTAGTCAGGCCTACGTGACGTTGGAACGACCCAGTGCCTCACAATTTTACCGGTTTCTCTGTAGTTTCTCTCAGGCCGGACCTACAGTGTACCTTGCGTCCCAGTAGTAGGAGAGTGAAAGGTAAGAGTTGCCAGGAGGCACTTTAGGCTCAGGGATTCTTTCAGTGCACTTCGGGGGGCCTCCCCAGAGGGAGAGCCAGGTTGAACGTAATACTGGCAGAAGCGTTGCCCTGGGGCTGCCTAACACGTATACACGGCCTGCTCCGCAAGCGAGGATCAGTTCATTGCCCTCCCGCATGCGTAGAAAGAGCTGACCCCCAACAGCCTGTTCTGTGCTACCTTGCTCGGAAAACGAGAAGGGGACTCCCAGTGCACACGCTCTCCCTCAGGAGGGAATTCATACGTGACTCTCCTAGGCCTTACGGAAAGCCGTAGAGGAGTTAAAGCACTCTGGCATCGAGTCAGGGCTCAGGGAGATGGCTGCACACAAAACCCTGCTGACAGGAAGCACTCGTGCTTACCTCGAGGCTAGGGCTCGCGTTTACTTCGCACTTTAGCTAGGGCAAGCGTGGGATGAGCTCCTAGCAAGGCCCTGGAGACCCCCTGGATTCATAGGAGAAAACGCACTTTCTTCCCGGAGGCATGCCTAAGGGTGACTAGAAGACGGGTAACAACAATGTCTTTTCAGTCAGCCTTGAGGCCGCCACTATCTACCTTTCAAGTGGGGGGAATACTGCCTTTTTCCAGGCTTCTCAACTACAAACGGGATCACCCAGCACATACACCTATCTTCTCTGACAATCCAAAGGAGACCCTTGGAACACACTTCGGCCTTCTGCGATGAAACTTCTGGATGCAGTGTGTTCTGCATGTGGTGAATGGCATAATCCTCTAAATGCCCTCAGTAGGCCTAGGTGACTCTGGATGTCCCAAGTGCCTAGCAAGGCTCAGGGTAAATCTCTCTTTCGGGCCGGACCTAAAGGCCAGTTTCCGCATCACTTAGAGAGACGTCGAGCAGGAGCCCCCAAACTGCACTGGAGGCCCCGGTGGTTTCTTTCAGGGCAGCTTAGGTTTCCTCAATGTGGCCGACACGCCTGGAGCAAAAGCCTGCCAAGAACCGCGTTCCTGAGGCCGCTTCGAAGCTGTGGCACGCTAGCCATAGAGAACACATTAGTCCCCGGCCCTTCCAACTGCATAGTGAGGGATGGTGTCCCCAGAGCTGTGTATCCCTTGATCGTGCTCAGAAGGCTTTGGGTACACCGTGTGCTTCCTTGGAAACAAGGGCCCACGTGAGAGCATTGAGTGCTGTGAGGCATACTAAAGGTAAAGGCGTCCATGGACTAAGACTTCCTGGAGACTGGTGCACCCCCTATCTCTGGCAGTGGGAAACTGTGCACCTTGCCTCGGGAACAGAGGTCACATTTACTTGGCACTTTAGCTACAGTTGGCTCCGGGGGTGAGCTCCCAGGAAGGAATCGCAAGCACGGGGTTTCTTTTGGAAAAACTCACTGCTCCTCAGAGGCATCTGCGGAGTGAAGCGTATCCTTGCTGGTGTGGTTTTCAGGCGGCTTGGAAGCTGCAACGCAGTTGCTTTCCGAAGGGGGGAAGCCGGCCTCCTTCCACATTCTCCAGTTTCCAACGTGACCACGCAGCACATTGAGCAGCGCTCTCTGACTGATGACTGGAGACTTTCAGCCACACTGGGCCTTTCTATGATCGCGCTTCATTGGACTCGGGGTGTTTGTTTGGCGCGCCATGAAGGGCATTATTACCCGCTGAATGACTTAGTCAGGCCTACGTGACGTTGGAACGACCCAGTGCCTCACAATTTTACCGGTTTCTCTGTAGTTTCTCTCAGGCCGGACCTACAGTGTACCTTGCGTCCCAGTAGTAGGAGAGTGACAGGTAAGAGTTGCCAGGAGGCACTTTAGGCTCAGGGATTCTTTCAGTGCACTTCGGGGGGCCTCCCCAGAGGGAGAGCCAGGTTGAACGTAATACTGGCAGAAGCGTTGCCCTGGGGCTGCCTAACACGTGTACACGGCCTGCTCCGCAAGCGAGGATCAGTTCATTGCCCTCCCGCATGCGTAGAAAGAGCTGACCCCCAACAGCCTGTTCTGTGCTACGTTGCTCGGAAAACGAGAAGGGGACTCCCAGTGCACACGCTCTCCCTCAGGAGGGAATTCATACGTGACTCTCCTAGGCCTTACGGAAAGCCGTAGAGGAGTTAAAGCACTCTGGCATCGAGTCAGGGCTCAGGGAGATGGCTGCACACAAAACCCTGCTGACAGGAAGCACTCGTGCTTACCTCGAGGCTAGGGCTCGCGTTTACTTCGCAGTTTAGCTAGGGCAAGCGTGGGATGAGCTCCTAGCAAGGCCCTGGAGACCCCCTGGATTCATAGGAGAAAACGCACTTTCTTCCCGGAGGCATGCCTAAGGGTGACTAGAAGACGGGTAACAACAATGTCTTTTCAGTCAGCCTTGAGGCCGCCACTATCTACCTTTCAAGTGGGGGGAATACTGCCTTTTTCCAGGCTTCTCAACTACAAACGGGATCACCCAGCACATACACCTATCTTCTCTGACAATCCAAAGGAGACCCTTGGAACACACTTCGGCCTTCTGCCATGAAACTTCTGGATGCAGTGTGTTCTATATGTGGTGAATGGCATAATCCTCTAAATGCCCTCAGTAGGCCTAGGTGACTCTGGATGTCCCAAGTGCCTAGCAAGGCTCAGGGTAAATCTCTCTTTCGGGCCGGACCTAAAGGCCAGTTTCCGCATCACTTAGAGAGACGTCGAGCAGGAGCCCCCAAACTGCACTGGAGGCCCCGGTGGTTTCTTTCAGGGCAGCTTAGGTTTCCTCAATGTGGCCGACACGCCTGGAGCAAAAGCCTGCCAAGAACCGCGTTCCTGAGGCCGCTTCGAAGCTGTGGCACGCTAGCCATAGAGAACACATTAGTCCCCGGCCCTTCCAACTGCATAGTGAGGGATGGTGTTCCCAGAGCTGTGTACCCCTTGATCGTGCTCAGAAGGCTTTGGGTACACCGTGTGCTTCCTTGGAAACAAGGGCCCACGTGAGAGACTTGAGTGCTGTGAGGCATACTAAAGGTAAAGGCGTCCATGGACTAAGACTTCCTGGAGACTGGTGCACCCCCTATCTCTGGCAGTGGGAAACTGTGCACCTTGCCTCGGGAACAGAGGTCACATTTACTTGGCACTTTAGCTACAGTTGGCTCCGGGGGTGAGCTCCCAGGAAGGAATCGCAAGCACGGGGTTTCTTTTGGAAAAACTCACTGCTCCTCAGAGGCATCTGCGGAGTGAAGCGTATCCTTGCTGGTGTGGTTTTCAGGCGGCTTGGAAGCTGCAACGCAGTTGCTTTCCAAAGGGGGGAAGCCGGGCTCCTCCCACATTCTCCAGTTTCCAACGTGACCACGCAGCACATTGAGCAGCGCTCTCTGACTGACGACTGGAGACTTTCAGCCACACTGGGCCTTTCTATGATCGCGCTTCATTGGACTCCGGGTGTTTGTTTGGCGCGCCATGAAGGGCATTATTACCCGCTGAATGACTTAGTCAGGCCTACGTGACGTTGGAACGACCCAGTGCCTCACAATTTTACCGGTTTCTCTGTAGTTTCTCTCAGGCCGGACCTACAGTGTACCTTGCGTCCCAGTAGTAGGAGAGTGACAGGTAAGAGTTGCCAGGAGGCACTTTAGGCTCAGGGATTCTTTCAGTGCACTTCGGGGGGCCTCCCCAGAGGGAGAGCCAGGTTGAACGTAATACTGGCAGAAGCGTTGCCCTGGGGCTGCCTAACACGTGTACACGGCCTGCTCCGCAAGCGAGGATCAGTTCATTGCCCTCCCGCATGCGTAGAAAGAGCTGACCCCCAACAGCCTGTTCTGTGCTACGTTGCTCGGAAAACGAGAAGGGGACTCCCAGTGCACACGCTCTCCCTCAGGAGGGAATTCATACGTGACTCTCCTAGGCCTTACGGAAAGCCGTAGAGGAGTTAAAGCACTTTGGCATCGAGTCAGGGCTCAGGGAGATGGCTGCACACAAAACCCTGCTGACAGGAAGCACTCGTGCTTACCTCGAGGCTAGGGCTCACGTTTACTTCGCACTTTAGCTAGGGCAAGCGTGGGATGAGCTCCTAGCAAGGCCCTGGAGACCCCCTGGATTCATAGGAGAAAACGCACTTTCTTCCCGGAGGCATGCCTAAGGGTGACTAGAAGACGGGTAACAACAATGTCTTTTCAGTCAGCCTTGAGGCCGCCACTATCTACCTTTCAAGTGGGGGGAATACTGCCTTTTTCCAGGCTTCTCAACTACAAACGGGATCACCCAGCACATACACCTATCTTCTCTGACAATCCAAAGGAGACCCTTGGAACACACTTCGGCCTTCTGCCATGAAACTTCTGGATGCAGTGTGTTCTGCATGTGGTGAATGGCATAATCCTCTAAATGCCCTCAGTAGGCCTAGGTGACTCTGGATGTCCCAAGTGCCTAGCAAGGCTCAGGGTAAATCTCTCTTTCGGGCCGGACCTAAAGGCCAGTTTCCGCATCACTTAGAGAGACGTCGAGCAGGAGCCCCCAAACTGCACTGGAGGCCCCGGTGGTTTCTTTCAGGGCAGCTTAGGTTTCCTCAATGTGGCCGACACGCCTGGAGCAAAAGCCTGCCAAGAACCGCGTTCCTGAGGCCGCTTCGAAGCTGTGGCACGCTAGCCATAGAGAACACATTAGTCCCCGGCCCTTCCAACTGCATAGTGAGGGATGGTGTTCCCAGAGCTGTGTATCCCTTGATCGTGCTCAGAAGGCTTTGGGTACACCGTGTGCTTCCTTGGAAACAAGGGCCCACGTGAGAGCATTGAGTGCTGTGAGGCATACTAAAGGTAAAGGCGTCCATGGACTAAGACTTCCTGGAGACTGGTGCACCCCCTATCTCTGGCAGTGGGAAACTGTGCACCTTGCCTCGGGAACAGAGGTCACATTTACTTGGCACTTTAGCTACAGTTGGCTCCGGGGGTGAGCTCCCAGGAAGGAATCGCAAGCACGGGGTTTCTTTTGGAAAAACTCACTGCTCCTCAGAGGCATCTGCGGAGTGAAGCGTATCCTTGCTGGTGTGGTTTTCAGGCGGCTTGGAAGCTGCAACGCAGTTGCTTTCCAAAGGGGGGAAGCCGGGCTCCTCCCACATTCTCCAGTTTCCAACGTGACCACGCAGCACATTGAGCAGCGCTCTCTGACTGACGACTGGAGACTTTCAGCCACACTGGGCCTTTCTATGATCGCGCTTCATTGGACTCCGGGTGTTTGTTTGGCGCGCCATGAAGGGCATTATTACCCGCTGAATGACTTAGTCAGGCCTACGTGACGTTGGAACGACCCAGTGCCTCACAATTTTACCGGTTTCTCTGTAGTTTCTCTCAGGCCGGACCTACAGTGTACCTTGCGTCCCAGTAGTAGGAGAGTGACAGGTAAGAGTTGCCAGGAGGCACTTTAGGCTCAGGGATTCTTTCAGTGCACTTCGGGGGGCCTCCCCAGAGGGAGAGCCAGGTTGAACGTAATACTGGCAGAAGCGTTGCCCTGGGGCTGCCTAACACGTGTACACGGCCTGCTCCGCAAGCGAGGATCAGTTCATTGCCCTCCCGCATGCGTAGAAAGAGCTGACCCCCAACAGCCTGTTCTGTGCTACGTTGCTCGGAAAACGAGAAGGGGACTCCCAGTGCACACGCTCTCCCTCAGGAGGGAATTCATACGTGACTCTCCTAGGCCTTACGGAAAGCCGTAGAGGAGTTAAAGCACTCTGGCATCGAGTCAGGGCTCAGGGAAATGGCTGCACACAAAACCCTGCTGACAGGAAGCACTCGTGCTTACCTCGAGGCTAGGGCTCGCGTTTACTTCGCACTTTAGCTAGGGCAAGCGTGGGATGAGCTCCTAGCAAGGCCCTGGAGACCCCCTGGATTCATAGGAGAAAACGCACTTTCTTCCCGGAGGCATGCCTAAGGGTGACTAGAAGACGGGTAACAACAATGTCTTTTCAGTCAGCCTTGAGGCCGCCACTATCTACCTTTCAAGTGGGGGGAATACTGCCTTTTTACAGGCTTCTCAACTACAAACGGGATCACCCAGCACATACACCTATCTTCTCTGACTATCCAAAGGAGACCCTTGGAACACACTTCGGCCTTCTGCCATGAAACTTCTGGATGCAGTGTGTTCTATATGTGGTGAATGGCATAATCCTCTAAATGCCCTCAGTAGGCCTAGGTGACTCTGGATGTCCCAAGTGCCTAGCAAGGCTCAGGGTAAATCTCTCTTTCGGGCCGGACCTAAAGGCCAGTTTCCGCATCACTTAGAGAGACGTCGAGCAGGAGCCCCCAAACTGCACTGGAGGCCCCGGTGGTTTGTTTCAGGGCAGCTTAGGTTTCCTCAATGTGGCCGACACGCCTGGAGCA
This sequence comes from Mesoplodon mirus, assembly GCF_964341445.2. NCBI lineage: Eukaryota > Metazoa > Chordata > Mammalia > Artiodactyla > Ziphiidae > Mesoplodon > Mesoplodon mirus. The sequence continues at coordinate 93,767,150 of NC_138976.1, read as the reverse complement.
AAAGCCTGCCAAGAACCGCGTTCCTGAGGCCGCTTCGAAGCTGTGGCACGCTAGCCATAGAGAACACATTAGTCCCCGGCCCTTCCAACTGCATAGTGAGGGACGGTGTTCCCAGAGCTGTGTATCCCTTGATCGTGCTCAGAAGGCTTTGGGTACACCGTGTGCTTCCTTGGAAACAAGGGCCCACGTGAGAGCATTGAGTGCTGTGAGGCATACTAAAGGTAAAGGCGTCCATGGACTAAGACTTCCTGGAGACTGGTGCACCCCCTATCTCTGGCAGTGGGAAACTGTGCACCTTGCCTCGGGACCAGAGGTCACATTTAGTTGGCACTTTAGCTACAGTTGGCTCCGGGGGTGAGCTCCCAGGAAGGAATCGCAAGCACGGGGTTTCTTTTGGAAAAACTCACTGCTCCTCAGAGGCATCTGCGGAGTGAAGCGTATCCTTGCTGGTGTGGTTTTCAGGCGGCTTGGAAGCTGCAACGCAGTTGCTTTCCGAAGGGGGGAAGCCGGGCTCCTCCCACATTCTCCAGTTTCCAACGTGACCACGCAGCACATTGAGCAGCGCTCTCTGACTGACGACTGGAGACTTTCAGCCACACTGGGCCTTTCTATGATCGCGCTTCATTGGACTCGGGGTGTTTGTTTGGCGCGCCATGAAGGGCATTATTACCCGCTGAATGACTTAGTCAGGCCTACGTGACGTTGGAACGACCCAGTGCCTCACAAGTTTACCGGTTTCTCTGTAGTTTCTCTCAGGCCGGACCTACAGTGTACCTTGCGTCCCAGTAGTAGGAGAGTGACAGGTAAGAGTTGCCAGGAGGCACTTTAGGCTCAGGGATTCTTTCAGTGCACTTCGGGGGGCCTCCCCAGAGGGAGAGCCAGGTTGAACGTAATACTGGCAGAAGCGTTGCCCTGGGGCTGCCTAACACGTGTACACGGCCTGCTCCGCAAGCGAGGATCAGTTCATTGCCCTCCCGCATGCGTAGAAAGAGCTGACCCCCAACAGCCTGTTCTGTGCTACGTTGCTCGGAAAACGAGAAGGGGACTCCCAGTGCACACGCTCTCCCTCAGGAGGGAATTCATACGTGACTCTCCTAGGCCTTACGGAAAGCCGTAGAGGAGTTAAAGCACTCTGGCATCGAGTCAGGGCTCAGGGAGATGGCTGCACACAAAACCCTGCTGACAGGAAGCACTCGTGCTTACCTCGAGGCTAGGGCTCACGTTTACTTCGCACTTTAGCTAGGGCAAGCGTGGGATGAGCTCCTAGCAAGGCCCTGGAGACCCCCTGGATTCATAGGAGAAAACGCACTTTCTTCCCGGAGGCATGCCTAAGGGTGACTAGAAGACGGGTAACAACAATGTCTTTTCAGTCAGCCTTGAGGCCGCCACTATCTACCTTTCAAGTGGGGGGAATACTGCCTTTTTACAGGCTTCTCAACTACAAACGGGATCACCCAGCACATACACCTATCTTCTCTGACAATCCAAAGGAGACCCTTGGAACACACTTCGGCCTTCTGCCATGAAACTTCTGGATGCAGTGTGTTCTATATGTGGTGAATGGCATAATCCTCTAAATGCCCTCAGTAGGCCTAGGTGACTCTGGATGTCCCAAGTGCCTAGCAAGGCTCAGGGTAAATCTCTCTTTCGGGCCGGACCTAAAGGCCAGTTTCCGCATCACTTAGAGAGACGTCGAGCAGGAGCCCCCAAACTGCACTGGAGGCCCCGGTGGTTTGTTTCAGGGCAGCTTAGGTTTCCTCAATGTGGCCGACACGCCTGGAGCAAAAGCCTGCCAAGAACCGCGTTCCTGAGGCCGCTTCGAAGCTGTGGCACGCTAGCCATAGAGAACACATTAGTCCCCGGCCCTTCCAACTGCATAGTGAGGGACGGTGTTCCCAGAGCTGTGTATCCCTTGATCGTGCTCAGAAGGCTTTGGGTACACCGTGTGCTTCCTTGGAAACAAGGGCCCACGTGAGAGCATTGAGTGCTGTGAGGCATACTAAAGGTAAAGGCGTCCATGGACTAAGACTTCCTGGAGACTGGTGCACCCCCTATCTCTGGCAGTGGGAAACTGTGCACCTTGCCTCGGGACCAGAGGTCACATTTACTTGGCACTTTAGCTACAGTTGGCTCCGGGGGTGAGCTCCCAGGAAGGAATCGCAAGCACGGGGTTTCTTTTGGAAAAACTCACTGCTCCTCAGAGGCATCTGCGGAGTGAAGCGTATCCTTGCTGGTGTGGTTTTCAGGCGGCTTGGAAGCTGCAACGCAGTTGCTTTCCGAAGGGGGGAAGCCGGCCTCCTCCCACATTCTCCAGTTTCCAACGTGACCACGCAGCACATTGAGCAGCGCTCTCTGACTGACGACTGGAGACTTTCAGCCACACTGGGCCTTTCTATGATCGCGCTTCATTGGACTCGGGGTGTTTGTTTGGCGCGCCATGAAGGGCATTATTACCCGCTGAATGACTTAGTCAGGCCTACGTGACGTTGGAACGACCCAGTGCCTCACAATTTTACCGGTTTCTCTGTAGTTTCTCTCAGGCCGGACCTACAGTGTACCTTGCGTCCCAGTAGTAGGAGAGTGAAAGGTAAGAGTTGCCAGGAGGCACTTTAGGCTCAGGGATTCTTTCAGTGCACTTCGGGGGGCCTCCCCAGAGGGAGAGCCAGGTTGAACGTAATACTGGCAGAAGCGTTGCCCTGGGGCTGCCTAACACGTATACACGGCCTGCTCCGCAAGCGAGGATCAGTTCATTGCCCTCCCGCATGCGTAGAAAGAGCTGACCCCCAACAGCCTGTTCTGTGCTACGTTGCTCGGAAAACGAGAAGGGGACTCCCAGTGCACACGCTCTCCCTCAGGAGGGAATTCATACGTGACTCTCCTAGGCCTTACGGAAAGCCGTAGAGGAGTTAAAGCACTCTGGCATCGAGTCAGGGCTCAGGGAGATGGCTGCACACAAAACCCTGCTGACAGGAAGCACTCGTGCTTACCTCGAGGCTAGGGCTCGCGTTTACTTCGCACTTTAGCTAGGGCAAGCGTGGGATGAGCTCCTAGCAAGGCCCTGGAGACCCCCTGGATTCATAGGAGAAAACGCACTTTCTTCCCGGAGGCATGCCTAAGGGTGACTAGAAGACGGGTAACAACAATGTCTTTTCAGTCAGCCTTGAGGCCGCCACTATCTACCTTTCAAGTGGGGGGAATACTGCCTTTTTACAGGCTTCTCAACTACAAACGGGATCACCCAGCACATACACCTATCTTCTCTGACAATCCAAAGGAGACCCTTGGAACACACTTCGGCCTTCTGCGATGAAACTTCTGGATGCAGTGTGTTCTGCATGTGGTGAATGGCATAATCCTCTAAATGCCCTCAGTAGGCCTAGGTGACTCTGGATGTCCCAAGTGCCTAGCAAGGCTCAGGGTAAATCTCTCTTTCGGGCCGGACCTAAAGGCCAGTTTCCGCATCACTTAGAGAGACGTCGAGCAGGAGCCCCCAAACTGCACTGGAGGCCCCGGTGGTTTCTTTCAGGGCAGCTTAGGTTTCCTCAATGTGGCCGACACGCCTGGAGCAAAAGCCTGCCAAGAACCGCGTTCCTGAGGCAGCTTCGAAGCTGTGGCACGCTAGCCATAGAGAACACATTAGTCCCCGGCCCTTCCAACTGCATAGTGAGGGATGGTGTTCCCAGAGCTGTGTATCCCTTGATCGTGCTCAGAAGGCTTTGGGTACACCGTGTGCTTCCTTGGAAACAAGGGCCCACGTGAGAGCATTGAGTGCTGTGAGGCATACTAAAGGTAAAGGCGTCCATGGACTAAGACTTCCTGGAGACTGGTGCACCCCCTATCTCTGGCAGTGGGAAACTGTGCACCTTGCCTCGGGACCAGAGGTCACATTTAGTTGGCACTTTAGCTACAGTTGGCTCCGGGGGTGAGCTCCCAGGAAGGAATCGCAAGCACGGGGTTTCTTTTGGAAAAACTCACTGCTCCTCAGAGGCATCTGCGGAGTGAAGCGTATCCTTGCTGGTGTGGTTTTCAGGCGGCTTGGAAGCTGCAACGCAGTTGCTTTCCGAAGGGGGGAAGCCGGCCTCCTCCCACATTCTCCAGTTTCCAACGTGACCACGCAGCACATTGAGCAGCGCTCTCTGACTGACGACTGGAGACTTTCAGCCACACTGGGCCTTTCTATGATCGCGCTTCATTGGACTCGGGGTGTTTGTTTGGCGCGCCATGAAGGGCATTATTACCCGCTGAATGACTTAGTCAGGCCTACGTGACGTTGGAACGACCCAGTGCCTCACAAGTTTACCGGTTTCTCTGTAGTTCCTCTCAGGCCGGACCTACAGTGTACCTTGCGTCCCAGTAGTAGGAGAGTGACAGGTAAGAGTTGCCAGGAGGCACTTTAGGCTCAGGGATTCTTTCAGTGCACTTCGGGGGGCCTCCCCAGAGGGAGAGCCAGGTTGAACGTAATACTGGCAGAAGCGTTGCCCTGGGGCTGCCTAACACGTGTACACGGCCTGCTCCGCAAGCGAGGATCAGTTCATTGCCCTCCCGCATGCGTAGAAAGAGCTGACCCCCAACAGCCTGTTCTGTGCTACGTTGCTCGGAAAACGAGAAGGGGACTCCCAGTGCACACGCTCTCCCTCAGGAGGGAATTCATACGTGACTCTCCTAGGCCTTACGGAAAGCCGTAGAGGAGTTAAAGCACTCTGGCATCGAGTCAGGGCTCAGGGAGATGGCTGCACACAAAACCCTGCTGACAGGAAGCACTCGTGCTTACCTCGAGGCTAGGGCTCGCGTTTACTTCGCACTTTAGCTAGGGCAAGCGTGGGATGAGCTCCTAGCAAGGCCCTGGAGACCCCCTGGATTCATAGGAGAAAACGCACTTTCTTCCCGGAGGCATGCCTAAGGGTGACTAGAAGACGGGTAACAACAATGTCTTTTCAGTCAGCCTTGAGGCCGCCACTATCTACCTTTCAAGTGGGGGGAATACTGCCTTTTTACAGGCTTCTCAACTACAAACGGGATCACCCAGCACATACACCTATCTTCTCTGACAATCCAAAGGAGACCCTTGGAACACAGTTCGGCCTTCTGCGATGAAACTTCTGGATGCAGTGTGTTCTGCATGTGGTGAATGGCATAATCCTCTAAATGCCCTCAGTAGGCCTAGGTGACTCTGGATGTCCCAAGTGCCTAGCAAGGCTCAGGGTAAATCTCTCTTTCGGGCCGGACCTAAAGGCCAGTTTCCGCATCACTTAGAGAGACGTCGAGCAGGAGCCCCCAAACTGCACTGGAGGCCCCGGTGGTTTCTTTCAGGGCAGCTTAGGTTTCCTCAATGTGGCCGACACGCCTGGAGCAAAAGCCTGCCAAGAACCGCGTTCCTGAGGCCGCTTCGAAGCTGTGGCACGCTAGCCATAGAGAACACATTAGTCCCCGGCCCTTCCAACTGCATAGTGAGGGATGGTGTTCCCAGAGCTGTGTATCCCTTGATCGTGCTCAGAAGGCTTTGGGTACACCGTGTGCTTCCTTGGAAACAAGGGCCCACGTGATAGCATTGAGTGCTGTGAGGCATACTAAAGGTAAAGGCGTCCATGGACTAAGACTTCCTGGAGACTGGTGCACCCCCTATCTCTGGCAGTGGGAAACTGTGCACCTTGCCTCGGGACCAGAGGTCACATTTAGTTGGCACTTTAGCTACAGTTGGCTCCGGGGGTGAGCTCCCAGGAAGGAATCGCAAGCACGGGGTTTCTTTTGGAAAAACTCACTGCTCCTCAGAGGCATCTGCGGAGTGAAGCGTATCCTTGCTGGTGTGGTTTTCAGGCGGCTTGGAAGCTGCAACGCAGTTGCTTTCCGAAGGGGGGAAGCCGGGCTCCTCCCACATTCTCCAGTTTCCAACGTGACCACGCAGCACATTGAGCAGCGCTCTCTGACTGACGACTGGAGACTTTCAGCCACACTGGGCCTTTCTATGATCGCGCTTCATTGGACTCGGGGTGTTTGTTTGGCGCGCCATGAAGGGCATTATTACCCGCTGAATGACTTAGTCAGGCCTACGTGACGTTGGAACGACCCAGTGCCTCACAATTTTACCGGTTTCTCTGTAGTTCCTCTCAGGCCGGACCTACAGTGTACCTTGCGTCCCAGTAGTAGGAGAGTGAAAGGTAAGAGTTGCCAGGAGGCACTTTAGGCTCAGGGATTCTTTCAGTGCACTTCGGGGGGCCTCCCCAGAGGGAGAGCCAGGTTGAACGTAATACTGGCAGAAGCGTTGCCCTGGGGCTGCCTAACACGTGTACACGGCCTGCTCTGCAAGCGAGGATCAGTTCATTGCCCTCCCGCATGCGTAGAAAGAGCTGACCCCCAACAGCCTGTTCTGTGCTACGTTGCTCGGAAAACGAGAAGGGGACTCCCAGTGCACACGCTCTCCCTCAGGAGGGAATTCATACGTGACTCTCCTAGGCCTTACGGAAAGCCGTAGAGGAGTTAAAGCACTCTGGCATCGAGTCAGGGCTCAGGGAGATGGCTGCACACAAAACCCTGCTGACAGGAAGCACTCGTGCTTACCTCGAGGCTAGGGCTCGCGTTTACTTCGCACTTTAGCTAGGGCAAGCGTGGGATGAGCTCCTAGCAAGGCCCTGGAGACCCCCTGGATTCATAGGAGAAAACGCACTTTCTTCCCGGAGGCATGCCTAAGGGTGACTAGAAGACGGGTAACAACAATGTCTTTTCAGTCAGCCTTGAGGCCGCCACTATCTACCTTTCAAGTGGGGGGAATACTGCCTTTTTACAGGCTTCTCAACTACAAACGGGATCACCCAGCACATACACCTATCTTCTCTGACAATCCAAAGGAGACCCTTGGAACACACTTCGGCCTTCTGCCATGAAACTTCTGGATGCAGTGTGTTCTGCATGTGGTGAATGGCATAATCCTCTAAATGCCCTCAGTAGGCCTAGGTGACTCTGGATGTCCCAAGTGCCTAGCAAGGCTCAGGGTAAATCTCTCTTTCGGGCCGGACCTAAAGGCCAGTTTCCGCATCACTTAGAGAGACGTCGAGCAGGAGCCCCCAAACTGCACTGGAGGCCCCGGTGGTTTGTTTCAGGGCAGCTTAGGTTTCCTCAATGTGGCCGACACGCCTGGAGCAAAAGCCTGCCAAGAACCGCGTTCCTGAGGCCGCTTCGAAGCTGTGGCACGCTAGCCATAGAGAACACATTAGTCCCCGGCCCTTCCAACTGCATAGTGAGGGACGGTGTTCCCAGAGCTGTGTATCCCTTGATCGTGCTCAGAAGGCTTTGGGTACACCGTGTGCTTCCTTGGAAACAAGGGCCCACGTGAGAGCATTGAGTGCTGTGAGGCATACTAAAGGTAAAGGCGTCCATGGACTAAGACTTCCTGGAGACTGGTGCACCCCCTATCTCTGGCAGTGGGAAACTGTGCACCTTGCCTCGGGACCAGAGGTCACATTTACTTGGCACTTTAGCTACAGTTGGCTCCGGGGGTGAGCTCCCAGGAAGGAATCGCAAGCACGGGGTTTCTTTTGGAAAAACTCACTGCTCCTCAGAGGCATCTGCGGAGTGAAGCGTATCCTTGCTGGTGTGGTTTTCAGGCGGCTTGGAAGCTGCAACGCAGTTGCTTTCCGAAGGGGGGAAGCCGGCCTCCTCCCACATTCTCCAGTTTCCAACGTGACCACGCAGCACATTGAGCAGCGCTCTCTGACTGACGACTGGAGACTTTCAGCCACACTGGGCCTTTCTATGATCGCGCTTCATTGGACTCGGGGTGTTTGTTTGGCGCGCCATGAAGGGCATTATTACCCGCTGAATGACTTAGTCAGGCCTACGTGACGTTGGAACGACCCAGTGCCTCACAAGTTTACCGGTTTCTCTGTAGTTTCTCTCAGGCCGGACCTACAGTGTACCTTGCGTCCCAGTAGTAGGAGAGTGACAGGTAAGAGTTGCCAGGAGGCACTTTAGGCTCAGGGATTCTTTCAGTGCACTTCGGGGGGCCTCCCCAGAGGGAGAGCCAGGTTGAACGTAATACTGGCAGAAGCGTTGCCCTGGGGCTGCCTAACACGTGTACACGGCCTGCTCTGCAAGCGAGGATCAGTTCATTGCCCTCTCGCATGCGTAGAAAGAGCTGACCCCCAACAGCCTGTTCTGTGCTACGTTGCTCGGAAAACGAGAAGGGGACTCCCAGTGCACACGCTCTCCCTCAGGAGGGAATTCATACGTGACTCTCCTAGGCCTTACGGAAAGCCGTAGAGGAGTTAAAGCACTCTGGCATCGAGTCAGGGCTCAGGGAGATGGCTGCACACAAAACCCTGCTGACAGGAAGCACTCGTGCTTACCTCGAGGCTAGGGCTCACGTTTACTTCGCACTTTAGCTAGGGCAAGCGTGGGATGAGCTCCTAGCAAGGCCCTGGAGACCCCCTGGATTCATAGGAGAAAACGCACTTTCTTCCCGGAGGCATGCCTAAGGGTGACTAGAAGACGGGTAACAACAATGTCTTTTCAGTCAGCCTTGAGGCCGCCACTATCTACCTTTCAAGTGGGGGGAATACTGCCTTTTTCCAGGCTTCTCAACTACAAACGGGATCACCCAGCACATACACCTATCTTCTCTGACAATCCAAAGGAGACCCTTGGAACACACTTCGGCCTTCTGCCATGAAACTTCTGGATGCAGTGTGTTCTATATGTGGTGAATGGCATAATCCTCTAAATGCCCTCAGTAGGCCTAGGTGACTCTGGATGTCCCAAGTGCCTAGCAAGGCTCAGGGTAAATCTCTCTTTCGGGCCGGACCTAAAGGCCAGTTTCCGCATCACTTAGAGAGACGTCGAGCAGGAGCCCCCAAACTGCACTGGAGGCCCCGGTGGTTTGTTTCAGGGCAGCTTAGGTTTCCTCAATGTGGCCGACACGCCTGGAGCAAAAGCCTGCCAAGAACCGCGTTCCTGAGGCCGCTTCGAAGCTGTGGCACGCTAGCCATAGAGAACACATTAGTCCCCGGCCCTTCCAACTGCATAGTGAGGGACGGTGTTCCCAGAGCTGTGTATCCCTTGATCGTGCTCAGAAGGCTTTGGGTACACCGTGTGCTTCCTTGGAAACAAGGGCCCACGTGAGAGCATTGAGTGCTGTGAGGCATACTAAAGGTAAAGGCGTCCATGGACTAAGACTTCCTGGAGACTGGTGCACCCCCTATCTCTGGCAGTGGGAAACTGTGCACCTTGCCTCGGGACCAGAGGTCACATTTACTTGGCACTTTAGCTACAGTTGGCTCCGGGGGTGAGCTCCCAGGAAGGAATCGCAAGCACGGCGTTTCTTTTGGAAAAACTCACTGCTCCTCAGAGGCATCTGCGGAGTGAAGCGTATCCTTGCTGGTGTGGTTTTCAGGCGGCTTGGAAGCTGCAACGCAGTTGCTTTCCGAAGGGGGGAAGCCGGGCTCCTCCCACATTCTCCAGTTTCCAACGTGACCACGCAGCACATTGAGCAGCGCTCTCTGACTGACGACTGGAGACTTTCAGCCACACTGGGCCTTTCTATGATCGCGCTTCATTGGACTCGGGGTGTTTGTTTGGCGCGCCATGAAGGGCATTATTACCCGCTGAATGACTTAGTCAGGCCTACGTGACGTTGGAACGACCCAGTGCCTCACAATTTTACCGGTTTCTCTGTAGTTTCTCTCAGGCCGGACCTACAGTGTACCTTGCGTCCCAGTAGTAGGAGAGTGAAAGGTAAGAGTTGCCAGGAGGCACTTTAGGCTCAGGGATTCTTTCAGTGCACTTCGGGGGGCCTCCCCAGAGGGAGAGCCAGGTTGAACGTAATACTGGCAGAAGCGTTGCCCTGGGGCTGCCTAACACGTATACACGGCCTGCTCCGCAAGCGAGGATCAGTTCATTGCCCTCCCGCATGCGTAGAAAGAGCTGACCCCCAACAGCCTGTTCTGTGCTACGTTGCTCGGAAAACGAGAAGGGGACTCCCAGTGCACACGCTCTCCCTCAGGAGGGAATTCATACGTGACTCTCCTAGGCCTTACGGAAAGCCGTAGAGGAGTTAAAGCACTCTGGCATCGAGTCAGGGCTCAGGGAGATGGCTGCACACAAAACCCTGCTGACAGGAAGCACTCGTGCTTACCTCGAGGCTAGGGCTCGCGTTTACTTCGCACTTTAGCTAGGGCAAGCGTGGGATGAGCTCCTAGCAAGGCCCTGGAGACCCCCTGGATTCATAGGAGAAAACGCACTTTCTTCCCGGAGGCATGCCTAAGGGTGACTAGAAGACGGGTAACAACAATGTCTTTTCAGTCAGCCTTGAGGCTGCCACTATCTACCTTTCAAGTGGGGGGAATACTGCCTTTTTACAGGCCTCTCAACTACAAACGGGATCACCCAGCACATACACCTATCTTCTCTGACAATCCAAAGGAGACCCTTGGAACACAGTTCGGCCTTCTGCGATGAAACTTCTGGATGCAGTGTGTTCTGCATGTGGTGAATGGCATAATCCTCTAAATGCCCTCAGTAGGCCTAGGTGACTCTGGATGTCCCAAGTGCCTAGCAAGGCTCAGGGTAAATCTCTCTTTCGGGCCGGACCTAAAGGCCAGTTTCCGCATCACTTAGAGAGACGTCGAGCAGGAGCCCCCAAACTGCACTGGAGGCCCCGGTGGTTTCTTTCAGGGCAGCTTAGGTTTCCTCAATGTGGCCGACACGCCTGGAGCAAAAGCCTGCCAAGAACCGCGTTCCTGAGGCCGCTTCGAAGCTGTGGCACGCTAGCCATAGAGAACACATTAGTCCCCGGCCCTTCCAACTGCATAGTGAGGGATGGTGTTCCCAGAGCTGTGTATCCCTTGATCGTGCTCAGAAGGCTTTGGGTACACCGTGTGCTTCCTTGGAAACAAGGGCCCACGTGAGAGCATTGAGTGCTGTGAGGCATACTAAAGGTAAAGGCGTCCATGGACTAAGACTTCCTGGAGACTGGTGCACCCCCTATCTCTGGCAGTGGGAAACTGTGCACCTTGCCTCGGGACCAGAGGTCACATTTACTTGGCACTTTAGCTACAGTTGGCTCCGGGGGTGAGCTCCCAGGAAGGAATCGCAAGCACGGGATTTCTTTTGGAAAAACTCACTGCTCCTCAGAGGCATCTGCGGAGTGAAGCGTATCCTTGCTGGTGTGGTTTTCAGGCGGCTTGGAAGCTGCAACGCAGTTGCTTTCCGAAGTGGGGAAGCCGGCCTCCTCCCACATTCTCCAGTTTCCAACGTGACCACGCAGCACATTGAGCAGCGCTCTCTGACTGACGACTGGAGACTTTCAGCCACACTGGGCCTTTCTATGATCGCGCTTCATTGGACTCGGGGTGTTTGTTTGGCGCGCCATGAAGGGCATTATTACCCGCTGAATGACTTAGTCAGGCCTACGTGACGTTGGAACGACCCAGTGCCTCACAATTTTACCGGTTTCTCTGTAGTTCCTCTCAGGCCGGACCTACAGTGTACCTTGCGTCCCAGTAGTAGGAGAGTGAAAGGTAAGAGTTGCCAGGAGGCACTTTAGGCTCAGGGATTCTTTCAGTGCACTTCGGGGGGCCTCCCCAGAGGGAGAGCCAGGTTGAACGTAATACTGGCAGAAGCGTTGCCCTGGGGCTGCCTAACACGTGTACACGGCCTGCTCTGCAAGCGAGGATCAGTTCATTGCCCTCCCGCATGCGTAGAAAGAGCTGACCCCCAACAGCCTGTTCTGTGCTACGTTGCTCGGAAAACGAGAAGGGGACTCCCAGTGCACACGCTCTCCCTCAGGAGGGAATTCATACGTGACTCTCCTAGGCCTTACGGAAAGCCGTAGAGGAGTTAAAGCACTCTGGCATCGAGTCAGGGCTCAGGGAGATGGCTGCACACAAAACCCTGCTGACAGGAAGCACTCGTGCTTACCTCGAGGCTAGGGCTCGCGTTTACTTCGCACTTTAGCTAGGGCAAGCGTGGGATGAGCTCCTAGCAAGGCCCTGGAGACCCCCTGGATTCATAGGAGAAAACGCACTTTCTTCCCGGAGGCATGCCTAAGGGTGACTAGAAGACGGGTAACAACAATGTCTTTTCAGTCAGCCTTGAGGCCGCCACTATCTACCTTTCAAGTGGGGAGAATACTGCCTTTTTACAGGCTTCTCAACTACAAACGGGATCACCCAGCACATACACCTATCTTCTCTGACAATCCAAAGGAGACCCTTGGAACACACTTCGGCCTTCTGCCATGAAACTTCTGGATGCAGTGTGTTCTGCATGTGGTGAATGGCATAATCCTCTAAATGCCCTCAGTAGGCCTAGGTGACTCTGGATGTCCCAAGTGCCTAGCAAGGCTCAGGGTAAATCTCTCTTTCGGGCCGGACCTAAAGGCCAGTTTCCGCATCACTTAGAGAGACGTCGAGCAGGAGCCCCCAAACTGCACTGGAGGCCCCGGTGGTTTCTTTCAGGGCAGCTTAGGTTTCCTCAATGTGGCCGACACGCCTGGAGCAAAAGCCTGCCAAGAACCGTGTTCCTGAGGCCGCTTCGAAGCTGTGGCACGCTAGCCATAGAGAACACATTAGTCCCCGGCCCTTCCAACTGCATAGTGAGGGATGGTGTTCCCAGAGCTGTGTATCCCTTGATCGTGCTCAGAAGGCTTTGGGTACACCGTGTGCTTCCTTGGAAACAAGGGCCCACGTGAGAGCATTGAGTGCTGTGAGGCATACTAAAGGTAAAGGCGTCCATGGACTAAGGCTTCCTGGAGATTGGTGCACCCCCTATCTCTGGCAGTGGGAAACTGTGCACCTTGCCTCGGGACCAGAGGTCACATTTAGTTGGCACTTTAGCTACAGTTGGCTCCGGGGGTGAGCTCCCAGGAAGGAATCGCAAGCACGGGGTTTCTTTTGGAAAAACTCACTGCTCCTCAGAGGCATCTGCGGAGTGAAGCGTATCCTTGCTGGTGTGGTTTTCAGGCGGCTTGGAAGCTGCAACGCAGTTGCTTTCCAAAGGGGGGAAGCCGGGCTCCTCCCACATTCTCCAGTTTCCAACGTGACCACGCAGCACATTGAGCAGCGCTCTCTGACTGACGACTGGAGACTTTCAGCCACACTGGGCCTTTCTATGATCGCGCTTCATTGGACTCGGGGTGTTTGTTTGGCGCGCCATGAAGGGCATTATTACCCGCTGAATGACTTAGTCAGGCCTACGTGACGTTGGATCGACCCAGTGCCTCACAATTTTACCGGTTTCTCTGTAGTTCCTCTCAGGCCGGACCTACAGTGTACCTTGCGTCCCAGTAGTAGGAGAGTGACAGGTAAGAGTTGCCAGGAGGCACTTTAGGCTCAGGGATTCTTTCAGTGCACTTTGGGGGGCCTCCCCAGAGGGAGAGCCAGGTTGAACGTAATACTGGCAGAAGCATTGCCCTGGGGCTGCCTAACACGTGTACACGGCCTGCTCCGCAAGCGAGGATCAGTTCATTGCCCTCCCGCATGCGTAGAAAGAGCTGACCCCCAACAGCCTGTTCTGTGCTACGTTGCTCGGAAAACGAGAAGGGGACTCCCAGTGCACACGCTCTCCCTCAGGAGGGAATTCATACGTGACTCTCCTAGGCCTTACGGAAAGCCGTAGAGGAGTTATAGCACTCTGGCATCGAGTCAGGGCTCAGGGAGATGGCTGCACACAAAACCCTGCTGACAGGAAGCACTCGTGCTTACCTCGAGGCTAGGGCTCGCGTTTACTTCGCACTTTAGCTAGGGCAAGCGTGGGATGAGCTCCTAGCAAGGCCCTGGAGACCCCCTGGATTCATAGGAGAAAACGCACTTTCTTCCCGGAGGCATGCCTAAGGGTGACTAGAAGACGGGTAACAACAATGTCTTTTCAGTCAGCCTTGAGGCCGCCACTATCTACCTTTCAAGTGGGGGGAATACTGCCTTTTTCCAGGCTTCTCAACTACAAACGGGATCACCCAGCACATACACCTATCTTCTCTGACAATCCAAAGGAGACCCTTGGAACACACTTCGGCCTTCTGCCATGAAACTTCTGGATGCAGTGTGTTCTGCATGTGGTGAATGGCATAATCCTCTAAATGCCCTCAGTAGGCCTAGGTGACTCTGGATGTCCCAAGTGCCTAGCAAGGCTCAGGGTAAATCTCTCTTTCGGGCCGGACCTAAAGGCCAGTTTCCGCATCACTTAGAGAGACGTCGAGCAGGAGCCCCCAAACTGCACTGGAGGCCCCGGTGGTTTCTTTCAGGGCAGCTTAGGTTTCCTCAATGTGGCCGACACGCCTGGAGCAAAAGCCTGCCAAGAACCGCGTTCCTGAGGCCGCTTCGAAGCTGTGGCACGCTAGCCATAGAGAACACATTAGTCCCCGGCCCTTCCAACTGCATAGTGAGGGACGGTGTTCCCAGAGCTGTGTATCCCTTGATCGTGCTCAGAAGGCTTTGGGTACACCGTGTGCTTCCTTGGAAACAAGGGCCCACGTGAGAGCATTGAGCGCTGTGAGGCATACTAAAGGTAAAGGAGTCCATGGACTAAGACTTCCTGGAGACTGGTGCAACCCCTATCTCTGGCAGTGGGAAACTGTGCACCTTGCCTCGGGACCAGAGGTCACATTTAGTTGGCACTTTAGCTACAGTTGGCTCCGGGGGTGAGCTCCCAGGAAGGAATCGCAAGCACGGGGTTTCTTTTGGACAAACTCACTGCTCCTCAGAGGCATCTGCGGAGTGAAGCGTATCCTTGCTGGTGTGGTTTTCAGGCGGCTTGGAAGCTGCAACGCAGTTGCTTTCCGAAGGGGGGAAGCCGGGCTCCTCCCACATTCTCCAGTTTCCAACGTGACCACGCAGCACATTGAGCAGCGCTCTCTGACTGACGACTGGAGACTTTCAGCCACACTGGGCCTTTCTATGATCGCGCTTCATTGGACTCGGGGTGTTTGTTTGGCGCGCCATGAAGGGCATTATTACCCGCTGAATGACTTAGTCAGGCCTACGTGACGTTGGAACGACCCAGTGCCTCACAATTTTACCGGTTTCTCTGTAGTTCCTCTCAGGCCGGACCTACAGTGTACCTTGCGTCCCAGTAGTAGGAGAGTGAAAGGTAAGAGTTGCCAGGAGGCACTTTAGGCTCAGGGATTCTTTCAGTGCACTTCGGGGGGCCTCACCAGAGGGAGAGCCAGGTTGAACGTAATACTGGCAGAAGCGTTGCCCTGGGGCTGCCTAACAGGTGTACACGGCCTGCTCCGCAAGCGAGGATCAGTTCATTGCCCTCCCGCATGCGTAGAAAGAGCTGACCCCCAACAGCCTGTTCTGTGCTACGTTGCTCGGAAAACGAGAAGGGGACTCCCAGTGCACACGCTCTCCCTCAGGAGGGAATTCATACGTGACTCTCCTAGGCCTTACGGAAAGCCGTAGAGGAGTTAAAGCACTCTGGCATCGAGTCAGGGCTCAGGGAGATGGCTGCACACAAAACCCTGCTGACAGGAAGCACTCGTGCTTACCTCGAGGCTAGGGCTCGCGTTTACTTCGTACTTTAGCTAGGGCAAGCGTGGGATGAGCTCCTAGCAAGGCCCTGGAGACCCCCTGGATTCATAGGAGAAAACGCACTTTCTTCCCGGAGGCATGCCTAAGGGTGACTAGAAGACGGGTAACAACAATGTCTTTTCAGTCAGCCTTGAGGCCGCCACTATCTACCTTTCAAGTGGGGGGAATACTGCCTTTTTACAGGCTTCTCAACTACAAACGGGATCACCCAGCACATACACCTATCTTCTCTGACAATCCAAAGGAGACCCTTGGAACACACTTCGGCCTTCTGCCATGAAACTTCTGGATGCAGTGTGTTCTATATGTGGTGAATGGCATAATCCTCTAAATGCCCTCAGTAGGCCTAGGTGACTCTGGATGTCCCAAGTGCCTAGCAAGGCTCAGGGTAAATCTCTCTTTCGGGCCGGACCTAAAGGCCAGTTTCTGCATCACTTAGAGAGACGTCGAGCAGGAGCCCCCAAACTGCACTGGAGGCCCCGGTGGTTTCTTTCAGGGCAGCTTAGGTTTCCTCAATGTGGCCGACACGCCTGGAGCAAAAGCCTGCCAAGAACCGCGTTCCTGAGGCCGCTTCGAAGTTGTGGAACGCTAGCCATAGAGAACACATTAGTCCCCGGCCCTTCCAACTGCATAGTGAGGGATGGTGTTCCCAGAGCTGTGTATCCCTTGATCGTGCTCAGAAGGCTTTGGGTACACCGTGTGCTTCCTTGGAAACAAGGGCCCACGTGAGAGACTTGAGTGCTGTGAGGCATACTAAAGGTAAAGGCGTCCATGGACTAAGACTTCCTGGAGACTGGTGCACCCCCTATCTCTGGCAGTGGGAAACTGTGCACCTTGCCTCGGGAACAGAGGTCACATTTACTTGGCACTTTAGCTACAGTTGGCTCCGGGGGTGAGCTCCCAGGAAGGAATCGCAAGCACGGGGTTTCTTTTGGAAAAACTCACTGCTCCTCAGAGGCATCTGCGGAGTGAAGCGTATCCTTGCTGGTGTGGTTTTCAGGCGGCTTGGAAGCTGCAACGCAGTTGCTTTCCGAAGGGGGGAAGCCGGGCTCCTCCCACATTCTCCAGTTTCCAACGTGACCACGCAGCACATTGAGCAGCGCTCTCTGACTGACGACTGGAGACTTTCAGCCACACTGGGCCTTTCTATGATCGCGCTTCATTGGACTCGGGGTGTGTGTTTGGCGCGCCATGAAGGGCATTATTACCCGCTGAATGACTTAGTCAGGCCTACGTGACGTTGGAACGACCCAGTGCCTCACAAGTTTACCGGTTTCTCTGTAGTTTCTCTCAGGCCGGACCTACAGTGTACCTTGCGTCCCAGTAGTAGGAGAATGACAGGTAAGAGTTGCCAGGAGGCACTTTAGGCTCAGGGATTCTTTCAGTGCACTTCGGGGGGCCTCCCCAGAGGGAGAGCCAGGTTGAACGTAATACTGGCAGAAGCGTTGCCCTGGGGCTGCCTAACACGTGTACACGGCCTGCTCCGCAAGCGAGGATCAGTTCATTGCCCTCCCGCATGCGTAGAAAGAGCTGACCCCCAACAGCCTGTTCTGTGCTACGTTGCTCGGAAAACGAGAAGGGGACTCCCAGTGCACACGCTCTCCCTCAGGAGGGAATTCATACGTGACCCTCCTAGGCCTTACGGAAAGCCGTAGAGGAGTTAAAGCACTCTGGCATCGAGTCAGGGCTCAGGGAGATGGCTGCACACAAAACCCTGCTGACAGGAAGCACTCGTGCTTACCTCGAGGCTAGGGCTCGCCTTTACTTCGCAGTTTAGCTAGGGCAAGCGTGGGATGAGCTCCTAGCAAGGCCCTGGAGACCCCCTGGATTCATAGGAGAAAACGCACTTTCTTCCCGGAGGCATGCCTAAGGGTGACTAGAAGACGGGTAACAACAATGTCTTTTCAGTCAGCCTTGAGGCCGCCACTATCTACCTTTCAAGTGGGGGGAATACTGCCTTTTTCCAGGCTTCTCAACTACAAACGGGATCACCCAGCACATACACCTATCTTCTCTGACAATCCAAAGGAGACCCTTGGAACACACTTCGGCCTTCTGCCATGAAACTTCTGGATGCAGTGTGTTCTGCATGTGGTGAATGGCATAATCCTCTAAATGCCCTCAGTAGGCCTAGGTGACTCTGGATGTCCCAAGTGCCTAGCAAGGCTCAGGGTAAATCTCTCTTTCGGGCCGGACCTAAAGGCCAGTTTCCGCATCACTTAGAGAGACGTCGAGCAGGAGCCCCCAAACTGCACTGGAGGCCCCGGTGGTTTCTTTCAGGGCAGCTTAGGTTTCCTCAATGTGGCCGACACGCCTGGAGCAAAAGCCTGCCAAGAACCGTGTTCCTGAGGCCGCTTCGAAGCTGTGGCACGCTAGCCATAGAGAACACATTAGTCCCCGGCCCTTCCAACTGCATAGTGAGGGATGGTGTTCCCAGAGCTGTGTATCCCTTGATCGTGCTCAGAAGGCTTTGGGTACACCGTGTGCTTCCTTGGAAACAAGGGCCCACGTGAGAGCATTGAGTGCTGTGAGGCATACTAAAGGTAAAGGCGTCCATGGACTAAGGCTTCCTGGAGATTGGTGCACCCCCTATCTCTGGCAGTGGGAAACTGTGCACCTTGCCTCGGGAACAGAGGTCACATTTAGTTGGCACTTTAGCTACAGTTGGCTCCGGGGGTGAGCTCCCAGGAAGGAATCGCAAGCACGGGGTTTCTTTTGGACAAACTCACTGCTCCTCAGAGGCATCTGCGGAGTGAAGCGTATCCTTGCTGGTGTGGTTTTCAGGCGGCTTGGAAGCTGCAACGCAGTTGCTTTCCGAAGGGGGGAAGCCGGGCTCCTCCCACATTCTCCAGTTTCCAACGTGACCACGCAGCACATTGAGCAGCGCTCTCTGACTGACGACTGGAGACTTTCAGCCACACTGGGCCTTTCTATGATCGCGCTTCATTGGACTCGGGGTGTTTGTTTGGCGCGCCATGGAGGGCATTATTACCCGCTGAATGACTTAGTCAGGCCTACGTGACGTTGGATCGACCCAGTGCCTCACAATTTTACCGGTTTCTCTGTAGTTCCTCTCAGGCCGGACCTACAGTGTACCTTGCGTCCCAGTAGTAGGAGAGTGACAGGTAAGAGTTGCCAGGAGGCACTTTAGGCTCAGGGATTCTTTCAGTGCACTTCGGGGGGCCTCCCCAGAGGGAGAGCCAGGTTGAACGTAATACTGGCAGAAGCGTTGCCCTGGGGCTGCCTAACACGTGTACACGGCCTGCTCCGCAAGCGAGGATCAGTTCATTGCCCTCCCGCATGCGTAGAAAGAGCTGACACCCAACAGCCTGTTCTGTGCTACGTTGCTCGGAAAACGAGAAGGGGACTCCCAGTGCACACGCTCTCCCTCAGGAGGGAATTCATACGTGACTCTCCTAGGCCTTACGGAAAGCCGTAGAGGAGTTAAAGCACTCTGGCATCGAGTCAGGGCTCAGGGAGATGGCTGCACACAAAACCCTGCTGACAGGAAGCACTCGTGCTTACCTCGAGGCTAGGGCTCGCCTTTACTTCGCACTTTAGCTAGGGCAAGCGTGGGATGAGCTCCTAGCAAGGCCCTGGAGACCCCCTGGATTCATAGGAGAAAACGCACTTTCTTCCCGGAGGCATGCCTAAGGGTGACTAGAAGACGGGTAACAACAATGTCTTTTCAGTCAGCCTTGAGGCCGCCACTATCTACCTTTCAAGTGGGGGGAATACTGCCTTTTTCCAGGCTTCTCAACTACAAACGGGATCACCCAGCACATACACCTATCTTCTCTGACAATCCAAAGGAGACCCTTGGAACACACTTCGGCCTTCTGCCATGAAACTTCTGGATGCAGTGTGTTCTGCATGTGGTGAATGGCATAATCCTCTAAATGCCCTCAGTAGGCCTAGGTGACTCTGGATGTCCCAAGTGCCTAGCAAGGCTCAGGGTAAATCTCTCTTTCGGGCCGGACCTAAAGGCCAGTTTCCGCATCACTTAGAGAGACGTCGAGCAGGAGCCCCCAAAGTGCACTGGAGGCCCCGGTGGTTTCTTTCAGGGCAGCTTAGGTTTCCTCAATGTGGCCGACACGCCTGGAGCAAAAGCCTGCCAAGAACCGTGTTCCTGAGGCCGCTTCGAAGCTGTGGCACGCTAGCCATAGAGAACACATTAGTCCCCGGCCCTTCCAACTGCATAGTGAGGGATGGTGTTCCCAGAGCTGTGTATCCCTTGATCGTGCTCAGAAGGCTTTGGGTACACCGTGTGCTTCCTTGGAAACAAGGGCCCACGTGAGAGCATTGAGTGCTGTGAGGCATACTAAAGGTAAAGGCGTCCATGGACTAAGGCTTCCTGGAGATTGGTGCACCCCCTATCTCTGGCAGTGGGAAACTGTGCACCTTGCCTCGGGAACAGAGGTCACATTTAGTTGGCACTTTAGCTACAGTTGGCTCCGGGGGTGAGCTCCCAGGAAGGAATCGCAAGCACGGGGTTTCTTTTGGACAAACTCACTGCTCCTCAGAGGCATCTGCGGAGTGAAGCGTATCCTTGCTGGTGTGGTTTTCAGGCGGCTTGGAAGCTGCAACGCAGTTGCTTTCCGAAGGGGGGAAGCCGGGCTCCTCCCACATTCTCCAGTTTCCAACGTGACCACGCAGCACATTGAGCAGCGCTCTCTGACTGACGACTGGAGACTTTCAGCCACACTGGGCCTTTCTATGATCGCGCTTCATTGGACTCGGGGTGTTTGTTTGGCGCGCCATGGAGGGCATTATTACCCGCTGAATGACTTAGTCAGGCCTACGTGACGTTGGATCGACCCAGTGCCTCACAATTTTACCGGTTTCTCTGTAGTTCCTCTCAGGCCGGACCTACAGTGTACCTTGCGTCCCAGTAGTAGGAGAGTGACAGGTAAGAGTTGCCAGGAGGCACTTTAGGCTCAGGGATTCTTTCAGTGCACTTCGGGGGGCCTCCCCAGAGGGAGAGCCAGGTTGAACGTAATACTGGCAGAAGCGTTGCCCTGGGGCTGCCTAACACGTGTACACGGCCTGCTCCGCAAGCGAGGATCAGTTCATTGCCCTCCCGCATGCGTAGAAAGAGCTGACACCCAACAGCCTGTTCTGTGCTACGTTGCTCGGAAAACGAGAAGGGGACTCCCAGTGCACACGCTCTCCCTCAGGAGGGAATTCATACGTGACTCTCCTAGGCCTTACGGAAAGCCGTAGAGGAGTTAAAGCACTCTGGCATCGAGTCAGGGCTCAGGGAGATGGCTGCACACAAAACCCTGCTGACAGGAAGCACTCGTGCTTACCTCGAGGCTAGGGCTCGCGTTTACTTCGCACTTTAGCTAGGGCAAGCGTGGGATGAGCTCCTAGCAAGGCCCTGGAGACCCCCTGGATTCATAGGAGAAAACGCACTTTCTTCCCGGAGGCATGCCTAAGGGTGACTAGAAGACGGGTAACAACAATGTCTTTTCAGTCAGCCTTGAGGCCGCCACTATCTACCTTTCAAGTGGGGGGAATACTGCCTTTTTCCAGGCTTCTGAACTACAAACGGGATCACCCAGCACATACACCTATCTTCTCTGACAATCCAAAGGAGACCCTTGGAACACACTTCGGCCTTCTGCCATGAAACTTCTGGATGCAGTGTGTTCTGCATGTGGTGAATGGCATAATCCTCTAAATGCCCTCAGTAGGCCTAGGTGACTCTGGATGTCCCAAGTGCCTAGCAAGGCTCAGGGTAAATCTCTCTTTCGGGCCGGACCTAAAGGCCAGTTTCCGCATCACTTAGAGAGACGTCGAGCAGGAGCCCCCAAACTGCACTGGAGGCCCCGGTGGTTTCTTTCAGGGCAGCTTAGGTTTCCTCAATGTGGCCGACACGCCTGGAGCAAAAGCCTGCCAAGAACCGCGTTCCTGAGGCCGCTTCGAAGCTGTGGCACGCTAGCCATAGAGAACACATTAGTCCCCGGCCCTTCCAACTGCATAGTGAGGGATGGTGTTCCCAGAGCTGTGTATCCCTTGATCGTGCTCAGAAGGCTTTGGGTACACCGTGTGCTTCCTTGGAGACAAGGGCCCACGTGAGAGCATTGAGTGCTGTGAGGCATACTAAAGGTAAAGGCGTCCATGGACTAAGACTTCCTGGAGACTGGTGCACCCCCTATCTCTGGCAGTGGGAAACTGTGCACCTTGCCTCGGGACCAGAGGTCACATTTAGTTGGCACTTTAGCTACAGTTGGCTCCGGGGGTGAGCTCCCAGGAAGGAATCGCAAGCACGGGGTTTCTTTTGGAAAAACTCACTGCTCCTCAGAGGCATCTGCGGAGTGAAGCGTATCCTTGCTGGTGTGGTTTTCAGGCGGCTTGGAAGCTGCAACGCAGTTGCTTTCCGAAGGGGGGAAGCCGGGCTCCTCCCACATTCTCCAGTTTCCAACGTGACCACGCAGCACATTGAGCAGCGCTCTCTGACTGACGACTGGAGACTTTCAGCCACACTGGGCCTTTCTATGATCGCGCTTCATTGGACTCGGGGTGTTTGTTTGGCGCGCCATGAAGGGCATTATTACCCGCTGAATGACTTAGTCAGGCCTACGTGACGTTGGAACGACCCAGTGCCTCACAATTTTACCGGTTTCTCTGTAGTTCCTCTCAGGCCGGACCTACAGTGTACCTTGCGTCCCAGTAGTAGGAGAGTGAAAGGTAAGAGTTGCCAGGAGGCACTTTAGGCTCAGGGATTCTTTCAGTGCACTTCGGGGGGCCTCCCCAGAGGGAGAGCCAGGTTGAACGTAATACTGGCAGAAGCATTGCCCTGGGGCTGCCTAACACGTGTACACGGCCTGCTCCGCAAGCGAGGATCAGTTCATTGCCCTCCCGCATGCGTAGAAAGAGCTGACCCCCAACAGCCTGTTCTGTGCTACGTTGCTCGGAAAACGAGAAGGGGACTCCCAGTGCACACGCTCTCCCTCAGGAGGGAATTCATACGTGACTCTCCTAGGCCTTACGGAAAGCCGTAGAGGAGTTATAGCACTCTGGCATGGAGTCAGGGCTCAGGGAGATGGCTGCACACAAAACCCTGCTGACAGGAAGCACTCGTGCTTACCTCGAGGCTAGGGCTCGCGTTTACTTCGCACTTTAGCTAGGGCAAGCGTGGGATGAGCTCCTAGCAAGGCCCTGGAGACCCCCTGGATTCATAGGAGAAAACGCACTTTCTTCCCGGAGGCATGCCTAAGGGTGACTAGAAGACGGGTAACAACAATGTCTTTTCAGTCAGCCTTGAGGCCGCCACTATCTACCTTTCAAGTGGGGGGAATACTGCCTTTTTCCAGGCTTCTGAACTACAAACGGGATCACCCAGCACATACACCTATCTTCTCTGACAATCCAAAGGAGACCCTTGGAACACACTTCGGCCTTCTGCCATGAAACTTCTGGATGCAGTGTGTTCTGCATGTGGTGAATGGCATAATCCTCTAAATGCCCTCAGTAGGCCTAGGTGACTCTGGATGTCCCAAGTGCCTAGCAAGGCTCAGGGTAAATCTCTCTTTCGGGCCGGACCTAAAGGCCAGTTTCCGCATCACTTAGAGAGACGTCGAGCAGGAGCCCCCAAACTGCACTGGAGGCCCCGGTGGTTTGTTTCAGGGCAGCTTAGGTTTCCTCAATGTGGCCGACACGCCTGGAGCAAAAGCCTGCCAAGAACCGTGTTCCTGAGGCCGCTTCGAAGCTGTGGCACGCTAGCCATAGAGAACACATTAGTCCCCGGCCCTTCCAACTGCATAGTGAGGGATGGTGTTCCCAGAGCTGTGTATCCCTTGATCGTGCTCAGAAGGCTTTGGGTACACCGTGTGCTTCCTTGGAAACAAGGGCCCACGTGAGAGCATTGAGTGCTGTGAGGCATACTAAAGGTAAAGGCGTCCATGGACTAAGGCTTCCTGGAGATTGGTGCACCCCCTATCTCTGGCAGTGGGAAACTGTGCACCTTGCCTCGGGAACAGAGGTCACATTTAGTTGGCACTTTAGCTACAGTTGGCTCCGGGGGTGAGCTCCCAGGAAGGAATCGCAAGCACGGGGTTTCTTTTGGACAAACTCACTGCTCCTCAGAGGCATCTGCGGAGTGAAGCGTATCCTTGCTGGTGTGGTTTTCAGGCGGCTTGGAAGCTGCAACGCAGTTGCTTTCCGAAGGGGGGAAGCCGGGCTCCTCCCACATTCTCCAGTTTCCAACGTGACCACGCAGCACATTGAGCAGCGCTCTCTGACTGACGACTGGAGACTTTCAGCCACACTGGGCCTTTCTATGATCGCGCTTCATTGGACTCGGGGTGTTTGTTTGGCGCGCCATGGAGGGCATTATTACCCGCTGAATGACTTAGTCAGGCCTACGTGACGTTGGATCGACCCAGTGCCTCACAATTTTACCGGTTTCTCTGTAGTTCCTCTCAGGCCGGACCTACAGTGTACCTTGCGTCCCAGTAGTAGGAGAGTGACAGGTAAGAGTTGCCAGGAGGCACTTTAGGCTCAGGGATTCTTTCAGTGCACTTCGGGGGGCCTCCCCAGAGGGAGAGCCAGGTTGAACGTAATACTGGCAGAAGCGTTGCCCTGGGGCTGCCTAACACGTGTACACGGCCTGCTCCGCAAGCGAGGATCAGTTCATTGCCCTCCCGCATGCGTAGAAAGAGCTGACACCCAACAGCCTGTTCTGTGCTACGTTGCTCGGAAAACGAGAAGGGGACTCCCAGTGCACACGCTCTCCCTCAGGAGGGAATTCATACGTGACTCTCCTAGGCCTTACGGAAAGCCGTAGAGGAGTTAAAGCACTCTGGCATCGAGTCAGGGCTCAGGGAGATGGCTGCACACAAAACCCTGCTGACAGGAAGCACTCGTGCTTACCTCGAGGCTAGGGCTCGCGTTTACTTCGCACTTTAGCTAGGGCAAGCGTGGGATGAGCTCCTAGCAAGGCCCTGGAGACCCCCTGGATTCATAGGAGAAAACGCACTTTCTTCCCGGAGGCATGCCTAAGGGTGACTAGAAGACGGGTAACAACAATGTCTTTTCAGTCAGCCTTGAGGCCGCCACTATCTACCTTTCAAGTGGGGGGAATACTGCCTTTTTCCAGGCTTCTGAACTACAAACGGGATCACCCAGCACATACACCTATCTTCTCTGACAATCCAAAGGAGACCCTTGGAACACACTTCGGCCTTCTGCCATGAAACTTCTGGATGCAGTGTGTTCTGCATGTGGTGAATGGCATAATCCTCTAAATGCCCTCAGTAGGCCTAGGTGACTCTGGATGTCCCAAGTGCCTAGCAAGGCTCAGGGTAAATCTCTCTTTCGGGCCGGACCTAAAGGCCAGTTTCCGCATCACTTAGAGAGACGTCGAGCAGGAGCCCCCAAACTGCACTGGAGGCCCCGGTGGTTTCTTTCAGGGCAGCTTAGGTTTCCTCAATGTGGCCGACACGCCTGGAGCAAAAGCCTGCCAAGAACCGCGTTCCTGAGGCCGCTTCGAAGCTGTGGCACGCTAGCCATAGAGAACACATTAGTCCCCGGCCCTTCCAACTGCATAGTGAGGGATGGTGTTCCCAGAGCTGTGTATCCCTTGATCGTGCTCAGAAGGCTTTGGGTACACCGTGTGCTTCCTTGGAGACAAGGGCCCACGTGAGAGCATTGAGTGCTGTGAGGCATACTAAAGGTAAAGGCGTCCATGGACTAAGACTTCCTGGAGACTGGTGCACCCCCTATCTCTGGCAGTGGGAAACTGTGCACCTTGCCTCGGGACCAGAGGTCACATTTAGTTGGCACTTTAGCTACAGTTGGCTCCGGGGGTGAGCTCCCAGGAAGGAATCGCAAGCACGGGGTTTCTTTTGGAAAAACTCACTGCTCCTCAGAGGCATCTGCGGAGTGAAGCGTATCCTTGCTGGTGTGGTTTTCAGGCGGCCTGGAAGCTGCAACGCAGTTGCTTTCCGAAGGGGGGAAGCCGGGCTCCTCCCACATTCTCCAGTTTCCAACGTGACCACGCAGCACATTGAGCAGCGCTCTCTGACTGACGACTGGAGACTTTCAGCCACACTGGGCCTTTCTATGATCGCGCTTCATTGGACTCGGGGTGTTTGTTTGGCGCGCCATGAAGGGCATTATTACCCGCTGAATGACTTAGTCAGGCCTACGTGACGTTGGAACGACCCAGTGCCTCACAATTTTACCGGTTTCTCTGTAGTTCCTCTCAGGCCGGACCTACAGTGTACCTTGCGTCCCAGTAGTAGGAGAGTGAAAGGTAAGAGTTGCCAGGAGGCACTTTAGGCTCAGGGATTCTTTCAGTGCACTTCGGGGGGCCTCCCCAGAGGGAGAGCCAGGTTGAACGTAATACTGGCAGAAGCATTGCCCTGGGGCTGCCTAACACGTGTACACGGCCTGCTCCGCAAGCGAGGATCAGTTCATTGCCCTCCCGCATGCGTAGAAAGAGCTGACCCCCAACAGCCTGTTCTGTGCTACGTTGCTCGGAAAACGAGAAGGGGACTCCCAGTGCACACGCTCTCCCTCAGGAGGGAATTCATACGTGACTCTCCTAGGCCTTACGGAAAGCCGTAGAGGAGTTATAGCACTCTGGCATGGAGTCAGGGCTCAGGGAGATGGCTGCACACAAAACCCTGCTGACAGGAAGCACTCGTGCTTACCTCGAGGCTAGGGCTCGCGTTTACTTCCACTTTAGCTAGGGCAAGCGTGGGATGAGCTCCTAGCAAGGCCCTGGAGACCCCCTGGATTCATAGGAGAAAACGCACTTTCTTCCCGGAGGCATGCCTAAGGGTGACTAGAAGACGGGTAACAACAATGTCTTTTCAGTCAGCCTTGAGGCCGCCACTATCTACCTTTTAAGTGGGGGGAATACTGCCTTTTTCCAGGCTTCTGAACTACAAACGGGATCACCCAGCACATACACCTATCTTCTCTGACAATCCAAAGGAGACCCTTGGAACACACTTCGGCCTTCTGCCATGAAACTTCTGGATGCAGTGTGTTCTGCATGTGGTGAATGGCATAATCCTCTAAATGCCCTCAGTAGGCCTAGGTGACTCTGGATGTCCCAAGTGCCTAGCAAGGCTCAGGGTAAATCTCTCTTTCGGGCCGGACCTAAAGGCCAGTTTCCGCATCACTTAGAGAGACGTCGAGCAGGAGCCCCCAAACTGCACTGGAGGCCCCGGTGGTTTCTTTCAGGGCAGCTTAGGTTTCCTCAATGTGGCCGACACGCCTGGAGCAAAAGCCTGCCAAGAACCGCGTTCCTGAGGCCGCTTCGAAGCTGTGGCACGCTAGCCATAGAGAACACATTAGTCCCCGGCCCTTCCAACTGCATAGTGAGGGATGGTGTTCCCAGAGCTGTGTATCCCTTGATCGTGCTCAGAAGGCTTTGGGTACACCGTGTGCTTCCTTGGAAACAAGGGCCCACGTGAGAGCCTTGAGCGCTGTGAGGCATACTAAAGGTAAAGGAGTCCATGGACTAAGACTTCCTGGAGACTGGTGCAACCCCTATCTCTGGCATTGGGAAACTGTGCACCTTGCCTCGGGAACAGAGGTCACATTTAGTTGGCACTTTAGCTACAGTTGGCTCCGGGGGTGAGCTCCCAGGAAGGAATCGCAAGCACGGGGTTTCTTTTGGACAAACTCACTGCTCCTCAGAGGCATCTGCGGAGTGAAGCGTATCCTTGCTGGTGTGGTTTTCAGGCGGCTTGGAAGCTGCAACGCAGTTGATTTCCGAAGGGGGGAAGCCGGGCTCCTCCCACATTCTCCAGTTTCCAACGTGACCACGCAGCACATTGAGCAGCGCTCTCTGACTGACGACTGGAGACTTTCAGCCACACTGGGCCTTTCTATGATCGCGCTTCATTGGACTCGGGGTGTGTGTTTGGCGCGCCATGAAGGGCATTATTACCCGCTGAATGACTTAGTCAGGCCTACGTGACGTTGGAACGACCCAGTGCCTCACAAGTTTACCGGTTTCTCTGTAGTTTCTCTCAGGCCGGACCTACAGTGTACCTTGCGTCCCAGTAGTAGGAGAATGACAGGTAAGAGTTGCCAGGAGGCACTTTAGGCTCAGGGATTCTTTCAGTGCACTTCGGGGGGCCTCCCCAGAGGGAGAGCCAGGTTGAACGTAATACTGGCAGAAGCATTGCCCTGGGGCTGCCTAACACGTGTACACGGCCTGCTCCGCAAGCGAGGATCAGTTCATTGCCCTCCCGCATGCGTAGAAAGAGCTGACCCCCAACAGCCTGTTCTGTGCTACGTTGCTCGGAAAACGAGAAGGGGACTCCCAGTGCACACGCTCTCCCTCAGGAGGGAATTCATACGTGACTCTCCTAGGCCTTACGGAAAGCCGTAGAGGAGTTATAGCACTCTGGCATGGAGTCAGGGCTCAGGGAGATGGCTGCACACAAAACCCTGCTGACAGGAAGCACTCGTGCTTACCTCGAGGCTAGGGCTCGCCTTTACTTCGCACTTTAGCTAGGGCAAGCGTGGGATGAGCTCCTAGCAAGGCCCTGGAGACCCCCTGGATTCATAGGAGAAAACGCACTTTCTTCCCGGAGGCATGCCTAAGGGTGACTAGAAGACGGGTAACAACAATGTCTTTTCAGTCAGCCTTGAGGCCGCCACTATCTACCTTTTAAGTGGGGGGAATACTGCCTTTTTCCAGGCTTCTGAACTACAAACGGTATCACCCCGCACATACACCTATCTTCTCTGACAATCCAAAGGAGACCCTTGGAACACACTTCGGCCTTCTGCCATGAAACTTCTGGATGCAGTGTGTTCTGCATGTGGTGAATGGCATAATCCTCTAAATGCCCTCAGTAGGCCTAGGTGACTCTGGATGTCCCAAGTGCCTAGCAAGGCTCAGGGTAAATCTCTCTTTCGGGCCGGACCTAAAGGCCAGTTTCCGCATCACTTAGAGAGACGTCGAGCAGGAGCCCCCAAACTGCACTGGAGGCCCCGGTGGTTTCTTTCAGGGCAGCTTAGGTTTCCTCAATGTGGCCGACACGCCTGGAGCAAAAGCCTGCCAAGAACCGCATTCCTGAGGCCGCTTCGAAGCTGTGGCACGCTAGCCATAGAGAACACATTAGTCCCCGGCCCTTCCAACTGCATAGTGAGGGATGGTGTTCCCAGAGCTGTGTATCCCTTGATCGTGCTCAGAAGGCTTTGGGTACACCGTGTGCTTCCTTGGAAACAAGGGCCCACGTGAGAGCCTTGAGCGCTGTGAGGCATACTAAAGGTAAAGGCGTCCATGGATTAAGACTTCCTGGAGACTGGTGCAACCCCTATCTCTGGCAGTGGGAAACTGTGCACCTTGCCTCGGGAACAGAGGTCACATTTAGTTGGCACTTTAGCTACAGTTGGCTCCGGGGGTGAGCTCCCAGGAAGGAATCGCAAGCACGGGGTTTCTTTTGGACAAACTCACTGCTCCTCAGAGGCATCTGCGGAGTGAAGCGTATCCTTGCTGGTGTGGTTTTCAGGCGGCTTGGAAGCTGCAACGCAGTTGCTTTCCGAAGGGGGGAAGCCGGGCTCCTCCCACATTCTCCAGTTTCCAACGTGACCACGCAGCACATTGAGCAGCGCTCTCTGACTGACGACTGGAGACTTTCAGCCACACTGGGCCTTTCTATGATCGCGCTTCATTGGACTCGGGGTGTTTGTTTGGCGCGCCATGGAGGGCATTATTACCCGCTGAATGACTTAGTCAGGCCTACGTGACGTTGGATCGACCCAGTGCCTCACAATTTTACCGGTTTCTCTGTAGTTCCTCTCAGGCCGGACCTACAGTGTACCTTGCGTCCCAGTAGTAGGAGAGTGACAGGTAAGAGTTGCCAGGAGGCACTTTAGGCTCAGGGATTCTTTCAGTGCACTTCGGGGGGCCTCCCCAGAGGGAGAGCCAGGTTGAACGTAATACTGGCAGAAGCGTTGCCCTGGGGCTGCCTAACACGTGTACACGGCCTGCTCCGCAAGCGAGGATCAGTTCATTGCCCTCCCGCATGCGTAGAAAGAGCTGACACCCAACAGCCTGTTCTGTGCTACGTTGCTCGGAAAACGAGAAGGGGACTCCCAGTGCACACGCTCTCCCTCAGGAGGGAATTCATACGTGACTCTCCTAGGCCTTACGGAAAGCCGTAGAGGAGTTAAAGCACTCTGGCATCGAGTCAGGGCTCAGGGAGATGGCTGCACACAAAACCCTGCTGACAGGAAGCACTCGTGCTTACCTCGAGGCTAGGGCTCGCCTTTACTTCGCACTTTAGCTAGGGCAAGCGTGGGATGAGCTCCTAGCAAGGCCCTGGAGACCCCCTGGATTCATAGGAGAAAACGCACTTTCTTCCCGGAGGCATGCCTAAGGGTGACTAGAAGACGGGTAACAACAATGTCTTTTCAGTCAGCCTTGAGGCCGCCACTATCTACCTTTCAAGTGGGGGGAATACTGCCTTTTTCCAGGCTTCTGAACTACAAACGGGATCACCCAGCACATACACCTATCTTCTCTGACAATCCAAAGGAGACCCTTGGAACACACTTCGGCCTTCTGCCATGAAACTTCTGGATACAGTGTGTTCTGCATGTGGTGAATGGCATAATCCTCTACATGCCCTCAGTAGGCCTAGGTGACTCTGGATGTCCCAAGTGCCTAGCAAGGCTCAGGGTAAATCTCTCTTTCGGGCCGGACCTAAAGGCCAGTTTCCGCATCACTTAGAGAGACGTCGAGCAGGAGCCCCCAAACTGCACTGGAGGCCCCGGTGGTTTCTTTCAGGGCAGCTTAGGTTTCCTCAATGTGGCCGACACGCCTGGAGCAAAAGCCTGCCAAGAACCGCGTTCCTGAGGCCGCTTCGAAGCTGTGGCACGCTAGCCATAGAGAACACATTAGTCCCCGGCCCTTCCAACTGCATAGTGAGGGATGGTGTTCCCAGAGCTGTGTATCCCTTGATCGTGCTCAGAAGGCTTTGGGTACACCGTGTGCTTCCTTGGAAACAAGGGCCCACGTGAGAGCCTTGAGCACTGTGAGGCATACTAAAGGTAAAGGCGTCCATGGACTAAGACTTCCTGGAGACTGGTGCACCCCCTATCTCTGGCAGTGGGAAACTGTGCACCTTGCCTCGGGAACAGAGGTCACATTTACTTGGCACTTTAGCTACAGTTGGCTCCGGGGGTGAGCTCCCAGGAAGGAATCGCAAGCACGGGGTTTCTTTTGGAAAAACTCACTGCTCCTCAGAGGCATCTGCGGAGTGAAGCGAATCCTAGCTGGTGTGGTTTTCAGGCGGCTTGGAAGCTGCAACGCAGTTGCTTTCCGAAGGGGGGAAGCCGGGCTCCTCCCACATTCTCCAGTTTCCAACGTGACCACGCAGCACATTGAGCAGTGCTCTCTGACTGACGACTGGAGACTTTCAGCCACACTGGGCCTTTCTATGATCGCGCTTCATTGGACTCGGGGTGTTTGTTTGGCGCGCCATGAAGGGCATTATTACCCGCTGAATGACTTAGTCAGGCCTACGTGACGTTGGATCGACCCAGTGCCTCACAATTTTACCGGTTTCTCTGTAGTTCCTCTCAGGCCGGACCTACAGTGTACCTTGCGTCCCAGTAGTAGGAGAGTGACAGGTAAGAGTTGCCAGGAGGCACTTTAGGCTCAGGGATTCTTTCAGTGCACTTCGGGGGGCCTCCCCAGAGGGAGAGCCAGGTTGAACGTAATACTGGCAGAAGCGTTGCCCTGGGGCTGCCTAACACGTGTACACGGCCTGCTCCGCAAGCGAGGATCAGTTCATTGCCCTCCCGCATGCGTAGAAAGAGCTGACCCCCAACAGCCTGTTCTGTGCTACGTTGCTCGGAAAACGAGAAGGGGACTCCCAGTGCACACGCTCTCCCTCAGGAGGGAATTCATACGTGACTCTCCTAGGCCTTACGGAAAGCCGTAGAGGAGTTAAAGCACTCTGGCATCGAGTCAGGGCTCAGGGAGATGGCTGCACACAAAACCCTGCTGACAGGAAGCACTCGTGCTTACCTCGAGGCTAGGGCTCGCGTTTACTTCGCACTTTAGCTAGGGCAAGCGTGGGATGAGCTCCTAGCAAGGCCCTGGAGACCCCCTGGATTCATAGGAGAAAACGCACTTTCTTCCCGGAGGCATGCCTAAGGGTGACTAGAAGACGGGTAACAACAATGTCTTTTCAGTCAGCCTTGAGGCCGCCACTATCTACCTTTCAAGTGGGGGGAATACTGCCTTTTTACAGGCTTCTCAACTACAAACGGGATCACCCAGCACATACACCTATCTTCTCTGACAATCCAAAGGAGACCCTTGGAACACACTTCGGCCTTCTGCGATGAAACTTCTGGGTGCAGTGTGTTCTGCATGTGGTGAATGGCATAATCCTCTAAATGCCCTCAGTAGGCCTAGGTGACTCTGGATGTCCCAAGTGCCTAGCAAGGCTCAGGGTAAATCTCTCTTTCGGGCCGGACCTAAAGGCCAGTTTCCGCATCACTTAGAGAGACGTCGAGCAGGAGCCCCCAAACTGCACTGGAGGCCCCGGTGGTTTCTTTCAGGTCAGCTTAGGTTTCCTCAACGTGGCCGACACGCCTGGAGCAAAAGCCTGCCAAGAACCGCGTTCCTGAGGCAGCTTCGAAGCTGTGGCACGCTAGCCATAGAGAACACATTAGTCCCCGGCCCTTCCAACTGCATAGTGAGGGATGGTGTTCCCAGAGCTGTGTATCCCTTGATCGTGCTCAGAAGGCTTTGGGTACACCGTGTGCTTCCTTGGAAACAAGGGCCCACGTGAGAGCATTGAGTGCTGTGAGGCATACTAAAGGTAAAGGCGTCCATGGACTAAGACTTCCTGGAGACTGGTGCACCCCCTATCTCTGGCAGTGGGAAACTGTGCACCTTGCCTCGGGACCAGAGGTCACATTTACTTGGCACTTTAGCTACAGTTGGCTCCGGGGGTGAGCTCCCAGGAAGGAATCGCAAGCACGGGGTTTCTTTTGGACAAACTCACTGCTCCTCAGAGGCATCTGCGGAGTGAAGCGTATCCTTGCTGGTGTGGTTTTCAGGCGGCTTGGAAGCTGCAACGCAGTTGCTTTCCGAAGGGGGGAAGCCGGCCTCCTTCCACATTCTCCAGTTTCCAACGTGACCACGCAGCACATTGAGCAGCGCTCTCTGACTGATGACTGGAGACTTTCAGCCACACTGGGCCTTTCTATGATCGCGCTTCATTGGACTCGGGGTGTTTGTTTGGCGCGCCATGAAGGGCATTATTACCCGCTGAATGACTTAGTCAGGCCTACGTGACGTTGGAACGACCCAGTGCCTCACAATTTTACCGGTTTCTCTGTAGTTTCTCTCAGGCCGGACCTACAGTGTACCTTGCGTCCCAGTAGTAGGAGAGTGACAGGTAAGAGTTGCCAGGAGGCACTTTAGGCTCAGGGATTCTTTCAGTGCACTTCGGGGGGCCTCCCCAGAGGGAGAGCCAGGTTGAACGTAATACTGGCAGAAGCGTTGCCCTGGGGCTGCCTAACACGTGTACACGGCCTGCTCCGCAAGCGAGGATCAGTTCATTGCCCTCCCGCATGCGTAGAAAGAGCTGACCCCCAACAGCCTGTTCTGTGCTACGTTGCTCGGAAAACGAGAAGGGGACTCCCAGTGCACACGCTCTCCCTCAGGAGGGAATTCATACGTGACTCTCCTAGGCCTTACGGAAAGCCGTAGAGGAGTTAAAGCACTCTGGCATCGAGTCAGGGCTCAGGGAGATGGCTGCACACAAAACCCTGCTGACAGGAAGCACTCGTGCTTACCTCGAGGCTAGGGCTCGCGTTTACTTCGCACTTTAGCTAGGGCAAGCGTGGGATGAGCTCCTAGCAAGGCCCTGGAGACCCCCTGGATTCATAGGAGAAAACGCACTTTCTTCCCGGAGGCATGCCTAAGGGTGACTAGAAGACGGGTAACAACAATGTCTTTTCAGTCAGCCTTGAGGCCGCCACTATCTACCTTTCAAGTGGGGGGAATACTGCCTTTTTCCAGGCTTCTCAACTACAAACGGGATCACCCAGCACATACACCTATCTTCTCTGACAATCCAAAGGAGACCCTTGGAACACACTTCGGCCTTCTGCGATGAAACTTCTGGATGCAGTGTGTTCTATATGTGGTGAATGGCATAATCCTCTAAATGCCCTCAGTAGGCCTAGGTGACTCTGGATGTCCCAAGTGCCTAGCAAGGCTCAGGGTAAATCTCTCTTTCGGGCCGGACCTAAAGGCCAGTTTCCGCATCACTTAGAGAGACGTCGAGCAGGAGCCCCCAAACTGCACTGGAGGCCCCGGTGGTTTCTTTCAGGGCAGCTTAGGTTTCCTCAATGTGGCCGACACGCCTGGAGCAAAAGCCTGCCAAGAACCGCGTTCCTGAGGCCGCTTCGAAGCTGTGGCACGCTAGCCATAGAGAACACATTAGTCCCCGGCCCTTCCAACTGCATAGTGAGGGATGGTGTTCCCAGAGCTGTGTATCCCTTGATCGTGCTCAGAAGGCTTTGGGTACACCGTGTGCTTCCTTGGAAACAAGGGCCCACGTGAGAGACTTGAGTGCTGTGAGGCATACTAAAGGTAAAGGCGTCCATGGACTAAGACTTCCTGGAGACTGGTGCACCCCCTATCTCTGGCAGTGGGAAACTGTGCACCTTGCCTCGGGACCAGAGGTCACATTTAGTTGGCACTTTAGCTACAGTTGGCTCCGGGGGTGAGCTCCCAGGAAGGAATCGCAAGCACGGGGTTTCTTTTGGAAAAACTCACTGCTCCTCAGAGGCATCTGCGGAGTGAAGCGTATCCTTGCTGGTGTGGTTTTCAGGCGGCTTGGAAGCTGCAACGCAGTTGCTTTCCGAAGGGGGGAAGCCGGGCTCCTCCCACATTCTCCAGTTTCCAACGTGACCACGCAGCACATTGAGCAGCGCTCTCTGACTGACGACTGGAGACTTTCAGCCACACTGGGCCTTTCTATGATCGCGCTTCATTGGACTCGGGGTGTTTGTTTGGCGCGCCATGAAGGGCATTATTACCCGCTGAATGACTTAGTCAGGCCTACGTGACGTTGGAACGACCCAGTGCCTCACAAGTTTACCGGTTTCTCTGTAGTTCCTCTCAGGCCGGACCTACAGTGTACCTTGCGTCCCAGTAGTAGGAGAGTGACAGGTAAGAGTTGCCAGGAGGCACTTTAGGCTCAGGGATTCTTTCAGTGCACTTCGGGGGCCTCCCCAGAGGGAGAGCCAGGTTGAACGTAATACTGGCAGAAGCGTTGCCCTGGGGCTGCCTAACACGTGTACACGGCCTGCTCCGCAAGCGAGGATCAGTTCATTGCCCTCCCGCATGCGTAGAAAGAGCTGACCCCCAACAGCCTGTTCTGTGCTACGTTGCTCGGAAAACGAGAAGGGGACTCCCAGTGCACACGCTCTCCCTCAGGAGGGAATTCATACGTGACTCTCCTAGGCCTTACGGAAAGCCGTAGAGGAGTTAAAGCACTCTGGCATCGAGTCAGGGCTCAGGGAGATGGCTGCACACAAAACCCTGCTGACAGGAAGCACTCGTGCTTACCTCGAGGCTAGGGCTCGCGTTTACTTCGCAGTTTAGCTAGGGCAAGCGTGGGATGAGCTCCTAGCAAGGCCCTGGAGACCCCCTGGATTCATAGGAGAAAACGCACTTTCTTCCCGGAGGCATGCCTAAGGGTGACTAGAAGACGGGTAACAACAATGTCTTTTCAGTCAGCCTTGAGGCCGCCACTATCTACCTTTCAAGTGGGGGGAATACTGCCTTTTTACAGGCTTCTCAACTACAAACGGGATCACCCAGCACATACACCTATCTTCTCTGACAATCCAAAGGAGACCCTTGGAACACAGTTCGGCCGTCTGCCATGAAACTTCTGGATGCAGTGTGTTCTGCATGTGGTGAATGGCATAATCCTCTAAATGCCCTCAGTAGGCCTAGGTGACTCTGGATGTCCCAAGTGCCTAGCAAGGCTCAGGGTAAATCTCTCTTTCGGGCCGGACCTAAAGGCCAGTTTCCGCATCACTTAGAGAGACGTCGAGCAGGAGCCCCCAAACTGCACTGGAGGCCCCGGTGGTTTCTTTCAGGGCAGCTTAGGTTTCCTCAATGTGGCCGACACGCCTGGAGCAAAAGCCTGCCAAGAACCGCGTTCCTGAGGCCGCTTCGAAGCTGTGGCACGCTAGCCATAGAGAACACATTAGTCCCCGGCCCTTCCAACTGCATAGTGAGGGATGGTGTTCCCAGAGCTGTGTATCCCTTGATCGTGCTCAGAAGGCTTTGGGTACACCGTGTGCTTCCTTGGAAACAAGGGCCCACGTGATAGCATTGAGTGCTGTGAGGCATACTAAAGGTAAAGGCGTCCATGGACTAAGACTTCCTGGAGACTGGTGCACCCCCTATCTCTGGCAGTGGGAAACTGTGCACCTTGCCTCGGGACCAGAGGTCACATTTAGTTGGCACTTTAGCTACAGTTGGCTCCGGGGGTGAGCTCCCAGGAAGGAATCGCAAGCACGGGGTTTCTTTTGGAAAAACTCACTGCTCCTCAGAGGCATCTGCGGAGTGAAGCGTATCCTTGCTGGTGTGGTTTTCAGGCGGCTTGGAAGCTGCAACGCAGTTGCTTTCCGAAGGGGGGAAGCCGGGCTCCTCCCACATTCTCCAGTTTCCAACGTGACCACGCAGCACATTGAGCAGCGCTCTCTGACTGACGACTGGAGACTTTCAGCCACACTGGGCCTTTCTATGATCGCGCTTCATTGGACTCGGGGTGTTTGTTTGGCGCGCCATGAAGGGCATTATTACCCGCTGAATGACTTAGTCAGGCCTACGTGACGTTGGAACGACCCAGTGCCTCACAATTTTACCGGTTTCTCTGTAGTTTCTCTCAGGCCGGACCTACAGTGTACCTTGCGTCCCAGTAGTAGGAGAGTGACAGGTAAGAGTTGCCAGGAGGCACTTTAGGCTCAGGGATTCTTTCAGTGCACTTCGGGGGGCCTCCCCAGAGGGAGAGCCAGGTTGAACGTAATACTGGCAGAAGCGTTGCCCTGGGGCTGCCTAACACGTGTACACGGCCTGCTCTGCAAGCGAGGATCAGTTCATTGCCCTCCCGCATGCGTAGAAAGAGCTGACCCCCAACAGCCTGTTCTGTGCTACGTTGCTCGGAAAACGAGAAGGGGACTCCCAGTGCACACGCTCTCCCTCAGGAGGGAATTCATACGTGACTCTCCTAGGCCTTACGGAAAGCCGTAGAGGAGTTAAAGCACTCTGGCATCGAGTCAGGGCTCAGGGAGATGGCTGCACACAAAACCCTGCTGACAGGAAGCACTCGTGCTTACCTCGAGGCTAGGGCTCGCGTTTACTTCGCAGTTTAGCTAGGGCAAGCGTGGGATGAGCTCCTAGCAAGGCCCTGGAGACCCCCTGGATTCATAGGAGAAAACGCACTTTCTTCCCGGAGGCATGCCTAAGGGTGACTAGAAGACGGGTAACAACAATGTCTTTTCAGTCAGCCTTGAGGCCGCCACTATCTACCTTTCAAGTGGGGGGAATACTGCCTTTTTACAGGCTTCTCAACTACAAACGGGATCACCCAGCACATACACCTATCTTCTCTGACAATCCAAAGGAGACCATTGGAACACACT
The DNA here is from genome assembly GCF_964341445.2 of Mesoplodon mirus. Classification (NCBI taxonomy): domain Eukaryota; kingdom Metazoa; phylum Chordata; class Mammalia; order Artiodactyla; family Ziphiidae; genus Mesoplodon; species Mesoplodon mirus. The sequence goes on along the minus strand of NC_138976.1, from coordinate 93,729,963 downwards.
TCGGCCTTCTGCCATGAAACTTCTGGATGCAGTGTGTTCTGCATGTGGTGAATGGCATAATCCTCTAAATGCCCTCAGTAGGCCTAGGTGACTCTGGATGTCCCAAGTGCCTAGCAAGGCTCAGGGTAAATCTCTCTTTCGGGCCGGACCTAAAGGCCAGTTTCCGCATCACTTAGAGAGACGTCGAGCAGGAGCCCCCAAACTGCACTGGAGGCCCCGGTGGTTTCTTTCAGGGCAGCTTAGGTTTCCTCAATGTGGCCGACACGCCTGGAGCAAAAGCCTGCCAAGAACCGTGTTCCTGAGGCCGCTTCGAAGCTGTGGCACGCTAGCCATAGAGAACACATTAGTCCCCGGCCCTTCCAACTGCATAGTGAGGGATGGTGTTCCCAGAGCTGTGTATCCCTTGATCGTGCTCAGAAGGCTTTGGGTACACCGTGTGCTTCCTTGGAAACAAGGGCCCACGTGAGAGCATTGAGTGCTGTGAGGCATACTAAAGGTAAAGGCGTCCATGGACTAAGGCTTCCTGGAGATTGGTGCACCCCCTATCTCTGGCAGTGGGAAACTGTGCACCTTGCCTCGGGACCAGAGGTCACATTTAGTTGGCACTTTAGCTACAGTTGGCTCCGGGGGTGAGCTCCCAGGAAGGAATCGCAAGCACGGGGTTTCTTTTGGAAAAACTCACTGCTCCTCAGAGGCATCTGCGGAGTGAAGCGTATCCTTGCTGGTGTGGTTTTCAGGCGGCTTGGAAGCTGCAACGCAGTTGCTTTCCAAAGGGGGGAAGCCGGGCTCCTCCCACATTCTCCAGTTTCCAACGTGACCACGCAGCACATTGAGCAGCGCTCTCTGACTGACGACTGGAGACTTTCAGCCACACTGGGCCTTTCTATGATCGCGCTTCATTGGACTCGGGGTGTTTGTTTGGCGCGCCATGAAGGGCATTATTACCCGCTGAATGACTTAGTCAGGCCTACGTGACGTTGGATCGACCCAGTGCCTCACAATTTTACCGGTTTCTCTGTAGTTTCTCTCAGGCCGGACCTACAGTGTACCTTGCGTCCCAGTAGTAGGAGAGTGACAGGTAAGAGTTGCCAGGAGGCACTTTAGGCTCAGGGATTCTTTCAGTGCACTTTGGGGGGCCTCCCCAGAGGGAGAGCCAGGTTGAACGTAATACTGGCAGAAGCGTTGCCCTGGGGCTGCCTAACACGTGTACACGGCCTGCTCCGCAAGCGAGGATCAGTTCATTGCCCTCCCGCATGCGTAGAAAGAGCTGACCCCCAACAGCCTGTTCTGTGCTACGTTGCTCGGAAAACGAGAAGGGGACTCCCAGTGCACACGCTCTCCCTCAGGAGGGAATTCATACGTGACTCTCCTAGGCCTTACGGAAAGCCGTAGAGGAGTTATAGCACTCTGGCATGGAGTCAGGGCTCAGGGAGATGGCTGCACACAAAACCCTGCTGACAGGAAGCACTCGTGCTTACCTCGAGGCTAGGGCTCGCGTTTACTTCGCACTTTAGCTAGGGCAAGCGTGGGATGAGCTCCTAGCAAGGCCCTGGAGACCCCCTGGATTCATAGGAGAAAACGCACTTTCTTCCCGGAGGCATGCCTAAGGGTGACTAGAAGACGGGTAACAACAATGTCTTTTCAGTCAGCCTTGAGGCCGCCACTATCTACCTTTCAAGTGGGGGGAATACTGCCTTTTTCCAGGCTTCTGAACTACAAACGGGATCACCCAGCACATACACCTATCTTCTCTGACAATCCAAAGGAGACCCTTGGAACACACTTCGGCCTTCTGCCATGAAACTTCTGGATGCAGTGTGTTCTGCATGTGGTGAATGGCATAATCCTCTAAATGCCCTCAGTAGGCCTAGGTGACTCTGGATGTCCCAAGTGCCTAGCAAGGCTCAGGGTAAATCTCTCTTTCGGGCCGGACCTAAAGGCCAGTTTCCGCATCACTTAGAGAGACGTCGAGCAGGAGCCCCCAAACTGCACTGGAGGCCCCGGTGGTTTCTTTCAGGGCAGCTTAGGTTTCCTCAATGTGGCCGACACGCCTGGAGCAAAAGCCTGCCAAGAACCGCGTTCCTGAGGCCGCTTCGAAGCTGTGGCACGCTAGCCATAGAGAACACATTAGTCCCCGGCCCTTCCAACTGCATAGTGAGGGATGGTGTTCCCAGAGCTGTGTATCCCTTGATCGTGCTCAGAAGGCTTTGGGTACACCGTGTGCTTCCTTGGAAACAAGGGCCCACGTGAGAGCCTTGAGCGCTGTGAGGCATACTAAAGGTAAAGGAGTCCATGGACTAAGACTTCCTGGAGACTGGTGCAACCCCTATCTCTGGCAGTGGGAAACTGTGCACCTTGCCTCGGGAACAGAGGTCACATTTAGTTGGCACTTTAGCTACAGTTGGCTCCGGGGGTGAGCTCCCAGGAAGGAATCGCAAGCACGGGGTTTCTTTTGGACAAACTCACTGCTCCTCAGAGGCATCTGCGGAGTGAAGCGTATCCTTGCTGGTGTGGTTTTCAGGCGGCTTGGAAGCTGCAACGCAGTTGCTTTCCGAAGGGGGGAAGCCGGGCTCCTCCCACATTCTCCAGTTTCCAACGTGACCACGCAGCACATTGAGCAGCGCTCTCTGACTGACGACTGGAGACTTTCAGCCACACTGGGCCTTTCTATGATCGCGCTTCATTGGACTCGGGGTGTTTGTTTGGCGCGCCATGAAGGGCATTATTACCCGCTGAATGACTTAGTCAGGCCTACGTGACGTTGGAACGACCCAGTGCCTCACAATTTTACCGGTTTCTCTGTAGTTCCTCTCAGGCCGGACCTACAGTGTACCTTGCGTCCCAGTAGTAGGAGAGTGAAAGGTAAGAGTTGCCAGGAGGCACTTTAGGCTCAGGGATTCTTTCAGTGCACTTCGGGGGGCCTCCCCAGAGGGAGAGCCAGGTTGAACGTAATACTGGCAGAAGCGTTGCCCTGGGGCTGCCTAACAGGTGTACACGGCCTGCTCCGCAAGCGAGGATCAGTTCATTGCCCTCCCGCATGCGTAGAAAGAGCTGACCCCCAACAGCCTGTTCTGTGCTACGTTGCTCGGAAAACGAGAAGGGGACTCCCAGTGCACACGCTCTCCCTCAGGAGGGAATTCATACGTGACTCTCCTAGGCCTTACGGAAAGCCGTAGAGGAGTTAAAGCACTCTGGCATCGAGTCAGGGCTCAGGGAGATGGCTGCACACAAAACCCTGCTGACAGGAAGCACTCGTGCTTACCTCGAGGCTAGGGCTCGCGTTTACTTCGCAGTTTAGCTAGGGCAAGCGTGGGATGAGCTCCTAGCAAGGCCCTGGAGACCCCCTGGATTCATAGGAGAAAACGCACTTTCTTCCCGGAGGCATGCCTAAGGGTGACTAGAAGACGGGTAACAACAATGTCTTTTCAGTCAGCCTTGAGGCCGCCACTATCTACCTTTCAAGTGGGGGGAATACTGCCTTTTTACAGGCTTCTCAACTACAAACGGGATCACCGAGCACATACACCTATCTTCTCTGACAATCCAAAGGAGACCCTTGGAACACACTTCGGCCTTCTGCCATGAAACTTCTGGATGCAGTGTGTTCTATATGTGGTGAATGGCATAATCCTCTACATGCCCTCAGTAGGCCTAGGTGACTCTGGATGTCCCAAGTGCCTAGCAAGGCTCAGGGTAAATCTCTCTTTCGGGCCGGACCTAAAGGCCAGTTTCCGCATCACTTAGAGAGACGTCGAGCAGGAGCCCCCAAACTGCACTGGAGGCCCCGGTGGTTTCTTTCAGGGCAGCTTAGGTTTCCTCAATGTGGCCGACACGCCTGGAGCAAAAGCCTGCCAAGAACCGTGTTCCTGAGGCCGCTTCGAAGTTGTGGAACGCTAGCCATAGAGAACACATTAGTCCCCGGCCCTTCCAACTGCATAGTGAGGGATGGTGTTCCCAGAGCTGTGTATCCCTTGATCGTGCTCAGAAGGCTTTGGGTACACCGTGTGCTTCCTTGGAAACAAGGGCCCACGTGAGAGCATTGAGTGCTGTGAGGCATACTAAAGGTAAAGGCGTCCATGGACTAAGACTTCCTGGAGATTGGTGCACCCCCTATCTCTGGCAGTGGGAAACTGTGCACCTTGCCTCGGGAACAGAGGTCACATTTACTTGGCACTTTAGCTACAGTTGGCTCCGGGGGTGAGCTCCCAGGAAGGAATCGCAAGCACGGGGTTTCTTTTGGAAAAACTCACTGCTCCTCAGAGGCATCTGAAGAGTGAAGCGTATCCTTGCTGGTGTGGTTTTCAGGCGGCTTGGAAGCTGCAACGCAGTTGCTTTCCGAAGGGGGGAAGCCGGGCTCCTCCCACATTCTCCAGTTTCCAACGTGACCACGCAGCACATTGAGCAGCGCTCTCTGACTGACGACTGGAGACTTTCAGCCACACTGGGCCTTTCTATGATCGCGCTTCATTGGACTCGGGGTGTTTGTTTGGCGCGCCATGGAGGGCATTATTACCCGCTGAATGACTTAGTCAGGCCTACGTGACGTTGGATCGACCCAGTGCCTCACAATTTTACCGGTTTCTCTGTAGTTTCTCTCAGGCCGGACCTACAGTGTACCTTGCGTCCCAGTAGTAGGAGAGTGACAGGTAAGAGTTGCCAGGAGGCACTTTAGGCTCAGGGATTCTTTCAGTGCACTTTGGGGGGCCTCCCCAGAGGGAGAGCCAGGTTGAACGTAATACTGGCAGAAGCGTTGCCCTGGGGCTGCCTAACACGTGTACACGGCCTGCTCCGCAAGCGAGGATCAGTTCATTGCCCTCCCGCATGCGTAGAAAGAGCTGACCCCCAACAGCCTGTTCTGTGCTACGTTGCTCGGAAAACGAGAAGGGGACTCCCAGTGCACACGCTCTCCCTCAGGAGGGAATTCATACGTGACTCTCCTAGGCCTTACGGAAAGCCGTAGAGGAGTTATAGCACTCTGGCATGGAGTCAGGGCTCAGGGAGATGGCTGCACACAAAACCCTGCTGACAGGAAGCACTCGTGCTTACCTCGAGGCTAGGGCTCGCGTTTACTTCGCACTTTAGCTAGGGCAAGCGTGGGATGAGCTCCTAGCAAGGCCCTGGAGACCCCCTGGATTCATAGGAGAAAACGCACTTTCTTCCCGGAGGCATGCCTAAGGGTGACTAGAAGACGGGTAACAACAATGTCTTTTCAGTCAGCCTTGAGGCCGCCACTATCTACCTTTCAAGTGGGGGGAATACTGCCTTTTTCCAGGCTTCTGAACTACAAACGGGATCACCCAGCACATACACCTATCTTCTCTGACAATCCAAAGGAGACCCTTGGAACACACTTCGGCCTTCTGCCATGAAACTTCTGGATGCAGTGTGTTCTGCATGTGGTGAATGGCATAATCCTCTAAATGCCCTCAGTAGGCCTAGGTGACTCTGGATGTCCCAAGTGCCTAGCAAGGCTCAGGGTAAATCTCTCTTTCGGGCCGGACCTAAAGGCCAGTTTCCGCATCACTTAGAGAGACGTCGAGCAGGAGCCCCCAAACTGCACTGGAGGCCCCGGTGGTTTCTTTCAGGGCAGCTTAGGTTTCCTCAATGTGGCCGACACGCCTGGAGCAAAAGCCTGCCAAGAACCGCGTTCCTGAGGCCGCTTCGAAGCTGTGGCACGCTAGCCATAGAGAACACATTAGTCCCCGGCCCTTCCAACTGCATAGTGAGGGATGGTGTTCCCAGAGCTGTGTATCCCTTGATCGTGCTCAGAAGGCTTTGGGTACACCGTGTGCTTCCTTGGAAACAAGGGCCCACGTGAGAGCCTTGAGCGCTGTGAGGCATACTAAAGGTAAAGGAGTCCATGGACTAAGACTTCCTGGAGACTGGTGCAACCCCTATCTCTGGCAGTGGGAAACTGTGCACCTTGCCTCGGGAACAGAGGTCACATTTAGTTGGCACTTTAGCTACAGTTGGCTCCGGGGGTGAGCTCCCAGGAAGGAATCGCAAGCACGGGGTTTCTTTTGGACAAACTCACTGCTCCTCAGAGGCATCTGCGGAGTGAAGCGTATCCTTGCTGGTGTGGTTTTCAGGCGGCTTGGAAGCTGCAACGCAGTTGCTTTCCGAAGGGGGGAAGCCGGGCTCCTCCCACATTCTCCAGTTTCCAACGTGACCACGCAGCACATTGAGCAGCGCTCTCTGACTGACGACTGGAGACTTTCAGCCACACTGGGCCTTTCTATGATCGCGCTTCATTGGACTCGGGGTGTTTGTTTGGCGCGCCATGAAGGGCATTATTACCCGCTGAATGACTTAGTCAGGCCTACGTGACGTTGGAACGACCCAGTGCCTCACAATTTTACCGGTTTCTCTGTAGTTCCTCTCAGGCCGGACCTACAGTGTACCTTGCGTCCCAGTAGTAGGAGAGTGAAAGGTAAGAGTTGCCAGGAGGCACTTTAGGCTCAGGGATTCTTTCAGTGCACTTCGGGGGGCCTCCCCAGAGGGAGAGCCAGGTTGAACGTAATACTGGCAGAAGCGTTGCCCTGGGGCTGCCTAACAGGTGTACACGGCCTGCTCCGCAAGCGAGGATCAGTTCATTGCCCTCCCGCATGCGTAGAAAGAGCTGACCCCCAACAGCCTGTTCTGTGCTACGTTGCTCGGAAAACGAGAAGGGGACTCCCAGTGCACACGCTCTCCCTCAGGAGGGAATTCATACGTGACTCTCCTAGGCCTTACGGAAAGCCGTAGAGGAGTTAAAGCACTCTGGCATCGAGTCAGGGCTCAGGGAGATGGCTGCACACAAAACCCTGCTGACAGGAAGCACTCGTGCTTACCTCGAGGCTAGGGCTCGCGTTTACTTCGTACTTTAGCTAGGGCAAGCGTGGGATGAGCTCCTAGCAAGGCCCTGGAGACCCCCTGGATTCATAGGAGAAAACGCACTTTCTTCCCGGAGGCATGCCTAAGGGTGACTAGAAGACGGGTAACAACAATGTCTTTTCAGTCAGCCTTGAGGCCGCCACTATCTACCTTTCAAGTGGGGGGAATACTGCCTTTTTCCAGGCTTCTCAACTACAAACGGGATCACCGAGCACATACACCTATCTTCTCTGACAATCCAAAGGAGACCCTTGGAACACACTTCGGCCTTCTGCCATGAAACTTCTGGATGCAGTGTGTTCTATATGTGGTGAATGGCATAATCCTCTACATGCCCTCAGTAGGCCTAGGTGACTCTGGATGTCCCAAGTGCCTAGCAAGGCTCAGGGTAAATCTCTCTTTCGGGCCGGACCTAAAGGCCAGTTTCCGCATCACTTAGAGAGACGTCGAGCAGGAGCCCCCAAACTGCACTGGAGGCCCCGGTGGTTTCTTTCAGGGCAGCTTAGGTTTCCTCAATGTGGCCGACACGCCTGGAGCAAAAGCCTGCCAAGAACCGCGTTCCTGAGGCCGCTTCGAAGTTGTGGAACGCTAGCCATAGAGAACACATTAGTCCCCGGCCCTTCCAACTGCATAGTGAGGGATGGTGTTCCCAGAGCTGTGTATCCCTTGATCGTGCTCAGAAGGCTTTGGGTACACCGTGTGCTTCCTTGGAAACAAGGGCCCACGTGAGAGACTTGAGTGCTGTGAGGCATACTAAAGGTAAAGGCGTCCATGGACTAAGACTTCCTGGAGACTGGTGCACCCCCTATCTCTGGCAGTGGGAAACTGTGCACCTTGCCTCGGGAACAGAGGTCACATTTACTTGGCACTTTAGCTACAGTTGGCTCCGGGGGTGAGCTCCCAGGAAGGAATCGCAAGCACGGGGTTTCTTTTGGAAAAACTCACTGCTCCTCAGAGGCATCTGAAGAGTGAAGCGTATCCTTGCTGGTGTGGTTTTCAGGCGGCTTGGAAGCTGCAACGCAGTTGCTTTCCGAAGGGGGGAAGCCGGGCTCCTCCCACATTCTCCAGTTTCCAACGTGACCACGCAGCACATTGAGCAGCGCTCTCTGACTGACGACTGGAGACTTTCAGCCACACTGGGCCTTTCTATGATCGCGCTTCATTGGACTCGGGGTGTTTGTTTGGCGCGCCATGGAGGGCATTATTACCCGCTGAATGACTTAGTCAGGCCTACGTGACGTTGGATCGACCCAGTGCCTCACAATTTTACCGGTTTCTCTGTAGTTCCTCTCAGGCCGGACCTACAGTGTACCTTGCGTCCCAGTAGTAGGAGAGTGACAGGTAAGAGTTGCCAGGAGGCACTTTAGGCTCAGGGATTCTTTCAGTGCACTTTGGGGGGCCTCCCCAGAGGGAGAGCCAGGTTGAACGTAATACTGGCAGAAGCGTTGCCCTGGGGCTGCCTAACACGTGTACACGGCCTGCTCCGCAAGCGAGGATCAGTTCATTGCCCTCCCGCATGCGTAGAAAGAGCTGACCCCCAACAGCCTGTTCTGTGCTACGTTGCTCGGAAAACGAGAAGGGGACTCCCAGTGCACACGCTCTCCCTCAGGAGGGAATTCATACGTGACTCTCCTAGGCCTTACGGAAAGCCGTAGAGGAGTTATAGCACTCTGGCATGGAGTCAGGTCTCAGGGAGATGGCTGCACACAAAACCCTGCTGACAGGAAACACTCGTGCTTACCTCGAGGCTAGGGCTCGCGTTTACTTCGCACTTTAGCTAGGGCAAGCGTGGGATGAGCTCCTAGCAAGGCCCTGGAGACCCCCTGGATTCATAGGAGAAAACGCACTTTCTTCCCGGAGGCATGCCTAAGGGTGACTAGAAGACGGGTAACAACAATGTCTTTTCAGTCAGCCTTGAGGCCGCCACTATCTACCTTTCAAGTGGGGGGAATACTGCCTTTTTCCAGGCTTCTGAACTACAAACGGGATCACCCAGCACATACACCTATCTTCTCTGACAATCCAAAGGAGACCCTTGGAACACACTTCGGCCTTCTGCCATGAAACTTCTGGATGCAGTGTGTTCTGCATGTGGTGAATGGCATAATCCTCTAAATGCCCTCAGTAGGCCTAGGTGACTCTGGATGTCCCAAGTGCCTAGCAAGGCTCAGGGTAAATCTCTCTTTCGGGCCGGACCTAAAGGCCAGTTTCCGCATCACTTAGAGAGACGTCGAGCAGGAGCCCCCAAACTGCACTGGAGGCCCCGGTGGTTTCTTTCAGGGCAGCTTAGGTTTCCTCAATGTGGCCGACACGCCTGGAGCAAAAGCCTGCCAAGAACCGCGTTCCTGAGGCCGCTTCGAAGCTGTGGCACGCTAGCCATAGAGAACACATTAGTCCCCGGCCCTTCCAACTGCATAGTGAGGGATGGTGTTCCCAGAGCTGTGTATCCCTTGATCGTGCTCAGAAGGCTTTGGGTACACCGTGTGCTTCCTTGGAAACAAGGGCCCACGTGAGAGCCTTGAGCGCTGTGAGGCATACTAAAGGTAAAGGAGTCCATGGACTAAGACTTCCTGGAGACTGGTGCAACCCCTATCTCTGGCAGTGGGAAACTGTGCACCTTGCCTCGGGAACAGAGGTCACATTTAGTTGGCACTTTAGCTACAGTTGGCTCCGGGGGTGAGCTCCCAGGAAGGAATCGCAAGCACGGGGTTTCTTTTGGACAAACTCACTGCTCCTCAGAGGCATCTGCGGAGTGAAGCGTATCCTTGCTGGTGTGGTTTTCAGGCGGCTTGGAAGCTGCAACGCAGTTGCTTTCCGAAGGGGGGAAGCCGGGCTCCTCCCACATTCTCCAGTTTCCAACGTGACCACGCAGCACATTGAGCAGCGCTCTCTGACTGACGACTGGAGACTTTCAGCCACACTGGGCCTTTCTATGATCGCGCTTCATTGGACTCGGGGTGTTTGTTTGGCGCGCCATGAAGGGCATTATTACCCGCTGAATGACTTAGTCAGGCCTACGTGACGTTGGAACGACCCAGTGCCTCACAATTTTACCGGTTTCTCTGTAGTTCCTCTCAGGCCGGACCTACAGTGTACCTTGCGTCCCAGTAGTAGGAGAGTGAAAGGTAAGAGTTGCCAGGAGGCACTTTAGGCTCAGGGATTCTTTCAGTGCACTTCGGGGGGCCTCCCCAGAGGGAGAGCCAGGTTGAACGTAATACTGGCAGAAGCGTTGCCCTGGGGCTGCCTAACAGGTGTACACGGCCTGCTCCGCAAGCGAGGATCAGTTCATTGCCCTCCCGCATGCGTAGAAAGAGCTGACCCCCAACAGCCTGTTCTGTGCTACGTTGCTCGGAAAACGAGAAGGGGACTCCCAGTGCACACGCTCTCCCTCAGGAGGGAATTCATACGTGACTCTCCTAGGCCTTACGGAAAGCCGTAGAGGAGTTAAAGCACTCTGGCATCGACTCAGGGCTCAGGGAGATGGCTGCACACAAAACCCTGCTGACAGGAAGCACTCGTGCTTACCTCGAGGCTAGGGCTCGCGTTTACTTCGTACTTTAGCTAGGGCAAGCGTGGGATGAGCTCCTAGCAAGGCCCTGGAGACCCCCTGGATTCATAGGAGAAAACGCACTTTCTTCCCGGAGGCATGCCTAAGGGTGACTAGAAGACGGGTAACAACAATGTCTTTTCAGTCAGCCTTGAGGCCGCCACTATCTACCTTTCAAGTGGGGGGAATACTGCCTTTTTACAGGCTTCTCAACTACAAACGGGATCACCCAGCACATACACCTATCTTCTCTGACAATCCAAAGGAGACCCTTGGAACACACTTCGGCCTTCTGCCATGAAACTTCTGGATGCAGTGTGTTCTATATGTGGTGAATGGCATAATCCTCTAAATGCCCTCAGTAGGCCTAGGTGACTCTGGATGTCCCAAGTGCCTAGCAAGGCTCAGGGTAAATCTCTCTTTCGGGCCGGACCTAAAGGCCAGTTTCCGCATCACTTAGAGAGACGTCGAGCAGGAGCCCCCAAACTGCACTGGAGGCCCCGGTGGTTTCTTTCAGGGCAGCTTAGGTTTCCTCAATGTGGCCGACACGCCTGGAGCAAAAGCCTGCCAAGAACCGTGTTCCTGAGGCCGCTTCGAAGCTGTGGCACGCTAGCCATAGAGAACACATTAGTCCCCGGCCCTTCCAACTGCATAGTGAGGGATGGTGTTCCCAGAGCTGTGTATCCCTTGATCGTGCTCAGAAGGCTTTGGGTACACCGTGTGCTTCCTTGGAAACAAGGGCCCACGTGAGAGCATTGAGTGCTGTGAGGCATACTAAAGGTAAAGGCGTCCATGGACTAAGGCTTCCTGGAGATTGGTGCACACCCTATCTCTGGCAGTGGGAAACTGTGCACCTTGCCTCGGGACCAGAGGTCACATTTAGTTGGCACTTTAGCTACAGTTGGCTCCGGGGGTGAGCTCCCAGGAAGGAATCGCAAGCACGGGGTTTCTTTTGGACAAACTCACTGCTCCTCAGAGGCATCTGCGGAGTGAAGCGTATCCTTGCTGGTGTGGTTTTCAGGCGGCTTGGAAGTTGCAACGCAGTTGCTTTCCGAAGGGGGGAAGCCGGGCTCCTCCCACATTCTCCAGTTTCCAACGTGACCACGCAGCACATTGAGCAGCGCTCTCTGACTGACGACTGGAGACTTTCAGCCACACTGGGCCTTTCTATGATCGCGCTTCATTGGACTCGGGGTGTTTGTTTGGCGCGCCATGGAGGGCATTATTACCCGCTGAATGACTTAGTCAGGCCTACGTGACGTTGGATCGACCCAGTGCCTCACAATTTTACCGGTTTCTCTGTAGTTCCTCTCAGGCCGGACCTACAGTGTACCTTGCGTCCCAGTAGTAGGAGAGTGACAGGTAAGAGTTGCCAGGAGGCACTTTAGGCTCAGGGATTCTTTCAGTGCACTTTGGGGGGCCTCCCCAGAGGGAGAGCCAGGTTGAACGTAATACTGGCAGAAGCATTGCCCTGGGGCTGCCTAACACGTGTACACGGCCTGCTCCGCAAGCGAGGATCAGTTCATTGCCCTCCCGCATGCGTAGAAAGAGCTGACCCCCAACAGCCTGTTCTGTGCTACGTTGCTCGGAAAACGAGAAGGGGACTCCCAGTGCACACGCTCTCCCTCAGGAGGGAATTCATACGTGACTCTCCTAGGCCTTACGGAAAGCCGTAGAGGAGTTAAAGCACTCTGGCATCGAGTCAGGGCTCAGGGAGATGGCTGCACACAAAACCCTGCTGACAGGAAGCACTCGTGCTTACCTCGAGGCTAGGGCTCGCGTTTACTTCGCACTTTAGCTAGGGCAAGCGTGGGATGAGCTCCTAGCAAGGCCCTGGAGACCCCCTGGATTCATAGGAGAAAACGCACTTTCTTCCCGGAGGCATGCCTAAGGGTGACTAGAAGACGGGTAACAACAATGTCTTTTCAGTCAGCCTTGAGGCCGCCACTATCTACCTTTCAAGTGGGGGGAATACTGCCTTTTTCCAGGCTTCTCAACTACAAACGGGATCACCCAGCACATACACCTATCTTCTCTGACAATCCAAAGGAGACCCTTGGAACACACTTCGGCCTTCTGCGATGAAACTTCTGGATGCAGTGTGTTCTATATGTGGTGAATGGCATAATCCTCTAAATGCCCTCAGTAGGCCTAGGTGACTCTGGATGTCCCAAGTGCCTAGCAAGGCTCAGGGTAAATCTCTCTTTCGGGCCGGACCTAAAGGCCAGTTTCCGCATCACTTAGAGAGACGTCGAGCAGGAGCCCCCAAACTGCACTGGAGGCCCCGGTGGTTTCTTTCAGGGCAGCTTAGGTTTCCTCAATGTGGCCGACACGCCTGGAGCAAAAGCCTGCCAAGAACCGCGTTCCTGAGGCCGCTTCGAAGCTGTGGCACGCTAGCCATAGAGAACACATTAGTCCCCGGCCCTTCCAACTGCATAGTGAGGGATGGTGTTCCCAGAGCTGTGTATCCCTTGATCGTGCTCAGAAGGCTTTGGGTACACCGTGTGCTTCCTTGGAAACAAGGGCCCACGTGAGAGCATTGAGTGCTGTGAGGCATACTAAAGGTAAAGGCGTCCATGGACTAAGACTTCCTGGAGACTGGTGCACCCCCTATCTCTGGCAGTGGGAAACTGTGCACCTTGCCTCGGGACCAGAGGTCACATTTAGTTGGCACTTTAGCTACAGTTGGCTCCGGGGGTGAGCTCCCAGGAAGGAATCGCAAGCACGGGGTTTCTTTTGGAAAAACTCACTGCTCCTCAGAGGCATCTGCGGAGTGAAGCGTATCCTTGCTGGTGTGGTTTTCAGGCGGCTTGGAAGCTGCAACGCAGTTGCTTTCCGAAGGGGGGAAGCCGGCCTCCTCCCACATTCTCCAGTTTCCAACGTGACCACGCAGCACATTGAGCAGCGCTCTCTGACTGACGACTGGAGACTTTCAGCCACACTGGGCCTTTCTATGATCGCGCTTCATTGGACTCGGGGTGTTTGTTTGGCGCGCCATGAAGGGCATTATTACCCGCTGAATGACTTAGTCAGGCCTACGTGACGTTGGAACGACCCAGTGCCTCACAAGTTTACCGGTTTCTCTGTAGTTCCTCTCAGGCCGGACCTACAGTGTACCTTGCGTCCCAGTAGTAGGAGAGTGACAGGTAAGAGTTGCCAGGAGGCACTTTAGGCTCAGGGATTCTTTCAGTGCACTTCGGGGGCCTCCCCAGAGGGAGAGCCAGGTTGAACGTAATACTGGCAGAAGCGTTGCCCTGGGGCTGCCTAACACGTGTACACGGCCTGCTCCGCAAGCGAGGATCAGTTCATTGCCCTCCCGCATGCGTAGAAAGAGCTGACCCCCAACAGCCTGTTCTGTGCTACGTTGCTCGGAAAACGAGAAGGGGACTCCCAGTGCACACGCTCTCCCTCAGGAGGGAATTCATACGTGACTCTCCTAGGCCTTACGGAAAGCCGTAGAGGAGTTAAAGCACTCTGGCATCGAGTCAGGGCTCAGGGAGATGGCTGCACACAAAACCCTGCTGACAGGAAGCACTCGTGCTTACCTCGAGGCTAGGGCTCGCGTTTACTTCGCAGTTTAGCTAGGGCAAGCGTGGGATGAGCTCCTAGCAAGGCCCTGGAGACCCCCTGGATTCATAGGAGAAAACGCACTTTCTTCCCGGAGGCATGCCTAAGGGTGACTAGAAGACGGGTAACAACAATGTCTTTTCAGTCAGCCTTGAGGCCGCCACTATCTACCTTTCAAGTGGGGGGAATACTGCCTTTTTACAGGCTTCTCAACTACAAACGGGATCACCCAGCACATACACCTATCTTCTCTGACAATCCAAAGGAGACCCTTGGAACACAGTTCGGCCGTCTGCCATGAAACTTCTGGATGCAGTGTGTTCTGCATGTGGTGAATGGCATAATCCTCTAAATGCCCTCAGTAGGCCTAGGTGACTCTGGATGTCCCAAGTGCCTAGCAAGGCTCAGGGTAAATCTCTCTTTCGGGCCGGACCTAAAGGCCAGTTTCCGCATCACTTAGAGAGACGTCGAGCAGGAGCCCCCAAACTGCACTGGAGGCCCCGGTGGTTTCTTTCAGGGCAGCTTAGGTTTCCTCAATGTGGCCGACACGCCTGGAGCAAAAGCCTGCCAAGAACCGCGTTCCTGAGGCCGCTTCGAAGCTGTGGCACGCTAGCCATAGAGAACACATTAGTCCCCGGCCCTTCCAACTGCATAGTGAGGGATGGTGTTCCCAGAGCTGTGTATCCCTTGATCGTGCTCAGAAGGCTTTGGGTACACCGTGTGCTTCCTTGGAAACAAGGGCCCACGTGATAGCATTGAGTGCTGTGAGGCATACTAAAGGTAAAGGCGTCCATGGACTAAGACTTCCTGGAGACTGGTGCACCCCCTATCTCTGGCAGTGGGAAACTGTGCACCTTGCCTCGGGACCAGAGGTCACATTTAGTTGGCACTTTAGCTACAGTTGGCTCCGGGGGTGAGCTCCCAGGAAGGAATCGCAAGCACGGGGTTTCTTTTGGAAAAACTCACTGCTCCTCAGAGGCATCTGCGGAGTGAAGCGTATCCTTGCTGGTGTGGTTTTCAGGCGGCTTGGAAGCTGCAACGCAGTTGCTTTCCGAAGGGGGGAAGCCGGGCTCCTCCCACATTCTCCAGTTTCCAACGTGACCACGCAGCACATTGAGCAGCGCTCTCTGACTGACGACTGGAGACTTTCAGCCACACTGGGCCTTTCTATGATCGCGCTTCATTGGACTCGGGGTGTTTGTTTGGCGCGCCATGAAGGGCATTATTACCCGCTGAATGACTTAGTCAGGCCTACGTGACGTTGGAACGACCCAGTGCCTCACAATTTTACCGGTTTCTCTGTAGTTTCTCTCAGGCCGGACCTACAGTGTACCTTGCGTCCCAGTAGTAGGAGAGTGACAGGTAAGAGTTGCCAGGAGGCACTTTAGGCTCAGGGATTCTTTCAGTGCACTTCGGGGGGCCTCCCCAGAGGGAGAGCCAGGTTGAACGTAATACTGGCAGAAGCGTTGCCCTGGGGCTGCCTAACACGTGTACACGGCCTGCTCTGCAAGCGAGGATCAGTTCATTGCCCTCCCGCATGCGTAGAAAGAGCTGACCCCCAACAGCCTGTTCTGTGCTACGTTGCTCGGAAAACGAGAAGGGGACTCCCAGTGCACACGCTCTCCCTCAGGAGGGAATTCATACGTGACTCTCCTAGGCCTTACGGAAAGCCGTAGAGGAGTTAAAGCACTCTGGCATCGAGTCAGGGCTCAGGGAGATGGCTGCACACAAAACCCTGCTGACAGGAAGCACTCGTGCTTACCTCGAGGCTAGGGCTCGCGTTTACTTCGCAGTTTAGCTAGGGCAAGCGTGGGATGAGCTCCTAGCAAGGCCCTGGAGACCCCCTGGATTCATAGGAGAAAACGCACTTTCTTCCCGGAGGCATGCCTAAGGGTGACTAGAAGACGGGTAACAACAATGTCTTTTCAGTCAGCCTTGAGGCCGCCACTATCTACCTTTCAAGTGGGGGGAATACTGCCTTTTTACAGGCTTCTCAACTACAAACGGGATCACCCAGCACATACACCTATCTTCTCTGACAATCCAAAGGAGACCCTTGGAACACACTTCGGCCTTCTGCCATGAAACTTCTGGATGCAGTGTGTTCTGCATGTGGTGAATGGCATAATCCTCTAAATGCCCTCAGTAGGCCTAGGTGACTCTGGATGTCCCAAGTGCCTAGCAAGGCTCAGGGTAAATCTCTCTTTCGGGCCGGACCTAAAGGCCAGTTTCCGCATCACTTAGAGAGACGTCGAGCAGGAGCCCCCAAACTGCACTGGAGGCCCCGGTGGTTTCTTTCAGGGCAGCTTAGGTTTCCTCAATGTGGCCGACACGCCTGGAGCAAAAGCCTGCCAAGAACCGTGTTCCTGAGGCCGCTTCGAAGCTGTGGCACGCTAGCCATAGAGAACACATTAGTCCCCGGCCCTTCCAACTGCATAGTGAGGGATGGTGTTCCCAGAGCTGTGTATCCCTTGATCGTGCTCAGAAGGCTTTGGGTACACCGTGTGCTTCCTTGGAAACAAGGGCCCACGTGAGAGCATTGAGTGCTGTGAGGCATACTAAAGGTAAAGGCGTCCATGGACTAAGGCTTCCTGGAGATTGGTGCACCCCCTATCTCTGGCAGTGGGAAACTGTGCACCTTGCCTCGGGAACAGAGGTCACATTTACTTGGCACTTTAGCTACAGTTGGCTCCGGGGGTGAGCTCCCAGGAAGGAATCGCAAGCACGGGGTTTCTTTTGGAAAAACTCACTGCTCCTCAGAGGCATCTGCGGAGTGAAGCGTATCCTTGCTGGTGTGGTTTTCAGGCGGCTTGGAAGCTGCAACGCAGTTGCTTTCCAAAGGGGGGAAGCCGGGCTCCTCCCACATTCTCCAGTTTCCAACGTGACCACGCAGCACATTGAGCAGCGCTCTCTGACTGACGACTGGAGACTTTCAGCCACACTGGGCCTTTCTATGATCGCGCTTCATTGGACTCGGGGTGTTTGTTTGGCGCGCCATGAAGGGCATTATTACCCGCTGAATGACTTAGTCAGGCCTACGTGACGTTGGATCGACCCAGTGCCTCACAAGTTTACCGGTTTCTCTGTAGTTCCTCTCAGGCCGGACCTACAGTGTACCTTGCGTCCCAGTAGTAGGAGAGTGACAGGTAAGAGTTGCCAGGAGGCACTTTAGGCTCAGGGATTCTTTCAGTGCACTTTGGGGGGCCTCCCCAGAGGGAGAGCCAGGTTGAACGTAATACTGGCAGAAGCGTTGCCCTGGGGCTGCCTAACACGTGTACACGGCCTGCTCCGCAAGCGAGGATCAGTTCATTGCCCTCCCGCATGCGTAGAAAGAGCTGACCCCCAACAGCCTGTTCTGTGCTACGTTGCTCGGAAAACGAGAAGGGGACTCCCAGTGCACACGCTCTCCCTCAGGAGGGAATTCATACGTGACTCTCCTAGGCCTTACGGAAAGCCGTAGAGGAGTTATAGCACTCTGGCATGGAGTCAGGGCTCAGGGAGATGGCTGCACACAAAACCCTGCTGACAGGAAGCACTCGTGCTTACCTCGAGGCTAGGGCTCGCGTTTACTTCGCACTTTAGCTAGGGCAAGCGTGGGATGAGCTCCTAGCAAGGCCCTGGAGACCCCCTGGATTCATAGGAGAAAACGCACTTTCTTCCCGGAGGCATGCCTAAGGGTGACTAGAAGACGGGTAACAACAATGTCTTTTCAGTCAGCCTTGAGGCCGCCACTATCTACCTTTCAAGTGGGGGGAATACTGCCTTTTTCCAGGCTTCTGAACTACAAACGGGATCACCCAGCACATACACCTATCTTCTCTGACAATCCAAAGGAGACCCTTGGAACACACTTCGGCCTTCTGCCATGAAACTTCTGGATGCAGCGTGTTCTGCATGTGGTGAATGGCATAATCCTCTAAATGCCCTCAGTAGGCCTAGGTGACTCTGGATGTCCCAAGTGCCTAGCAAGGCTCAGGGTAAATCTCTCTTTCGGGCCGGACCTAAAGGCCAGTTTCCGCATCACTTAGAGAGACGTCGAGCAGGAGCCCCCAAACTGCACTGGAGGCCCCGGTGGTTTCTTTCAGGGCAGCTTAGGTTTCCTCAATGTGGCCGACACGCCTGGAGCAAAAGCCTGCCAAGAACCGCGTTCCTGAGGCCGCTTCGAAGCTGTGGCACGCTAGCCATAGAGAACACATTAGTCCCCGGCCCTTCCAACTGCATAGTGAGGGATGGTGTTCCCAGAGCTGTGTATCCCTTGATCGTGCTCAGAAGGCTTTGGGTACACCGTGTGCTTCCTTGGAAACAAGGGCCCACGTGAGAGCCTTGAGCGCTGTGAGGCATACTAAAGGTAAAGGAGTCCATGGACTAAGACTTCCTGGAGACTGGTGCAACCCCTATCTCTGGCAGTGGGAAACTGTGCACCTTGCCTCGGGAACAGAGGTCACATTTAGTTGGCACTTTAGCTACAGTTGGCTCCGGGGGTGAGCTCCCAGGAAGGAATCGCAAGCACGGGGTTTCTTTTGGACAAACTCACTGCTCCTCAGAGGCATCTGCGGAGTGAAGCGTATCCTTGCTGGTGTGGTTTTCAGGCGGCTTGGAAGCTGCAACGCAGTTGCTTTCCGAAGGGGGGAAGCCGGGCTCCTCCCACATTCTCCAGTTTCCAACGTGACCACGCAGCACATTGAGCAGCGCTCTCTGACTGACGACTGGAGACTTTCAGCCACACTGGGCCTTTCTATGATCGCGCTTCATTGGACTCGGGGTGTTTGTTTGGCGCGCCATGAAGGGCATTATTACCCGCTGAATGACTTAGTCAGGCCTACGTGACGTTGGAACGACCCAGTGCCTCACAATTTTACCGGTTTCTCTGTAGTTCCTCTCAGGCCGGACCTACAGTGTACCTTGCGTCCCAGTAGTAGGAGAGTGAAAGGTAAGAGTTGCCAGGAGGCACTTTAGGCTCAGGGATTCTTTCAGTGCACTTCGGGGGGCCTCCCCAGAGGGAGAGCCAGGTTGAACGTAATACTGGCAGAAGCGTTGCCCTGGGGCTGCCTAACAGGTGTACACGGCCTGCTCCGCAAGCGAGGATCAGTTCATTGCCCTCCCGCATGCGTAGAAAGAGCTGACCCCCAACAGCCTGTTCTGTGCTACGTTGCTCGGAAAACGAGAAGGGGACTCCCAGTGCACACGCTCTCCCTCAGGAGGGAATTCATACGTGACTCTCCTAGGCCTTACGGAAAGCCGTAGAGGAGTTAAAGCACTCTGGCATCGAGTCAGGGCTCAGGGAGATGGCTGCACACAAAACCCTGCTGACAGGAAGCACTCGTGCTTACCTCGAGGCTAGGGCTCGCGTTTACTTCGCAGTTTAGCTAGGGCAAGCGTGGGATGAGCTCCTAGCAAGGCCCTGGAGACCCCCTGGATTCATAGGAGAAAACGCACTTTCTTCCCGGAGGCATGCCTAAGGGTGACTAGAAGACGGGTAACAACAATGTCTTTTCAGTCAGCCTTGAGGCCGCCACTATCTACCTTTCAAGTGGGGGGAATACTGCCTTTTTCCAGGCTTCTGAACTACAAACGGGATCACCCAGCACATACACCTATCTTCTCTGACAATCCAAAGGAGACCCTTGGAACACACTTCGGCCTTCTGCCATGAAACTTCTGGATGCAGCGTGTTCTGCATGTGGTGAATGGCATAATCCTCTAAATGCCCTCAGTAGGCCTAGGTGACTCTGGATGTCCCAAGTGCCTAGCAAGGCTCAGGGTAAATCTCTCTTTCGGGCCGGACCTAAAGGCCAGTTTCCGCATCACTTAGAGAGACGTCGAGCAGGAGCCCCCAAACTGCACTGGAGGCCCCGGTGGTTTGTTTCAGGGCAGCTTAGGTTTCCTCAATGTGGCCGACACGCCTGGAGCAAAAGCCTGCCAAGAACCGCGTTCCTGAGGCCGCTTCGAAGCTGTGGCACGCTAGCCATAGAGAACACATTAGTCCCCGGCCCTTCCAACTGCATAGTGAGGGATGGTGTTCCCAGAGCTGTGTATCCCTTGATCGTGCTCAGAAGGCTTTGGGTACACCGTGTGCTTCCTTGGAAACAAGGGCCCACGTGAGAGCCTTGAGCGCTGTGAGGCATACTAAAGGTAAAGGAGTCCATGGACTAAGACTTCCTGGAGACTGGTGCAACCCCTATCTCTGGCAGTGGGAAACTGTGCACCTTGCCTCGGGAACAGAGGTCACATTTAGTTGGCACTTTAGCTACAGTTGGCTCCGGGGGTGAGCTCCCAGGAAGGAATCGCAAGCACGGGGTTTCTTTTGGACAAACTCACTGCTCCTCAGAGGCATCTGCGGAGTGAAGCGTATCCTTGCTGGTGTGGTTTTCAGGCGGCTTGGAAGCTGCAACGCAGTTGCTTTCCGAAGGGGGGAAGCCGGGCTCCTCCCACATTCTCCAGTTTCCAACGTGACCACGCAGCACATTGAGCAGCGCTCTCTGACTGACGACTGGAGACTTTCAGCCACACTGGGCCTTTCTATGATCGCGCTTCATTGGACTCGGGGTGTTTGTTTGGCGCGCCATGAAGGGCATTATTACCCGCTGAATGACTTAGTCAGGCCTACGTGACGTTGGAACGACCCAGTGCCTCACAATTTTACCGGTTTCTCTGTAGTTCCTCTCAGGCCGGACCTACAGTGTACCTTGCGTCCCAGTAGTAGGAGAGTGAAAGGTAAGAGTTGCCAGGAGGCACTTTAGGCTCAGGGATTCTTTCAGTGCACTTCGGGGGGCCTCCCCAGAGGGAGAGCCAGGTTGAACGTAATACTGGCAGAAGCGTTGCCCTGGGGCTGCCTAACAGGTGTACACGGCCTGCTCCGCAAGCGAGGATCAGTTCATTGCCCTCCCGCATGCGTAGAAAGAGCTGACCCCCAACAGCCTGTTCTGTGCTACGTTGCTCGGAAAACGAGAAGGGGACTCCCAGTGCACACGCTCTCCCTCAGGAGGGAATTCATACGTGACTCTCCTAGGCCTTACGGAAAGCCGTAGAGGAGTTAAAGCACTCTGGCATCGAGTCAGGGCTCAGGGAGATGGCTGCACACAAAACCCTGCTGACAGGAAGCACTCGTGCTTACCTCGAGGCTAGGCCTCGCGTTTACTTCGCACTTTAGCTAGGGCAAGCGTGGGATGAGCTCCTAGCAAGGCCATGGAGACCCCCTGGATTCATAGGAGAAAACGCACTTTCTTCCCGGAGGCATGCCTAAGGGTGACTAGAAGACGGGTAACAACAATGTCTTTTCAGTCAGCCTTGAGGCCGCCACTATCTACCTTTCAAGTGGGGGGAATACTGCCTTTTTCCAGGCTTCTCAACGACAAACGGGATCACCCAGCACATACACCTATCTTCTCTGACAATCCAAAGGAGACCCTTGGAACACACTTCGGCCTTCTGCGATGAAACTTCTGGATGCAGTGTGTTCTGCATGTGGTGAATGGCATAATCCTCTAAATGCCCTCAGTAGGCCTAGGTGACTCTGGATGTCCCAAGTGCCTAGCAAGGCTCAGGGTAAATCTCTCTTTCGGGCCGGACCTAAAGGCCAGTTTCCGCATCACTTAGAGAGACGTCGAGCAGGAGCCCCCAAACTGCACTGGAGGCCCCGGTGGTTTCTTTCAGGGCAGCTTAGGTTTCCTCAATGTGGCCGACACGCCTGGAGCAAAAGCCTGCCAAGAACCGTGTTCCTGAGGCCGCTTCGAAGCTGTGGCACGCTAGCCATAGAGAACACATTAGTCCCCGGCCCTTCCAACTGCATAGTGAGGGACGGTGTTCCCAGAGCTGTGTATCCCTTGATCGTGCTCAGAAGGCTTTGGGTACACCGTGTGCTTCCTTGGAAACAAGGGCCCACGTGAGAGCATTGAGTGCTGTGAGGCATACTAAAGGTAAAGGCGTCCATGGACTAAGACTTCCTGGAGACTGGTGCACCCCCTATCTCTGGCAGTGGGAAACTGTGCACCTTGCCTCGGGAACAGAGGTCACATTTAGTTGGCACTTTAGCTACAGTTGGCTCCGGGGGTGAGCTCCCAGGAAGGAATCGCAAGCACGGGGTTTCTTTTGGAAAAACTCACTGCTCCTCAGAGGCATCTGCGGAGTGAAGCGTATCCTTGCTGGTGTGGTTTTCAGGCGGCTTGGAAGCTGCAACGCAGTTGCTTTCCGAAGGGGGGAAGCCGGGCTCCTCCCACATTCTCCAGTTTCCAACGTGACCACGCAGCACATTGAGCAGCGCTCTCTGACTGACGACTGGAGACTTTCAGCCACACTGGGCCTTTCTATGATCGCACTTCATTGGACTCGGGGTGTTTGTTTGGCACGCCATGAAGGGCATTATTACCCGCTGAATGACTTAGTCAGGCCTACGTGACGTTGGAACGACCCAGTGCCTCACAATTTTACCGGTTTCTCTGTAGTTTCTCTCAGGCCGGACCTACAGTGTACCTTGCATCCCAGTAGTAGGAGAGTGACAGGTAAGAGTTGCCAGGAGGCACTTTAGGCTCAGGGATTCTTTCAGTGCACTTCGGGGGGCCTCCCCAGAGGGAGAGCCAGGTTGAACGTAATACTGGCAGAAGCGTTGCCCTGGGGCTGCCTAACACGTGTACACGGCCTGCTCCGCAAGCGAGGATCAGTTCATTGCCCTCCCGCATGCGTAGAAAGAGCTGACGCCCAACAGCCTGTTCTGTGCTACGTTGCTCGGAAAAGGAGAAGGGGACTCCCAGTGCACACGCTCTCCCTCAGGAGGGAATTCATACGTGACTCTCCTAGGCCTTACGGAAAGCCGTAGAGGAGTTAAAGCACTCTGGCATCGAGTCAGGGCTCAGGGAGATGGCTGCACACAAAACCCTGCTGACAGGAAGCACTCGTGCTTACCTCGAGGCTAGGGCTCGCCTTTACTTCGCACTTTAGCTAGGGCAAGCGTGGGATGAGCTCCTAGCAAGGCCCTGGAGACCCCCTGGATTCATAGGAGAAAACGCACTTTCTTCCCGGAGGCATGCCTAAGGGTGACTAGAAGACGGGTAACAACAATGTCTTTTCAGTCAGCCTTGAGGCCGCCACTATCTACCTTTCAAGTGGGGGGAATACTGCCTTTTTCCAGGCTTCTCAACTACAAACGGGATCACCCAGCACATACACCTATCTTCTCTGACAATCCAAAGGAGACCCTTGGAACACACTTCGGCCTTCTGCGATGAAACTTCTGGATGCAGTGTGTTCTATATGTGGTGAATGGCATAATCCTCTAAATGCCCTCAGTAGGCCTAGGTGACTCTGGATGTCCCAAGTGCCTAGCAAGGCTCAGGGTAAATCTCTCTTTCGGGCCGGACCTAAAGGCCAGTTTCCGCATCACTTAGAGAGACGTCGAGCAGGAGCCCCCAAACTGCACTGGAGGCCCCGGTGGTTTGTTTCAGGGCAGCTTAGGTTTCCTCAATGTGGCCGACACGCCTGGAGCAAAAGCCTGCCAAGAACCGCGTTCCTGAGGCCGCTTCGAAGCTGTGGCACGCTAGCCATAGAGAACACATTAGTCCCCGGCCCTTCCAACTGCATAGTGAGGGATGGTGTTCCCAGAGCTGTGTATCCCTTGATCGTGCTCAGAAGGCTTTGGGTACACCGTGTGCTTCCTTGGAAACAAGGGCCCACGTGAGAGCATTGAGTGCTGTGAGGCATACTAAAGGTAAAGGCGTCCATGGACTAAGACTTCCTGGAGACTGGTGCACCCCCTATCTCTGGCAGTGGGAAACTGTGCACCTTGCCTCGGGAACAGAGGTCACATTTAGTTGGCACTTTAGCTACAGTTGGCTCCGGGGGTGAGCTCCCAGGAAGGAATCGCAAGCACGGGGTTTCTTTTGGAAAAACTCACTGCTCCTCAGAGGCATCTGCGGAGTGAAGCGTATCCTTGCTGGTGTGGTTTTCAGGCGGCTTGGAAGCTGCAACGCAGTTGCTTTCCGAAGGGGGGAAGCCGGGCTCCTCCCACATTCTCCAGTTTCCAACGTGACCACGCAGCACATTGAGCAGCGCTCTCTGACTGACGACTGGAGACTTTCAGCCACACTGGGCCTTTCTATGATCGCACTTCATTGGACTCGGGGTGTTTGTTTGGCGCGCCATGAAGGGCATTATTACCCGCTGAATGACTTAGTCAGGCCTACGTGACGTTGGAACGACCCAGTGCCTCACAATTTTACCGGTTTCTCTGTAGTTTCTCTCAGGCCGGACCTACAGTGTACCTTGCGTCCCAGTAGTAGGAGAGTGACAGGTAAGAGTTGCCAGGAGGCACTTTAGGCTCAGGGATTCTTTCAGTGCACTTCGGGGGGCCTCCCCAGAGGGAGAGCCAGGTTGAACGTAATACTGGCAGAAGCGTTGCCCTGGGGCTGCCTAACACGTGTACACGGCCTGCTCCGCAAGCGAGGATCAGTTCATTGCCCTCCCGCATGCGTAGAAAGAGCTGACGCCCAACAGCCTGTTCTGTGCTACGTTGCTCGGAAAACGAGAAGGGGACTCCCAGTGCACACGTTCTCCCTCAGGAGGGAATTCATACGTGACTCTCCTAGGCCTTACGGAAAGCCGTAGAGGAGTTAAAGCACTCTGGCATCGAGTCAGGGCTCAGGGAGATGGCTGCACACAAAACCCTGCTGACAGGAAGCACTCGTGCTTACCTCGAGGCTAGGGCTCGCGTTTACTTCGCACTTTAGCTAGGGCAAGCGTGGGATGAGCTCCTAGCAAGGCCATGGAGACCCCCTGGATTCATAGGAGAAAACGCACTTTCTTCCCGGAGGCATGCCTAAGGGTGACTAGAAGACGGGTAACAACAATGTCTTTTCAGTCAGCCTTGAGGCCGCCACTATCTACCTTTCAAGTGGGGGGAATACTGCCTTTTTCCAGGCTTCTCAACTACAAACGGGATCACCCAGCACATACACCTATCTTCTCTGACAATCCAAAGGAGACCCTTGGAACACACTTCGGCCTTCTGCGATGAAACTTCTGGATGCAGTGTGTTCTATATGTGGTGAATGGCATAATCCTCTAAATGCCCTCAGTAGGCCTAGGTGACTCTGGATGTCCCAAGTGCCTAGCAAGGCTCAGGGTAAATCTCTCTTTCGGGCCGGACCTAAAGGCCAGTTTCCGCATCACTTAGAGAGACGTCGAGCAGGAGCCCCCAAACTGCACTGGAGGCCCCGGTGGTTTGTTTCAGGGCAGCTTAGGTTTCCTCAATGTGGCCGACACGCCTGGAGCAAAAGCCTGCCAAGAACCGCGTTCCTGAGGCCGCTTCGAAGCTGTGGCACGCTAGCCATAGAGAACACATTAGTCCCCGGCCCTTCCAACTGCATAGTGAGGGACGGTGTTCCCAGAGCTGTGTATCCCTTGATCGTGCTCAGAAGGCTTTGGGTACACCGTGTGCTTCCTTGGAAACAAGGGCCCACGTGAGAGCATTGAGTGCTGTGAGGCATACTAAAGGTAAAGGCGTCCATGGACTAAGACTTCCTGGAGACTGGTGCACCCCCTATCTCTGGCAGTGGGAAACTGTGCACCTTGCCTCGGGACCAGAGGTCACATTTAGTTGGCACTTTAGCTACAGTTGGCTCCGGGGGTGAGCTCCCAGGAAGGAATCGCAAGCACGGGGTTTCTTTTGGAAAAACTCACTGCTCCTCAGAGGCATCTGCGGAGTGAAGCGTATCCTTGCTGGTGTGGTTTTCAGGCGGCTTGGAAGCTGCAACGCAGTTGCTTTCCGAAGGGGGGAAGCCGGGCTCCTCCCACATTCTCCAGTTTCCAACGTGACCACGCAGCACATTGAGCAGCGCTCTCTGACTGACGACTGGAGACTTTCAGCCACACTGGGCCTTTCTATGATCGCGCTTCATTGGACTCGGGGTGTTTGTTTGGCGCGCCATGAAGGGCATTATTACCCGCTGAATGACTTAGTCAGGCCTACGTGACGTTGGAACGACCCAGTGCCTCACAATTTTACCGGTTTCTCTGTAGTTTCTCTCAGGCCGGACCTACAGTGTACCTTGCGTCCCAGTAGTAGGAGAGTGACAGGTAAGAGTTGCCAGGAGGCACTTTAGGCTCAGGGATTCTTTCAGTGCACTTCGGGGGGCCTCCCCAGAGGGAGAGCCAGGTTGAACGTAATACTGGCAGAAGCGTTGCCCTGGGGCTGCCTAACACGTGTACACGGCCTGCTCCGCAAGCGAGGATCAGTTCATTGCCCTCCCGCATGCGTAGAAAGAGCTGACGCCCAACAGCCTGTTCTGTGCTACGTTGCTCGGAAAACGAGAAGGGGACTCCCAGTGCACACGCTCTCCCTCAGGAGGGAATTCATACGTGACTCTCCTAGGCCTTACGGAAAGCCGTAGAGGAGTTAAAGCACTCTGGCATCGAGTCAGGGCTCAGGGAGATGGCTGCACACAAAACCCTGCTGACAGGAAGCACTCGTGCTTACCTCGAGGCTAGGGCTCGCCTTTACTTCGCACTTTAGCTAGGGCAAGCGTGGGATGAGCTCCTAGCAAGGCCCTGGAGACCCCCTGGATTCATAGGAGAAAACGCACTTTCTTCCCGGAGGCATGCCTAAGGGTGACTAGAAGACGGGTAACAACAATGTCTTTTCAGTCAGCCTTGAGGCCGCCACTATCTACCTTTCAAGTGGGGGGAATACTGCCTTTTTCCAGGCTTCTCAACTACAAACGGGATCACCCAGCACATACACCTATCTTCTCTGACAATCCAAAGGAGACCCTTGGAACACACTTCGGCCTTCTGCGATGAAACTTCTGGATGCAGTGTGTTCTATATGTGGTGAATGGCATAATCCTCTAAATGCCCTCAGTAGGCCTAGGTGACTCTGGATGTCCCAAGTGCCTAGCAAGGCTCAGGGTAAATCTCTCTTTCGGGCCGGACCTAAAGGCCAGTTTCCGCATCACTTAGAGAGACGTCGAGCAGGAGCCCCCAAACTGCACTGGAGGCCCCGGTGGTTTCTTTCAGGGCAGCTTAGGTTTCCTCAATGTGGCCGACACGCCTGGAGCAAAAGCCTGCCAAGAACCGCGTTCCTGAGGCCGCTTCGAAGCTGTGGCACGCTAGCCATAGAGAACACATTAGTCCCCGGCCCTTCCAACTGCATAGTGAGGGACGGTGTTCCCAGAGCTGTGTATCCCTTGATCGTGCTCAGAAGGCTTTGGGTACACCGTGTGCTTCCTTGGAAACAAGGGCCCACGTGAGAGCATTGAGTGCTGTGAGGCATACTAAAGGTAAAGGCGTCCATGGACTAAGACTTCCTGGAGACTGGTGCACCCCCTATCTCTGGCAGTGGGAAACTGTGCACCTTGCCTCGGGAACAGAGGTCACATTTAGTTGGCACTTTAGCTACAGTTGGCTCCGGGGGTGAGCTCCCAGGAAGGAATCGCAAGCACGGGGTTTCTTTTGGAAAAACTCACTGCTCCTCAGAGGCATCTGCGGAGTGAAGCGTATCCTTGCTGGTGTGGTTTTCAGGCGGCTTGGAAGCTGCAACGCAGTTGCTTTCCGAAGGGGGGAAGCCGGGCTCCTCCCACATTCTCCAGTTTCCAACGTGACCACGCAGCACATTGAGCAGCGCTCTCTGACTGACGACTGGAGACTTTCAGCCACACTGGGCCTTTCTATGATCGCACTTCATTGGACTCGGGGTGTTTGTTTGGCGCGCCATGAAGGGCATTATTACCCGCTGAATGACTTAGTCAGGCCTACGTGACGTTGGAACGACCCAGTGCCTCACAATTTTACCGGTTTCTCTGTAGTTTCTCTCAGGCCGGACCTACAGTGTACCTTGCATCCCAGTAGTAGGAGAGTGACAGGTAAGAGTTGCCAGGAGGCACTTTAGGCTCAGGGATTCTTTCAGTGCACTTCGGGGGGCCTCCCCAGAGGGAGAGCCAGGTTGAACGTAATACTGGCAGAAGCGTTGCCCTGGGGCTGCCTAACACGTGTACACGGCCTGCTCCGCAAGCGAGGATCAGTTCATTGCCCTCCCGCATGCGTAGAAAGAGCTGACGCCCAACAGCCTGTTCTGTGCTACGTTGCTCGGAAAACGAGAAGGGGACTCCCAGTGCACACGCTCTCCCTCAGGAGGGAATTCATACGTGACTCTCCTAGGCCTTACGGAAAGCCATAGGGGAGTTAAAGCACTCTGGCATCGAGTCAGGGCTCAGGGAGATGGCTGCACACAAAACCCTGCTGACAGGAAGCACTCGTGCTTACCTCGAGGCTAGGGCTCGCGTTTACTTCGCACTTTAGCTAGGGCAAGCGTGGGATGAGCTCCTAGCAAGGCCATGGAGACCCCCTGGATTCATAGGAGAAAACGCACTTTCTTCCCGGAGGCATGCCTAAGGGTGACTAGAAGACGGGTAACAACAATGTCTTTTCAGTCAGCCTTGAGGCCGCCACTATCTACCTTTCAAGTGGGGGGAATACTGCCTTTTTCCAGGCTTCTCAACTACAAACGGGATCACCCAGCACATACACCTATCTTCTCTGACAATCCAAAGGAGACCCTTGGAACACACTTCGGCCTTCTGCGATGAAACTTCTGGATGCAGTGTGTTCTATATGTGGTGAATGGCATAATCCTCTAAATGCCCTCAGTAGGCCTAGGTGACTCTGGATGTCCCAAGTGCCTAGCAAGGCTCAGGGTAAATCTCTCTTTCGGGCCGGACCTAAAGGCCAGTTTCCGCATCACTTAGAGAGACGTCGAGCAGGAGCCCCCAAACTGCACTGGAGGCCCCGGTGGTTTCTTTCAGGGCAGCTTAGGTTTCCTCAATGTGGCCGACACGCCTGGAGCAAAAGCCTGCCAAGAACCGCGTTCCTGAGGCCGCTTCGAAGCTGTGGCACGCTAGCCATAGAGAACACATTAGTCCCCGGCCCTTCCAACTGCATAGTGAGGGACGGTGTTCCCAGAGCTGTGTATCCCTTGATCGTGCTCAGAAGGCTTTGGGTACACCGTGTGCTTCCTTGGAAACAAGGGCCCACGTGAGAGCATTGAGTGCTGTGAGGCATACTAAAGGTAAAGGCGTCCATGGACTAAGACTTCCTGGAGACTGGTGCACCCCCTATCTCTGGCAGTGGGAAACTGTGCACCTTGCCTCGGGAACAGAGGTCACATTTAGTTGGCACTTTAGCTACAGTTGGCTCCGGGGGTGAGCTCCCAGGAAGGAATCGCAAGCACGGGGTTTCTTTTGGAAAAACTCACTGCTCCTCAGAGGCATCTGCGGAGTGAAGCGTATCCTTGCTGGTGTGGTTTTCAGGCGGCTTGGAAGCTGCAACGCAGTTGCTTTCCGAAGGGGGGAAGCCGGGCTCCTCCCACATTCTCCAGTTTCCAACGTGACCACGCAGCACATTGAGCAGCGCTCTCTGACTGACGACTGGAGACTTTCAGCCACACTGGGCCTTTCTATGATCGCGCTTCATTGGACTCGGGGTGTTTGTTTGGCGCGCCATGAAGGGCATTATTACCCGCTGAATGACTTAGTCAGGCCTACGTGACGTTGGAACGACCCAGTGCCTCACAATTTTACCGGTTTCTCTGTAGTTTCTCTCAGGCCGGACCTACAGTGTACCTTGCGTCCCAGTAGTAGGGGAGTGACAGGTAAGAGTTGCCAGGAGGCACTTTAGGCTCAGGGATTCTTTCAGTGCACTTCGGGGGGCCTCCCCAGAGGGAGAGCCAGGTTGAACGTAATACTGGCAGAAGCGTTGCCCTGGGGCTGCCTAACACGTGTACACGGCCTGCTCCGCAAGCGAGGATCAGTTCATTGCCCTCCCGCATGCGTAGAAAGAGCTGACGCCCAACAGCCTGTTCTGTGCTACGTTGCTCGGAAAACGAGAAGGGGACTCCCAGTGCACATGCTCTCCCTCAGGAGGGAATTCATACGTGACTCTCCTAGGCCTTACGGAAAGCCGTAGAGGAGTTAAAGCACTCTGGCATCGAGTCAGGGCTCAGGGAGATGGCTGCACACAAAACCCTGCTGACAGGAAGCACTCGTGCTTACCTCGAGGCTAGGTCTCGCGTTTACTTCGCACTTTAGCTAGGGCAAGCGTGGGATGAGCTCCTAGCAAGGCCCTTGAGACCCCCTGGTTTCATAGAAGAAAACGCACTTTCTTCCCGGAGGCATGCCTAAGGGTGACTAGAAGACGGGTAACAACAATGTCTTTTCAGTCAGCCTTGAGGCCGCCACTATGTACCTTTCAAGTGGGGGGAATACTGCCTTTTTCCAGGCTTCTCAACTACAAACGGGATCACCCAGCACATACACCTATCTTCTCTGACAATCCAAAGGAGACCCTTGGAACACACTTCGGCCTTCTGCGATGAAACTTCTGGATGCAGTGTGTTCTATATGTGGTGAATGGCATAATCCTCTAAATGCCCTCAGTAGGCCTAGGTGACTCTGGATGTCCCAAGTGCCTAGCAAGGCTCAGGGTAAATCTCTCTTTCGGGCCGGACTTAAAGGCCAGTTTCCGCATCACTTAGAGAGACGTCGAGCAGGAGCCCCCAAACTGCACTGGAGGCCCCGGTGGTTTCTTTCAGGGCAGCTTAGGTTTCCTCAATGTGGCCGACACGCCTGGAGCAAAAGCCTGCCAAGAACCGCGTTCCTGAGGCCGCTTCGAAGCTGTGGCACGCTAGCCATAGAGAACACATTAGTCCCCGGCCCTTCCAACTGCATAGTGAGGGATGGTGTTCCCAGAGCTGTGTATCCCTTGATCGTGCTCAGAAGGCTTTGGGTACACCGTGTGCTTCCTTGGAAACAAGGGCCCACGTGAGAGCATTGAGTGCTGTGAGGCATACTAAAGGTAAAGGCGTCCATGGACTAAGACTTCCTGGAGACTGGTGCACCCCCTATCTCTGGCAGTGGGAAACTGTGCACCTTGCCTCGGGAACAGAGGTCACATTTAGTTGGCACTTTAGCTACAGTTGGCTCCGGGGGTGAGCTCCCAGGAAGGAATCGCAAGCACGGGGTTTCTTTTGGAAAAACTCACTGCTCCTCAGAGGCATCTGCGGAGTGAAGCGTATCCTTGCTGGTGTGGTTTTCAGGCGGCTTGGAAGCTGCAACGCAGTTGCTTTCCGAAGGGGGGAAGCCGGGCTCCTCCCACATTCTCCAGTTTCCAACGTGACCACGCAGCACATTGAGCAGCGCTCTCTGACTGACGACTGGAGACTTTCAGCCACACTGGGCCTTTCTATGATCGCGCTTCATTGGACTCGGGGTGTTTGTTTGGCGCGCCATGAAGGGCATTATTACCCGCTGAATGACTTAGTCAGGCCTACGTGACGTTGGAACGACCCAGTGCCTCACAATTTTACCGGTTTCTCTGTAGTTTCTCTCAGGCCGGACCTACAGTGTACCTTGCGTCCCAGTAGTAGGAGAGTGACAGGTAAGAGTTGCCAGGAGGCACTTTAGGCTCAGGGATTCTTTCAGTGCACTTCGGGGGGCCTCCCCAGAGGGAGAGCCAGGTTGAACGTAATACTGGCAGAAGCGTTGCCCTGGGGCTGCCTAACACGTGTACACGGCCTGCTCCGCAAGCGAGGATCAGTTCATTGCCCTCCCGCATGCGTAGAAAGAGCTGACCCCCAACAGCCTGTTCTGTGCTACGTTGCTCGGAAAACGAGAAGGGGACTCCCAGTGCACACGCTCTCCCTCAGGAGGGAATTCATACGTGACTCTCCTAGGCCTTACGGAAAGCCGTAGAGGAGTTAAAGCACTCTGGCATCGAGTCAGGGCTCAGGGAGATGGCTGCACACAAAACCCTGCTGACAGGAAGCACTCGTGCTTACCTCGAGGCTAGGGCTCGCCTTTACTTCGCACTTTAGCTAGGGCAAGCGTGGGATGAGCTCCTAGCAAGGCCCTGGAGACCCCCTGGATTCATAGGAGAAAACGCACTTTCTTCCCGGAGGCATGCCTAAGGGTGACTAGAAGACGGGTAACAACAATGTCTTTTCAGTCAGCCTTGAGGCCGCCACTATGTACCTTTCAAGTGGGGGGAATACTGCCTTTTTCCAGGCTTCTCAACTACAAACGGGATCACCCAGCACATACACCTATCTTCTCTGACAATCCAAAGGAGACCCTTGGAACACACTTCGGCCTTCTGCGATGAAACTTCTGGATGCAGTGTGTTCTGCATGTGGTGAATGGCATAATCCTCTAAATGCCCTCAGTAGGCCTAGGTGACTCTGGATGTCCCAAGTGCCTAGCAAGGCTCAGGGTAAATCTCTCTTTCGGGCCGGACCTAAAGGCCAGTTTCCGCATCACTTAGAGAGACGTCGAGCAGGAGCCCCCAAACTGCACTGGAGGCCCCGGTGGTTTCTTTCAGGGCAGCTTAGGTTTCCTCAATGTGGCCGACACGCCTGGAGCAAAAGCCTGCCAAGAACCGCGTTCCTGAGGCCGCTTCGAAGCTGTGGCACGCTAGCCATAGAGAACACATTAGTCCCCGGCCCTTCCAACTGCATAGTGAGGGACGGTGTTCCCAGAGCTGTGTATCCCTTGATCGTGCTCAGAAGGCTTTGGGTACACCGTGTGCTTCCTTGGAAACAAGGGCCCACGTGAGAGCATTGAGTGCTGTGAGGCATACTAAAGGTAAAGGCGTCCATGGACTAAGACTTCCTGGAGACTGGTGCACCCCCTATCTCTGGCAGTGGGAAACTGTGCACCTTGCCTCGGGAACAGAGGTCACATTTAGTTGGCACTTTAGCTACAGTTGGCTCCGGGGGTGAGCTCCCAGGAAGGAATCGCAAGCACGGGGTTTCTTTTGGAAAAACTCACTGCTCCTCAGAGGCATCTGCGGAGTGAAGCGTATCCTTGCTGGTGTGGTTTTCAGGCGGCTTGGAAGCTGCAACGCAGTTGCTTTCCGAAGGGGGGAAGCCGGGCTCCTCCCACATTCTCCAGTTTCCAACGTGACCACGCAGCACATTGAGCAGCGCTCTCTGACTGACGACTGGAGACTTTCAGCCACACTGGGCCTTTCTATGATCGCGCTTCATTGGACTCGGGGTGTTTGTTTGGCGCGCCATGAAGGGCATTATTACCCGCTGAATGACTTAGTCAGGCCTACGTGACGTTGGAACGACCCAGTGCCTCACAATTTTACCGGTTTCTCTGTAGTTTCTCTCAGGCCGGACCTACAGTGTACCTTGCGTCCCAGTAGTAGGAGAGTGACAGGTAAGAGTTGCCAGGAGGCACTTTAGGCTCAGGGATTCTTTCAGTGCACTTCGGGGGGCCTCCCCAGAGGGAGAGCCAGGTTGAACGTAATACTGGCAGAAGCGTTGCCCTGGGGCTGCCTAACACGTGTACACGGCCTGCTCCGCAAGCGAGGATCAGTTCATTGCCCTCCCGCATGCGTAGAAAGAGCTGACCCCCAACAGCCTGTTCTGTGCTACGTTGCTCGGAAAACGAGAAGGGGACTCCCAGTGCACACGCTCTCCCTCAGGAGGGAATTCATACGTGACTCTCCTAGGCCTTACGGAAAGCCGTAGAGGAGTTAAAGCACTCTGGCATCGAGTCAGGGCTCAGGGAGATGGCTGCACACAAAACCCTGCTGACAGGAAGCACTCGTGCTTACCTCGAGGCTCGGCCTCGCGTTTACTTCGCACTTTAGCTAGGGCAAGCGTGGGATGAGCTCCTAGCAAGGCCCTGGAGACCCCCTGGATTCATAGGAGAAAACGCACTTTCTTCCCGGAGGCATGCCTAAGGGTGACTAGAAGACGGGTAACAACAATGTCTTTTCAGTCAGCCTTGAGGCCGCCACTATCTACCTTTCAAGTGGGGGGAATACTGCCTTTTTCCAGGCTTCTCAACTACAAACGGGATCACCCAGCACATACACCTATCTTCTCTGACAATCCAAAGGAGACCCTTGGAACACACTTCGGCCTTCTGCGATGAAACTTCTGGATGCAGTGTGTTCTGCATGTGGTGAATGGCATAATCCTCTAAATGCCCTCAGTAGGCCTAGGTGACTCTGGATGTCCCAAGTGCCTAGCAAGGCTCAGGGTAAATCTCTCTTTCGGGCCGGACCTAAAGGCCAGTTTCCGCATCACTTAGAGAGACGTCGAGCAGGAGCCCCCAAACTGCACTGGAGGCCCCGGTGGTTTCTTTCAGGGCAGCTTAGGTTTCCTCAATGTGGCCGACACGCCTGGAGCAAAAGCCTGCCAAGAACCGCGTTCCTGAGGCCGCTTCGAAGCTGTGGCACGCTAGCCATAGAGAACACATTAGTCCCCGGCCCTTCCAACTGCATAGTGAGGGATGGTGTTCCCAGAGCTGTGTATCCCTTGATCGTGCTCAGAAGGCTTTGGGTACACCGTGTGCTTCCTTGGAAACAAGGGCCCACGTGAGAGCATTGAGTGCTGTGAGGCATACTAAAGGTAAAGGCGTCCATGGACTAAGACTTCCTGGAGACTGGTGCACCCCCTATCTCTGGCAGTGGGAAACTGTGCACCTTGCCTCGGGACCAGAGGTCACATTTAGTTGGCACTTTAGCTACAGTTGGCTCCGGGGGTGAGCTCCCAGGAAGGAATCGCAAGCACGGGGTTTCTTTTGGAAAAACTCACTGCTCCTCAGAGGCATCTGCGGAGTGAAGCGTATCCTTGCTGGTGTGGTTTTCAGGCGGCTTGGAAGCTGCAACGCAGTTGCTTTCCGAAGGGGGGAAGCCGGGCTCCTCCCACATTCTCCAGTTTCCAACGTGACCACGCAGCACATTGAGCAGCGCTCTCTGACTGACGACTGGAGACTTTCAGCCACACTGGGCCTTTCTATGATCGCGCTTCATTGGACTCGGGGTGTTTGTTTGGCGCGCCATGAAGGGCATTATTACCCGCTGAATGACTTAGTCAGGCCTACGTGACGTTGGAACGACCCAGTGCCTCACAATTTTACCGGTTTCTCTGTAGTTTCTCTCAGGCCGGACCTACAGTGTACCTTGCGTCCCAGTAGTAGGAGAGTGACAGGTAAGAGTTGCCAGGAGGCACTTTAGGCTCAGGGATTCTTTCAGTGCACTTCGGGGGGCCTCCCCAGAGGGAGAGCCAGGTTGAACGTAATACTGGCAGAAGCGTTGCCCTGGGGCTGCCTAACACGTGTACACGGCCTGCTCCGCAAGCGAGGATCAGTTCATTGCCCTCCCGCATGCGTAGAAAGAGCTGACCCCCAACAGCCTGTTCTGTGCTACGTTGCTCGGAAAACGAGAAGGGGACTCCCAGTGCACACGCTCTCCCTCAGGAGGGAATTCATACGTGACTCTCCTAGGCCTTACGGAAAGCCGTAGAGGAGTTAAAGCACTCTGGCATCGAGTCAGGGCTCAGGGAGATGGCTGCACACAAAACCCTGCTGACAGGAAGCACTCGTGCTTACCTCGAGGCTAGGGCTCGCGTTTACTTCGCACTTTAGCTAGGGCAAGCGTGGGATGACCTCCTAGCAAGGCCCTGGAGACCCCCTGGATTCATAGGAGAAAACGCACTTTCTTCCCGGAGGCATGCCTAAGGGTGACTAGAAGACGGGTAACAACAATGTCTTTTCAGTCAGCCTTGAGGCCGCCACTATCTACCTTTCAAGTGGGGGGAATACTGCCTTTTTCCAGGCTTCTCAACGACAAACGGGATCACCCAGCACATACACCTATCTTCTCTGACAATCCAAAGGAGACCCTTGGAACACACTTCGGCCTTCTGCGATGAAACTTCTGGATGCAGTGTGTTCTGCATGTGGTGAATGGCATAATCCTCTAAATGCCCTCAGTAGGCCTAGGTGACTCTGGATGTCCCAAGTGCCTAGCAAGGCTCAGGGTAAATCTCTCTTTCGGGCCGGACCTAAAGGCCAGTTTCCGCATCACTTAGAGAGACGTCGAGCAGGAGCCCCCAAACTGCACTGGAGGCCCCGGTGGTTTCTTTCAGGGCAGCTTAGGTTTCCTCAATGTGGCCGACACGCCTGGAGCAAAAGCCTGCCAAGAACCGCGTTCCTGAGGCCGCTTCGAAGCTGTGGCACGCTAGCCATAGAGAACACATTAGTCCCCGGCCCTTCCAACTGCATAGTGAGGGATGGTGTTCCCAGAGCTGTGTATCCCTTGATCGTGCTCAGAAGGCTTTGGGTACACCGTGTGCTTCCTTGGAAACAAGGGCCCACGTGAGAGCATTGAGTGCTGTGAGGCATACTAAAGGTAAAGGCGTCCATGGACTAAGACTTCCTGGAGACTGGTGCACCCCCTATCTCTGGCAGTGGGAAACTGTGCACCTTGCCTCGGGAACAGAGGTCACATTTAGTTGGCACTTTAGCTACAGTTGGCTCCGGGGGTGAGCTCCCAGGAAGGAATCGCAAGCACGGGGTTTCTTTTGGAAAAACTCACTGCTCCTCAGAGGCATCTGCGGAGTGAAGCGTATCCTTGCTGGTGTGGTTTTCAGGCGGCTTGGAAGCTGCAACGCAGTTGCTTTCCGAAGGGGGGAAGCCGGGCTCCTCCCACATTCTCCAGTTTCCAACGTGACCACGCAGCACATTGAGCAGCGCTCTCTGACTGACGACTGGAGACTTTCAGCCACACTGGGCCTTTCTATGATCGCGCTTCATTGGACTCGGGGTGTTTGTTTGGCGCGCCATGAAGGGCATTATTACCCGCTGAATGACTTAGTCAGGCCTACGTGACGTTGGAACGACCCAGTGCCTCACAATTTTACCGGTTTCTCTGTAGTTTCTCTCAGGCCGGACCTACAGTGTACCTTGCGTCCCAGTAGTAGGAGAGTGACAGGTAAGAGTTGCCAGGAGGCACTTTAGGCTCAGGGATTCTTTCAGTGCACTTCGGGGGGCCTCCCCAGAGGGAGAGCCAGGTTGAACGTAATACTGGCAGAAGCGTTGCCCTGGGGCTGCCTAACACGTGTACACGGCCTGCTCCGCAAGCGAGGATCAGTTCATTGCCCTCCCGCATGCGTAGAAAGAGCTGACCACCAACAGCCTGTTCTGTGCTACGTTGCTCGGAAAACGAGAAGGGGACTCCCAGTGCACACGCTCTCCCTCAGGAGGGAATTCATACGTGACTCTCCTAGGCCTTACGGAAAGCCGTAGAGGAGTTAAAGCACTCTGGCATCGAGTCAGGGCTCAGGGAGATGGCTGCACACAAAACCCTGCTGACAGGAAGCACTCGTGCTTACCTCGAGGCTCGGCCTCGCGTTTACTTCGCACTTTAGCTAGGGCAAGCGTGGGATGAGCTCCTAGCAAGGCCCTGGAGACCCCCTGGATTCATAGGAGAAAACGCACTTTCTTCCCGGAGGCATGCCTAAGGGTGACTAGAAGACGGGTAACAACAATGTCTTTTCAGTCAGCCTTGAGGCCGCCACTATCTACCTTTCAAGTGGGGGGAATACTGCCTTTTTCCAGGCTTCTCAACTACAAACGGGATCACCCAGCACATACACCTATCTTCTCTGACAATCCAAAGGAGACCCTTGGAACACACTTCGGCCTTCTGCGATGAAACTTCTGGATGCAGTGTGTTCTGCATGTGGTGAATGGCATAATCCTCTAAATGCCCTCAGTAGGCCTAGGTGACTCTGGATGTCCCAAGTGCCTAGCAAGGCTCAGGGTAAATCTCTCTTTCGGGCCGGACCTAAAGGCCAGTTTCCGCATCACTTAGAGAGACGTCGAGCAGGAGCCCCCAAACTGCACTGGAGGCCCCGGTGGTTTCTTTCAGGGCAGCTTAGGTTTCCTCAATGTGGCCGACACGCCTGGAGCAAAAGCCTGCCAAGAACCGCGTTCCTGAGGCCGCTTCGAAGCTGTGGCACGCTAGCCATAGAGAACACATTAGTCCCCGGCCCTTCCAACTGCATAGTGAGGGATGGTGTTCCCAGAGCTGTGTATCCCTTGATCGTGCTCAGAAGGCTTTGGGTACACCGTGTGCTTCCTTGGAAACAAGGGCCCACGTGAGAGCATTGAGTGCTGTGAGGCATACTAAAGGTAAAGGCGTCCATGGACTAAGACTTCCTGGAGACTGGTGCACCCCCTATCTCTGGCAGTGGGAAACTGTGCACCTTGCCTCGGGAACAGAGGTCACATTTAGTTGGCACTTTAGCTACAGTTGGCTCCGGGGGTGAGCTCCCAGGAAGGAATCGCAAGCACGGGGTTTCTTTTGGAAAAACTCACTGCTCCTCAGAGGCATCTGCGGAGTGAAGCGTATCCTTGCTGGTGTGGTTTTCAGGCGGCTTGGAAGCTGCAACGCAGTTGCTTTCCGAAGGGGGGAAGCCGGGCTCCTCCCACATTCTCCAGTTTCCAACGTGACCACGCAGCACATTGAGCAGCGCTCTCTGACTGACGACTGGAGACTTTCAGCCACACTGGGCCTTTCTATGATCGCGCTTCATTGGACTCGGGGTGTTTGTTTGGCGCGCCATGAAGGGCATTATTACCCGCTGAATGACTTAGTCAGGCCTACGTGACGTTGGAACGACCCAGTGCCTCACAATTTTACCGGTTTCTCTGTAGTTTCTCTCAGGCCGGACCTACAGTGTACCTTGCGTCCCAGTAGTAGGAGAGTGACAGGTAAGAGTTGCCAGGAGGCACTTTAGGCTCAGGGATTCTTTCAGTGCACTTCGGGGGGCCTCCCCAGAGGGAGAGCCAGGTTGAACGTAATACTGGCAGAAGCGTTGCCCTGGGGCTGCCTAACACGTGTACACGGCCTGCTCCGCAAGCGAGGATCAGTTCATTGCCCTCCCGCATGCGTAGAAAGAGCTGACCCCCAACAGCCTGTTCTGTGCTACGTTGCTCGGAAAACGAGAAGGGGACTCCCAGTGCACACGCTCTCCCTCAGGAGGGAATTCATACGTGACTCTCCTAGGCCTTACGGAAAGCCGTAGAGGAGTTAAAGCACTCTGGCATCGAGTCAGGGCTCAGGGAGATGGCTGCACACAAAACCCTGCTGACAGGAAGCACTCGTGCTTACCTCGAGGCTAGGGCTCGCGTTTACTTCGCACTTTAGCTAGGGCAAGCGTGGGATGACCTCCTAGCAAGGCCCTGGAGACCCCCTGGATTCATAGGAGAAAACGCACTTTCTTCCCGGAGGCATGCCTAAGGGTGACTAGAAGACGGGTAACAACAATGTCTTTTCAGTCAGCCTTGAGGCCGCCACTATCTACCTTTCAAGTGGGGGGAATACTGCCTTTTTCCAGGCTTCTCAACGACAAACGGGATCACCCAGCACATACACCTATCTTCTCTGACAATCCAAAGGAGACCCTTGGAACACACTTCGGCCTTCTGCGATGAAACTTCTGGATGCAGTGTGTTCTGCATGTGGTGAATGGCATAATCCTCTAAATGCCCTCAGTAGGCCTAGGTGACTCTGGATGTCCCAAGTGCCTAGCAAGGCTCAGGGTAAATCTCTCTTTCGGGCCGGACCTAAAGGCCAGTTTCCGCATCACTTAGAGAGACGTCGAGCAGGAGCCCCCAAACTGCACTGGAGGCCCCGGTGGTTTCTTTCAGGGCAGCTTAGGTTTCCTCAATGTGGCCGACACGCCTGGAGCAAAAGCCTGCCAAGAACCGCGTTCCTGAGGCCGCTTCGAAGCTGTGGCACGCTAGCCATAGAGAACACATTAGTCCCCGGCCCTTCCAACTGCATAGTGAGGGATGGTGTTCCCAGAGCTGTGTATCCCTTGATCGTGCTCAGAAGGCTTTGGGTACACCGTGTGCTTCCTTGGAGACAAGGGCCCACGTGAGAGCATTGAGTGCTGTGAGGCATACTAAAGGTAAAGGCGTCCATGGACTAAGACTTCCTGGAGACTGGTGCACCCCCTATCTCTGGCAGTGGGAAACTGTGCACCTTGCCTCGGGAACAGAGGTCACATTTACTTGGCACTTTAGCTACAGTTGGCTCCGGGGGTGAGCTCCCAGGAAGGAATCGCAAGCACGGGGTTTCTTTTGGAAAAACTCACTGCTCCTCAGAGGCATCTGCGGAGTGAAGCGTATCCTTGCTGGTGTGGTTTTCAGGCGGCTTGGAAGCTGCAACGCAGTTGCTTTCCGAAGGGGGGAAGCCGGGCTCCTCCCACATTCTCCAGTTTCCAACGTGACCACGCAGCACATTGAGCAGCGCTCTCTGACTGACGACTGGAGACTTTCAGCCACACTGGGCCTTTCTATGATCGCGCTTCATTGGACTCGGGGTGTTTGTTTGGCGCGCCATGAAGGGCATTATTACCCGCTGAATGACTTAGTCAGGCCTACGTGACGTTGGAACGACCCAGTGCCTCACAATTTTACCGGTTTCTCTGTAGTTTCTCTCAGGCCGGACCTACAGTGTACCTTGCGTCCCAGTAGTAGGAGAGTGACAGGTAAGAGTTGCCAGGAGGCACTTTAGGCTCAGGGATTCTTTCAGTGCACTTCGGGGGGCCTCCCCAGAGGGAGAGCCAGGTTGAACGTAATACTGGCAGAAGCGTTGCCCTGGGGCTGCCTAACACGTGTACACGGCCTGCTCCGCAAGCGAGGATCAGTTCATTGCCCTCCCGCATGCGTAGAAAGAGCTGACCCCCAACAGCCTGTTCTGTGCTACGTTGCTCGGAAAACGAGAAGGGGACTCCCAGTGCACACGCTCTCCCTCAGGAGGGAATTCATACGTGACTCTCCTAGGCCTTACGGAAAGCCGTAGAGGAGTTAAAGCACTCTGGCATCGAGTCAGGGCTCAGGGAGATGGCTGCACACAAAACCCTGCTGACAGGAAGCACTCGTGCTTACCTCGAGGCTAGGGCTCGCGTTTACTTCGCACTTTAGCTAGGGCAAGCGTGGGATGAGCTCCTAGCAAGGCCCTGGAGACCCCCTGGATTCATAGGAGAAAACGCACTTTCTTCCCGGAGGCATGCCTAAGGGTGACTAGAAGACGGGTAACAACAATGTCTTTTCAGTCAGCCTTGAGGCCGCCACTATCTACCTTTCAAGTGGGGGGAATACTGCCTTTTTCCAGGCTTCTCAACTACAAACGGGATCACCCAGCACATACACCTATCTTCTCTGACAATCCAAAGGAGACCCTTGGAACACACTTCGGCCTTCTGCGATGAAACTTCTGGATGCAGTGTGTTCTATATGTGGTGAATGGCATAATCCTCTAAATGCCCTCAGTAGGCCTAGGTGACTCTGGATGTCCCAAGTGCCTAGCAAGGCTCAGGGTAAATCTCTCTTTCGGGCCGGACCTAAAGGCCAGTTTCCGCATCACTTAGAGAGACGTCGAGCAGGAGCCCCCAAACTGCACTGGAGGCCCCGGTGGTTTCTTTCAGGGCAGCTTAGGTTTCCTCAATGTGGCCGACACGCCTGGAGCAAAAGCCTGCCAAGAACCGCGTTCCTGAGGCCGCTTCGAAGCTGTGGCACGCTAGCCATAGAGAACACATTAGTCCCCGGCCCTTCCAACTGCATAGTGAGGGACGGTGTTCCCAGAGCTGTGTATCCCTTGATCGTGCTCAGAAGGCTTTGGGTACACCGTGTGCTTCCTTGGAAACAAGGGCCCACGTGAGAGCATTGAGTGCTGTGAGGCATACTAAAGGTAAAGGCGTCCATGGACTAAGACTTCCTGGAGACTGGTGCACCCCCTATCTCTGGCAGTGGGAAACTGTGCACCTTGCCTCGGGAACAGAGGTCACATTTAGTTGGCACTTTAGCTACAGTTGGCTCCGGGGGTGAGCTCCCAGGAAGGAATCGCAAGCACGGGGTTTCTTTTGGAAAAACTCACTGCTCCTCAGAGGCATCTGCGGAGTGAAGCGTATCCTTGCTGGTGTGGTTTTCAGGCGGCTTGGAAGCTGCAACGCAGTTGCTTTCCGAAGGGGGGAAGCCGGGCTCCTCCCTCATTCTCCAGTTTCCAACGTGACCACGCAGCACATTGAGCAGCGCTCTCTGACTGACGACTGGAGACTTTCAGCCACACTGGGCCTTTCTATGATCGCGCTTCATTGGACTCGGGGTGTTTGTTTGGCGCGCCATGAAGGGCATTATTACCCGCTGAATGACTTAGTCAGGCCTACGTGACGTTGGAACGACCCAGTGCCTCACAATTTTACCGGTTTCTCTGTAGTTTCTCTCAGGCCGGACCTACAGTGTACCTTGCGTCCCAGTAGTAGGAGAGTGACAGGTAAGAGTTGCCAGGAGGCACTTTAGGCTCAGGGATTCTTTCAGTGCACTTCGGGGGGCCTCCCCAGAGGGAGAGCCAGGTTGAACGTAATACTGGCAGAAGCGTTGCCCTGGGGCTGCCTAACACGTGTACACGGCCTGCTCCGCAAGCGAGGATCAGTTCATTGCCCTCCCGCATGCGTAGAAAGAGCTGACCCCCAACAGCCTGTTCTGTGCTACGTTGCTCGGAAAACGAGAAGGGGACTCCCAGTGCACACGCTCTCCCTCAGGAGGGAATTCATACGTGACTCTCCTAGGCCTTACGGAAAGCCGTAGAGGAGTTAAAGCACTCTGGCATCGAGTCAGGGCTCAGGGAGATGGCTGCACACAAAACCCTGCTGACAGGAAGCACTCGTGCTTACCTCGAGGCTAGGGCTCGCGTTTACTTCGCACTTTAGCTAGGGCAAGCGTGGGATGACCTCCTAGCAAGGCCCTGGAGACCCCCTGGATTCATAGGAGAAAACGAACTTTCTTCCCGGAGGCATGCCTAAGGGTGACTAGAAGACGGGTAACAACAATGTCTTTTCAGTCAGCCTTGAGGCCGCCACTATCTACCTTTCAAGTGGGGGGAATACTGCCTTTTTCCAGGCTTCTCAACGACAAACGGGATCACCCAGCACATACACCTATCTTCTCTGACAATCCAAAGGAGACCCTTGGAACACACTTCGGCCTTCTGCGATGAAACTTCTGGATGCAGTGTGTTCTGCATGTGGTGAATGGCATAATCCTCTAAATGCCCTCAGTAGGCCTAGGTGACTCTGGATGTCCCAAGTGCCTAGCAAGGCTCAGGGTAAATCTCTCTTTCGGGCCGGACCTAAAGGCCAGTTTCCGCATCACTTAGAGAGACGTCGAGCAGGAGCCCCCAAACTGCACTGGAGGCCCCGGTGGTTTCTTTCAGGGCAGCTTAGGTTTCCTCAATGTGGCCGACACGCCTGGAGCAAAAGCCTGCCAAGAACCGCGTTCCTGAGGCCGCTTCGAAGCTGTGGCACGCTAGCCATAGAGAACACATTAGTCCCCGGCCCTTCCAACTGCATAGTGAGGGATGGTGTTCCCAGAGCTGTGTATCCCTTGATCGTGCTCAGAAGGCTTTGGGTACACCGTGTGCTTCCTTGGA
The DNA here is from genome assembly GCF_964341445.2 of Mesoplodon mirus. Lineage (NCBI taxonomy): Eukaryota > Metazoa > Chordata > Mammalia > Artiodactyla > Ziphiidae > Mesoplodon > Mesoplodon mirus. The sequence continues at coordinate 93,686,699 of NC_138976.1, read as the reverse complement.
GACAAGGGCCCACGTGAGAGCATTGAGTGCTGTGAGGCATACTAAAGGTAAAGGCGTCCATGGACTAAGACTTCCTGGAGACTGGTGCACCCCCTATCTCTGGCAGTGGGAAACTGTGCACCTTGCCTCGGGAACAGAGGTCACATTTACTTGGCACTTTAGCTACAGTTGGCTCCGGGGGTGAGCTCCCAGGAAGGAATCGCAAGCACGGGGTTTCTTTTGGAAAAACTCACTGCTCCTCAGAGGCATCTGCGGAGTGAAGCGTATCCTTGCTGGTGTGGTTTTCAGGCGGCTTGGAAGCTGCAACGCAGTTGCTTTCCGAAGGGGGGAAGCCGGGCTCCTCCCACATTCTCCAGTTTCCAACGTGACCACGCAGCACATTGAGCAGCGCTCTCTGACTGATGACTGGAGACTTTCAGCCACACTGGGCCTTTCTATGATCGCGCTTCATTGGACTCGGGGTGTTTGTTTGGCGCGCCATGAAGGGCATTATTACCCGCTGAATGACTTAGTCAGGCCTACGTGACGTTGGAACGACCCAGTGCCTCACAATTTTACCGGTTTCTCTGTAGTTTCTCTCAGGCCGGACCTACAGTGTACCTTGCGTCCCAGTAGTAGGAGAGTGACAGGTAAGAGTTGCCAGGAGGCACTTTAGGCTCAGGGATTCTTTCAGTGCACTTCGGGGGGCCTCCCCAGAGGGAGAGCCAGGTTGAACGTAATACTGGCAGAAGCGTTGCCCTGGGGCTGCCTAACACGTGTACACGGCCTGCTCCGCAAGCGAGGATCAGTTCATTGCCCTCCCGCATGCGTAGAAAGAGCTGACCCCCAACAGCCTGTTCTGTGCTACGTTGCTCGGAAAACGAGAAGGGGACTCCCAGTGCACACGCTCTCCCTCAGGAGGGAATTCATACGTGACTCTCCTAGGCCTTACGGAAAGCCGTAGAGGAGTTAAAGCACTCTGGCATCGAGTCAGGGCTCAGGGAGATGGCTGCACACAAAACCCTGCTGACAGGAAGCACTCGTGCTTACCTCGAGGCTAGGGCTCGCGTTTACTTCGCACTTTAGCTAGGGCAAGCGTGGGATGAGCTCCTAGCAAGGCCCTGGAGACCCCCTGGATTCATAGGAGAAAACGCACTTTCTTCCCGGAGGCATGCCTAAGGGTGACTAGAAGACGGGTAACAACAATGTCTTTTCAGTCAGCCTTGAAGCCGCCACTATCTACCTTTCAAGTGGGGGGAATACTGCCTTTTTCCAGGCTTCTCAACTACAAACGGGATCACCCAGCACATACACCTATCTTCTCTGACAATCCAAAGGAGACCCTTGGAACACACTTCGGCCTTCTGCGATGAAACTTCTGGATGCAGTGTGTTCTGCATGTGGTGAATGGCATAATCCTCTAAATGCCCTCAGTAGGCCTAGGTGACTCTGGATGTCCCAAGTGCCTAGCAAGGCTCAGGGTAAATCTCTCTTTCGGGCCGGACCTAAAGGCCAGTTTCCGCATCACTTAGAGAGACGTCGAGCAGGAGCCCCCAAACTGCACTGGAGGCCCCGGTGGTTTCTTTCAGGGCAGCTTAGGTTTCCTCAATGTGGCCGACACGCCTGGAGCAAAAGCCTGCCAAGAACCGCGTTCCTGAGGCCGCTTCGAAGCTGTGGCACGCTAGCCATAGAGAACACATTAGTCCCCGGCCCTTCCAACTGCATAGTGAGGGATGGTGTTCCCAGAGCTGTGTATCCCTTGATCGTGCTCAGAAGGCTTTGGGTACACCGTGTGCTTCCTTGGAAACAAGGGCCCACGTGAGAGCATTGAGTGCTGTGAGGCATACTAAAGGTAAAGGCGTCCATGGACTAAGACTTCCTGGAGACTGGTGCACCCCCTATCTCTGGCAGTGGGAAACTGTGCACCTTGCCTCGGGACCAGAGGTCACATTTAGTTGGCACTTTAGCTACAGTTGGCTCCGGGGGTGAGCTCCCAGGAAGGAATCGCAAGCACGGGGTTTCTTTTGGAAAAACTCACTGCTCCTCAGAGGCATCTGCGGAGTGAAGCGTATCCTTGCTGGTGTGGTTTTCAGGCGGCTTGGAAGCTGCAACGCAGTTGCTTTCCGAAGGGGGGAAGCCGGGCTCCTCCCACATTCTCCAGTTTCCAACGTGACCACGCAGCACATTGAGCAGCGCTCTCTGACTGACGACTGGAGACTTTCAGCCACACTGGGCCTTTCTATGATCGCGCTTCATTGGACTCGGGGTGTTTGTTTGGCGCGCCATGAAGGGCATTATTACCCGCTGAATGACTTAGTCAGGCCTACGTGACGTTGGAACGACCCAGTGCCTCACAATTTTACCGGTTTCTCTGTAGTTTCTCTCAGGCCGGACCTACAGTGTACCTTGCGTCCCAGTAGTAGGAGAGTGACAGGTAAGAGTTGCCAGGAGGCACTTTAGGCTCAGGGATTCTTTCAGTGCACTTCGGGGGGCCTCCCCAGAGGGAGAGCCAGGTTGAACGTAATACTGGCAGAAGCGTTGCCCTGGGGCTGCCTAACACGTGTACACGGCCTGCTCCGCAAGCGAGGATCAGTTCATTGCCCTCCCGCATGCGTAGAAAGAGCTGACCCCCAACAGCCTGTTCTGTGCTACGTTGCTCGGAAAACGAGAAGGGGACTCCCAGTGCACACGCTCTCCCTCAGGAGGGAATTCATACGTGACTCTCCTAGGCCTTACGGAAAGCCGTAGAGGAGTTAAAGCACTCTGGCATCGAGTCAGGGCTCAGGGAGATGGCTGCACACAAAACCCTGCTGACAGGAAGCACTCGTGCTTACCTCGAGGCTAGGGCTCGCGTTTACTTCGCACTTTAGCTAGGGCAAGCGTGGGATGAGCTCCTAGCAAGGCCCTGGAGACCCCCTGGATTCATAGGAGAAAACGCACTTTCTTCCCGGAGGCATGCCTAAGGGTGACTAGAAGACGGGTAACAACAATGTCTTTTCAGTCAGCCTTGAGGCCGCCACTATCTACCTTTCAAGTGGGGGGAATACTGCCTTTTTCCAGGCTTCTCAACTACAAACGGGATCACCCAGCACATACACCTATCTTCTCTGACAATCCAAAGGAGACCCTTGGAACACACTTCGGCCTTCTGCGATGAAACTTCTGGATGCAGTGTGTTCTGCATGTGGTGAATGGCATAATCCTCTAAATGCCCTCAGTAGGCCTAGGTGACTCTGGATGTCCCAAGTGCCTAGCAAGGCTCAGGGTAAATCTCTCTTTCGGGCCGGACCTAAAGGCCAGTTTCCGCATCACTTAGAGAGACGTCGAGCAGGAGCCCCCAAACTGCACTGGAGGCCCCGGTGGTTTCTTTCAGGGCAGCTTAGGTTTCCTCAATGTGGCCGACACGCCTGGAGCAAAAGCCTGCCAAGAACCGCGTTCCTGAGGCCGCTTCGAAGCTGTGGCACGCTAGCCATAGAGAACACATTAGTCCCCGGCCCTTCCAACTGCATAGTGAGGGATGGTGTTCCCAGAGCTGTGTATCCCTTGATCGTGCTCAGAAGGCTTTGGGTACACCGTGTGCTTCCTTGGAAACAAGGGCCCACGTGAGAGCATTGAGTGCTGTGAGGCATACTAAAGGTAAAGGCGTCCATGGACTAAGACTTCCTGGAGACTGGTGCACCCCCTATCTCTGGCAGTGGGAAACTGTGCACCTTGCCTCGGGACCAGAGGTCACATTTAGTTGGCACTTTAGCTACAGTTGGCTCCGGGGGTGAGCTCCCAGGAAGGAATCGCAAGCACGGGGTTTCTTTTGGAAAAACTCACTGCTCCTCAGAGGCATCTGCGGAGTGAAGCGTATCCTTGCTGGTGTGGTTTTCAGGCGGCTTGGAAGCTGCAACGCAGTTGCTTTCCGAAGGGGGGAAGCCGGGCTCCTCCCACATTCTCCAGTTTCCAACGTGACCACGCAGCACATTGAGCAGCGCTCTCTGACTGACGACTGGAGACTTTCAGCCACACTGGGCCTTTCTATGATCGCGCTTCATTGGACTCGGGGTGTTTGTTTGGCGCGCCATGAAGGGCATTATTACCCGCTGAATGACTTAGTCAGGCCTACGTGACGTTGGAACGACCCAGTACCTCACAATTTTACCGGTTTCTCTGTAGTTTCTCTCAGGCCGGACCTACAGTGTACCTTGCGTCCCAGTAGTAGGAGAGTGACAGGTAAGAGTTGCCAGGAGGCACTTTAGGCTCAGGGATTCTTTCAGTGCACTTCGGGGGGCCTCCCCAGAGGGAGAGCCAGGTTGAACGTAATACTGGCAGAAGCGTTGCCCTGGGGCTGCCTAACACGTGTACACGGCCTGCTCCGCAAGCGAGGATCAGTTCATTGCCCTCCCGCATGCGTAGAAAGAGCTGACCCCCAACAGCCTGTTCTGTGCTACGTTGCTCGGAAAACGAGAAGGGGACTCCCAGTGCACACGCTCTCCCTCAGGAGGGAATTCATACGTGACTCTCCTAGGCCTTACGGAAAGCCGTAGAGGAGTTAAAGCACTCTGGCATCGAGTCAGGGCTCAGGGAGATGGCTGCACACAAAACCCTGCTGACAGGAAGCACTCGTGCTTACCTCGAGGCTAGGGCTCGCGTTTACTTCGCACTTTAGCTAGGGCAAGCGTGGGATGAGCTCCTAGCAAGGCCCTGGAGACCCCCTGGATTCATAGGAGAAAACGCACTTTCTTCCCGGAGGCATGCCTAAGGGTGACTAGAAGACGGGTAACAACAATGTCTTTTCAGTCAGCCTTGAAGCCGCCACTATCTACCTTTCAAGTGGGGGGAATACTGCCTTTTTCCAGGCTTCTCAACTACAAACGGGATCACCCAGCACATACACCTATCTTCTCTGACAATCCAAAGGAGACCCTTGGAACACACTTCGGCCTTCTGCGATGAAACTTCTGGATGCAGTGTGTTCTGCATGTGGTGAATGGCATAATCCTCTAAATGCCCTCAGTAGGCCTAGGTGACTCTGGATGTCCCAAGTGCCTAGCAAGGCTCAGGGTAAATCTCTCTTTCGGGCCGGACCTAAAGGCCAGTTTCCGCATCACTTAGAGAGACGTCGAGCAGGAGCCCCCAAACTGCACTGGAGGCCCCGGTGGTTTCTTTCAGGGCAGCTTAGGTTTCCTCAATGTGGCCGACACGCCTGGAGCAAAAGCCTGCCAAGAACCGCGTTCCTGAGGCCGCTTCGAAGCTGTGGCACGCTAGCCATAGAGAACACATTAGTCCCCGGCCCTTCCAACTGCATAGTGAGGGATGGTGTTCCCAGAGCTGTGTATCCCTTGATCGTGCTCAGAAGGCTTTGGGTACACCGTGTGCTTCCTTGGAAACAAGGGCCCACGTGAGAGCATTGAGTGCTGTGAGGCATACTAAAGGTAAAGGCGTCCATGGACTAAGACTTCCTGGAGACTGGTGCACCCCCTATCTCTGGCAGTGGGAAACTGTGCACCTTGCCTCGGGACCAGAGGTCACATTTAGTTGGCACTTTAGCTACAGTTGGCTCCGGGGGTGAGCTCCCAGGAAGGAATCGCAAGCACGGGGTTTCTTTTGGAAAAACTCACTGCTCCTCAGAGGCATCTGCGGAGTGAAGCGTATCCTTGCTGGTGTGGTTTTCAGGCGGCTTGGAAGCTGCAACGCAGTTGCTTTCCGAAGGGGGGAAGCCGGGCTCCTCCCACATTCTCCAGTTTCCAACGTGACCACGCAGCACATTGAGCAGCGCTCTCTGACTGATGACTGGAGACTTTCAGCCACACTGGGCCTTTCTATGATCGCGCTTCATTGGACTCGGGGTGTTTGTTTGGCGCGCCATGAAGGGCATTATTACCCGCTGAATGACTTAGTCAGGCCTACGTGACGTTGGAACGACCCAGTGCCTCACAAGTTTACCGGTTTCTCTGTAGTTTCTCTCAGGCCGGACCTACAGTGTACCTTGCGTCCCAGTAGTAGGAGAGTGACAGGTAAGAGTTGCCAGGAGGCACTTTAGGCTCAGGGATTCTTTCAGTGCACTTCGGGGGGCCTCCCCAGAGGGAGAGCCAGGTTGAACGTAATACTGGCAGAAGCGTTGCCCTGGGGCTGCCTAACACGTGTACACGGCCTGCTCCGCAAGCGAGGATCAGTTCATTGCCCTCCCGCATGCGTAGAAAGAGCTGACCCCCAACAGCCTGTTCTGTGCTACGTTGCTCGGAAAACGAGAAGGGGACTCCCAGTGCACACGCTCTCCCTCAGGAGGGAATTCATACGTGACTCTCCTAGGCCTTACGGAAAGCCGTAGAGGAGTTAAAGCACTCTGGCATCGAGTCAGGGCTCAGGGAGATGGCTGCACACAAAACCCTGCTGACAGGAAGCACTCGTGCTTACCTCGAGGCTAGGGCTCGCGTTTACTTCGCACTTTAGCTAGGGCAAGCGTGGGATGAGCTCCTAGCAAGGCCCTGGAGACCCCCTGGATTCATAGGAGAAAACGCACTTTCTTCCCGGAGGCATGCCTAAGGGTGACTAGAAGACGGGTAACAACAATGTCTTTTCAGTCAGCCTTGAGGCCGCCACTATCTACCTTTCAAGTGGGGGGAATACTGCCTTTTTCCAGGCTTCTCAACTACAAACGGGATCACCCAGCACATACACCTATCTTCTCTGACAATCCAAAGGAGACCCTTGGAACACACTTCGGCCTTCTGCGATGAAACTTCTGGATGCAGTGTGTTCTATATGTGGTGAATGGCATAATCCTCTAAATGCCCTCAGTAGGCCTAGGTGACTCTGGATGTCCCAAGTGCCTAGCAAGGCTCAGGGTAAATCTCTCTTTCGGGCCGGACCTAAAGGCCAGTTTCCGCATCACTTAGAGAGACGTCGAGCAGGAGCCCCCAAACTGCACTGGAGGCCCCGGTGGTTTCTTTCAGGGCAGCTTAGGTTTCCTCAATGTGGCCGACACGCCTGGAGCAAAAGCCTGCCAAGAACCGCGTTCCTGAGGCCGCTTCGAAGCTGTGGCACGCTAGCCATAGAGAACACATTAGTCCCCGGCCCTTCCAACTGCATAGTGAGGGATGGTGTTCCCAGAGCTGTGTATCCCTTGATCGTGCTCAGAAGGCTTTGGGTACACCGTGTGCTTCCTTGGAAACAAGGGCCCACGTGAGAGCATTGAGTGCTGTGAGGCATACTAAAGGTAAAGGCGTCCATGGACTAAGACTTCCTGGAGACTGGTGCACCCCCTATCTCTGGCAGTGGGAAACTGTGCACCTTGCCTCGGGACCAGAGGTCACATTTAGTTGGCACTTTAGCTACAGTTGGCTCCGGGGGTGAGCTCCCAGGAAGGAATCGCAAGCACGGGGTTTCTTTTGGAAAAACTCACTGCTCCTCAGAGGCATCTGCGGAGTGAAGCGTATCCTTGCTGGTGTGGTTTTCAGGCGGCTTGGAAGCTGCAACGCAGTTGCTTTCCGAAGGGGGGAAGCCGGGCTCCTCCCACATTCTCCAGTTTCCAACGTGACCACGCAGCACATTGAGCAGCGCTCTCTGACTGATGACTGGAGACTTTCAGCCACACTGGGCCTTTCTATGATCGCGCTTCATTGGACTCGGGGTGTTTGTTTGGCGCGCCATGAAGGGCATTATTACCCGCTGAATGACTTAGTCAGGCCTACGTGACGTTGGAACGACCCAGTGCCTCACAATTTTACCGGTTTCTCTGTAGTTTCTCTCAGGCCGGACCTACAGTGTACCTTGCGTCCCAGTAGTAGGAGAGTGACAGGTAAGAGTTGCCAGGAGGCACTTTAGGCTCAGGGATTCTTTCAGTGCACTTCGGGGGGCCTCCCCAGAGGGAGAGCCAGGTTGAACGTAATACTGGCAGAAGCGTTGCCCTGGGGCTGCCTAACACGTGTACACGGCCTGCTCCGCAAGCGAGGATCAGTTCATTGCCCTCCCGCATGCGTAGAAAGAGCTGACCCCCAACAGCCTGTTCTGTGCTACGTTGCTCGGAAAACGAGAAGGGGACTCCCAGTGCACACGCTCTCCCTCAGGAGGGAATTCATACGTGACTCTCCTAGGCCTTACGGAAAGCCGTAGAGGAGTTAAAGCACTCTGGCATCGAGTCAGGGCTCAGGGAGATGGCTGCACACAAAACCCTGCTGACAGGAAGCACTCGTGCTTACCTCGAGGCTAGGGCTCGCGTTTACTTCGCACTTTAGCTAGGGCAAGCGTGGGATGAGCTCCTAGCAAGGCCCTGGAGACCCCCTGGATTCATAGGAGAAAACGCACTTTCTTCCCGGAGGCATGCCTAAGGGTGACTAGAAGACGGGTAACAACAATGTCTTTTCAGTCAGCCTTGAGGCCGCCACTATCTACCTTTCAAGTGGGGGGAATACTGCCTTTTTCCAGGCTTCTCAACTACAAACGGGATCACCCAGCACATACACCTATCTTCTCTGACAATCCAAAGGAGACCCTTGGAACACACTTCGGCCTTCTGCGATGAAACTTCTGGATGCAGTGTGTTCTATATGTGGTGAATGGCATAATCCTCTAAATGCCCTCAGTAGGCCTAGGTGACTCTGGATGTCCCAAGTGCCTAGCAAGGCTCAGGGTAAATCTCTCTTTCGGGCCGGACCTAAAGGCCAGTTTCCGCATCACTTAGAGAGACGTCGAGCAGGAGCCCCCAAACTGCACTGGAGGCCCCGGTGGTTTCTTTCAGGGCAGCTTAGGTTTCCTCAATGTGGCCGACACGCCTGGAGCAAAAGCCTGCCAAGAACCGCGTTCCTGAGGCCGCTTCGAAGCTGTGGCACGCTAGCCATAGAGAACACATTAGTCCCCGGCCCTTCCAACTGCATAGTGAGGGATGGTGTTCCCAGAGCTGTGTATCCCTTGATCGTGCTCAGAAGGCTTTGGGTACACCGTGTGCTTCCTTGGAAACAAGGGCCCACGTGAGAGCATTGAGTGCTGTGAGGCATACTAAAGGTAAAGGCGTCCATGGACTAAGACTTCCTGGAGACTGGTGCACCCCCTATCTCTGGCAGTGGGAAACTGTGCACATTGCCTCGGGAACAGAGGTCACATTTACTTGGCACTTTAGCTACAGTTGGCTCCGGGGGTGAGCTCCCAGGAAGGAATCGCAAGCACGGGGTTTCTTTTGGAAAAACTCACTGCTCCTCAGAGGCATCTGCGGAGTGAAGCGTATCCTTGCTGGTGTGGTTTTCAGGCGGCTTGGAAGCTGCAACGCAGTTGCTTTCCGAAGGGGGGAAGCCGGGCTCCTCCCACATTCTCCAGTTTCCAACGTGACCACGCAGCACATTGAGCAGCGCTCTCTGACTGATGACTGGAGACTTTCAGCCACACTGGGCCTTTCTATGATCGCGCTTCATTGGACTCGGGGTGTTTGTTTGGCGCGCCATGAAGGGCATTATTACCCGCTGAATGACTTAGTCAGGCCTACGTGACGTTGGAACGACCCAGTGCCTCACAATTTTACCGGTTTCTCTGTAGTTTCTCTCAGGCCGGACCTACAGTGTACCTTGCGTCCCAGTAGTAGGAGAGTGACAGGTAAGAGTTGCCAGGAGGCACTTTAGGCTCAGGGATTCTTTCAGTGCACTTCGGGGGGCCTCCCCAGAGGGAGAGCCAGGTTGAACGTAATACTGGCAGAAGCGTTGCCCTGGGGCTGCCTAACACGTGTACACGGCCTGCTCCGCAAGCGAGGATCAGTTCATTGCCCTCCCGCATGCGTAGAAAGAGCTGACCCCCAACAGCTTGTTCTGTGCTACGTTGCTCGGAAAACGAGAAGGGGACTCCCAGTGCACACGCTCTCCCTCAGGAGGGAATTCATACGTGACTCTCCTAGGCCTTACGGAAAGCCGTAGAGGAGTTAAAGCACTCTGGCATCGAGTCAGGGCTCAGGGAGATGGCTGCACACAAAACCCTGCTGACAGGAAGCACTCGTGCTTACCTCGAGGCTAGGGCTCGCGTTTACTTCGCACTTTAGCTAGGGCAAGCGTGGGATGAGCTCCTAGCAAGGCCCTGGAGACCCCCTGGATTCATAGGAGAAAACGCACTTTCTTCCCGGAGGCATGCCTAAGGGTGACTAGAAGACGGGTAACAACAATGTCTTTTCAGTCAGCCTTGAGGCCGCCACTATGTACCTTTCAAGTGGGGGGAATACTGCCTTTTTCCAGGCTTCTCAACTACAAACGGGATCACCCAGCACATACACCTATCTTCTCTGACAATCCAAAGGAGACCCTTGGAACACACTTCGGCCTTCTGCGATGAAACTTCTGGATGCAGTGTGTTCTATATGTGGTGAATGGCATAATCCTCTAAATGCCCTCAGTAGGCCTAGGTGACTCTGGATGTCCCAAGTGCCTAGCAAGGCTCAGGGTAAATCTCTCTTTCGGGCCGGACCTAAAGGCCAGTTTCCGCATCACTTAGAGAGACGTCGAGCAGGAGCCCCCAAACTGCACTGGAGGCCCCGGTGGTTTGTTTCAGGGCAGCTTAGGTTTCCTCAATGAGGCCGACACGCCTGGAGCAAAAGCCTGCCAAGAACCGCGTTCCTGAGGCCGCTTCGATGCTGTGGCACGCTAGCCATAGAGAACACATTAGTCCCCGGCCCTTCCAACTGCATAGTGAGGGACGGTGTTCCCAGAGCTGTGTATCCCTTGATCGTGCTCAGAAGGCTTTGGGTACACCGTGTGTTTCCTTGGAAACAAGGGCCCACGTGAGAGCATTGAGTGCTGTGAGGCATACTAAAGGTAAAGGCGTCCATGGACTAAGACTTCCTGGAGACTGGTGCACCCCCTATCTCTGGCAGTGGGAAACTGTGCACCTTGCCTCGGGAACAGAGGTCACATTTACTTGGCACTTTAGCTACAGTTGGCTCCGGGGGTGAGCTCCCAGGAAGGAATCGCAAGCACGGGGTTTCTTTTGGAAAAACTCACTGCTCCTCAGAGGCATCTGCGGAGTGAAGCGTATCCTTGCTGGTGTGGTTTTCAGGCGGCTTGGAAGCTGCAACGCAGTTGCTTTCCGAAGGGGGGAAGCCGGGCTCCTCCCACATTCTCCAGTTTCCAACGTGACCACGCAGCCCATTGAGCAGCGCTCTCTGACTGACGACTGGAGACTTTCAGCCACACTGGGCCTTTCTATGATCGCGCTTCATTGGACTCGGGGTGTTTGTTTGGCGCGCCATGAAGGGCATTATTACCCGCTGAATGACTTAGTCAGGCCTACGTGACGTTGGAACGACCCAGTGCCTCACAAGTTTACCGGTTTCTCTGTAGTTTCTCTCAGGCCGGACCTACAGTGTACCTTGCGTCCCAGTAGTAGGAGAGTGACAGGTAAGTGTTGCCAGGAGGCACTTTAGGCTCAGGGATTCTTTCAGTGCACTTCGGGGGGCCTCCCCAGAGGGAGAGCCAGGTTGAACGTAATACTGGCAGAAGCGTTGCCCTGGGGCTGCCTAACACGTGTACACGGCCTGCTCCGCAAGCGAGGATCAGTTCATTGCCCTCCCGCATGCGTAGAAAGAGCTGACCCCCAACAGCCTGTTCTGTGCTACGTTGCTCGGAAAACGAGAAGGGGACTCCCAGTGCACACGCTCTCCCTCAGGAGGGAATTCATACGTGACTCTCCTAGGCCTTACGGAAAGCCGTAGAGGAGTTAAAGCACTCTGGCATCGAGTCAGGGCTCAGGGAGATGGCTGCACACAAAACCCTGCTGACAGGAAGCACTCGTGCTTACCTCGAGGCTAGGGCTCGCGTTTACTTCGCACTTTAGCTAGGGCAAGCGTGGGATGAGCTCCTAGCAAGGCCCTGGAGACCCCCTGGATTCATAGGAGAAAACACACTTTCTTCCCGGAGGCATGCCTAAGGGTGACTAGAAGACGGGTAACAACAATGTCTTTTCAGTCAGCCTTGAGGCCGCCACTATCTACCTTTCAAGTGGGGGGAATACTGCCTTTTTCCAGGCTTCTCAACTACAAACGGGATCACCCAGCACATACACCTATCTTCTCTGACAATCCAAAGGAGACCCTTGGAACACACTTCGGCCTTCTGCGATGAAACTTCTGGATGCAGTGTGTTCTGCATGTGGTGAATGGCATAATCCTCTAAATGCCCTCAGTAGGCCTAGGTGACTCTGGATGTCCCAAGTGCCTAGCAAGGCTCAGGGTAAATCTCTCTTTCGGGCCGGACCTAAAGGCCAGTTTCCGCATCACTTAGAGAGACGTCGAGCAGGAGCCCCCAAACTGCACTGGAGGCCCCGGTGGTTTCTTTCAGGGCAGCTTAGGTTTCCTCAATGTGGCCGACACGCCTGGAGCAAAAGCCTGCCAAGAACCGCGTTCCTGAGGCCGCTTCGAAGCTGTGGCACGCTAGCCATAGAGAACACATTAGTCCCCGGCCCTTCCAACTGCATAGTGAGGGATGGTGTTCCCAGAGCTGTGTATCCCTTGATCGTGCTCAGAAGGCTTTGGGTACACCGTGTGCTTCCTTGGAGACAAGGGCCCACGTGAGAGCATTGAGTGCTGTGAGGCATACTAAAGGTAAAGGCGTCCATGGACTAAGACTTCCTGGAGACTGGTGCACCCCCTATCTCTGGCAGTGGGAAACTGTGCACCTTGCCTCGGGAACAGAGGTCACATTTAGTTGGCACTTTAGCTACAGTTGGCTCCGGGGGTGAGCTCCCAGGAAGGAATCGCAAGCACGGGGTTTCTTTTGGAAAAACTCACTGCTCCTCAGAGGCATCTGCGGAGTGAAGCGTATCCTTGCTGGTGTGGTTTTCAGGCGGCTTGGAAGCTGCAACGCAGTTGCTTTCCGAAGGGGGGAAGCCGGGCTCCTCCCACATTCTCCAGTTTCCAACGTGACCACGCAGCCCATTGAGCAGCGCTCTCTGACTGACGACTGGAGACTTTCAGCCACACTGGGCCTTTCTATGATCGCGCTTCATTGGACTCGGGGTGTTTGTTTGGCGCGCCATGAAGGGCATTATTACCCGCTGAATGACTTAGTCAGGCCTACGTGACGTTGGAACGACCCAGTGCCTCACAAGTTTACCGGTTTCTCTGTAGTTTCTCTCAGGCCGGACCTACAGTGTACCTTGCGTCCCAGTAGTAGGAGAGTGAAAGGTAAGAGTTGCCAGGAGGCACTTTAGGCTCAGGGATTCTTTCAGTGCACTTCGGGGGGCCTCCCCAGAGGGAGAGCCAGGTTGAACGTAATACTGGCAGAAGCGTTGCCCTGGGGCTGCCTAACACGTGTACACGGCCTGCTCCGCAAGCGAGGATCAGTTCATTGCCCTCCCGCATGCGTAGAAAGAGCTGACCCCCAACAGCCTGTTCTGTGCTACGTTGCTCGGAAAACGAGAAGGGGACTCCCAGTGCACACGCTCTCCCTCAGGAGGGAATTCATACGTGACTCTCCTAGGCCTTACGGAAAGCCGTAGAGGAGTTAAAGCACTCTGGCATCGAGTCAGGGCTCAGGGAGATGGCTGCACACAAAACCCTGCTGACAGGAAGCACTCGTGCTTACCTCGAGGCTAGGGCTCGCGTTTACTTCGCACTTTAGCTAGGGCAAGCGTGGGATGAGCTCCTAGCAAGGCCCTGGAGACCCCCTGGATTCATAGGAGAAAACGCACTTTCTTCCCGGAGGCATGCCTAAGGGTGACTAGAAGACGGGTAACAACAATGTCTTTTCAGTCAGCCTTGAGACCGCCACTATCTACCTTTCAAGTGGGGGGAATACTGCCTTTTTCCAGGCTTCTCAACTACAAACGGGATCACCCAGCACATACACCTATCTTCTCTGACAATCCAAAGGAGACCCTTGGAACACACTTCGGCCTTCTGCGATGAAACTTCTGGATGCAGTGTGTTCTGCATGTGGTGAATGGCATAATCCTCTAAATGCCCTCAGTAGGCCTAGGTGACTCTGGATGTCCCAAGTGCCTAGCAAGGCTCAGGGTAAATCTCTCTTTCGGGCCGGACCTAAAGGCCAGTTTCCGCATCACTTAGAGAGACGTCGAGCAGGAGCCCCCAAACTGCACTGGAGGCCCCGGTGGTTTCTTTCAGGGCAGCTTAGGTTTCCTCAATGTGGCCGACACGCCTGGAGCAAAAGCCTGCCAAGAACCGCGTTCCTGAGGCCGCTTCGAAGCTGTGGCACGCTAGCCATAGAGAACACATTAGTCCCCGGCCCTTCCAACTGCATAGTGAGGGATGGTGTTCCCAGAGCTGTGTATCCCTTGATCGTGCTCAGAAGGCTTTGGGTACACCGTGTGCTTCCTTGGAAACAAGGGCCCACGTGAGAGCATTGAGTGCTGTGAGGCATACTAAAGGTAAAGGCGTCCATGGACTAAGACTTCCTGGAGACTGGTGCACCCCCTATCTCTGGCAGTGGGAAACTGTGCACCTTGCCTCGGGAACAGAGGTCACATTTAGTTGGCACTTTAGCTACAGTTGGCTCCGGGGGTGAGCTCCCAGGAAGGAATCGCAAGCACGGGGTTTCTTTTGGAAAAACTCACTGCTCCTCAGAGGCATCTGCGGAGTGAAGCGTATCCTTGCTGGTGTGGTTTTCAGGCGGCTTGGAAGCTGCAACGCAGTTGCTTTCCGAAGGGGGGAAGCCGGGCTCCTCCCACATTCTCCAGTTTCCAACGTGACCACGCAGCACATTGAGCAGCGCTCTCTGACTGACGACTGGAGACTTTCAGCCACACTGGGCCTTTCTATGATCGCGCTTCATTGGACTCGGGGTGTTTGTTTGGCGCGCCATGAAGGGCATTATTACCCGCTGAATGACTTAGTCAGGCCTACGTGACGTTGGAACGACCCAGTGCCTCACAATTTTACCGGTTTCTCTGTAGTTTCTCTCAGGCCGGACCTACAGTGTACCTTGCGTCCCAGTAGTAGGAGAGTGAAAGGTAAGAGTTGCCAGGAGGCACTTTAGGCTCAGGGATTCTTTCAGTGCACTTCGGGGGGCCTCCCCAGAGGGAGAGCCAGGTTGAACGTAATACTGGCAGAAGCGTTGCCCTGGGGCTGCCTAACACGTGTACACGGCCTGCTCCGCAAGCGAGGATCAGTTCATTGCCCTCCCGCATGCGTAGAAAGAGCTGACCCCCAACAGCCTGTTCTGTGCTACGTTGCTCGGAAAACGAGAAGGGGACTCCCAGTGCACACGCTCTCCCTCAGGAGGGAATTCATACGTGACTCTCCTAGGCCTTACGGAAAGCCGTAGAGGAGTTAAAGCACTCTGGCATCGAGTCAGGGCTCAGGGAGATGGCTGCACACAAAACCCTGCTGACAGGAAGCACTCGTGCTTACCTCGAGGCTAGGGCTCGCGTTTACTTCGCACTTTAGCTAGGGCAAGCGTGGGATGAGCTCCTAGCAAGGCCCTGGAGACCCCCTGGATTCATAGGAGAAAACACACTTTCTTCCCGGAGGCATGCCTAAGGGTGACTAGAAGACGGGTAACAACAATGTCTTTTCAGTCAGCCTTGAGACCGCCACTATCTACCTTTCAAGTGGGGGGAATACTGCCTTTTTCCAGGCTTCTCAACTACAAACGGGATCACCCAGCACATACACCTATCTTCTCTGACAATCCAAAGGAGACCCTTGGAACACACTTCGGCCTTCTGCGATGAAACTTCTGGATGCAGTGTGTTCTGCATGTGGTGAATGGCATAATCCTCTAAATGCCCTCAGTAGGCCTAGGTGACTCTGGATGTCCCAAGTGCCTAGCAAGGCTCAGGGTAAATCTCTCTTTCGGGCCGGACCTAAAGGCCAGTTTCCGCATCACTTAGAGAGACGTCGAGCAGGAGCCCCCAAACTGCACTGGAGGCCCCGGTGGTTTCTTTCAGGGCAGCTTAGATTTCCTCAATGTGGCCGACACGCCTGGAGCAAAAGCCTGCCAAGAACCGCGTTCCTGAGGCCGCTTCGAAGCTGTGGCACGCTAGCCATAGAGAACACATTAGTCCCCGGCCCTTCCAACTGCATAGTGAGGGATGGTGTTCCCAGAGCTGTGTATCCCTTGATCGTGCTCAGAAGGCTTTGGGTACACCGTGTGCTTCCTTGGAAACAAGGGCCCACGTGAGAGCATTGAGTGCTGTGAGGCATACTAAAGGTAAAGGCGTCCATGGACTAAGACTTCCTGGAGACTGGTGCACCCCCTATCTCTGGCAGTGGGAAACTGTGCACCTTGCCTCGGGAACAGAGGTCACATTTACTTGGCACTTTAGCTACAGTTGGCTCCGGGGGTGAGCTCCCAGGAAGGAATCGCAAGCACGGGGTTTCTTTTGGAAAAACTCACTGCTCCTCAGAGGCATCTGCGGAGTGAAGCGTATCCTTGCTGGTGTGGTTTTCAGGCGGCTTGGAAGCTGCAACGCAGTTGCTTTCCGAAGGGGGGAAGCCGGGCTCCTCCCACATTCTCCAGTTTCCAACGTGACCACGCAGCACATTGAGCAGCGCTCTCTGACTGACGACTGGAGACTTTCAGCCACACTGGGCCTTTCTATGATCGCGCTTCATTGGACTCGGGGTGTTTGTTTGGCGCGCCATGAAGGGCATTATTACCCGCTGAATGACTTAGTCAGGCCTACGTGACGTTGGAACGACCCAGTGCCTCACAATTTTACCGGTTTCTCTGTAGTTTCTCTCAGGCCGGACCTACAGTGTACCTTGCGTCCCAGTAGTAGGAGAGTGACAGGTAAGAGTTGCCAGGAGGCACTTTAGGCTCAGGGATTCTTTCAGTGCACTTCGGGGGGCCTCCCCAGAGGGAGAGCCAGGTTGAACGTAATACTGGCAGAAGCGTTGCCCTGGGGCTGCCTAACACGTGTACACGGCCTGCTCCGCAAGCGAGGATCAGTTCATTGCCCTCCCGCATGCGTAGAAAGAGCTGACCCCCAACAGCCTGTTCTGTGCTACGTTGCTCGGAAAACGAGAAGGGGACTCCCAGTGCACACGCTCTCCCTCAGGAGGGAATTCATACGTGACTCTCCTAGGCCTTACGGAAAGCCGTAGAGGAGTTAAAGCACTCTGGCATCGAGTCAGGGCTCAGGGAGATGGCTGCACACAAAACCCTGCTGACAGGAAGCACTCGTGCTTACCTCGAGGCTAGGGCTCGCGTTTACTTCGCACTTTAGCTAGGGCAAGCGTGGGATGAGCTCCTAGCAAGGCCCTGGAGACCCCCTGGATTCATAGGAGAAAACGCACTTTCTTCCCGGAGGCATGCCTAAGGGTGACTAGAAGACGGGTAACAACAATGTCTTTTCAGTCAGCCTTGAGGCCGCCACTATCTACCTTTCAAGTGGGGGGAATACTGCCTTTTTCCAGGCTTCTCAACTACAAACGGGATCACCCAGCACATACACCTATCTTCTCTGACAATCCAAAGGAGACCCTTGGAACACACTTCGGCCTTCTGCGATGAAACTTCTGGATGCAGTGTGTTCTGCATGTGGTGAATGGCATAATCCTCTAAATGCCCTCAGTAGGCCTAGGTGACTCTGGATGTCCCAAGTGCCTAGCAAGGCTCAGGGTAAATCTCTCTTTCGGGCCGGACCTAAAGGCCAGTTTCCGCATCACTTAGAGAGACGTCGAGCAGGAGCCCCCAAACTGCACTGGAGGCCCCGGTGGTTTCTTTCAGGGCAGCTTAGGTTTCCTCAATGTGGCCGACACGCCTGGAGCAAAAGCCTGCCAAGAACCGCGTTCCTGAGGCCGCTTCGAAGCTGTGGCACGCTAGCCATAGAGAACACATTAGTCCCCGGCCCTTCCAACTGCATAGTGAGGGATGGTGTTCCCAGAGCTGTGTATCCCTTGATCGTGCTCAGAAGGCTTTGGGTACACCGTGTGCTTCCTTGGAAACAAGGGCCCACGTGAGAGCATTGAGTGCTGTGAGGCATACTAAAGGTAAAGGCGTCCATGGACTAAGACTTCCTGGAGACTGGTGCACCCCCTATCTCTGGCAGTGGGAAACTGTGCACCTTGCCTCGGGAACAGAGGTCACATTTAGTTGGCACTTTAGCTACAGTTGGCTCCGGGGGTGAGCTCCCAGGAAGGAATCGCAAGCACGGGGTTTCTTTTGGAAAAACTCACTGCTCCTCAGAGGCATCTGCGGAGTGAAGCGTATCCTTGCTGGTGTGGTTTTCAGGCGGCTTGGAAGCTGCAACGCAGTTGCTTTCCGAAGGGGGGAAGCCGGGCTCCTCCCACATTCTCCAGTTTCCAACGTGACCACGCAGCACATTGAGCAGCGCTCTCTGACTGACGACTGGAGACTTTCAGCCACACTGGGCCTTTCTATGATCGCGCTTCATTGGACTCGGGGTGTTTGTTTGGCGCGCCATGAAGGGCATTATTACCCGCTGAATGACTTAGTCAGGCCTACGTGACGTTGGAACGACCCAGTGCCTCACAATTTTACCGGTTTCTCTGTAGTTTCTCTCAGGCCGGACCTACAGTGTACCTTGCGTCCCAGTAGTAGGAGAGTGAAAGGTAAGAGTTGCCAGGAGGCACTTTAGGCTCAGGGATTCTTTCAGTGCACTTCGGGGGGCCTCCCCAGAGGGAGAGCCAGGTTGAACGTAATACTGGCAGAAGCGTTGCCCTGGGGCTGCCTAACACGTGTACACGGCCTGCTCCGCAAGCGAGGATCAGTTCATTGCCCTCCCGCATGCGTAGAAAGAGCTGACCCCCAACAGCCTGTTCTGTGCTACGTTGCTCGGAAAACGAGAAGGGGACTCCCAGTGCACACGCTCTCCCTCAGGAGGGAATTCATACGTGACTCTCCTAGGCCTTACGGAAAGCCGTAGAGGAGTTAAAGCACTCTGGCATCGAGTCAGGGCTCAGGGAGATGGCTGCACACAAAACCCTGCTGACAGGAAGCACTCGTGCTTACCTCGAGGCTAGGGCTCGCGTTTACTTCGCACTTTAGCTAGGGCAAGCGTGGGATGAGCTCCTAGCAAGGCCCTGGAGACCCCCTGGATTCATAGGAGAAAACACACTTTCTTCCCGGAGGCATGCCTAAGGGTGACTAGAAGACGGGTAACAACAATGTCTTTTCAGTCAGCCTTGAGACCGCCACTATCTACCTTTCAAGTGGGGGGAATACTGCCTTTTTCCAGGCTTCTCAACTACAAACGGGATCACCCAGCACATACACCTATCTTCTCTGACAATCCAAAGGAGACCCTTGGAACACACTTCGGCCTTCTGCGATGAAACTTCTGGATGCAGTGTGTTCTGCATGTGGTGAATGGCATAATCCTCTAAATGCCCTCAGTAGGCCTAGGTGACTCTGGATGTCCCAAGTGCCTAGCAAGGCTCAGGGTAAATCTCTCTTTCGGGCCGGACCTAAAGGCCAGTTTCCGCATCACTTAGAGAGACGTCGAGCAGGAGCCCCCAAACTGCACTGGAGGCCCCGGTGGTTTCTTTCAGGGCAGCTTAGATTTCCTCAATGTGGCCGACACGCCTGGAGCAAAAGCCTGCCAAGAACCGCGTTCCTGAGGCCGCTTCGAAGCTGTGGCACGCTAGCCATAGAGAACACATTAGTCCCCGGCCCTTCCAACTGCATAGTGAGGGATGGTGTTCCCAGAGCTGTGTATCCCTTGATCGTGCTCAGAAGGCTTTGGGTACACCGTGTGCTTCCTTGGAAACAAGGGCCCACGTGAGAGCATTGAGTGCTGTGAGGCATACTAAAGGTAAAGGCGTCCATGGACTAAGACTTCCTGGAGACTGGTGCACCCCCTATCTCTGGCAGTGGGAAACTGTGCACATTGCCTCGGGAACAGAGGTCACATTTACTTGGCACTTTAGCTACAGTTGGCTCCGGGGGTGAGCTCCCAGGAAGGAATCGCAAGCACGGGGTTTCTTTTGGAAAAACTCACTGCTCCTCAGAGGCATCTGCGGAGTGAAGCGTATCCTTGCTGGTGTGGTTTTCAGGCGGCTTGGAAGCTGCAACGCAGTTGCTTTCCGAAGGGGGGAAGCCGGGCTCCTCCCACATTCTCCAGTTTCCAACGTGACCACGCAGCACATTGAGCAGCGCTCTCTGACTGATGACTGGAGACTTTCAGCCACACTGGGCCTTTCTATGATCGCGCTTCATTGGACTCGGGGTGTTTGTTTGGCGCGCCATGAAGGGCATTATTACCCGCTGAATGACTTAGTCAGGCCTACGTGACGTTGGAACGACCCAGTGCCTCACAATTTTACCGGTTTCTCTGTAGTTTCTCTCAGGCCGGACCTACAGTGTACCTTGCGTCCCAGTAGTAGGAGAGTGACAGGTAAGAGTTGCCAGGAGGCACTTTAGGCTCAGGGATTCTTTCAGTGCACTTCGGGGGGCCTCCCCAGAGGGAGAGCCAGGTTGAACGTAATACTGGCAGAAGCGTTGCCCTGGGGCTGCCTAACACGTGTACACGGCCTGCTCCGCAAGCGAGGATCAGTTCATTGCCCTCCCGCATGCGTAGAAAGAGCTGACCCCCAACAGCCTGTTCTGTGCTACGTTGCTCGGAAAACGAGAAGGGGACTCCCAGTGCACACGCTCTCCCTCAGGAGGGAATTCATACGTGACTCTCCTAGGCCTTACGGAAAGCCGTAGAGGAGTTAAAGCACTCTGGCATCGAGTCAGGGCTCAGGGAGATGGCTGCACACAAAACCCTGCTGACAGGAAGCACTCGTGCTTACCTCGAGGCTAGGGCTCGCGTTTACTTCGCACTTTAGCTAGGGCAAGCGTGGGATGAGCTCCTAGCAAGGCCCTGGAGACCCCCTGGATTCATAGGAGAAAACGCACTTTCTTCCCGGAGGCATGCCTAAGGGTGACTAGAAGACGGGTAACAACAATGTCTTTTCAGTCAGCCTTGAGGCCGCCACTATCTACCTTTCAAGTGGGGGGAATACTGCCTTTTTCCAGGCTTCTCAACTACAAACGGGATCACCCAGCACATACACCTATCTTCTCTGACAATCCAAAGGAGACCCTTGGAACACACTTCGGCCTTCTGCGATGAAACTTCTGGATGCAGTGTGTTCTGCATGTGGTGAATGGCATAATCCTCTAAATGCCCTCAGTAGGCCTAGGTGACTCTGGATGTCCCAAGTGCCTAGCAAGGCTCAGGGTAAATCTCTCTTTCGGGCCGGACCTAAAGGCCAGTTTCCGCATCACTTAGAGAGACGTCGAGCAGGAGCCCCCAAACTGCACTGGAGGCCCCGGTGGTTTCTTTCAGGGCAGCTTAGGTTTCCTCAATGTGGCCGACACGCCTGGAGCAAAAGCCTGCCAAGAACCGCGTTCCTGAGGCCGCTTCGAAGCTGTGGCACGCTAGCCATAGAGAACACATTAGTCCCCGGCCCTTCCAACTGCATAGTGAGGGATGGTGTTCCCAGAGCTGTGTATCCCTTGATCGTGCTCAGAAGGCTTTGGGTACACCGTGTGCTTCCTTGGAAACAAGGGCCCACGTGAGAGCATTGAGTGCTGTGAGGCATACTAAAGGTAAAGGCGTCCATGGACTAAGACTTCCTGGAGACTGGTGCACCCCCTATCTCTGGCAGTGGGAAACTGTGCACCTTGCCTCGGGAACAGAGGTCACATTTAGTTGGCACTTTAGCTACAGTTGGCTCCGGGGGTGAGCTCCCAGGAAGGAATCGCAAGCACGGGGTTTCTTTTGGAAAAACTCACTGCTCCTCAGAGGCATCTGCGGAGTGAAGCGTATCCTTGCTGGTGTGGTTTTCAGGCGGCTTGGAAGCTGCAACGCAGTTGCTTTCCGAAGGGGGGAAGCCGGGCTCCTCCCACATTCTCCAGTTTCCAACGTGACCACGCAGCACATTGAGCAGCGCTCTCTGACTGACGACTGGAGACTTTCAGCCACACTGGGCCTTTCTATGATCGCGCTTCATTGGACTCGGGGTGTTTGTTTGGCGCGCCATGAAGGGCATTATTACCCGCTGAATGACTTAGTCAGGCCTACGTGACGTTGGAACGACCCAGTGCCTCACAATTTTACCGGTTTCTCTGTAGTTTCTCTCAGGCCGGACCTACAGTGTACCTTGCGTCCCAGTAGTAGGAGAGTGAAAGGTAAGAGTTGCCAGGAGGCACTTTAGGCTCAGGGATTCTTTCAGTGCACTTCGGGGGGCCTCCCCAGAGGGAGAGCCAGGTTGAACGTAATACTGGCAGAAGCGTTGCCCTGGGGCTGCCTAACACGTGTACACGGCCTGCTCCGCAAGCGAGGATCAGTTCATTGCCCTCCCGCATGCGTAGAAAGAGCTGACCCCCAACAGCCTGTTCTGTGCTACGTTGCTCGGAAAACGAGAAGGGGACTCCCAGTGCACACGCTCTCCCTCAGGAGGGAATTCATACGTGACTCTCCTAGGCCTTACGGAAAGCCGTAGAGGAGTTAAAGCACTCTGGCATCGAGTCAGGGCTCAGGGAGATGGCTGCACACAAAACCCTGCTGACAGGAAGCACTCGTGCTTACCTCGAGGCTAGGGCTCGCGTTTACTTCGCACTTTAGCTAGGGCAAGCGTGGGATGAGCTCCTAGCAAGGCCCTGGAGACCCCCTGGATTCATAGGAGAAAACACACTTTCTTCCCGGAGGCATGCCTAAGGGTGACTAGAAGACGGGTAACAACAATGTCTTTTCAGTCAGCCTTGAGACCGCCACTATCTACCTTTCAAGTGGGGGGAATACTGCCTTTTTCCAGGCTTCTCAACGACAAACGGGATCACCCAGCACATACACCTATCTTCTCTGACAATCCAAAGGAGACCCTTGGAACACACTTCGGCCTTCTGCGATGAAACTTCTGGATGCAGTGTGTTCTGCATGTGGTGAATGGCATAATCCTCTAAATGCCCTCAGTAGGCCTAGGTGACTCTGGATGTCCCAAGTGCCTAGCAAGGCTCAGGGTAAATCTCTCTTTCGGGCCGGACCTAAAGGCCAGTTTCCGCATCACTTAGAGAGACGTCGAGCAGGAGCCCCCAAACTGCACTGGAGGCCCCGGTGGTTTCTTTCAGGGCAGCTTAGATTTCCTCAATGTGGCCGACACGCCTGGAGCAAAAGCCTGCCAAGAACCGCGTTCCTGAGGCCGCTTCGAAGCTGTGGCACGCTAGCCATAGAGAACACATTAGTCCCCGGCCCTTCCAACTGCATAGTGAGGGATGGTGTTCCCAGAGCTGTGTATCCCTTGATCGTGCTCAGAAGGCTTTGGGTACACCGTGTGCTTCCTTGGAAACAAGGGCCCACGTGAGAGCATTGAGTGCTGTGAGGCATACTAAAGGTAAAGGCGTCCATGGACTAAGACTTCCTGGAGACTGGTGCACCCCCTATCTCTGGCAGTGGGAAACTGTGCACATTGCCTCGGGAACAGAGGTCACATTTAGTTGGCACTTTAGCTACAGTTGGCTCCGGGGGTGAGCTCCCAGGAAGGAATCGCAAGCACGGGGTTTCTTTTGGAAAAACTCACTGCTCCTCAGAGGCATCTGCGGAGTGAAGCGTATCCTTGCTGGTGTGGTTTTCAGGCGGCTTGGAAGCTGCAACGCAGTTGCTTTCCGAAGGGGGGAAGCCGGGCTCCTCCCACATTCTCCAGTTTCCAACGTGACCACGCAGCACATTGAGCAGCGCTCTCTGACTGACGACTGGAGACTTTCAGCCACACTGGGCCTTTCTATGATCGCGCTTCATTGGACTCGGGGTGTTTGTTTGGCGCGCCATGAAGGGCATTATTACCCGCTGAATGACTTAGTCAGGCCTACGTGACGTTGGAACGACCCAGTGCCTCACAATTTTACCGGTTTCTCTGTAGTTTCTCTCAGGCCGGACCTACAGTGTACCTTGCGTCCCAGTAGTAGGAGAGTGACAGGTAAGAGTTGCCAGGAGGCACTTTAGGCTCAGGGATTCTTTCAGTGCACTTCGGGGGGCCTCCCCAGAGGGAGAGCCAGGTTGAACGTAATACTGGCAGAAGCGTTGCCCTGGGGCTGCCTAACACGTGTACACGGCCTGCTCCGCAAGCGAGGATCAGTTCATTGCCCTCCCGCATGCGTAGAAAGAGCTGACCCCCAACAGCCTGTTCTGTGCTACGTTGCTCGGAAAACGAGAAGGGGACTCCCAGTGCACACGCTCTCCCTCAGGAGGGAATTCATACGTGACTCTCCTAGGCCTTACGGAAAGCCGTAGAGGAGTTAAAGCACTCTGGCATCGAGTCAGGGCTCAGGGAGATGGCTGCACACAAAACCCTGCTGACAGGAAGCACTCGTGCTTACCTCGAGGCTAGGGCTCGCGTTTACTTCGCACTTTAGCTAGGGCAAGCGTGGGATGAGCTCCTAGCAGGGCCCTGGAGACCCCCTGGATTCATAGGAGAAAACGCACTTTCTTCCCGGAGGCATGCCTAAGGGTGACTAGAAGACGGGTAACAACAATGTCTTTTCAGTCAGCCTTGAGGCCGCCACTATCTACCTTTCAAGTGGGGGGAATACTGCCTTTTTCCAGGCTTCTCAACTACAAACGGGATCACCCAGCACATACACCTATCTTCTCTGACAATCCAAAGGAGACCCTTGGAACACACTTCGGCCTTCTGCCATGAAACTTCTGGATGCAGTGTGTTCTGCATGTGGTGAATGGCATAATCCTCTAAATGCCCTCAGTAGGCCTAGGTGACTCTGGATGTCCCAAGTGCCTAGCAAGGCTCAGGGTAAATCTCTCTTTCGGGCCGGACCTAAAGGCCAGTTTCCGCATCACTTAGAGAGACGTCGAGCAGGAGCCCCCAAACTGCACTGGAGGCCCCGGTGGTTTCTTTCAGGGCAGCTTAGGTTTCCTCAATGTGGCCGACACGCCTGGAGCAAAAGCCTGCCAAGAACCGCGTTCCTGAGGCCGCTTCGAAGCTGTGGCACGCTAGCCATAGAGAACACATTAGTCCCCGGCCCTTCCAACTGCATAGTGAGGGATGGTGTTCCCAGAGCTGTGTATCCCTTGATCGTGCTCAGAAGGCTTTGGGTACACCGTGTGCTTCCTTGGAAACAAGGGCCCACGTGAGAGCATTGAGTGCTGTGAGGCATACTAAAGGTAAAGGCGTCCATGGACTAAGACTTCCTGGAGACTGGTGCACCCCCTATCTCTGGCAGTGGGAAACTGTGCACATTGCCTCGGGAACAGAGGTCACATTTACTTGGCACTTTAGCTACAGTTGGCTCCGGGGGTGAGCTCCCAGGAAGGAATCGCAAGCACGGGGTTTCTTTTGGAAAAACTCACTGCTCCTCAGAGGCATCTGCGGAGTGAAGCGTATCCTTGCTGGTGTGGTTTTCAGGCGGCTTGGAAGCTGCAACGCAGTTGCTTTCCGAAGGGGGGAAGCCGGGCTCCTCCCACATTCTCCAGTTTCCAACGTGACCACGCAGCACATTGAGCAGCGCTCTCTGACTGACGACTGGAGACTTTCAGCCACACTGGGCCTTTCTATGATCGCGCTTCATTGGACTCGGGGTGTTTGTTTGGCGCGCCATGAAGGGCATTATTACCCGCTGAATGGCTTAGTCAGGCCTACGTGACGTTGGAACGACCCAGTGCCTCACAAGTTTACCGGTTTCTCTGTAGTTTCTCTCAGGCCGGACCTACAGTGTACCTTGCGTCCCAGTAGTAGGAGAGTGACAGGTAAGAGTTGCCAGGAGGCACTTTAGGCTCAGGGATTCTTTCAGTGCACTTCGGGGGGCCTCCCCAGAGGGAGAGCCAGGTTGAACGTAATACTGGCAGAAGCGTTGCCCTGGGGCTGCCTAACACGTGTACACGGCCTGCTCCGCAAGCGAGGATCAGTTCATTGCCCTCCCGCATGCGTAGAAAGAGCTGACCCCCAACAGCCTGTTCTGTGCTACGTTGCTCGGAAAACGAGAAGGGGACTCCCAGTGCACACGCTCTCCCTCAGGAGGGAATTCATACGTGACTCTCCTAGGCCTTACGGAAAGCCGTAGAGGAGTTAAAGCACTCTGGCATCGAGTCAGGGCTCAGGGAGATGGCTGCACACAAAACCCTGCTGACAGGAAGCACTCGTGCTTACCTCGAGGCTAGGGCTCGCGTTTACTTCGCACTTTAGCTAGGGCAAGCGTGGGATGAGCTCCTAGCAGGGCCCTGGAGACCCCCTGGATTCATAGGAGAAAACGCACTTTCTTCCCGGAGGCATGCCTAAGGGTGACTAGAAGACGGGTAACAACAATGTCTTTTCAGTCAGCCTTGAGGCCGCCACTATCTACCTTTCAAGTGGGGGGAATACTGCCTTTTTCCAGGCTTCTCAACGACAAACGGGATCACCCAGCACATACACCTATCTTCTCTGACAATCCAAAGGAGACCCTTGGAACACACTTCGGCCTTCTGCCATGAAACTTCTGGATGCAGTGTGTTCTGCATGTGGTGAATGGCATAATCCTCTAAATGCCCTCAGTAGGCCTAGGTGACTCTGGATGTCCCAAGTGCCTAGCAAGGCTCAGGGTAAATCTCTCTTTCGGGCCGGACCTAAAGGCCAGTTTCCGCATCACTTAGAGAGACGTCGAGCAGGAGCCCCCAAACTGCACTGGAGGCCCCGGTGGTTTCTTTCAGGGCAGCTTAGGTTTCCTCAATGTGGCCGACACGCCTGGAGCAAAAGCCTGCCAAGAACCGCGTTCCTGAGGCCGCTTCGAAGCTGTGGCACGCTAGCCATAGAGAACACATTAGTCCCCGGCCCTTCCAACTGCATAGTGAGGGATGGTGTTCCCAGAGCTGTGTATCCCTTGATCGTGCTCAGAAGGCTTTGGGTACACCGTGTGCTTCCTTGGAAACAAGGGCCCACGTGAGAGCATTGAGTGCTGTGAGGCATACTAAAGGTAAAGGCGTCCATGGACTAAGACTTCCTGGAGACTGGTGCACCCCCTATCTCTGGCAGTGGGAAACTGTGCACCTTGCCTCGGGAACAGAGGTCACATTTACTTGGCACTTTAGCTACAGTTGGCTCCGGGGGTGAGCTCCCAGGAAGGAATCGCAAGCACGGGGTTTCTTTTGGAAAAACTCACTGCTCCTCAGAGGCATCTGCGGAGTGAAGCATATCCTTGCTGGTGTGGTTTTCAGGCGGCTTGGAAGCTGCAACGCAGTTGCTTTCCGAAGGGGGGAAGCCGGGCTCCTCCCACATTCTCCAGTTTCCAACGTGACCACGCAGCACATTGAGCAGCGCTCTCTGACTGACGACTGGAGACTTTCAGCCACACTGGGCCTTTCTATGATCGCGCTTCATTGGACTCGGGGTGTTTGTTTGGCGCGCCATGAAGGGCATTATTACCCGCTGAATGACTTAGTCAGGCCTACGTGACGTTGGAACGACCCAGTGCCTCACAATTTTACCGGTTTCTCTGTAGTTTCTCTCAGGCCGGACCTACAGTGTACCTTGCGTCCCAGTAGTAGGAGAGTGACAGGTAAGAGTTGCCAGGAGGCACTTTAGGCTCAGGGATTCTTTCAGTGCACTTCGGGGGGCCTCCCCAGAGGGAGAGCCAGGTTGAACGTAATACTGGCAGAAGCGTTGCCCTGGGGCTGCCTAACACGTGTACACGGCCTGCTCCGCAAGCGAGGATCAGTTCATTGCCCTCCCGCATGCGTAGAAAGAGCTGACCCCCAACAGCCTGTTCTGTGCTACGTTGCTCGGAAAACGAGAAGGGGACTCCCAGTGCACACGCTCTCCCTCAGGAGGGAATTCATACGTGACTCTCCTAGGCCTTACGGAAAGCCGTAGAGGAGTTAAAGCACTCTGGCATCGAGTCAGGGCTCAGGGAGATGGCTGCACACAAAACCCTGCTGACAGGAAGCACTCGTGCTTACCTCGAGGCTAGGGCTCGCGTTTACTTCGCACTTTAGCTAGGGCAAGCGTGGGATGAGCTCCTAGCAAGGCCCTGGAGACCCCCTGGATTCATAGGAGAAAACGCACTTTCTTCCCGGAGGCATGCCTAAGGGTGACTAGAAGACGGGTAACAACAATGTCTTTTCAGTCAGCCTTGAGGCCGCCACTATCTACCTTTCAAGTGGGGGGAATACTGCCTTTTTCCAGGCTTCTCAACTACAAACGGGATCACCCAGCACATACACCTATCTTCTCTGACAATCCAAAGGAGACCCTTGGAACACACTTCGGCCTTCTGCCATGAAACTTCTGGATGCAGTGTGTTCTGCATGTGGTGAATGGCATAATCCTCTAAATGCCCTCAGTAGGCCTAGGTGACTCTGGATGTCCCAAGTGCCTAGCAAGGCTCAGGGTAAATCTCTCTTTCGGGCCGGACCTAAAGGCCAGTTTCCGCATCACTTAGAGAGACGTCGAGCAGGAGCCCCCAAACTGCACTGGAGGCCCCGGTGGTTTCTTTCAGGGCAGCTTAGGTTTCCTCAATGTGGCCGACACGCCTGGAGCAAAAGCCTGCCAAGAACCGCGTTCCTGAGGCCGCTTCGAAGCTGTGGCACGCTAGCCATAGAGAACACATTAGTCCCCGGCCCTTCCAACTGCATAGTGAGGGATGGTGTTCCCAGAGCTGTGTATCCCTTGATCGTGCTCAGAAGGCTTTGGGTACACCGTGTGCTTCCTTGGAAACAAGGGCCCACGTGAGAGCATTGAGTGCTGTGAGGCATACTAAAGGTAAAGGCGTCCATGGACTAAGACTTCCTGGAGACTGGTGCACCCCCTATCTCTGGCAGTGGGAAACTGTGCACCTTGCCTCGGGAACAGAGGTCACATTTACTTGGCACTTTAGCTACAGTTGGCTCCGGGGATGAGCTCCCAGGAAGGAATCGCAAGCACGGGGTTTCTTTTGGAAAAACTCACTGTTCCTCAGAGGCATCTGCGGAGTGAAGCGTATCCTTGCTGGTGTGGTTTTCAGGCGGCTTGGAAGCTGCAACGCAGTTGCTTTCCGAAGGGGGGAAGCCGGGCTCCTCCCACATTCTCCAGTTTCCAACGTGACCACGCAGCACATTGAGCAGCGCTCTCTGACTGACGACTGGAGACTTTCAGCCACACTGGGCCTTTCTATGATCGCGCTTCATTGGACTCGGGGTGTTTGTTTGGCGCGCCATGAAGGGCATTATTACCCGCTGAATGGCTTAGTCAGGCCTACGTGACGTTGGAACGACCCAGTGCCTCACAAGTTTACCGGTTTCTCTGTAGTTTCTCTCAGGCCGGACCTACAGTGTACCTTGCGTCCCAGTAGTAGGAGAGTGACAGGTAAGAGTTGCCAGGAGGCACTTTAGGCTCAGGGATTCTTTCAGTGCACTTCGGGGGGCCTCCCCAGAGGGAGAGCCAGGTTGAACGTAATACTGGCAGAAGCGTTGCCCTGGGGCTGCCTAACACGTGTACACGGCCTGCTCCGCAAGCGAGGATCAGTTCATTGCCCTCCCGCATGCGTAGAAAGAGCTGACCCCCAACAGCCTGTTCTGTGCTACGTTGCTCGGAAAACGAGAAGGGGACTCCCAGTGCACACGCTCTCCCTCAGGAGGGAATTCATACGTGACTCTCCTAGGCCTTACGGAAAGCCGTAGAGGAGTTAAAGCACTCTGGCATCGAGTCAGGGCTCAGGGAGATGGCTGCACACAAAACCCTGCTGACAGGAAGCACTCGTGCTTACCTCGAGGCTAGGGCTCGCGTTTACTTCGCACTTTAGCTAGGGCAAGCGTGGGATGAGCTCCTAGCAAGGCCCTGGAGACCCCCTGGATTCATAGGAGAAAACGCACTTTCTTCCCGGAGGCATGCCTAAGGGTGACTAGAAGACGGGTAACAACAATGTCTTTTCAGTCAGCCTTGAGGCCGCCACTATCTACCTTTCAAGTGGGGGGAATACTGCCTTTTTCCAGGCTTCTCAACTACAAACGGGATCACCCAGCACATACACCTATCTTCTCTGACAATCCAAAGGAGACCCTTGGAACACAGTTCGGCCTTCTGCCATGAAACTTCTGGATGCAGTGTGTTCTGCATGTGGTGAATGGCATAATCCTCTAAATGCCCTCAGTAGGCCTAGGTGACTCTGGATGTCCCAAGTGCCTAGCAAGGCTCAGGGTAAATCTCTCTTTCGGGCCGGACCTAAAGGCCAGTTTCCGCATCACTTAGAGAGACGTCGAGCAGGAGCCCCCAAACTGCACTGGAGGCCCCGGTGGTTTCTTTCAGGGCAGCTTAGGTTTCCTCAATGTGGCCGACACGCCTGGAGCAAAAGCCTGCCAAGAACCGCGTTCCTGAGGCCGCTTCGAAGCTGTGGCACGCTAGCCATAGAGAACACATTAGTCCCCGGCCCTTCCAACTGCATAGTGAGGGATGGTGTTCCCAGAGCTGTGTATCCCTTGATCGTGCTCAGAAGGCTTTGGGTACACCGTGTGCTTCCTTGGAAACAAGGGCCCACGTGAGAGCATTGAGTGCTGTGAGGCATACTAAAGGTAAAGGCGTCCATGGACTAAGACTTCCTGGAGACTGGTGCACCCCCTATCTCTGGCAGTGGGAAACTGTGCACCTTGCCTCGGGAACAGAGGTCACATTTACTTGGCACTTTAGCTACAGTTGGCTCCGGGGATGAGCTCCCAGGAAGGAATCGCAAGCACGGGGTTTCTTTTGGAAAAACTCACTGTTCCTCAGAGGCATCTGCGGAGTGAAGCGTATCCTTGCTGGTGTGGTTTTCAGGCGGCTTGGAAGCTGCAACGCAGTTGCTTTCCGAAGGGGGGAAGCCGGGCTCCTCCCACATTCTCCAGTTTCCAACGTGACCACGCAGCACATTGAGCAGCGCTCTCTGACTGACGACTGGAGACTTTCAGCCACACTGGGCCTTTCTATGATCGCGCTTCATTGGACTCGGGGTGTTTGTTTGGCGCGCCATGAAGGGCATTATTACCCGCTGAATGGCTTAGTCAGGCCTACGTGACGTTGGAACGACCCAGTGCCTCACAAGTTTACCGGTTTCTCTGTAGTTTCTCTCAGGCCGGACCTACAGTGTACCTTGCGTCCCAGTAGTAGGAGAGTGACAGGTAAGAGTTGCCAGGAGGCACTTTAGGCTCAGGGATTCTTTCAGTGCACTTCGGGGGGCCTCCCCAGAGGGAGAGCCAGGTTGAACGTAATACTGGCAGAAGCGTTGCCCTGGGGCTGCCTAACACGTGTACACGGCCTGCTCCGCAAGCGAGGATCAGTTCATTGCCCTCCCGCATGCGTAGAAAGAGCTGACCCCCAACAGCCTGTTCTGTGCTACGTTGCTCGGAAAACGAGAAGGGGACTCCCAGTGCACACGCTCTCCCTCAGGAGGGAATTCATACGTGACTCTCCTAGGCCTTACGGAAAGCCGTAGAGGAGTTAAAGCACTCTGGCATCGAGTCAGGGCTCAGGGAGATGGCTGCACACAAAACCCTGCTGACAGGAAGCACTCGTGCTTACCTCGAGGCTAGGGCTCGCGTTTACTTCGCACTTTAGCTAGGGCAAGCGTGGGATGAGCTCCTAGCAAGGCCCTGGAGACCCCCTGGATTCATAGGAGAAAACGCACTTTCTTCCCGGAGGCATGCCTAAGGGTGACTAGAAGACGGGTAACAACAATGTCTTTTCAGTCAGCCTTGAGGCCGCCACTATCTACCTTTCAAGTGGGGGGAATACTGCCTTTTTCCAGGCTTCTCAACTACAAACGGGATCACCCAGCACATACACCTATCTTCTCTGACAATCCAAAGGAGACCCTTGGAACACAGTTCGGCCTTCTGCCATGAAACTTCTGGATGCAGTGTGTTCTGCATGTGGTGAATGGCATAATCCTCTAAATGCCCTCAGTAGGCCTAGGTGACTCTGGATGTCCCAAGTGCCTAGCAAGGCTCAGGGTAAATCTCTCTTTCGGGCCGGACCTAAAGGCCAGTTTCCGCATCACTTAGAGAGACGTCGAGCAGGAGCCCCCAAACTGCACTGGAGGCCCCGGTGGTTTCTTTCAGGGCAGCTTAGGTTTCCTCAATGTGGCCGACACGCCTGGAGCAAAAGCCTGCCAAGAACCGCGTTCCTGAGGCCGCTTCGAAGCTGTGGCACGCTAGCCATAGAGAACACATTAGTCCCCGGCCCTTCCAACTGCATAGTGAGGGATGGTGTTCCCAGAGCTGTGTATCCCTTGATCGTGCTCAGAAGGCTTTGGGTACACCGTGTGCTTCCTTGGAAACAAGGGCCCACGTGAGAGCATTGAGTGCTGTGAGGCATACTAAAGGTAAAGGCGTCCATGGACTAAGACTTCCTGGAGACTGGTGCACCCCCTATCTCTGGCAGTGGGAAACTGTGCACCTTGCCTCGGGACCAGAGGTCACATTTACTTGGCACTTTAGCTACAGTTGGCTCCGGGGGTGAGCTCCCAGGAAGGAATCGCAAGCACGGGGTTTCTTTTGGAAAAACTCACTGCTCCTCAGAGGCATCTGCGGAGTGAAGCGTATCCTTGCTGGTGTGGTTTTCAGGCGGCTTGGAAGCTGCAACGCAGTTGCTTTCCGAAGGGGGGAAGCCGGGCTCCTCCCACATTCTCCAGTTTCCAACGTGACCACGCAGCACATTGAGCAGCGCTCTCTGACTGACGACTGGAGACTTTCAGCCACACTGGGCCTTTCTATGATCGCGCTTCATTGGACTCGGGGTGTTTGTTTGGCGCGCCATGAAGGGCATTATTACCCGCTGAATGGCTTAGTCAGGCCTACGTGACGTTGGAACGACCCAGTGCCTCACAAGTTTACCGGTTTCTCTGTAGTTTCTCTCAGGCCGGACCTACAGTGTACCTTGCGTCCCAGTAGTAGGAGAGTGACAGGTAAGAGTTGCCAGGAGGCACTTTAGGCTCAGGGATTCTTTCAGTGCACTTCGGGGGGCCTCCCCAGAGGGAGAGCCAGGTTGAACGTAATACTGGCAGAAGCGTTGCCCTGGGGCTGCCTAACACGTGTACACGGCCTGCTCCGCAAGCGAGGATCAGTTCATTGCCCTCCCGCATGCGTAGAAAGAGCTGACCCCCAACAGC
Source organism: Mesoplodon mirus (assembly GCF_964341445.2). Lineage (NCBI taxonomy): Eukaryota > Metazoa > Chordata > Mammalia > Artiodactyla > Ziphiidae > Mesoplodon > Mesoplodon mirus. The sequence continues at coordinate 93,653,754 of NC_138976.1, read as the reverse complement.
CTGTTCTGTGCTACGTTGCTCGGAAAACGAGAAGGGGACTCCCAGTGCACACGCTCTCCCTCAGGAGGGAATTCATACGTGACTCTCCTAGGCCTTACGGAAAGCCGTAGAGGAGTTAAAGCACTCTGGCATCGAGTCAGGGCTCAGGGAGATGGCTGCACACAAAACCCTGCTGACAGGAAGCACTCGTGCTTACCTCGAGGCTAGGGCTCGCGTTTACTTCGCACTTTAGCTAGGGCAAGCGTGGGATGAGCTCCTAGCAAGGCCCTGGAGACCCCCTGGATTCATAGGAGAAAACGCACTTTCTTCCCGGAGGCATGCCTAAGGGTGACTAGAAGACGGGTAACAACAATGTCTTTTCAGTCAGCCTTGAGGCCGCCACTATCTACCTTTCAAGTGGGGGGAATACTGCCTTTTTCCAGGCTTCTCAACTACAAACGGGATCACCCAGCACATACACCTATCTTCTCTGACAATCCAAAGGAGACCCTTGGAACACAGTTCGGCCTTCTGCCATGAAACTTCTGGATGCAGTGTGTTCTGCATGTGGTGAATGGCATAATCCTCTAAATGCCCTCAGTAGGCCTAGGTGACTCTGGATGTCCCAAGTGCCTAGCAAGGCTCAGGGTAAATCTCTCTTTCGGGCCGGACCTAAAGGCCAGTTTCCGCATCACTTAGAGAGACGTCGAGCAGGAGCCCCCAAACTGCACTGGAGGCCCCGGTGGTTTCTTTCAGGGCAGCTTAGGTTTCCTCAATGTGGCCGACACGCCTGGAGCAAAAGCCTGCCAAGAACCGCGTTCCTGAGGCCGCTTCGAAGCTGTGGCACGCTAGCCATAGAGAACACATTAGTCCCCGGCCCTTCCAACTGCATAGTGAGGGATGGTGTTCCCAGAGCTGTGTATCCCTTGATCGTGCTCAGAAGGCTTTGGGTACACCGTGTGCTTCCTTGGAAACAAGGGCCCACGTGAGAGCATTGAGTGCTGTGAGGCATACTAAAGGTAAAGGCGTCCATGGACTAAGACTTCCTGGAGACTGGTGCACCCCCTATCTCTGGCAGTGGGAAACTGTGCACCTTGCCTCGGGAACAGAGGTCACATTTACTTGGCACTTTAGCTACAGTTGGCTCCGGGGGTGAGCTCCCAGGAAGGAATCGCAAGCACGGGGTTTCTTTTGGAAAAACTCACTGCTCCTCAGAGGCATCTGCGGAGTGAAGCGTATCCTTGCTGGTGTGGTTTTCAGGCGGCTTGGAAGCTGCAACGCAGTTGCTTTCCGAAGGGGGGAAGCCGGGCTCCTCCCACATTCTCCAGTTTCCAACGTGACCACGCAGCACATTGAGCAGCGCTCTCTGACTGACGACTGGAGACTTTCAGCCACACTGGGCCTTTCTATGATCGCGCTTCATTGGACTCGGGGTGTTTGTTTGGCGCGCCATGAAGGGCATTATTACCCGCTGAATGGCTTAGTCAGGCCTACGTGACGTTGGAACGACCCAGTGCCTCACAAGTTTACCGGTTTCTCTGTAGTTTCTCTCAGGCCGGACCTACAGTGTACCTTGCGTCCCAGTAGTAGGAGAGTGACAGGTAAGAGTTGCCAGGAGGCACTTTAGGCTCAGGGATTCTTTCAGTGCACTTCGGGGGGCCTCCCCAGAGGGAGAGCCAGGTTGAACGTAATACTGGCAGAAGCGTTGCCCTGGGGCTGCCTAACACGTGTACACGGCCTGCTCCGCAAGCGAGGATCAGTTCATTGCCCTCCCGCATGCGTAGAAAGAGCTGACCCCCAACAGCCTGTTCTGTGCTACGTTGCTCGGAAAACGAGAAGGGGACTCCCAGTGCACACGCTCTCCCTCAGGAGGGAATTCATACGTGACTCTCCTAGGCCTTACGGAAAGCCGTAGAGGAGTTAAAGCACTCTGGCATCGAGTCAGGGCTCAGGGAGATGGCTGCACACAAAACCCTGCTGACAGGAAGCACTCGTGCTTACCTCGAGGCTAGGGCTCGCGTTTACTTCGCACTTTAGCTAGGGCAAGCGTGGGATGAGCTCCTAGCAAGGCCCTGGAGACCCCCTGGATTCATAGGAGAAAACGCACTTTCTTCCCGGAGGCATGCCTAAGGGTGACTAGAAGACGGGTAACAACAATGTCTTTTCAGTCAGCCTTGAGGCCGCCACTATCTACCTTTCAAGTGGGGGGAATACTGCCTTTTTCCAGGCTTCTCAACTACAAACGGGATCACCCAGCACATACACCTATCTTCTCTGACAATCCAAAGGAGACCCTTGGAACACAGTTCGGCCTTCTGCCATGAAACTTCTGGATGCAGTGTGTTCTGCATGTGGTGAATGGCATAATCCTCTAAATGCCCTCAGTAGGCCTAGGTGACTCTGGATGTCCCAAGTGCCTAGCAAGGCTCAGGGTAAATCTCTCTTTCGGGCCGGACCTAAAGGCCAGTTTCCGCATCACTTAGAGAGACGTCGAGCAGGAGCCCCCAAACTGCACTGGAGGCCCCGGTGGTTTCTTTCAGGGCAGCTTAGGTTTCCTCAATGTGGCCGACACGCCTGGAGCAAAAGCCTGCCAAGAACCGCGTTCCTGAGGCCGCTTCGAAGCTGTGGCATGCTAGCCATAGAGAACACATTAGTCCCCGGCCCTTCCAACTGCATAGTGAGGGATGGTGTTCCCAGAGCTGTGTATCCCTTGATCGTGCTCAGAAGGCTTTGGGTACACCGTGTGCTTCCTTGGAAACAAGGGCCCACGTGAGAGCATTGAGTGCTGTGAGGCATACTAAAGGTAAAGGCGTCCATGGACTAAGACTTCCTGGAGACTGGTGCACCCCCTATCTCTGGCAGTGGGAAACTGTGCACCTTGCCTCGGGAACAGAGGTCACATTTACTTGGCACTTTAGCTACAGTTGGCTCCGGGGGTGAGCTCCCAGGAAGGAATCGCAAGCACGGGGTTTCTTTTGGAAAAACTCACTGCTCCTCAGAGGCATCTGCGGAGTGAAGCGTATCCTTGCTGGTGTGGTTTTCAGGCGGCTTGGAAGCTGCAACGCAGTTGCTTTCCGAAGGGGGGAAGCCGGGCTCCTCCCACATTCTCCAGTTTCCAACGTGACCACGCAGCACATTGAGCAGCGCTCTCTGACTGACGACTGGAGACTTTCAGCCACACTGGGCCTTTCTATGATCGCGCTTCATTGGACTCGGGGTGTTTGTTTGGCGCGCCATGAAGGGCATTATTACCCGCTGAATGGCTTAGTCAGGCCTACGTGACGTTGGAACGACCCAGTGCCTCACAAGTTTACCGGTTTCTCTGTAGTTTCTCTCAGGCCGGACCTACAGTGTACCTTGCGTCCCAGTAGTAGGAGAGTGACAGGTAAGAGTTGCCAGGAGGCACTTTAGGCTCAGGGATTCTTTCAGTGCACTTCGGGGGGCCTCCCCAGAGGGAGAGCCAGGTTGAACGTAATACTGGCAGAAGCGTTGCCCTGGGGCTGCCTAACACGTGTACACGGCCTGCTCCGCAAGCGAGGATCAGTTCATTGCCCTCCCGCATGCGTAGAAAGAGCTGACCCCCAACAGCCTGTTCTGTGCTACGTTGCTCGGAAAACGAGAAGGGGACTCCCAGTGCACACGCTCTCCCTCAGGAGGGAATTCATACGTGACTCTCCTAGGCCTTACGGAAAGCCGTAGAGGAGTTAAAGCACTCTGGCATCGAGTCAGGGCTCAGGGAGATGGCTGCACACAAAACCCTGCTGACAGGAAGCACTCGTGCTTACCTCGAGGCTAGGGCTCGCGTTTACTTCGCACTTTAGCTAGGGCAAGCGTGGGATGAGCTCCTAGCAGGGCCCTGGAGACCCCCTGGATTCATAGGAGAAAACGCACTTTCTTCCCGGAGGCATGCCTAAGGGTGACTAGAAGACGGGTAACAACAATGTCTTTTCAGTCAGCCTTGAGGCCGCCACTATCTACCTTTCAAGTGGGGGGAATACTGCCTTTTTCCAGGCTTCTCAACTACAAACGGGATCACCCAGCACATACACCTATCTTCTCTGACAATCCAAAGGAGACCCTTGGAACACAGTTCGGCCTTCTGCCATGAAACTTCTGGATGCAGTGTGTTCTGCATGTGGTGAATGGCATAATCCTCTAAATGCCCTCAGTAGGCCTAGGTGACTCTGGATGTCCCAAGTGCCTAGCAAGGCTCAGGGTAAATCTCTCTTTCGGGCCGGACCTAAAGGCCAGTTTCCGCATCACTTAGAGAGACGTCGAGCAGGAGCCCCCAAACTGCACTGGAGGCCCCGGTGGTTTCTTTCAGGGCAGCTTAGGTTTCCTCAATGTGGCCGACACGCCTGGAGCAAAAGCCTGCCAAGAACCGCGTTCCTGAGGCCGCTTCGAAGCTGTGGCATGCTAGCCATAGAGAACACATTAGTCCCCGGCCCTTCCAACTGCATAGTGAGGGATGGTGTTCCCAGAGCTGTGTATCCCTTGATCGTGCTCAGAAGGCTTTGGGTACACCGTGTGCTTCCTTGGAAACAAGGGCCCACGTGAGAGCATTGAGTGCTGTGAGGCATACTAAAGGTAAAGGCGTCCATGGACTAAGACTTCCTGGAGACTGGTGCACCCCCTATCTCTGGCAGTGGGAAACTGTGCACCTTGCCTCGGGAACAGAGGTCACATTTACTTGGCACTTTAGCTACAGTTGGCTCCGGGGGTGAGCTCCCAGGAAGGAATCGCAAGCACGGGGTTTCTTTTGGAAAAACTCACTGCTCCTCAGAGGCATCTGCGGAGTGAAGCGTATCCTTGCTGGTGTGGTTTTCAGGCGGCTTGGAAGCTGCAACGCAGTTGCTTTCCGAAGGGGGGAAGCCGGGCTCCTCCCACATTCTCCAGTTTCCAACGTGACCACGCAGCACATTGAGCAGCGCTCTCTGACTGACGACTGGAGACTTTCAGCCACACTGGGCCTTTCTATGATCGCGCTTCATTGGACTCGGGGTGTTTGTTTGGCGCGCCATGAAGGGCATTATTACCCGCTGAATGGCTTAGTCAGGCCTACGTGACGTTGGAACGACCCAGTGCCTCACAAGTTTACCGGTTTCTCTGTAGTTTCTCTCAGGCCGGACCTACAGTGTACCTTGCGTCCCAGTAGTAGGAGAGTGACAGGTAAGAGTTGCCAGGAGGCACTTTAGGCTCAGGGATTCTTTCAGTGCACTTCGGGGGGCCTCCCCAGAGGGAGAGCCAGGTTGAACGTAATACTGGCAGAAGCGTTGCCCTGGGGCTGCCTAACACGTGTACACGGCCTGCTCCGCAAGCGAGGATCAGTTCATTGCCCTCCCGCATGCGTAGAAAGAGCTGACCCCCAACAGCCTGTTCTGTGCTACGTTGCTCGGAAAACGAGAAGGGGACTCCCAGTGCACACGCTCTCCCTCAGGAGGGAATTCATACGTGACTCTCCTAGGCCTTACGGAAAGCCGTAGAGGAGTTAAAGCACTCTGGCATCGAGTCAGGGCTCAGGGAGATGGCTGCACACAAAACCCTGCTGACAGGAAGCACTCGTGCTTACCTCGAGGCTAGGGCTCGCGTTTACTTCGCACTTTAGCTAGGGCAAGCGTGGGATGAGCTCCTAGCAGGGCCCTGGAGACCCCCTGGATTCATAGGAGAAAACGCACTTTCTTCCCGGAGGCATGCCTGAGGGTGACTAGAAGACGGGTAACAACAATGTCTTTTCAGTCAGCCTTGAGGCCGCCACTATCTACCTTTCAAGTGGGGGGAATACTGCCTTTTTCCAGGCTTCTCAACTACAAACGGGATCACCCAGCACATACACCTATCTTCTCTGACAATCCAAAGGAGACCCTTGGAACACAGTTCGGCCTTCTGCCATGAAACTTCTGGATGCAGTGTGTTCTGCATGTGGTGAATGGCATAATCCTCTAAATGCCCTCAGTAGGCCTAGGTGACTCTGGATGTCCCAAGTGCCTAGCAAGGCTCAGGGTAAATCTCTCTTTCGGGCCGGACCTAAAGGCCAGTTTCCGCATCACTTAGAGAGACGTCGAGCAGGAGCCCCCAAACTGCACTGGAGGCCCCGGTGGTTTCTTTCAGGGCAGCTTAGGTTTCCTCAATGTGGCCGACACGCCTGGAGCAAAAGCCTGCCAAGAACCGCGTTCCTGAGGCCGCTTCGAAGCTGTGGCATGCTAGCCATAGAGAACACATTAGTCCCCGGCCCTTCCAACTGCATAGTGAGGGATGGTGTTCCCAGAGCTGTGTATCCCTTGATCGTGCTCAGAAGGCTTTGGGTACACCGTGTGCTTCCTTGGAAACAAGGGCCCACGTGAGAGCATTGAGTGCTGTGAGGCATACTAAAGGTAAAGGCGTCCATGGACTAAGACTTCCTGGAGACTGGTGCACCCCCTATCTCTGGCAGTGGGAAACTGTGCACCTTGCCTCGGGAACAGAGGTCACATTTACTTGGCACTTTAGCTACAGTTGGCTCCGGGGGTGAGCTCCCAGGAAGGAATCGCAAGCACGGGGTTTCTTTTGGAAAAACTCACTGCTCCTCAGAGGCATCTGCGGAGTGAAGCGTATCCTTGCTGGTGTGGTTTTCAGGCGGCTTGGAAGCTGCAACGCAGTTGCTTTCCGAAGGGGGGAAGCCGGGCTCCTCCCACATTCTCCAGTTTCCAACGTGACCACGCAGCACATTGAGCAGCGCTCTCTGACTGACGACTGGAGACTTTCAGCCACACTGGGCCTTTCTATGATCGCGCTTCATTGGACTCGGGGTGTTTGTTTGGCGCGCCATGAAGGGCATTATTACCCGCTGAATGACTTAGTCAGGCCTACGTGACGTTGGAACGACCCAGTGCCTCACAATTTTACCGGTTTCTCTGTAGTTTCTCTCAGGCCGGACCTACAGTGTACCTTGCGTCCCAGTAGTAGGAGAGTGACAGGTAAGAGTTGCCAGGAGGCACTTTAGGCTCAGGGATTCTTTCAGTGCACTTCGGGGGGCCTCCCCAGAGGGAGAGCCAGGTTGAACGTAATACTGGCAGAAGCGTTGCCCTGGGGCTGCCTAACACGTGTACACGGCCTGCTCCGCAAGCGAGGATCAGTTCATTGCCCTCCCGCATGCGTAGAAAGAGCTGACCCCCAACAGCCTGTTCTGTGCTACGTTGCTCGGAAAACGAGAAGGGGACTCCCAGTGCACACGCTCTCCCTCAGGAGGGAATTCATACGTGACTCTCCTAGGCCTTACGGAAAGCCGTAGAGGAGTTAAAGCACTCTGGCATCGAGTCAGGGCTCAGGGAGATGGCTGCACACAAAACCCTGCTGACAGGAAGCACTCGTGCTTACCTCGAGGCTCGGCCTCGCGTTTACTTCGCACTTTAGCTAGGGCAAGCGTGGGATGAGCTCCTAGCAAGGCCCTTGAGACCCCCTGGATTCATAGGAGAAAACGCACTTTCTTCCCGGAGGCATGCCTGAGGGTGACTAGAAGACGGGTAACAACAATGTCTTTTCAGTCAGCCTTGAGGCCGCCACTATCTACCTTTCAAGTGGGGGGAATACTGCCTTTTTCCAGGCTTCTCAACTACAAACGGGATCACCCAGCACATACACCTATCTTCTCTGACAATCCAAAGGAGACCCTTGGAACACACTTCGGCCTTCTGCGATGAAACTTCTGGATGCAGTGTGTTCTGCATGTGGTGAATGGCATAATCCTCTAAATGCCCTCAGTAGGCCTAGGTGACTCTGGATGTCCCAAGTGCCTAGCAAGGCTCAGGGTAAATCTCTCTTTCGGGCCGGACCTAAAGGCCAGTTTCCGCATCACTTAGAGAGACGTCGAGCAGGAGCCCCCAAACTGCACTGGAGGCCCCGGTGGTTTCTTTCAGGGCAGCTTAGGTTTCCTCAATGTGGCCGACACGCCTGGAGCAAAAGCCTGCCAAGAACCGCGTTCCTGAGGCCGCTTCGAAGCTGTGGCACGCTAGCCATAGAGAACACATTAGTCCCCGGCCCTTCCAACTGCATAGTGAGGGATGGTGTTCCCAGAGCTGTGTATCCCTTGATCGTGCTCAGAAGGCTTTGGGTACACCGTGTGCTTCCTTGGAAACAAGGGCCCACGTGAGAGCATTGAGTGCTGTGAGGCATACTAAAGGTAAAGGCGTCCATGGACTAAGACTTCCTGGAGACTGGTGCACCCCCTATCTCTGGCAGTGGGAAACTGTGCACCTTGCCTCGGGAACAGAGGTCACATTTAGTTGGCACTTTAGCTACAGTTGGCTCCGGGGGTGAGCTCCCAGGAAGGAATCGCAAGCACGGGGTTTCTTTTGGAAAAACTCACTGCTCCTCAGAGGCATCTGCGGAGTGAAGCGTATCCTTGCTGGTGTGGTTTTCAGGCGGCTTGGAAGCTGCAACGCAGTTGCTTTCCGAAGGGGGGAAGCCGGGCTCCTCCCACATTCTCCAGTTTCCAACGTGACCACGCAGCACATTGAGCAGCGCTCTCTGACTGACGACTGGAGACTTTCAGCCACACTGGGCCTTTCTATGATCGCACTTCATTGGACTCGGGGTGTTTGTTTGGCGCGCCATGAAGGGCATTATTACCCGCTGAATGACTTAGTCAGGCCTACGTGACGTTGGAACGACCCAGTGCCTCACAATTTTACCGGTTTCTCTGTAGTTTCTCTCAGGCCGGACCTACAGTGTACCTTGCGTCCCAGTAGTAGGAGAGTGACAGGTAAGAGTTGCCAGGAGGCACTTTAGGCTCAGGGATTCTTTCAGTGCACTTCGGGGGGCCTCCCCAGAGGGAGAGCCAGGTTGAACGTAATACTGGCAGAAGCGTTGCCCTGGGGCTGCCTAACACGTGTACACGGCCTGCTCCGCAAGCAAGGATCAGTTCATTGCCCTCCCGCATGCGTAGAAAGAGCTGACCCCCAACAGCCTGTTCTGTGCTACGTTGCTCGGAAAACGAGAAGGGGACTCCCAGTGCACACGCTCTCCCTCAGGAGGGAATTCATACGTGACTCTCCTAGGCCTTACGGAAAGCCGTAGAGGACTTAAAGCACTCTGGCATCGAGTCAGGGCTCAGGGAGATGGCTGCACACAAAACCCTGCTGACAGGAAGCACTCGTGCTTACCTCGAGGCTAGGGCTCGCGTTTACTTCGCACTTTAGCTAGGGCAAGCGTGGGATGAGCTCCTAGCAGGGCCCTGGAGACCCCCTGGATTCATAGGAGAAAACGCACTTTCTTCCCGGAGGCATGCCTAAGGGTGACTAGAAGACGGGTAACAACAATGTCTTTTCAGTCAGCCTTGAGGCCGCCACTATCTACCTTTCAAGTGGGGGGAATACTGCCTTTTTCCAGGCTTCTCAACTACAAACGGGATCACCCAGCACATACACCTATCTTCTCTGACAATCCAAAGGAGACCCTTGGAACACACTTCGGCCTTCTGCGATGAAACTTCTGGATGCAGTGTGTTCTATATGTGGTGAATGGCATAATCCTCTAAATGCCCTCAGTAGGCCTAGGTGACTCTGGATGTCCCAAGTGCCTAGCAAGGCTCAGGGTAAATCTCTCTTTCGGGCCGGACCTAAAGGCCAGTTTCCGCATCACTTAGAGAGACGTCGAGCAGGAGCCCCCAAACTGCACTGGAGGCCCCGGTGGTTTCTTTCAGGGCAGCTTAGGTTTCCTCAATGTGGCCGACACGCCTGGAGCAAAAGCCTGCCAAGAACCGCGTTCCTGAGGCCGCTTCGAAGCTGTGGCACGCTAACCATAGAGAACACATTAGTCCCCGGCGCTTCCAACTGCATAGTGAGGGACGGTGTTCCCAGAGCTGTGTATCCCTTGATCGTGCTCAGAAGGCTTTGGGTACACCGTGTGCTTCCTTGGAAACAAGGGCCCACGTGAGAGCATTGAGTGCTGTGAGGCATACTAAAGGTAAAGGCGTCCATGGACTAAGACTTCCTGGAGACTGGTGCACCCCCTATCTCTGGCAGTGGGAAACTGTGCACCTTGCCTCGGGAACAGAGGTCACATTTAGTTGGCACTTTAGCTACAGTTGGCTCCGGGGGTGAGCTCCCAGGAAGGAATCGCAAGCACGGGGTTTCTTTTGGAAAAACTCACTGCTCCTCAGAGGCATCTGCGGAGTAAAGCGTATCCTTGCTGGTGTGGTTTTCAGGCGGCTTGGAAGCTGCAACGCAGTTGCTTTCCGAAGGGGGGAAGCCGGGCTCCTCCCACATTCTCCAGTTTCCAACGTGACCACGCAGCACATTGAGCAGCGCTCTCTGACTGACGACTGGAGACTTTCAGCCACACTGGGCCTTTCTATGATCGCGCTTCATTGGACTCGGGGTGTTTGTTTGGCGCGCCATGAAGGGCATTATTACCCGCTGAATGACTTAGTCAGGCCTACGTGACGTTGGAACGACCCAGTGCCTCACAAGTTTACCGGTTTCTCTGTAGTTTCTCTCAGGCCGGACCTACAGTGTACCTTGCGTCCCAGTAGTAGGAGAGTGACAGGTAAGAGTTGCCAGGAGGCACTTTAGGCTCAGGGATTCTTTCAGTGCACTTCGGGGGGCCTCCCCAGAGGGAGAGCCAGGTTGAACGTAATACTGGCAGAAGCGTTGCCCTGGGGCTGCCTAACACGTGTACACGGCCTGCTCCGCAAGCGAGGATCAGTTCATTGCCCTCCCGCATGCGTAGAAAGAGCTGACCCCCAACAGCCTGTTCTGTGCTACGTTGCTCGGAAAACGAGAAGGGGACTCCCAGTGCACACGCTCTCCCTCAGGAGGGAATTCATACGTGACTCTCCTAGGCCTTACGGAAAGCCGTAGAGGACTTAAAGCACTCTGGCATCGAGTCAGGGCTCAGGGAGATGGCTGCACACAAAACCCTGCTGACAGGAAGCACTCGTGCTTACCTCGAGGCTAGGGCTCGCGTTTACTTCGCACTTTAGCTAGGGCAAGCGTGGGATGACCTCCTAGCAAGGCCCTGGAGACCCCCTGGATTCATAGGAGAAAACGCACTTTCTTCCCGGAGGCATGCCTAAGGGTGACTAGAAGACGGGTAACAACAATGTCTTTTCAGTCAGCCTTGAGACCGCCACTATCTACCTTTCAAGTGGGGGGAATACTGCCTTTTTCCAGGCTTCTCAACTACAAACGGGATCACCCAGCACATACACCTATCTTCTCTGACAATCCAAAGGAGACCCTTGGAACACACTTCGGCCTTCTGCGATGAAACTTCTGGATGCAGTGTGTTCTGCATGTGGTGAATGGCATAATCCTCTAAATGCCCTCAGTAGGCCTAGGTGACTCTGGATGTCCCAAGTGCCTAGCAAGGCTCAGGGTAAATCTCTCTTTCGGGCCGGACCTAAAGGCCAGTTTCCGCATCACTTAGAGAGACGTCGAGCAGGAGCCCCCAAACTGCACTGGAGGCCCCGGTGGTTTCTTTCAGGGCAGCTTAGGTTTCCTCAATGTGGCCGACACGCCTGGAGCAAAAGCCTGCCAAGAACCGCGTTCCTGAGGCCGCTTCGAAGCTGTGGCACGCTAGCCATAGAGAACACATTAGTCCCCGGCCCTTCCAACTGCATAGTGAGGGATGGTGTTCCCAGAGCTGTGTATCCCTTGATCGTGCTCAGAAGGCTTTGGGTACACCGTGTGCTTCCTTGGAAACAAGGGCCCACGTGAGAGCATTGAGTGCTGTGAGGCATACTAAAGGTAAAGGCGTCCATGGACTAAGACTTCCTGGAGACTGGTGCACCCCCTATCTCTGGCAGTGGGAAACTGTGCACCTTGCCTCGGGACCAGAGGTCACATTTAGTTGGCACTTTAGCTACAGTTGGCTCCGGGGGTGAGCTCCCAGGAAGGAATCGCAAGCACGGGGTTTCTTTTGGAAAAACTCACTGCTCCTCAGAGGCATCTGCGGAGTGAAGCGTATCCTTGCTGGTGTGGTTTTCAGGCGGCTTGGAAGCTGCAACGCAGTTGCTTTCCGAAGGGGGGAAGCCGGGCTCCTCCCACATTCTCCAGTTTCCAACGTGACCACGCAGCACATTGAGCAGCGCTCTCTGACTGACGACTGGAGACTTTCAGCCACACTGGGCCTTTCTATGATCGCGCTTCATTGGACTCGGGGTGTTTGTTTGGCGCGCCATGAAGGGCATTATTACCCGCTGAATGACTTAGTCAGGCCTACGTGACGTTGGAACGACCCAGTGCCTCACAATTTTACCGGTTTCTCTGTAGTTTCTCTCAGGCCGGACCTACAGTGTACCTTGCGTCCCAGTAGTAGGAGAGTGACAGGTAAGAGTTGCCAGGAGGCACTTTAGGCTCAGGGATTCTTTCAGTGCACTTCGGGGGGCCTCCCCAGAGGGAGAGCCAGGTTGAACGTAATACTGGCAGAAGCGTTGCCCTGGGGCTGCCTAACACGTGTACACGGCCTGCTCCGCAAGCGAGGATCAGTTCATTGCCCTCCCGCATGCGTAGAAAGAGCTGACCCCCAACAGCCTGTTCTGTGCTACGTTGCTCGGAAAACGAGAAGGGGACTCCCAGTGCACACGCTCTCCCTCAGGAGGGAATTCATACGTGACTCTCCTAGGCCTTACGGAAAGCCGTAGAGGAGTTAAAGCACTCTGGCATCGAGTCAGGGCTCAGGGAGATGGCTGCACACAAAACCCTGCTGACAGGAAGCACTCGTGCTTACCTCGAGGCTAGGGCTCGCGTTTACTTCGCACTTTAGCTAGGGCAAGCGTGGGATGACCTCCTAGCAAGGCCCTGGAGACCCCCTGGATTCATAGGAGAAAACGCACTTTCTTCCCGGAGGCATGCCTAAGGGTGACTAGAAGACGGGTAACAACAATGTCTTTTCAGTCAGCCTTGAGGCCGCCACTATCTACCTTTCAAGTGGGGGGAATACTGCCTTTTTCCAGGCTTCTCAACTACAAACGGGATCACCCAGCACATACACCTATCTTCTCTGACAATCCAAAGGAGACCCTTGGAACACACTTCGGCCTTCTGCGATGAAACTTCTGGATGCAGTGTGTTCTATATGTGGTGAATGGCATAATCCTCTAAATGCCCTCAGTAGGCCTAGGTGACTCTGGATGTCCCAAGTGCCTAGCAAGGCTCAGGGTAAATCTCTCTTTCGGGCCGGACCTAAAGACCAGTTTCCGCATCACTTAGAGAGACGTCGAGCAGGAGCCCCCAAACTGCACTGGAGGCCCCGGTGGTTTCTTTCAGGGCAGCTTAGGTTTCCTCAATGTGGCCGACACGCCTGGAGCAAAAGCCTGCCAAGAACCGCGTTCCTGAGGCCGCTTCGAAGCTGTGGCACGCTAGCCATAGAGAACACATTAGTCCCCGGCCCTTCCAACTGCATAGTGAGGGATGGTGTTCCCAGAGCTGTGTATCCCTTGATCGTGCTCAGAAGGCTTTGGGTACACCGTGTGCTTCCTTGGAAACAAGGGCCCACGTGAGAGCATTGAGTGCTGTGAGGCATACTAAAGGTAAAGGCGTCCATGGACTAAGACTTCCTGGAGACTGGTGCACCCCCTATCTCTGGCAGTGGGAAACTGTGCACCTTGCCTCGGGAACAGAGGTCACATTTACTTGGCACTTTAGCTACAGTTGGCTCCGGGGATGAGCTCCCAGGAAGGAATCGCAAGCACGGGGTTTCTTTTGGAAAAACTCACTGCTCCTCAGAGGCATCTGCGGAGTGAAGCGTATCCTTGCTGGTGTGGTTTTCAGGCGGCTTGGAAGCTGCAACGCAGTTGCTTTCCGAAGGGGGGAAGCCGGGCTCCTCCCACATTCTCCAGTTTCCAACGTGACCACGCAGCACATTGAGCAGCGCTCTCTGACTGACGACTGGAGACTTTCAGCCACACTGGGCCTTTCTATGATCGCGCTTCATTGGACTCGGGGTGTTTGTTTGGCGCGCCATGAAGGGCATTATTACCCGCTGAATGGCTTAGACAGGCCTACGTGACGTTGGAACGACCCAGTGCCTCACAAGTTTACCGGTTTCTCTGTAGTTTCTCTCAGGCCGGACCTACAGTGTACCTTGCGTCCCAGTAGTAGGAGAGTGACAGGTAAGAGTTGCCAGGAGGCACTTTAGGCTCAGGGATTCTTTCAGTGCACTTCGGGGGGCCTCCCCAGAGGGAGAGCCAGGTTGAACGTAATACTGGCAGAAGCGTTGCCCTGGGGCTGCCTAACACGTGTACACGGCCTGCTCCGCAAGCGAGGATCAGTTCATTGCCCTCCCGCATGCGTAGAAAGAGCTGACCCCCAACAGCCTGTTCTGTGCTACGTTGCTCGGAAAACGAGAAGGGGACTCCCAGTGCACACGCTCTCCCTCAGGAGGGAATTCATACGTGACTCTCCTAGGCCTTACGGAAAGCCGTAGAGGAGTTAAAGCACTCTGGCATCGAGTCAGGGCTCAGGGAGATGGCTGCACACAAAACCCTGCTGACAGGAAGCACTCGTGCTTACCTCGAGGCTAGGGCTCGCGTTTACTTCGCACTTTAGCTAGGGCAAGCGTGGGATGAGCTCCTAGCAAGGCCCTGGAGACCCCCTGGATTCATAGGAGAAAACGCACTTTCTTCCCGGAGGCATGCCTAAGGGTGACTAGAAGACGGGTAACAACAATGTCTTTTCAGTCAGCCTTGAGGCCGCCACTATCTACCTTTCAAGTGGGGGGAATACTGCCTTTTTCCAGGCTTCTCAACTACAAACGGGATCACCCAGCACATACACCTATCTTCTCTGACAATCCAAAGGAGACCCTTGGAACACAGTTCGGCCTTCTGCGATGAAACTTCTGGATGCAGTGTGTTCTGCATGTGGTGAATGGCATAATCCTCTAAATGCCCTCAGTAGGCCTAGGTGACTCTGGATGTCCCAAGTGCCTAGCAAGGCTCAGGGTAAATCTCTCTTTCGGGCCGGACCTAAAGGCCAGTTTCCGCATCACTTAGAGAGACGTCGAGCAGGAGCCCCCAAACTGCACTGGAGGCCCCGGTGGTTTCTTTCAGGGCAGCTTAGGTTTCCTCAATGTGGCCGACACGCCTGGAGCAAAAGCCTGCCAAGAACCGCGTTCCTGAGGCCGCTTCGAAGCTGTGGCATGCTAGCCATAGAGAACACATTAGTCCCCGGCCCTTCCAACTGCATAGTGAGGGATGGTGTTCCCAGAGCTGTGTATCCCTTGATCGTGCTCAGAAGGCTTTGGGTACACCGTGTGCTTCCTTGGAAACAAGGGCCCACGTGAGAGCATTGAGTGCTGTGAGGCATACTAAAGGTAAAGGCGTCCATGGACTAAGACTTCCTGGAGACTGGTGCACCCCCTATCTCTGGCAGTGGGAAACTGTGCACCTTGCCTCGGGAACAGAGGTCACATTTAGTTGGCACTTTAGCTACAGTTGGCTCCGGGGGTGAGCTCCCAGGAAGGAATCGCAAGCACGGGGTTTCTTTTGGAAAAACTCACTGCTCCTCAGAGGCATCTGCGGAGTGAAGCGTATCCTTGCTGGTGTGGTTTTCAGGCGGCTTGGAAGCTGCAACGCAGTTGCTTTCCGAAGGGGGGAAGCCGGGCTCCTCCCACATTATCCAGTTTCCAACGTGACCACGCAGCACATTGAGCAGCGCTCTCTGACTGACGACTGGAGACTTTCAGCCACACTGGGCCTTTCTATGATCGCGCTTCATTGGACTCGGGGTGTTTGTTTGGCGCGCCATGAAGGGCATTATTACCCGCTGAATGACTTAGTCAGGCCTACGTGACGTTGGAACGACCCAGTGCCTCACAATTTTACCGGTTTCTCTGTAGTTTCTCTCAGGCCGGACCTACAGTGTACCTTGCGTCCCAGTAGTAGGAGAGTGACAGGTAAGAGTTGCCAGGAGGCACTTTAGGCTCAGGGATTCTTTCAGTGCACTTCGGGGGGCCTCCCCAGAGGGAGAGCCAGGTTGAACGTAATACTGGCAGAAGCGTTGCCCTGGGGCTGCCTAACACGTGTACACGGCCTGCTCCGCAAGCGAGGATCAGTTCATTGCCCTCCCGCATGCGTAGAAAGAGCTGACCCCCAACAGCCTGTTCTGTGCTACGTTGCTCGGAAAACGAGAAGGGGACTCCCAGTGCACACGCTCTCCCTCAGGAGGGAATTCATACGTGACTCTCCTAGGCCTTACGGAAAGCCGTAGAGGAGTTAAAGCACTCTGGCATCGAGTCAGGGCTCAGGGAGATGGCTGCACACAAAACCCTGCTGACAGGAAGCACTCGTGCTTACCTCGAGGCTAGGGCTCGCGTTTACTTCGCACTTTAGCTAGGGCAAGCGTGGGATGAGCTCCTAGCAGGGCCCTGGAGACCCCCTGGATTCATAGGAGAAAACGCACTTTCTTCCCGGAGGCATGCCTAAGGGTGACTAGAAGACGGGTAACAACAATGTCTTTTCAGTCAGCCTTGAGACCGCCACTATCTACCTTTCAAGTGGGGGGAATACTGCCTTTTTCCAGGCTTCTCAACTACAAACGGGATCACCCAGCACATACACCTATCTTCTCTGACAATCCAAAGGAGACCCTTGGAACACACTTCGGCCTTCTGCGATGAAACTTCTGGATGCAGTGTGTTCTGCATGTGGTGAATGGCATAATCCTCTAAATGCCCTCAGTAGGCCTAGGTGACTCTGGATGTCCCAAGTGCCTAGCAAGGCTCAGGGTAAATCTCTCTTTCGGGCCGGACCTAAAGGCCAGTTTCCGCATCACTTAGAGAGACGTCGAGCAGGAGCCCCCAAACTGCACTGGAGGCCCCGGTGGTTTCTTTCAGGGCAGCTTAGGTTTCCTCAATGTGGCCGACACGCCTGGAGCAAAAGCCTGCCAAGAACCGCGTTCCTGAGGCCGCTTCGAAGCTGTGGCACGCTAGCCATAGAGAACACATTAGTCCCCGGCCCTTCCAACTGCATAGTGAGGGATGGTGTTCCCAGAGCTGTGTATCCCTTGATCGTGCTCAGAAGGCTTTGGGTACACCGTGTGCTTCCTTGGAAACAAGGGCCCACGTGAGAGCATTGAGTGCTGTGAGGCATACTAAAGGTAAAGGCGTCCATGGACTAAGACTTCCTGGAGACTGGTGCACCCCCTATCTCTGGCAGTGGGAAACTGTGCACCTTGCCTCGGGAACAGAGGTCACATTTAGTTGGCACTTTAGCTACAGTTGGCTCCGGGGGTGAGCTCCCAGGAAGGAATCGCAAGCACGGGGTTTCTTTTGGAAAAACTCACTGCTCCTCAGAGGCATCTGCGGAGTGAAGCGTATCCTTGCTGGTGTGGTTTTCAGGCGGCTTGGAAGCTGCAACGCAGTTGCTTTCCGAAGGGGGGAAGCCGGGCTCCTCCCACATTCTCCAGTTTCCAACGTGACCACGCAGCACATTGAGCAGCGCTCTCTGACTGACGACTGGAGACTTTCAGCCACACTGGGCCTTTCTATGATCGCGCTTCATTGGACTCGGGGTGTTTGTTTGGCGCGCCATGAAGGGCATTATTACCCGCTGAATGACTTAGTCAGGCCTACGTGACGTTGGAACGACCCAGTGCCTCACAATTTTACCGGTTTCTCTGTAGTTTCTCTCAGGCCGGACCTACAGTGTACCTTGCGTCCCAGTAGTAGGAGAGTGACAGGTAAGAGTTGCCAGGAGGCACTTTAGGCTCAGGGATTCTTTCAGTGCACTTCGGGGGGCCTCCCCAGAGGGAGAGCCAGGTTGAACGTAATACTGGCAGAAGCGTTGCCCTGGGGCTGCCTAACACGTGTACACGGCCTGCTCCGCAAGCGAGGATCAGTTCATTGCCCTCCCGCATGCGTAGAAAGAGCTGACCCCCAACAGCCTGTTCTGTGCTACGTTGCTCGGAAAACGAGAAGGGGACTCCCAGTGCACACGCTCTCCCTCAGGAGGGAATTCATACGTGACTCTCCTAGGCCTTATGGAAAGCCGTAGAGGAGTTAAAGCACTCTGGCATCGAGTCAGGGCTCAGGGAGATGGCTGCACACAAAACCCTGCTGACAGGAAGCACTCGTGCTTACCTCGAGGCTAGGGCTCGCGTTTACTTCGCACTTTAGCTAGGGCAAGCGTGGGATGAGCTCCTAGCAGGGCCCTGGAGACCCCCTGGATTCATAGGAGAAAACGCACTTTCTTCCCGGAGGCATGCCTAAGGGTGACTAGAAGACGGGTAACAACAATGTCTTTTCAGTCAGCCTTGAGGCCGCCACTATCTACCTTTCAAGTGGGGGGAATACTGCCTTTTTCCAGGCTTCTCAACTACAAACGGGATCACCCAGCACATACACCTATCTTCTCTGACAATCCAAAGGAGACCCTTGGAACACACTTCGGCCTTCTGCGATGAAACTTCTGGATGCAGTGTGTTCTATATGTGGTGAATGGCATAATCCTCTAAATGCCCTCAGTAGGCCTAGGTGACTCTGGATGTCCCAAGTGCCTAGCAAGGCTCAGGGTAAATCTCTCTTTCGGGCCGGACCTAAAGGCCAGTTTCCGCATCACTTAGAGAGACGTCGAGCAGGAGCCCCCAAACTGCACTGGAGGCCCCGGTGGTTTGTTTCAGGGCAGCATAGGTTTCCTCAATGTGGCCGACACGCCTGGAGCAAAAGCCTGCCAAGAACCGCATTCCTGAGGCCGCTTCGAAGCTGTGGCACGCTAGCTATAGAGAACACATTAGTCCCCGGCCCTTCCAACTGCATAGTGAGGGACGGTGTTCCCAGAGCTGTGTATCCCTTGATCGTGCTCAGAAGGCTTTGGGTACACCGTGTGCTTCCTTGGAAACAAGGGCCCACGTGAGAGCATTGAGTGCTGTGAGGCATACTAAAGGTAAAGGCGTCCATGGACTAAGACTTCCTGGAGACTGGTGCACCCCCTATCTCTGGCAGTGGGAAACTGTGCACCTTGCCTCGGGAACAGAGGTCACATTTACTTGGCACTTTAGCTACAGTTGGCTCCGGGGGTGAGCTCCCAGGAAGGAATCGCAAGCACGGGGTTTCTTTTGGAAAAACTCACTGCTCCTCAGAGGCATCTGCGGAGTGAAGCGTATCCTTGCTGGTGTGGTTTTCAGGCGGCTTGGAAGCTGCAACGCAGTTGCTTTCCAAAGGGGGGAAGCCGGGCTCCTCCCACATTCTCCAGTTTCCAACGTGACCACGCAGCACATTGAGCAGCGCTCTCTGACTGACGACTGGAGACTTTCAGCCACACTGGGCCTTTCTATGATCGCGCTTCATTGGACTCGGGGTGTTTGTTTGGCGCGCCATGAAGGGCATTATTACCCGCTGAATGACTTAGTCAGGCCTACGTGACGTTGGAACGACCCAGTGCCTCACAAGTTTACCGGTTTCTCTGTAGTTTCTCTCAGGCCGGACCTACAGTGTACCTTGCGTCCCAGTAGTAGGAGAGTGACAGGTAAGAGTTGCCAGGAGGCACTTTAGGCTCAGGGATTCTTTCAGTGCACTTCGGGGGGCCTCCCCAGAGGGAGAGCCAGGTTGAATGTAATACTGGCAGAAGCGTTGCCCTGGGGCTGCCTAACACGTGTACACGGCCTGCTCCGCAAGCGAGGATCAGTTCATTGCCCTCCCGCATGCGTAGAAAGAGCTGACCCCCAACAGCCTGTTCTGTGCTACGTTGCTCGGAAAACGAGAAGGGGACTCCCAGTGCACACGCTCTCCCTCAGGAGGGAATTCATACGTGACTCTCCTAGGCCTTACGGAAAGCCGTAGAGGACTTAAAGCACTCTGGCATCGAGTCAGGGCTCAGGGAGATGGCTGCACACAAAACCCTGCTGACAGGAAGCACTCGTGCTTACCTCGAGGCTAGGGCTCGCGTTTACTTCGCACTTTAGCTAGGGCAAGCGTGGGATGACCTCCTAGCAAGGCCCTGGAGACCCCCTGGATTCATAGGAGAAAACGCACTTTCTTCCCGGAGGCATGCCTAAGGGTGACTAGAAGACGGGTAACAACAATGTCTTTTCAGTCAGCCTTGAGACCGCCACTATCTACCTTTCAAGTGGGGGGAATACTGCCTTTTTCCAGGCTTCTCAACTACAAACGGGATCACCCAGCACATACACCTATCTTCTCTGACAATCCAAAGGAGACCCTTGGAACACACTTCGGCCTTCTGCGATGAAACTTCTGGATGCAGTGTGTTCTGCATGTGGTGAATGGCATAATCCTCTAAATGCCCTCAGTAGGCCTAGGTGACTCTGGATGTCCCAAGTGCCTAGCAAGGCTCAGGGTAAATCTCTCTTTCGGGCCGGACCTAAAGGCCAGTTTCCGCATCACTTAGAGAGACGTCGAGCAGGAGCCCCCAAACTGCACTGGAGGCCCCGGTGGTTTCTTTCAGGGCAGCTTAGGTTTCCTCAATGTGGCCGACACGCCTGGAGCAAAAGCCTGCCAAGAACCGCGTTCCTGAGGCCGCTTCGAAGCTGTGGCACGCTAGCCATAGAGAACACATTAGTCCCCGGCCCTTCCAACTGCATAGTGAGGGACGGTGTTCCCAGAGCTGTGTATCCCTTGATCGTGCTCAGAAGGCTTTGGGTACACCGTGTGCTTCCTTGGAAACAAGGGCCCACGTGAGAGCATTGAGTGCTGTGAGGCATACTAAAGGTAAAGGCGTCCATGGACTAAGACTTCCTGGAGACTGGTGCACCCCCTATCTCTGGCAGTGGGAAACTGTGCACCTTGCCTCGGGACCAGAGGTCACATTTAGTTGGCACTTTAGCTACAGTTGGCTCCGGGGGTGAGCTCCCAGGAAGGAATCGCAAGCACGGGGTTTCTTTTGGAAAAACTCACTGCTCCTCAGAGGCATCTGCGGAGTGAAGCGTATCCTTGCTGGTGTGGTTTTCAGGCGGCTTGGAAGCTGCAACGCAGTTGCTTTCCGAAGGGGGGAAGCCGGGCTCCTCCCACATTCTCCAGTTTCCAACGTGACCACGCAGCACATTGAGCAGCGCTCTCTGACTGACGACTGGAGACTTTCAGCCACACTGGGCCTTTCTATGATCGCGCTTCATTGGACTCGGGGTGTTTGTTTGGCGCGCCATGAAGGGCATTATTACCCGCTGAATGACTTAGTCAGGCCTACGTGACGTTGGAACGACCCAGTGCCTCACAATTTTACCGGTTTCTCTGTAGTTTCTCTCAGGCCGGACCTACAGTGTACCTTGCGTCCCAGTAGTAGGAGAGTGACAGGTAAGAGTTGCCAGGAGGCACTTTAGGCTCAGGGATTCTTTCAGTGCACTTCGGGGGGCCTCCCCAGAGGGAGAGCCAGGTTGAACGTAATACTGGCAGAAGCGTTGCCCTGGGGCTGCCTAACACGTGTACACGGCCTGCTCCGCAAGCGAGGATCAGTTCATTGCCCTCCCGCATGCGTAGAAAGAGCTGACCCCCAACAGCCTGTTCTGTGCTACGTTGCTCGGAAAACGAGAAGGGGACTCCCAGTGCACACGCTCTCCCTCAGGAGGGAATTCATACGTGACTCTCCTAGGCCTTACGGAAAGCCGTAGAGGAGTTAAAGCACTCTGGCATCGAGTCAGGGCTCAGGGAGATGGCTGCACACAAAACCCTGCTGACAGGAAGCACTCGTGCTTACCTCGAGGCTAGGGCTCGCGTTTACTTCGCACTTTAGCTAGGGCAAGCGTGGGATGAGCTCCTAGCAAGGCCCTGGAGACCCCCTGGATTCATAGGAGAAAACGCACTTTCTTCCCGGAGGCATGCCTAAGGGTGACTAGAAGACGGGTAACAACAATGTCTTTTCAGTCAGCCTTGAGGCCGCCACTATCTACCTTTCAAGTGGGGGGAATACTGCCTTTTTCCAGGCTTCTCAACTACAAACGGGATCACCCAGCACATACACCTATCTTCTCTGACAATCCAAAGGAGACCCTTGGAACACACTTCGGCCTTCTGCGATGAAACTTCTGGATGCAGTGTGTTCTATATGTGGTGAATGGCATAATCCTCTAAATGCACTCAGTAGGCCTAGGTGACTCTGGATGTCCCAAGTGCCTAGCAAGGCTCAGGGTAAATCTCTCTTTCGGGCCGGACCTAAAGACCAGTTTCCGCATCACTTAGAGAGACGTCGAGCAGGAGCCCCCAAACTGCACTGGAGGCCCCGGTGGTTTCTTTCAGGGCAGCTTAGGTTTCCTCAATGTGGCCGACACGCCTGGAGCAAAAGCCTGCCAAGAACCGCGTTCCTGAGGCCGCTTCGAAGCTGTGGCACGCTAGCCATAGAGAACACATTAGTCCCCGGCCCTTCCAACTGCATAGTGAGGGATGGTGTTCCCAGAGCTGTGTATCCCTTGATCGTGCTCAGAAGGCTTTGGGTACACCGTGTGCTTCCTTGGAAACAAGGGCCCACGTGAGAGCATTGAGTGCTGTGAGGCATACTAAAGGTAAAGGCGTCCATGGACTAAGACTTCCTGGAGACTGGTGCACCCCCTATCTCTGGCAGTGGGAAACTGTGCACCTTGCCTCGGGAACAGAGGTCACATTTACTTGGCACTTTAGCTACAGTTGGCTCCGGGGATGAGCTCCCAGGAAGGAATCGCAAGCACGGGGTTTCTTTTGGAAAAACTCACTGCTCCTCAGAGGCATCTGCGGAGTGAAGCGTATCCTTGCTGGTGTGGTTTTCAGGCGGCTTGGAAGCTGCAACGCAGTTGCTTTCCGAAGGGGGGAAGCCGGGCTCCTCCCACATTCTCCAGTTTCCAACGTGACCACGCAGCACATTGAGCAGCGCTCTCTGACTGACGACTGGAGACTTTCAGCCACACTGGGCCTTTCTATGATCGCGCTTCATTGGACTCGGGGTGTTTGTTTGGCGCGCCATGAAGGGCATTATTACCCGCTGAATGGCTTAGACAGGCCTACGTGACATTGGAACGACCCAGTGCCTCACAAGTTTACCGGTTTCTCTGTAGTTTCTCTCAGGCCGGACCTACAGTGTACCTTGCGTCCCAGTAGTAGGAGAGTGACAGGTAAGAGTTGCCAGGAGGCACTTTAGGCTCAGGGATTCTTTCAGTGCACTTCGGGGGGCCTCCCCAGAGGGAGAGCCAGGTTGAACGTAATACTGGCAGAAGCGTTGCCCTGGGGCTGCCTAACACGTGTACACGGCCTGCTCCGCAAGCGAGGATCAGTTCATTGCCCTCCCGCATGCGTAGAAAGAGCTGACCCCCAACAGCCTGTTCTGTGCTACGTTGCTCGGAAAACGAGAAGGGGACTCCCAGTGCACACGCTCTCCCTCAGGAGGGAATTCATACGTGACTCTCCTAGGCCTTACGGAAAGCCGTAGAGGAGTTAAAGCACTCTGGCATCGAGTCAGGGCTCAGGGAGATGGCTGCACACAAAACCCTGCTGACAGGAAGCACTCGTGCTTACCTCGAGGCTAGGGCTCGCGTTTACTTCGCACTTTAGCTAGGGCAAGCGTGGGATGAGCTCCTAGCAAGGCCCTGGAGACCCCCTGGATTCATAGGAGAAAACGCACTTTCTTCCCGGAGGCATGCCTAAGGGTGACTAGAAGACGGGTAACAACAATGTCTTTTCAGTCAGCCTTGAGGCCGCCACTATCTACCTTTCAAGTGGGGGGAATACTGCCTTTTTCCAGGCTTCTCAACTACAAACGGGATCACCCAGCACATACACCTATCTTCTCTGACAATCCAAAGGAGACCCTTGGAACACAGTTCGGCCTTCTGCCATGAAACTTCTGGATGCAGTGTGTTCTATATGTGGTGAATGGCATAATCCTCTAAATGCCCTCAGTAGGCCTAGGTGACTCTGGATGTCCCAAGTGCCTAGCAAGGCTCAGGGTAAATCTCTCTTTCGGGCCGGACCTAAAGGCCAGTTTCCGCATCACTTAGAGAGACGTCGAGCAGGAGCCCCCAAACTGCACTGGAGGCCCCGGTGGTTTCTTTCAGGGCAGCTTAGGTTTCCTCAATGTGGCCGACACGCCTGGAGCAAAAGCCTGCCAAGAACCGCGTTCCTGAGGCCGCTTCGAAGCTGTGGCATGCTAGCCATAGAGAACACATTAGTCCCCGGCCCTTCCAACTGCATAGTGAGGGATGGTGTTCCCAGAGCTGTGTATCCCTTGATCGTGCTCAGAAGGCTTTGGGTACACCGTGTGCTTCCTTGGAAACAAGGGCCCACGTGAGAGCATTGAGTGCTGTGAGGCATACTAAAGGTAAAGGCGTCCATGGACTAAGACTTCCTGGAGACTGGTGCACCCCCTATCTCTGGCAGTGGGAAACTGTGCACCTTGCCTCGGGAACAGAGGTCACATTTAGTTGGCACTTTAGCTACAGTTGGCTCCGGGGGTGAGCTCCCAGGAAGGAATCGCAAGCACGGGGTTTCTTTTGGAAAAACTCACTGCTCCTCAGAGGCATCTGCGGAGTGAAGCGTATCCTTGCTGGTGTGGTTTTCAGGCGGCTTGGAAGCTGCAACGCAGTTGCTTTCCGAAGGGGGGAAGCCGGGCTCCTCCCACATTCTCCAGTTTCCAACGTGACCACGCAGCACATTGAGCAGCGCTCTCTGACTGACGACTGGAGACTTTCAGCCACACTGGGCCTTTCTATGATCGCGCTTCATTGGACTCGGGGTGTTTGTTTGGCGCGCCATGAAGGGCATTATTACCCGCTGAATGACTTAGTCAGGCCTACGTGACGTTGGAACGACCCAGTGCCTCACAAGTTTACCGGTTTCTCTGTAGTTTCTCTCAGGCCGGACCTACAGTGTACCTTGCGTCCCAGTAGTAGGAGAGTGACAGGTAAGAGTTGCCAGGAGGCACTTTAGGCTCAGGGATTCTTTCAGTGCACTTCGGGGGGCCTCCCCAGAGGGAGAGCCAGGTTGAACGTAATACTGGCAGAAGCGTTGCCCTGGGGCTGCCTAACACGTGTACACGGCCTGCTCCGCAAGCGAGGATCAGTTCATTGCCCTCCCGCATGCGTAGAAAGAGCTGACCCCCAACAGCCTGTTCTGTGCTACGTTGCTCGGAAAACGAGAAGGGGACTCCCAGTGCACACGCTCTCCCTCAGGAGGGAATTCATACGTGACTCTCCTAGGCCTTACGGAAAGCCGTAGAGGACTTAAAGCACTCTGGCATCGAGTCAGGGCTCAGGGAGATGGCTGCACACAAAACCCTGCTGACAGGAAGCACTCGTGCTTACCTCGAGGCTAGGGCTCGCGTTTACTTCGCACTTTAGCTAGGGCAAGCGTGGGATGACCTCCTAGCAAGGCCCTGGAGACCCCCTGGATTCATAGGAGAAAACGCACTTTCTTCCCGGAGGCATGCCTAAGGGTGACTAGAAGACGGGTAACAACAATGTCTTTTCAGTCAGCCTTGAGACCGCCACTATCTACCTTTCAAGTGGGGGGAATACTGCCTTTTTCCAGGCTTCTCAACTACAAACGGGATCACCCAGCACATACACCTATCTTCTCTGACAATCCAAAGGAGACCCTTGGAACACACTTCGGCCTTCTGCGATGAAACTTCTGGATGCAGTGTGTTCTGCATGTGGTGAATGGCATAATCCTCTAAATGCCCTCAGTAGGCCTAGGTGACTCTGGATGTCCCAAGTGCCTAGCAAGGCTCAGGGTAAATCTCTCTTTCGGGCCGGACCTAAAGGCCAGTTTCCGCATCACTTAGAGAGACGTCGAGCAGGAGCCCCCAAACTGCACTGGAGGCCCCGGTGGTTTCTTTCAGGGCAGCTTAGGTTTCCTCAATGTGGCCGACACGCCTGGAGCAAAAGCCTGCCAAGAACCGCGTTCCTGAGGCCGCTTCGAAGCTGTGGCACGCTAGCCATAGAGAACACATTAGTCCCCGGCCCTTCCAACTGCATAGTGAGGGATGGTGTTCCCAGAGCTGTGTATCCCTTGATCGTGCTCAGAAGGCTTTGGGTACACCGTGTGCTTCCTTGGAAACAAGGGCCCACGTGAGAGCATTGAGTGCTGTGAGGCATACTAAAGGTAAAGGCGTCCATGGACTAAGACTTCCTGGAGACTGGTGCACCCCCTATCTCTGGCAGTGGGAAACTGTGCACCTTGCCTCGGGACCAGAGGTCACATTTAGTTGGCACTTTAGCTACAGTTGGCTCCGGGGGTGAGCTCCCAGGAAGGAATCGCAAGCACGGGGTTTCTTTTGGAAAAACTCACTGCTCCTCAGAGGCATCTGCGGAGTGAAGCGTATCCTTGCTGGTGTGGTTTTCAGGCGGCTTGGAAGCTGCAACGCAGTTGCTTTCCGAAGGGGGGAAGCCGGGCTCCTCCCACATTCTCCAGTTTCCAACGTGACCACGCAGCACATTGAGCAGCGCTCTCTGACTGACGACTGGAGACTTTCAGCCACACTGGGCCTTTCTATGATCGCGCTTCATTGGACTCGGGGTGTTTGTTTGGCGCGCCATGAAGGGCATTATTACCCGCTGAATGACTTAGTCAGGCCTACGTGACGTTGGAACGACCCAGTGCCTCACAATTTTACCGGTTTCTCTGTAGTTTCTCTCAGGCCGGACCTACAGTGTACCTTGCGTCCCAGTAGTAGGAGAGTGACAGGTAAGAGTTGCCAGGAGGCACTTTAGGCTCAGGGATTCTTTCAGTGCACTTCGGGGGGCCTCCCCAGAGGGAGAGCCAGGTTGAATGTAATACTGGCAGAAGCGTTGCCCTGGGGCTGCCTAACACGTGTACACGGCCTGCTCCGCAAGCGAGGATCAGTTCATTGCCCTCCCGCATGCGTAGAAAGAGCTGACCCCCAACAGCCTGTTCTGTGCTACGTTGCTCGGAAAACGAGAAGGGGACTCCCAGTGCACACGCTCTCCCTCAGGAGGGAATTCATACGTGACTCTCCTAGGCCTTACGGAAAGCCGTAGAGGACTTAAAGCACTCTGGCATCGAGTCAGGGCTCAGGGAGATGGCTGCACACAAAACCCTGCTGACAGGAAGCACTCGTGCTTACCTCGAGGCTAGGGCTCGCGTTTACTTCGCACTTTAGCTAGGGCAAGCGTGGGATGACCTCCTAGCAAGGCCCTGGAGACCCCCTGGATTCATAGGAGAAAACGCACTTTCTTCCCGGAGGCATGCCTAAGGGTGACTAGAAGACGGGTAACAACAATGTCTTTTCAGTCAGCCTTGAGACCGCCACTATCTACCTTTCAAGTGGGGGGAATACTGCCTTTTTCCAGGCTTCTCAACTACAAACGGGATCACCCAGCACATACACCTATCTTCTCTGACAATCCAAAGGAGACCCTTGGAACACACTTCGGCCTTCTGCGATGAAACTTCTGGATGCAGTGTGTTCTGCATGTGGTGAATGGCATAATCCTCTAAATGCCCTCAGTAGGCCTAGGTGACTCTGGATGTCCCAAGTGCCTAGCAAGGCTCAGGGTAAATCTCTCTTTCGGGCCGGACCTAAAGGCCAGTTTCCGCATCACTTAGAGAGACGTCGAGCAGGAGCCCCCAAACTGCACTGGAGGCCCCGGTGGTTTCTTTCAGGGCAGCTTAGGTTTCCTCAATGTGGCCGACACGCCTGGAGCAAAAGCCTGCCAAGAACCGCGTTCCTGAGGCCGCTTCGAAGCTGTGGCACGCTAGCCATAGAGAACACATTAGTCCCCGGCCCTTCCAACTGCATAGTGAGGGATGGTGTTCCCAGAGCTGTGTATCCCTTGATCGTGCTCAGAAGGCTTTGGGTACACCGTGTGCTTCCTTGGAAACAAGGGCCCACGTGAGAGCATTGAGTGCTGTGAGGCATACTAAAGGTAAAGGCGTCCATGGACTAAGACTTCCTGGAGACTGGTGCACCCCCTATCTCTGGCAGTGGGAAACTGTGCACCTTGCCTCGGGACCAGAGGTCACATTTAGTTGGCACTTTAGCTACAGTTGGCTCCGGGGGTGAGCTCCCAGGAAGGAATCGCAAGCACGGGGTTTCTTTTGGAAAAACTCACTGCTCCTCAGAGGCATCTGCGGAGTGAAGCGTATCCTTGCTGGTGTGGTTTTCAGGCGGCTTGGAAGCTGCAACGCAGTTGCTTTCCGAAGGGGGGAAGCCGGGCTCCTCCCACATTCTCCAGTTTCCAACGTGACCACGCAGCACATTGAGCAGCGCTCTCTGACTGACGACTGGAGACTTTCAGCCACACTGGGCCTTTCTATGATCGCGCTTCATTGGACTCGGGGTGTTTGTTTGGCGCGCCATGAAGGGCATTATTACCCGCTGAATGACTTAGTCAGGCCTACGTGACGTTGGAACGACCCAGTGCCTCACAAGTTTACCGGTTTCTCTGTAGTTTCTCTCAGGCCGGACCTACAGTGTACCTTGCGTCCCAGTAGTAGGAGAGTGACAGGTAAGAGTTGCCAGGAGGCACTTTAGGCTCAGGGATTCTTTCAGTGCACTTCGGGGGGCCTCCCCAGAGGGAGAGCCAGGTTGAACGTAATACTGGCAGAAGCGTTGCCCTGGGGCTGCCTAACACGTGTACACGGCCTGCTCCGCAAGCGAGGATCAGTTCATTGCCCTCCCGCATGCGTAGAAAGAGCTGACCCCCAACAGCCTGTTCTGTGCTACGTTGCTCGGAAAACGAGAAGGGGACTCCCAGTGCACACGCTCTCCCTCAGGAGGGAATTCATACGTGACTCTCCTAGGCCTTACGGAAAGCCGTAGAGGACTTAAAGCACTCTGGCATCGAGTCAGGGCTCAGGGAGATGGCTGCACACAAAACCCTGCTGACAGGAAGCACTCGTGCTTACCTCGAGGCTAGGCCTCGCGTTTACTTCGCACTTTAGCTAGGGCAAGCGTGGGATGACCTCCTAGCAAGGCCCTGGAGACCCCCTGGATTCATAGGAGAAAACGCACTTTCTTCCCGGAGGCATGCCTAAGGGTGACTAGAAGACGGGTAACAACAATGTCTTTTCAGTCAGCCTTGAGGCCGCCACTATCTACCTTTCAAGTGGGGGGAATACTGCCTTTTTCCAGGCTTCTCAACTACAAACGGGATCACCCAGCACATACACCTATCTTCTCTGACAATCCAAAGGAGACCCTTGGAACACACTTCGGCCTTCTGCGATGAAACTTCTGGATGCAGTGTGTTCTGCATGTGGTGAATGGCATAATCCTCTAAATGCCCTCAGTAGGCCTAGGTGACTCTGGATGTCCCAAGTGCCTAGCAAGGCTCAGGGTAAATCTCTCTTTCGGGCCGGACCTAAAGGCCAGTTTCCGCATCACTTAGAGAGACGTCGAGCAGGAGCCCCCAAACTGCACTGGAGGCCCCGGTGGTTTCTTTCAGGGCAGCTTAGGTTTCCTCAATGTGGCCGACACGCCTGGAGCAAAAGCCTGCCAAGAACCGCGTTCCTGAGGCCGCTTCGAAGCTGTGGCACGCTAGCCATAGAGAACACATTAGTCCCCGGCCCTTCCAACTGCATAGTGAGGGATGGTGTTCCCAGAGCTGTGTATCCCTTGATCGTGCTCAGAAGGCTTTGGGTACACCGTGTGCTTCCTTGGAAACAAGGGCCCACGTGAGAGCATTGAGTGCTGTGAGGCATACTAAAGGTAAAGGCGTCCATGGACTAAGACTTCCTGGAGACTGGTGCACCCCCTATCTCTGGCAGTGGGAAACTGTGCACCTTGCCTCGGGAACAGAGGTCACATTTACTTGGCACTTTAGCTACAGTTGGCTCCGGGGGTGAGCTCCCAGGAAGGAATCGCAAGCACGGGGTTTCTTTTGGAAAAACTCACTGCTCCTCAGAGGCATCTGCGGAGTGAAGCGTATCCTTGCTGGTGTGGTTTTCAGGCGGCTTGGAAGCTGCAACGCAGTTGCTTTCCGAAGGGGGGAAGCCGGGCTCCTCCCACATTCTCCAGTTTCCAACGTGACCACGCAGCACATTGAGCAGCGCTCTCTGACTGACGACTGGAGACTTTCAGCCACACTGGGCCTTTCTATGATCGCACTTCATTGGACTCGGGGTGTTTGTTTGGCGCGCCATGAAGGGCATTATTACCCGCTGAATGACTTAGTCAGGCCTAAGACGTTGGAACGACCCAGTGCCTCACAATTTTACCGGTTTCTCTGTAGTTTCTCTCAGGCCGGACCTACAGTGTACCTTGCGTCCCAGTAGTAGGAGAGTGACAGGTAAGAGTTGCCAGGAGGCACTTTAGGCTCAGGGATTCTTTCAGTGCACTTCGGGGGGCCTCCCCAGAGGGAGAGCCAGGTTGAACGTAATACTGGCAGAAGCGTTGCCCTGGGGCTGCCTAACACGTGTACACGGCCTGCTCCGCAAGCAAGGATCAGTTCATTGCCCTCCCGCATGCGTAGAAAGAGCTGACCCCCAACAGCCTGTTCTGTGCTACGTTGCTCGGAAAACGAGAAGGGGACTCCCAGTGCACACGCTCTCCCTCAGGAGGGAATTCATACGTGACTCTCCTAGGCCTTACGGAAAGCCGTAGAGGACTTAAAGCACTCTGGCATCGAGTCAGGGCTCAGGGAGATGGCTGCACACAAAACCCTGCTGACAGGAAGCACTCGTGCTTACCTCGAGGCTAGGGTTCGCGTTTACTTCGCACTTTAGCTAGGGAAAGCGTGGGATGAGCTCCTAGCAAGGCCCTGGAGACCCCCTGGATTCATAGGAGAAAACGCACTTTCTTCCCGGAGGCATGCCTAAGGGTGACTAGAAGACGGGTAACAACAATGTCTTTTCAGTCAGCCTTGAGGCCGCCACTATCTACCTTTCAAGTGGGGGGAATACTGCCTTTTTCCAGGCTTCTCAACTACAAACGGGATCACCCAGCACATACACCTATCTTCTCTGACAATCCAAAGGAGACCCTTGGAACACACTTCGGCCTTCTGCGATGAAACTTCTGGATGCAGTGTGTTCTATATGTGGTGAATGGCATAATCCTCTAAATGCCCTCAGTAGGCCTAGGTGACTCTGGATGTCCCAAGTGCCTAGCAAGGCTCAGGGTAAATCTCTCTTTCGGGCCGGACCTAAAGGCCAGTTTCCGCATCACTTAGAGAGACGTCGAGCAGGAGCCCCCAAACTGCACTGGAGGCCCCGGTGGTTTCTTTCAGGGCAGCTTAGGTTTCCTCAATGTGGCCGACACGCCTGGAGCAAAAGCCTGCCAAGAACCGCGTTCCTGAGGCCGCTTCGAAGCTGTGGCACGCTAACCATAGAGAACACATTAGTCCCCGGCCCTTCCAACTGCATAGTGAGGGACGGTGTTCCCAGAGCTGTGTATCCCTTGATCGTGCTCAGAAGGCTTTGGGTACACCGTGTGCTTCCTTGGAAACAAGGGCCCACGTGAGAGCATTGAGTGCTGTGAGGCATACTAAAGGTAAAGGCGTCCATGGACTAAGACTTCCTGGAGACTGGTGCACCCCCTATCTCTGGCAGTGGGAAACTGTGCACCTTGCCTCGGGAACAGAGGTCACATTTAGTTGGCACTTTAGCTACAGTTGGCTCCGGGGGTGAGCTCCCAGGAAGGAATCGCAAGCACGGGGTTTCTTTTGGAAAAACTCACTGCTCCACAGAGGCATCTGCGGAGTAAAGCGTATCCTTGCTGGTGTGGTTTTCAGGCGGCTTGGAAGCTGCAACGCAGTTGCTTTCCGAAGGGGGGAAGCCGGGCTCCTCCCACATTCTCCAGTTTCCAACGTGACCACGCAGCACATTGAGCAGCGCTCTCTGACTGACGACTGGAGACTTTCAGCCACACTGGGCCTTTCTATGATCGCGCTTCATTGGACTCGGGGTGTTTGTTTGGCGCGCCATGAAGGGCATTATTACCCGCTGAATGACTTAGTCAGGCCTACGTGACGTTGGAACGACCCAGTGCCTCACAAGTTTACCGGTTTCTCTGTAGTTTCTCTCAGGCCGGACCTACAGTGTACCTTGCGTCCCAGTAGTAGGAGAGTGACAGGTAAGAGTTGCCAGGAGGCACTTTAGGCTCAGGGATTCTTTCAGTGCACTTCGGGGGGCCTCCCCAGAGGGAGAGCCAGGTTGAACGTAATACTGGCAGAAGCGTTGCCCTGGGGCTGCCTAACACGTGTACACGGCCTGCTCCGCAAGCGAGGATCAGTTCATTGCCCTCCCGCATGCGTAGAAAGAGCTGACCCCCAACAGCCTGTTCTGTGCTACGTTGCTCGGAAAACGAGAAGGGGACTCCCAGTGCACACGCTCTCCCTCAGGAGGGAATTCATACGTGACTCTCCTAGGCCTTACGGAAAGCCGTAGAGGAGTTAAAGCACTCTGGCATCGAGTCAGGGCTCAGGGAGATGGCTGCACACAAAACCCTGCTGACAGGAAGCACTCGTGCTTACCTCGAGGCTAGGGCTCGCGTTTACTTCGCACTTTAGCTAGGGCAAGCGTGGGATGAGCTCCTAGCAAGGCCCTGGAGACCCCCTGGATTCATAGGAGAAAACGCACTTTCTTCCCGGAGGCATGCCTAAGGGTGACTAGAAGACGGGTAACAACAATGTCTTTTCAGTCAGCCTTGAGACCGCCACTATCTACCTTTCAAGTGGGGGGAATACTGCCTTTTTCCAGGCTTCTCAACTACAAACGGGATCACCCAGCACATACACCTATCTTCTCTGACAATCCAAAGGAGACCCTTGGAACACACTTCGGCCTTCTGCGATGAAACTTCTGGATGCAGTGTGTTCTGCATGTGGTGAATGGCATAATCCTCTAAATGCCCTCAGTAGGCCTAGGTGACTCTGGATGTCCCAAGTGCCTAGCAAGGCTCAGGGTAAATCTCTCTTTCGGGCCGGACCTAAAGGCCAGTTTCCGCATCACTTAGAGAGACGTCGAGCAGGAGCCCCCAAACTGCACTGGAGGCCCCGGTGGTTTCTTTCAGGGCAGCTTAGGTTTCCTCAATGTGGCCGACACGCCTGGAGCAAAAGCCTGCCAAGAACCGCGTTCCTGAGGCCGCTTCGAAGCTGTGGCACGCTAGCCATAGAGAACACATTAGTCCCCGGCCCTTCCAACTGCATAGTGAGGGATGGTGTTCCCAGAGCTGTGTATCCCTTGATCGTGCTCAGAAGGCTTTGGGTACACCGTGTGCTTCCTTGGAAACAAGGGCCCACGTGAGAGCATTGAGTGCTGTGAGGCATACTAAAGGTAAAGGCGTCCATGGACTAAGACTTCCTGGAGACTGGTGCACCCCCTATCTCTGGCAGTGGGAAACTGTGCACCTTGCCTCGGGAACAGAGGTCACATTTAGTTGGCACTTTAGCTACAGTTGGCTCCGGGGGTGAGCTCCCAGGAAGGAATCGCAAGCACGGGGTTTCTTTTGGAAAAACTCACTGCTCCTCAGAGGCATCTGCGGAGTGAAGCGTATCCTTGCTGGTGTGGTTTTCAGGCGGCTTGGAAGCTGCAACGCAGTTGCTTTCCGAAGGGGGGAAGCCGGGCTCCTCCCACATTCTCCAGTTTCCAACGTGACCACGCAGCACATTGAGCAGCGCTCTCTGACTGACGACTGGAGACTTTCAGCCACACTGGGCCTTTCTATGATCGCGCTTCATTGGACTCGGGGTGTTTGTTTGGCGCGCCATGAAGGGCATTATTACCCGCTGAATGACTTAGTCAGGCCTACGTGACGTTGGAACGACCCAGTGCCTCACAATTTTACCGGTTTCTCTGTAGTTTCTCTCAGGCCGGACCTACAGTGTACCTTGCGTCCCAGTAGTAGGAGAGTGACAGGTAAGAGTTGCCAGGAGGCACTTTAGGCTCAGGGATTCTTTCAGTGCACTTCGGGGGGCCTCCCCAGAGGGAGAGCCAGGTTGAACGTAATACTGGCAGAAGCGTTGCCCTGGGGCTGCCTAACACGTGTACACGGCCTGCTCCGCAAGCGAGGATCAGTTCATTGCCCTCCCGCATGCGTAGAAAGAGCTGACCCCCAACAGCCTGTTCTGTGCTACGTTGCTCGGAAAACGAGAAGGGGACTCCCAGTGCACACGCTCTCCCTCAGGAGGGAATTCATACGTGACTCTCCTAGGCCTTACGGAAAGCCGTAGAGGACTTAAAGCACTCTGGCATCGAGTCAGGGCTCAGGGAGATGGCTGCACACAAAACCCTGCTGACAGGAAGCACTCGTGCTTACCTCGAGGCTAGGGTTCGCGTTTACTTCGCACTTTAGCTAGGGAAAGCGTGGGATGAGCTCCTAGCAAGGCCCTGGAGACCCCCTGGATTCATAGGAGAAAACGCACTTTCTTCCCGGAGGCATGCCTAAGGGTGACTAGAAGACGGGTAACAACAATGTCTTTTCAGTCAGCCTTGAGGCCGCCACTATCTACCTTTCAAGTGGGGGGAATACTGCCTTTTTCCAGGCTTCTCAACTACAAACGGGATCACCCAGCACATACACCTATCTTCTCTGACAATCCAAAGGAGACCCTTGGAACACACTTCGGCCTTCTGCGATGAAACTTCTGGATGCAGTGTGTTCTGCATGTGGTGAATGGCATAATCCTCTAAATGCCCTCAGTAGGCCTAGGTGACTCTGGATGTCCCAAGTGCCTAGCAAGGCTCAGGGTAAATCTCTCTTTCGGGCCGGACCTAAAGGCCAGTTTCCGCATCACTTAGAGAGACGTCGAGCAGGAGCCCCCAAACTGCACTGGAGGCCCCGGTGGTTTCTTTCAGGGCAGCTTAGGTTTCCTCAATGTGGCCGACACGCCTGGAGCAAAAGCCTGCCAAGAACCGCGTTCCTGAGGCCGCTTCGAAGCTGTGGCACGCTAGCCATAGAGAACACATTAGTCCCCGGCCCTTCCAACTGCATAGTGAGGGACGGTGTTCCCAGAGCTGTGTATCCCTTGATCGTGCTCAGAAGGCTTTGGGTACACCGTGTGCTTCCTTGGAAACAAGGGCCCACGTGAGAGCATTGAGTGCTGTGAGGCATACTAAAGGTAAAGGCGTCCATGGACTAAGACTTCCTGGAGACTGGTGCACCCCCTATCTCTGGCAGTGGGAAACTGTGCACCTTGCCTCGGGAACAGAGGTCACATTTAGTTGGCACTTTAGCTACAGTTGGCTCCGGGGGTGAGCTCCCAGGAAGGAATCGCAAGCACGGGGTTTCTTTTGGAAA
Organism: Mesoplodon mirus; assembly: GCF_964341445.2. Classification (NCBI taxonomy): domain Eukaryota; kingdom Metazoa; phylum Chordata; class Mammalia; order Artiodactyla; family Ziphiidae; genus Mesoplodon; species Mesoplodon mirus. The sequence continues at coordinate 93,618,683 of NC_138976.1, read as the reverse complement.
AACTCACTGCTCCACAGAGGCATCTGCGGAGTGAAGCGTATCCTTGCTGGTGTGGTTTTCAGGCGGCTTGGAAGCTGCAACGCAGTTGCTTTCCGAAGGGGGGAAGCCGGGCTCCTCCCACATTCTCCAGTTTCCAACGTGACCACGCAGCACATTGAGCAGCGCTCTCTGACTGACGACTGGAGACTTTCAGCCACACTGGGCCTTTCTATGATCGCGCTTCATTGGACTCGGGGTGTTTGTTTGGCGCGCCATGAAGGGCATTATTACCCGCTGAATGACTTAGTCAGGCCTACGTGACGTTGGAACGACCCAGTGCCTCACAATTTTACCGGTTTCTCTGTAGTTTCTCTCAGGCCGGACCTACAGTGTACCTTGCGTCCCAGTAGTAGGAGAGTGACAGGTAAGAGTTGCCAGGAGGCACTTTAGGCTCAGGGATTCTTTCAGTGCACTTCGGGGGGCCTCCCCAGAGGGAGAGCCAGGTTGAACGTAATACTGGCAGAAGCGTTGCCCTGGGGCTGCCTAACACGTGTACACGGCCTGCTCCGCAAGCGAGGATCAGTTCATTGCCCTCCCGCATGCGTAGAAAGAGCTGACCCCCAACAGCCTGTTCTGTGCTACGTTGCTCGGAAAACGAGAAGGGGACTCCCAGTGCACACGCTCTCCCTCAGGAGGGAATTCATACGTGACTCTCCTAGGCCTTACGGAAAGCCGTAGAGGAGTTAAAGCACTCTGGCATCGAGTCAGGGCTCAGGGAGATGGCTGCACACAAAACCCTGCTGACAGGAAGCACTCATGCTTACCTCGAGGCTAGGCCTCGCGTTTACTTCGCACTTTAGCTAGGGCAAGCGTGGGATGAGCTCCTAGCAAGGCCCTTGAGACCCCCTGGATTCATAGGAGAAAACGCACTTTCTTCCCGGAGGCATGCCTAAGGGTGACGAGAAGACGGGTAACAACAATGTCTTTTCAGTCAGCCTTGAGGCCGCCACTATCTACCTTTCAAGTGGGGGGAATACTGCCTTTTTCCAGGCTTCTCAACTACAAACGGGATCACCCAGCACATACACCTATCTTCTCTGACAATCCAAAGGAGACCCTTGGAACACACTTCGGCCTTCTGCGATGAAACTTCTGGATGCAGTGTGTTCTGCATGTGGTGAATGGCATAATCCTCTAAATGCCCTCAGTAGGCCTAGGTGACTCTGGATGTCCCAAGTGCCTAGCAAGGCTCAGGGTAAATCTCTCTTTCGGGCCGGACCTAAAGGCCAGTTTCCGCATCACTTAGAGAGACGTCGAGCAGGAGCCCCCAAACTGCACTGGAGGCCCCGGTGGTTTCTTTCAGGGCAGCTTAGGTTTCCTCAATGTGGCCGACACGCCTGGAGCAAAAGCCTGCCAAGAACCGCGTTCCTGAGGCCGCTTCGAAGCTGTGGCACGCTAGCCATAGAGAACACATTAGTCCCCGGCCCTTCCAACTGCATAGTGAGGGATGGTGTTCCCAGAGCTGTGTATCCCTTGATCGTGCTCAGAAGGCTTTGGGTACACCGTGTGCTTCCTTGGAAACAAGGGCCCACGTGAGAGCATTGAGTGCTGTGAGGCATACTAAAGGTAAAGGCGTCCATGGACTAAGACTTCCTGGAGACTGGTGCACCCCCTATCTCTGGCAGTGGGAAACTGTGCACCTTGCCTCGGGAACAGAGGTCACATTTACTTGGCACTTTAGCTACAGTTGGCTCCGGGGGTGAGCTCCCAGGAAGGAATCGCAAGCACGGGGTTTCTTTTGGAAAAACTCACTGCTCCTCAGAGGCATCTGCGGAGTGAAGCGTATCCTTGCTGGTGTGGTTTTCAGGCGGCTTGGAAGCTGCAACGCAGTTGCTTTCCGAAGGGGGGAAGCCGGGCTCCTCCCACATTCTCCAGTTTCCAACGTGACCACGCAGCACATTGAGCAGCGCTCTCTGACTGACGACTGGAGACTTTCAGCCACACTGGGCCTTTCTATGATCGCGCTTCATTGGACTCGGGGTGTTTGTTTGGCGCGCCATGAAGGGCATTATTACCCGCTGAATGACTTAGTCAGGCCTACGTGACGTTGGAACGACCCAGTGCCTCACAATTTTACCGGTTTCTCTGTAGTTTCTCTCAGGCCGGACCTACAGTGTACCTTGCGTCCCAGTAGTAGGAGAGTGACAGGTAAGAGTTGCCAGGAGGCACTTTAGGCTCAGGGATTCTTTCAGTGCACTTCGGGGGGCCTCCCCAGAGGGAGAGCCAGGTTGAACGTAATACTGGCAGAAGCGTTGCCCTGGGGCTGCCTAACACGTGTACACGGCCTGCTCCGCAAGCGAGGATCAGTTCATTGCCCTCCCGCATGCGTAGAAAGAGCTGACCCCCAACAGCCTGTTCTGTGCTACGTTGCTCGGAAAACGAGAAGGGGACTCCCAGTGCACACGCTCTCCCTCAGGAGGGAATTCATACGTGACTCTCCTAGGCCTTACGGAAAGCCGTAGAGGAGTTAAAGCACTCTGGCATCGAGTCAGGGCTCAGGGAGATGGCTGCACACAAAACCCTGCTGACAGGAAGCACTCGTGCTTACCTCGAGGCTAGGCCTCGCGTTTACTTCGCACTTTAGCTAGGGCAAGCGTGGGATGAGCTCCTAGCAAGGCCCTGGAGACCCCCTGGATTCATAGGAGAAAACGCACTTTCTTCCCGGAGGCATGCCTAAGGGTGACTAGAAGACGGGTAACAACAATGTCTTTTCAGTCAGCCTTGAGGCCGCCACTATCTACCTTTCAAGTGGGGGGAATACTGCCTTTTTCCAGGCTTCTCAACTACAAACGGGATCACCCAGCACATACACCTATCTTCTCTGACAATCCAAAGGAGACCCTTGGAACACACTTCGGCCTTCTGCGATGAAACTTCTGGATGCAGTGTGTTCTGCATGTGGTGAATGGCATAATCCTCTAAATGCCCTCAGTAGGCCTAGGTGACTCTGGATGTCCCAAGTGCCTAGCAAGGCTCAGGGTAAATCTCTCTTTCGGGCCGGACCTAAAGGCCAGTTTCCGCATCACTTAGAGAGACGTCGAGCAGGAGCCCCCAAACTGCACTGGAGGCCCCGGTGGTTTCTTTCAGGGCAGCTTAGGTTTCCTCAATGTGGCCGACACGCCTGGAGCAAAAGCCTGCCAAGAACCGCGTTCCTGAGGCCGCTTCGAAGCTGTGGCACGCTAGCTATAGAGAACACATTAGTCCCCGGCCCTTCCAACTGCATAGTGAGGGACGGTGTTCCCAGAGCTGTGTATCCCTTGATCGTGCTCAGAAGGCTTTGGGTACACCGTGTGCTTCCTTGGAAACAAGGGCCCACGTGAGAGCATTGAGTGCTGTGAGGCATACTAAAGGTAAAGGCGTCCATGGACTAAGACTTCCTGGAGACTGGTGCACCCCCTATCTCTGGCAGTGGGAAACTGTGCACCTTGCCTCGGGAACAGAGGTCACATTTACTTGGCACTTTAGCTACAGTTGGCTCCGGGGGTGAGCTCCCAGGAAGGAATCGCAAGCACGGGGTTTCTTTTGGAAAAACTCACTGCTCCTCAGAGGCATCTGCGGAGTGAAGCGTATCCTTGCTGGTGTGGTTTTCAGGCGGCTTGGAAGCTGCAACGCAGTTGCTTTCCGAAGGGGGGAAGCCGGGCTCCTCCCACATTCTCCAGTTTCCAACGTGACCACGCAGCACATTGAGCAGCGCTCTCTGACTGACGACTGGAGACTTTCAGCCACACTGGGCCTTTCTATGATCGCGCTTCATTGGACTCGGGGTGTTTGTTTGGCGCGCCATGAAGGGCATTATTACCCGCTGAATGACTTAGTCAGGCCTACGTGACGTTGGAACGACCCAGTGCCTCACAATTTTACCGGTTTCTCTGTAGTTTCTCTCAGGCCGGACCTACAGTGTACCTTGCGTCCCAGTAGTAGGAGAGTGACAGGTAAGAGTTGCCAGGAGGCACTTTAGGCTCAGGGATTCTTTCAGTGCACTTCGGGGGGCCTCCCCAGAGGGAGAGCCAGGTTGAACGTAATACTGGCAGAAGCGTTGCCCTGGGGCTGCCTAACACGTGTACACGGCCTGCTCCGCAAGCGAGGATCAGTTCATTGCCCTCCCGCATGCGTAGAAAGAGCTGACCCCCAACAGCCTGTTCTGTGCTACGTTGCTCGGAAAACGAGAAGGGGACTCCCAGTGCACACGCTCTCCCTCAGGAGGGAATTCATACGTGACTCTCCTAGGCCTTACGGAAAGCCGTAGAGGAGTTAAAGCACTCTGGCATCGAGTCAGGGCTCAGGGAGATGGCTGCACACAAAACCCTGCTGACAGGAAGCACTCGTGCTTACCTCGAGGCTAGGGCTCGCGTTTACTTCGCACTTTAGCTAGGGCAAGCGTGGGATGAGCTCCTAGCAGGGCCCTGGAGACCCCCTGGATTCATAGGAGAAAACGCACTTTCTTCCCGGAGGCATGCCTAAGGGTGACGAGAAGACGGGTAACAACAATGTCTTTTCAGTCAGCCTTGAGGCCGCCACTATCTACCTTTCAAGTGGGGGGAATACTGCCTTTTTCCAGGCTTCTCAACTACAAACGGGATCACCCAGCACATACACCTATCTTCTCTGACAATCCAAAGGAGACCCTTGGAACACACTTCGGCCTTCTGCGATGAAACTTCTGGATGCAGTGTGTTCTATATGTGGTGAATGGCATAATCCTCTAAATGCCCTCAGTAGGCCTAGGTGACTCTGGATGTCCCAAGTGCCTAGCAAGGCTCAGGGTAAATCTCTCTTTCGGGCCGGACCTAAAGGCCAGTTTCCGCATCACTTAGAGAGACGTCGAGCAGGAGCCCCCAAACTGCACTGGAGGCCCCGGTGGTTTGTTTCAGGGCAGCTTAGGTTTCCTCAATGTGGCCGACACGCCTGGAGCAAAAGCCTGCCAAGAACCGCATTCCTGAGGCCGCTTCGAAGCTGTGGCACGCTAGCCATAGAGAACACATTAGTCCCCGGCCCTTCCAACTGCATAGTGAGGGACGGTGTTCCCAGAGCTGTGTATCCCTTGATCGTGCTCAGAAGGCTTTGGGTACACCGTGTGCTTCCTTGGAAACAAGGGCCCACGTGAGAGCATTGAGTGCTGTGAGGCATACTAAAGGTAAAGGCGTCCATGGACTAAGACTTCCTGGAGACTGGTGCACCCCCTATCTCTGGCAGTGGGAAACTGTGCACCTTGCCTCGGGAACAGAGGTCACATTTAGTTGGCACTTTAGCTACAGTTGGCTCCGGGGGTGAGCTCCCAGGAAGGAATCGCAAGCACGGGGTTTCTTTTGGAAAAACTCACTGCTCCTCAGAGGCATCTGCGGAGTGAAGCGTATCCTTGCTGGTGTGGTTTTCAGGCGGCTTGGAAGCTGCAACGCAGTTGCTTTCCGAAGGGGGGAAGCCGGGCTCCTCCCACATTCTCCAGTTTCCAACGTGACCACGCAGCACATTGAGCAGCGCTCTCTGACTGACGACTGGAGACTTTCAGCCACACTGGGCCTTTCTAGGATCGCGCTTCATTGGACTCGGGGTGTTTGTTTGGCGCGCCATGAAGGGCATTATTACCCGCTGAATGACTTAGTCAGGCCTACGTGACGTTGGAACGACCCAGTGCCTCACAAGTTTACCGGTTTCTCTGTAGTTTCTCTCAGGCCGGACCTACAGTGTACCTTGCGTCCCAGTAGTAGGAGAGTGACAGGTAAGAGTTGCCAGGAGGCACTTTAGGCTCAGGGATTCTTTCAGTGCACTTCGGGGGGCCTCCCCAGAGGGAGAGCCAGGTTGAACGTAATACTGGCAGAAGCGTTGCCCTGGGGCTGCCTAACACGTGTACACGGCCTGCTCCGCAAGCGAGGATCAGTTCATTGCCCTCCCGCATGCGTAGAAAGAGCTGACCCCCAACAGCCTGTTCTGTGCTACGTTGCTCGGAAAACGAGAAGGGGACTCCCAGTGCACACGCTCTCCCTCAGGAGGGAATTCATACGTGACTCTCCTAGGCCTTACGGAAAGCCGTAGAGGAGTTAAAGCACTCTGGCATCGAGTCAGGGCTCAGGGAGATGGCTGCACACAAAACCCTGCTGACAGGAAGCACTCGTGCTTACCTCGAGGCTAGGGCTCGCGTTTACTTCGCACTTTAGCTAGGGCAAGCGTGGGATGAGCTCCTAGCAGGGCCCTGGAGACCCCCTGGATTCATAGGAGAAAACGCACTTTCTTCCCGGAGGCATGCCTAAGGGTGACTAGAAGACGGGTAACAACAATGTCTTTTCAGTCAGCCTTGAGGCCGCCACTATCTACCTTTCAAGTGGGGGGAATACTGCCTTTTTCCAGGCTTCTCAACTACAAACGGGATCACCCAGCACATACACCTATCTTCTCTGACAATCCAAAGGAGACCCTTGGAACACACTTCGGCCTTCTGCGATGAAACTTCTGGATGCAGTGTGTTCTGCATGTGGTGAATGGCATAATCCTCTAAATGCCCTCAGTAGGCCTAGGTGACTCTGGATGTCCCAAGTGCCTAGCAAGGCTCAGGGTAAATCTCTCTTTCGGGCCGGACCTAAAGGCCAGTTTCCGCATCACTTAGAGAGACGTCGAGCAGGAGCCCCCAAACTGCACTGGAGGCCCCGGTGGTTTGTTTCAGGGCAGCTTAGGTTTCCTCAATGTGGCCGACACGCCTGGAGCAAAAGCCTGCCAAGAACCGCATTCCTGAGGCCGCTTCGAAGCTGTGGCACGCTAGCCATAGAGAACACATTAGTCCCCGGCCCTTCCAACTGCATAGTGAGGGACGGTGTTCCCAGAGCTGTGTATCCCTTGATCGTGCTCAGAAGGCTTTGGGTACACCGTGTGCTTCCTTGGAAACAAGGGCCCACGTGAGAGCATTGAGTGCTGTGAGGCATACTAAAGGTAAAGGCGTCCATGGACTAAGACTTCCTGGAGACTGGTGCACCCCCTATCTCTGGCAGTGGGAAACTGTGCACCTTGCCTCGGGAACAGAGGTCACATTTAGTTGGCACTTTAGCTACAGTTGGCTCCGGGGGTGAGCTCCCAGGAAGGAATCGCAAGCACGGGGTTCCTTTTGGAAAAACTCACTGCTCCTCAGAGGCATCTGCGGAGTGAAGCGTATCCTTGCTGGTGTGGTTTTCAGGCGGCTTGGAAGCTGCAACGCAGTTGCTTTCCGAAGGGGGGAAGCCGGGCTCCTCCCACATTCTCCAGTTTCCAACGTGACCACGCAGCACATTGAGCAGCGCTCTCTGACTGACGACTGGAGACTTTCAGCCACACTGGGCCTTTCTAGGATCGCGCTTCATTGGACTCGGGGTGTTTGTTTGGCGCGCCATGAAGGGCATTATTACCCGCTGAATGACTTAGTCAGGCCTACGTGACGTTGGAACGACCCAGTGCCTCACAATTTTACCGGTTTCTCTGTAGTTTCTCTCAGGCCGGACCTACAGTGTACCTTGCGTCCCAGTAGTAGGAGAGTGACAGGTAAGAGTTGCCAGGAGGCACTTTAGGCTCAGGGATTCTTTCAGTGCACTTCGGGGGGCCTCCCCAGAGGGAGAGCCAGGTTGAACGTAATACTGGCAGAAGCGTTGCCCTGGGGCTGCCTAACACGTGTACACGGCCTGCTCCGCAAGCGAGGATCAGTTCATTGCCCTCCCGCATGCGTAGAAAGAGCTGACCCCCAACAGCCTGTTCTGTGCTACGTTGCTCGGAAAACGAGAAGGGGACTCCCAGTGCACACGCTCTCCCTCAGGAGGGAATTCATACGTGACTCTCCTAGGCCTTACGGAAAGCCGTAGAGGAGTTAAAGCACTCTGGCATCGAGTCAGGGCTCAGGGAGATGGCTGCACACAAAACCCTGCTGACAGGAAGCACTCGTGCTTACCTCGAGGCTAGGCCTCGCGTTTACTTCGCACTTTAGCTAGGGCAAGCGTGGGATGAGCTCCTAGCAAGGCCCTGGAGACCCCCTGGATTCATAGGAGAAAACGCACTTTCTTCCCGGAGGCATGCCTAAGGGTGACTAGAAGACGGGTAACAACAATGTCTTTTCAGTCAGCCTTGAGGCCGCCACTATCTACCTTTCAAGTGGGGGGAATACTGCCTTTTTCCAGGCTTCTCAACTACAAACGGGATCACCCAGCACATACACCTATCTTCTCTGACAATCCAAAGGAGACCCTTGGAACACACTTCGGCCTTCTGCGATGAAACTTCTGGATGCAGTGTGTTCTGCATGTGGTGAATGGCATAATCCTCTAAATGCCCTCAGTAGGCCTAGGTGACTCTGGATGTCCCAAGTGCCTAGCAAGGCTCAGGGTAAATCTCTCTTTCGGGCCGGACCTAAAGGCCAGTTTCCGCATCACTTAGAGAGACGTCGAGCAGGAGCCCCCAAACTGCACTGGAGGCCCCGGTGGTTTGTTTCAGGGCAGCTTAGGTTTCCTCAATGTGGCCGACACGCCTGGAGCAAAAGCCTGCCAAGAACCGCGTTCCTGAGGCCGCTTCGAAGCTGTGGCACGCTAGCCATAGAGAACACATTAGTCCCCGGCCCTTCCAACTGCATAGTGAGGGACGGTGTTCCCAGAGCTGTGTATCCCTTGATCGTGCTCAGAAGGCTTTGGGTACACCGTGTGCTTCCTTGGAAACAAGGGCCCACGTGAGAGCATTGAGTGCTGTGAGGCATACTAAAGGTAAAGGCGTCCATGGACTAAGACTTCCTGGAGACTGGTGCACCCCCTATCTCTGGCAGTGGGAAACTGTGCACCTTGCCTCGGGAACAGAGGTCACATTTACTTGGCACTTTAGCTACAGTTGGCTCCGGGGGTGAGCTCCCAGGAAGGAATCGCAAGCACGGGGTTCCTTTGGAAAAACTCACTGCTCCTCAGAGGCATCTGCGGAGTGAAGGGTATCCTTGCTGGTGTGGTTTTCAGGCGGCTTGGAAGCTGCAACGCAGTTGCTTTCCGAAGGGGGGAAGCCGGGCTCCTCCCACATTCTCCAGTTTCCAACGTGACCACGCAGCACATTGAGCAGCGCTCTCTGACTGATGACTGGAGACTTTCAGCCACACTGGGCCTTTCTATGATCGCGCTTCATTGGACTCGGGGTGTTTGTTTGGCGCGCCATGAAGGGCATTATTACCCGCTGAATGACTTAGTCAGGCCTACGTGACGTTGGAACGACCCAGTGCCTCACAATTTTACCGGTTTCTCTGTAGTTTCTCTCAGGCCGGACCTACAGTGTACCTTGCGTCCCAGTAGTAGGAGAGTGACAGGTAAGAGTTGCCAGGAGGCACTTTAGGCTCAGGGATTCTTTCAGTGCACTTCGGGGGGCCTCCCCAGAGGGAGAGCCAGGTTGAACGTAATACTGGCAGAAGCGTTGCCCTGGGGCTGCCTAACACGTGTACACGGCCTGCTCCGCAAGCGAGGATCAGTTCATTGCCCTCCCGCATGCGTAGAAAGAGCTGACCCCCAACAGCCTGTTCTGTGCTACGTTGCTCGGAAAACGAGAAGGGGACTCCCAGTGCACACGCTCTCCCTCAGGAGGGAATTCATACGTGACTCTCCTAGGCCTTACGGAAAGCCGTAGAGGAGTTAAAGCACTCTGGCATCGAGTCAGGGCTCAGGGAGATGGCTGCACACAAAACCCTGCTGACAGGAAGCACTCGTGCTTACCTCGAGGCTAGGGCTCGCGTTTACTTCGCACTTTAGCTAGGGCAAGCGTGGGATGAGCTCCTAGCAGGGCCCTGGAGACCCCCTGGATTCATAGGAGAAAACGCACTTTCTTCCCGGAGGCATGCCTAAGGGTGACTAGAAGACGGGTAACAACAATGTCTTTTCAGTCAGCCTTGAGGCCGCCACTATCTACCTTTCAAGTGGGGGGAATACTGCCTTTTTCCAGGCTTCTCAACTACAAACGGGATCACCCAGCACATACACCTATCTTCTCTGACAATCCAAAGGAGACCCTTGGAACACACTTCGGCCTTCTGCGATGAAACTTCTGGATGCAGTGTGTTCTATATGTGGTGAATGGCATAATCCTCTAAATGCCCTCAGTAGGCCTAGGTGACTCTGGATGTCCCAAGTGCCTAGCAAGGCTCAGGGTAAATCTCTCTTTCGGGCCGGACCTAAAGGCCAGTTTCCGCATCACTTAGAGAGACGTCGAGCAGGAGCCCCCAAACTGCACTGGAGGCCCCGGTGGTTTCTTTCAGGGCAGCTTAGGTTTCCTCAATGTGGCCGACACGCCTGGAGCAAAAGCCTGCCAAGAACCGCGTTCCTGAGGCCGCTTCGAAGCTGTGGCACGCTAGCCATAGAGAACACATTAGTCCCCGGCCCTTCCAACTGCATAGTGAGGGACGGTGTTCCCAGAGCTGTGTATCCCTTGATCGTGCTCAGAAGGCTTTGGGTACACCGTGTGCTTCCTTGGAAACAAGGGCCCACGTGAGAGCATTGAGTGCTGTGAGGCATACTAAAGGTAAAGGCGTCCATGGACTAAGACTTCCTGGAGACTGGTGCACCCCCTATCTCTGGCAGTGGGAAACTGTGCACCTTGCCTCGGGAACAGAGGTCACATTTAGTTGGCACTTTAGCTACAGTTGGCTCCGGGGGTGAGCTCCCAGGAAGGAATCGCAAGCACGGGGTTTCTTTTGGAAAAACTCACTGCTCCTCAGAGGCATCTGCGGAGTGAAGCGTATCCTTGCTGGTGTGGTTTTCAGGCGGCTTGGAAGCTGCAACGCAGTTGCTTTCCGAAGGGGGGAAGCCGGGCTCCTCCCACATTCTCCAGTTTCCAACGTGACCACGCAGCACATTGAGCAGCGCTCTCTGACTGACGACTGGAGACTTTCAGCCACACTGGGCCTTTCTAGGATCGTGCTTCATTGGACTCGGGGTGTTTGTTTGGCGCGCCATGAAGGGCATTATTACCCGCTGAATGACTTAGTCAGGCCTACGTGACGTTGGAACGACCCAGTGCCTCACAATTTTACCGGTTTCTCTGTAGTTTCTCTCAGGCCGGACCTACAGTGTACCTTGCGTCCCAGTAGTAGGAGAGTGACAGGTAAGAGTTGCCAGGAGGCACTTTAGGCTCAGGGATTCTTTCAGTGCACTTCGGGGGGCCTCCCCAGAGGGAGAGCCAGGTTGAACGTAATACTGGCAGAAGCGTTGCCCTGGGGCTGCCTAACACGTGTACACGGCCTGCTCCGCAAGAGAGGATCAGTTCATTGCCCTCCCGCATGCGTAGAAAGAGCTGACCCCCAACAGCCTGTTCTGTGCTACGTTGCTCGGAAAACGAGAAGGGGACTCCCAGTGCACACGCTCTCCCTCAGGAGGGAATTCATACGTGACTCTCCTAGGCCTTACGGAAAGCCGTAGAGGAGTTAAAGCACTCTGGCATCGAGTCAGGGCTCAGGGAGATGGCTGCACACAAAACCCTGCTGACAGGAAGCACTCGTGCTTACCTCGAGGCTAGGCCTCGCGTTTACTTCGCACTTTAGCTAGGGCAAGCGTGGGATGAGCTCCTAGCAAGGCCCTGGAGACCCCCTGGATTCATAGGAGAAAACGCACTTTCTTCCCGGAGGCATGCCTAAGGGTGACTAGAAGACGGGTAACAACAATGTCTTTTCAGTCAGCCTTGAGGCCGCCACTATCTACCTTTCAAGTGGGGGGAATACTGCCTTTTTCCAGGCTTCTCAACTACAAACGGGATCACCCAGCACATACACCTATCTTCTCTGACAATCCAAAGGAGACCCTTGGAACACACTTCGGCCTTCTGCGATGAAACTTCTGGATGCAGTGTGTTCTGCATGTGGTGAATGGCATAATCCTCTAAATGCCCTCAGTAGGCCTAGGTGACTCTGGATGTCCCAAGTGCCTAGCAAGGCTCAGGGTAAATCTCTCTTTCGGGCCGGACCTAAAGGCCAGTTTCCGCATCACTTAGAGAGACGTCGAGCAGGAGCCCCCAAACTGCACTGGAGGCCCCGGTGGTTTCTTTCAGGGCAGCTTAGGTTTCCTCAATGTGGCCGACACGCCTGGAGCAAAAGCCTGCCAAGAACCGCGTTCCTGAGGCCGCTTCGAAGCTGTGGCACGCTAGCCATAGAGAACACATTAGTCCCCGGCCCTTCCAACTGCATAGTGAGGGATGGTGTTCCCAGAGCTGTGTATCCCTTGATCGTGCTCAGAAGGCTTTGGGTACACCGTGTGCTTCCTTGGAAACAAGGGCCCACGTGAGAGCATTGAGTGCTGTGAGGCATACTAAAGGTAAAGGCGTCCATGGACTAAGACTTCCTGGAGACTGGTGCACCCCCTATCTCTGGCAGTGGGAAACTGTGCACCTTGCCTCGGGAACAGAGGTCACATTTACTTGGCACTTTAGCTACAGTTGGCTCCGGGGGTGAGCTCCCAGGAAGGAATCGCAAGCACGGGGTTCCTTTGGAAAAACTCACTGCTCCTCAGAGGCATCTGCGGAGTGAAGGGTATCCTTGCTGGTGTGGTTTTCAGGCGGCTTGGAAGCTGCAACGCAGTTGCTTTCCGAAGGGGGGAAGCCGGGCTCCTCCCACATTCTCCAGTTTCCAACGTGACCACGCAGCACATTGAGCAGCGCTCTCTGACTGATGACTGGAGACTTTCAGCCACACTGGGCCTTTCTATGATCGCGCTTCATTGGACTCGGGGTGTTTGTTTGGCGCGCCATGAAGGGCATTATTACCCGCTGAATGACTTAGTCAGGCCTACGTGACGTTGGAACGACCCAGTGCCTCACAATTTTACCGGTTTCTCTGTAGTTTCTCTCAGGCCGGACCTACAGTGTACCTTGCGTCCCAGTAGTAGGAGAGTGACAGGTAAGAGTTGCCAGGAGGCACTTTAGGCTCAGGGATTCTTTCAGTGCACTTCGGGGGGCCTCCCCAGAGGGAGAGCCAGGTTGAACGTAATACTGGCAGAAGCGTTGCCCTGGGGCTGCCTAACACGTGTACACGGCCTGCTCCGCAAGCGAGGATCAGTTCATTGCCCTCCCGCATGCGTAGAAAGAGCTGACCCCCAACAGCCTGTTCTGTGCTACGTTGCTCGGAAAACGAGAAGGGGACTCCCAGTGCACATGCTCTCCCTCAGGAGGGAATTCATACGTGACTCTCCTAGGCCTTACGGAAAGCCGTAGAGGAGTTAAAGCACTCTGGCATCGAGTCAGGGCTCAGGGAGATGGCTGCACACAAAACCCTGCTGACAGGAAGCACTCGTGCTTACCTCGAGGCTAGGGCTCGCGTTTACTTCGCACTTTAGCTAGGGCAAGCGTGGGATGAGCTCCTAGCAGGGCCCTGGAGAACCCCTGGATTCATAGGAGAAAACGCACTTTCTTCCCGGAGGCATGCCTAAGGGTGACTAGAAGACGGGTAACAACAATGTCTTTTCAGTCAGCCTTGAGGCCGCCACTATCTACCTTTCAAGTGGGGGGAATACTGCCTTTTTCCAGGCTTCTCAACTACAAACGGGATCACCCAGCACATACACCTATCTTCTCTGACAATCCAAAGGAGACCCTTGGAACACACTTCGGCCTTCTGCGATGAAACTTCTGGATGCAGTGTGTTCTATATGTGGTGAATGGCATAATCCTCTAAATGCCCTCAGTAGGCCTAGGTGACTCTGGATGTCCCAAGTGCCTAGCAAGGCTCAGGGTAAATCTCTCTTTCGGGCCGGACCTAAAGGCCAGTTTCCGCATCACTTAGAGAGACGTCGAGCAGGAGCCCCCAAACTGCACTGGAGGCCCCGGTGGTTTCTTTCAGGGCAGCTTAGGTTTCCTCAATGTGGCCGACACGCCTGGAGCAAAAGCCTGCCAAGAACCGCGTTCCTGAGGCCGCTTCGAAGCTGTGGCACGCTAGCCATAGAGAACACATTAGTCCCCGGCCCTTCCAACTGCATAGTGAGGGATGGTGTTCCCAGAGCTGTGTATCCCTTGATCGTGCTCAGAAGGCTTTGGGTACACCGTGTGCTTCCTTGGAAACAAGGGCCCACGTGAGAGCATTGAGTGCTGTGAGGCATACTAAAGGTAAAGGCGTCCATGGACTAAGACTTCCTGGAGACTGGTGCACCCCCTATCTCTGGCAGTGGGAAACTGTGCACCTTGCCTCGGGACCAGAGGTCACATTTAGTTGGCACTTTAGCTACAGTTGGCTCCGGGGGTGAGCTCCCAGGAAGGAATCGCAAGCACGGGGTTTCTTTTGGAAAAACTCACTGCTCCTCAGAGGCATCTGCGGAGTGAAGCGTATCCTTGCTGGTGTGGTTTTCAGGCGGCTTGGAAGCTGCAACGCAGTTGCTTTCCGAAGGGGGGAAGCCGGGCTCCTCCCACATTCTCCAGTTTCCAACGTGACCACGCAGCACATTGAGCAGCGCTCTCTGACTGACGACTGGAGACTTTCAGCCACACTGGGCCTTTCTAGGATCGTGCTTCATTGGACTCGGGGTGTTTGTTTGGCGCGCCATGAAGGGCATTATTACCCGCTGAATGACTTAGTCAGGCCTACGTGACGTTGGAACGACCCAGTGCCTCACAATTTTACCGGTTTCTCTGTAGTTTCTCTCAGGCCGGACCTACAGTGTACCTTGCGTCCCAGTAGTAGGAGAGTGACAGGTAAGAGTTGCCAGGAGGCACTTTAGGCTCAGGAATTCTTTCAGTGCACTTCGGGGGGCCTCCCCAGAGGGAGAGCCAGGTTGAACGTAATACTGGCAGAAGCGTTGCCCTGGGGCTGCCTAACACGTGTACACGGCCTGCTCCGCAAGCGAGGATCAGTTCATTGCCCTCCCGCATGCGTAGAAAGAGCTGACCCCCAACAGCCTGTTCTGTGCTACGTTGCTCGGAAAACGAGAAGGGGACTCCCAGTGCACACGCTCTCCCTCAGGAGGGAATTCATACGTGACTCTCCTAGGCCTTACGGAAAGCCGTAGAGGAGTTAAAGCACTCTGGCATCGAGTCAGGGCTCAGGGAGATGGCTGCACACAAAACCCTGCTGACAGGAAGCACTCGTGCTTACCTCGAGGCTAGGCCTCGCGTTTACTTCGCACTTTAGCTAGGGCAAGCGTGGGATGAGCTCCTAGCAAGGCCCTGGAGACCCCCTGGATTCATAGGAGAAAACGCACTTTCTTCCCGGAGGCATGCCTAAGGGTGACTAGAAGACGGGTAACAACAATGTCTTTTCAGTCAGCCTTGAGGCCGCCACTATCTACCTTTCAAGTGGGGGGAATACTGCCTTTTTCCAGGCTTCTCAACTACAAACGGGATCACCCAGCACATACACCTATCTTCTCTGACAATCCAAAGGAGACCCTTGGAACACACTTCGGCCTTCTGCGATGAAACTTCTGGATGCAGTGTGTTCTGCATGTGGTGAATGGCATAATCCTCTAAATGCCCTCAGTAGGCCTAGGTGACTCTGGATGTCCCAAGTGCCTAGCAAGGCTCAGGGTAAATCTCTCTTTCGGGCCGGACCTAAAGGCCAGTTTCCGCATCACTTAGAGAGACGTCGAGCAGGAGCCCCCAAACTGCACTGGAGGCCCCGGTGGTTTCTTTCAGGGCAGCTTAGGTTTCCTCAATGTGGCCGACACGCCTGGAGCAAAAGCCTGCCAAGAACCGCGTTCCTGAGGCCGCTTCGAAGCTGTGGCACGCTAGCCATAGAGAACACATTAGTCCCCGGCCCTTCCAACTGCATAGTGAGGGATGGTGTTCCCAGAGCTGTGTATCCCTTGATCGTGCTCAGAAGGCTTTGGGTACACCGTGTGCTTCCTTGGAAACAAGGGCCCACGTGAGAGCATTGAGTGCTGTGAGGCATACTAAAGGTAAAGGCGTCCATGGACTAAGACTTCCTGGAGACTGGTGCACCCCCTATCTCTGGCAGTGGGAAACTGTGCACATTGCCTCGGGAACAGAGGTCACATTTAGTTGGCACTTTAGCTACAGTTGGCTCCGGGGGTGAGCTCCCAGGAAGGAATCGCAAGCACGGGGTTCCTTTGGAAAAACTCACTGCTCCTCAGAGGCATCTGCGGAGTGAAGGGTATCCTTGCTGGTGTGGTTTTCAGGCGGCTTGGAAGCTGCAACGCAGTTGCTTTCCGAAGGGGGGAAGCCGGGCTCCTCCCACATTCTCCAGTTTCCAACGTGACCACGCAGCACATTGAGCAGCGCTCTCTGACTGATGACTGGAGACTTTCAGCCACACTGGGCCTTTCTATGATCGCGCTTCATTGGACTCGGGGTGTTTGTTTGGCGCGCCATGAAGGGCATTATTACCCGCTGAATGACTTAGTCAGGCCTACGTGACGTTGGAACGACCCAGTGCCTCACAATTTTACCGGTTTCTCTGTAGTTTCTCTCAGGCCGGACCTACAGTGTACCTTGCGTCCCAGTAGTAGGAGAGTGACAGGTAAGAGTTGCCAGGAGGCACTTTAGGCTCAGGGATTCTTTCAGTGCACTTCGGGGGGCCTCCCCAGAGGGAGAGCCAGGTTGAACGTAATACTGGCAGAAGCGTTGCCCTGGGGCTGCCTAACACGTGTACACGGCCTGCTCCGCAAGCGAGGATCAGTTCATTGCCCTCCCGCATGCGTAGAAAGAGCTGACCCCCAACAGCCTGTTCTGTGCTACGTTGCTCGGAAAACGAGAAGGGGACTCCCAGTGCACATGCTCTCCCTCAGGAGGGAATTCATACGTGACTCTCCTAGGCCTTACGGAAAGCCGTAGAGGAGTTAAAGCACTCTGGCATCGAGTCAGGGCTCAGGGAGATGGCTGCACACAAAACCCTGCTGACAGGAAGCACTCGTGCTTACCTCGAGGCTAGGGCTCGCGTTTACTTCGCACTTTAGCTAGGGCAAGCGTGGGATGAGCTCCTAGCAGGGCCCTGGAGACCCCCTGGATTCATAGGAGAAAACGCACTTTCTTCCCGGAGGCATGCCTAAGGGTGACTAGAAGACGGGTAACAACAATGTCTTTTCAGTCAGCCTTGAGGCCGCCACTATCTACCTTTCAAGTGGGGGGAATACTGCCTTTTTCCAGGCTTCTCAACTACAAACGGGATCACCCAGCACATACACCTATCTTCTCTGACAATCCAAAGGAGACCCTTGGAACACACTTCGGCCTTCTGCGATGAAACTTCTGGATGCAGTGTGTTCTATATGTGGTGAATGGCATAATCCTCTAAATGCCCTCAGTAGGCCTAGGTGACTCTGGATGTCCCAAGTGCCTAGCAAGGCTCAGGGTAAATCTCTCTTTCGGGCCGGACCTAAAGGCCAGTTTCCGCATCACTTAGAGAGACGTCGAGCAGGAGCCCCCAAACTGCACTGGAGGCCCCGGTGGTTTCTTTCAGGGCAGCTTAGGTTTCCTCAATGTGGCCGACACGCCTGGAGCAAAAGCCTGCCAAGAACCGCGTTCCTGAGGCCGCTTCGAAGCTGTGGCACGCTAGCCATAGAGAACACATTAGTCCCCGGCCCTTCCAACTGCATAGTGAGGGATGGTGTTCCCAGAGCTGTGTATCCCTTGATCGTGCTCAGAAGGCTTTGGGTACACCGTGTGCTTCCTTGGAAACAAGGGCCCACGTGAGAGCATTGAGTGCTGTGAGGCATACTAAAGGTAAAGGCGTCCATGGACTAAGACTTCCTGGAGACTGGTGCACCCCCTATCTCTGGCAGTGGGAAACTGTGCACCTTGCCTCGGGACCAGAGGTCACATTTAGTTGGCACTTTAGCTACAGTTGGCTCCGGGGGTGAGCTCCCAGGAAGGAATCGCAAGCACGGGGTTTCTTTTGGAAAAACTCACTGCTCCTCAGAGGCATCTGCGGAGTGAAGCGTATCCTTGCTGGTGTGGTTTTCAGGCGGCTTGGAAGCTGCAACGCAGTTGCTTTCCGAAGGGGGGAAGCCGGGCTCCTCCCACATTCTCCAGTTTCCAACGTGACCACGCAGCACATTGAGCAGCGCTCTCTGACTGACGACTGGAGACTTTCAGCCACACTGGGCCTTTCTATGATCGCGCTTCATTGGACTCGGGGTGTTTGTTTGGCGCGCCATGAAGGGCATTATTACCCGCTGAATGACTTAGTCAGGCCTACGTGACGTTGGAACGACCCAGTGCCTCACAATTTTACCGGTTTCTCTGTAGTTTCTCTCAGGCCGGACCTACAGTGTACCTTGCGTCCCAGTAGTAGGAGAGTGACAGGTAAGAGTTGCCAGGAGGCACTTTAGGCTCAGGGATTCTTTCAGTGCACTTCGGGGGGCCTCCCCAGAGGGAGAGCCAGGTTGAACGTAATACTGGCAGAAGCGTTGCCCTGGGGCTGCCTAACACGTGTACACGGCCTGCTCCGCAAGCGAGGATCAGTTCATTGCCCTCCCGCATGCGTAGAAAGAGCTGACCCCCAACAGCCTGTTCTGTGCTACGTTGCTCGGAAAACGAGAAGGGGACTCCCAGTGCACACGCTCTCCCTCAGGAGGGAATTCATACGTGACTCTCCTAGGCCTTACGGAAAGCCGTAGAGGAGTTAAAGCACTCTGGCATCGAGTCAGGGCTCAGGGAGATGGCTGCACACAAAACCCTGCTGACAGGAAGCACTCGTGCTTACCTCGAGGCTAGGGCTCGCGTTTACTTCGCACTTTAGCTAGGGCAAGCGTGGGATGAGCTCCTAGCAAGGCCCTGGAGACCCCCTGGATTCATAGGAGAAAACGCACTTTCTTCCCGGAGGCATGCCTAAGGGTGACTAGAAGACGGGTAACAACAATGTCTTTTCAGTCAGCCTTGAGACCGCCACTATCTACCTTTCAAGTGGGGGGAATACTGCCTTTTTCCAGGCTTCTCAACTACAAACGGGATCACCCAGCACATACACCTATCTTCTCTGACAATCCAAAGGAGACCCTTGGAACACACTTCGGCCTTCTGCGATGAAACTTCTGGATGCAGTGTGTTCTGCATGTGGTGAATGGCATAATCCTCTAAATGCCCTCAGTAGGCCTAGGTGACTCTGGATGTCCCAAGTGCCTAGCAAGGCTCAGGGTAAATCTCTCTTTCGGGCCGGACCTAAAGGCCAGTTTCCGCATCACTTAGAGAGACGTCGAGCAGGAGCCCCCAAACTGCACTGGAGGCCCCGGTGGTTTCTTTCAGGGCAGCTTAGGTTTCCTCAATGTGGCCGACACGCCTGGAGCAAAAGCCTGCCAAGAACCGCGTTCCTGAGGCCGCTTCGAAGCTGTGGCACGCTAGCCATAGAGAACACATTAGTCCCCGGCCCTTCCAACTGCATAGTGAGGGATGGTGTTCCCAGAGCTGTGTATCCCTTGATCGTGCTCAGAAGGCTTTGGGTACACCGTGTGCTTCCTTGGAAACAAGGGCCCACGTGAGAGCATTGAGTGCTGTGAGGCATACTAAAGGTAAAGGCGTCCATGGACTAAGACTTCCTGGAGACTGGTGCACCCCCTATCTCTGGCAGTGGGAAACTGTGCACCTTGCCTCGGGACCAGAGGTCACATTTAGTTGGCACTTTAGCTACAGTTGGCTCCGGGGGTGAGCTCCCAGGAAGGAATCGCAAGCACGGGGTTTCTTTTGGAAAAACTCACTGCTCCTCAGAGGCATCTGCGGAGTGAAGCGTATCCTTGCTGGTGTGGTTTTCAGGCGGCTTGGAAGCTGCAACGCAGTTGCTTTCCGAAGGGGGGAAGCCGGCCTCCTCCCACATTCTCCAGTTTCCAACGTGACCACGCAGCACATTGAGCAGCGCTCTCTGACTGATGACTGGAGACTTTCAGCCACACTGGGCCTTTCTATGATCGCGCTTCATTGGACTCGGGGTGTTTGTTTGGCGCGCCATGAAGGGCATTATTACCCGCTGAATGACTTAGTCAGGCCTACGTGACGTTGGAACGACCCAGTGCCTCACAATTTTACCGGTTTCTCTGTAGTTTCTCTCAGGCCGGACCTACAGTGTACCTTGCGTCCCAGTAGTAGGAGAGTGACAGGTAAGAGTTGCCAGGAGGCACTTTAGGCTCAGGGATTCTTTCAGTGCACTTCGGGGGGCCTCCCCAGAGGGAGAGCCAGGTTGAACGTAATACTGGCAGAAGCGTTGCCCTGGGGCTGCCTAACACGTGTACACGGCCTGCTCCGCAAGCGAGGATCAGTTCATTGCCCTCCCGCATGCGTAGAAAGAGCTGACCCCCAACAGCCTGTTCTGTGCTACGTTGCTCGGAAAACGAGAAGGGGACTCCCAGTGCACACGCTCTCCCTCAGGAGGGAATTCATACGTGACTCTCCTAGGCCTTACGGAAAGCCGTAGAGGAGTTAAAGCACTCTGGCATCGAGTCAGGGCTCAGGGAGATGGCTGCACACAAAACCCTGCTGACAGGAAGCACTCGTGCTTACCTCGAGGCTAGGGCTCGCGTTTACTTCGCACTTTAGCTAGGGAAAGCGTGGGATGAGCTCCTAGCAAGGCCCTGGAGACCCCCTGGATTCATAGGAGAAAACGCACTTTCTTCCCGGAGGCATGCCTAAGGGTGACTAGAAGACGGGTAACAACAATGTCTTTTCAGTCAGCCTTGAGGCCGCCACTATCTACCTTTCAAGTGGGGGGAATACTGCCTTTTTCCAGGCTTCTCAACTACAAACGGGATCACCCAGCACATACACCTATCTTCTCTGACAATCCAAAGGAGACCCTTGGAACACACTTCGGCCTTCTGCGATGAAACTTCTGGATGCAGTGTGTTCTATATGTGGTGAATGGCATAATCCTCTAAATGCCCTCAGTAGGCCTAGGTGACTCTGGATGTCCCAAGTGCCTAGCAAGGCTCAGGGTAAATCTCTCTTTCGGGCCGGACCTAAAGGCCAGTTTCCGCATCACTTAGAGAGACGTCGAGCAGGAGCCCCCAAACTGCACTGGAGGCCCCGGTGGTTTCTTTCAGGGCAGCTTAGGTTTCCTCAATGTGGCCGACACGCCTGGAGCAAAAGCCTGCCAAGAACCGCGTTCCTGAGGCCGCTTCGAAGCTGTGGCACGCTAGCCATAGAGAACACATTAGTCCCCGGCCCTTCCAACTGCATAGTGAGGGATGGTGTTCCCAGAGCTGTGTATCCCTTGATCGTGCTCAGAAGGCTTTGGGTACACCGTGTGCTTCCTTGGAAACAAGGGCCCACGTGAGAGCATTGAGTGCTGTGAGGCATACTAAAGGTAAAGGCGTCCATGGACTAAGACTTCCTGGAGACTGGTGCACCCCCTATCTCTGGCAGTGGGAAACTGTGCACCTTGCCTCGGGAACAGAGGTCACATTTACTTGGCACTTTAGCTACAGTTGGCTCCGGGGGTGAGCTCCCAGGAAGGAATCGCAAGCACGGGGTTTCTTTTGGAAAAACTCACTGCTCCTCAGAGGCATCTGCGGAGTGAAGCGTATCCTTGCTGGTGTGGTTTTCAGGCGGCTTGGAAGCTGCAACGCAGTTGCTTTCCGAAGGGGGGAAGCCGGGCTCCTCCCACATTCTCCAGTTTCCAACGTGACCACGCAGCACATTGAGCAGCGCTCTCTGACTGACGACTGGAGACTTTCAGCCACACTGGGCCTTTCTATGATCGCGCTTCATTGGACTCGGGGTGTTTGTTTGGCGCGCCATGAAGGGCATTATTACCCGCTGAATGACTTAGTCAGGCCTACGTGACGTTGGAACGACCCAGTGCCTCACAATTTTACCGGTTTCTCTGTAGTTTCTCTCAGGCCGGACCTACAGTGTACCTTGCGTCCCAGTAGTAGGAGAGTGAAAGGTAAGAGTTGCCAGGAGGCACTTTAGGCTCAGGGATTCTTTCAGTGCACTTCGGGGGGCCTCCCCAGAGGGAGAGCCAGGTTGAACGTAATACTGGCAGAAGCGTTGCCCTGGGGCTGCCTAACACGTGTACACGGCCTGCTCCGCAAGCAAGGATCAGTTCATTGCCCTCCCGCATGCGTAGAAAGAACTGACCCCCAACAGCCTGTTCTGTGCTACGTTGCTCGGAAAACGAGAAGGGGACTCCCAGTGCACACGCTCTCCCTCAGGAGGGAATTCATACGTGACTCTCCTAGGCCTTACGGAAAGCCGTAGAGGAGTTAAAGCACTCTGGCATCGAGTCAGGGCTCAGGGAGATGGCTGCACACAAAACCCTGCTGACAGGAAGCACTCGTGCTTACCTCGAGGCTAGGGCTCGCGTTTACTTCGCACTTTAGCTAGGGAAAGCGTGGGATGAGCTCCTAGCAAGGCCCTGGAGACCCCCTGGATTCATAGGAGAAAACGCACTTTCTTCCCGGAGGCATGCCTAAGGGTGACTAGAAGACGGGTAACAACAATGTCTTTTCAGTCAGCCTTGAGACCGCCACTATCTACCTTTCAAGTGGGGGGAATACTGCCTTTTTCCAGGCTTCTCAACTACAAACAGGATCACCCAGCACATACACCTATCTTCTCTGACAATCCAAAGGAGACCCTTGGAACACACTTCGGCCTTCTGCGATGAAACTTCTGGATGCAGTGTGTTCTATATGTGGTGAATGGCATAATCCTCTAAATGCCCTCAGTAGGCCTAGGTGACTCTGGATGTCCCAAGTGCCTAGCAAGGCTCAGGGTAAATCTCTCTTTCGGGCCGGACCTAAAGGCCAGTTTCCGCATCACTTAGAGAGACGTCGAGCAGGAGCCCCCAAACTGCACTGGAGGCCCCGGTGGTTTCTTTCAGGGCAGCTTAGGTTTCCTCAATGTGGCCGACACGCCTGGAGCAAAAGCCTGCCAAGAACCGCGTTCCTGAGGCCGCTTCGAAGCTGTGGCACGCTAGCCATAGAGAACACATTAGTCCCCGGCCCTTCCAACTGCATAGTGAGGGATGGTGTTCCCAGAGCTGTGTATCCCTTGATCGTGCTCAGAAGGCTTTGGGTACACCGTGTGCTTCCTTGGAAACAAGGGCCCACGTGAGAGCATTGAGTGCTGTGAGGCATACTAAAGGTAAAGGCGTCCATGGACTAAGACTTCCTGGAGACTGGTGCACCCCCTATCTCTGGCAGTGGGAAACTGTGCACCTTGCCTCGGGAACAGAGGTCACATTTACTTGGCACTTTAGCTACAGTTGGCTCCGGGGGTGAGCTCCCAGGAAGGAATCGCAAGCACGGGGTTTCTTTTGGAAAAACTCACTGCTCCTCAGAGGCATCTGCGGAGTGAAGCGTATCCTTGCTGGTGTGGTTTTCAGGCGGCTTGGAAGCTGCAACGCAGTTGCTTTCCGAAGGGGGGAAGCCGGGCTCCTCCCACATTCTCCAGTTTCCAACGTGACCACGCAGCACATTGAGCAGCGCTCTCTGACTGACGACTGGAGACTTTCAGCCACACTGGGCCTTTCTATGATCGCGCTTCATTGGACTCGGGGTGTTTGTTTGGCGCGCCATGAAGGGCATTATTACCCGCTGAATGACTTAGTCAGGCCTACGTGACGTTGGAACGACCCAGTGCCTCACAATTTTACCGGTTTCTCTGTAGTTTCTCTCAGGCCGGACCTACAGTGTACCTTGCGTCCCAGTAGTAGGAGAGTGACAGGTAAGAGTTGCCAGGAGGCACTTTAGGCTCAGGGATTCTTTCAGTGCACTTCGGGGGGCCTCCCCAGAGGGAGAGCCAGGTTGAACGTAATACTGGCAGAAGCGTTGCCCTGGGGCTGCCTAACACGTGTACACGGCCTGCTCCGCAAGCGAGGATCAGTTCATTGCCCTCCCGCATGCGTAGAAAGAGCTGACCCCCAACAGCCTGTTCTGTGCTACGTTGCTCGGAAAACGAGAAGGGGACTCCCAGTGCACACGCTCTCCCTCAGGAGGGAATTCATACGTGACTCTCCTAGGCCTTACGGAAAGCCGTAGAGGAGTTAAAGCACTCTGGCATCGAGTCAGGGCTCAGGGAGATGGCTGCACACAAAACCCTGCTGACAGGAAGCACTCGTGCTTACCTCGAGGCTAGGGCTCGCGTTTACTTCGCACTTTAGCTAGGGCAAGCGTGGGATGAGCTCCTAGCAAGGCCCTGGAGACCCCCTGGATTCATAGGAGAAAACGCACTTTCTTCCCGGAGGCATGCCTAAGGGTGACTAGAAGACGGGTAACAACAATGTCTTTTCAGTCAGCCTTGAGACCGCCACTATCTACCTTTCAAGTGGGGGGAATACTGCCTTTTTCCAGGCTTCTCAACTACAAACAGGATCACCCAGCACATACACCTATCTTCTCTGACAATCCAAAGGAGACCCTTGGAACACACTTCGGCCTTCTGCGATGAAACTTCTGGATGCAGTGTGTTCTATATGTGGTGAATGGCATAATCCTCTAAATGCCCTCAGTAGGCCTAGGTGACTCTGGATGTCCCAAGTGCCTAGCAAGGCTCAGGGTAAATCTCTCTTTCGGGCCGGACCTAAAGGCCAGTTTCCGCATCACTTAGAGAGACGTCGAGCAGGAGCCCCCAAACTGCACTGGAGGCCCCGGTGGTTTCTTTCAGGGCAGCTTAGGTTTCCTCAATGTGGCCGACACGCCTGGAGCAAAAGCCTGCCAAGAACCGCGTTCCTGAGGCCGCTTCGAAGCTGTGGCACGCTAGCCATAGAGAACACATTAGTCCCCGGCCCTTCCAACTGCATAGTGAGGGATGGTGTTCCCAGAGCTGTGTATCCCTTGATCGTGCTCAGAAGGCTTTGGGTACACCGTGTGCTTCCTTGGAAACAAGGGCCCACGTGAGAGCATTGAGTGCTGTGAGGCATACTAAAGGTAAAGGCGTCCATGGACTAAGACTTCCTGGAGACTGGTGCACCCCCTATCTCTGGCAGTGGGAAACTGTGCACCTTGCCTCGGGACCAGAGGTCACATTTAGTTGGCACTTTAGCTACAGTTGGCTCCGGGGGTGAGCTCCCAGGAAGGAATCGCAAGCACGGGGTTTCTTTTGGAAAAACTCACTGCTCCTCAGAGGCATCTGCGGAGTGAAGCGTATCCTTGCTGGTGTGGTTTTCAGGCGGCTTGGAAGCTGCAACGCAGTTGCTTTCCGAAGGGGGGAAGCCGGGCTCCTCCCACATTCTCCAGTTTCCAACGTGACCACGCAGCACATTGAGCAGCGCTCTCTGACTGATGACTGGAGACTTTCAGCCACACTGGGCCTTTCTATGATCGCGCTTCATTGGACTCGGGGTGTTTGTTTGGCGCGCCATGAAGGGCATTATTACCCGCTGAATGACTTAGTCAGGCCTACGTGACGTTGGAACGACCCAGTGCCTCACAATTTTACCGGTTTCTCTGTAGTTTCTCTCAGGCCGGACCTACAGTGTACCTTGCGTCCCAGTAGTAGGAGAGTGACAGGTAAGAGTTGCCAGGAGGCACTTTAGGCTCAGGGATTCTTTCAGTGCACTTCGGGGGGCCTCCCCAGAGGGAGAGCCAGGTTGAACGTAATACTGGCAGAAGCGTTGCCCTGGGGCTGCCTAACACGTGTACACGGCCTGCTCCGCAAGCGAGGATCAGTTCATTGCCCTCCCGCATGCGTAGAAAGAGCTGACCCCCAACAGCCTGTTCTGTGCTACGTTGCTCGGAAAACGAGAAGGGGACTCCCAGTGCACACGCTCTCCCTCAGGAGGGAATTCATACGTGACTCTCCTAGGCCTTACGGAAAGCCGTAGAGGAGTTAAAGCACTCTGGCATCGAGTCAGGGCTCAGGGAGATGGCTGCACACAAAACCCTGCTGACAGGAAGCACTCGTGCTTACCTCGAGGCTAGGGCTCGCGTTTACTTCGCACTTTAGCTAGGGCAAGCGTGGGATGAGCTCCTAGCAGGGCCCTGGAGACTCCCTGGATTCATAGGAGAAAACGCACTTTCTTCCCGGAGGCATGCCTAAGGGTGACTAGAAGACGGGTAACAACAATGTCTTTTCAGTCAGCCTTGAGGCCGCCACTATCTACCTTTCAAGTGGGGGGAATACTGCCTTTTTCCAGGCTTCTCAACGACAAACGGGATCACCCAGCACATACACCTATCTTCTCTGACAATCCAAAGGAGACCCTTGGAACACACTTCGGCCTTCTGCGATGAAACTTCTGGATGCAGTGTGTTCTGCATGTGGTGAATGGCATAATCCTCTAAATGCCCTCAGTAGGCCTAGGTGACTCTGGATGTCCCAAGTGCCTAGCAAGGCTCAGGGTAAAT
Source organism: Mesoplodon mirus (assembly GCF_964341445.2). Classification (NCBI taxonomy): domain Eukaryota; kingdom Metazoa; phylum Chordata; class Mammalia; order Artiodactyla; family Ziphiidae; genus Mesoplodon; species Mesoplodon mirus. The sequence goes on along the minus strand of NC_138976.1, from coordinate 93,592,470 downwards.
CTCTCTTTCGGGCCGGACCTAAAGGCCAGTTTCCGCATCACTTAGAGAGACGTCGAGCAGGAGCCCCCAAACTGCACTGGAGGCCCCGGTGGTTTCTTTCAGGGCAGCTTAGGTTTCCTCAATGTGGCCGACACGCCTGGAGCAAAAGCCTGCCAAGAACCGCGTTCCTGAGGCCGCTTCGAAGCTGTGGCACGCTAGCCATAGAGAACACATTAGTCCCCGGCCCTTCCAACTGCATAGTGAGGGATGGTGTTCCCAGAGCTGTGTATCCCTTGATCGTGCTCAGAAGGCTTTGGGTACACCGTGTGCTTCCTTGGAAACAAGGGCCCACGTGAGAGCATTGAGTGCTGTGAGGCATACTAAAGGTAAAGGCGTCCATGGACTAAGACTTCCTGGAGACTGGTGCACCCCCTATCTCTGGCAGTGGGAAACTGTGCACCTTGCCTCGGGACCAGAGGTCACATTTAGTTGGCACTTTAGCTACAGTTGGCTCCGGGGGTGAGCTCCCAGGAAGGAATCGCAAGCACGGGGTTTCTTTTGGAAAAACTCACTGCTCCTCAGAGGCATCTGCGGAGTGAAGCGTATCCTTGCTGGTGTGGTTTTCAGGCGGCTTGGAAGCTGCAACGCAGTTGCTTTCCGAAGGGGGGAAGCCGGGCTCCTCCCACATTCTCCAGTTTCCAACGTGACCACGCAGCACATTGAGCAGCGCTCTCTGACTGATGACTGGAGACTTTCAGCCACACTGGGCCTTTCTATGATCGCGCTTCATTGGACTCGGGGTGTTTGTTTGGCGCGCCATGAAGGGCATTATTACCCGCTGAATGACTTAGTCAGGCCTACGTGACGTTGGAACGACCCAGTGCCTCACAATTTTACCGGTTTCTCTGTAGTTTCTCTCAGGCCGGACCTACAGTGTACCTTGCGTCCCAGTAGTAGGAGAGTGACAGGTAAGAGTTGCCAGGAGGCACTTTAGGCTCAGGGATTCTTTCAGTGCACTTCGGGGGGCCTCCCCAGAGGGAGAGCCAGGTTGAACGTAATACTGGCAGAAGCGTTGCCCTGGGGCTGCCTAACACGTGTACACGGCCTGCTCCGCAAGCGAGGATCAGTTCATTGCCCTCCCGCATGCGTAGAAAGAGCTGACCCCCAACAGCCTGTTCTGTGCTACGTTGCTCGGAAAACGAGAAGGGGACTCCCAGTGCACACGCTCTCCCTCAGGAGGGAATTCATACGTGACTCTCCTAGGCCTTACGGAAAGCCGTAGAGGAGTTAAAGCACTCTGGCATCGAGTCAGGGCTCAGGGAGATGGCTGCACACAAAACCCTGCTGACAGGAAGCACTCGTGCTTACCTCGAGGCTAGGGCTCGCGTTTACTTCGCACTTTAGCTAGGGCAAGCGTGGGATGAGCTCCTAGCAGGGCCCTGGAGACCCCCTGGATTCATAGGAGAAAACGCACTTTCTTCCCGGAGGCATGCCTAAGGGTGACTAGAAGACGGGTAACAACAATGTCTTTTCAGTCAGCCTTGAGGCCGCCACTATCTACCTTTCAAGTGGGGGGAATACTGCCTTTTTCCAGGCTTCTCAACGACAAACGGGATCACCCAGCACATACACCTATCTTCTCTGACAATCCAAAGGAGACCCTTGGAACACACTTCGGCCTTCTGCGATGAAACTTCTGGATGCAGTGTGTTCTGCATGTGGTGAATGGCATAATCCTCTAAATGCCCTCAGTAGGCCTAGGTGACTCTGGATGTCCCAAGTGCCTAGCAAGGCTCAGGGTAAATCTCTCTTTCGGGCCGGACCTAAAGGCCAGTTTCCGCATCACTTAGAGAGACGTCGAGCAGGAGCCCCCAAACTGCACTGGAGGCCCCGGTGGTTTCTTTCAGGGCAGCTTAGGTTTCCTCAATGTGGCCGACACGCCTGGAGCAAAAGCCTGCCAAGAACCGCGTTCCTGAGGCCGCTTCGAAGCTGTGGCACGCTAGCCATAGAGAACACATTAGTCCCCGGCCCTTCCAACTGCATAGTGAGGGATGGTGTTCCCAGAGCTGTGTATCCCTTGATCGTGCTCAGAAGGCTTTGGGTACACCGTGTGCTTCCTTGGAAACAAGGGCCCACGTGAGAGCATTGAGTGCTGTGAGGCATACTAAAGGTAAAGGCGTCCATGGACTAAGACTTCCTGGAGACTGGTGCACCCCCTATCTCTGGCAGTGGGAAACTGTGCACCTTGCCTCGGGAACAGAGGTCACATTTACTTGGCACTTTAGCTACAGTTGGCTCCGGGGGTGAGCTCCCAGGAAGGAATCGCAAGCACGGGGTTTCTTTTGGAAAAACTCACTGCTCCTCAGAGGCATCTGCGGAGTGAAGCGTATCCTTGCTGGTGTGGTTTTCAGGCGGCTTGGAAGCTGCAACGCAGTTGCTTTCCGAAGGGGGGAAGCCGGGCTCCTCCCACATTCTCCAGTTTCCAACGTGACCACGCAGCACATTGAGCAGCGCTCTCTGACTGACGACTGGAGACTTTCAGCCACACTGGGCCTTTCTATGATCGCGCTTCATTGGACTCGGGGTGTTTGTTTGGCGCGCCATGAAGGGCATTATTACCCGCTGAATGACTTAGTCAGGCCTACGTGACGTTGGAACGACCCAGTGCCTCACAATTTTACCGGTTTCTCTGTAGTTTCTCTCAGGCCGGACCTACAGTGTACCTTGCGTCCCAGTAGTAGGAGAGTGAAAGGTAAGAGTTGCCAGGCTGCACTTTAGGCTCAGGGATTCTTTCAGTGCACTTCGGGGGGCCTCCCCAGAGGGAGAGCCAGGTTGAACGTAATACTGGCAGAAGCGTTGCCCTGGGGCTGCCTAACACGTGTACACGGCCTGCTCCGCAAGCAAGGATCAGTTCATTGCCCTCCCGCATGCGTAGAAAGAACTGACCCCCAACAGCCTGTTCTGTGCTACGTTGCTCGGAAAACGAGAAGGGGACTCCCAGTGCACACGCTCTCCCTCAGGAGGGAATTCATACGTGACTCTCCTAGGCCTTACGGAAAGCCGTAGAGGAGTTAAAGCACTCTGGCATCGAGTCAGGGCTCAGGGAGATGGCTGCACACAAAACCCTGCTGACAGGAAGCACTCGTGCTTACCTCGAGGCTAGGGCTCGCGTTTACTTCGCACTTTAGCTAGGGAAAGCGTGGGATGAGCTCCTAGCAAGGCCCTGGAGACCCCCTGGATTCATAGGAGAAAACGCACTTTCTTCCCGGAGGCATGCCTAAGGGTGACTAGAAGACGGGTAACAACAATGTCTTTTCAGTCAGCCTTGAGACCGCCACTATCTACCTTTCAAGTGGGGGGAATACTGCCTTTTTCCAGGCTTCTCAACTACAAACAGGATCACCCAGCACATACACCTATCTTCTCTGACAATCCAAAGGAGACCCTTGGAACACACTTCGGCCTTCTGCGATGAAACTTCTGGATGCAGTGTGTTCTATATGTGGTGAATGGCATAATCCTCTAAATGCCCTCAGTAGGCCTAGGTGACTCTGGATGTCCCAAGTGCCTAGCAAGGCTCAGGGTAAATCTCTCTTTCGGGCCGGACCTAAAGGCCAGTTTCCGCATCACTTAGAGAGACGTCGAGCAGGAGCCCCCAAACTGCACTGGAGGCCCCGGTGGTTTCTTTCAGGGCAGCTTAGGTTTCCTCAATGTGGCCGACACGCCTGGAGCAAAAGCCTGCCAAGAACCGCGTTCCTGAGGCCGCTTCGAAGCTGTGGCACGCTAGCCATAGAGAACACATTAGTCCCCGGCCCTTCCAACTGCATAGTGAGGGATGGTGTTCCCAGAGCTGTGTATCCCTTGATCGTGCTCAGAAGGCTTTGGGTACACCGTGTGCTTCCTTGGAAACAAGGGCCCACGTGAGAGCATTGAGTGCTGTGAGGCATACTAAAGGTAAAGGCGTCCATGGACTAAGACTTCCTGGAGACTGGTGCACCCCCTATCTCTGGCAGTGGGAAACTGTGCACCTTGCCTCGGGAACAGAGGTCACATTTACTTGGCACTTTAGCTACAGTTGGCTCCGGGGGTGAGCTCCCAGGAAGGAATCGCAAGCACGGGGTTTCTTTTGGAAAAACTCACTGCTCCTCAGAGGCATCTGCGGAGTGAAGCGTATCCTTGCTGGTGTGGTTTTCAGGCGGCTTGGAAGCTGCAACGCAGTTGCTTTCCGAAGGGGGGAAGCCGGGCTCCTCCCACATTCTCCAGTTTCCAACGTGACCACGCAGCACATTGAGCAGCGCTCTCTGACTGATGACTGGAGACTTTCAGCCACACTGGGCCTTTCTATGATCGCGCTTCATTGGACTCGGGGTGTTTGTTTGGCGCGCCATGAAGGGCATTATTACCCGCTGAATGACTTAGTCAGGCCTACGTGACGTTGGAACGACCCAGTGCCTCACAATTTTACCGGTTTCTCTGTAGTTTCTCTCAGGCCGGACCTACAGTGTACCTTGCGTCCCAGTAGTAGGAGAGTGACAGGTAAGAGTTGCCAGGAGGCACTTTAGGCTCAGGGATTCTTTCAGTGCACTTCGGGGGGCCTCCCCAGAGGGAGAGCCAGGTTGAACGTAATACTGGCAGAAGCGTTGCCCTGGGGCTGCCTAACACGTGTACACGGCCTGCTCCGCAAGCGAGGATCAGTTCATTGCCCTCCCGCATGCGTAGAAAGAGCTGACCCCCAACAGCCTGTTCTGTGCTACGTTGCTCGGAAAACGAGAAGGGGACTCCCAGTGCACACGCTCTCCCTCAGGAGGGAATTCATACGTGACTCTCCTAGGCCTTACGGAAAGCCGTAGAGGAGTTAAAGCACTCTGGCATCGAGTCAGGGCTCAGGGAGATGGCTGCACACAAAACCCTGCTGACAGGAAGCACTCGTGCTTACCTCGAGGCTAGGGCTCGCGTTTACTTCGCACTTTAGCTAGGGCAAGCGTGGGATGAGCTCCTAGCAAGGCCCTGGAGACCCCCTGGATTCATAGGAGAAAACGCACTTTCTTCCCGGAGGCATGCCTAAGGGTGACTAGAAGACGGGTAACAACAATGTCTTTTCAGTCAGCCTTGAGACCGCCACTATCTACCTTTCAAGTGGGGGGAATACTGCCTTTTTCCAGGCTTCTCAACTACAAACAGGATCACCCAGCACATACACCTATCTTCTCTGACAATCCAAAGGAGACCCTTGGAACACACTTCGGCCTTCTGCGATGAAACTTCTGGATGCAGTGTGTTCTATATGTGGTGAATGGCATAATCCTCTAAATGCCCTCAGTAGGCCTAGGTGACTCTGGATGTCCCAAGTGCCTAGCAAGGCTCAGGGTAAATCTCTCTTTCGGGCCGGACCTAAAGGCCAGTTTCCGCATCACTTAGAGAGACGTCGAGCAGGAGCCCCCAAACTGCACTGGAGGCCCCGGTGGTTTCTTTCAGGGCAGCTTAGGTTTCCTCAATGTGGCCGACACGCCTGGAGCAAAAGCCTGCCAAGAACCGCGTTCCTGAGGCCGCTTCGAAGCTGTGGCACGCTAGCCATAGAGAACACATTAGTCCCCGGCCCTTCCAACTGCATAGTGAGGGATGGTGTTCCCAGAGCTGTGTATCCCTTGATCGTGCTCAGAAGGCTTTGGGTACACCGTGTGCTTCCTTGGAAACAAGGGCCCACGTGAGAGCATTGAGTGCTGTGAGGCATACTAAAGGTAAAGGCGTCCATGGACTAAGACTTCCTGGAGACTGGTGCACCCCCTATCTCTGGCAGTGGGAAACTGTGCACATTGCCTCGGGACCAGAGGTTACATTTACTTGGCACTTTAGCTACAGTTGGCTCCGGGGGTGAGCTCCCAGGAAGGAATCGCAAGCACGGGGTTTCTTTTGGAAAAACTCACTGCTCCTCAGAGGCATCTGCGGAGTGAAGCGTATCCTTGCTGGTGTGGTTTTCAGGCGGCTTGGAAGCTGCAACGCAGTTGCTTTCCGAAGGGGGGAAGCCGGGCTCCTCCCACATTCTCCAGTTTCCAACGTGACCACGCAGCACATTGAGCAGCGCTCTCTGACTGATGACTGGAGACTTTCAGCCACACTGGGCCTTTCTATGATCGCGCTTCATTGGACTCGGGGTGTTTGTTTGGCGCGCCATGAAGGGCATTATTACCCGCTGAATGACTTAGTCAGGCCTACGTGACGTTGGAACGACCCAGTGCCTCACAATTTTACCGGTTTCTCTGTAGTTTCTCTCAGGCCGGACCTACAGTGTACCTTGCGTCCCAGTAGTAGGAGAGTGACAGGTAAGAGTTGCCAGGAGGCACTTTAGGCTCAGGGATTCTTTCAGTGCACTTCGGGGGGCCTCCCCAGAGGGAGAGCCAGGTTGAACGTAATACTGGCAGAAGCGTTGCCCTGGGGCTGCCTAACACGTGTACACGGCCTGCTCCGCAAGCGAGGATCAGTTCATTGCCCTCCCGCATGCGTAGAAAGAGCTGACCCCCAACAGCCTGTTCTGTGCTACGTTGCTCGGAAAACGAGAAGGGGACTCCCAGTGCACACGCTCTCCCTCAGGAGGGAATTCATACGTGACTCTCCTAGGCCTTACGGAAAGCCGTAGAGGAGTTAAAGCACTCTGGCATCGAGTCAGGGCTCAGGGAGATGGCTGCACACAAAACCCTGCTGACAGGAAGCACTCGTGCTTACCTCGAGGCTAGGGCTCGCGTTTACTTCGCACTTTAGCTAGGGCAAGCGTGGGATGAGCTCCTAGCAGGGCCCTGGAGACTCCCTGGATTCATAGGAGAAAACGCACTTTCTTCCCGGAGGCATGCCTAAGGGTGACTAGAAGACGGGTAACAACAATGTCTTTTCAGTCAGCCTTGAGGCCGCCACTATCTACCTTTCAAGTGGGGGGAATACTGCCTTTTTCCAGGCTTCTCAACTACAAACGGGATCACCCAGCACATACACCTATCTTCTCTGACAATCCAAAGGAGACCCTTGGAACACACTTCGGCCTTCTGCGATGAAACTTCTGGATGCAGTGTGTTCTGCATGTGGTGAATGGCATAATCCTCTAAATGCCCTCAGTAGGCCTAGGTGACTCTGGATGTCCCAAGTGCCTAGCAAGGCTCAGGGTAAATCTCTCTTTCGGGCCGGACCTAAAGGCCAGTTTCCGCATCACTTAGAGAGACGTCGAGCAGGAGCCCCCAAACTGCACTGGAGGCCCCGGTGGTTTCTTTCAGGGCAGCTTAGGTTTCCTCAATGTGGCCGACACGCCTGGAGCAAAAGCCTGCCAAGAACCGCGTTCCTGAGGCCGCTTCGAAGCTGTGGCACGCTAGCCATAGAGAACACATTAGTCCCCGGCCCTTCCAACTGCATAGTGAGGGATGGTGTTCCCAGAGCTGTGTATCCCTTGATCGTGCTCAGAAGGCTTTGGGTACACCGTGTGCTTCCTTGGAAACAAGGGCCCACGTGAGAGCATTGAGTGCTGTGAGGCATACTAAAGGTAAAGGCGTCCATGGACTAAGACTTCCTGGAGACTGGTGCACCCCCTATCTCTGGCAGTGGGAAACTGTGCACCTTGCCTCGGGAACAGAGGTCACATTTACTTGGCACTTTAGCTACAGTTGGCTCCGGGGGTGAGCTCCCAGGAAGGAATCGCAAGCACGGGGTTTCTTTTGGAAAAACTCACTGCTCCTCAGAGGCATCTGCGGAGTGAAGCGTATCCTTGCTGGTGTGGTTTTCAGGCGGCTTGGAAGCTGCAACGCAGTTGCTTTCCGAAGGGGGGAAGCCGGGCTCCTCCCACATTCTCCAGTTTCCAACGTGACCACGCAGCACATTGAGCAGCGCTCTCTGACTGACGACTGGAGACTTTCAGCCACACTGGGCCTTTCTATGATCGCGCTTCATTGGACTCGGGGTGTTTGTTTGGCGCGCCATGAAGGGCATTATTACCCGCTGAATGACTTAGTCAGGCCTACGTGACGTTGGAACGACCCAGTGCCTCACAATTTTACCGGTTTCTCTGTAGTTTCTCTCAGGCCGGACCTACAGTGTACCTTGCGTCCCAGTAGTAGGAGAGTGAAAGGTAAGAGTTGCCAGGCTGCACTTTAGGCTCAGGGATTCTTTCAGTGCACTTCGGGGGGCCTCCCCAGAGGGAGAGCCAGGTTGAACGTAATACTGGCAGAAGCGTTGCCCTGGGGCTGCCTAACACGTGTACACGGCCTGCTCCGCAAGCAAGGATCAGTTCATTGCCCTCCCGCATGCGTAGAAAGAACTGACCCCCAACAGCCTGTTCTGTGCTACGTTGCTCGGAAAACGAGAAGGGGACTCCCAGTGCACACGCTCTCCCTCAGGAGGGAATTCATACGTGACTCTCCTAGGCCTTATGGAAAGCCGTAGAGGAGTTAAAGCACTCTGGCATCGAGTCAGGGCTCAGGGAGATGGCTGCACACAAAACCCTGCTGACAGGAAGCACTCGTGCTTACCTCGAGGCTAGGGCTCGCGTTTACTTCGCACTTTAGCTAGGGAAAGCGTGGGATGAGCTCCTAGCAAGGCCCTGGAGACCCCCTGGATTCATAGGAGAAAACGCACTTTCTTCCCGGAGGCATGCCTAAGGGTGACTAGAAGACGGGTAACAACAATGTCTTTTCAGTCAGCCTTGAGACCGCCACTATCTACCTTTCAAGTGGGGGGAATACTGCCTTTTTCCAGGCTTCTCAACTACAAACAGGATCACCCAGCACATACACCTATCTTCTCTGACAATCCAAAGGAGACCCTTGGAACACACTTCGGCCTTCTGCGATGAAACTTCTGGATGCAGTGTGTTCTATATGTGGTGAATGGCATAATCCTCTAAATGCCCTCAGTAGGCCTAGGTGACTCTGGATGTCCCAAGTGCCTAGCAAGGCTCAGGGTAAATCTCTCTTTCGGGCCGGACCTAAAGGCCAGTTTCCGCATCACTTAGAGAGACGTCGAGCAGGAGCCCCCAAACTGCACTGGAGGCCCCGGTGGTTTCTTTCAGGGCAGCTTAGGTTTCCTCAATGTGGCCGACACGCCTGGAGCAAAAGCCTGCCAAGAACCGCGTTCCTGAGGCCGCTTCGAAGCTGTGGCACGCTAGCCATAGAGAACACATTAGTCCCCGGCCCTTCCAACTGCATAGTGAGGGATGGTGTTCCCAGAGCTGTGTATCCCTTGATCGTGCTCAGAAGGCTTTGGGTACACCGTGTGCTTCCTTGGAAACAAGGGCCCACGTGAGAGCATTGAGTGCTGTGAGGCATACTAAAGGTAAAGGCGTCCATGGACTAAGACTTCCTGGAGACTGGTGCACCCCCTATCTCTGGCAGTGGGAAACTGTGCACCTTGCCTCGGGAACAGAGGTCACATTTACTTGGCACTTTAGCTACAGTTGGCTCCGGGGGTGAGCTCCCAGGAAGGAATCGCAAGCACGGGGTTTCTTTTGGAAAAACTCACTGCTCCTCAGAGGCATCTGCAGAGTGAAGCGTATCCTTGCTGGTGTGGTTTTCAGGCGGCTTGGAAGCTGCAACGCAGTTGCTTTCCGAAGGGGGGAAGCCGGGCTCCTCCCACATTCTCCAGTTTCCAACGTGACCACGCAGCACATTGAGCAGCGCTCTCTGACTGATGACTGGAGACTTTCAGCCACACTGGGCCTTTCTATGATCGCGCTTCATTGGACTCGGGGTGTTTGTTTGGCGCGCCATGAAGGGCATTATTACCCGCTGAATGACTTAGTCAGGCCTACGTGACGTTGGAACGACCCAGTGCCTCACAATTTTACCGGTTTCTCTGTAGTTTCTCTCAGGCCGGACCTACAGTGTACCTTGCGTCCCAGTAGTAGGAGAGTGACAGGTAAGAGTTGCCAGGAGGCACTTTAGGCTCAGGGATTCTTTCAGTGCACTTCGGGGGGCCTCCCCAGAGGGAGAGCCAGGTTGAACGTAATACTGGCAGAAGCGTTGCCCTGGGGCTGCCTAACACGTGTACACGGCCTGCTCCGCAAGCGAGGATCAGTTCATTGCCCTCCCGCATGCGTAGAAAGAGCTGACCCCCAACAGCCTGTTCTGTGCTACGTTGCTCGGAAAACGAGAAGGGGACTCCCAGTGCACACGCTCTCCCTCAGGAGGGAATTCATACGTGACTCTCCTAGGCCTTACGGAAAGCCGTAGAGGAGTTAAAGCACTCTGGCATCGAGTCAGGGCTCAGGGAGATGGCTGCACACAAAACCCTGCTGACAGGAAGCACTCGTGCTTACCTCGAGGCTAGGGCTCGCGTTTACTTCGCACTTTAGCTAGGGCAAGCGTGGGATGAGCTCCTAGCAGGGCCCTGGAGACTCCCTGGATTCATAGGAGAAAACGCACTTTCTTCCCGGAGGCATGCCTAAGGGTGACTAGAAGACGGGTAACAACAATGTCTTTTCAGTCAGCCTTGAGGCCGCCACTATCTACCTTTCAAGTGGGGGGAATACTGCCTTTTTCCAGGCTTCTCAACTACAAACGGGATCACCCAGCACATACACCTATCTTCTCTGACAATCCAAAGGAGACCCTTGGAACACACTTCGGCCTTCTGCGATGAAACTTCTGGATGCAGTGTGTTCTGCATGTGGTGAATGGCATAATCCTCTAAATGCCCTCAGTAGGCCTAGGTGACTCTGGATGTCCCAAGTGCCTAGCAAGGCTCAGGGTAAATCTCTCTTTCGGGCCGGACCTAAAGGCCAGTTTCCGCATCACTTAGAGAGACGTCGAGCAGGAGCCCCCAAACTGCACTGGAGGCCCCGGTGGTTTCTTTCAGGGCAGCTTAGGTTTCCTCAATGTGGCCGACACGCCTGGAGCAAAAGCCTGCCAAGAACCGCGTTCCTGAGGCCGCTTCGAAGCTGTGGCACGCTAGCCATAGAGAACACATTAGTCCCCGGCCCTTCCAACTGCATAGTGAGGGATGGTGTTCCCAGAGCTGTGTATCCCTTGATCGTGCTCAGAAGGCTTTGGGTACACCGTGTGCTTCCTTGGAAACAAGGGCCCACGTGAGAGCATTGAGTGCTGTGAGGCATACTAAAGGTAAAGGCGTCCATGGACTAAGACTTCCTGGAGACTGGTGCACCCCCTATCTCTGGCAGTGGGAAACTGTGCACCTTGCCTCGGGAACAGAGGTCACATTTACTTGGCACTTTAGCTACAGTTGGCTCCGGGGGTGAGCTCCCAGGAAGGAATCGCAAGCACGGGGTTTCTTTTGGAAAAACTCACTGCTCCTCAGAGGCATCTGCGGAGTGAAGCGTATCCTTGCTGGTGTGGTTTTCAGGCGGCTTGGAAGCTGCAACGCAGTTGCTTTCCGAAGGGGGGAAGCCGGGCTCCTCCCACATTCTCCAGTTTCCAACGTGACCACGCAGCACATTGAGCAGCGCTCTCTGACTGACGACTGGAGACTTTCAGCCACACTGGGCCTTTCTATGATCGCGCTTCATTGGACTCGGGGTGTTTGTTTGGCGCGCCATGAAGGGCATTATTACCCGCTGAATGACTTAGTCAGGCCTACGTGACGTTGGAACGACCCAGTGCCTCACAATTTTACCGGTTTCTCTGTAGTTTCTCTCAGGCCGGACCTACAGTGTACCTTGCGTCCCAGTAGTAGGAGAGTGAAAGGTAAGAGTTGCCAGGCTGCACTTTAGGCTCAGGGATTCTTTCAGTGCACTTCGGGGGGCCTCCCCAGAGGGAGAGCCAGGTTGAACGTAATACTGGCAGAAGCGTTGCCCTGGGGCTGCCTAACACGTGTACACGGCCTGCTCCGCAAGCAAGGATCAGTTCATTGCCCTCCCGCATGCGTAGAAAGAACTGACCCCCAACAGCCTGTTCTGTGCTACGTTGCTCGGAAAACGAGAAGGGGACTCCCAGTGCACACGCTCTCCCTCAGGAGGGAATTCATACGTGACTCTCCTAGGCCTTATGGAAAGCCGTAGAGGAGTTAAAGCACTCTGGCATCGAGTCAGGGCTCAGGGAGATGGCTGCACACAAAACCCTGCTGACAGGAAGCACTCGTGCTTACCTCGAGGCTAGGGCTCGCGTTTACTTCGCACTTTAGCTAGGGAAAGCGTGGGATGAGCTCCTAGCAAGGCCCTGGAGACCCCCTGGATTCATAGGAGAAAACGCACTTTCTTCCCGGAGGCATGCCTAAGGGTGACTAGAAGACGGGTAACAACAATGTCTTTTCAGTCAGCCTTGAGACCGCCACTATCTACCTTTCAAGTGGGGGGAATACTGCCTTTTTCCAGGCTTCTCAACTACAAACAGGATCACCCAGCACATACACCTATCTTCTCTGACAATCCAAAGGAGACCCTTGGAACACACTTCGGCCTTCTGCGATGAAACTTCTGGATGCAGTGTGTTCTATATGTGGTGAATGGCATAATCCTCTAAATGCCCTCAGTAGGCCTAGGTGACTCTGGATGTCCCAAGTGCCTAGCAAGGCTCAGGGTAAATCTCTCTTTCGGGCCGGACCTAAAGGCCAGTTTCCGCATCACTTAGAGAGACGTCGAGCAGGAGCCCCCAAACTGCACTGGAGGCCCCGGTGGTTTCTTTCAGGGCAGCTTAGGTTTCCTCAATGTGGCCGACACGCCTGGAGCAAAAGCCTGCCAAGAACCGCGTTCCTGAGGCCGCTTCGAAGCTGTGGCACGCTAGCCATAGAGAACACATTAGTCCCCGGCCCTTCCAACTGCATAGTGAGGGATGGTGTTCCCAGAGCTGTGTATCCCTTGATCGTGCTCAGAAGGCTTTGGGTACACCGTGTGCTTCCTTGGAAACAAGGGCCCACGTGAGAGCATTGAGTGCTGTGAGGCATACTAAAGGTAAAGGCGTCCATGGACTAAGACTTCCTGGAGACTGGTGCACCCCCTATCTCTGGCAGTGGGAAACTGTGCACCTTGCCTCGGGAACAGAGGTCACATTTACTTGGCACTTTAGCTACAGTTGGCTCCGGGGGTGAGCTCCCAGGAAGGAATCGCAAGCACGGGGTTTCTTTTGGAAAAACTCACTGCTCCTCAGAGGCATCTGCAGAGTGAAGCGTATCCTTGCTGGTGTGGTTTTCAGGCGGCTTGGAAGCTGCAACGCAGTTGCTTTCCGAAGGGGGGAAGCCGGGCTCCTCCCACATTCTCCAGTTTCCAACGTGACCACGCAGCACATTGAGCAGCGCTCTCTGACTGATGACTGGAGACTTTCAGCCACACTGGGCCTTTCTATGATCGCGCTTCATTGGACTCGGGGTGTTTGTTTGGCGCGCCATGAAGGGCATTATTACCCGCTGAATGACTTAGTCAGGCCTACGTGACGTTGGAACGACCCAGTGCCTCACAATTTTACCGGTTTCTCTGTAGTTTCTCTCAGGCCGGACCTACAGTGTACCTTGCGTCCCAGTAGTAGGAGAGTGACAGGTAAGAGTTGCCAGGAGGCACTTTAGGCTCAGGGATTCTTTCAGTGCACTTCGGGGGGCCTCCCCAGAGGGAGAGCCAGGTTGAACGTAATACTGGCAGAAGCGTTGCCCTGGGGCTGCCTAACACGTGTACACGGCCTGCTCCGCAAGCGAGGATCAGTTCATTGCCCTCCCGCATGCGTAGAAAGAGCTGACCCCCAACAGCCTGTTCTGTGCTACGTTGCTCGGAAAACGAGAAGGGGACTCCCAGTGCACACGCTCTCCCTCAGGAGGGAATTCATACGTGACTCTCCTAGGCCTTACGGAAAGCCGTAGAGGAGTTAAAGCACTCTGGCATCGAGTCAGGGCTCAGGGAGATGGCTGCACACAAAACCCTGCTGACAGGAAGCACTCGTGCTTACCTCGAGGCTAGGGCTCGCGTTTACTTCGCACTTTAGCTAGGGCAAGCGTGGGATGAGCTCCTAGCAAGGCCCTGGAGACCCCCTGGATTCATAGGAGAAAACGCACTTTCTTCCCGGAGGCATGCCTAAGGGTGACTAGAAGACGGGTAACAACAATGTCTTTTCAGTCAGCCTTGAGACCGCCACTATCTACCTTTCAAGTGGGGGGAATACTGCCTTTTTCCAGGCTTCTCAACTACAAACAGGATCACCCAGCACATACACCTATCTTCTCTGACAATCCAAAGGAGACCCTTGGAACACACTTCGGCCTTCTGCGATGAAACTTCTGGATGCAGTGTGTTCTGCATGTGGTGAATGGCATAATCCTCTAAATGCCCTCAGTAGGCCTAGGTGACTCTGGATGTCCCAAGTGCCTAGCAAGGCTCAGGGTAAATCTCTCTTTCGGGCCGGACCTAAAGGCCAGTTTCCGCATCACTTAGAGAGACGTCGAGCAGGAGCCCCCAAACTGCACTGGAGGCCCCGGTGGTTTCTTTCAGGGCAGCTTAGGTTTCCTCAATGTGGCCGACACGCCTGGAGCAAAAGCCTGCCAAGAACCGCGTTCCTGAGGCCGCTTCGAAGCTGTGGCACGCTAGCCATAGAGAACACATTAGTCCCCGGCCCTTCCAACTGCATAGTGAGGGATGGTGTTCCCAGAGCTGTGTATCCCTTGATCGTGCTCAGAAGGCTTTGGGTACACCGTGTGCTTCCTTGGAAACAAGGGCCCACGTGAGAGCATTGAGTGCTGTGAGGCATACTAAAGGTAAAGGCGTCCATGGACTAAGACTTCCTGGAGACTGGTGCACCCCCTATCTCTGGCAGTGGGAAACTGTGCACATTGCCTCGGGACCAGAGGTCACATTTAGTTGGCACTTTAGCTACAGTTGGCTCCGGGGGTGAGCTCCCAGGAAGGAATCGCAAGCACGGGGTTTCTTTTGGAAAAACTCACTGCTCCTCAGAGGCATCTGCGGAGTGAAGCGTATCCTTGCTGGTGTGGTTTTCAGGCGGCTTGGAAGCTGCAACGCAGTTGCTTTCCGAAGGGGGGAAGCCGGGCTCCTCCCACATTCTCCAGTTTCCAACGTGACCACGCAGCACATTGAGCAGCGCTCTCTGACTGATGACTGGAGACTTTCAGCCACACTGGGCCTTTCTATGATCGCGCTTCATTGGACTCGGGGTGTTTGTTTGGCGCGCCATGAAGGGCATTATTACCCGCTGAATGACTTAGTCAGGCCTACGTGACGTTGGAACGACCCAGTGCCTCACAATTTTACCGGTTTCTCTGTAGTTTCTCTCAGGCCGGACCTACAGTGTACCTTGCGTCCCAGTAGTAGGAGAGTGACAGGTAAGAGTTGCCAGGAGGCACTTTAGGCTCAGGGATTCTTTCAGTGCACTTCGGGGGGCCTCCCCAGAGGGAGAGCCAGGTTGAACGTAATACTGGCAGAAGCGTTGCCCTGGGGCTGCCTAACACGTGTACACGGCCTGCTCCGCAAGCGAGGATCAGTTCATTGCCCTCCCGCATGCGTAGAAAGAGCTGACCCCCAACAGCCTGTTCTGTGCTACGTTGCTCGGAAAACGAGAAGGGGACTCCCAGTGCACACGCTCTCCCTCAGGAGGGAATTCATACGTGACTCTCCTAGGCCTTACGGAAAGCCGTAGAGGAGTTAAAGCACTCTGGCATCGAGTCAGGGCTCAGGGAGATGGCTGCACACAAAACCCTGCTGACAGGAAGCACTCGTGCTTACCTCGAGGCTAGGGCTCGCGTTTACTTCGCACTTTAGCTAGGGCAAGCGTGGGATGAGCTCCTAGCAGGGCCCTGGAGACTCCCTGGATTCATAGGAGAAAACGCACTTTCTTCCCGGAGGCATGCCTAAGGGTGACTAGAAGACGGGTAACAACAATGTCTTTTCAGTCAGCCTTGAGGCCGCCACTATCTACCTTTCAAGTGGGGGGAATACTGCCTTTTTCCAGGCTTCTCAACGACAAACGGGATCACCCAGCACATACACCTATCTTCTCTGACAATCCAAAGGAGACCCTTGGAACACACTTCGGCCTTCTGCGATGAAACTTCTGGATGCAGTGTGTTCTGCATGTGGTGAATGGCATAATCCTCTAAATGCCCTCAGTAGGCCTAGGTGACTCTGGATGTCCCAAGTGCCTAGCAAGGCTCAGGGTAAATCTCTCTTTCGGGCCGGACCTAAAGGCCAGTTTCCGCATCACTTAGAGAGACGTCGAGCAGGAGCCCCCAAACTGCACTGGAGGCCCCGGTGGTTTCTTTCAGGGCAGCTTAGGTTTCCTCAATGTGGCCGACACGCCTGGAGCAAAAGCCTGCCAAGAACCGCGTTCCTGAGGCCGCTTCGAAGCTGTGGCACGCTAGCCATAGAGAACACATTAGTCCCCGGCCCTTCCAACTGCATAGTGAGGGATGGTGTTCCCAGAGCTGTGTATCCCTTGATCGTGCTCAGAAGGCTTTGGGTACACCGTGTGCTTCCTTGGAAACAAGGGCCCACGTGAGAGCATTGAGTGCTGTGAGGCATACTAAAGGTAAAGGCGTCCATGGACTAAGACTTCCTGGAGACTGGTGCACCCCCTATCTCTGGCAGTGGGAAACTGTGCACCTTGCCTCGGGAACAGAGGTCACATTTACTTGGCACTTTAGCTACAGTTGGCTCCGGGGGTGAGCTCCCAGGAAGGAATCGCAAGCACGGGGTTTCTTTTGGAAAAACTCACTGCTCCTCAGAGGCATCTGCGGAGTGAAGCGTATCCTTGCTGGTGTGGTTTTCAGGCGGCTTGGAAGCTGCAACGCAGTTGCTTTCCGAAGGGGGGAAGCCGGGCTCCTCCCACATTCTCCAGTTTCCAACGTGACCACGCAGCACATTGAGCAGCGCTCTCTGACTGATGACTGGAGACTTTCAGCCACACTGGGCCTTTCTATGATCGCGCTTCATTGGACTCGGGGTGTTTGTTTGGCGCGCCATGAAGGGCATTATTACCCGCTGAATGACTTAGTCAGGCCTACGTGACGTTGGAACGACCCAGTGCCTCACAATTTTACCGGTTTCTCTGTAGTTTCTCTCAGGCCGGACCTACAGTGTACCTTGCGTCCCAGTAGTAGGAGAGTGACAGGTAAGAGTTGCCAGGAGGCACTTTAGGCTCAGGGATTCTTTCAGTGCACTTCGGGGGGCCTCCCCAGAGGGAGAGCCAGGTTGAACGTAATACTGGCAGAAGCGTTGCCCTGGGGCTGCCTAACACGTGTACACGGCCTGCTCCGCAAGCGAGGATCAGTTCATTGCCCTCCCGCATGCGTAGAAAGAGCTGACCCCCAACAGCCTGTTCTGTGCTACGTTGCTCGGAAAACGAGAAGGGGACTCCCAGTGCACACGCTCTCCCTCAGGAGGGAATTCATACGTGACTCTCCTAGGCCTTACGGAAAGCCGTAGAGGAGTTAAAGCACTCTGGCATCGAGTCAGGGCTCAGGGAGATGGCTGCACACAAAACCCTGCTGACAGGAAGCACTCGTGCTTACCTCGAGGCTAGGGCTCGCGTTTACTTCGCACTTTAGCTAGGGCAAGCGTGGGATGAGCTCCTAGCAAGGCCCTGGAGACCCCCTGGATTCATAGGAGAAAACGCACTTTCTTCCCGGAGGCATGCCTAAGGGTGACTAGAAGACGGGTAACAACAATGTCTTTTCAGTCAGCCTTGAGACCGCCACTATCTACCTTTCAAGTGGGGGGAATACTGCCTTTTTCCAGGCTTCTCAACTACAAACAGGATCACCCAGCACATACACCTATCTTCTCTGACAATCCAAAGGAGACCCTTGGAACACACTTCGGCCTTCTGCGATGAAACTTCTGGATGCAGTGTGTTCTATATGTGGTGAATGGCATAATCCTCTAAATGCCCTCAGTAGGCCTAGGTGACTCTGGATGTCCCAAGTGCCTAGCAAGGCTCAGGGTAAATCTCTCTTTCGGGCCGGACCTAAAGGCCAGTTTCCGCATCACTTAGAGAGACGTCGAGCAGGAGCCCCCAAACTGCACTGGAGGCCCCGGTGGTTTCTTTCAGGGAAGCTTAGGTTTCCTCAATGTGGCCGACACGCCTGGAGCAAAAGCCTGCCAAGAACCGCGTTCCTGAGGCCGCTTCGAAGCTGTGGCACGCTAGCCATAGAGAACACATTAGTCCCCGGCCCTTCCAACTGCATAGTGAGGGATGGTGTTCCCAGAGCTGTGTATCCCTTGATCGTGCTCAGAAGGCTTTGGGTACACCGTGTGCTTCCTTGGAAACAAGGGCCCACGTGAGAGCATTGAGTGCTGTGAGGCATACTAAAGGTAAAGGCGTCCATGGACTAAGACTTCCTGGAGACTGGTGCACCCCCTATCTCTGGCAGTGGGAAACTGTGCACATTGCCTCGGGACCAGAGGTCACATTTAGTTGGCACTTTAGCTACAGTTGGCTCCGGGGGTGAGCTCCCAGGAAGGAATCGCAAGCACGGGGTTTCTTTTGGAAAAACTCACTGCTCCTCAGAGGCATCTGCGGAGTGAAGCGTATCCTTGCTGGTGTGGTTTTCAGGCGGCTTGGAAGCTGCAACGCAGTTGCTTTCCGAAGGGGGGAAGCCGGGCTCCTCCCACATTCTCCAGTTTCCAACGTGACCACGCAGCACATTGAGCAGCGCTCTCTGACTGATGACTGGAGACTTTCAGCCACACTGGGCCTTTCTATGATCGCGCTTCATTGGACTCGGGGTGTTTGTTTGGCGCGCCATGAAGGGCATTATTACCCGCTGAATGACTTAGTCAGGCCTACGTGACGTTGGAACGACCCAGTGCCTCACAATTTTACCGGTTTCTCTGTAGTTTCTCTCAGGCCGGACCTACAGTGTACCTTGCGTCCCAGTAGTAGGAGAGTGACAGGTAAGAGTTGCCAGGAGGCACTTTAGGCTCAGGGATTCTTTCAGTGCACTTCGGGGGGCCTCCCCAGAGGGAGAGCCAGGTTGAACGTAATACTGGCAGAAGCGTTGCCCTGGGGCTGCCTAACACGTGTACACGGCCTGCTCCGCAAGCGAGGATCAGTTCATTGCCCTCCCGCATGCGTAGAAAGAGCTGACCCCCAACAGCCTGTTCTGTGCTACGTTGCTCGGAAAACGAGAAGGGGACTCCCAGTGCACACGCTCTCCCTCAGGAGGGAATTCATACGTGACTCTCCTAGGCCTTACGGAAAGCCGTAGAGGAGTTAAAGCACTCTGGCATCGAGTCAGGGCTCAGGGAGATGGCTGCACACAAAACCCTGCTGACAGGAAGCACTCGTGCTTACCTCGAGGCTAGGGCTCGCGTTTACTTCGCACTTTAGCTAGGGCAAGCGTGGGATGAGCTCCTAGCAAGGCCCTGGAGATCCCCTGGATTCATAGGAGAAAACGCACTTTCTTCCCGGAGGCATGCCTAAGGGTGACTAGAAGACGGGTAACAACAATGTCTTTTCAGTCAGCCTTGAGGCCGCCACTATCTACCTTTCAAGTGGGGGGAATACTGCCTTTTTCCAGGCTTCTCAACTACAAACGGGATCACCCAGCACATACACCTCTCTTCTCTGACAATCCAAAGGAGACCCTTGGAACACACTTCGGCCTTCTGCGATGAAACTTCTGGATGCAGTGTGTTCTGCATGTGGTGAATGGCATAATCCTCTAAATGCCCTCAGTAGGCCTAGGTGACTCTGGATGTCCCAAGTGCCTAGCAAGGCTCAGGGTAAATCTCTCTTTCGGGCCAGACCTAAAGGCCAGTTTCCGCATCACTTAGAGAGACGTCGAGCAGGAGCCCCCAAACTGCACTGGAGGCCCCGGTGGTTTCTTTCAGGGCAGCTTAGGTTTCCTCAATGTGGCCGACACGCCTGGAGCAAAAGCCTGCCAAGAACCGCGTTCCTGAGGCCGCTTCGAAGCTGTGGCACGCTAGCCATAGAGAACACATTAGTCCCCGGCCCTTCCAACTGCATAGTGAGGGATGGTGTTCCCAGAGCTGTGTATCCCTTGATCGTGCTCAGAAGGCTTTGGGTACACCGTGTGCTTCCTTGGAAACAAGGGCCCACGTGAGAGCATTGAGTGCTGTGAGGCATACTAAAGGTAAAGGCGTCCATGGACTAAGACTTCCTGGAGACTGGTGCACCCCCTATCTCTGGCAGTGGGAAACTGTGCACCTTGCCTCGGGACCAGAGGTCACATTTACTTGGCACTTTAGCTACAGTTGGCTCCGGGGGTGAGCTCCCAGGAAGGAATCGCAAGCACGGGGTTTCTTTTGGAAAAACTCACTGCTCCTCAGAGGCATCTGCGGAGTGAAGCGTATCCTTGCTGGTGTGGTTTTCAGGCGGCTTGGATGCTGCAACGCAGTTGCTTTCCGAAGGGGGGAAGCCGGGCTCCTCCCACATTCTCCAGTTTCCAACGTGACCACGCAGCACATTGAGCAGCGCTCTCTGACTGACGACTGGAGACTTTCAGCCACACTGGGCCTTTCTATGATCGCGCTTCATTGGACTCGGGGTGTTTGTTTGGCGCGCCATGAAGGGCATTATTACCCGCTGAATGACTTAGTCAGGCCTACGTGACGTTGGAACGACCCAGTGCCTCACAATTTTACCGGTTTCTCTGTAGTTTCTCTCAGGCCGGACCTACAGTGTACCTTGCGTCCCAGTAGTAGGAGAGTGAAAGGTAAGAGTTGCCAGGCTGCACTTTAGGCTCAGGGATTCTTTCAGTGCACTTCGGGGGGCCTCCCCAGAGGGAGAGCCAGGTTGAACGTAATACTGGCAGAAGCGTTGCCCTGGGGCTGCCTAACACGTGTACACGGCCTGCTCCGCAAGCGAGGATCAGTTCATTGCCCTCCCGCATGCGTAGAAAGAGCTGACCCCCAACAGCCTGTTCTGTGCTACGTTGCTCGGAAAACGAGAAGGGGACTCCCAGTGCACACGCTCTCCCTCAGGAGGGAATTCATACGTGACTCTCCTAGGCCTTACGGAAAGCCGTAGAGGACTTAAAGCACTCTGGCATCGAGTCAGGGCTCAGGGAGATGGCTGCACACAAAACCCTGCTGACAGGAAGCACTCGTGCTTACCTCGAGGCTAGGGCTCGCGTTTACTTCGCACTTTAGCTAGGGCAAGCGTGGGATGAGCTCCTAGCAAGGCCCTGGAGACCCCCTGGATTCATAGGAGAAAACACACTTTCTTCCCGGAGGCATGCCTAAGGGTGACTAGAAGACGGGTAACAACAATGTCTTTTCAGTCAGCCTTGAGACCGCCACTATCTACCTTTCAAGTGGGGGGAATACTGCCTTTTTCCAGGCTTCTCAACTACAAACGGGATCACCCAGCACATACACCTATCTTCTCTGACAATCCAAAGGAGACCCTTGGAACACACTTCGGCCTTCTGCGATGAAACTTCTGGATGCAGTGTGTTCTGCATGTGGTGAATGGCATAATCCTCTAAATGCCCTCAGTAGGCCTAGGTGACTCTGGATGTCCCAAGTGCCTAGCAAGGCTCAGGGTAAATCTCTCTTTCGGGCCGGACCTAAAGGCCAGTTTCCGCATCACTTAGAGAGACGTCGAGCAGGAGCCCCCAAACTGCACTGGAGGCCCCGGTGGTTTCTTTCAGGGCAGCTTAGGTTTCCTCAATGTGGCCGACACGCCTGGAGCAAAAGCCTGCCAAGAACCGCGTTCCTGAGGCCGCTTCGAAGCTGTGGCACGCTAGCCATAGAGAACACATTAGTCCCCGGCCCTTCCAACTGCATAGTGAGGGATGGTGTTCCCAGAGCTGTGTATCCCTTGATCGTGCTCAGAAGGCTTTGGGTACACCGTGTGCTTCCTTGGAAACAAGGGCCCACGTGAGAGCATTGAGTGCTGTGAGGCATACTAAAGGTAAAGGCGTCCATGGACTAAGACTTCCTGGAGACTGGTGCACCCCCTATCTCTGGCAGTGGGAAACTGTGCACATTGCCTCGGGACCAGAGGTCACATTTAGTTGGCACTTTAGCTACAGTTGGCTCCGGGGGTGAGCTCCCAGGAAGGAATCGCAAGCACGGGGTTTCTTTTGGAAAAACTCACTGCTCCTCAGAGGCATCTGCGGAGTGAAGCGTATCCTTGCTGGTGTGGTTTTCAGGCGGCTTGGAAGCTGCAACGCAGTTGCTTTCCGAAGGGGGGAAGCCGGGCTCCTCCCACATTCTCCAGTTTCCAACGTGACCACGCAGCACATTGAGCAGCGCTCTCTGACTGACGACTGGAGACTTTCAGCCACACTGGGCCTTTCTATGATCGCGCTTCATTGGACTCGGGGTGTTTGTTTGGCGCGCCATGAAGGGCATTATTACCCGCTGAATGACTTAGTCAGGCCTACGTGACGTTGGAACGACCCAGTGCCTCACAATTTTACCGGTTTCTCTGTAGTTTCTCTCAGGCCGGACCTACAGTGTACCTTGCGTCCCAGTAGTAGGAGAGTGACAGGTAAGAGTTGCCAGGAGGCACTTTAGGCTCAGGGATTCTTTCAGTGCACTTCGGGGGGCCTCCCCAGAGGGAGAGCCAGGTTGAACGTAATACTGGCAGAAGCGTTGCCCTGGGGCTGCCTAACACGTGTACACGGCCTGCTCCGCAAGCGAGGATCAGTTCATTGCCCTCCCGCATGCGTAGAAAGAGCTGACCCCCAACAGCCTGTTCTGTGCTACGTTGCTCGGAAAACGAGAAGGGGACTCCCAGTGCACACGCTCTCCCTCAGGAGGGAATTCATACGTGACTCTCCTAGGCCTTACGGAAAGCCGTAGAGGAGTTAAAGCACTCTGGCATCGAGTCAGGGCTCAGGGAGATGGCTGCACACAAAACCCTGCTGACAGGAAGCACTCGTGCTTACCTCGAGGCTAGGGCTCGCGTTTACTTCGCACTTTAGCTAGGGCAAGCGTGGGATGAGCTCCTAGCAAGGCCCTGGAGACCCCCTGGATTCATAGGAGAAAACGCACTTTCTTCCCGGAGGCATGCCTAAGGGTGACTAGAAGACGGGTAACAACAATGTCTTTTCAGTCAGCCTTGAGGCCGCCACTATCTACCTTTCAAGTGGGGGGAATACTGCCTTTTTCCAGGCTTCTCAACTACAAACGGGATCACCCAGCACATACACCTATCTTCTCTGACAATCCAAAGGAGACCCTTGGAACACACTTCGGCCTTCTGCGATGAAACTTCTGGATGCAGTGTGTTCTGCATGTGGTGAATGGCATAATCCTCTAAATGCCCTCAGTAGGCCTAGGTGACTCTGGATGTCCCAAGTGCCTAGCAAGGCTCAGGGTAAATCTCTCTTTCGGGCCGGACCTAAAGGCCAGTTTCCGCATCACTTAGAGAGACGTCGAGCAGGAGCCCCCAAACTGCACTGGAGGCCCCGGTGGTTTCTTTCAGGGCAGCTTAGGTTTCCTCAATGTGGCCGACACGCCTGGAGCAAAAGCCTGCCAAGAACCGCGTTCCTGAGGCCGCTTCGAAGCTGTGGCACGCTAGCCATAGAGAACACATTAGTCCCCGGCCCTTCCAACTGCATAGTGAGGGATGGTGTTCCCAGAGCTGTGTATCCCTTGATCGTGCTCAGAAGGCTTTGGGTACACCGTGTGCTTCCTTGGAAACAAGGGCCCACGTGAGAGCATTGAGTGCTGTGAGGCATACTAAAGGTAAAGGCGTCCATGGACTAAGACTTCCTGGAGACTGGTGCACCCCCTATCTCTGGCAGTGGGAAACTGTGCACCTTGCCTCGGGAACAGAGGTCACATTTACTTGGCACTTTAGCTACAGTTGGCTCCGGGGGTGAGCTCCCAGGAAGGAATCGCAAGCACGGGGTTTCTTTTGGAAAAACTCACTGCTCCTCAGAGGCATCTGCGGAGTGAAGCGTATCCTTGCTGGTGTGGTTTTCAGGCGGCTTGGAAGCTGCAACGCAGTTGCTTTCCGAAGGGGGGAAGCCGGGCTCCTCCCACATTCTCCAGTTTCCAACGTGACCACGCAGCACATTGAGCAGCGCTCTCTGACTGACGACTGGAGACTTTCAGCCACACTGGGCCTTTCTATGATCGCGCTTCATTGGACTCGGGGTGTTTGTTTGGCGCGCCATGAAGGGCATTATTACCCGCTGAATGACTTAGTCAGGCCTACGTGACGTTGGAACGACCCAGTGCCTCACAATTTTACCGGTTTCTCTGTAGTTTCTCTCAGGCCGGACCTACAGTGTACCTTGCGTCCCAGTAGTAGGAGAGTGACAGGTAAGAGTTGCCAGGAGGCACTTTAGGCTCAGGGATTCTTTCAGTGCACTTCGGGGGGCCTCCCCAGAGGGAGAGCCAGGTTGAACGTAATACTGGCAGAAGCGTTGCCCTGGGGCTGCCTAACACGTGTACACGGCCTGCTCCGCAAGCGAGGATCAGTTCATTGCCCTCCCGCATGCGTAGAAAGAGCTGACCCCCAACAGCCTGTTCTGTGCTACGTTGCTCGGAAAACGAGAAGGGGACTCCCAGTGCACACGCTCTCCCTCAGGAGGGAATTCATACGTGACTCTCCTAGGCCTTACGGAAAGCCGTAGAGGAGTTAAAGCACTCTGGCATCGAGTCAGGGCTCAGGGAGATGGCTGCACACAAAACCCTGCTGACAGGAAGCACTCGTGCTTACCTCGAGGCTAGGGCTCGCGTTTACTTCGCACTTTAGCTAGGGCAAGCGTGGGATGAGCTCCTAGCAAGGCCCTGGAGACCCCCTGGATTCATAGGAGAAAACGCACTTTCTTCCCGGAGGCATGCCTAAGGGTGACTAGAAGACGGGTAACAACAATGTCTTTTCAGTCAGCCTTGAGGCCGCCACTATCTACCTTTCAAGTGGGGGGAATACTGCCTTTTTCCAGGCTTCTCAACGACAAACGGGATCACCCAGCACATACACCTATCTTCTCTGACAATCCAAAGGAGACCCTTGGAACACACTTCGGCCTTCTGCGATGAAACTTCTGGATGCAGTGTGTTCTGCATGTGGTGAATGGCATAATCCTCTAAATGCCCTCAGTAGGCCTAGGTGACTCTGGATGTCCCAAGTGCCTAGCAAGGCTCAGGGTAAATCTCTCTTTCGGGCCGGACCTAAAGGCCAGTTTCCGCATCACTTAGAGAGACGTCGAGCAGGAGCCCCCAAACTGCACTGGAGGCCCCGGTGGTTTCTTTCAGGGCAGCTTAGGTTTCCTCAATGTGGCCGACACGCCTGGAGCAAAAGCCTGCCAAGAACCGCGTTCCTGAGGCCGCTTCGAAGCTGTGGCACGCTAGCCATAGAGAACACATTAGTCCCCGGCCCTTCCAACTGCATAGTGAGGGATGGTGTTCCCAGAGCTGTGTATCCCTTGATCGTGCTCAGAAGGCTTTGGGTACACCGTGTGCTTCCTTGGAAACAAGGGCCCACGTGAGAGCATTGAGTGCTGTGAGGCATACTAAAGGTAAAGGCGTCCATGGACTAAGACTTCCTGGAGACTGGTGCACCCCCTATCTCTGGCAGTGGGAAACTGTGCACCTTGCCTCGGGAACAGAGGTCACATTTAGTTGGCACTTTAGCTACAGTTGGCTCCGGGGGTGAGCTCCCAGGAAGGAATCGCAAGCACGGGGTTTCTTTTGGAAAAACTCACTGCTCCTCAGAGGCATCTGCGGAGTGAAGCGTATCCTTGCTGGTGTGGTTTTCAGGCGGCTTGGAAGCTGCAACGCAGTTGCTTTCCGAAGGGGGGAAGCCGGGCTCCTCCCACATTCTCCAGTTTCCAACGTGACCACGCAGCACATTGAGCAGCGCTCTCTGACTGACGACTGGAGACTTTCAGCCACACTGGGCCTTTCTATGATCGCGCTTCATTGGACTCGGGGTGTTTGTTTGGCGCGCCATGAAGGGCATTATTACCCGCTGAATGACTTAGTCAGGCCTACGTGACGTTGGAACGACCCAGTGCCTCACAATTTTACCGGTTTCTCTGTAGTTTCTCTCAGGCCGGACCTACAGTGTACCTTGCGTCCCAGTAGTAGGAGAGTGACAGGTAAGAGTTGCCAGGAGGCACTTTAGGCTCAGGGATTCTTTCAGTGCACTTCGGGGGGCCTCCCCAGAGGGAGAGCCAGGTTGAACGTAATACTGGCAGAAGCGTTGCCCTGGGGCTGCCTAACACGTGTACACGGCCTGCTCCGCAAGAGAGGATCAGTTCATTGCCCTCCCGCATGCGTAGAAAGAGCTGACCCCCAACAGCCTGTTCTGTGCTACGTTGCTCGGAAAACGAGAAGGGGACTCCCAGTGCACACGCTCTCCCTCAGGAGGGAATTCATACGTGACTCTCCTAGGCCTTACGGAAAGCCGTAGAGGAGTTAAAGCACTCTGGCATCGAGTCAGGGCTCAGGGAGATGGCTGCACACAAAACCCTGCTGACAGGAAGCACTCGTGCTTACCTCGAGGCTAGGGCTCGCGTTTACTTCGCACTTTAGCTAGGGCAAGCGTGGGATGAGCTCCTAGCAAGGCCCTGGAGACCCCCTGGATTCATAGGAGAAAACGCACTTTCTTCCCGGAGGCATGCCTAAGGGTGACTAGAAGACGGGTAACAACAATGTCTTTTCAGTCAGCCTTGAGGCCGCCACTATCTACCTTTCAAGTGGGGGGAATACTGCCTTTTTCCAGGCTTCTCAACGACAAACGGGATCACCCAGCACATACACCTATCTTCTCTGACAATCCAAAGGAGACCCTTGGAACACACTTCGGCCTTCTGCGATGAAACTTCTGGATGCAGTGTGTTCTGCATGTGGTGAATGGCATAATCCTCTAAATGCCCTCAGTAGGCCTAGGTGACTCTGGATGTCCCAAGTGCCTAGCAAGGCTCAGGGTAAATCTCTCTTTCGGGCCGGACCTAAAGGCCAGTTTCCGCATCACTTAGAGAGACGTCGAGCAGGAGCCCCCAAACTGCACTGGAGGCCCCGGTGGTTTCTTTCAGGGCAGCTTAGGTTTCCTCAATGTGGCCGACACGCCTGGAGCAAAAGCCTGCCAAGAACCGCGTTCCTGAGGCCGCTTCGAAGCTGTGGCACGCTAGCCATAGAGAACACATTAGTCCCCGGCCCTTCCAACTGCATAGTGAGGGATGGTGTTCCCAGAGCTGTGTATCCCTTGATCGTGCTCAGAAGGCTTTGGGTACACCGTGTGCTTCCTTGGAAACAAGGGCCCACGTGAGAGCATTGAGTGCTGTGAGGCATACTAAAGGTAAAGGCGTCCATGGACTAAGACTTCCTGGAGACTGGTGCACCCCCTATCTCTGGCAGTGGGAAACTGTGCACCTTGCCTCGGGAACAGAGGTCACATTTAGTTGGCACTTTAGCTACAGTTGGCTCCGGGGGTGAGCTCCCAGGAAGGAATCGCAAGCACGGGGTTTCTTTTGGAAAAACTCACTGCTCCTCAGAGGCATCTGCGGAGTGAAGCGTATCCTTGCTGGTGTGGTTTTCAGGCGGCTTGGAAGCTGCAACGCAGTTGCTTTCCGAAGGGGGGAAGCCGGGCTCCTCCCACATTCTCCAGTTTCCAACGTGACCACGCAGCACATTGAGCAGCGCTCTCTGACTGACGACTGGAGACTTTCAGCCACACTGGGCCTTTCTATGATCGCGCTTCATTGGACTCGGGGTGTTTGTTTGGCGCGCCATGAAGGGCATTATTACCCGCTGAATGACTTAGTCAGGCCTACGTGACGTTGGAACGACCCAGTGCCTCACAATTTTACCGGTTTCTCTGTAGTTTCTCTCAGGCCGGACCTACAGTGTACCTTGCGTCCCAGTAGTAGGAGAGTGACAGGTAAGAGTTGCCAGGAGGCACTTTAGGCTCAGGGATTCTTTCAGTGCACTTCGGGGGGCCTCCCCAGAGGGAGAGCCAGGTTGAACGTAATACTGGCAGAAGCGTTGCCCTGGGGCTGCCTAACACGTGTACACGGCCTGCTCCGCAAGCGAGGATCAGTTCATTGCCCTCCCGCATGCGTAGAAAGAGCTGACCCCCAACAGCCTGTTCTGTGCTACGTTGCTCGGAAAACGAGAAGGGGACTCCCAGTGCACACGCTCTCCCTCAGGAGGGAATTCATACGTGACTCTCCTAGGCCTTACGGAAAGCCGTAGAGGAGTTAAAGCACTCTGGCATCGAGTCAGGGCTCAGGGAGATGGCTGCACACAAAACCCTGCTGACAGGAAGCACTCGTGCTTACCTCGAGGCTAGGGCTCGCGTTTACTTCGCACTTTAGCTAGGGAAAGCGTGGGATGAGCTCCTAGCAGGGCCCTGGAGACCCCCTGGATTCATAGGAGAAAACGCACTTTCTTCCCGGAGGCATGCCTAAGGGTGACTAGAAGACGGGTAACAACAATGTCTTTTCAGTCAGCCTTGAGGCCGCCACTATCTACCTTTCAAGTGGGGGGAATACTGCCTTTTTCCAGGCTTCTCAACGACAAACGGGATCACCCAGCACATACACCTATCTTCTCTGACAATCCAAAGGAGACCCTTGGAACACACTTCGGCCTTCTGCGATGAAACTTCTGGATGCAGTGTGTTCTGCATGTGGTGAATGGCATAATCCTCTAAATGCCCTCAGTAGGCCTAGGTGACTCTGGATGTCCCAAGTGCCTAGCAAGGCTCAGGGTAAATCTCTCTTTCGGGCCGGACCTAAAGGCCAGTTTCCGCATCACTTAGAGAGACGTCGAGCAGGAGCCCCCAAACTGCACTGGAGGCCCCGGTGGTTTCTTTCAGGGCAGCTTAGGTTTCCTCAATGTGGCCGACACGCCTGGAGCAAAAGCCTGCCAAGAACCGCGTTCCTGAGGCCGCTTCGAAGCTGTGGCACGCTAGCCATAGAGAACACATTAGTCCCCGGCCCTTCCAACTGCATAGTGAGGGATGGTGTTCCCAGAGCTGTGTATCCCTTGATCGTGCTCAGAAGGCTTTGGGTACACCGTGTGCTTCCTTGGAAACAAGGGCCCACGTGAGAGCATTGAGTGCTGTGAGGCATACTAAAGGTAAAGGCGTCCATGGACTAAGACTTCCTGGAGACTGGTGCACCCCCTATCTCTGGCAGTGGGAAACTGTGCACCTTGCCTCGGGACCAGAGGTCACATTTAGTTGGCACTTTAGCTACAGTTGGCTCCGGGGGTGAGCTCCCAGGAAGGAATCGCAAGCACGGGGTTTCTTTTGGAAAAACTCACTGCTCCTCAGAGGCATCTGCGGAGTGAAGCGTATCCTTGCTGGTGTGGTTTTCAGGCGGCTTGGAAGCTGCAACGCAGTTGCTTTCCGAAGGGGGGAAGCCGGGCTCCTCCCACATTCTCCAGTTTCCAACGTGACCACGCAGCACATTGAGCAGCGCTCTCTGACTGATGACTGGAGACTTTCAGCCACACTGGGCCTTTCTATGATCGCGCTTCATTGGACTCGGGGTGTTTGTTTGGCGCGCCATGAAGGGCATTATTACCCGCTGAATGACTTAGTCAGGCCTACGTGACGTTGGAACGACCCAGTGCCTCACAATTTTACCGGTTTCTCTGTAGTTTCTCTCAGGCCGGACCTACAGTGTACCTTGCGTCCCAGTAGTAGGAGAGTGACAGGTAAGAGTTGCCAGGAGGCACTTTAGGCTCAGGGATTCTTTCAGTGCACTTCGGGGGGCCTCCCCAGAGGGAGAGCCAGGTTGAACGTAATACTGGCAGAAGCGTTGCCCTGGGGCTGCCTAACACGTGTACACGGCCTGCTCCGCAAGCGAGGATCAGTTCATTGCCCTCCCGCATGCGTAGAAAGAGCTGACCCCCAACAGCCTGTTCTGTGCTACGTTGCTCGGAAAACGAGAAGGGGACTCCCAGTGCACACGCTCTCCCTCAGGAGGGAATTCATACGTGACTCTCCTAGGCCTTACGGAAAGCCGTAGAGGAGTTAAAGCACTCTGGCATCGAGTCAGGGCTCAGGGAGATGGCTGCACACAAAACCCTGCTGACAGGAAGCACTCGTGCTTACCTCGAGGCTAGGGCTCGCGTTTACTTCGCACTTTAGCTAGGGCAAGCGTGGGATGAGCTCCTAGCAAGGCCCTGGAGACCCCCTGGATTCATAGGAGAAAACGCACTTTCTTCCCGGAGGCATGCCTAAGGGTGACTAGAAGACGGGTAACAACAATGTCTTTTCAGTCAGCCTTGAGGCCGCCACTATCTACCTTTCAAGTGGGGGGAATACTGCCTTTTTCCAGGCTTCTCAACGACAAACGGGATCACCCAGCACATACACCTATCTTCTCTGACAATCCAAAGGAGACCCTTGGAACACACTTCGGCCTTCTGCGATGAAACTTCTGGATGCAGTGTGTTCTGCATGTGGTGAATGGCATAATCCTCTAAATGCCCTCAGTAGGCCTAGGTGACTCTGGATGTCCCAAGTGCCTAGCAAGGCTCAGGGTAAATCTCTCTTTCGGGCCGGACCTAAAGGCCAGTTTCCGCATCACTTAGAGAGACGTCGAGCAGGAGCCCCCAAACTGCACTGGAGGCCCCGGTGGTTTCTTTCAGGGCAGCTTAGGTTTCCTCAATGTGGCCGACACGCCTGGAGCAAAAGCCTGCCAAGAACCGCGTTCCTGAGGCCGCTTCGAAGCTGTGGCACGCTAGCCATAGAGAACACATTAGTCCCCGGCCCTTCCAACTGCATAGTGAGGGATGGTGTTCCCAGAGCTGTGTATCCCTTGATCGTGCTCAGAAGGCTTTGGGTACACCGTGTGCTTCCTTGGAAACAAGGGCCCACGTGAGAGCATTGAGTGCTGTGAGGCATACTAAAGGTAAAGGCGTCCATGGACTAAGACTTCCTGGAGACTGGTGCACCCCCTATCTCTGGCAGTGGGAAACTGTGCACCTTGCCTCGGGAACAGAGGTCACATTTAGTTGGCACTTTAGCTACAGTTGGCTCCGGGGGTGAGCTCCCAGGAAGGAATCGCAAGCACGGGGTTTCTTTTGGAAAAACTCACTGCTCCTCAGAGGCATCTGCGGAGTGAAGCGTATCCTTGCTGGTGTGGTTTTCAGGCGGCTTGGAAGCTGCAACGCAGTTGCTTTCCGAAGGGGGGAAGCCGGGCTCCTCCCACATTCTCCAGTTTCCAACGTGACCACGCAGCACATTGAGCAGCGCTCTCTGACTGACGACTGGAGACTTTCAGCCACACTGGGCCTTTCTATGATCGCGCTTCATTGGACTCGGGGTGTTTGTTTGGCGCGCCATGAAGGGCATTATTACCCGCTGAATGACTTAGTCAGGCCTACGTGACGTTGGAACGACCCAGTGCCTCACAATTTTACCGGTTTCTCTGTAGTTTCTCTCAGGCCGGACCTACAGTGTACCTTGCGTCCCAGTAGTAGGAGAGTGACAGGTAAGAGTTGCCAGGAGGCACTTTAGGCTCAGGGATTCTTTCAGTGCACTTCGGGGGGCCTCCCCAGAGGGAGAGCCAGGTTGAACGTAATACTGGCAGAAGCGTTGCCCTGGGGCTGCCTAACACGTGTACACGGCCTGCTCCGCAAGCGAGGATCAGTTCATTGCCCTCCCGCATGCGTAGAAAGAGCTGACCCCCAACAGCCTGTTCTGTGCTACGTTGCTCGGAAAACGAGAAGGGGACTCCCAGTGCACACGCTCTCCCTCAGGAGGGAATTCATACGTGACTCTCCTAGGCCTTACGGAAAGCCGTAGAGGAGTTAAAGCACTCTGGCATCGAGTCAGGGCTCAGGGAGATGGCTGCACACAAAACCCTGCTGACAGGAAGCACTCGTGCTTACCTCGAGGCTAGGGCTCGCGTTTACTTCGCACTTTAGCTAGGGCAAGCGTGGGATGAGCTCCTAGCAAGGCCCTGGAGACCCCCTGGATTCATAGGAGAAAACGCACTTTCTTCCCGGAGGCATGCCTAAGGGTGACTAGAAGACGGGTAACAACAATGTCTTTTCAGTCAGCCTTGAGGCCGCCACTATCTACCTTTCAAGTGGGGGGAATACTGCCTTTTTCCAGGCTTCTCAACGACAAACGGGATCACCCAGCACATACACCTATCTTCTCTGACAATCCAAAGGAGACCCTTGGAACACACTTCGGCCTTCTGCGATGAAACTTCTGGATGCAGTGTGTTCTGCATGTGGTGAATGGCATAATCCTCTAAATGCCCTCAGTAGGCCTAGGTGACTCTGGATGTCCCAAGTGCCTAGCAAGGCTCAGGGTAAATCTCTCTTTCGGGCCGGACCTAAAGGCCAGTTTCCGCATCACTTAGAGAGACGTCGAGCAGGAGCCCCCAAACTGCACTGGAGGCCCCGGTGGTTTCTTTCAGGGCAGCTTAGGTTTCCTCAATGTGGCCGACACGCCTGGAGCAAAAGCCTGCCAAGAACCGCGTTCCTGAGGCCGCTTCGAAGCTGTGGCACGCTAGCCATAGAGAACACATTAGTCCCCGGCCCTTCCAACTGCATAGTGAGGGATGGTGTTCCCAGAGCTGTGTATCCCTTGATCGTGCTCAGAAGGCTTTGGGTACACCGTGTGCTTCCTTGGAAACAAGGGCCCACGTGAGAGCATTGAGTGCTGTGAGGCATACTAAAGGTAAAGGCGTCCATGGACTAAGACTTCCTGGAGACTGGTGCACCCCCTATCTCTGGCAGTGGGAAACTGTGCACCTTGCCTCGGGAACAGAGGTCACATTTACTTGGCACTTTAGCTACAGTTGGCTCCGGGGGTGAGCTCCCAGGAAGGAATCGCAAGCACGGGGTTTCTTTTGGAAAAACTCACTGCTCCTCAGAGGCATCTGCGGAGTGAAGCGTATCCTTGCTGGTGTGGTTTTCAGGCGGCTTGGAAGCTGCAACGCAGTTGCTTTCCGAAGGGGGGAAGCCGGGCTCCTCCCACATTCTCCAGTTTCCAACGTGACCACGCAGCACATTGAGCAGCGCTCTCTGACTGACGACTGGAGACTTTCAGCCACACTGGGCCTTTCTATGATCGCGCTTCATTGGACTCGGGGTGTTTGTTTGGCGCGCGATGAAGGGCATTATTACCCGCTGAATGACTTAGTCAGGCCTACGTGACGTTGGAACGACCCAGTGCCTCACAATTTTACCGGTTTCTCTGTAGTTTCTCTCAGGCCGGACCTACAGTGTACCTTGCGTCCCAGTAGTAGGAGAGTGACAGGTAAGAGTTGCCAGGAGGCACTTTAGGCTCAGGGATTCTTTCAGTGCACTTCGGGGGGCCTCCCCAGAGGGAGAGCCAGGTTGAACGTAATACTGGCAGAAGCGTTGCCCTGGGGCTGCCTAACACGTGTACACGGCCTGCTCCGCAAGCGAGGATCAGTTCATTGCCCTCCCGCATGCGTAGAAAGAGCTGACCCCCAACAGCCTGTTCTGTGCTACGTTGCTCGGAAAACGAGAAGGGGACTCCCAGTGCACACGCTCTCCCTCAGGAGGGAATTCATACGTGACTCTCCTAGGCCTTACGGAAAGCCGTAGAGGAGTTAAAGCACTCTGGCATCGAGTCAGGGCTCAGGGAGATGGCTGCACACAAAACCCTGCTGACAGGAAGCACTCGTGCTTACCTCGAGGCTAGGGCTCGCGTTTACTTCGCACTTTAGCTAGGGCAAGCGTGGGATGAGCTCCTAGCAAGGCCCTGGAGATCCCCTGGATTCATAGGAGAAAACGCACTTTCTTCCCGGAGGCATGCCTAAGGGTGACTAGAAGACGGGTAACAACAATGTCTTTTCAGTCAGCCTTGAGGCCGCCACTATCTACCTTTCAAGTGGGGGGAATACTGCCTTTTTCCAGGCTTCTCAACGACAAACGGGATCACCCAGCACATACACCTATCTTCTCTGACAATCCAAAGGAGACCCTTGGAACACACTTCGGCCTTCTGCGATGAAACTTCTGGATGCAGTGTGTTCTGCATGTGGTGAATGGCATAATCCTCTAAATGCCCTCAGTAGGCCTAGGTGACTCTGGATGTCCCAAGTGCCTAGCAAGGCTCAGGGTAAATCTCTCTTTCGGGCCGGACCTAAAGGCCAGTTTCCGCATCACTTAGAGAGACGTCGAGCAGGAGCCCCCAAACTGCACTGGAGGCCCCGGTGGTTTCTTTCAGGGCAGCTTAGGTTTCCTCAATGTGGCCGACACGCCTGGAGCAAAAGCCTGCCAAGAACCGCGTTCCTGAGGCCGCTTCGAAGCTGTGGCACGCTAGCCATAGAGAACACATTAGTCCCCGGCCCTTCCAACTGCATAGTGAGGGATGGTGTTCCCAGAGCTGTGTATCCCTTGATCGTGCTCAGAAGGCTTTGGGTACACCGTGTGCTTCCTTGGAAACAAGGGCCCACGTGAGAGCATTGAGTGCTGTGAGGCATACTAAAGGTAAAGGCGTCCATGGACTAAGACTTCCTGGAGACTGGTGCACCCCCTATCTCTGGCAGTGGGAAACTGTGCACCTTGCCTCGGGAACAGAGGTCACATTTACTTGGCACTTTAGCTACAGTTGGCTCCGGGGGTGAGCTCCCAGGAAGGAATCGCAAGCACGGGGTTTCTTTTGGAAAAACTCACTGCTCCTCAGAGGCATCTGCGGAGTGAAGCGTATCCTTGCTGGTGTGGTTTTCAGGCGGCTTGGAAGCTGCAACGCAGTTGCTTTCCGAAGGGGGGAAGCCGGGCTCCTCCCACATTCTCCAGTTTCCAACGTGACCACGCAGCACATTGAGCAGCGCTCTCTGACTGACGACTGGAGACTTTCAGCCACACTGGGCCTTTCTATGATCGCGCTTCATTGGACTCGGGGTGTTTGTTTGGCGCGCGATGAAGGGCATTATTACCCGCTGAATGACTTAGTCAGGCCTACGTGACGTTGGAACGACCCAGTGCCTCACAATTTTACCGGTTTCTCTGTAGTTTCTCTCAGGCCGGACCTACAGTGTACCTTGCGTCCCAGTAGTAGGAGAGTGACAGGTAAGAGTTGCCAGGAGGCACTTTAGGCTCAGGGATTCTTTCAGTGCACTTCGGGGGGCCTCCCCAGAGGGAGAGCCAGGTTGAACGTAATACTGGCAGAAGCGTTGCCCTGGGGCTGCCTAACACGTGTACACGGCCTGCTCCGCAAGCGAGGATCAGTTCATTGCCCTCCCGCATGCGTAGAAAGAGCTGACCCCCAACAGCCTGTTCTGTGCTACGTTGCTCGGAAAACGAGAAGGGGACTCCCAGTGCACACGCTCTCCCTCAGGAGGGAATTCATACGTGACTCTCCTAGGCCTTACGGAAAGCCGTAGAGGAGTTAAAGCACTCTGGCATCGAGTCAGGGCTCAGGGAGATGGCTGCACACAAAACCCTGCTGACAGGAAGCACTCGTGCTTACCTCGAGGCTAGGGCTCGCGTTTACTTCGCACTTTAGCTAGGGCAAGCGTGGGATGAGCTCCTAGCAAGGCCCTGGAGACCCCCTGGATTCATAGGAGAAAACGCACTTTCTTCCCGGAGGCATGCCTAAGGGTGACTAGAAGACGGGTAACAACAATGTCTTTTCAGTCAGCCTTGAGGCCGCCACTATCTACCTTTCAAGTGGGGGGAATACTGCCTTTTTCCAGGCTTCTCAACGACAAACGGGATCACCCAGCACATACACCTATCTTCTCTGACAATCCAAAGGAGACCCTTGGAACACACTTCGGCCTTCTGCGATGAAACTTCTGGATGCAGTGTGTTCTGCATGTGGTGAATGGCATAATCCTCTAAATGCCCTCAGTAGGCCTAGGTGACTCTGGATGTCCCAAGTGCCTAGCAAGGCTCAGGGTAAATCTCTCTTTCGGGCCGGACCTAAAGGCCAGTTTCCGCATCACTTAGAGAGACGTCGAGCAGGAGCCCCCAAACTGCACTGGAGGCCCCGGTGGTTTCTTTCAGGGCAGCTTAGGTTTCCTCAATGTGGCCGACACGCCTGGAGCAAAAGCCTGCCAAGAACCGCGTTCCTGAGGCCGCTTC
This sequence comes from Mesoplodon mirus, assembly GCF_964341445.2. Taxonomy (NCBI): domain Eukaryota; kingdom Metazoa; phylum Chordata; class Mammalia; order Artiodactyla; family Ziphiidae; genus Mesoplodon; species Mesoplodon mirus. The sequence continues at coordinate 93,556,610 of NC_138976.1, read as the reverse complement.
GAAGCTGTGGCACGCTAGCCATAGAGAACACATTAGTCCCCGGCCCTTCCAACTGCATAGTGAGGGATGGTGTTCCCAGAGCTGTGTATCCCTTGATCGTGCTCAGAAGGCTTTGGGTACACCGTGTGCTTCCTTGGAAACAAGGGCCCACGTGAGAGCATTGAGTGCTGTGAGGCATACTAAAGGTAAAGGCGTCCATGGACTAAGACTTCCTGGAGACTGGTGCACCCCCTATCTCTGGCAGTGGGAAACTGTGCACCTTGCCTCGGGAACAGAGGTCACATTTACTTGGCACTTTAGCTACAGTTGGCTCCGGGGGTGAGCTCCCAGGAAGGAATCGCAAGCACGGGGTTTCTTTTGGAAAAACTCACTGCTCCTCAGAGGCATCTGCGGAGTGAAGCGTATCCTTGCTGGTGTGGTTTTCAGGCGGCTTGGAAGCTGCAACGCAGTTGCTTTCCGAAGGGGGGAAGCCGGGCTCCTCCCACATTCTCCAGTTTCCAACGTGACCACGCAGCACATTGAGCAGCGCTCTCTGACTGACGACTGGAGACTTTCAGCCACACTGGGCCTTTCTATGATCGCGCTTCATTGGACTCGGGGTGTTTGTTTGGCGCGCGATGAAGGGCATTATTACCCGCTGAATGACTTAGTCAGGCCTACGTGACGTTGGAACGACCCAGTGCCTCACAATTTTACCGGTTTCTCTGTAGTTTCTCTCAGGCCGGACCTACAGTGTACCTTGCGTCCCAGTAGTAGGAGAGTGACAGGTAAGAGTTGCCAGGAGGCACTTTAGGCTCAGGGATTCTTTCAGTGCACTTCGGGGGGCCTCCCCAGAGGGAGAGCCAGGTTGAACGTAATACTGGCAGAAGCGTTGCCCTGGGGCTGCCTAACACGTGTACACGGCCTGCTCCGCAAGCGAGGATCAGTTCATTGCCCTCCCGCATGCGTAGAAAGAGCTGACCCCCAACAGCCTGTTCTGTGCTACGTTGCTCGGAAAACGAGAAGGGGACTCCCAGTGCACACGCTCTCCCTCAGGAGGGAATTCATACGTGACTCTCCTAGGCCTTACGGAAAGCCGTAGAGGAGTTAAAGCACTCTGGCATCGAGTCAGGGCTCAGGGAGATGGCTGCACACAAAACCCTGCTGACAGGAAGCACTCGTGCTTACCTCGAGGCTAGGGCTCGCGTTTACTTCGCACTTTAGCTAGGGCAAGCGTGGGATGAGCTCCTAGCAAGGCCCTGGAGACCCCCTGGATTCATAGGAGAAAACGCACTTTCTTCCCGGAGGCATGCCTAAGGGTGACTAGAAGACGGGTAACAACAATGTCTTTTCAGTCAGCCTTGAGGCCGCCACTATCTACCTTTCAAGTGGGGGGAATACTGCCTTTTTCCAGGCTTCTCAACGACAAACGGGATCACCCAGCACATACACCTATCTTCTCTGACAATCCAAAGGAGACCCTTGGAACACACTTCGGCCTTCTGCGATGAAACTTCTGGATGCAGTGTGTTCTGCATGTGGTGAATGGCATAATCCTCTAAATGCCCTCAGTAGGCCTAGGTGACTCTGGATGTCCCAAGTGCCTAGCAAGGCTCAGGGTAAATCTCTCTTTCGGGCCGGACCTAAAGGCCAGTTTCCGCATCACTTAGAGAGACGTCGAGCAGGAGCCCCCAAACTGCACTGGAGGCCCCGGTGGTTTCTTTCAGGGCAGCTTAGGTTTCCTCAATGTGGCCGACACGCCTGGAGCAAAAGCCTGCCAAGAACCGCGTTCCTGAGGCCGCTTCGAAGCTGTGGCACGCTAGCCATAGAGAACACATTAGTCCCCGGCCCTTCCAACTGCATAGTGAGGGATGGTGTTCCCAGAGCTGTGTATCCCTTGATCGTGCTCAGAAGGCTTTGGGTACACCGTGTGCTTCCTTGGAAACAAGGGCCCACGTGAGAGCATTGAGTGCTGTGAGGCATACTAAAGGTAAAGGCGTCCATGGACTAAGACTTCCTGGAGACTGGTGCACCCCCTATCTCTGGCAGTGGGAAACTGTGCACCTTGCCTCGGGAACAGAGGTCACATTTACTTGGCACTTTAGCTACAGTTGGCTCCGGGGGTGAGCTCCCAGGAAGGAATCGCAAGCACGGGGTTTCTTTTGGAAAAACTCACTGCTCCTCAGAGGCATCTGCGGAGTGAAGCGTATCCTTGCTGGTGTGGTTTTCAGGCGGCTTGGAAGCTGCAACGCAGTTGCTTTCCGAAGGGGGGAAGCCGGGCTCCTCCCACATTCTCCAGTTTCCAACGTGACCACGCAGCACATTGAGCAGCGCTCTCTGACTGACGACTGGAGACTTTCAGCCACACTGGGCCTTTCTATGATCGCGCTTCATTGGACTCGGGGTGTTTGTTTGGCGCGCCATGAAGGGCATTATTACCCGCTGAATGACTTAGTCAGGCCTACGTGACGTTGGAACGACCCAGTGCCTCACAATTTTACCGGTTTCTCTGTAGTTTCTCTCAGGCCGGACCTACAGTGTACCTTGCGTCCCAGTAGTAGGAGAGTGACAGGTAAGAGTTGCCAGGAGGCACTTTAGGCTCAGGGATTCTTTCAGTGCACTTCGGGGGGCCTCCCCAGAGGGAGAGCCAGGTTGAACGTAATACTGGCAGAAGCGTTGCCCTGGGGCTGCCTAACACGTGTACACGGCCTGCTCCGCAAGCGAGGATCAGTTCATTGCCCTCCCGCATGCGTAGAAAGAGCTGACCCCCAACAGCCTGTTCTGTGCTACGTTGCTCGGAAAACGAGAAGGGGACTCCCAGTGCACACGCTCTCCCTCAGGAGGGAATTCATACGTGACTCTCCTAGGCCTTACGGAAAGCCGTAGAGGAGTTAAAGCACTCTGGCATCGAGTCAGGGCTCAGGGAGATGGCTGCACACAAAACCCTGCTGACAGGAAGCACTCGTGCTTACCTCGAGGCTAGGGCTCGCGTTTACTTCGCACTTTAGCTAGGGCAAGCGTGGGATGAGCTCCTAGCAAGGCCCTGGAGACCCCCTGGATTCATAGGAGAAAACGCACTTTCTTCCCGGAGGCATGCCTAAGGGTGACTAGAAGACGGGTAACAACAATGTCTTTTCAGTCAGCCTTGAGGCCGCCACTATCTACCTTTCAAGTGGGGGGAATACTGCCTTTTTCCAGGCTTCTCAACGACAAACGGGATCACCCAGCACATACACCTATCTTCTCTGACAATCCAAAGGAGACCCTTGGAACACACTTCGGCCTTCTGCGATGAAACTTCTGGATGCAGTGTGTTCTGCATGTGGTGAATGGCATAATCCTCTAAATGCCCTCAGTAGGCCTAGGTGACTCTGGATGTCCCAAGTGCCTAGCAAGGCTCAGGGTAAATCTCTCTTTCGGGCCGGACCTAAAGGCCAGTTTCCGCATCACTTAGAGAGACGTCGAGCAGGAGCCCCCAAACTGCACTGGAGGCCCCGGTGGTTTCTTTCAGGGCAGCTTAGGTTTCCTCAATGTGGCCGACACGCCTGGAGCAAAAGCCTGCCAAGAACCGCGTTCCTGAGGCCGCTTCGAAGCTGTGGCACGCTAGCCATAGAGAACACATTAGTCCCCGGCCCTTCCAACTGCATAGTGAGGGATGGTGTTCCCAGAGCTGTGTATCCCTTGATCGTGCTCAGAAGGCTTTGGGTACACCGTGTGCTTCCTTGGAAACAAGGGCCCACGTGAGAGCATTGAGTGCTGTGAGGCATACTAAAGGTAAAGGCGTCCATGGACTAAGACTTCCTGGAGACTGGTGCACCCCCTATCTCTGGCAGTGGGAAACTGTGCACCTTGCCTCGGGAACAGAGGTCACATTTACTTGGCACTTTAGCTACAGTTGGCTCCGGGGGTGAGCTCCCAGGAAGGAATCGCAAGCACGGGGTTTCTTTTGGAAAAACTCACTGCTCCTCAGAGGCATCTGCGGAGTGAAGCGTATCCTTGCTGGTGTGGTTTTCAGGCGGCTTGGAAGCTGCAACGCAGTTGCTTTCCGAAGGGGGGAAGCCGGGCTCCTCCCACATTCTCCAGTTTCCAACGTGACCACGCAGCACATTGAGCAGCGCTCTCTGACTGACGACTGGAGACTTTCAGCCACACTGGGCCTTTCTATGATCGCGCTTCATTGGACTCGGGGTGTTTGTTTGGCGCGCCATGAAGGGCATTATTACCCGCTGAATGACTTAGTCAGGCCTACGTGACGTTGGAACGACCCAGTGCCTCACAATTTTACCGGCTTCTCTGTAGTTTCTCTCAGGCCGGACCTACAGTGTACCTTGCGTCCCAGTAGTAGGAGAGTGACAGGTAAGAGTTGCCAGGAGGCACTTTAGGCTCAGGGATTCTTTCAGTGCACTTCGGGGGGCCTCCCCAGAGGGAGAGCCAGGTTGAACGTAATACTGGCAGAAGCGTTGCCCTGGGGCTGCCTAACACGTGTACACGGCCTGCTCCGCAAGCGAGGATCAGTTCATTGCCCTCCCGCATGCGTAGAAAGAGCTGACCCCCAACAGCCTGTTCTGTGCTACGTTGCTCGGAAAACGAGAAGGGGACTCCCAGTGCACACGCTCTCCCTCAGGAGGGAATTCATACGTGACTCTCCTAGGCCTTACGGAAAGCCGTAGAGGAGTTAAAGCACTCTGGCATCGAGTCAGGGCTCAGGGAGATGGCTGCACACAAAACCCTGCTGACAGGAAGCACTCGTGCTTACCTCGAGGCTAGGGCTCGCGTTTACTTCGCACTTTAGCTAGGGAAAGCGTGGGATGAGCTCCTAGCAAGGCCCTGGAGACCCCCTGGATTCATAGGAGAAAACGCACTTTCTTCCCGGAGGCATGCCTAAGGGTGACTAGAAGACGGGTAACAACAATGTCTTTTCAGTCAGCCTTGAGACCGCCACTATCTACCTTTCAAGTGGGGGGAATACTGCCTTTTTCCAGGCTTCTCAACGACAAACGGGATCACCCAGCACATACACCTATCTTCTCTGACAATCCAAAGGAGACCCTTGGAACACACTTCGGCCTTCTGCGATGAAACTTCTGGATGCAGTGTGTTCTGCATGTGGTGAATGGCATAATCCTCTAAATGCCCTCAGTAGGCCTAGGTGACTCTGGATGTCCCAAGTGCCTAGCAAGGCTCAGGGTAAATCTCTCTTTCGGGCCGGACCTAAAGGCCAGTTTCCGCATCACTTAGAGAGACGTCGAGCAGGAGCCCCCAAACTGCACTGGAGGCCCCGGTGGTTTCTTTCAGGGCAGCTTAGGTTTCCTCAATGTGGCCGACACGCCTGGAGCAAAAGCCTGCCAAGAACCGCGTTCCTGAGGCCGCTTCGAAGCTGTGGCACGCTAGCCATAGAGAACACATTAGTCCCCGGCCCTTCCAACTGCATAGTGAGGGATGGTGTTCCCAGAGCTGTGTATCCCTTGATCGTGCTCAGAAGGCTTTGGGTACACCGTGTGCTTCCTTGGAAACAAGGGCCCACGTGAGAGCATTGAGTGCTGTGAGGCATACTAAAGGTAAAGGCGTCCATGGACTAAGACTTCCTGGAGACTGGTGCACCCCCTATCTCTGGCAGTGGGAAACTGTGCACCTTGCCTCGGGACCAGAGGTCACATTTACTTGGCACTTTAGCTACAGTTGGCTCCGGGGGTGAGCTCCCAGGAAGGAATCGCAAGCACGGGGTTTCTTTTGGAAAAACTCACTGCTCCTCAGAGGCATCTGCGGAGTGAAGCGTATCCTTGCTGGTGTGGTTTTCAGGCGGCTTGGAAGCTGCAACGCAGTTGCTTTCCGAAGGGGGGAAGCCGGGCTCCTCCCACATTCTCCAGTTTCCAACGTGACCACGCAGCACATTGAGCAGCGCTCTCTGACTGACGACTGGAGACTTTCAGCCACACTGGGCCTTTCTATGATCGCACTTCATTGGACTCGGGGTGTTTGTTTGGCGCGCCATGAAGGGCATTATTACCCGCTGAATGACTTAGTCAGGCCTACGTGACGTTGGAACGACCCAGTGCCTCACAATTTTACCGGCTTCTCTGTAGTTTCTCTCAGGCCGGACCTACAGTGTACCTTGCGTCCCAGTAGTAGGAGAGTGACAGGTAAGAGTTGCCAGGAGGCACTTTAGGCTCAGGGATTCTTTCAGTGCACTTCGGGGGGCCTCCCCAGAGGGAGAGCCAGGTTGAATGTAATACTGGCAGAAGCGTTGCCCTGGGGCTGCCTAACACGTGTACACGGCCTGCTCCGCAAGCGAGGATCAGTTCATTGCCCTCCCGCATGCGTAGAAAGAGCTGACCCCCAACAGCCTGTTCTGTGCTACGTTGCTCGGAAAACGAGAAGGGGACTCCCAGTGCACACGCTCTCCCTCAGGAGGGAATTCATACGTGACTCTCCTAGGCCTTACGGAAAGCCGTAGAGGAGTTAAAGCACTCTGGCATCGAGTCAGGGCTCAGGGAGATGGCTGCACACAAAACCCTGCTGACAGGAAGCACTCGTGCTTACCTCGAGGCTAGGGCTCGCGTTTACTTCGCACTTTAGCTAGGGCAAGCGTGGGATGAGCTCCTAGCAAGGCCCTGGAGACCCCCTGGATTCATAGGAGAAAACGCACTTTCTTCCCGGAGGCATGCCTAAGGGTGACTAGAAGACGGGTAACAACAATGTCTTTTCAGTCAGCCTTGAGACCGCCACTATCTACCTTTCAAGTGGGGGGAATACTGCCTTTTTCCAGGCTTCTCAACTACAAACGGGATCACCCAGCACATACACCTATCTTCTCTGACAATCCAAAGGAGACCCTTGGAACACACTTCGGCCTTCTGCGATGAAACTTCTGGATGCAGTGTGTTCTGCATGTGGTGAATGGCATAATCCTCTAAATGCCCTCAGTAGGCCTAGGTGACTCTGGATGTCCCAAGTGCCTAGCAAGGCTCAGGGTAAATCTCTCTTTCGGGCCGGACCTAAAGGCCAGTTTCCGCATCACTTAGAGAGACGTCGAGCAGGAGCCCCCAAACTGCACTGGAGGCCCCGGTGGTTTCTTTCAGGGCAGCTTAGGTTTCCTCAATGTGGCCGACACGCCTGGAGCAAAAGCCTGCCAAGAACCGCGTTCCTGAGGCCGCTTCGAAGCTGTGGCACGCTAGCCATAGAGAACACATTAGTCCCCGGCCCTTCCAACTGCATAGTGAGGGATGGTGTTCCCAGAGCTGTGTATCCCTTGATCGTGCTCAGAAGGCTTTGGGTACACCGTGTGCTTCCTTGGAAACAAGGGCCCACGTGAGAGCATTGAGTGCTGTGAGGCATACTAAAGGTAAAGGCGTCCATGGACTAAGACTTCCTGGAGACTGGTGCACCCCCTATCTCTGGCAGTGGGAAACTGTGCACCTTGCCTCGGGAACAGAGGTCACATTTAGTTGGCACTTTAGCTACAGTTGGCTCCGGGGGTGAGCTCCCAGGAAGGAATCGCAAGCACGGGGTTTCTTTTGGAAAAACTCACTGCTCCTCAGAGGCATCTGCGGAGTGAAGCATATCCTTGCTGGTGTGGTTTTCAGGCGGCTTGGAAGCTGCAACGCAGTTGCTTTCCGAAGGGGGGAAGCCGGGCTCCTCCCACATTCTCCAGTTTCCAACGTGACCACGCAGCACATTGAGCAGCGCTCTCTGACTGATGACTGGAGACTTTCAGCCACACTGGGCCTTTCTATGATCGCGCTTCATTGGACTCGGGGTGTTTGTTTGGCGCGCCATGAAGGGCATTATTACCCGCTGAATGACTTAGTCAGGCCTACGTGACGTTGGAACGACCCAGTGCCTCACAATTTTACCGGTTTCTCTGTAGTTTCTCTCAGGCCGGACCTACAGTGTACCTTGCGTCCCAGTAGTAGGAGAGTGACAGGTAAGAGTTGCCAGGAGGCACTTTAGGCTCAGGGATTCTTTCAGTGCACTTCGGGGGGCCTCCCCAGAGGGAGAGCCAGGTTGAACGTAATACTGGCAGAAGCGTTGCCCTGGGGCTGCCTAACACGTGTACACGGCCTGCTCCGCAAGCGAGGATCAGTTCATTGCCCTCCCGCATGCGTAGAAAGAGCTGACCCCCAACAGCCTGTTCTGTGCTACGTTGCTCGGAAAACGAGAAGGGGACTCCCAGTGCACACGCTCTCCCTCAGGAGGGAATTCATACGTGACTCTCCTAGGCCTTACGGAAAGCCGTAGAGGAGTTAAAGCACTCTGGCATCGAGTCAGGGCTCAGGGAGATGGCTGCACACAAAACCCTGCTGACAGGAAGCACTCGTGCTTACCTCGAGGCTAGGGCTCGCGTTTACTTCGCACTTTAGCTAGGGAAAGCGTGGGATGAGCTCCTAGCAGGGCCCTGGAGACCCCCTGGATTCATAGGAGAAAACGCACTTTCTTCCCGGAGGCATGCCTAAGGGTGACTAGAAGACGGGTAACAACAATGTCTTTTCAGTCAGCCTTGAGGCCGCCACTATCTACCTTTCAAGTGGGGGGAATACTGCCTTTTTCCAGGCTTCTCAACGACAAACGGGATCACCCAGCACATACACCTATCTTCTCTGACAATCCAAAGGAGACCCTTGGAACACACTTCGGCCTTCTGCGATGAAACTTCTGGATGCAGTGTGTTCTGCATGTGGTGAATGGCATAATCCTCTAAATGCCCTCAGTAGGCCTAGGTGACTCTGGATGTCCCAAGTGCCTAGCAAGGCTCAGGGTAAATCTCTCTTTCGGGCCGGACCTAAAGGCCAGTTTCCGCATCACTTAGAGAGACGTCGAGCAGGAGCCCCCAAACTGCACTGGAGGCCCCGGTGGTTTCTTTCAGGGCAGCTTAGGTTTCCTCAATGTGGCCGACACGCCTGGAGCAAAAGCCTGCCAAGAACCGCGTTCCTGAGGCCGCTTCGAAGCTGTGGCACGCTAGCCATAGAGAACACATTAGTCCCCGGCCCTTCCAACTGCATAGTGAGGGATGGTGTTCCCAGAGCTGTGTATCCCTTGATCGTGCTCAGAAGGCTTTGGGTACACCGTGTGCTTCCTTGGAAACAAGGGCCCACGTGAGAGCATTGAGTGCTGTGAGGCATACTAAAGGTAAAGGCGTCCATGGACTAAGACTTCCTGGAGACTGGTGCACCCCCTATCTCTGGCAGTGGGAAACTGTGCACCTTGCCTCGGGAACAGAGGTCACATTTACTTGGCACTTTAGCTACAGTTGGCTCCGGGGGTGAGCTCCCAGGAAGGAATCGCAAGCACGGGGTTTCTTTTGGAAAAACTCACTGCTCCTCAGAGGCATCTGCGGAGTGAAGCGTATCCTTGCTGGTGTGGTTTTCAGGCGGCTTGGAAGCTGCAACGCAGTTGCTTTCCGAAGGGGGGAAGCCGGGCTCCTCCCACATTCTCCAGTTTCCAACGTGACCACGCAGCACATTGAGCAGCGCTCTCTGACTGATGACTGGAGACTTTCAGCCACACTGGGCCTTTCTATGATCGCGCTTCATTGGACTCGGGGTGTTTGTTTGGCGCGCCATGAAGGGCATTATTACCCGCTGAATGACTTAGTCAGGCCTACGTGACGTTGGAACGACCCAGTGCCTCACAATTTTACCGGTTTCTCTGTAGTTTCTCTCAGGCCGGACCTACAGTGTACCTTGCGTCCCAGTAGTAGGAGAGTGACAGGTAAGAGTTGCCAGGAGGCACTTTAGGCTCAGGGATTCTTTCAGTGCACTTCGGGGGGCCTCCCCAGAGGGAGAGCCAGGTTGAACGTAATACTGGCAGAAGCGTTGCCCTGGGGCTGCCTAACACGTGTACACGGCCTGCTCCGCAAGCGAGGATCAGTTCATTGCCCTCCCGCATGCGTAGAAAGAGCTGACCCCCAACAGCCTGTTCTGTGCTACGTTGCTCGGAAAACGAGAAGGGGACTCCCAGTGCACACGCTCTCCCTCAGGAGGGAATTCATACGTGACTCTCCTAGGCCTTACGGAAAGCCGTAGAGGAGTTAAAGCACTCTGGCATCGAGTCAGGGCTCAGGGAGATGGCTGCACACAAAACCCTGCTGACAGGAAGCACTCGTGCTTACCTCGAGGCTAGGGCTCGCGTTTACTTCGCACTTTAGCTAGGGCAAGCGTGGGATGAGCTCCTAGCAAGGCCCTGGAGACCCCCTGGATTCATAGGAGAAAACGCACTTTCTTCCCGGAGGCATGCCTAAGGGTGACTAGAAGACGGGTAACAACAATGTCTTTTCAGTCAGCCTTGAGGCCGCCACTATCTACCTTTCAAGTGGGGGGAATACTGCCTTTTTCCAGGCTTCTCAACGACAAACGGGATCACCCAGCACATACACCTATCTTCTCTGACAATCCAAAGGAGACCCTTGGAACACACTTCGGCCTTCTGCGATGAAACTTCTGGATGCAGTGTGTTCTGCATGTGGTGAATGGCATAATCCTCTAAATGCCCTCAGTAGGCCTAGGTGACTCTGGATGTCCCAAGTGCCTAGCAAGGCTCAGGGTAAATCTCTCTTTCGGGCCGGACCTAAAGGCCAGTTTCCGCATCACTTAGAGAGACGTCGAGCAGGAGCCCCCAAACTGCACTGGAGGCCCCGGTGGTTTCTTTCAGGGCAGCTTAGGTTTCCTCAATGTGGCCGACACGCCTGGAGCAAAAGCCTGCCAAGAACCGCGTTCCTGAGGCCGCTTCGAAGCTGTGGCACGCTAGCCATAGAGAACACATTAGTCCCCGGCCCTTCCAACTGCATAGTGAGGGATGGTGTTCCCAGAGCTGTGTATCCCTTGATCGTGCTCAGAAGGCTTTGGGTACACCGTGTGCTTCCTTGGAAACAAGGGCCCACGTGAGAGCATTGAGTGCTGTGAGGCATACTAAAGGTAAAGGCGTCCATGGACTAAGACTTCCTGGAGACTGGTGCACCCCCTATCTCTGGCAGTGGGAAACTGTGCACCTTGCCTCGGGACCAGAGGTCACATTTAGTTGGCACTTTAGCTACAGTTGGCTCCGGGGGTGAGCTCCCAGGAAGGAATCGCAAGCACGGGGTTTCTTTTGGAAAAACTCACTGCTCCTCAGAGGCATCTGCGGAGTGAAGCGTATCCTTGCTGGTGTGGTTTTCAGGCGGCTTGGAAGCTGCAACGCAGTTGCTTTCCGAAGGGGGGAAGCCGGGCTCCTCCCACATTCTCCAGTTTCCAACGTGACCACGCAGCACATTGAGCAGCGCTCTCTGACTGACGACTGGAGACTTTCAGCCACACTGGGCCTTTCTATGATCGCGCTTCATTGGACTCGGGGTGTTTGTTTGGCGCGCCATGAAGGGCATTATTACCCGCTGAATGACTTAGTCAGGCCTACGTGACGTTGGAACGACCCAGTGCCTCACAATTTTACCGGTTTCTCTGTAGTTTCTCTCAGGCCGGACCTACAGTGTACCTTGCGTCCCAGTAGTAGGAGAGTGAAAGGTAAGAGTTGCCAGGAGGCACTTTAGGCTCAGGGATTCTTTCAGTGCACTTCGGGGGGCCTCCCCAGAGGGAGAGCCAGGTTGAACGTAATACTGGCAGAAGCGTTGCCCTGGGGCTGCCTAACACGTGTACACGGCCTGCTCCGCAAGCGAGGATCAGTTCATTGCCCTCCCGCATGCGTAGAAAGAGCTGACCCCCAACAGCCTGTTCTGTGCTACGTTGCTCGGAAAACGAGAAGGGGACTCCCAGTGCACACGCTCTCCCTCAGGAGGGAATTCATACGTGACTCTCCTAGGCCTTACGGAAAGCCGTAGAGGAGTTAAAGCACTCTGGCATCGAGTCAGGGCTCAGGGAGATGGCTGCACACAAAACCCTGCTGACAGGAAGCACTCGTGCTTACCTCGAGGCTAGGGCTCGCGTTTACTTCGCACTTTAGCTAGGGAAAGCGTGGGATGAGCTCCTAGCAAGGCCCTGGAGATCCCCTGGATTCATAGGAGAAAACGCACTTTCTTCCCGGAGGCATGCCTAAGGGTGACTAGAAGACGGGTAACAACAATGTCTTTTCAGTCAGCCTTGAGACCGCCACTATCTACCTTTCAAGTGGGGGGAATACTGCCTTTTTCCAGGCTTCTCAACGACAAACGGGATCACCCAGCACATACACCTATCTTCTCTGACAATCCAAAGGAGACCCTTGGAACACACTTCGGCCTTCTGCGATGAAACTTCTGGATGCAGTGTGTTCTGCATGTGGTGAATGGCATAATCCTCTAAATGCCCTCAGTAGGCCTAGGTGACTCTGGATGTCCCAAGTGCCTAGCAAGGCTCAGGGTAAATCTCTCTTTCGGGCCGGACCTAAAGGCCAGTTTCCGCATCACTTAGAGAGACGTCGAGCAGGAGCCCCCAAACTGCACTGGAGGCCCCGGTGGTTTGTTTCAGGGCAGCTTAGGTTTCCTCAATGTGGCCGACACGCCTGGAGCAAAAGCCTGCCAAGAACCGCGTTCCTGAGGCCGCTTCGAAGCTGTGGCACGCTAGCCATAGAGAACACATTAGTCCCCGGCCCTTCCAACTGCATAGTGAGGGATGGTGTTCCCAGAGCTGTGTATCCCTTGATCGTGCTCAGAAGGCTTTGGGTACACCGTGTGCTTCCTTGGAAACAAGGGCCCACGTGAGAGCATTGAGTGCTGTGAGGCATACTAAAGGTAAAGGCGTCCATGGACTAAGACTTCCTGGAGACTGGTGCACCCCCTATCTCTGGCAGTGGGAAACTGTGCACCTTGCCTCGGGAACAGAGGTCACATTTAGTTGGCACTTTAGCTACAGTTGGCTCCGGGGGTGAGCTCCCAGGAAGGAATCGCAAGCACGGGGTTTCTTTTGGAAAAACTCACTGCTCCTCAGAGGCATCTGCGGAGTGAAGCGTATCCTTGCTGGTGTGGTTTTCAGGCGGCTTGGAAGCTGCAACGCAGTTGCTTTCCGAAGGGGGGAAGCCGGGCTCCTCCCACATTCTCCAGTTTCCAACGTGACCACGCAGCACATTGAGCAGCGCTCTCTGACTGACGACTGGAGACTTTCAGCCACACTGGGCCTTTCTATGATCGCGCTTCATTGGACTCGGGGTGTTTGTTTGGCGCGCCATGAAGGGCATTATTACCCGCTGAATGACTTAGTCAGGCCTACGTGACGTTGGAACGACCCAGTGCCTCACAATTTTACCGGTTTCTCTGTAGTTTCTCTCAGGCCGGACCTACAGTGTACCTTGCGTCCCAGTAGTAGGAGAGTGACAGGTAAGAGTTGCCAGGAGGCACTTTAGGCTCAGGGATTCTTTCAGTGCACTTCGGGGGGCCTCCCCAGAGGGAGAGCCAGGTTGAACGTAATACTGGCAGAAGCGTTGCCCTGGGGCTGCCTAACACGTGTACACGGCCTGCTCCGCAAGCGAGGATCAGTTCATTGCCCTCCCGCATGCGTAGAAAGAGCTGACCCCCAACAGCCTGTTCTGTGCTACGTTGCTCGGAAAACGAGAAGGGGACTCCCAGTGCACACGCTCTCCCTCAGGAGGGAATTCATACGTGACTCTCCTAGGCCTTACGGAAAGCCGTAGAGGAGTTAAAGCACTCTGGCATCGAGTCAGGGCTCAGGGAGATGGCTGCACACAAAACCCTGCTGACAGGAAGCACTCGTGCTTACCTCGAGGCTAGGGCTCGCGTTTACTTCGCACTTTAGCTAGGGCAAGCGTGGGATGAGCTCCTAGCAAGGCCCTGGAGACCCCCTGGATTCATAGGAGAAAACGCACTTTCTTCCCGGAGGCATGCCTAAGGGTGACTAGAAGACGGGTAACAACAATGTCTTTTCAGTCAGCCTTGAGGCCGCCACTATCTACCTTTCAAGTGGGGGGAATACTGCCTTTTTCCAGGCTTCTCAACGACAAACGGGATCACCCAGCACATACACCTATCTTCTCTGACAATCCAAAGGAGACCCTTGGAACACACTTCGGCCTTCTGCGATGAAACTTCTGGATGCAGTGTGTTCTGCATGTGGTGAATGGCATAATCCTCTAAATGCCCTCAGTAGGCCTAGGTGACTCTGGATGTCCCAAGTGCCTAGCAAGGCTCAGGGTAAATCTCTCTTTCGGGCCGGACCTAAAGGCCAGTTTCCGCATCACTTAGAGAGACGTCGAGCAGGAGCCCCCAAACTGCACTGGAGGCCCCGGTGGTTTCTTTCAGGGCAGCTTAGGTTTCCTCAATGTGGCCGACACGCCTGGAGCAAAAGCCTGCCAAGAACCGCGTTCCTGAGGCCGCTTCGAAGCTGTGGCACGCTAGCCATAGAGAACACATTAGTCCCCGGCCCTTCCAACTGCATAGTGAGGGATGGTGTTCCCAGAGCTGTGTATCCCTTGATCGTGCTCAGAAGGCTTTGGGTACACCGTGTGCTTCCTTGGAAACAAGGGCCCACGTGAGAGCATTGAGTGCTGTGAGGCATACTAAAGGTAAAGGCGTCCATGGACTAAGACTTCCTGGAGACTGGTGCACCCCCTATCTCTGGCAGTGGGAAACTGTGCACCTTGCCTCGGGAACAGAGGTCACATTTACTTGGCACTTTAGCTACAGTTGGCTCCGGGGGTGAGCTCCCAGGAAGGAATCGCAAGCACGGGGTTTCTTTTGGAAAAACTCACTGCTCCTCAGAGGCATCTGCGGAGTGAAGCGTATCCTTGCTGGTGTGGTTTTCAGGCGGCTTGGAAGCTGCAACGCAGTTGCTTTCCGAAGGGGGGAAGCCGGGCTCCTCCCACATTCTCCAGTTTCCAACGTGACCACGCAGCACATTGAGCAGCGCTCTCTGACTGATGACTGGAGACTTTCAGCCACACTGGGCCTTTCTATGATCGCGCTTCATTGGACTCGGGGTGTTTGTTTGGCGCGCCATGAAGGGCATTATTACCCGCTGAATGACTTAGTCAGGCCTACGTGACGTTGGAACGACCCAGTGCCTCACAATTTTACCGGTTTCTCTGTAGTTTCTCTCAGGCCGGACCTACAGTGTACCTTGCGTCCCAGTAGTAGGAGAGTGACAGGTAAGAGTTGCCAGGAGGCACTTTAGGCTCAGGGATTCTTTCAGTGCACTTCGGGGGGCCTCCCCAGAGGGAGAGCCAGGTTGAACGTAATACTGGCAGAAGCGTTGCCCTGGGGCTGCCTAACACGTGTACACGGCCTGCTCCGCAAGCGAGGATCAGTTCATTGCCCTCCCGCATGCGTAGAAAGAGCTGACCCCCAACAGCCTGTTCTGTGCTACGTTGCTCGGAAAACGAGAAGGGGACTCCCAGTGCACACGCTCTCCCTCAGGAGGGAATTCATACGTGACTCTCCTAGGCCTTACGGAAAGCCGTAGAGGAGTTAAAGCACTCTGGCATCGAGTCAGGGCTCAGGGAGATGGCTGCACACAAAACCCTGCTGACAGGAAGCACTCGTGCTTACCTCGAGGCTAGGGCTCGCGTTTACTTCGCACTTTAGCTAGGGCAAGCGTGGGATGAGCTCCTAGCAAGGCCCTGGAGACCCCCTGGATTCATAGGAGAAAACGCACTTTCTTCCCGGAGGCATGCCTAAGGGTGACTAGAAGACGGGTAACAACAATGTCTTTTCAGTCAGCCTTGAGGCCGCCACTATCTACCTTTCAAGTGGGGGGAATACTGCCTTTTTCCAGGCTTCTCAACGACAAACGGGATCACCCAGCACATACACCTATCTTCTCTGACAATCCAAAGGAGACCCTTGGAACACACTTCGGCCTTCTGCGATGAAACTTCTGGATGCAGTGTGTTCTGCATGTGGTGAATGGCATAATCCTCTAAATGCCCTCAGTAGGCCTAGGTGACTCTGGATGTCCCAAGTGCCTAGCAAGGCTCAGGGTAAATCTCTCTTTCGGGCCGGACCTAAAGGCCAGTTTCCGCATCACTTAGAGAGACGTCGAGCAGGAGCCCCCAAACTGCACTGGAGGCCCCGGTGGTTTCTTTCAGGGCAGCTTAGGTTTCCTCAATGTGGCCGACACGCCTGGAGCAAAAGCCTGCCAAGAACCGCGTTCCTGAGGCCGCTTCGAAGCTGTGGCACGCTAGCCATAGAGAACACATTAGTCCCCGGCCCTTCCAACTGCATAGTGAGGGATGGTGTTCCCAGAGCTGTGTATCCCTTGATCGTGCTCAGAAGGCTTTGGGTACACCGTGTGCTTCCTTGGAAACAAGGGCCCACGTGAGAGCATTGAGTGCTGTGAGGCATACTAAAGGTAAAGGCGTCCATGGACTAAGACTTCCTGGAGACTGGTGCACCCCCTATCTCTGGCAGTGGGAAACTGTGCACCTTGCCTCGGGAACAGAGGTCACATTTACTTGGCACTTTAGCTACAGTTGGCTCCGGGGGTGAGCTCCCAGGAAGGAATCGCAAGCACGGGGTTTCTTTTGGAAAAACTCACTGCTCCTCAGAGGCATCTGCGGAGTGAAGCGTATCCTTGCTGGTGTGGTTTTCAGGCGGCTTGGAAGCTGCAACGCAGTTGCTTTCCGAAGGGGGGAAGCCGGGCTCCTCCCACATTCTCCAGTTTCCAACGTGACCACGCAGCACATTGAGCAGCGCTCTCTGACTGACGACTGGAGACTTTCAGCCACACTGGGCCTTTCTATGATCGCGCTTCATTGGACTCGGGGTGTTTGTTTGGCGCGCCATGAAGGGCATTATTACCCGCTGAATGACTTAGTCAGGCCTACGTGACGTTGGAACGACCCAGTGCCTCACAATTTTACCGGTTTCTCTGTAGTTTCTCTCAGGCCGGACCTACAGTGTACCTTGCGTCCCAGTAGTAGGAGAGTGACAGGTAAGAGTTGCCAGGAGGCACTTTAGGCTCAGGGATTCTTTCAGTGCACTTCGGGGGGCCTCCCCAGAGGGAGAGCCAGGTTGAATGTAATACTGGCAGAAGCGTTGCCCTGGGGCTGCCTAACACGTGTACACGGCCTGCTCCGCAAGCGAGGATCAGTTCATTGCCCTCCCGCATGCGTAGAAAGAGCTGACCCCCAACAGCCTGTTCTGTGCTACGTTGCTCGGAAAACGAGAAGGGGACTCCCAGTGCACACGCTCTCCCTCAGGAGGGAATTCATACGTGACTCTCCTAGGCCTTACGGAAAGCCGTAGAGGACTTAAAGCACTCTGGCATCGAGTCAGGGCTCAGGGAGATGGCTGCACACAAAACCCTGCTGACAGGAAGCACTCGTGCTTACCTCGAGGCTAGGGCTCGCGTTTACTTCGCACTTTAGCTAGGGCAAGCGTGGGATGACCTCCTAGCAAGGCCCTGGAGACCCCCTGGATTCATAGGAGAAAACGCACTTTCTTCCCGGAGGCATGCCTAAGGGTGACTAGAAGACGGGTAACAACAATGTCTTTTCAGTCAGCCTTGAGACCGCCACTATCTACCTTTCAAGTGGGGGGAATACTGCCTTTTTCCAGGCTTCTCAACTACAAACGGGATCACCCAGCACATACACCTATCTTCTCTGACAATCCAAAGGAGACCCTTGGAACACACTTCGGCCTTCTGCGATGAAACTTCTGGATGCAGTGTGTTCTGCATGTGGTGAATGGCATAATCCTCTAAATGCCCTCAGTAGGCCTAGGTGACTCTGGATGTCCCAAGTGCCTAGCAAGGCTCAGGGTAAATCTCTCTTTCGGGCCGGACCTAAAGGCCAGTTTCCGCATCACTTAGAGAGACGTCGAGCAGGAGCCCCCAAACTGCACTGGAGGCCCCGGTGGTTTCTTTCAGGGCAGCTTAGGTTTCCTCAATGTGGCCGACACGCCTGGAGCAAAAGCCTGCCAAGAACCGCGTTCCTGAGGCCGCTTCGAAGCTGTGGCACGCTAGCCATAGAGAACACATTAGTCCCCGGCCCTTCCAACTGCATAGTGAGGGATGGTGTTCCCAGAGCTGTGTATCCCTTGATCGTGCTCAGAAGGCTTTGGGTACACCGTGTGCTTCCTTGGAAACAAGGGCCCACGTGAGAGCATTGAGTGCTGTGAGGCATACTAAAGGTAAAGGCGTCCATGGACTAAGACTTCCTGGAGACTGGTGCACCCCCTATCTCTGGCAGTGGGAAACTGTGCACCTTGCCTCGGGACCAGAGGTCACATTTAGTTGGCACTTTAGCTACAGTTGGCTCCGGGGGTGAGCTCCCAGGAAGGAATCGCAAGCACGGGGTTTCTTTTGGAAAAACTCACTGCTCCTCAGAGGCATCTGCGGAGTGAAGCGTATCCTTGCTGGTGTGGTTTTCAGGCGGCTTGGAAGCTGCAACGCAGTTGCTTTCCGAAGGGGGGAAGCCGGGCTCCTCCCACATTCTCCAGTTTCCAACGTGACCACGCAGCACATTGAGCAGCGCTCTCTGACTGACGACTGGAGACTTTCAGCCACACTGGGCCTTTCTATGATCGCGCTTCATTGGACTCGGGGTGTTTGTTTGGCGCGCCATGAAGGGCATTATTACCCGCTGAATGACTTAGTCAGGCCTACGTGACGTTGGAACGACCCAGTGCCTCACAATTTTACCGGTTTCTCTGTAGTTTCTCTCAGGCCGGACCTACAGTGTACCTTGCGTCCCAGTAGTAGGAGAGTGACAGGTAAGAGTTGCCAGGAGGCACTTTAGGCTCAGGGATTCTTTCAGTGCACTTCGGGGGGCCTCCCCAGAGGGAGAGCCAGGTTGAACGTAATACTGGCAGAAGCGTTGCCCTGGGGCTGCCTAACACGTGTACACGGCCTGCTCCGCAAGCGAGGATCAGTTCATTGCCCTCCCGCATGCGTAGAAAGAGCTGACCCCCAACAGCCTGTTCTGTGCTACGTTGCTCAGAAAACGAGAAGGGGACTCCCAGTGCACACGCTCTCCCTCAGGAGGGAATTCATACGTGACTCTCCTAGGCCTTACGGAAAGCCGTAGAGGAGTTAAAGCACTCTGGCATCGAGTCAGGGCTCAGGGAGATGGCTGCACACAAAACCCTGCTGACAGGAAGCACTCGTGCTTACCTCGAGGCTAGGCCTCGCGTTTACTTCGCACTTTAGCTAGGGCAAGCGTGGGATGAGCTCCTAGCAAGGCCCTTGAGACCCCCTGGATTCATAGGAGAAAACGCACTTTCTTCCCGGAGGCATGCCTAAGGGTGACTAGAAGACGGGTAACAACAATGTCTTTTCAGTCAGCCTTGAGGCCGCCACTATCTACCTTTCAAGTGGGGGGAATACTGCCTTTTTCCAGGCTTCTCAACTACAAACGGGATCACCCAGCACATACACCTATCTTCTCTGACAATCCAAAGGAGACCCTTGGAACACACTTCGGCCTTCTGCGATGAAACTTCTGGATGCAGTGTGTTCTGCATGTGGTGAATGGCATAATCCTCTAAATGCCCTCAGTAGGCCTAGGTGACTCTGGATGTCCCAAGTGCCTAGCAAGGCTCAGGGTAAATCTCTCTTTCGGGCCGGACCTAAAGGCCAGTTTCCGCATCACTTAGAGAGACGTCGAGCAGGAGCCCCCAAACTGCACTGGAGGCCCCGGTGGTTTCTTTCAGGGCAGCTTAGGTTTCCTCAATGTGGCCGACACGCCTGGAGCAAAAGCCTGCCAAGAACCGCGTTCCTGAGGCCGCTTCGAAGCTGTGGCACGCTAGCCATAGAGAACACATTAGTCCCCGGCCCTTCCAACTGCATAGTGAGGGATGGTGTTCCCAGAGCTGTGTATCCCTTGATCGTGCTCAGAAGGCTTTGGGTACACCGTGTGCTTCCTTGGAAACAAGGGCCCACGTGAGAGCATTGAGTGCTGTGAGGCATACTAAAGGTAAAGGCGTCCATGGACTAAGACTTCCTGGAGACTGGTGCACCCCCTATCTCTGGCAGTGGGAAACTGTGCACCTTGCCTCGGGACCAGAGGTCACATTTAGTTGGCACTTTAGCTACAGTTGGCTCCGGGGGTGAGCTCCCAGGAAGGAATCGCAAGCACGGGGTTTCTTTTGGAAAAACTCACTGCTCCTCAGAGGCATCTGCGGAGTGAAGCGTATCCTTGCTGGTGTGGTTTTCAGGCGGCTTGGAAGCTGCAACGCAGTTGCTTTCCGAAGGGGGGAAGCCGGGCTCCTCCCACATTCTCCAGTTTCCAACGTGACCACGCAGCACATTGAGCAGCGCTCTCTGACTGACGACTGGAGACTTTCAGCCACACTGGGCCTTTCTATGATCGCACTTCATTGGACTCGGGGTGTTTGTTTGGCGCGCCATGAAGGGCATTATTACCCGCTGAATGACTTAGTCAGGCCTACGTGACGTTGGAACGACCCAGTGCCTCACAATTTTACCGGTTTCTCTGTAGTTTCTCTCAGGCCGGACCTACAGTGTACCTTGCGTCCCAGTAGTAGGAGAGTGACAGGTAAGAGTTGCCAGGAGGCACTTTAGGCTCAGGGATTCTTTCAGTGCACTTCGGGGGGCCTCCCCAGAGGGAGAGCCAGGTTGAACGTAATACTGGCAGAAGCGTTGCCCTGGGGCTGCCTAACACGTGTACACGGCCTGCTCCGCAAGCAAGGATCAGTTCATTGCCCTCCCGCATGCGTAGAAAGAGCTGACCCCCAACAGCCTGTTCTGTGCTACGTTGCTCGGAAAACGAGAAGGGGACTCCCAGTGCACACGCTCTCCCTCAGGAGGGAATTCATACGTGACTCTCCTAGGCCTTACGGAAAGCCGTAGAGGACTTAAAGCACTCTGGCATCGAGTCAGGGCTCAGGGAGATGGCTGCACACAAAACCCTGCTGACAGGAAGCACTCGTGCTTACCTCGAGGCTAGGGTTCGCGTTTACTTCGCACTTTAGCTAGGGAAAGCGTGGGATGAGCTCCTAGCAAGGCCCTGGAGACCCCCTGGATTCATAGGAGAAAACGCACTTTCTTCCCGGAGGCATGCCTAAGGGTGACTAGAAGACGGGTAACAACAATGTCTTTTCAGTCAGCCTTGAGGCCGCCACTATCTACCTTTCAAGTGGGGGGAATACTGCCTTTTTCCAGGCTTCTCAACTACAAACGGGATCACCCAGCACATACACCTATCTTCTCTGACAATCCAAAGGAGACCCTTGGAACACACTTCGGCCTTCTGCGATGAAACTTCTGGATGCAGTGTGTTCTATATGTGGTGAATGGCATAATCCTCTAAATGCCCTCAGTAGGCCTAGGTGACTCTGGATGTCCCAAGTGCCTAGCAAGGCTCAGGGTAAATCTCTCTTTCGGGCCGGACCTAAAGGCCAGTTTCCGCATCACTTAGAGAGACGTCGAGCAGGAGCCCCCAAACTGCACTGGAGGCCCCGGTGGTTTCTTTCAGGGCAGCTTAGGTTTCCTCAATGTGGCCGACACGCCTGGAGCAAAAGCCTGCCAAGAACCGCGTTCCTGAGGCCGCTTCGAAGCTGTGGCACGCTAACCATAGAGAACACATTAGTCCCCGGCCCTTCCAACTGCATAGTGAGGGACGGTGTTCCCAGAGCTGTGTATCCCTTGATCGTGCTCAGAAGGCTTTGGGTACACCGTGTGCTTCCTTGGAAACAAGGGCCCACGTGAGAGCATTGAGTGCTGTGAGGCATACTAAAGGTAAAGGCGTCCATGGACTAAGACTTCCTGGAGACTGGTGCACCCCCTATCTCTGGCAGTGGGAAACTGTGCAACTTGCCTTGGGAACAGAGGTCACATTTAGTTGGCACTTTAGCTACAGTTGGCTCCGGGGGTGAGCTCCCAGGAAGGAATCGCAAGCACGGGGTTTCTTTTGGAAAAACTCACTGCTCCACAGAGGCATCTGCGGAGTAAAGCGTATCCTTGCTGGTGTGGTTTTCAGGCGGCTTGGAAGCTGCAACGCAGTTGCTTTCCGAAGGGGGGAAGCCGGGCTCCTCCCACATTCTCCAGTTTCCAACGTGACCACGCAGCACATTGAGCAGCGCTCTCTGACTGACGACTGGAGACTTTCAGCCACACTGGGCCTTTCTATGATCGCGCTTCATTGGACTCGGGGTGTTTGTTTGGCGCGCCATGAAGGGCATTATTACCCGCTGAATGACTTAGTCAGGCCTACGTGACGTTGGAACGACCCAGTGCCTCACAAGTTTACCGGTTTCTCTGTAGTTTCTCTCAGGCCGGACCTACAGTGTACCTTGCGTCCCAGTAGTAGGAGAGTGACAGGTAAGAGTTGCCAGGAGGCACTTTAGGCTCAGGGATTCTTTCAGTGCACTTCGGGGGGCCTCCCCAGAGGGAGAGCCAGGTTGAATGTAATACTGGCAGAAGCGTTGCCCTGGGGCTGCCTAACACGTGTACACGGCCTGCTCCGCAAGCGAGGATCAGTTCATTGCCCTCCCGCATGCGTAGAAAGAGCTGACCCCCAACAGCCTGTTCTGTGCTACGTTGCTCGGAAAACGAGAAGGGGACTCCCAGTGCACACGCTCTCCCTCAGGAGGGAATTCATACGTGACTCTCCTAGGCCTTACGGAAAGCCGTAGAGGAGTTAAAGCACTCTGGCATCGAGTCAGGGCTCAGGGAGATGGCTGCACACAAAACCCTGCTGACAGGAAGCACTCGTGCTTACCTCGAGGCTAGGGCTCGCGTTTACTTCGCACTTTAGCTAGGGCAAGCGTGGGATGACCTCCTAGCAAGGCCCTGGAGACCCCCTGGATTCATAGGAGAAAACGCACTTTCTTCCCGGAGGCATGCCTAAGGGTGACTAGAAGACGGGTAACAACAATGTCTTTTCAGTCAGCCTTGAGACCGCCACTATCTACCTTTCAAGTGGGGGGAATACTGCCTTTTTCCAGGCTTCTCAACTACAAACGGGATCACCCAGCACATACACCTATCTTCTCTGACAATCCAAAGGAGACCCTTGGAACACACTTCGGCCTTCTGCGATGAAACTTCTGGATGCAGTGTGTTCTGCATGTGGTGAATGGCATAATCCTCTAAATGCCCTCAGTAGGCCTAGGTGACTCTGGATGTCCCAAGTGCCTAGCAAGGCTCAGGGTAAATCTCTCTTTCGGGCCGGACCTAAAGGCCAGTTTCCGCATCACTTAGAGAGACGTCGAGCAGGAGCCCCCAAACTGCACTGGAGGCCCCGGTGGTTTCTTTCAGGGCAGCTTAGGTTTCCTCAATGTGGCCGACACGCCTGGAGCAAAAGCCTGCCAAGAACCGCGTTCCTGAGGCCGCTTCGAAGCTGTGGCACGCTAGCCATAGAGAACACATTAGTCCCCGGCCCTTCCAACTGCATAGTGAGGGATGGTGTTCCCAGAGCTGTGTATCCCTTGATCGTGCTCAGAAGGCTTTGGGTACACCGTGTGCTTCCTTGGAAACAAGGGCCCACGTGAGAGCATTGAGTGCTGTGAGGCATACTAAAGGTAAAGGCGTCCATGGACTAAGACTTCCTGGAGACTGGTGCACCCCCTATCTCTGGCAGTGGGAAACTGTGCACCTTGCCTCGGGAACAGAGGTCACATTTACTTGGCACTTTAGCTACAGTTGGCTCCGGGGGTGAGCTCCCAGGAAGGAATCGCAAGCACGGGGTTTCTTTTGGAAAAACTCACTGCTCCTCAGAGGCATCTGCGGAGTGAAGCGTATCCTTGCTGGTGTGGTTTTCAGGCGGCTTGGAAGCTGCAACGCAGTTGCTTTCCGAAGGGGGGAAGCCGGGCTCCTCCCACATTCTCCAGTTTCCAACGTGACCACGCAGCACATTGAGCAGCGCTCTCTGACTGATGACTGGAGACTTTCAGCCACACTGGGCCTTTCTATGATCGCGCTTCATTGGACTCGGGGTGTTTGTTTGGCGCGCCATGAAGGGCATTATTACCCGCTGAATGACTTAGTCAGGCCTACGTGACGTTGGAACGACCCAGTGCCTCACAATTTTACCGGTTTCTCTGTAGTTTCTCTCAGGCCGGACCTACAGTGTACCTTGCGTCCCAGTAGTAGGAGAGTGACAGGTAAGAGTTGCCAGGAGGCACTTTAGGCTCAGGGATTCTTTCAGTGCACTTCGGGGGGCCTCCCCAGAGGGAGAGCCAGGTTGAACGTAATACTGGCAGAAGCGTTGCCCTGGGGCTGCCTAACACGTGTACACGGCCTGCTCCGCAAGCGAGGATCAGTTCATTGCCCTCCCGCATGCGTAGAAAGAGCTGACCCCCAACAGCCTGTTCTGTGCTACGTTGCTCGGAAAACGAGAAGGGGACTCCCAGTGCACACGCTCTCCCTCAGGAGGGAATTCATACGTGACTCTCCTAGGCCTTACGGAAAGCCGTAGAGGAGTTAAAGCACTCTGGCATCGAGTCAGGGCTCAGGGAGATGGCTGCACACAAAACCCTGCTGACAGGAAGCACTCGTGCTTACCTCGAGGCTAGGCCTCGCGTTTACTTCGCACTTTAGCTAGGGCAAGCGTGGGATGAGCTCCTAGCAAGGCCCTTGAGACCCCCTGGATTCATAGGAGAAAACGCACTTTCTTCCCGGAGGCATGCCTAAGGGTGACGAGAAGACGGGTAACAACAATGTCTTTTCAGTCAGCCTTGAGGCCGCCACTATCTACCTTTCAAGTGGGGGGAATACTGCCTTTTTCCAGGCTTCTCAACTACAAACGGGATCACCCAGCACATACACCTATCTTCTCTGACAATCCAAAGGAGACCCTTGGAACACACTTCGGCCTTCTGCGATGAAACTTCTGGATGCAGTGTGTTCTGCATGTGGTGAATGGCATAATCCTCTAAATGCCCTCAGTAGGCCTAGGTGACTCTGGATGTCCCAAGTGCCTAGCAAGGCTCAGGGTAAATCTCTCTTTCGGGCCGGACCTAAAGGCCAGTTTCCGCATCACTTAGAGAGACGTCGAGCAGGAGCCCCCAAACTGCACTGGAGGCCCCGGTGGTTTCTTTCAGGGCAGCTTAGGTTTCCTCAATGTGGCCGACACGCCTGGAGCAAAAGCCTGCCAAGAACCGCGTTCCTGAGGCCGCTTCCAAGCTGTGGCACGCTAGCCATAGAGAACACATTAGTCCCCGGCCCTTCCAACTGCATAGTGAGGGATGGTGTTCCCAGAGCTGTGTATCCCTTGATCGTGCTCAGAAGGCTTTGGGTACACCGTGTGCTTCCTTGGAAACAAGGGCCCACGTGAGAGCATTGAGTGCTGTGAGGCATACTAAAGGTAAAGGCGTCCATGGACTAAGACTTCCTGGAGACTGGTGCACCCCCTATCTCTGGCAGTGGGAAACTGTGCACCTTGCCTCGGGAACAGAGGTCACATTTACTTGGCACTTTAGCTACAGTTGGCTCCGGGGGTGAGCTCCCAGGAAGGAATCGCAAGCACGGGGTTTCTTTTGGAAAAACTCACTGCTCCTCAGAGGCATCTGCGGAGTGAAGCGTATCCTTGCTGGTGTGGTTTTCAGGCGGCTTGGAAGCTGCAACGCAGTTGCTTTCCGAAGGGGGGAAGCCGGGCTCCATCCACATTCTCCAGTTTCCAACATGACCACGCAGCACATTGAGCAGCGCTCTCTGACTGACGACTGGAGACTTTCAGCCACACTGGGCCTTTCTATGATCGCGCTTCATTGGACTCGGGGTGTTTGTTTGGCGCGCCATGAAGGGCATTATTACCCGCTGAATGACTTAGTCAGGCCTACATGACGTTGGAACGACCCAGTGCCTCACAATTTTACCGGTTTCTCTGTAGTTTCTCTCAGGCCGGACCTACAGTGTACCTTGCGTCCCAGTAGTAGGAGAGTGACAGGTAAGAGTTGCCAGGAGGCACTTTAGGCTCAGGGATTCTTTCAGTGCACTTCGGGGGGCCTCCCCAGAGGGAGAGCCAGGTTGAACGTAATACTGGCAGAAGCGTTGCCCTGGGGCTGCCTAACACGTGTACACGGCCTGCTCCGCAAGCGAGGATCAGTTCATTGCCCTCCCGCATGCGTAGAAAGAGCTGACCCCCAACAGCCTGTTCTGTGCTACGTTGCTCCGAAAACGAGAAGGGGACTCCCAGTGCACACGCTCTCCCTCAGGAGGGAATTCATACGTGACTCTCCTAGGCCTTACGGAAAGCCGTAGAGGAGTTAAAGCACTCTGGCATCGAGTCAGGGCTCAGGGAGATGGCTGCACACAAAACCCTGCTGACAGGAAGCACTCGTGCTTACCTCGAGGCTAGGCCTCGCGTTTACTTCGCACTTTAGCTAGGGCAAGCGTGGGATGAGCTCCTAGCAAGGCCCTGGAGACCCCCTGGATTCATAGGAGAAAACGCACTTTCTTCCCGGAGGCATGCCTAAGGGTGACTAGAAGACGGGTAACAACAATGTCTTTTCAGTCAGCCTTGAGGCCGCCACTATCTACCTTTCAAGTGGGGGGAATACTGCCTTTTTCCAGGCTTCTCAACTACAAACGGGATCACCCAGCACATACACCTATCTTCTCTGACAATCCAAAGGAGACCCTTGGAACACACTTCGGCCTTCTGCGATGAAACTTCTGGATGCAGTGTGTTCTGCATGTGGTGAATGGCATAATCCTCTAAATGCCCTCAGTAGGCCTAGGTGACTCTGGATGTCCCAAGTGCCTAGCAAGGCTCAGGGTAAATCTCTCTTTCGGGCCGGACCTAAAGGCCAGTTTCCGCATCACTTAGAGAGACGTCGAGCAGGAGCCCCCAAACTGCACTGGAGGCCCCGGTGGTTTCTTTCAGGGCAGCTTAGGTTTCCTCAATGTGGCCGACACGCCTGGAGCAAAAGCCTGCCAAGAACCGCGTTCCTGAGGCCGCTTCGAAGCTGTGGCACGCTAGCCATAGAGAACACATTAGTCCCCGGCCCTTCCAACTGCATAGTGAGGGATGGTGTTCCCAGAGCTGTGTATCCCTTGATCGTGCTCAGAAGGCTTTGGGTACACCGTGTGCTTCCTTGGAAACAAGGGCCCACGTGAGAGCATTGAGTGCTGTGAGGCATACTAAAGGTAAAGGCGTCCATGGACTAAGACTTCCTGGAGACTGGTGCACCCCCTATCTCTGGCAGTGGGAAACTGTGCACCTTGCCTCGGGAACAGAGGTCACATTTACTTGGCACTTTAGCTACAGTTGGCTCCGGGGGTGAGCTCCCAGGAAGGAATCGCAAGCATGGGGTTCCTTTGGAAAAACTCACTGCTCCTCAGAGGCATCTGCGGAGTGAAGCGTATCCTTGCTGGTGTGGTTTTCAGGCGGCTTGGAAGCTGCAACGCAGTTGCTTTCCGAAGGGGGGAAGCCGGGCTCCTCCCACATTCTCCAGTTTCCAACGTGACCACGCAGCACATTGAGCAGCGCTCTCTGACTGACGACTGGAGACTTTCAGCCACACTGGGCCTTTCTATGATCGCGCTTCATTGGACTCGGGGTGTTTGTTTGGCGCGCCATGAAGGGCATTATTACCCGCTGAATGACTTAGTCAGGCCTACGTGACGTTGGAACGACCCAGTGCCTCACAATTTTACCGGTTTCTCTGTAGTTTCTCTCAGGCCGGACCTACAGTGTACCTTGCGTCCCAGTAGTAGGAGAGTGACAGGTAAGAGTTGCCAGGAGGCACTTTAGGCTCAGGGATTCTTTCAGTGCACTTCGGGGGGCCTCCCCAGAGGGAGAGCCAGGTTGAACGTAATACTGGCAGAAGCGTTGCCCTGGGGCTGCCTAACACGTGTACACGGCCTGCTCCGCAAGCGAGGATCAGTTCATTGCCCTCCCGCATGCGTAGAAAGAGCTGACCCCCAACAGCCTGTTCTGTGCTACGTTGCTCGGAAAACGAGAAGGGGACTCCCAGTGCACACGCTCTCCCTCAGGAGGGAATTCATACGTGACTCTCCTAGGCCTTACGGAAAGCCGTAGAGGAGTTAAAGCACTCTGGCATCGAGTCAGGGCTCAGGGAGATGGCTGCACACAAAACCCTGCTGACAGGAAGCACTCGTGCTTACCTCGAGGCTAGGGCTCGCGTTTACTTCGCACTTTAGCTAGGGCAAGCGTGGGATGAGCTCCTAGCAGGGCCCTGGAGACCCCCTGGATTCATAGGAGAAAACGCACTTTCTTCCCGGAGGCATGCCTAAGGGTGACTAGAAGACGGGTAACAACAATGTCTTTTCAGTCAGCCTTGAGGCCGCCACTATCTACCTTTCAAGTGGGGGGAATACTGCCTTTTTCCAGGCTTCTCAACTACAAACGGGATCACCCAGCACATACACCTATCTTCTCTGACAATCCAAAGGAGACCCTTGGAACACACTTCGGCCTTCTGCGATGAAACTTCTGGATGCAGTGTGTTCTATATGTGGTGAATGGCATAATCCTCTAAATGCCCTCAGTAGGCCTAGGTGACTCTGGATGTCCCAAGTGCCTAGCAAGGCTCAGGGTAAATCTCTCTTTCGGGCCGGACCTAAAGGCCAGTTTCCGCATCACTTAGAGAGACGTCGAGCAGGAGCCCCCAAACTGCACTGGAGGCCCCGGTGGTTTGTTTCAGGGCAGCTTAGGTTTCCTCAATGTGGCCGACACGCCTGGAGCAAAAGCCTGCCAAGAACCGCATTCCTGAGGCCGCTTCGAAGCTGTGGCACGCTAGCCATAGAGAACACATTAGTCCCCGGCCCTTCCAACTGCATAGTGAGGGACGGTGTTCCCAGAGCTGTGTATCCCTTGATCGTGCTCAGAAGGCTTTGGGTACACCGTGTGCTTCCTTGGAAACAAGGGCCCACGTGAGAGCATTGAGTGCTGTGAGGCATACTAAAGGTAAAGGCGTCCATGGACTAAGACTTCCTGGAGACTGGTGCACCCCCTATCTCTGGCAGTGGGAAACTGTGCACCTTGCCTCGGGAACAGAGGTCACATTTAGTTGGCACTTTAGCTACAGTTGGCTCCGGGGGTGAGCTCCCAGGAAGGAATCGCAAGCACGGGGTTTCTTTTGGAAAAACTCACTGCTCCTCAGAGGCATCTGCGGAGTGAAGCGTATCCTTGCTGGTGTGGTTTTCAGGCGGCTTGGAAGCTGCAACGCAGTTGCTTTCCGAAGGGGGGAAGCCGGGCTCCTCCCACATTCTCCAGTTTCCAACGTGACCACGCAGCACATTGAGCAGCGCTCTCTGACTGACGACTGGAGACTTTCAGCCACACTGGGCCTTTCTAGGATCGCGCTTCATTGGACTCGGGGTGTTTGTTTGGCGCGCCATGAAGGGCATTATTACCCGCTGAATGACTTAGTCAGGCCTACGTGACGTTGGAACGACCCAGTGCCTCACAATTTTACCGGTTTCTCTGTAGTTTCTCTCAGGCCGGACCTACAGTGTACCTTGCGTCCCAGTAGTAGGAGAGTGACAGGTAAGAGTTGCCAGGAGGCACTTTAGGCTCAGGGATTCTTTCAGTGCACTTCGGGGGGCCTCCCCAGAGGGAGAGCCAGGTTGAACGTAATACTGGCAGAAGCGTTGCCCTGGGGCTGCCTAACACGTGTACACGGCCTGCTCCGCAAGCGAGGATCAGTTCATTGCCCTCCCGCATGCGTAGAAAGAGCTGACCCCCAACAGCCTGTTCTGTGCTACGTTGCTCGGAAAACGAGAAGGGGACTCCCAGTGCACACGCTCTCCCTCAGGAGGGAATTCATACGTGACTCTCCTAGGCCTTACGGAAAGCCGTAGAGGAGTTAAAGCACTCTGGCATCGAGTCAGGGCTCAGGGAGATGGCTGCACACAAAACCCTGCTGACAGGAAGCACTCGTGCTTACCTCGAGGCTAGGGCTCGCGTTTACTTCGCACTTTAGCTAGGGCAAGCGTGGGATGAGCTCCTAGCAGGGCCCTGGAGACCCCCTGGATTCATAGGAGAAAACGCACTTTCTTCCCGGAGGCATGCCTAAGGGTGACTAGAAGACGGGTAACAACAATGTCTTTTCAGTCAGCCTTGAGGCCGCCACTATCTACCTTTCAAGTGGGGGGAATACTGCCTTTTTCCAGGCTTCTCAACTACAAACGGGATCACCCAGCACATACACCTATCTTCTCTGACAATCCAAAGGAGACCCTTGGAACACACTTCGGCCTTCTGCGATGAAACTTCTGGATGCAGTGTGTTCTATATGTGGTGAATGGCATAATCCTCTAAATGCCCTCAGTAGGCCTAGGTGACTCTGGATGTCCCAAGTGCCTAGCAAGGCTCAGGGTAAATCTCTCTTTCGGGCCGGACCTAAAGGCCAGTTTCCGCATCACTTAGAGAGACGTCGAGCAGGAGCCCCCAAACTGCACTGGAGGCCCCGGTGGTTTGTTTCAGGGCAGCTTAGGTTTCCTCAATGTGGCCGACACGCCTGGAGCAAAAGCCTGCCAAGAACCGCATTCCTGAGGCCGCTTCGAAGCTGTGGCACGCTAGCCATAGAGAACACATTAGTCCCCGGCCCTTCCAACTGCATAGTGAGGGACGGTGTTCCCAGAGCTGTGTATCCCTTGATCGTGCTCAGAAGGCTTTGGGTACACCGTGTGCTTCCTTGGAAACAAGGGCCCACGTGAGAGCATTGAGTGCTGTGAGGCATACTAAAGGTAAAGGCGTCCATGGACTAAGACTTCCTGGAGACTGGTGCACCCCCTATCTCTGGCAGTGGGAAACTGTGCACCTTGCCTCGGGAACAGAGGTCACATTTAGTTGGCACTTTAGCTACAGTTGGCTCCGGGGGTGAGCTCCCAGGAAGGAATCGCAAGCACGGGGTTTCTTTTGGAAAAACTCACTGCTCCTCAGAGGCATCTGCGGAGTGAAGCGTATCCTTGCTGGTGTGGTTTTCAGGCGGCTTGGAAGCTGCAACGCAGTTGCTTTCCGAAGGGGGGAAGCCGGGCTCCTCCCACATTCTCCAGTTTCCAACGTGACCACGCAGCACATTGAGCAGCGCTCTCTGACTGACGACTGGAGACTTTCAGCCACACTGGGCCTTTCTAGGATCGCGCTTCATTGGACTCGGGGTGTTTGTTTGGCGCGCCATGAAGGGCATTATTACCCGCTGAATGACTTAGTCAGGCCTACGTGACGTTGGAACGACCCAGTGCCTCACAATTTTACCGGTTTCTCTGTAGTTTCTCTCAGGCCGGACCTACAGTGTACCTTGCGTCCCAGTAGTAGGAGAGTGACAGGTAAGAGTTGCCAGGAGGCACTTTAGGCTCAGGGATTCTTTCAGTGCACTTCGGGGGGCCTCCCCAGAGGGAGAGCCAGGTTGAACGTAATACTGGCAGAAGCGTTGCCCTGGGGCTGCCTAACACGTGTACACGGCCTGCTCCGCAAGCGAGGATCAGTTCATTGCCCTCCCGCATGCGTAGAAAGAGCTGACCCCCAACAGCCTGTTCTGTGCTACGTTGCTCGGAAAACGAGAAGGGGACTCCCAGTGCACACGCTCTCCCTCAGGAGGGAATTCATACGTGACTCTCCTAGGCCTTACGGAAAGCCGTAGAGGAGTTAAAGCACTCTGGCATCGAGTCAGGGCTCAGGGAGATGGCTGCACACAAAACCCTGCTGACAGGAAGCACTCGTGCTTACCTCGAGGCTAGGGCTCGCGTTTACTTCGCACTTTAGCTAGGGCAAGCGTGGGATGAGCTCCTAGCAAGGCCCTGGAGACCCCCTGGATTCATAGGAGAAAACGCACTTTCTTCCCGGAGGCATGCCTAAGGGTGACTAGAAGACGGGTAACAACAATGTCTTTTCAGTCAGCCTTGAGGCCGCCACTATCTACCTTTCAAGTGGGGGGAATACTGCCTTTTTCCAGGCTTCTCAACTACAAACGGGATCACCCAGCACATACACCTATCTTCTCTGACAATCCAAAGGAGACCCTTGGAACACACTTCGGCCTTCTGCGATGAAACTTCTGGATGCAGTGTGTTCTGCATGTGGTGAATGGCATAATCCTCTAAATGCCCTCAGTAGGCCTAGGTGACTCTGGATGTCCCAAGTGCCTAGCAAGGCTCAGGGTAAATCTCTCTTTCGGGCCGGACCTAAAGGCCAGTTTCCGCATCACTTAGAGAGACGTCGAGCAGGAGCCCCCAAACTGCACTGGAGGCCCCGGTGGTTTCTTTCAGGGCAGCTTAGGTTTCCTCAATGTGGCCGACACGCCTGGAGCAAAAGCCTGCCAAGAACCGCGTTCCTGAGGCCGCTTCGAAGCTGTGGCACGCTAGCCATAGAGAACACATTAGTCCCCGGCCCTTCCAACTGCATAGTGAGGGATGGTGTTCCCAGAGCTGTGTATCCCTTGATCGTGCTCAGAAGGCTTTGGGTACACCGTGTGCTTCCTTGGAAACAAGGGCCCACGTGAGAGCATTGAGTGCTGTGAGGCATACTAAAGGTAAAGGCGTCCATGGACTAAGACTTCCTGGAGACTGGTGCACCCCCTATCTCTGGCAGTGGGAAACTGTGCACCTTGCCTCGGGAACAGAGGTCACATTTACTTGGCACTTTAGCTACAGTTGGCTCCGGGGGTGAGCTCCCAGGAAGGAATCGCAAGCACGGGGTTCCTTTGGAAAAACTCACTGCTCCTCAGAGGCATCTGCGGAGTGAAGGGTATCCTTGCTGGTGTGGTTTTCAGGCGGCTTGGAAGCTGCAACGCAGTTGCTTTCCGAAGGGGGGAAGCCGGGCTCCTCCCACATTCTCCAGTTTCCAACGTGACCACGCAGCACATTGAGCAGCGCTCTCTGACTGATGACTGGAGACTTTCAGCCACACTGGGCCTTTCTATGATCGCGCTTCATTGGACTCGGGGTGTTTGTTTGGCGCGCCATGAAGGGCATTATTACCCGCTGAATGACTTAGTCAGGCCTACGTGACGTTGGAACGACCCAGTGCCTCACAATTTTACCGGTTTCTCTGTAGTTTCTCTCAGGCCGGACCTACAGTGTACCTTGCGTCCCAGTAGTAGGAGAGTGACAGGTAAGAGTTGCCAGGAGGCACTTTAGGCTCAGGGATTCTTTCAGTGCACTTCGGGGGGCCTCCCCAGAGGGAGAGCCAGGTTGAACGTAATACTGGCAGAAGCGTTGCCCTGGGGCTGCCTAACACGTGTACACGGCCTGCTCCGCAAGCGAGGATCAGTTCATTGCCCTCCCGCATGCGTAGAAAGAGCTGACCCCCAACAGCCTGTTCTGTGCTACGTTGCTCGGAAAACGAGAAGGGGACTCCCAGTGCACATGCTCTCCCTCAGGAGGGAATTCATACGTGACTCTCCTAGGCCTTACGGAAAGCCGTAGAGGAGTTAAAGCACTCTGGCATCGAGTCAGGGCTCAGGGAGATGGCTGCACACAAAACCCTGCTGACAGGAAGCACTCGTGCTTACCTCGAGGCTAGGGCTCGCGTTTACTTCGCACTTTAGCTAGGGCAAGCGTGGGATGAGCTCCTAGCAGGGCCCTGGAGACCCCCTGGATTCATAGGAGAAAACGCACTTTCTTCCCGGAGGCATGCCTAAGGGTGACTAGAAGACGGGTAACAACAATGTCTTTTCAGTCAGCCTTGAGGCCGCCACTATCTACCTTTCAAGTGGGGGGAATACTGCCTTTTTCCAGGCTTCTCAACTACAAACGGGATCACCCAGCACATACACCTATCTTCTCTGACAATCCAAAGGAGACCCTTGGAACACACTTCGGCCTTCTGCGATGAAACTTCTGGATGCAGTGTGTTCTATATGTGGTGAATGGCATAATCCTCTAAATGCCCTCAGTAGGCCTAGGTGACTCTGGATGTCCCAAGTGCCTAGCAAGGCTCAGGGTAAATCTCTCTTTCGGGCCGGACCTAAAGGCCAGTTTCCGCATCACTTAGAGAGACGTCGAGCAGGAGCCCCCAAACTGCACTGGAGGCCCCGGTGGTTTCTTTCAGGGCAGCTTAGGTTTCCTCAATGTGGCCGACACGCCTGGAGCAAAAGCCTGCCAAGAACCGCGTTCCTGAGGCCGCTTCGAAGCTGTGGCACGCTAGCCATAGAGAACACATTAGTCCCCGGCCCTTCCAACTGCATAGTGAGGGATGGTGTTCCCAGAGCTGTGTATCCCTTGATCGTGCTCAGAAGGCTTTGGGTACACCGTGTGCTTCCTTGGAAACAAGGGCCCACGTGAGAGCATTGAGTGCTGTGAGGCATACTAAAGGTAAAGGCGTCCATGGACTAAGACTTCCTGGAGACTGGTGCACCCCCTATCTCTGGCAGTGGGAAACTGTGCACCTTGCCTCGGGAACAGAGGTCACATTTAGTTGGCACTTTAGCTACAGTTGGCTCCGGGGGTGAGCTCCCAGGAAGGAATCGCAAGCACGGGGTTTCTTTTGGAAAAACTCACTGCTCCTCAGAGGCATCTGCGGAGTGAAGCGTATCCTTGCTGGTGTGGTTTTCAGGCGGCTTGGAAGCTGCAACGCAGTTGCTTTCCGAAGGGGGGAAGCCGGGCTCCTCCCACATTCTCCAGTTTCCAACGTGACCACGCAGCACATTGAGCAGCGCTCTCTGACTGACGACTGGAGACTTTCAGCCACACTGGGCCTTTCTATGATCGCGCTTCATTGGACTCGGGGTGTTTGTTTGGCGCGCCATGAAGGGCATTATTACCCGCTGAATGACTTAGTCAGGCCTACGTGACGTTGGAACGACCCAGTGCCTCACAATTTTACCGGTTTCTCTGTAGTTTCTCTCAGGCCGGACCTACAGTGTACCTTGCGTCCCAGTAGTAGGAGAGTGAAAGGTAAGAGTTGCCAGGAGGCACTTTAGGCTCAGGGATTCTTTCAGTGCACTTCGGGGGGCCTCCCCAGAGGGAGAGCCAGGTTGAACGTAATACTGGCAGAAGCGTTGCCCTGGGGCTGCCTAACACGTGTACACGGCCTGCTCCGCAAGCGAGGATCAGTTCATTGCCCTCCCGCATGCGTAGAAAGAGCTGACCCCCAACAGCCTGTTCTGTGCTACGTTGCTCGGAAAACGAGAAGGGGACTCCCAGTGCACACGCTCTCCCTCAGGAGGGAATTCATACGTGACTCTCCTAGGCCTTACGGAAAGCCGTAGAGGAGTTAAAGCACTCTGGCATCGAGTCAGGGCTCAGGGAGATGGCTGCACACAAAACCCTGCTGACAGGAAGCACTCGTGCTTACCTCGAGGCTAGGGCTCGCGTTTACTTCGCACTTTAGCTAGGGCAAGCGTGGGATGAGCTCCTAGCAAGGCCCTGGAGACCCCCTGGATTCATAGGAGAAAACACACTTTCTTCCCGGAGGCATGCCTAAGGGTGACTAGAAGACGGGTAACAACAATGTCTTTTCAGTCAGCCTTGAGACCGCCACTATCTACCTTTCAAGTGGGGGGAATACTGCCTTTTTCCAGGCTTCTCAACTACAAACGGGATCACCCAGCACATACACCTATCTTCTCTGACAATCCAAAGGAGACCCTTGGAACACACTTCGGCCTTCTGCGATGAAACTTCTGGATGCAGTGTGTTCTGCATGTGGTGAATGGCATGATCCTCTAAATGCCCTCAGTAGGCCTAGGTGACTCTGGATGTCCCAAGTGCCTAGCAAGGCTCAGGGTAAATCTCTCTTTCGGGCCGGACCTAAAGGCCAGTTTCCGCATCACTTAGAGAGACGTCGAGCAGGAGCCCCCAAACTGCACTGGAGGCCCCGGTGGTTTCTTTCAGGGCAGCTTAGGTTTCCTCAATGTGGCCGACACGCCTGGAGCAAAAGCCTGCCAAGAACCGCGTTCCTGAGGCCGCTTCGAAGCTGTGGCACGCTAGCCATAGAGAACACATTAGTCCCCGGCCCTTCCAACTGCATAGTGAGGGATGGTGTTCCCAGAGCTGTGTATCCCTTGATCGTGCTCAGAAGGCTTTGGGTACACCGTGTGCTTCCTTGGAAACAAGGGCCCACGTGAGAGCATTGAGTGCTGTGAGGCATACTAAAGGTAAAGGCGTCCATGGACTAAGACTTCCTGGAGACTGGTGCACCCCCTATCTCTGGCAGTGGGAAACTGTGCACCTTGCCTCGGGACCAGAGGTCACATTTACTTGGCACTTTAGCTACAGTTGGCTCCGGGGGTGAGCTCCCAGGAAGGAATCGCAAGCACGGGGTTTCTTTTGGAAAAACTCACTGCTCCTCAGAGGCATCTGCGGAGTGAAGCGTATCCTTGCTGGTGTGGTTTTCAGGCGGCTTGGAAGCTGCAACGCAGTTGCTTTCCGAAGGGGGGAAGCCGGGCTCCTCCCACATTCTCCAGTTTCCAACGTGACCACGCAGCACATTGAGCAGCGCTCTCTGACTGATGACTGGAGACTTTCAGCCACACTGGGCCTTTCTATGATCGCGCTTCATTGGACTCGGGGTGTTTGTTTGGCGCGCCATGAAGGGCATTATTACCCGCTGAATGACTTAGTCAGGCCTACGTGACGTTGGAACGACCCAGTGCCTCACAATTTTACCGGTTTCTCTGTAGTTTCTCTCAGGCCGGACCTACAGTGTACCTTGCGTCCCAGTAGTAGGAGAGTGACAGGTAAGAGTTGCCAGGAGGCACTTTAGGCTCAGGGATTCTTTCAGTGCACTTCGGGGGGCCTCCCCAGAGGGAGAGCCAGGTTGAACGTAATACTGGCAGAAGCGTTGCCCTGGGGCTGCCTAACACGTGTACACGGCCTGCTCCGCAAGCGAGGATCAGTTCATTGCCCTCCCGCATGCGTAGAAAGAGCTGACCCCCAACAGCCTGTTCTGTGCTACGTTGCTCGGAAAACGAGAAGGGGACTCCCAGTGCACACGCTCTCCCTCAGGAGGGAATTCATACGTGACTCTCCTAGGCCTTACGGAAAGCCGTAGAGGAGTTAAAGCACTCTGGCATCGAGTCAGGGCTCAGGGAGATGGCTGCACACAAAACCCTGCTGACAGGAAGCACTCGTGCTTACCTCGAGGCTAGGGCTCGCGTTTACTTCGCACTTTAGCTAGGGCAAGCGTGGGATGAGCTCCTAGCAAGGCCCTGGAGACCCCCTGGATTCATAGGAGAAAACGCACTTTCTTCCCGGAGGCATGCCTAAGGGTGACTAGAAGACGGGTAACAACAATGTCTTTTCAGTCAGCCTTGAGGCCGCCACTATCTACCTTTCAAGTGGGGGGAATACTGCCTTTTTCCAGGCTTCTCAACTACAAACGGGATCACCCAGCACATACACCTATCTTCTCTGACAATCCAAAGGAGACCCTTGGAACACACTTCGGCCTTCTGCGATGAAACTTCTGGATGCAGTGTGTTCTATATGTGGTGAATGGCATAATCCTCTAAATGCCCTCAGTAGGCCTAGGTGACTCTGGATGTCCCAAGTGCCTAGCAAGGCTCAGGGTAAATCTCTCTTTCGGGCCGGACCTAAAGGCCAGTTTCCGCATCACTTAGAGAGACGTCGAGCAGGAGCCCCCAAACTGCACTGGAGGCCCCGGTGGTTTCTTTCAGGGCAGCTTAGGTTTCCTCAATGTGGCCGACACGCCTGGAGCAAAAGCCTGCCAAGAACCGCGTTCCTGAGGCCGCTTCGAAGCTGTGGCACGCTAGCCATAGAGAACACATTAGTCCCCGGCCCTTCCAACTGCATAGTGAGGGATGGTGTTCCCAGAGCTGTGTATCCCTTGATCGTGCTCAGAAGGCTTTGGGTACACCGTGTGCTTCCTTGGAAACAAGGGCCCACGTGAGAGCATTGAGTGCTGTGAGGCATACTAAAGGTAAAGGCGTCCATGGACTAAGACTTCCTGGAGACTGGTGCACCCCCTATCTCTGGCAGTGGGAAACTGTGCACCTTGCCTCGGGAACAGAGGTCACATTTACTTGGCACTTTAGCTACAGTTGGCTCCGGGGGTGAGCTCCCAGGAAGGAATCGCAAGCACGGGGTTTCTTTTGGAAAAACTCACTGCTCCTCAGAGGCATCTGCGGAGTGAAGCGTATCCTTGCTGGTGTGGTTTTCAGGCGGCTTGGAAGCTGCAACGCAGTTGCTTTCCGAAGGGGGGAAGCCGGGCTCCTCCCACATTCTCCAGTTTCCAACGTGACCACGCAGCACATTGAGCAGCGCTCTCTGACTGACGACTGGAGACTTTCAGCCACACTGGGCCTTTCTATGATCGCGCTTCATTGGACTCGGGGTGTTTGTTTGGCGCGCCATGAAGGGCATTATTACCCGCTGAATGACTTAGTCAGGCCTACGTGACGTTGGAACGACCCAGTGCCTCACAATTTTACCGGTTTCTCTGTAGTTTCTCTCAGGCCGGACCTACAGTGTACCTTGCGTCCCAGTAGTAGGAGAGTGACAGGTAAGAGTTGCCAGGAGGCACTTTAGGCTCAGGGATTCTTTCAGTGCACTTCGGGGGGCCTCCCCAGAGGGAGAGCCAGGTTGAACGTAATACTGGCAGAAGCGTTGCCCTGGGGCTGCCTAACACGTGTACACGGCCTGCTCCGCAAGCGAGGATCAGTTCATTGCCCTCCCGCATGCGTAGAAAGAGCTGACCCCCAACAGCCTGTTCTGTGCTACGTTGCTCGGAAAACGAGAAGGGGACTCCCAGTGCACACGCTCTCCCTCAGGAGGGAATTCATACGTGACTCTCCTAGGCCTTACGGAAAGCCGTAGAGGAGTTAAAGCACTCTGGCATCGAGTCAGGGCTCAGGGAGATGGCTGCACACAAAACCCTGCTGACAGGAAGCACTCGTGCTTACCTCGAGGCTAGGGCTCGCGTTTACTTCGCACTTTAGCTAGGGCAAGCGTGGGATGAGCTCCTAGCAAGGCCCTGGAGACCCCCTGGATTCATAGGAGAAAACGCACTTTCTTCCCGGAGGCATGCCTAAGGGTGACTAGAAGACGGGTAACAACAATGTCTTTTCAGTCAGCCTTGAGGCCGCCACTATCTACCTTTCAAGTGGGGGGAATACTGCCTTTTTCCAGGCTTCTCAACTACAAACGGGATCACCCAGCACATACACCTATCTTCTCTGACAATCCAAAGGAGACCCTTGGAACACACTTCGGCCTTCTGCGATGAAACTTCTGGATGCAGTGTGTTCTATATGTGGTGAATGGCATAATCCTCTAAATGCCCTCAGTAGGCCTAGGTGACTCTGGATGTCCCAAGTGCCTAGCAAGGCTCAGGGTAAATCTCTCTTTCGGGCCGGACCTAAAGGCCAGTTTCCGCATCACTTAGAGAGACGTCGAGCAGGAGCCCCCAAACTGCACTGGAGGCCCCGGTGGTTTCTTTCAGGGCAGCTTAGGTTTCCTCAATGTGGCCGACACGCCTGGAGCAAAAGCCTGCCAAGAACCGCGTTCCTGAGGCCGCTTCGAAGCTGTGGCACGCTAGCCATAGAGAACACATTAGTCCCCGGCCCTTCCAACTGCATAGTGAGGGATGGTGTTCCCAGAGCTGTGTATCCCTTGATCGTGCTCAGAAGGCTTTGGGTACACCGTGTGCTTCCTTGGAAACAAGGGCCCACGTGAGAGCATTGAGTGCTGTGAGGCATACTAAAGGTAAAGGCGTCCATGGACTAAGACTTCCTGGAGACTGGTGCACCCCCTATCTCTGGCAGTGGGAAACTGTGCACCTTGCCTCGGGAACAGAGGTCACATTTACTTGGCACTTTAGCTACAGTTGGCTCCGGGGGTGAGCTCCCAGGAAGGAATCGCAAGCACGGGGTTTCTTTTGGAAAAACTCACTGCTCCTCAGAGGCATCTGCGGAGTGAAGCGTATCCTTGCTGGTGTGGTTTTCAGGCGGCTTGGAAGCTGCAACGCAGTTGCTTTCCGAAGGGGGGAAGCCGGGCTCCTCCCACATTCTCCAGTTTCCAACGTGACCACGCAGCACATTGAGCAGCGCTCTCTGACTGACGACTGGAGACTTTCAGCCACACTGGGCCTTTCTATGATCGCGCTTCATTGGACTCGGGGTGTTTGTTTGGCGCGCCATGAAGGGCATTATTACCCGCTGAATGACTTAGTCAGGCCTACGTGACGTTGGAACGACCCAGTGCCTCACAATTTTACCGGTTTCTCTGTAGTTTCTCTCAGGCCGGACCTACAGTGTACCTTGCGTCCCAGTAGTAGGAGAGTGACAGGTAAGAGTTGCCAGGAGGCACTTTAGGCTCAGGGATTCTTTCAGTGCACTTCGGGGGGCCTCCCCAGAGGGAGAGCCAGGTTGAACGTAATACTGGCAGAAGCGTTGCCCTGGGGCTGCCTAACACGTGTACACGGCCTGCTCCGCAAGCGAGGATCAGTTCATTGCCCTCCCGCATGCGTAGAAAGAGCTGACCCCCAACAGCCTGTTCTGTGCTACGTTGCTCGGAAAACGAGAAGGGGACTCCCAGTGCACACGCTCTCCCTCAGGAGGGAATTCATACGTGACTCTCCTAGGCCTTACGGAAAGCCGTAGAGGAGTTAAAGCACTCTGGCATCGAGTCAGGGCTCAGGGAGATGGCTGCACACAAAACCCTGCTGACAGGAAGCACTCGTGCTTACCTCGAGGCTAGGGCTCGCGTTTACTTCGCACTTTAGCTAGGGCAAGCGTGGGATGAGCTCCTAGCAAGGCCCTGGAGACCCCCTGGATTCATAGGAGAAAACGCACTTTCTTCCCGGAGGCATGCCTAAGGGTGACTAGAAGACGGGTAACAACAATGTCTTTTCAGTCAGCCTTGAGACCGCCACTATCTACCTTTCAAGTGGGGGGAATACTGCCTTTTTCCAGGCTTCTCAACTACAAACAGGATCACCCAGCACATACACCTATCTTCTCTGACAATCCAAAGGAGACCCTTGGAACACACTTCGGCCTTCTGCGATGAAACTTCTGGATGCAGTGTGTTCTATATGTGGTGAATGGCATAATCCTCTAAATGCCCTCAGTAGGCCTAGGTGACTCTGGATGTCCCAAGTGCCTAGCAAGGCTCAGGGTAAATCTCTCTTTCGGGCCGGACCTAAAGGCCAGTTTCCGCATCACTTAGAGAGACGTCGAGCAGGAGCCCCCAAACTGCACTGGAGGCCCCGGTGGTTTCTTTCAGGGCAGCTTAGGTTTCCTCAATGTGGCCGACACGCCTGGAGCAAAAGCCTGCCAAGAACCGCGTTCCTGAGGCCGCTTCGAAGCTGTGGCACGCTAGCCATAGAGAACACATTAGTCCCCGGCCCTTCCAACTGCATAGTGAGGGATGGTGTTCCCAGAGCTGTGTATCCCTTGATCGTGCTCAGAAGGCTTTGGGTACACCGTGTGCTTCCTTGGAAACAAGGGCCCACGTGAGAGCATTGAGTGCTGTGAGGCATACTAAAGGTAAAGGCGTCCATGGACTAAGACTTCCTGGAGACTGGTGCACCCCCTATCTCTGGCAGTGGGAAACTGTGCACATTGCCTCGGGACCAGAGGTCACATTTAGTTGGCACTTTAGCTACAGTTGGCTCCGGGGGTGAGCTCCCAGGAAGGAATCGCAAGCACGGGGTTTCTTTTGGAAAAACTCACTGCTCCTCAGAGGCATCTGCGGAGTGAAGCGTATCCTTGCTGGTGTGGTTTTCAGGCGGCTTGGAAGCTGCAACGCAGTTGCTTTCCGAAGGGGGGAAGCCGGGCTCCTCCCACATTCTCCAGTTTCCAACGTGACCACGCAGCACATTGAGCAGCGCTCTCTGACTGATGACTGGAGACTTTCAGCCACACTGGGCCTTTCTATGATCGCGCTTCATTGGACTCGGGGTGTTTGTTTGGCGCGCCATGAAGGGCATTATTACCCGCTGAATG
The DNA here is from genome assembly GCF_964341445.2 of Mesoplodon mirus. Taxonomy (NCBI): domain Eukaryota; kingdom Metazoa; phylum Chordata; class Mammalia; order Artiodactyla; family Ziphiidae; genus Mesoplodon; species Mesoplodon mirus. The sequence continues at coordinate 93,514,936 of NC_138976.1, read as the reverse complement.
ACTTAGTCAGGCCTACGTGACGTTGGAACGACTCAGTGCCTCACAATTTTACCGGTTTCTCTGTAGTTTCTCTCAGGCCGGACCTACAGTGTACCTTGCGTCCCAGTAGTAGGAGAGTGACAGGTAAGAGTTGCCAGGAGGCACTTTAGGCTCAGGGATTCTTTCAGTGCACTTCGGGGGGCCTCCCCAGAGGGAGAGCCAGGTTGAACGTAATACTGGCAGAAGCGTTGCCCTGGGGCTGCCTAACACGTGTACACGGCCTGCTCCGCAAGCGAGGATCAGTTCATTGCCCTCCCGCATGCGTAGAAAGAGCTGACCCCCAACAGCCTGTTCTGTGCTACGTTGCTCGGAAAACGAGAAGGGGACTCCCAGTGCACACGCTCTCCCTCAGGAGGGAATTCATACGTGACTCTCCTAGGCCTTACGGAAAGCCGTAGAGGAGTTAAAGCACTCTGGCATCGAGTCAGGGCTCAGGGAGATGGCTGCACACAAAACCCTGCTGACAGGAAGCACTCGTGCTTACCTCGAGGCTAGGGCTCGCGTTTACTTCGCACTTTAGCTAGGGCAAGCGTGGGATGAGCTCCTAGCAGGGCCCTGGAGACTCCCTGGATTCATAGGAGAAAACGCACTTTCTTCCCGGAGGCATGCCTAAGGGTGACTAGAAGACGGGTAACAACAATGTCTTTTCAGTCAGCCTTGAGGCCGCCACTATCTACCTTTCAAGTGGGGGGAATACTGCCTTTTTCCAGGCTTCTCAACGACAAACGGGATCACCCAGCACATACACCTATCTTCTCTGACAATCCAAAGGAGACCCTTGGAACACACTTCGGCCTTCTGCGATGAAACTTCTGGATGCAGTGTGTTCTGCATGTGGTGAATGGCATAATCCTCTAAATGCCCTCAGTAGGCCTAGGTGACTCTGGATGTCCCAAGTGCCTAGCAAGGCTCAGGGTAAATCTCTCTTTCGGGCCGGACCTAAAGGCCAGTTTCCGCATCACTTAGAGAGACGTCGAGCAGGAGCCCCCAAACTGCACTGGAGGCCCCGGTGGTTTCTTTCAGGGCAGCTTAGGTTTCCTCAATGTGGCCGACACGCCTGGAGCAAAAGCCTGCCAAGAACCGCGTTCCTGAGGCCGCTTCGAAGCTGTGGCACGCTAGCCATAGAGAACACATTAGTCCCCGGCCCTTCCAACTGCATAGTGAGGGATGGTGTTCCCAGAGCTGTGTATCCCTTGATCGTGCTCAGAAGGCTTTGGGTACACCGTGTGCTTCCTTGGAAACAAGGGCCCACGTGAGAGCATTGAGTGCTGTGAGGCATACTAAAGGTAAAGGCGTCCATGGACTAAGACTTCCTGGAGACTGGTGCACCCCCTATCTCTGGCAGTGGGAAACTGTGCACCTTGCCTCGGGAACAGAGGTCACATTTACTTGGCACTTTAGCTACAGTTGGCTCCGGGGGTGAGCTCCCAGGAAGGAATCGCAAGCACGGGGTTTCTTTTGGAAAAACTCACTGCTCCTCAGAGGCATCTGCGGAGTGAAGCGTATCCTTGCTGGTGTGGTTTTCAGGCGGCTTGGAAGCTGCAACGCAGTTGCTTTCCGAAGGGGGGAAGCCGGGCTCCTCCCACATTCTCCAGTTTCCAACGTGACCACGCAGCACATTGAGCAGCGCTCTCTGACTGACGACTGGAGACTTTCAGCCACACTGGGCCTTTCTATGATCGCGCTTCATTGGACTCGGGGTGTTTGTTTGGCGCGCCATGAAGGGCATTATTACCCGCTGAATGACTTAGTCAGGCCTACGTGACGTTGGAACGACCCAGTGCCTCACAATTTTACCGGTTTCTCTGTAGTTTCTCTCAGGCCGGACCTACAGTGTACCTTGCGTCCCAGTAGTAGGAGAGTGAAAGGTAAGAGTTGCCAGGCTGCACTTTAGGCTCAGGGATTCTTTCAGTGCACTTCGGGGGGCCTCCCCAGAGGGAGAGCCAGGTTGAACGTAATACTGGCAGAAGCGTTGCCCTGGGGCTGCCTAACACGTGTACACGGCCTGCTCCGCAAGCAAGGATCAGTTCATTGCCCTCCCGCATGCGTAGAAAGAACTGACCCCCAACAGCCTGTTCTGTGCTACGTTGCTCGGAAAACGAGAAGGGGACTCCCAGTGCACACGCTCTCCCTCAGGAGGGAATTCATACGTGACTCTCCTAGGCCTTACGGAAAGCCGTAGAGGAGTTAAAGCACTCTGGCATCGAGTCAGGGCTCAGGGAGATGGCTGCACACAAAACCCTGCTGACAGGAAGCACTCGTGCTTACCTCGAGGCTAGGGCTCGCGTTTACTTCGCACTTTAGCTAGGGAAAGCGTGGGATGAGCTCCTAGCAAGGCCCTGGAGACCCCCTGGATTCATAGGAGAAAACGCACTTTCTTCCCGGAGGCATGCCTAAGGGTGACTAGAAGACGGGTAACAACAATGTCTTTTCAGTCAGCCTTGAGACCGCCACTATCTACCTTTCAAGTGGGGGGAATACTGCCTTTTTCCAGGCTTCTCAACTACAAACAGGATCACCCAGCACATACACCTATCTTCTCTGACAATCCAAAGGAGACCCTTGGAACACACTTCGGCCTTCTGCGATGAAACTTCTGGATGCAGTGTGTTCTATATGTGGTGAATGGCATAATCCTCTAAATGCCCTCAGTAGGCCTAGGTGACTCTGGATGTCCCAAGTGCCTAGCAAGGCTCAGGGTAAATCTCTCTTTCGGGCCGGACCTAAAGGCCAGTTTCCGCATCACTTAGAGAGACGTCGAGCAGGAGCCCCCAAACTGCACTGGAGGCCCCGGTGGTTTCTTTCAGGGCAGCTTAGGTTTCCTCAATGTGGCCGACACGCCTGGAGCAAAAGCCTGCCAAGAACCGCGTTCCTGAGGCCGCTTCGAAGCTGTGGCACGCTAGCCATAGAGAACACATTAGTCCCCGGCCCTTCCAACTGCATAGTGAGGGATGGTGTTCCCAGAGCTGTGTATCCCTTGATCGTGCTCAGAAGGCTTTGGGTACACCGTGTGCTTCCTTGGAAACAAGGGCCCACGTGAGAGCATTGAGTGCTGTGAGGCATACTAAAGGTAAAGGCGTCCATGGACTAAGACTTCCTGGAGACTGGTGCACCCCCTATCTCTGGCAGTGGGAAACTGTGCACCTTGCCTCGGGACCAGAGGTCACATTTAGTTGGCACTTTAGCTACAGTTGGCTCCGGGGGTGAGCTCCCAGGAAGGAATCGCAAGCACGGGGTTTCTTTTGGAAAAACTCACTGCTCCTCAGAGGCATCTGCGGAGTGAAGCGTATCCTTGCTGGTGTGGTTTTCAGGCGGCTTGGAAGCTGCAACGCAGTTGCTTTCCGAAGGGGGGAAGCCGGGCTCCTCCCACATTCTCCAGTTTCCAACGTGACCACGCAGCACATTGAGCAGCGCTCTCTGACTGATGACTGGAGACTTTCAGCCACACTGGGCCTTTCTATGATCGCGCTTCATTGGACTCGGGGTGTTTGTTTGGCGCGCCATGAAGGGCATTATTACCCGCTGAATGACTTAGTCAGGCCTACGTGACGTTGGAACGACCCAGTGCCTCACAATTTTACCGGTTTCTCTGTAGTTTCTCTCAGGCCGGACCTACAGTGTACCTTGCGTCCCAGTAGTAGGAGAGTGACAGGTAAGAGTTGCCAGGAGGCACTTTAGGCTCAGGGATTCTTTCAGTGCACTTCGGGGGGCCTCCCCAGAGGGAGAGCCAGGTTGAACGTAATACTGGCAGAAGCGTTGCCCTGGGGCTGCCTAACACGTGTACACGGCCTGCTCCGCAAGCGAGGATCAGTTCATTGCCCTCCCGCATGCGTAGAAAGAGCTGACCCCCAACAGCCTGTTCTGTGCTACGTTGCTCGGAAAACGAGAAGGGGACTCCCAGTGCACACGCTCTCCCTCAGGAGGGAATTCATACGTGACTCTCCTAGGCCTTACGGAAAGCCGTAGAGGAGTTAAAGCACTCTGGCATCGAGTCAGGGCTCAGGGAGATGGCTGCACACAAAACCCTGCTGACAGGAAGCACTCGTGCTTACCTCGAGGCTAGGGCTCGCGTTTACTTCGCACTTTAGCTAGGGCAAGCGTGGGATGAGCTCCTAGCAAGGCCCTGGAGACCCCCTGGATTCATAGGAGAAAACGCACTTTCTTCCCGGAGGCATGCCTAAGGGTGACTAGAAGACGGGTAACAACAATGTCTTTTCAGTCAGCCTTGAGACCGCCACTATCTACCTTTCAAGTGGGGGGAATACTGCCTTTTTCCAGGCTTCTCAACTACAAACAGGATCACCCAGCACATACACCTATCTTCTCTGACAATCCAAAGGAGACCCTTGGAACACACTTCGGCCTTCTGCGATGAAACTTCTGGATGCAGTGTGTTCTATATGTGGTGAATGGCATAATCCTCTAAATGCCCTCAGTAGGCCTAGGTGACTCTGGATGTCCCAAGTGCCTAGCAAGGCTCAGGGTAAATCTCTCTTTCGGGCCGGACCTAAAGGCCAGTTTCCGCATCACTTAGAGAGACGTCGAGCAGGAGCCCCCAAACTGCACTGGAGGCCCCGGTGGTTTCTTTCAGGGCAGCTTAGGTTTCCTCAATGTGGCCGACACGCCTGGAGCAAAAGCCTGCCAAGAACCGCGTTCCTGAGGCCGCTTCGAAGCTGTGGCACGCTAGCCATAGAGAACACATTAGTCCCCGGCCCTTCCAACTGCATAGTGAGGGATGGTGTTCCCAGAGCTGTGTATCCCTTGATCGTGCTCAGAAGGCTTTGGGTACACCGTGTGCTTCCTTGGAAACAAGGGCCCACGTGAGAGCATTGAGTGCTGTGAGGCATACTAAAGGTAAAGGCGTCCATGGACTAAGACTTCCTGGAGACTGGTGCACCCCCTATCTCTGGCAGTGGGAAACTGTGCACCTTGCCTCGGGACCAGAGGTCACATTTACTTGGCACTTTAGCTACAGTTGGCTCCGGGGGTGAGCTCCCAGGAAGGAATCGCAAGCACGGGGTTTCTTTTGGAAAAACTCACTGCTCCTCAGAGGCATCTGCGGAGTGAAGCGTATCCTTGCTGGTGTGGTTTTCAGGCGGCTTGGAAGCTGCAACGCAGTTGCTTTCCGAAGGGGGGAAGCCGGGCTCCTCCCACATTCTCCAGTTTCCAACGTGACCACGCAGCACATTGAGCAGCGCTCTCTGACTGATGACTGGAGACTTTCAGCCACACTGGGCCTTTCTATGATCGCGCTTCATTGGACTCGGGGTGTTTGTTTGGCGCGCCATGAAGGGCATTATTACCCGCTGAATGACTTAGTCAGGCCTACGTGACGTTGGAACGACCCAGTGCCTCACAATTTTACCGGTTTCTCTGTAGTTTCTCTCAGGCCGGACCTACAGTGTACCTTGCGTCCCAGTAGTAGGAGAGTGACAGGTAAGAGTTGCCAGGAGGCACTTTAGGCTCAGGGATTCTTTCAGTGCACTTCGGGGGGCCTCCCCAGAGGGAGAGCCAGGTTGAACGTAATACTGGCAGAAGCGTTGCCCTGGGGCTGCCTAACACGTGTACACGGCCTGCTCCGCAAGCGAGGATCAGTTCATTGCCCTCCCGCATGCGTAGAAAGAGCTGACCCCCAACAGCCTGTTCTGTGCTACGTTGCTCGGAAAACGAGAAGGGGACTCCCAGTGCACACGCTCTCCCTCAGGAGGGAATTCATACGTGACTCTCCTAGGCCTTACGGAAAGCCGTAGAGGAGTTAAAGCACTCTGGCATCGAGTCAGGGCTCAGGGAGATGGCTGCACACAAAACCCTGCTGACAGGAAGCACTCGTGCTTACCTCGAGGCTAGGGCTCGCGTTTACTTCGCACTTTAGCTAGGGCAAGCGTGGGATGAGCTCCTAGCAGGGCCCTGGAGACTCCCTGGATTCATAGGAGAAAACGCACTTTCTTCCCGGAGGCATGCCTAAGGGTGACTAGAAGACGGGTAACAACAATGTCTTTTCAGTCAGCCTTGAGGCCGCCACTATCTACCTTTCAAGTGGGGGGAATACTGCCTTTTTCCAGGCTTCTCAACTACAAACGGGATCACCCAGCACATACACCTATCTTCTCTGACAATCCAAAGGAGACCCTTGGAACACACTTCGGCCTTCTGCGATGAAACTTCTGGATGCAGTGTGTTCTGCATGTGGTGAATGGCATAATCCTCTAAATGCCCTCAGTAGGCCTAGGTGACTCTGGATGTCCCAAGTGCCTAGCAAGGCTCAGGGTAAATCTCTCTTTCGGGCCGGACCTAAAGGCCAGTTTCCGCATCACTTAGAGAGACGTCGAGCAGGAGCCCCCAAACTGCACTGGAGGCCCCGGTGGTTTCTTTCAGGGCAGCTTAGGTTTCCTCAATGTGGCCGACACGCCTGGAGCAAAAGCCTGCCAAGAACCGCGTTCCTGAGGCCGCTTCGAAGCTGTGGCACGCTAGCCATAGAGAACACATTAGTCCCCGGCCCTTCCAACTGCATAGTGAGGGATGGTGTTCCCAGAGCTGTGTATCCCTTGATCGTGCTCAGAAGGCTTTGGGTACACCGTGTGCTTCCTTGGAAACAAGGGCCCACGTGAGAGCATTGAGTGCTGTGAGGCATACTAAAGGTAAAGGCGTCCATGGACTAAGACTTCCTGGAGACTGGTGCACCCCCTATCTCTGGCAGTGGGAAACTGTGCACATTGCCTCGGGACCAGAGGTCACATTTACTTGGCACTTTAGCTACAGTTGGCTCCGGGGGTGAGCTCCCAGGAAGGAATCGCAAGCACGGGGTTTCTTTTGGAAAAACTCACTGCTCCTCAGAGGCATCTGCGGAGTGAAGCGTATCCTTGCTGGTGTGGTTTTCAGGCGGCTTGGAAGCTGCAACGCAGTTGCTTTCCGAAGGGGGGAAGCCGGGCTCCTCCCACATTCTCCAGTTTCCAACGTGACCACGCAGCACATTGAGCAGCGCTCTCTGACTGATGACTGGAGACTTTCAGCCACACTGGGCCTTTCTATGATCGCGCTTCATTGGACTCGGGGTGTTTGTTTGGCGCGCCATGAAGGGCATTATTACCCGCTGAATGACTTAGTCAGGCCTACGTGACGTTGGAACGACCCAGTGCCTCACAATTTTACCGGTTTCTCTGTAGTTTCTCTCAGGCCGGACCTACAGTGTACCTTGCGTCCCAGTAGTAGGAGAGTGACAGGTAAGAGTTGCCAGGAGGCACTTTAGGCTCAGGGATTCTTTCAGTGCACTTCGGGGGGCCTCCCCAGAGGGAGAGCCAGGTTGAACGTAATACTGGCAGAAGCGTTGCCCTGGGGCTGCCTAACACGTGTACACGGCCTGCTCCGCAAGCGAGGATCAGTTCATTGCCCTCCCGCATGCGTAGAAAGAGCTGACCCCCAACAGCCTGTTCTGTGCTACGTTGCTCGGAAAACGAGAAGGGGACTCCCAGTGCACACGCTCTCCCTCAGGAGGGAATTCATACGTGACTCTCCTAGGCCTTACGGAAAGCCGTAGAGGAGTTAAAGCACTCTGGCATCGAGTCAGGGCTCAGGGAGATGGCTGCACACAAAACCCTGCTGACAGGAAGCACTCGTGCTTACCTCGAGGCTAGGGCTCGCGTTTACTTCGCACTTTAGCTAGGGCAAGCGTGGGATGAGCTCCTAGCAGGGCCCTGGAGACTCCCTGGATTCATAGGAGAAAACGCACTTTCTTCCCGGAGGCATGCCTAAGGGTGACTAGAAGACGGGTAACAACAATGTCTTTTCAGTCAGCCTTGAGGCCGCCACTATCTACCTTTCAAGTGGGGGGAATACTGCCTTTTTCCAGGCTTCTCAACTACAAACGGGATCACCCAGCACATACACCTATCTTCTCTGACAATCCAAAGGAGACCCTTGGAACACACTTCGGCCTTCTGCGATGAAACTTCTGGATGCAGTGTGTTCTGCATGTGGTGAATGGCATAATCCTCTAAATGCCCTCAGTAGGCCTAGGTGACTCTGGATGTCCCAAGTGCCTAGCAAGGCTCAGGGTAAATCTCTCTTTCGGGCCGGACCTAAAGGCCAGTTTCCGCATCACTTAGAGAGACGTCGAGCAGGAGCCCCCAAACTGCACTGGAGGCCCCGGTGGTTTCTTTCAGGGCAGCTTAGGTTTCCTCAATGTGGCCGACACGCCTGGAGCAAAAGCCTGCCAAGAACCGCGTTCCTGAGGCCGCTTCGAAGCTGTGGCACGCTAGCCATAGAGAACACATTAGTCCCCGGCCCTTCCAACTGCATAGTGAGGGATGGTGTTCCCAGAGCTGTGTATCCCTTGATCGTGCTCAGAAGGCTTTGGGTACACCGTGTGCTTCCTTGGAAACAAGGGCCCACGTGAGAGCATTGAGTGCTGTGAGGCATACTAAAGGTAAAGGCGTCCATGGACTAAGACTTCCTGGAGACTGGTGCACCCCCTATCTCTGGCAGTGGGAAACTGTGCACCTTGCCTCGGGAACAGAGGTCACATTTACTTGGCACTTTAGCTACAGTTGGCTCCGGGGGTGAGCTCCCAGGAAGGAATCGCAAGCACGGGGTTTCTTTTGGAAAAACTCACTGCTCCTCAGAGGCATCTGCGGAGTGAAGCGTATCCTTGCTGGTGTGGTTTTCAGGCGGCTTGGAAGCTGCAACGCAGTTGCTTTCCGAAGGGGGGAAGCCGGGCTCCTCCCACATTCTCCAGTTTCCAACGTGACCACGCAGCACATTGAGCAGCGCTCTCTGACTGACGACTGGAGACTTTCAGCCACACTGGGCCTTTCTATGATCGCGCTTCATTGGACTCGGGGTGTTTGTTTGGCGCGCCATGAAGGGCATTATTACCCGCTGAATGACTTAGTCAGGCCTACGTGACGTTGGAACGACCCAGTGCCTCACAATTTTACCGGTTTCTCTGTAGTTTCTCTCAGGCCGGACCTACAGTGTACCTTGCGTCCCAGTAGTAGGAGAGTGAAAGGTAAGAGTTGCCAGGCTGCACTTTAGGCTCAGGGATTCTTTCAGTGCACTTCGGGGGGCCTCCCCAGAGGGAGAGCCAGGTTGAACGTAATACTGGCAGAAGCGTTGCCCTGGGGCTGCCTAACACGTGTACACGGCCTGCTCCGCAAGCAAGGATCAGTTCATTGCCCTCCCGCATGCGTAGAAAGAACTGACCCCCAACAGCCTGTTCTGTGCTACGTTGCTCGGAAAACGAGAAGGGGACTCCCAGTGCACACGCTCTCCCTCAGGAGGGAATTCATACGTGACTCTCCTAGGCCTTACGGAAAGCCGTAGAGGAGTTAAAGCACTCTGGCATCGAGTCAGGGCTCAGGGAGATGGCTGCACACAAAACCCTGCTGACAGGAAGCACTCGTGCTTACCTCGAGGCTAGGGCTCGCGTTTACTTCGCACTTTAGCTAGGGAAAGCGTGGGATGAGCTCCTAGCAAGGCCCTGGAGACCCCCTGGATTCATAGGAGAAAACGCACTTTCTTCCCGGAGGCATGCCTAAGGGTGACTAGAAGACGGGTAACAACAATGTCTTTTCAGTCAGCCTTGAGACCGCCACTATCTACCTTTCAAGTGGGGGGAATACTGCCTTTTTCCAGGCTTCTCAACTACAAACAGGATCACCCAGCACATACACCTATCTTCTCTGACAATCCAAAGGAGACCCTTGGAACACACTTCGGCCTTCTGCGATGAAACTTCTGGATGCAGTGTGTTCTATATGTGGTGAATGGCATAATCCTCTAAATGCCCTCAGTAGGCCTAGGTGACTCTGGATGTCCCAAGTGCCTAGCAAGGCTCAGGGTAAATCTCTCTTTCGGGCCGGACCTAAAGGCCAGTTTCCGCATCACTTAGAGAGACGTCGAGCAGGAGCCCCCAAACTGCACTGGAGGCCCCGGTGGTTTCTTTCAGGGCAGCTTAGGTTTCCTCAATGTGGCCGACACGCCTGGAGCAAAAGCCTGCCAAGAACCGCGTTCCTGAGGCCGCTTCGAAGCTGTGGCACGCTAGCCATAGAGAACACATTAGTCCCCGGCCCTTCCAACTGCATAGTGAGGGATGGTGTTCCCAGAGCTGTGTATCCCTTGATCGTGCTCAGAAGGCTTTGGGTACACCGTGTGCTTCCTTGGAAACAAGGGCCCACGTGAGAGCATTGAGTGCTGTGAGGCATACTAAAGGTAAAGGCGTCCATGGACTAAGACTTCCTGGAGACTGGTGCACCCCCTATCTCTGGCAGTGGGAAACTGTGCACCTTGCCTCGGGACCAGAGGTCACATTTACTTGGCACTTTAGCTACAGTTGGCTCCGGGGGTGAGCTCCCAGGAAGGAATCGCAAGCACGGGGTTTCTTTTGGAAAAACTCACTGCTCCTCAGAGGCATCTGCAGAGTGAAGCGTATCCTTGCTGGTGTGGTTTTCAGGCGGCTTGGAAGCTGCAACGCAGTTGCTTTCCGAAGGGGGGAAGCCGGGCTCCTCCCACATTCTCCAGTTTCCAACGTGACCACGCAGCACATTGAGCAGCGCTCTCTGACTGACGACTGGAGACTTTCAGCCACACTGGGCCTTTCTATGATCGCGCTTCATTGGACTCGGGGTGTTTGTTTGGCGCGCCATGAAGGGCATTATTACCCGCTGAATGACTTAGTCAGGCCTACGTGACGTTGGAACGACCCAGTGCCTCACAATTTTACCGGTTTCTCTGTAGTTTCTCTCAGGCCGGACCTACAGTGTACCTTGCGTCCCAGTAGTAGGAGAGTGACAGGTAAGAGTTGCCAGGAGGCACTTTAGGCTCAGGGATTCTTTCAGTGCACTTCGGGGGGCCTCCCCAGAGGGAGAGCCAGGTTGAACGTAATACTGGCAGAAGCGTTGCCCTGGGGCTGCCTAACACGTGTACACGGCCTGCTCCGCAAGCGAGGATCAGTTCATTGCCCTCCCGCATGCGTAGAAAGAGCTGACCCCCAACAGCCTGTTCTGTGCTACGTTGCTCGGAAAACGAGAAGGGGACTCCCAGTGCACACGCTCTCCCTCAGGAGGGAATTCATACGTGACTCTCCTAGGCCTTACGGAAAGCCGTAGAGGAGTTAAAGCACTCTGGCATCGAGTCAGGGCTCAGGGAGATGGCTGCACACAAAACCCTGCTGACAGGAAGCACTCGTGCTTACCTCGAGGCTAGGGCTCGCGTTTACTTCGCACTTTAGCTAGGGCAAGCGTGGGATGAGCTCCTAGCAAGGCCCTGGAGACCCCCTGGATTCATAGGAGAAAACGCACTTTCTTCCCGGAGGCATGCCTAAGGGTGACTAGAAGACGGGTAACAACAATGTCTTTTCAGTCAGCCTTGAGACCGCCACTATCTACCTTTCAAGTGGGGGGAATACTGCCTTTTTCCAGGCTTCTCAACTACAAACAGGATCACCCAGCACATACACCTATCTTCTCTGACAATCCAAAGGAGACCCTTGGAACACACTTCGGCCTTCTGCGATGAAACTTCTGGATGCAGTGTGTTCTATATGTGGTGAATGGCATAATCCTCTAAATGCCCTCAGTAGGCCTAGGTGACTCTGGATGTCCCAAGTGCCTAGCAAGGCTCAGGGTAAATCTCTCTTTCGGGCCGGACCTAAAGGCCAGTTTCCGCATCACTTAGAGAGACGTCGAGCAGGAGCCCCCAAACTGCACTGGAGGCCCCGGTGGTTTCTTTCAGGGCAGCTTAGGTTTCCTCAATGTGGCCGACACGCCTGGAGCAAAAGCCTGCCAAGAACCGCGTTCCTGAGGCCGCTTCGAAGCTGTGGCACGCTAGCCATAGAGAACACATTAGTCCCCGGCCCTTCCAACTGCATAGTGAGGGATGGTGTTCCCAGAGCTGTGTATCCCTTGATCGTGCTCAGAAGGCTTTGGGTACACCGTGTGCTTCCTTGGAAACAAGGGCCCACGTGAGAGCATTGAGTGCTGTGAGGCATACTAAAGGTAAAGGCGTCCATGGACTAAGACTTCCTGGAGACTGGTGCACCCCCTATCTCTGGCAGTGGGAAACTGTGCACATTGCCTCGGGACCAGAGGTCACATTTAGTTGGCACTTTAGCTACAGTTGGCTCCGGGGGTGAGCTCCCAGGAAGGAATCGCAAGCACGGGGTTTCTTTTGGAAAAACTCACTGCTCCTCAGAGGCATCTGCGGAGTGAAGCGTATCCTTGCTGGTGTGGTTTTCAGGCGGCTTGGAAGCTGCAACGCAGTTGCTTTCCGAAGGGGGGAAGCCGGGCTCCTCCCACATTCTCCAGTTTCCAACGTGACCACGCAGCACATTGAGCAGCGCTCTCTGACTGATGACTGGAGACTTTCAGCCACACTGGGCCTTTCTATGATCGCGCTTCATTGGACTCGGGGTGTTTGTTTGGCGCGCCATGAAGGGCATTATTACCCGCTGAATGACTTAGTCAGGCCTACGTGACGTTGGAACGACCCAGTGCCTCACAATTTTACCGGTTTCTCTGTAGTTTCTCTCAGGCCGGACCTACAGTGTACCTTGCGTCCCAGTAGTAGGAGAGTGACAGGTAAGAGTTGCCAGGAGGCACTTTAGGCTCAGGGATTCTTTCAGTGCACTTCGGGGGGCCTCCCCAGAGGGAGAGCCAGGTTGAACGTAATACTGGCAGAAGCGTTGCCCTGGGGCTGCCTAACACGTGTACACGGCCTGCTCCGCAAGCGAGGATCAGTTCATTGCCCTCCCGCATGCGTAGAAAGAGCTGACCCCCAACAGCCTGTTCTGTGCTACGTTGCTCGGAAAACGAGAAGGGGACTCCCAGTGCACACGCTCTCCCTCAGGAGGGAATTCATACGTGACTCTCCTAGGCCTTACGGAAAGCCGTAGAGGAGTTAAAGCACTCTGGCATCGAGTCAGGGCTCAGGGAGATGGCTGCACACAAAACCCTGCTGACAGGAAGCACTCGTGCTTACCTCGAGGCTAGGGCTCGCGTTTACTTCGCACTTTAGCTAGGGCAAGCGTGGGATGAGCTCCTAGCAGGGCCCTGGAGACTCCCTGGATTCATAGGAGAAAACGCACTTTCTTCCCGGAGGCATGCCTAAGGGTGACTAGAAGACGGGTAACAACAATGTCTTTTCAGTCAGCCTTGAGGCCGCCACTATCTACCTTTCAAGTGGGGGGAATACTGCCTTTTTCCAGGCTTCTCAACGACAAACGGGATCACCCAGCACATACACCTATCTTCTCTGACAATCCAAAGGAGACCCTTGGAACACACTTCGGCCTTCTGCGATGAAACTTCTGGATGCAGTGTGTTCTGCATGTGGTGAATGGCATAATCCTCTAAATGCCCTCAGTAGGCCTAGGTGACTCTGGATGTCCCAAGTGCCTAGCAAGGCTCAGGGTAAATCTCTCTTTCGGGCCGGACCTAAAGGCCAGTTTCCGCATCACTTAGAGAGACGTCGAGCAGGAGCCCCCAAACTGCACTGGAGGCCCCGGTGGTTTCTTTCAGGGCAGCTTAGGTTTCCTCAATGTGGCCGACACGCCTGGAGCAAAAGCCTGCCAAGAACCGCGTTCCTGAGGCCGCTTCGAAGCTGTGGCACGCTAGCCATAGAGAACACATTAGTCCCCGGCCCTTCCAACTGCATAGTGAGGGATGGTGTTCCCAGAGCTGTGTATCCCTTGATCGTGCTCAGAAGGCTTTGGGTACACCGTGTGCTTCCTTGGAAACAAGGGCCCACGTGAGAGCATTGAGTGCTGTGAGGCATACTAAAGGTAAAGGCGTCCATGGACTAAGACTTCCTGGAGACTGGTGCACCCCCTATCTCTGGCAGTGGGAAACTGTGCACATTGCCTCGGGACCAGAGGTCACATTTAGTTGGCACTTTAGCTACAGTTGGCTCCGGGGGTGAGCTCCCAGGAAGGAATCGCAAGCACGGGGTTTCTTTTGGAAAAACTCACTGCTCCTCAGAGGCATCTGCGGAGTGAAGCGTATCCTTGCTGGTGTGGTTTTCAGGCGGCTTGGAAGCTGCAACGCAGTTGCTTTCCGAAGGGGGGAAGCCGGGCTCCTCCCACATTCTCCAGTTTCCAACGTGACCACGCAGCACATTGAGCAGCGCTCTCTGACTGACGACTGGAGACTTTCAGCCACACTGGGCCTTTCTATGATCGCGCTTCATTGGACTCGGGGTGTTTGTTTGGCGCGCCATGAAGGGCATTATTACCCGCTGAATGACTTAGTCAGGCCTACGTGACGTTGGAACGACCCAGTGCCTCACAATTTTACCGGTTTCTCTGTAGTTTCTCTCAGGCCGGACCTACAGTGTACCTTGCGTCCCAGTAGTAGGAGAGTGAAAGGTAAGAGTTGCCAGGAGGCACTTTAGGCTCAGGGATTCTTTCAGTGCACTTCGGGGGGCCTCCCCAGAGGGAGAGCCAGGTTGAACGTAATACTGGCAGAAGCGTTGCCCTGGGGCTGCCTAACACGTGTACACGGCCTGCTCCGCAAGCGAGGATCAGTTCATTGCCCTCCCGCATGCGTAGAAAGAGCTGACCCCCAACAGCCTGTTCTGTGCTACGTTGCTCGGAAAACGAGAAGGGGACTCCCAGTGCACACGCTCTCCCTCAGGAGGGAATTCATACGTGACTCTCCTAGGCCTTACGGAAAGCCGTAGAGGAGTTAAAGCACTCTGGCATCGAGTCAGGGCTCAGGGAGATGGCTGCACACAAAACCCTGCTGACAGGAAGCACTCGTGCTTACCTCGAGGCTAGGGCTCGCGTTTACTTCGCACTTTAGCTAGGGAAAGCGTGGGATGAGCTCCTAGCAGGGCCCTGGAGACTCCCTGGATTCATAGGAGAAAACGCACTTTCTTCCCGGAGGCATGCCTAAGGGTGACTAGAAGACGGGTAACAACAATGTCTTTTCAGTCAGCCTTGAGGCCGCCACTATCTACCTTTCAAGTGGGGGGAATACTGCCTTTTTCCAGGCTTCTCAACGACAAACGGGATCACCCAGCACATACACCTATCTTCTCTGACAATCCAAAGGAGACCCTTGGAACACACTTCGGCCTTCTGCGATGAAACTTCTGGATGCAGTGTGTTCTGCATGTGGTGAATGGCATAATCCTCTAAATGCCCTCAGTAGGCCTAGGTGACTCTGGATGTCCCAAGTGCCTAGCAAGGCTCAGGGTAAATCTCTCTTTCGGGCCGGACCTAAAGGCCAGTTTCCGCATCACTTAGAGAGACGTCGAGCAGGAGCCCCCAAACTGCACTGGAGGCCCCGGTGGTTTCTTTCAGGGCAGCTTAGGTTTCCTCAATGTGGCCGACACGCCTGGAGCAAAAGCCTGCCAAGAACCGCGTTCCTGAGGCCGCTTCGAAGCTGTGGCACGCTAGCCATAGAGAACACATTAGTCCCCGGCCCTTCCAACTGCATAGTGAGGGATGGTGTTCCCAGAGCTGTGTATCCCTTGATCGTGCTCAGAAGGCTTTGGGTACACCGTGTGCTTCCTTGGAAACAAGGGCCCACGTGAGAGCATTGAGTGCTGTGAGGCATACTAAAGGTAAAGGCGTCCATGGACTAAGACTTCCTGGAGACTGGTGCACCCCCTATCTCTGGCAGTGGGAAACTGTGCACCTTGCCTCGGGAACAGAGGTCACATTTACTTGGCACTTTAGCTACAGTTGGCTCCGGGGGTGAGCTCCCAGGAAGGAATCGCAAGCACGGGGTTTCTTTTGGAAAAACTCACTGCTCCTCAGAGGCATCTGCGGAGTGAAGCGTATCCTTGCTGGTGTGGTTTTCAGGCGGCTTGGAAGCTGCAACGCAGTTGCTTTCCGAAGGGGGGAAGCCGGGCTCCTCCCACATTCTCCAGTTTCCAACGTGACCACGCAGCACATTGAGCAGCGCTCTCTGACTGACGACTGGAGACTTTCAGCCACACTGGGCCTTTCTATGATCGCGCTTCATTGGACTCGGGGTGTTTGTTTGGCGCGCCATGAAGGGCATTATTACCCGCTGAATGACTTAGTCAGGCCTACGTGACGTTGGAACGACCCAGTGCCTCACAATTTTACCGGTTTCTCTGTAGTTTCTCTCAGGCCGGACCTACAGTGTACCTTGCGTCCCAGTAGTAGGAGAGTGACAGGTAAGAGTTGCCAGGAGGCACTTTAGGCTCAGGGATTCTTTCAGTGCACTTCGGGGGGCCTCCCCAGAGGGAGAGCCAGGTTGAACGTAATACTGGCAGAAGCGTTGCCCTGGGGCTGCCTAACACGTGTACACGGCCTGCTCCGCAAGCGAGGATCAGTTCATTGCCCTCCCGCATGCGTAGAAAGAGCTGACCCCCAACAGCCTGTTCTGTGCTACGTTGCTCGGAAAACGAGAAGGGGACTCCCAGTGCACACGCTCTCCCTCAGGAGGGAATTCATACGTGACTCTCCTAGGCCTTACGGAAAGCCGTAGAGGAGTTAAAGCACTCTGGCATCGAGTCAGGGCTCAGGGAGATGGCTGCACACAAAACCCTGCTGACAGGAAGCACTCGTGCTTACCTCGAGGCTAGGGCTCGCGTTTACTTCGCACTTTAGCTAGGGAAAGCGTGGGATGAGCTCCTAGCAAGGCCCTGGAGACCCCCTGGATTCATAGGAGAAAACGCACTTTCTTCCCGGAGGCATGCCTAAGGGTGACTAGAAGACGGGTAACAACAATGTCTTTTCAGTCAGCCTTGAGACCGCCACTATCTACCTTTCAAGTGGGGGGAATACTGCCTTTTTCCAGGCTTCTCAACTACAAACAGGATCACCCAGCACATACACCTATCTTCTCTGACAATCCAAAGGAGACCCTTGGAACACACTTCGGCCTTCTGCGATGAAACTTCTGGATGCAGTGTGTTCTATATGTGGTGAATGGCATAATCCTCTAAATGCCCTCAGTAGGCCTAGGTGACTCTGGATGTCCCAAGTGCCTAGCAAGGCTCAGGGTAAATCTCTCTTTCGGGCCGGACCTAAAGGCCAGTTTCCGCATCACTTAGAGAGACGTCGAGCAGGAGCCCCCAAACTGCACTGGAGGCCCCGGTGGTTTCTTTCAGGGCAGCTTAGGTTTCCTCAATGTGGCCGACACGCCTGGAGCAAAAGCCTGCCAAGAACCGCGTTCCTGAGGCCGCTTCGAAGCTGTGGCACGCTAGCCATAGAGAACACATTAGTCCCCGGCCCTTCCAACTGCATAGTGAGGGATGGTGTTCCCAGAGCTGTGTATCCCTTGATCGTGCTCAGAAGGCTTTGGGTACACCGTGTGCTTCCTTGGAAACAAGGGCCCACGTGAGAGCATTGAGTGCTGTGAGGCATACTAAAGGTAAAGGCGTCCATGGACTAAGACTTCCTGGAGACTGGTGCACCCCCTATCTCTGGCAGTGGGAAACTGTGCACCTTGCCTCGGGACCAGAGGTCACATTTACTTGGCACTTTAGCTACAGTTGGCTCCGGGGGTGAGCTCCCAGGAAGGAATCGCAAGCACGGGGTTTCTTTTGGAAAAACTCACTGCTCCTCAGAGGCATCTGCGGAGTGAAGCGTATCCTTGCTGGTGTGGTTTTCAGGCGGCTTGGATGCTGCAACGCAGTTGCTTTCCGAAGGGGGGAAGCCGGGCTCCTCCCACATTCTCCAGTTTCCAACGTGACCACGCAGCACATTGAGCAGCGCTCTCTGACTGACGACTGGAGACTTTCAGCCACACTGGGCCTTTCTATGATCGCGCTTCATTGGACTCGGGGTGTTTGTTTGGCGCGCCATGAAGGGCATTATTACCCGCTGAATGACTTAGTCAGGCCTACGTGACGTTGGAACGACCCAGTGCCTCACAATTTTACCGGTTTCTCTGTAGTTTCTCTCAGGCCGGACCTACAGTGTACCTTGCGTCCCAGTAGTAGGAGAGTGACAGGTAAGAGTTGCCAGGCTGCACTTTAGGCTCAGGGATTCTTTCAGTGCACTTCGGGGGGCCTCCCCAGAGGGAGAGCCAGGTTGAACGTAATACTGGCAGAAGCGTTGCCCTGGGGCTGCCTAACACGTGTACACGGCCTGCTCCGCAAGCGAGGATCAGTTCATTGCCCTCCCGCATGCGTAGAAAGAGCTGACCCCCAACAGCCTGTTCTGTGCTACGTTGCTCGGAAAACGAGAAGGGGACTCCCAGTGCACACGCTCTCCCTCAGGAGGGAATTCATACGTGACTCTCCTAGGCCTTACGGAAAGCCGTAGAGGAGTTAAAGCACTCTGGCATCGAGTCAGGGCTCAGGGAGATGGCTGCACACAAAACCCTGCTGACAGGAAGCACTCGTGCTTACCTCGAGGCTAGGGCTCGCGTTTACTTCGCACTTTAGCTAGGGCAAGCGTGGGATGAGCTCCTAGCAAGGCCCTGGAGACCCCCTGGATTCATAGGAGAAAACACACTTTCTTCCCGGAGGCATGCCTAAGGGTGACTAGAAGACGGGTAACAACAATGTCTTTTCAGTCAGCCTTGAGACCGCCACTATCTACCTTTCAAGTGGGGGGAATACTGCCTTTTTCCAGGCTTCTCAACTACAAACGGGATCACCCAGCACATACACCTATCTTCTCTGACAATCCAAAGGAGACCCTTGGAACACACTTCGGCCTTCTGCGATGAAACTTCTGGATGCAGTGTGTTCTGCATGTGGTGAATGGCATAATCCTCTAAATGCCCTCAGTAGGCCTAGGTGACTCTGGATGTCCCAAGTGCCTAGCAAGGCTCAGGGTAAATCTCTCTTTCGGGCCGGACCTAAAGGCCAGTTTCCGCATCACTTAGAGAGACGTCGAGCAGGAGCCCCCAAACTGCACTGGAGGCCCCGGTGGTTTCTTTCAGGGCAGCTTAGGTTTCCTCAATGTGGCCGACACGCCTGGAGCAAAAGCCTGCCAAGAACCGCGTTCCTGAGGCCGCTTCGAAGCTGTGGCACGCTAGCCATAGAGAACACATTAGTCCCCGGCCCTTCCAACTGCATAGTGAGGGATGGTGTTCCCAGAGCTGTGTATCCCTTGATCGTGCTCAGAAGGCTTTGGGTACACCGTGTGCTTCCTTGGAAACAAGGGCCCACGTGAGAGCATTGAGTGCTGTGAGGCATACTAAAGGTAAAGGCGTCCATGGACTAAGACTTCCTGGAGACTGGTGCACCCCCTATCTCTGGCAGTGGGAAACTGTGCACATTGCCTCGGGACCAGAGGTCACATTTAGTTGGCACTTTAGCTACAGTTGGCTCCGGGGGTGAGCTCCCAGGAAGGAATCGCAAGCACGGGGTTTCTTTTGGAAAAACTCACTGCTCCTCAGAGGCATCTGCGGAGTGAAGCGTATCCTTGCTGGTGTGGTTTTCAGGCGGCTTGGAAGCTGCAACGCAGTTGCTTTCCGAAGGGGGGAAGCCGGGCTCCTCCCACATTCTCCAGTTTCCAACGTGACCACGCAGCACATTGAGCAGCGCTCTCTGACTGACGACTGGAGACTTTCAGCCACACTGGTCCTTTCTATGATCGCGCTTCATTGGACTCGGGGTGTTTGTTTGGCGCGCCATGAAGGGCATTATTACCCGCTGAATGACTTAGTCAGGCCTACGTGACGTTGGAACGACCCAGTGCCTCACAATTTTACCGGTTTCTCTGTAGTTTCTCTCAGGCCGGACCTACAGTGTACCTTGCGTCCCAGTAGTAGGAGAGTGACAGGTAAGAGTTGCCAGGAGGCACTTTAGGCTCAGGGATTCTTTCAGTGCACTTCGGGGGGCCTCCCCAGAGGGAGAGCCAGGTTGAACGTAATACTGGCAGAAGCGTTGCCCTGGGGCTGCCTAACACGTGTACACGGCCTGCTCCGCAAGCGAGGATCAGTTCATTGCCCTCCCGCATGCGTAGAAAGAGCTGACCCCCAACAGCCTGTTCTGTGCTACGTTGCTCGGAAAACGAGAAGGGGACTCCCAGTGCACACGCTCTCCCTCAGGAGGGAATTCATACGTGACTCTCCTAGGCCTTACGGAAAGCCGTAGAGGAGTTAAAGCACTCTGGCATCGAGTCAGGGCTCAGGGAGATGGCTGCACACAAAACCCTGCTGACAGGAAGCACTCGTGCTTACCTCGAGGCTAGGGCTCGCGTTTACTTCGCACTTTAGCTAGGGCAAGCGTGGGATGAGCTCCTAGCAAGGCCCTGGAGACCCCCTGGATTCATAGGAGAAAACGCACTTTCTTCCCGGAGGCATGCCTAAGGGTGACTAGAAGACGGGTAACAACAATGTCTTTTCAGTCAGCCTTGAGGCCGCCACTATCTACCTTTCAAGTGGGGGGAATACTGCCTTTTTCCAGGCTTCTCAACTACAAACGGGATCACCCAGCACATACACCTATCTTCTCTGACAATCCAAAGGAGACCCTTGGAACACACTTCGGCCTTCTGCGATGAAACTTCTGGATGCAGTGTGTTCTGCATGTGGTGAATGGCATAATCCTCTAAATGCCCTCAGTAGGCCTAGGTGACTCTGGATGTCCCAAGTGCCTAGCAAGGCTCAGGGTAAATCTCTCTTTCGGGCCGGACCTAAAGGCCAGTTTCCGCATCACTTAGAGAGACGTCGAGCAGGAGCCCCCAAACTGCACTGGAGGCCCCGGTGGTTTCTTTCAGGGCAGCTTAGGTTTCCTCAATGTGGCCGACACGCCTGGAGCAAAAGCCTGCCAAGAACCGCGTTCCTGAGGCCGCTTCGAAGCTGTGGCACGCTAGCCATAGAGAACACATTAGTCCCCGGCCCTTCCAACTGCATAGTGAGGGATGGTGTTCCCAGAGCTGTGTATCCCTTGATCGTGCTCAGAAGGCTTTGGGTACACCGTGTGCTTCCTTGGAAACAAGGGCCCACGTGAGAGCATTGAGTGCTGTGAGGCATACTAAAGGTAAAGGCGTCCATGGACTAAGACTTCCTGGAGACTGGTGCACCCCCTATCTCTGGCAGTGGGAAACTGTGCACCTTGCCTCGGGAACAGAGGTCACATTTAGTTGGCACTTTAGCTACAGTTGGCTCCGGGGGTGAGCTCCCAGGAAGGAATCGCAAGCACGGGGTTTCTTTTGGAAAAACTCACTGCTCCTCAGAGGCATCTGCGGAGTGAAGCGTATCCTTGCTGGTGTGGTTTTCAGGCGGCTTGGAAGCTGCAACGCAGTTGCTTTCCGAAGGGGGGAAGCCGGGCTCCTCCCACATTCTCCAGTTTCCAACGTGACCACGCAGCACATTGAGCAGCGCTCTCTGACTGATGACTGGAGACTTTCAGCCACACTGGGCCTTTCTATGATCGCGCTTCATTGGACTCGGGGTGTTTGTTTGGCGCGCCATGAAGGGCATTATTACCCGCTGAATGACTTAGTCAGGCCTACGTGACGTTGGAACGACCCAGTGCCTCACAATTTTACCGGTTTCTCTGTAGTTTCTCTCAGGCCGGACCTACAGTGTACCTTGCGTCCCAGTAGTAGGAGAGTGACAGGTAAGAGTTGCCAGGAGGCACTTTAGGCTCAGGGATTCTTTCAGTGCACTTCGGGGGGCCTCCCCAGAGGGAGAGCCAGGTTGAACGTAATACTGGCAGAAGCGTTGCCCTGGGGCTGCCTAACACGTGTACACGGCCTGCTCCGCAAGCGAGGATCAGTTCATTGCCCTCCCGCATGCGTAGAAAGAGCTGACCCCCAACAGCCTGTTCTGTGCTACGTTGCTCGGAAAACGAGAAGGGGACTCCCAGTGCACACGCTCTCCCTCAGGAGGGAATTCATACGTGACTCTCCTAGGCCTTACGGAAAGCCGTAGAGGAGTTAAAGCACTCTGGCATCGAGTCAGGGCTCAGGGAGATGGCTGCACACAAAACCCTGCTGACAGGAAGCACTCGTGCTTACCTCGAGGCTAGGGCTCGCGTTTACTTCGCACTTTAGCTAGGGCAAGCGTGGGATGAGCTCCTAGCAAGGCCCTGGAGACCCCCTGGATTCATAGGAGAAAACGCACTTTCTTCCCGGAGGCATGCCTAAGGGTGACTAGAAGACGGGTAACAACAATGTCTTTTCAGTCAGCCTTGAGGCCGCCACTATCTACCTTTCAAGTGGGGGGAATACTGCCTTTTTCCAGGCTTCTCAACGACAAACGGGATCACCCAGCACATACACCTATCTTCTCTGACAATCCAAAGGAGACCCTTGGAACACACTTCGGCCTTCTGCGATGAAACTTCTGGATGCAGTGTGTTCTGCATGTGGTGAATGGCATAATCCTCTAAATGCCCTCAGTAGGCCTAGGTGACTCTGGATGTCCCAAGTGCCTAGCAAGGCTCAGGGTAAATCTCTCTTTCGGGCCGGACCTAAAGGCCAGTTTCCGCATCACTTAGAGAGACGTCGAGCAGGAGCCCCCAAACTGCACTGGAGGCCCCGGTGGTTTCTTTCAGGGCAGCTTAGGTTTCCTCAATGTGGCCGACACGCCTGGAGCAAAAGCCTGCCAAGAACCGCGTTCCTGAGGCCGCTTCGAAGCTGTGGCACGCTAGCCATAGAGAACACATTAGTCCCCGGCCCTTCCAACTGCATAGTGAGGGATGGTGTTCCCAGAGCTGTGTATCCCTTGATCGTGCTCAGAAGGCTTTGGGTACACCGTGTGCTTCCTTGGAAACAAGGGCCCACGTGAGAGCATTGAGTGCTGTGAGGCATACTAAAGGTAAAGGCGTCCATGGACTAAGACTTCCTGGAGACTGGTGCACCCCCTATCTCTGGCAGTGGGAAACTGTGCACCTTGCCTCGGGACCAGAGGTCACATTTACTTGGCACTTTAGCTACAGTTGGCTCCGGGGGTGAGCTCCCAGGAAGGAATCGCAAGCACGGGGTTTCTTTTGGAAAAACTCACTGCTCCTCAGAGGCATCTGCGGAGTGAAGCGTATCCTTGCTGGTGTGGTTTTCAGGCGGCTTGGAAGCTGCAACGCAGTTGCTTTCCGAAGGGGGGAAGCCGGGCTCCTCCCACATTCTCCAGTTTCCAACGTGACCACGCAGCACATTGAGCAGCGCTCTCTGACTGACGACTGGAGACTTTCAGCCACACTGGGCCTTTCTATGATCGCGCTTCATTGGACTCGGGGTGTTTGTTTGGCGCGCCATGAAGGGCATTATTACCCGCTGAATGACTTAGTCAGGCCTACGTGACGTTGGAACGACCCAGTGCCTCACAATTTTACCGGTTTCTCTGTAGTTTCTCTCAGGCCGGACCTACAGTGTACCTTGCGTCCCAGTAGTAGGAGAGTGAAAGGTAAGAGTTGCCAGGAGGCACTTTAGGCTCAGGGATTCTTTCAGTGCACTTCGGGGGGCCTCCCCAGAGGGAGAGCCAGGTTGAACGTAATACTGGCAGAAGCGTTGCCCTGGGGCTGCCTAACACGTGTACACGGCCTGCTCCGCAAGAGAGGATCAGTTCATTGCCCTCCCGCATGCGTAGAAAGAGCTGACCCCCAACAGCCTGTTCTGTGCTACGTTGCTCGGAAAACGAGAAGGGGACTCCCAGTGCACACGCTCTCCCTCAGGAGGGAATTCATACGTGACTCTCCTAGGCCTTACGGAAAGCCGTAGAGGAGTTAAAGCACTCTGGCATCGAGTCAGGGCTCAGGGAGATGGCTGCACACAAAACCCTGCTGACAGGAAGCACTCGTGCTTACCTCGAGGCTAGGGCTCGCGTTTACTTCGCACTTTAGCTAGGGAAAGCGTGGGATGAGCTCCTAGCAGGGCCCTGGAGACCCCCTGGATTCATAGGAGAAAACGCACTTTCTTCCCGGAGGCATGCCTAAGGGTGACTAGAAGACGGGTAACAACAATGTCTTTTCAGTCAGCCTTGAGACCGCCACTATCTACCTTTCAAGTGGGGGGAATACTGCCTTTTTCCAGGCTTCTCAACTACAAACGGGATCACCCAGCACATACACCTATCTTCTCTGACAATCCAAAGGAGACCCTTGGAACACACTTCGGCCTTCTGCGATGAAACTTCTGGATGCAGTGTGTTCTGCATGTGGTGAATGGCATAATCCTCTAAATGCCCTCAGTAGGCCTAGGTGACTCTGGATGTCCCAAGTGCCTAGCAAGGCTCAGGGTAAATCTCTCTTTCGGGCCGGACCTAAAGGCCAGTTTCCGCATCACTTAGAGAGACGTCGAGCAGGAGCCCCCAAACTGCACTGGAGGCCCCGGTGGTTTCTTTCAGGGCAGCTTAGGTTTCCTCAATGTGGCCGACACGCCTGGAGCAAAAGCCTGCCAAGAACCGCGTTCCTGAGGCCGCTTCGAAGCTGTGGCACGCTAGCCATAGAGAACACATTAGTCCCCGGCCCTTCCAACTGCATAGTGAGGGATGGTGTTCCCAGAGCTGTGTATCCCTTGATCGTGCTCAGAAGGCTTTGGGTACACCGTGTGCTTCCTTGGAAACAAGGGCCCACGTGAGAGCATTGAGTGCTGTGAGGCATACTAAAGGTAAAGGCGTCCATGGACTAAGACTTCCTGGAGACTGGTGCACCCCCTATCTCTGGCAGTGGGAAACTGTGCACCTTGCCTCGGGACCAGAGGTCACATTTACTTGGCACTTTAGCTACAGTTGGCTCCGGGGGTGAGCTCCCAGGAAGGAATCGCAAGCACGGGGTTTCTTTTGGAAAAACTCACTGCTCCTCAGAGGCATCTGCGGAGTGAAGCATATCCTTGCTGGTGTGGTTTTCAGGCGGCTTGGAAGCTGCAACGCAGTTGCTTTCCGAAGGGGGGAAGCCGGGCTCCTCCCACATTCTCCAGTTTCCAACGTGACCACGCAGCACATTGAGCAGCGCTCTCTGACTGACGACTGGAGACTTTCAGCCACACTGGGCCTTTCTATGATCGCGCTTCATTGGACTCGGGGTGTTTGTTTGGCGCGCCATGAAGGGCATTATTACCCGCTGAATGACTTAGTCAGGCCTACGTGACGTTGGAACGACCCAGTGCCTCACAATTTTACCGGTTTCTCTGTAGTTTCTCTCAGGCCGGACCTACAGTGTACCTTGCGTCCCAGTAGTAGGAGAGTGACAGGTAAGAGTTGCCAGGAGGCACTTTAGGCTCAGGGATTCTTTCAGTGCACTTCGGGGGGCCTCCCCAGAGGGAGAGCCAGGTTGAACGTAATACTGGCAGAAGCGTTGCCCTGGGGCTGCCTAACACGTGTACACGGCCTGCTCCGCAAGCGAGGATCAGTTCATTGCCCTCCCGCATGCGTAGAAAGAGCTGACCCCCAACAGCCTGTTCTGTGCTACGTTGCTCGGAAAACGAGAAGGGGACTCCCAGTGCACACGCTCTCCCTCAGGAGGGAATTCATACGTGACTCTCCTAGGCCTTACGGAAAGCCGTAGAGGAGTTAAAGCACTCTGGCATCGAGTCAGGGCTCAGGGAGATGGCTGCACACAAAACCCTGCTGACAGGAAGCACTCGTGCTTACCTCGAGGCTAGGGCTCGCGTTTACTTCGCACTTTAGCTAGGGAAAGCGTGGGATGAGCTCCTAGCAGGGCCCTGGAGACCCCCTGGATTCATAGGAGAAAACGCACTTTCTTCCCGGAGGCATGCCTAAGGGTGACTAGAAGACGGGTAACAACAATGTCTTTTCAGTCAGCCTTGAGGCCGCCACTATCTACCTTTCAAGTGGGGGGAATACTGCCTTTTTCCAGGCTTCTCAACGACAAACGGGATCACCCAGCACATACACCTATCTTCTCTGACAATCCAAAGGAGACCCTTGGAACACACTTCGGCCTTCTGCGATGAAACTTCTGGATGCAGTGTGTTCTATATGTGGTGAATGGCATAATCCTCTAAATGCCCTCAGTAGGCCTAGGTGACTCTGGATGTCCCAAGTGCCTAGCAAGGCTCAGGGTAAATCTCTCTTTCGGGCCGGACCTAAAGGCCAGTTTCCGCATCACTTAGAGAGACGTCGAGCAGGAGCCCCCAAACTGCACTGGAGGCCCCGGTGGTTTCTTTCAGGGCAGCTTAGGTTTCCTCAATGTGGCCGACACGCCTGGAGCAAAAGCCTGCCAAGAACCGCGTTCCTGAGGCCGCTTCGAAGCTGTGGCACGCTAGCCATAGAGAACACATTAGTCCCCGGCCCTTCCAACTGCATAGTGAGGGATGGTGTTCCCAGAGCTGTGTATCCCTTGATCGTGCTCAGAAGGCTTTGGGTACACCGTGTGCTTCCTTGGAAACAAGGGCCCACGTGAGAGCATTGAGTGCTGTGAGGCATACTAAAGGTAAAGGCGTCCATGGACTAAGACTTCCTGGAGACTGGTGCACCCCCTATCTCTGGCAGTGGGAAACTGTGCACCTTGCCTCGGGAACAGAGGTCACATTTACTTGGCACTTTAGCTACAGTTGGCTCCGGGGGTGAGCTCCCAGGAAGGAATCGCAAGCACGGGGTTTCTTTTGGAAAAACTCACTGCTCCTCAGAGGCATCTGCGGAGTGAAGCGTATCCTTGCTGGTGTGGTTTTCAGGCGGCTTGGAAGCTGCAACGCAGTTGCTTTCCGAAGGGGGGAAGCCGGGCTCCTCCCACATTCTCCAGTTTCCAACGTGACCACGCAGCACATTGAGCAGCGCTCTCTGACTGATGACTGGAGACTTTCAGCCACACTGGGCCTTTCTATGATCGCGCTTCATTGGACTCGGGGTGTTTGTTTGGCGCGCCATGAAGGGCATTATTACCCGCTGAATGACTTAGTCAGGCCTACGTGACGTTGGAACGACCCAGTGCCTCACAATTTTACCGGTTTCTCTGTAGTTTCTCTCAGGCCGGACCTACAGTGTACCTTGCGTCCCAGTAGTAGGAGAGTGACAGGTAAGAGTTGCCAGGAGGCACTTTAGGCTCAGGGATTCTTTCAGTGCACTTCGGGGGGCCTCCCCAGAGGGAGAGCCAGGTTGAACGTAATACTGGCAGAAGCGTTGCCCTGGGGCTGCCTAACACGTGTACACGGCCTGCTCCGCAAGCGAGGATCAGTTCATTGCCCTCCCGCATGCGTAGAAAGAGCTGACCCCCAACAGCCTGTTCTGTGCTACGTTGCTCGGAAAACGAGAAGGGGACTCCCAGTGCACACGCTCTCCCTCAGGAGGGAATTCATACGTGACTCTCCTAGGCCTTACGGAAAGCCGTAGAGGAGTTAAAGCACTCTGGCATCGAGTCAGGGCTCAGGGAGATGGCTGCACACAAAACCCTGCTGACAGGAAGCACTCGTGCTTACCTCGAGGCTAGGGCTCGCGTTTACTTCGCACTTTAGCTAGGGCAAGCGTGGGATGAGCTCCTAGCAAGGCCCTGGAGACCCCCTGGATTCATAGGAGAAAACGCACTTTCTTCCCGGAGGCATGCCTAAGGGTGACTAGAAGACGGGTAACAACAATGTCTTTTCAGTCAGCCTTGAGGCCGCCACTATCTACCTTTCAAGTGGGGGGAATACTGCCTTTTTCCAGGCTTCTCAACTACAAACGGGATCACCCAGCACATACACCTATCTTCTCTGACAATCCAAAGGAGACCCTTGGAACACACTTCGGCCTTCTGCGATGAAACTTCTGGATGCAGTGTGTTCTGCATGTGGTGAATGGCATAATCCTCTAAATGCCCTCAGTAGGCCTAGGTGACTCTGGATGTCCCAAGTGCCTAGCAAGGCTCAGGGTAAATCTCTCTTTCGGGCCGGACCTAAAGGCCAGTTTCCGCATCACTTAGAGAGACGTCGAGCAGGAGCCCCCAAACTGCACTGGAGGCCCCGGTGGTTTCTTTCAGGGCAGCTTAGGTTTCCTCAATGTGGCCGACACGCCTGGAGCAAAAGCCTGCCAAGAACCGCGTTCCTGAGGCCGCTTCGAAGCTGTGGCACGCTAGCCATAGAGAACACATTAGTCCCCGGCCCTTCCAACTGCATAGTGAGGGATGGTGTTCCCAGAGCTGTGTATCCCTTGATCGTGCTCAGAAGGCTTTGGGTACACCGTGTGCTTCCTTGGAAACAAGGGCCCACGTGAGAGCATTGAGTGCTGTGAGGCATACTAAAGGTAAAGGCGTCCATGGACTAAGACTTCCTGGAGACTGGTGCACCCCCTATCTCTGGCAGTGGGAAACTGTGCACCTTGCCTCGGGAACAGAGGTCACATTTACTTGGCACTTTAGCTACAGTTGGCTCCGGGGGTGAGCTCCCAGGAAGGAATCGCAAGCACGGGGTTTCTTTTGGAAAAACTCACTGCTCCTCAGAGGCATCTGCGGAGTGAAGCGTATCCTTGCTGGTGTGGTTTTCAGGCGGCTTGGAAGCTGCAACGCAGTTGCTTTCCGAAGGGGGGAAGCCGGGCTCCTCCCACATTCTCCAGTTTCCAACGTGACCACGCAGCACATTGAGCAGCGCTCTCTGACTGACGACTGGAGACTTTCAGCCACACTGGGCCTTTCTATGATCGCGCTTCATTGGACTCGGGGTGTTTGTTTGGCGCGCCATGAAGGGCATTATTACCCGCTGAATGACTTAGTCAGGCCTACGTGACGTTGGAACGACCCAGTGCCTCACAATTTTACCGGTTTCTCTGTAGTTTCTCTCAGGCCGGACCTACAGTGTACCTTGCGTCCCAGTAGTAGGAGAGTGACAGGTAAGAGTTGCCAGGAGGCACTTTAGGCTCAGGGATTCTTTCAGTGCACTTCGGGGGGCCTCCCCAGAGGGAGAGCCAGGTTGAACGTAATACTGGCAGAAGCGTTGCCCTGGGGCTGCCTAACACGTGTACACGGCCTGCTCCGCAAGCGAGGATCAGTTCATTGCCCTCCCGCATGCGTAGAAAGAGCTGACCCCCAACAGCCTGTTCTGTGCTACGTTGCTCGGAAAACGAGAAGGGGACTCCCAGTGCACACGCTCTCCCTCAGGAGGGAATTCATACGTGACTCTCCTAGGCCTTACGGAAAGCCGTAGAGGAGTTAAAGCACTCTGGCATCGAGTCAGGGCTCAGGGAGATGGCTGCACACAAAACCCTGCTGACAGGAAGCACTCGTGCTTACCTCGAGGCTAGGGCTCGCGTTTACTTCGCACTTTAGCTAGGGCAAGCGTGGGATGAGCTCCTAGCAAGGCCCTGGAGACCCCCTGGATTCATAGGAGAAAACGCACTTTCTTCCCGGAGGCATGCCTAAGGGTGACTAGAAGACGGGTAACAACAATGTCTTTTCAGTCAGCCTTGAGGCCGCCACTATCTACCTTTCAAGTGGGGGGAATACTGCCTTTTTCCAGGCTTCTCAACGACAAACGGGATCACCCAGCACATACACCTATCTTCTCTGACAATCCAAAGGAGACCCTTGGAACACACTTCGGCCTTCTGCGATGAAACTTCTGGATGCAGTGTGTTCTGCATGTGGTGAATGGCATAATCCTCTAAATGCCCTCAGTAGGCCTAGGTGACTCTGGATGTCCCAAGTGCCTAGCAAGGCTCAGGGTAAATCTCTCTTTCGGGCCGGACCTAAAGGCCAGTTTCCGCATCACTTAGAGAGACGTCGAGCAGGAGCCCCCAAACTGCACTGGAGGCCCCGGTGGTTTCTTTCAGGGCAGCTTAGGTTTCCTCAATGTGGCCGACACGCCTGGAGCAAAAGCCTGCCAAGAACCGCGTTCCTGAGGCCGCTTCGAAGCTGTGGCACGCTAGCCATAGAGAACACATTAGTCCCCGGCCCTTCCAACTGCATAGTGAGGGATGGTGTTCCCAGAGCTGTGTATCCCTTGATCGTGCTCAGAAGGCTTTGGGTACACCGTGTGCTTCCTTGGAAACAAGGGCCCACGTGAGAGCATTGAGTGCTGTGAGGCATACTAAAGGTAAAGGCGTCCATGGACTAAGACTTCCTGGAGACTGGTGCACCCCCTATCTCTGGCAGTGGGAAACTGTGCACCTTGCCTCGGGAACAGAGGTCACATTTAGTTGGCACTTTAGCTACAGTTGGCTCCGGGGGTGAGCTCCCAGGAAGGAATCGCAAGCACGGGGTTTCTTTTGGAAAAACTCACTGCTCCTCAGAGGCATCTGCGGAGTGAAGCGTATCCTTGCTGGTGTGGTTTTCAGGCGGCTTGGAAGCTGCAACGCAGTTGCTTTCCGAAGGGGGGAAGCCGGGCTCCTCCCACATTCTCCAGTTTCCAACGTGACCACGCAGCACATTGAGCAGCGCTCTCTGACTGACGACTGGAGACTTTCAGCCACACTGGGCCTTTCTATGATCGCGCTTCATTGGACTCGGGGTGTTTGTTTGGCGCGCCATGAAGGGCATTATTACCCGCTGAATGACTTAGTCAGGCCTACGTGACGTTGGAACGACCCAGTGCCTCACAATTTTACCGGTTTCTCTGTAGTTTCTCTCAGGCCGGACCTACAGTGTACCTTGCGTCCCAGTAGTAGGAGAGTGAAAGGTAAGAGTTGCCAGGCTGCACTTTAGGCTCAGGGATTCTTTCAGTGCACTTCGGGGGGCCTCCCCAGAGGGAGAGCCAGGTTGAACGTAATACTGGCAGAAGCGTTGCCCTGGGGCTGCCTAACACGTGTACACGGCCTGCTCCGCAAGCAAGGATCAGTTCATTGCCCTCCCGCATGCGTAGAAAGAGCTGACCCCCAACAGCCTGTTCTGTGCTACGTTGCTCGGAAAACGAGAAGGGGACTCCCAGTGCACACGCTCTCCCTCAGGAGGGAATTCATACGTGACTCTCCTAGGCCTTACGGAAAGCCGTAGAGGAGTTAAAGCACTCTGGCATCGAGTCAGGGCTCAGGGAGATGGCTGCACACAAAACCCTGCTGACAGGAAGCACTCGTGCTTACCTCGAGGCTAGGGCTCGCGTTTACTTCGCACTTTAGCTAGGGAAAGCGTGGGATGAGCTCCTAGCAAGGCCCTGGAGATCCCCTGGATTCATAGGAGAAAACGCACTTTCTTCCCGGAGGCATGCCTAAGGGTGACTAGAAGACGGGTAACAACAATGTCTTTTCAGTCAGCCTTGAGACCGCCACTATCTACCTTTCAAGTGGGGGGAATACTGCCTTTTTCCAGGCTTCTCAACGACAAACGGGATCACCCAGCACATACACCTATCTTCTCTGACAATCCAAAGGAGACCCTTGGAACACACTTCGGCCTTCTGCGATGAAACTTCTGGATGCAGTGTGTTCTGCATGTGGTGAATGGCATAATCCTCTAAATGCCCTCAGTAGGCCTAGGTGACTCTGGATGTCCCAAGTGCCTAGCAAGGCTCAGGGTAAATCTCTCTTTCGGGCCGGACCTAAAGGCCAGTTTCCGCATCACTTAGAGAGACGTCGAGCAGGAGCCCCCAAACTGCACTGGAGGCCCCGGTGGTTTCTTTCAGGGCAGCTTAGGTTTCCTCAATGTGGCCGACACGCCTGGAGCAAAAGCCTGCCAAGAACCGCGTTCCTGAGGCCGCTTCGAAGCTGTGGCACGCTAGCCATAGAGAACACATTAGTCCCCGGCCCTTCCAACTGCATAGTGAGGGATGGTGTTCCCAGAGCTGTGTATCCCTTGATCGTGCTCAGAAGGCTTTGGGTACACCGTGTGCTTCCTTGGAAACAAGGGCCCACGTGAGAGCATTGAGTGCTGTGAGGCATACTAAAGGTAAAGGCGTCCATGGACTAAGACTTCCTGGAGACTGGTGCACCCCCTATCTCTGGCAGTGGGAAACTGTGCACCTTGCCTCGGGAACAGAGGTCACATTTAGTTGGCACTTTAGCTACAGTTGGCTCCGGGGGTGAGCTCCCAGGAAGGAATCGCAAGCACGGGGTTTCTTTTGGAAAAACTCACTGCTCCTCAGAGGCATCTGCGGAGTGAAGCGTATCCTTGCTGGTGTGGTTTTCAGGCGGCTTGGAAGCTGCAACGCAGTTGCTTTCCGAAGGGGGGAAGCCGGCCTCCTCCCACATTCTCCAGTTTCCAACGTGACCACGCAGCACATTGAGCAGCGCTCTCTGACTGACGACTGGAGACTTTCAGCCACACTGGGCCTTTCTATGATCGCGCTTCATTGGACTCGGGGTGTTTGTTTGGCGCGCCATGAAGGGCATTATTACCCGCTGAATGACTTAGTCAGGCCTACGTGACGTTGGAACGACCCAGTGCCTCACAATTTTACCGGTTTCTCTGTAGTTTCTCTCAGGCCGGACCTACAGTGTACCTTGCGTCCCAGTAGTAGGAGAGTGACAGGTAAGAGTTGCCAGGAGGCACTTTAGGCTCAGGGATTCTTTCAGTGCACTTCGGGGGGCCTCCCCAGAGGGAGAGCCAGGTTGAACGTAATACTGGCAGAAGCGTTGCCCTGGGGCTGCCTAACACGTGTACACGGCCTGCTCCGCAAGCGAGGATCAGTTCATTGCCCTCCCGCATGCGTAGAAAGAGCTGACCCCCAACAGCCTGTTCTGTGCTACGTTGCTCGGAAAACGAGAAGGGGACTCCCAGTGCACACGCTCTCCCTCAGGAGGGAATTCATACGTGACTCTCCTAGGCCTTACGGAAAGCCGTAGAGGAGTTAAAGCACTCTGGCATCGAGTCAGGGCTCAGGGAGATGGCTGCACACAAAACCCTGCTGACAGGAAGCACTCGTGCTTACCTCGAGGCTAGGGCTCGCGTTTACTTCGCACTTTAGCTAGGGCAAGCGTGGGATGAGCTCCTAGCAAGGCCCTGGAGACCCCCTGGATTCATAGGAGAAAACGCACTTTCTTCCCGGAGGCATGCCTAAGGGTGACTAGAAGACGGGTAACAACAATGTCTTTTCAGTCAGCCTTGAGGCCGCCACTATCTACCTTTCAAGTGGGGGGAATACTGCCTTTTTCCAGGCTTCTCAACGACAAACGGGATCACCCAGCACATACACCTATCTTCTCTGACAATCCAAAGGAGACCCTTGGAACACACTTCGGCCTTCTGCGATGAAACTTCTGGATGCAGTGTGTTCTGCATGTGGTGAATGGCATAATCCTCTAAATGCCCTCAGTAGGCCTAGGTGACTCTGGATGTCCCAAGTGCCTAGCAAGGCTCAGGGTAAATCTCTCTTTCGGGCCGGACCTAAAGGCCAGTTTCCGCATCACTTAGAGAGACGTCGAGCAGGAGCCCCCAAACTGCACTGGAGGCCCCGGTGGTTTCTTTCAGGGCAGCTTAGGTTTCCTCAATGTGGCCGACACGCCTGGAGCAAAAGCCTGCCAAGAACCGCGTTCCTGAGGCCGCTTCGAAGCTGTGGCACGCTAGCCATAGAGAACACATTAGTCCCCGGCCCTTCCAACTGCATAGTGAGGGATGGTGTTCCCAGAGCTGTGTATCCCTTGATCGTGCTCAGAAGGCTTTGGGTACACCGTGTGCTTCCTTGGAAACAAGGGCCCACGTGAGAGCATTGAGTGCTGTGAGGCATACTAAAGGTAAAGGCGTCCATGGACTAAGACTTCCTGGAGACTGGTGCACCCCCTATCTCTGGCAGTGGGAAACTGTGCACCTTGCCTCGGGAACAGAGGTCACATTTAGTTGGCACTTTAGCTACAGTTGGCTCCGGGGGTGAGCTCCCAGGAAGGAATCGCAAGCACGGGGTTTCTTTTGGAAAAACTCACTGCTCCTCAGAGGCATCTGCGGAGTGAAGCGTATCCTTGCTGGTGTGGTTTTCAGGCGGCTTGGAAGCTGCAACGCAGTTGCTTTCCGAAGGGGGGAAGCCGGGCTCCTCCCACATTCTCCAGTTTCCAACGTGACCACGCAGCACATTGAGCAGCGCTCTCTGACTGATGACTGGAGACTTTCAGCCACACTGGGCCTTTCTATGATCGCGCTTCATTGGACTCGGGGTGTTTGTTTGGCGCGCCATGAAGGGCATTATTACCCGCTGAATGACTTAGTCAGGCCTACGTGACGTTGGAACGACCCAGTGCCTCACAATTTTACCGGTTTCTCTGTAGTTTCTCTCAGGCCGGACCTACAGTGTACCTTGCGTCCCAGTAGTAGGAGAGTGACAGGTAAGAGTTGCCAGGAGGCACTTTAGGCTCAGGGATTCTTTCAGTGCACTTCGGGGGGCCTCCCCAGAGGGAGAGCCAGGTTGAACGTAATACTGGCAGAAGCGTTGCCCTGGGGCTGCCTAACACGTGTACACGGCCTGCTCCGCAAGCGAGGATCAGTTCATTGCCCTCCCGCATGCGTAGAAAGAGCTGACCCCCAACAGCCTGTTCTGTGCTACGTTGCTCGGAAAACGAGAAGGGGACTCCCAGTGCACACGCTCTCCCTCAGGAGGGAATTCATACGTGACTCTCCTAGGCCTTACGGAAAGCCGTAGAGGAGTTAAAGCACTCTGGCATCGAGTCAGGGCTCAGGGAGATGGCTGCACACAAAACCCTGCTGACAGGAAGCACTCGTGCTTACCTCGAGGCTAGGGCTCGCGTTTACTTCGCACTTTAGCTAGGGCAAGCGTGGGATGAGCTCCTAGCAAGGCCCTGGAGACCCCCTGGATTCATAGGAGAAAACGCACTTTCTTCCCGGAGGCATGCCTAAGGGTGACTAGAAGACGGGTAACAACAATGTCTTTTCAGTCAGCCTTGAGGCCGCCACTATCTACCTTTCAAGTGGGGGGAATACTGCCTTTTTCCAGGCTTCTCAACGACAAACGGGATCACCCAGCACATACACCTATCTTCTCTGACAATCCAAAGGAGACCCTTGGAACACACTTCGGCCTTCTGCGATGAAACTTCTGGATGCAGTGTGTTCTGCATGTGGTGAATGGCATAATCCTCTAAATGCCCTCAGTAGGCCTAGGTGACTCTGGATGTCCCAAGTGCCTAGCAAGGCTCAGGGTAAATCTCTCTTTCGGGCCGGACCTAAAGGCCAGTTTCCGCATCACTTAGAGAGACGTCGAGCAGGAGCCCCCAAACTGCACTGGAGGCCCCGGTGGTTTCTTTCAGGGCAGCTTAGGTTTCCTCAATGTGGCCGACACGCCTGGAGCAAAAGCCTGCCAAGAACCGCGTTCCTGAGGCCGCTTCGAAGCTGTGGCACGCTAGCCATAGAGAACACATTAGTCCCCGGCCCTTCCAACTGCATAGTGAGGGATGGTGTTCCCAGAGCTGTGTATCCCTTGATCGTGCTCAGAAGGCTTTGGGTACACCGTGTGCTTCCTTGGAAACAAGGGCCCACGTGAGAGCATTGAGTGCTGTGAGGCATACTAAAGGTAAAGGCGTCCATGGACTAAGACTTCCTGGAGACTGGTGCACCCCCTATCTCTGGCAGTGGGAAACTGTGCACCTTGCCTCGGGAACAGAGGTCACATTTACTTGGCACTTTAGCTACAGTTGGCTCCGGGGGTGAGCTCCCAGGAAGGAATCGCAAGCACGGGGTTTCTTTTGGAAAAACTCACTGCTCCTCAGAGGCATCTGCGGAGTGAAGCGTATCCTTGCTGGTGTGGTTTTCAGGCGGCTTGGAAGCTGCAACGCAGTTGCTTTCCGAAGGGGGGAAGCCGGGCTCCTCCCACATTCTCCAGTTTCCAACGTGACCACGCAGCACATTGAGCAGCGCTCTCTGACTGACGACTGGAGACTTTCAGCCACACTGGGCCTTTCTATGATCGCGCTTCATTGGACTCGGGGTGTTTGTTTGGCGCGCCATGAAGGGCATTATTACCCGCTGAATGACTTAGTCAGGCCTACGTGACGTTGGAACGACCCAGTGCCTCACAATTTTACCGGTTTCTCTGTAGTTTCTCTCAGGCCGGACCTACAGTGTACCTTGCGTCCCAGTAGTAGGAGAGTGACAGGTAAGAGTTGCCAGGAGGCACTTTAGGCTCAGGGATTCTTTCAGTGCACTTCGGGGGGCCTCCCCAGAGGGAGAGCCAGGTTGAACGTAATACTGGCAGAAGCGTTGCCCTGGGGCTGCCTAACACGTGTACACGGCCTGCTCCGCAAGCGAGGATCAGTTCATTGCCCTCCCGCATGCGTAGAAAGAGCTGACCCCCAACAGCCTGTTCTGTGCTACGTTGCTCGGAAAACGAGAAGGGGACTCCCAGTGCACACGCTCTCCCTCAGGAGGGAATTCATACGTGACTCTCCTAGGCCTTACGGAAAGCCGTAGAGGAGTTAAAGCACTCTGGCATCGAGTCAGGGCTCAGGGAGATGGCTGCACACAAAACCCTGCTGACAGGAAGCACTCGTGCTTACCTCGAGGCTAGGGCTCGCGTTTACTTCGCACTTTAGCTAGGGCAAGCGTGGGATGACCTCCTAGCAAGGCCCTGGAGACCCCCTGGATTCATAGGAGAAAACGCACTTTCTTCCCGGAGGCATGCCTAAGGGTGACTAGAAGACGGGTAACAACAATGTCTTTTCAGTCAGCCTTGAGGCCGCCACTATCTACCTTTCAAGTGGGGGGAATACTGCCTTTTTCCAGGCTTCTCAACGACAAACGGGATCACCCAGCACATACACCTATCTTCTCTGACAATCCAAAGGAGACCCTTGGAACACACTTCGGCCTTCTGCGATGAAACTTCTGGATGCAGTGTGTTCTGCATGTGGTGAATGGCATAATCCTCTAAATGCCCTCAGTAGGCCTAGGTGACTCTGGATGTCCCAAGTGCCTAGCAAGGCTCAGGGTAAATCTCTCTTTCGGGCCGGACCTAAAGGCCAGTTTCCGCATCACTTAGAGAGACGTCGAGCAGGAGCCCCCAAACTGCACTGGAGGCCCCGGTGGTTTCTTTCAGGGCAGCTTAGGTTTCCTCAATGTGGCCGACACGCCTGGAGCAAAAGCCTGCCAAGAACCGCGTTCCTGAGGCCGCTTCGAAGCTGTGGCACGCTAGCCATAGAGAACACATTAGTCCCCGGCCCTTCCAACTGCATAGTGAGGGATGGTGTTCCCAGAGCTGTGTATCCCTTGATCGTGCTCAGAAGGCTTTGGGTACACCGTGTGCTTCCTTGGAAACAAGGGCCCACGTGAGAGCATTGAGTGCTGTGAGGCATACTAAAGGTAAAGGCGTCCATGGACTAAGACTTCCTGGAGACTGGTGCACCCCCTATCTCTGGCAGTGGGAAACTGTGCACCTTGCCTCGGGAACAGAGGTCACATTTACTTGGCACTTTAGCTACAGTTGGCTCCGGGGGTGAGCTCCCAGGAAGGAATCGCAAGCACGGGGTTTCTTTTGGAAAAACTCACTGCTCCTCAGAGGCATCTGCGGAGTGAAGCGTATCCTTGCTGGTGTGGTTTTCAGGCGGCTTGGAAGCTGCAACGCAGTTGCTTTCCGAAGGGGGGAAGCCGGGCTCCTCCCACATTCTCCAGTTTCCAACGTGACCACGCAGCACATTGAGCAGCGCTCTCTGACTGACGACTGGAGACTTTCAGCCACACTGGGCCTTTCTATGATCGCGCTTCATTGGACTCGGGGTGTTTGTTTGGCGCGCCATGAAGGGCATTATTACCCGCTGAATGACTTAGTCAGGCCTACGTGACGTTGGAACGACCCAGTGCCTCACAATTTTACCGGTTTCTCTGTAGTTTCTCTCAGGCCGGACCTACAGTGTACCTTGCGTCCCAGTAGTAGGAGAGTGACAGGT
This sequence comes from Mesoplodon mirus, assembly GCF_964341445.2. Lineage (NCBI taxonomy): Eukaryota > Metazoa > Chordata > Mammalia > Artiodactyla > Ziphiidae > Mesoplodon > Mesoplodon mirus. The sequence goes on along the minus strand of NC_138976.1, from coordinate 93,477,347 downwards.
AAGAGTTGCCAGGAGGCACTTTAGGCTCAGGGATTCTTTCAGTGCACTTCGGGGGGCCTCCCCAGAGGGAGAGCCAGGTTGAATGTAATACTGGCAGAAGCGTTGCCCTGGGGCTGCCTAACACGTGTACACGGCCTGCTCCGCAAGCGAGGATCAGTTCATTGCCCTCCCGCATGCGTAGAAAGAGCTGACCCCCAACAGCCTGTTCTGTGCTACGTTGCTCGGAAAACGAGAAGGGGACTCCCAGTGCACACGCTCTCCCTCAGGAGGGAATTCATACGTGACTCTCCTAGGCCTTACGGAAAGCCGTAGAGGACTTAAAGCACTCTGGCATCGAGTCAGGGCTCAGGGAGATGGCTGCACACAAAACCCTGCTGACAGGAAGCACTCGTGCTTACCTCGAGGCTAGGGCTCGCGTTTACTTCGCACTTTAGCTAGGGCAAGCGTGGGATGACCTCCTAGCAAGGCCCTGGAGACCCCCTGGATTCATAGGAGAAAACGCACTTTCTTCCCGGAGGCATGCCTAAGGGTGACTAGAAGACGGGTAACAACAATGTCTTTTCAGTCAGCCTTGAGACCGCCACTATCTACCTTTCAAGTGGGGGGAATACTGCCTTTTTCCAGGCTTCTCAACTACAAACGGGATCACCCAGCACATACACCTATCTTCTCTGACAATCCAAAGGAGACCCTTGGAACACACTTCGGCCTTCTGCGATGAAACTTCTGGATGCAGTGTGTTCTGCATGTGGTGAATGGCATAATCCTCTAAATGCCCTCAGTAGGCCTAGGTGACTCTGGATGTCCCAAGTGCCTAGCAAGGCTCAGGGTAAATCTCTCTTTCGGGCCGGACCTAAAGGCCAGTTTCCGCATCACTTAGAGAGACGTCGAGCAGGAGCCCCCAAACTGCACTGGAGGCCCCGGTGGTTTCTTTCAGGGCAGCTTAGGTTTCCTCAATGTGGCCGACACGCCTGGAGCAAAAGCCTGCCAAGAACCGCGTTCCTGAGGCCGCTTCGAAGCTGTGGCACGCTAGCCATAGAGAACACATTAGTCCCCGGCCCTTCCAACTGCATAGTGAGGGATGGTGTTCCCAGAGCTGTGTATCCCTTGATCGTGCTCAGAAGGCTTTGGGTACACCGTGTGCTTCCTTGGAAACAAGGGCCCACGTGAGAGCATTGAGTGCTGTGAGGCATACTAAAGGTAAAGGCGTCCATGGACTAAGACTTCCTGGAGACTGGTGCACCCCCTATCTCTGGCAGTGGGAAACTGTGCACCTTGCCTCGGGACCAGAGGTCACATTTAGTTGGCACTTTAGCTACAGTTGGCTCCGGGGGTGAGCTCCCAGGAAGGAATCGCAAGCACGGGGTTTCTTTTGGAAAAACTCACTGCTCCTCAGAGGCATCTGCGGAGTGAAGCGTATCCTTGCTGGTGTGGTTTTCAGGCGGCTTGGAAGCTGCAACGCAGTTGCTTTCCGAAGGGGGGAAGCCGGGCTCCTCCCACATTCTCCAGTTTCCAACGTGACCACGCAGCACATTGAGCAGCGCTCTCTGACTGACGACTGGAGACTTTCAGCCACACTGGGCCTTTCTATGATCGCGCTTCATTGGACTCGGGGTGTTTGTTTGGCGCGCCATGAAGGGCATTATTACCCGCTGAATGACTTAGTCAGGCCTACGTGACGTTGGAACGACCCAGTGCCTCACAATTTTACCGGTTTCTCTGTAGTTTCTCTCAGGCCGGACCTACAGTGTACCTTGCGTCCCAGTAGTAGGAGAGTGACAGGTAAGAGTTGCCAGGAGGCACTTTAGGCTCAGGGATTCTTTCAGTGCACTTCGGGGGGCCTCCCCAGAGGGAGAGCCAGGTTGAACGTAATACTGGCAGAAGCGTTGCCCTGGGGCTGCCTAACACGTGTACACGGCCTGCTCCGCAAGCGAGGATCAGTTCATTGCCCTCCCGCATGCGTAGAAAGAGCTGACCCCCAACAGCCTGTTCTGTGCTACGTTGCTCAGAAAACGAGAAGGGGACTCCCAGTGCACACGCTCTCCCTCAGGAGGGAATTCATACGTGACTCTCCTAGGCCTTACGGAAAGCCGTAGAGGAGTTAAAGCACTCTGGCATCGAGTCAGGGCTCAGGGAGATGGCTGCACACAAAACCCTGCTGACAGGAAGCACTCGTGCTTACCTCGAGGCTAGGCCTCGCGTTTACTTCGCACTTTAGCTAGGGCAAGCGTGGGATGAGCTCCTAGCAAGGCCCTTGAGACCCCCTGGATTCATAGGAGAAAACGCACTTTCTTCCCGGAGGCATGCCTAAGGGTGACTAGAAGACGGGTAACAACAATGTCTTTTCAGTCAGCCTTGAGGCCGCCACTATCTACCTTTCAAGTGGGGGGAATACTGCCTTTTTCCAGGCTTCTCAACTACAAACGGGATCACCCAGCACATACACCTATCTTCTCTGACAATCCAAAGGAGACCCTTGGAACACACTTCGGCCTTCTGCGATGAAACTTCTGGATGCAGTGTGTTCTGCATGTGGTGAATGGCATAATCCTCTAAATGCCCTCAGTAGGCCTAGGTGACTCTGGATGTCCCAAGTGCCTAGCAAGGCTCAGGGTAAATCTCTCTTTCGGGCCGGACCTAAAGGCCAGTTTCCGCATCACTTAGAGAGACGTCGAGCAGGAGCCCCCAAACTGCACTGGAGGCCCCGGTGGTTTCTTTCAGGGCAGCTTAGGTTTCCTCAATGTGGCCGACACGCCTGGAGCAAAAGCCTGCCAAGAACCGCGTTCCTGAGGCCGCTTCGAAGCTGTGGCACGCTAGCCATAGAGAACACATTAGTCCCCGGCCCTTCCAACTGCATAGTGAGGGATGGTGTTCCCAGAGCTGTGTATCCCTTGATCGTGCTCAGAAGGCTTTGGGTACACCGTGTGCTTCCTTGGAAACAAGGGCCCACGTGAGAGCATTGAGTGCTGTGAGGCATACTAAAGGTAAAGGCGTCCATGGACTAAGACTTCCTGGAGACTGGTGCACCCCCTATCTCTGGCAGTGGGAAACTGTGCACCTTGCCTCGGGAACAGAGGTCACATTTAGTTGGCACTTTAGCTACAGTTGGCTCCGGGGGTGAGCTCCCAGGAAGGAATCGCAAGCACGGGGTTTCTTTTGGAAAAACTCACTGCTCCTCAGAAGCATCTGCGGAGTGAAGCGTATCCTTGCTGGTGTGGTTTTCAGGCGGCTTGGAAGCTGCAACGCAGTTGCTTTCCGAAGGGGGGAAGCCGGGCTCCTCCCACATTCTCCAGTTTCCAACGTGACCACGCAGCACATTGAGCAGCGCTCTCTGACTGACGACTGGAGACTTTCAGCCACACTGGGCCTTTCTATGATCGCGCTTCATTGGACTCGGGGTGTTTGTTTGGCGCGCCATGAAGGGCATTATTACCCGCTGAATGACTTAGTCAGGCCTACGTGACGTTGGAACGACCCAGTGCCTCACAATTTTACCGGTTTCTCTGTAGTTTCTCTCAGGCCGGACCTACAGTGTACCTTGCGTCCCAGTAGTAGGAGAGTGACAGGTAAGAGTTGCCAGGAGGCACTTTAGGCTCAGGGATTCTTTCAGTGCACTTCGGGGGGCCTCCCCAGAGGGAGAGCCAGGTTGAACGTAATACTGGCAGAAGCGTTGCCCTGGGGCTGCCTAACACGTGTACACGGCCTGCTCCGCAAGCGAGGATCAGTTCATTGCCCTCCCGCATGCGTAGAAAGAGCTGACCCCCAACAGCCTGTTCTGTGCTACGTTGCTCAGAAAACGAGAAGGGGACTCCCAGTGCACACGCTCTCCCTCAGGAGGGAATTCATACGTGACTCTCCTAGGCCTTACGGAAAGCCGTAGAGGAGTTAAAGCACTCTGGCATCGAGTCAGGGCTCAGGGAGATGGCTGCACACAAAACCCTGCTGACAGGAAGCACTCGTGCTTACCTCGAGGCTAGGCCTCGCGTTTACTTCGCACTTTAGCTAGGGCAAGCGTGGGATGAGCTCCTAGCAAGGCCCTTGAGACCCCCTGGATTCATAGGAGAAAACGCACTTTCTTCCCGGAGGCATGCCTAAGGGTGACTAGAAGACGGGTAACAACAATGTCTTTTCAGTCAGCCTTGAGGCCGCCACTATCTACCTTTCAAGTGGGGGGAATACTGCCTTTTTCCAGGCTTCTCAACTACAAACGGGATCACCCAGCACATACACCTATCTTCTCTGACAATCCAAAGGAGACCCTTGGAACACACTTCGGCCTTCTGCGATGAAACTTCTGGATGCAGTGTGTTCTGCATGTGGTGAATGGCATAATCCTCTAAATGCCCTCAGTAGGCCTAGGTGACTCTGGATGTCCCAAGTGCCTAGCAAGGCTCAGGGTAAATCTCTCTTTCGGGCCGGACCTAAAGGCCAGTTTCCGCATCACTTAGAGAGACGTCGAGCAGGAGCCCCCAAACTGCACTGGAGGCCCCGGTGGTTTCTTTCAGGGCAGCTTAGGTTTCCTCAATGTGGCCGACACGCCTGGAGCAAAAGCCTGCCAAGAACCGCGTTCCTGAGGCCGCTTCGAAGCTGTGGCACGCTAGCCATAGAGAACACATTAGTCCCCGGCCCTTCCAACTGCATAGTGAGGGATGGTGTTCCCAGAGCTGTGTATCCCTTGATCGTGCTCAGAAGGCTTTGGGTACACCGTGTGCTTCCTTGGAAACAAGGGCCCACGTGAGAGCATTGAGTGCTGTGAGGCATACTAAAGGTAAAGGCGTCCATGGACTAAGACTTCCTGGAGACTGGTGCACCCCCTATCTCTGGCAGTGGGAAACTGTGCACCTTGCCTCGGGAACAGAGGTCACATTTAGTTGGCACTTTAGCTACAGTTGGCTCCGGGGGTGAGCTCCCAGGAAGGAATCGCAAGCACGGGGTTTCTTTTGGAAAAACTCACTGCTCCTCAGAGGCATCTGCGGAGTAAAGCGTATCCTTGCTGGTGAGGTTTTCAGGCGGCTTGGAAGCTGCAACGCAGTTGCTTTCCGAAGGGGGGAAGCCGGGCTCCTCCCACATTCTCCAGTTTCCAACGTGACCACGCAGCACATTGAGCAGCGCTCTCTGACTGACGACTGGAGACTTTCAGCCACACTGGGCCTTTCTATGATCGCACTTCATTGGACTCGGGGTGTTTGTTTGGCGCGCCATGAAGGGCATTATTACCCGCTGAATGACTTAGTCAGGCCTACGTGACGTTGGAACGACCCAGTGCCTCACAATTTTACCGGTTTCTCTGTAGTTTCTCTCAGGCCGGACCTACAGTGTACCTTGCGTCCCAGTAGTAGGAGAGTGACAGGTAAGAGTTGCCAGGAGGCACTTTAGGCTCAGGGATTCTTTCAGTGCACTTCGGGGGGCCTCCCCAGAGGGAGAGCCAGGTTGAACGTAATACTGGCAGAAGCGTTGCCCTGGGGCTGCCTAACACGTGTACACGGCCTGCTCCGCAAGCAAGGATCAGTTCATTGCCCTCCCGCATGCGTAGAAAGAGCTGACCCCCAACAGCCTGTTCTGTGCTACGTTGCTCGGAAAACGAGAAGGGGACTCCCAGTGCACACGCTCTCCCTCAGGAGGGAATTCATACGTGACTCTCCTAGGCCTTACGGAAAGCCGTAGAGGACTTAAAGCACTCTGGCATCGAGTCAGGGCTCAGGGAGATGGCTGCACACAAAACCCTGCTGACAGGAAGCACTCGTGCTTACCTCGAGGCTAGGGTTCGCGTTTACTTCGCACTTTAGCTAGGGAAAGCGTGGGATGAGCTCCTAGCAAGGCCCTGGAGACCCCCTGGATTCATAGGAGAAAACGCACTTTCTTCCCGGAGGCATGCCTAAGGGTGACTAGAAGACGGGTAACAACAATGTCTTTTCAGTCAGCCTTGAGGCCGCCACTATCTACCTTTCAAGTGGGGGGAATACTGCCTTTTTCCAGGCTTCTCAACTACAAACGGGATCACCCAGCACATACACCTATCTTCTCTGACAATCCAAAGGAGACCCTTGGAACACACTTCGGCCTTCTGCGATGAAACTTCTGGATGCAGTGTGTTCTATATGTGGTGAATGGCATAATCCTCTAAATGCCCTCAGTAGGCCTAGGTGACTCTGGATGTCCCAAGTGCCTAGCAAGGCTCAGGGTAAATCTCTCTTTCGGGCCGGACCTAAAGGCCAGTTTCCGCATCACTTAGAGAGACGTCGAGCAGGAGCCCCCAAACTGCACTGGAGGCCCCGGTGGTTTCTTTCAGGGCAGCTTAGGTTTCCTCAATGTGGCCGACACGCCTGGAGCAAAAGCCTGCCAAGAACCGCGTTCCTGAGGCCGCTTCGAAGCTGTGGCACGCTAACCATAGAGAACACATTAGTCCCCGGCCCTTCCAACTGCATAGTGAGGGACGGTGTTCCCAGAGCTGTGTATCCCTTGATCGTGCTCAGAAGGCTTTGGGTACACCGTGTGCTTCCTTGGAAACAAGGGCCCACGTGAGAGCATTGAGTGCTGTGAGGCATACTAAAGGTAAAGGCGTCCATGGACTAAGACTTCCTGGAGACTGGTGCACCCCCTATCTCTGGCAGTGGGAAACTGTGCACCTTGCCTTGGGAACAGAGGTCACATTTAGTTGGCACTTTAGCTACAGTTGGCTCCGGGGGTGAGCTCCCAGGAAGGAATCGCAAGCACGGGGTTTCTTTTGGAAAAACTCACTGCTCCACAGAGGCATCTGCGGAGTAAAGCGTATCCTTGCTGGTGTGGTTTTCAGGCGGCTTGGAAGCTGCAACGCAGTTGCTTTCCGAAGGGGGGAAGCCGGGCTCCTCCCACATTCTCCAGTTTCCAACGTGACCACGCAGCACATTGAGCAGCGCTCTCTGACTGACGACTGGAGACTTTCAGCCACACTGGGCCTTTCTATGATCGCGCTTCATTGGACTCGGGGTGTTTGTTTGGCGCGCCATGAAGGGCATTATTACCCGCTGAATGACTTAGTCAGGCCTACGTGACGTTGGAACGACCCAGTGCCTCACAATTTTACCGGTTTCTCTGTAGTTTCTCTCAGGCCGGACCTACAGTGTACCTTGCGTCCCAGTAGTAGGAGAGTGACAGGTAAGAGTTGCCAGGAGGCACTTTAGGCTCAGGGATTCTTTCAGTGCACTTCGGGGGGCCTCCCCAGAGGGAGAGCCAGGTTGAATGTAATACTGGCAGAAGCGTTGCCCTGGGGCTGCCTAACACGTGTACACGGCCTGCTCCGCAAGCGAGGATCAGTTCATTGCCCTCCCGCATGCGTAGAAAGAGCTGACCCCCAACAGCCTGTTCTGTGCTACGTTGCTCGGAAAACGAGAAGGGGACTCCCAGTGCACACGCTCTCCCTCAGGAGGGAATTCATACGTGACTCTCCTAGGCCTTACGGAAAGCCGTAGAGGAGTTAAAGCACTCTGGCATCGAGTCAGGGCTCAGGGAGATGGCTGCACACAAAACCCTGCTGACAGGAAGCACTCGTGCTTACCTCGAGGCTAGGGCTCGCGTTTACTTCGCACTTTAGCTAGGGCAAGCGTGGGATGACCTCCTAGCAAGGCCCTGGAGACCCCCTGGATTCATAGGAGAAAACGCACTTTCTTCCCGGAGGCATGCCTAAGGGTGACTAGAAGACGGGTAACAACAATGTCTTTTCAGTCAGCCTTGAGACCGCCACTATCTACCTTTCAAGTGGGGGGAATACTGCCTTTTTCCAGGCTTCTCAACTACAAACGGGATCACCCAGCACATACACCTATCTTCTCTGACAATCCAAAGGAGACCCTTGGAACACACTTCGGCCTTCTGCGATGAAACTTCTGGATGCAGTGTGTTCTGCATGTGGTGAATGGCATAATCCTCTAAATGCCCTCAGTAGGCCTAGGTGACTCTGGATGTCCCAAGTGCCTAGCAAGGCTCAGGGTAAATCTCTCTTTCGGGCCGGACCTAAAGGCCAGTTTCCGCATCACTTAGAGAGACGTCGAGCAGGAGCCCCCAAACTGCACTGGAGGCCCCGGTGGTTTCTTTCAGGGCAGCTTAGGTTTCCTCAATGTGGCCGACACGCCTGGAGCAAAAGCCTGCCAAGAACCGCGTTCCTGAGGCCGCTTCGAAGCTGTGGCACGCTAGCCATAGAGAACACATTAGTCCCCGGCCCTTCCAACTGCATAGTGAGGGATGGTGTTCCCAGAGCTGTGTATCCCTTGATCGTGCTCAGAAGGCTTTGGGTACACCGTGTGCTTCCTTGGAAACAAGGGCCCACGTGAGAGCATTGAGTGCTGTGAGGCATACTAAAGGTAAAGGCGTCCATGGACTAAGACTTCCTGGAGACTGGTGCACCCCCTATCTCTGGCAGTGGGAAACTGTGCACCTTGCCTCGGGAACAGAGGTCACATTTACTTGGCACTTTAGCTACAGTTGGCTCCGGGGGTGAGCTCCCAGGAAGGAATCGCAAGCACGGGGTTTCTTTTGGAAAAACTCACTGCTCCTCAGAGGCATCTGCGGAGTGAAGCGTATCCTTGCTGGTGTGGTTTTCAGGCGGCTTGGAAGCTGCAACGCAGTTGCTTTCCGAAGGGGGGAAGCCGGGCTCCTCCCACATTCTCCAGTTTCCAACGTGACCACGCAGCACATTGAGCAGCGCTCTCTGACTGATGACTGGAGACTTTCAGCCACACTGGGCCTTTCTATGATCGCGCTTCATTGGACTCGGGGTGTTTGTTTGGCGCGCCATGAAGGGCATTATTACCCGCTGAATGACTTAGTCAGGCCTACGTGACGTTGGAACGACCCAGTGCCTCACAATTTTACCGGTTTCTCTGTAGTTTCTCTCAGGCCGGACCTACAGTGTACCTTGCGTCCCAGTAGTAGGAGAGTGACAGGTAAGAGTTGCCAGGAGGCACTTTAGGCTCAGGGATTCTTTCAGTGCACTTCGGGGGGCCTCCCCAGAGGGAGAGCCAGGTTGAACGTAATACTGGCAGAAGCGTTGCCCTGGGGCTGCCTAACACGTGTACACGGCCTGCTCCGCAAGCGAGGATCAGTTCATTGCCCTCCCGCATGCGTAGAAAGAGCTGACCCCCAACAGCCTGTTCTGTGCTACGTTGCTCGGAAAACGAGAAGGGGACTCCCAGTGCACACGCTCTCCCTCAGGAGGGAATTCATACGTGACTCTCCTAGGCCTTACGGAAAGCCGTAGAGGAGTTAAAGCACTCTGGCATCGAGTCAGGGCTCAGGGAGATGGCTGCACACAAAACCCTGCTGACAGGAAGCACTCGTGCTTACCTCGAGGCTAGGGCTCGCGTTTACTTCGCACTTTAGCTAGGGCAAGCGTGGGATGAGCTCCTAGCAGGGCCCTGGAGACCCCCTGGATTCATAGGAGAAAACGCACTTTCTTCCCGGAGGCATGCCTAAGGGTGACTAGAAGACGGGTAACAACAATGTCTTTTCAGTCAGCCTTGAGGCCGCCACTATCTACCTTTCAAGTGGGGGGAATACTGCCTTTTTCCAGGCTTCTCAACTACAAACGGGATCACCCAGCACATACACCTATCTTCTCTGACAATCCAAAGGAGACCCTTGGAACACACTTCGGCCTTCTGCGATGAAACTTCTGGATGCAGTGTGTTCTATATGTGGTGAATGGCATAATCCTCTAAATGCCCTCAGTAGGCCTAGGTGACTCTGGATGTCCCAAGTGCCTAGCAAGGCTCAGGGTAAATCTCTCTTTCGGGCCGGACCTAAAGGCCAGTTTCCGCATCACTTAGAGAGACGTCGAGCAGGAGCCCCCAAACTGCACTGGAGGCCCCGGTGGTTTCTTTCAGGGCAGCTTAGGTTTCCTCAATGTGGCCGACACGCCTGGAGCAAAAGCCTGCCAAGAACCGCGTTCCTGAGGCCGCTTCCAAGCTGTGGCACGCTAGCCATAGAGAACACATTAGTCCCCGGCCCTTCCAACTGCATAGTGAGGGACGGTGTTCCCAGAGCTGTGTATCCCTTGATCGTGCTCAGAAGGCTTTGGGTACACCGTGTGCTTCCTTGGAAACAAGGGCCCACGTGAGAGCATTGAGTGCTGTGAGGCATACTAAAGGTAAAGGCGTCCATGGACTAAGACTTCCTGGAGACTGGTGCACCCCCTATCTCTGGCAGTGGGAAACTGTGCACCTTGCCTCGGGAACAGAGGTCACATTTACTTGGCACTTTAGCTACAGTTGGCTCCGGGGGTGAGCTCCCAGGAAGGAATCGCAAGCACGGGGTTTCTTTTGGAAAAACTCACTGCTCCTCAGAGGCATCTGCGGAGTGAAGCGTATCCTTGCTGGTGTGGTTTTCAGGCGGCTTGGAAGCTGCAACGCAGTTGCTTTCCGAAGGGGGGAAGCCGGGCTCCTCCCACATTCTCCAGTTTCCAACGTGACCACGCAGCACATTGAGCAGCGCTCTCTGACTGACGACTGGAGACTTTCAGCCACACTGGGCCTTTCTATGATCGCGCTTCATTGGACTCGGGGTGTTTGTTTGGCGCGCCATGAAGGGCATTATTACCCGCTGAATGACTTAGTCAGGCCTACGTGACGTTGGAACGACCCAGTGCCTCACAATTTTACCGGTTTCTCTGTAGTTTCTCTCAGGCCGGACCTACAGTGTACCTTGCGTCCCAGTAGTAGGAGAGTGACAGGTAAGAGTTGCCAGGAGGCACTTTAGGCTCAGGGATTCTTTCAGTGCACTTCGGGGGGCCTCCCCAGAGGGAGAGCCAGGTTGAACGTAATACTGGCAGAAGCGTTGCCCTGGGGCTGCCTAACACGTGTACACGGCCTGCTCCGCAAGCGAGGATCAGTTCATTGCCCTCCCGCATGCGTAGAAAGAGCTGACCCCCAACAGCCTGTTCTGTGCTACGTTGCTCCGAAAACGAGAAGGGGACTCCCAGTGCACACGCTCTCCCTCAGGAGGGAATTCATACGTGACTCTCCTAGGCCTTACGGAAAGCCGTAGAGGAGTTAAAGCACTCTGGCATCGAGTCAGGGCTCAGGGAGATGGCTGCACACAAAACCCTGCTGACAGGAAGCACTCGTGCTTACCTCGAGGCTAGGCCTCGCGTTTACTTCGCACTTTAGCTAGGGCAAGCGTGGGATGAGCTCCTAGCAAGGCCCTGGAGACCCCCTGGATTCATAGGAGAAAACGCACTTTCTTCCCGGAGGCATGCCTAAGGGTGACTAGAAGACGGGTAACAACAATGTCTTTTCAGTCAGCCTTGAGGCCGCCACTATCTACCTTTCAAGTGGGGGGAATACTGCCTTTTTCCAGGCTTCTCAACTACAAACGGGATCACCCAGCACATACACCTATCTTCTCTGACAATCCAAAGGAGACCCTTGGAACACACTTCGGCCTTCTGCGATGAAACTTCTGGATGCAGTGTGTTCTGCATGTGGTGAATGGCATAATCCTCTAAATGCCCTCAGTAGGCCTAGGTGACTCTGGATGTCCCAAGTGCCTAGCAAGGCTCAGGGTAAATCTCTCTTTCGGGCCGGACCTAAAGGCCAGTTTCCGCATCACTTAGAGAGACGTCGAGCAGGAGCCCCCAAACTGCACTGGAGGCCCCGGTGGTTTCTTTCAGGGCAGCTTAGGTTTCCTCAATGTGGCCGACACGCCTGGAGCAAAAGCCTGCCAAGAACCGCGTTCCTGAGGCCGCTTCGAAGCTGTGGCACGCTAGCCATAGAGAACACATTAGTCCCCGGCCCTTCCAACTGCATAGTGAGGGATGGTGTTCCCAGAGCTGTGTATCCCTTGATCGTGCTCAGAAGGCTTTGGGTACACCGTGTGCTTCCTTGGAAACAAGGGCCCACGTGAGAGCATTGAGTGCTGTGAGGCATACTAAAGGTAAAGGCGTCCATGGACTAAGACTTCCTGGAGACTGGTGCACCCCCTATCTCTGGCAGTGGGAAACTGTGCACCTTGCCTCGGGAACAGAGGTCACATTTACTTGGCACTTTAGCTACAGTTGGCTCCGGGGGTGAGCTCCCAGGAAGGAATCGCAAGCATGGGGTTCCTTTGGAAAAACTCACTGCTCCTCAGAGGCATCTGCGGAGTGAAGCGTATCCTTGCTGGTGTGGTTTTCAGGCGGCTTGGAAGCTGCAACGCAGTTGCTTTCCGAAGGGGGGAAGCCGGGCTCCTCCCACATTCTCCAGTTTCCAACGTGACCACGCAGCACATTGAGCAGCGCTCTCTGACTGACGACTGGAGACTTTCAGCCACACTGGGCCTTTCTATGATCGCGCTTCATTGGACTCGGGGTGTTTGTTTGGCGCGCCATGAAGGGCATTATTACCCGCTGAATGACTTAGTCAGGCCTACGTGACGTTGGAACGACCCAGTGCCTCACAATTTTACCGGTTTCTCTGTAGTTTCTCTCAGGCCGGACCTACAGTGTACCTTGCGTCCCAGTAGTAGGAGAGTGACAGGTAAGAGTTGCCAGGAGGCACTTTAGGCTCAGGGATTCTTTCAGTGCACTTCGGGGGGCCTCCCCAGAGGGAGAGCCAGGTTGAACGTAATACTGGCAGAAGCGTTGCCCTGGGGCTGCCTAACACGTGTACACGGCCTGCTCCGCAAGCGAGGATCAGTTCATTGCCCTCCCGCATGCGTAGAAAGAGCTGACCCCCAACAGCCTGTTCTGTGCTACGTTGCTCGGAAAACGAGAAGGGGACTCCCAGTGCACACGCTCTCCCTCAGGAGGGAATTCATACGTGACTCTCCTAGGCCTTACGGAAAGCCGTAGAGGAGTTAAAGCACTCTGGCATCGAGTCAGGGCTCAGGGAGATGGCTGCACACAAAACCCTGCTGACAGGAAGCACTCGTGCTTACCTCGAGGCTAGGGCTCGCGTTTACTTCGCACTTTAGCTAGGGCAAGCGTGGGATGAGCTCCTAGCAGGGCCCTGGAGACCCCCTGGATTCATAGGAGAAAACGCACTTTCTTCCCGGAGGCATGCCTAAGGGTGACTAGAAGACGGGTAACAACAATGTCTTTTCAGTCAGCCTTGAGGCCGCCACTATCTACCTTTCAAGTGGGGGGAATACTGCCTTTTTCCAGGCTTCTCAACTACAAACGGGATCACCCAGCACATACACCTATCTTCTCTGACAATCCAAAGGAGACCCTTGGAACACACTTCGGCCTTCTGCGATGAAACTTCTGGATGCAGTGTGTTCTGCATGTGGTGAATGGCATAATCCTCTAAATGCCCTCAGTAGGCCTAGGTGACTCTGGATGTCCCAAGTGCCTAGCAAGGCTCAGGGTAAATCTCTCTTTCGGGCCGGACCTAAAGGCCAGTTTCCGCATCACTTAGAGAGACGTCGAGCAGGAGCCCCCAAACTGCACTGGAGGCCCCGGTGGTTTGTTTCAGGGCAGCTTAGGTTTCCTCAATGTGGCCGACACGCCTGGAGCAAAAGCCTGCCAAGAACCGCATTCCTGAGGCCGCTTCGAAGCTGTGGCACGCTAGCCATAGAGAACACATTAGTCCCCGGCCCTTCCAACTGCATAGTGAGGGACGGTGTTCCCAGAGCTGTGTATCCCTTGATCGTGCTCAGAAGGCTTTGGGTACACCGTGTGCTTCCTTGGAAACAAGGGCCCACGTGAGAGCATTGAGTGCTGTGAGGCATACTAAAGGTAAAGGCGTCCATGGACTAAGACTTCCTGGAGACTGGTGCACCCCCTATCTCTGGCAGTGGGAAACTGTGCACCTTGCCTCGGGAACAGAGGTCACATTTAGTTGGCACTTTAGCTACAGTTGGCTCCGGGGGTGAGCTCCCAGGAAGGAATCGCAAGCACGGGGTTTCTTTTGGAAAAACTCACTGCTCCTCAGAGGCATCTGCGGAGTGAAGCGTATCCTTGCTGGTGTGGTTTTCAGGCGGCTTGGAAGCTGCAACGCAGTTGCTTTCCGAAGGGGGGAAGCCGGGCTCCTCCCACATTCTCCAGTTTCCAACGTGACCACGCAGCACATTGAGCAGCGCTCTCTGACTGACGACTGGAGACTTTCAGCCACACTGGGCCTTTCTAGGATCGCGCTTCATTGGACTCGGGGTGTTTGTTTGGCGCGCCATGAAGGGCATTATTACCCGCTGAATGACTTAGTCAGGCCTACGTGACGTTGGAACGACCCAGTGCCTCACAATTTTACCGGTTTCTCTGTAGTTTCTCTCAGGCCGGACCTACAGTGTACCTTGCGTCCCAGTAGTAGGAGAGTGACAGGTAAGAGTTGCCAGGAGGCACTTTAGGCTCAGGGATTCTTTCAGTGCACTTCGGGGGGCCTCCCCAGAGGGAGAGCCAGGTTGAACGTAATACTGGCAGAAGCGTTGCCCTGGGGCTGCCTAACACGTGTACACGGCCTGCTCCGCAAGCGAGGATCAGTTCATTGCCCTCCCGCATGCGTAGAAAGAGCTGACCCCCAACAGCCTGTTCTGTGCTACGTTGCTCGGAAAACGAGAAGGGGACTCCCAGTGCACACGCTCTCCCTCAGGAGGGAATTCATACGTGACTCTCCTAGGCCTTACGGAAAGCCGTAGAGGAGTTAAAGCACTCTGGCATCGAGTCAGGGCTCAGGGAGATGGCTGCACACAAAACCCTGCTGACAGGAAGCACTCGTGCTTACCTCGAGGCTAGGGCTCGCGTTTACTTCGCACTTTAGCTAGGGCAAGCGTGGGATGAGCTCCTAGCAGGGCCCTGGAGACCCCCTGGATTCATAGGAGAAAACGCACTTTCTTCCCGGAGGCATGCCTAAGGGTGACTAGAAGACGGGTAACAACAATGTCTTTTCAGTCAGCCTTGAGGCCGCCACTATCTACCTTTCAAGTGGGGGGAATACTGCCTTTTTCCAGGCTTCTCAACTACAAACGGGATCACCCAGCACATACACCTATCTTCTCTGACAATCCAAAGGAGACCCTTGGAACACACTTCGGCCTTCTGCGATGAAACTTCTGGATGCAGTGTGTTCTATATGTGGTGAATGGCATAATCCTCTAAATGCCCTCAGTAGGCCTAGGTGACTCTGGATGTCCCAAGTGCCTAGCAAGGCTCAGGGTAAATCTCTCTTTCGGGCCGGACCTAAAGGCCAGTTTCCGCATCACTTAGAGAGACGTCGAGCAGGAGCCCCCAAACTGCACTGGAGGCCCCGGTGGTTTCTTTCAGGGCAGCTTAGGTTTCCTCAATGTGGCCGACACGCCTGGAGCAAAAGCCTGCCAAGAACCGCGTTCCTGAGGCCGCTTCGAAGCTGTGGCACGCTAGCCATAGAGAACACATTAGTCCCCGGCCCTTCCAACTGCATAGTGAGGGATGGTGTTCCCAGAGCTGTGTATCCCTTGATCGTGCTCAGAAGGCTTTGGGTACACCGTGTGCTTCCTTGGAAACAAGGGCCCACGTGAGAGCATTGAGTGCTGTGAGGCATACTAAAGGTAAAGGCGTCCATGGACTAAGACTTCCTGGAGACTGGTGCACCCCCTATCTCTGGCAGTGGGAAACTGTGCACCTTGCCTCGGGAACAGAGGTCACATTTACTTGGCACTTTAGCTACAGTTGGCTCCGGGGGTGAGCTCCCAGGAAGGAATCGCAAGCACGGGGTTTCTTTTGGAAAAACTCACTGCTCCTCAGAGGCATCTGCGGAGTGAAGGGTATCCTTGCTGGTGTGGTTTTCAGGCGGCTTGGAAGCTGCAACGCAGTTGCTTTCCGAAGGGGGGAAGCCGGGCTCCTCCCACATTCTCCAGTTTCCAACGTGACCACGCAGCACATTGAGCAGCGCTCTCTGACTGACGACTGGAGACTTTCAGCCACACTGGGCCTTTCTAGGATCGCGCTTCATTGGACTCGGGGTGTTTGTTTGGCGCGCCATGAAGGGCATTATTACCCGCTGAATGACTTAGTCAGGCCTACGTGACGTTGGAACGACCCAGTGCCTCACAATTTTACCGGTTTCTCTGTAGTTTCTCTCAGGCCGGACCTACAGTGTACCTTGCGTCCCAGTAGTAGGAGAGTGACAGGTAAGAGTTGCCAGGAGGCACTTTAGGCTCAGGGATTCTTTCAGTGCACTTCGGGGGGCCTCCCCAGAGGGAGAGCCAGGTTGAACGTAATACTGGCAGAAGCGTTGCCCTGGGGCTGCCTAACACGTGTACACGGCCTGCTCCGCAAGCGAGGATCAGTTCATTGCCCTCCCGCATGCGTAGAAAGAGCTGACCCCCAACAGCCTGTTCTGTGCTACGTTGCTCGGAAAACGAGAAGGGGACTCCCAGTGCACACGCTCTCCCTCAGGAGGGAATTCATACGTGACTCTCCTAGGCCTTACGGAAAGCCGTAGAGGAGTTAAAGCACTCTGGCATCGAGTCAGGGCTCAGGGAGATGGCTGCACACAAAACCCTGCTGACAGGAAGCACTCGTGCTTACCTCGAGGCTAGGGCTCGCGTTTACTTCGCACTTTAGCTAGGGCAAGCGTGGGATGAGCTCCTAGCAGGGCCCTGGAGACCCCCTGGATTCATAGGAGAAAACGCACTTTCTTCCCGGAGGCATGCCTAAGGGTGACTAGAAGACGGGTAACAACAATGTCTTTTCAGTCAGCCTTGAGGCCGCCACTATCTACCTTTCAAGTGGGGGGAATACTGCCTTTTTCCAGGCTTCTCAACTACAAACGGGATCACCCAGCACATACACCTATCTTCTCTGACAATCCAAAGGAGACCCTTGGAACACACTTCGGCCTTCTGCGATGAAACTTCTGGATGCAGTGTGTTCTGCATGTGGTGAATGGCATAATCCTCTAAATGCCCTCAGTAGGCCTAGGTGACTCTGGATGTCCCAAGTGCCTAGCAAGGCTCAGGGTAAATCTCTCTTTCGGGCCGGACCTAAAGGCCAGTTTCCGCATCACTTAGAGAGACGTCGAGCAGGAGCCCCCAAACTGCACTGGAGGCCCCGGTGGTTTCTTTCAGGGCAGCTTAGGTTTCCTCAATGTGGCCGACACGCCTGGAGCAAAAGCCTGCCAAGAACCGCGTTCCTGAGGCCGCTTCGAAGCTGTGGCACGCTAGCCATAGAGAACACATTAGTCCCCGGCCCTTCCAACTGCATAGTGAGGGATGGTGTTCCCAGAGCTGTGTATCCCTTGATCGTGCTCAGAAGGCTTTGGGTACACCGTGTGCTTCCTTGGAAACAAGGGCCCACGTGAGAGCATTGAGTGCTGTGAGGCATACTAAAGGTAAAGGCGTCCATGGACTAAGACTTCCTGGAGACTGGTGCACCCCCTATCTCTGGCAGTGGGAAACTGTGCACCTTGCCTCGGGAACAGAGGTCACATTTACTTGGCACTTTAGCTACAGTTGGCTCCGGGGGTGAGCTCCCAGGAAGGAATCGCAAGCACGGGGTTTCTTTTGGAAAAACTCACTGCTCCTCAGAGGCATCTGCGGAGTGAAGCGTATCCTTGCTGGTGTGGTTTTCAGGCGGCTTGGAAGCTGCAACGCAGTTGCTTTCCGAAGGGGGGAAGCCGGGCTCCTCCCACATTCTCCAGTTTCCAACGTGACCACGCAGCACATTGAGCAGCGCTCTCTGACTGACGACTGGAGACTTTCAGCCACACTGGGCCTTTCTATGATCGCGCTTCATTGGACTCGGGGTGTTTGTTTGGCGCGCCATGAAGGGCATTATTACCCGCTGAATGACTTAGTCAGGCCTACGTGACGTTGGAACGACCCAGTGCCTCACAATTTTACCGGTTTCTCTGTAGTTTCTCTCAGGCCGGACCTACAGTGTACCTTGCGTCCCAGTAGTAGGAGAGTGAAAGGTAAGAGTTGCCAGGAGGCACTTTAGGCTCAGGGATTCTTTCAGTGCACTTCGGGGGGCCTCCCCAGAGGGAGAGCCAGGTTGAACGTAATACTGGCAGAAGCGTTGCCCTGGGGCTGCCTAACACGTGTACACGGCCTGCTCCGCAAGCGAGGATCAGTTCATTGCCCTCCCGCATGCGTAGAAAGAGCTGACCCCCAACAGCCTGTTCTGTGCTACGTTGCTCGGAAAACGAGAAGGGGACTCCCAGTGCACACGCTCTCCCTCAGGAGGGAATTCATACGTGACTCTCCTAGGCCTTACGGAAAGCCGTAGAGGAGTTAAAGCACTCTGGCATCGAGTCAGGGCTCAGGGAGATGGCTGCACACAAAACCCTGCTGACAGGAAGCACTCGTGCTTACCTCGAGGCTAGGGCTCGCGTTTACTTCGCACTTTAGCTAGGGCAAGCGTGGGATGAGCTCCTAGCAAGGCCCTGGAGACCCCCTGGATTCATAGGAGAAAACACACTTTCTTCCCGGAGGCATGCCTAAGGGTGACTAGAAGACGGGTAACAACAATGTCTTTTCAGTCAGCCTTGAGACCGCCACTATCTACCTTTCAAGTGGGGGGAATACTGCCTTTTTCCAGGCTTCTCAACTACAAACGGGATCACCCAGCACATACACCTATCTTCTCTGACAATCCAAAGGAGACCCTTGGAACACACTTCGGCCTTCTGCGATGAAACTTCTGGATGCAGTGTGTTCTGCATGTGGTGAATGGCATGATCCTCTAAATGCCCTCAGTAGGCCTAGGTGACTCTGGATGTCCCAAGTGCCTAGCAAGGCTCAGGGTAAATCTCTCTTTCGGGCCGGACCTAAAGGCCAGTTTCCGCATCACTTAGAGAGACGTCGAGCAGGAGCCCCCAAACTGCACTGGAGGCCCCGGTGGTTTCTTTCAGGGCAGCTTAGGTTTCCTCAATGTGGCCGACACGCCTGGAGCAAAAGCCTGCCAAGAACCGCGTTCCTGAGGCCGCTTCGAAGCTGTGGCACGCTAGCCATAGAGAACACATTAGTCCCCGGCCCTTCCAACTGCATAGTGAGGGATGGTGTTCCCAGAGCTGTGTATCCCTTGATCGTGCTCAGAAGGCTTTGGGTACACCGTGTGCTTCCTTGGAAACAAGGGCCCACGTGAGAGCATTGAGTGCTGTGAGGCATACTAAAGGTAAAGGCGTCCATGGACTAAGACTTCCTGGAGACTGGTGCACCCCCTATCTCTGGCAGTGGGAAACTGTGCACCTTGCCTCGGGAACAGAGGTCACATTTACTTGGCACTTTAGCTACAGTTGGCTCCGGGGGTGAGCTCCCAGGAAGGAATCGCAAGCACGGGGTTTCTTTTGGAAAAACTCACTGCTCCTCAGAGGCATCTGCGGAGTGAAGCGTATCCTTGCTGGTGTGGTTTTCAGGCGGCTTGGAAGCTGCAACGCAGTTGCTTTCCGAAGGGGGGAAGCCGGGCTCCTCCCACATTCTCCAGTTTCCAACGTGACCACGCAGCACATTGAGCAGCGCTCTCTGACTGACGACTGGAGACTTTCAGCCACACTGGGCCTTTCTATGATCGCGCTTCATTGGACTCGGGGTGTTTGTTTGGCGCGCCATGAAGGGCATTATTACCCGCTGAATGACTTAGTCAGGCCTACGTGACGTTGGAACGACCCAGTGCCTCACAATTTTACCGGTTTCTCTGTAGTTTCTCTCAGGCCGGACCTACAGTGTACCTTGCGTCCCAGTAGTAGGAGAGTGACAGGTAAGAGTTGCCAGGAGGCACTTTAGGCTCAGGGATTCTTTCAGTGCACTTCGGGGGGCCTCCCCAGAGGGAGAGCCAGGTTGAACGTAATACTGGCAGAAGCGTTGCCCTGGGGCTGCCTAACACGTGTACACGGCCTGCTCCGCAAGCGAGGATCAGTTCATTGCCCTCCCGCATGCGTAGAAAGAGCTGACCCCCAACAGCCTGTTCTGTGCTACGTTGCTCGGAAAACGAGAAGGGGACTCCCAGTGCACACGCTCTCCCTCAGGAGGGAATTCATACGTGACTCTCCTAGGCCTTACGGAAAGCCGTAGAGGAGTTAAAGCACTCTGGCATCGAGTCAGGGCTCAGGGAGATGGCTGCACACAAAACCCTGCTGACAGGAAGCACTCGTGCTTACCTCGAGGCTAGGGCTCGCGTTTACTTCGCACTTTAGCTAGGGCAAGCGTGGGATGAGCTCCTAGCAAGGCCCTGGAGACCCCCTGGATTCATAGGAGAAAACGCACTTTCTTCCCGGAGGCATGCCTAAGGGTGACTAGAAGACGGGTAACAACAATGTCTTTTCAGTCAGCCTTGAGGCCGCCACTATCTACCTTTCAAGTGGGGGGAATACTGCCTTTTTCCAGGCTTCTCAACTACAAACGGGATCACCCAGCACATACACCTATCTTCTCTGACAATCCAAAGGAGACCCTTGGAACACACTTCGGCCTTCTGCGATGAAACTTCTGGATGCAGTGTGTTCTGCATGTGGTGAATGGCATGATCCTCTAAATGCCCTCAGTAGGCCTAGGTGACTCTGGATGTCCCAAGTGCCTAGCAAGGCTCAGGGTAAATCTCTCTTTCGGGCCGGACCTAAAGGCCAGTTTCCGCATCACTTAGAGAGACGTCGAGCAGGAGCCCCCAAACTGCACTGGAGGCCCCGGTGGTTTCTTTCAGGGCAGCTTAGGTTTCCTCAATGTGGCCGACACGCCTGGAGCAAAAGCCTGCCAAGAACCGCGTTCCTGAGGCCGCTTCGAAGCTGTGGCACGCTAGCCATAGAGAACACATTAGTCCCCGGCCCTTCCAACTGCATAGTGAGGGATGGTGTTCCCAGAGCTGTGTATCCCTTGATCGTGCTCAGAAGGCTTTGGGTACACCGTGTGCTTCCTTGGAAACAAGGGCCCACGTGAGAGCATTGAGTGCTGTGAGGCATACTAAAGGTAAAGGCGTCCATGGACTAAGACTTCCTGGAGACTGGTGCACCCCCTATCTCTGGCAGTGGGAAACTGTGCACCTTGCCTCGGGAACAGAGGTCACATTTACTTGGCACTTTAGCTACAGTTGGCTCCGGGGGTGAGCTCCCAGGAAGGAATCGCAAGCACGGGGTTTCTTTTGGAAAAACTCACTGCTCCTCAGAGGCATCTGCGGAGTGAAGCGTATCCTTGCTGGTGTGGTTTTCAGGCGGCTTGGAAGCTGCAACGCAGTTGCTTTCCGAAGGGGGGAAGCCGGGCTCCTCCCACATTCTCCAGTTTCCAACGTGACCACGCAGCACATTGAGCAGCGCTCTCTGACTGACGACTGGAGACTTTCAGCCACACTGGGCCTTTCTATGATCGCGCTTCATTGGACTCGGGGTGTTTGTTTGGCGCGCCATGAAGGGCATTATTACCCGCTGAATGACTTAGTCAGGCCTACGTGACGTTGGAACGACCCAGTGCCTCACAATTTTACCGGTTTCTCTGTAGTTTCTCTCAGGCCGGACCTACAGTGTACCTTGCGTCCCAGTAGTAGGAGAGTGACAGGTAAGAGTTGCCAGGAGGCACTTTAGGCTCAGGGATTCTTTCAGTGCACTTCGGGGGGCCTCCCCAGAGGGAGAGCCAGGTTGAACGTAATACTGGCAGAAGCGTTGCCCTGGGGCTGCCTAACACGTGTACACGGCCTGCTCCGCAAGCGAGGATCAGTTCATTGCCCTCCCGCATGCGTAGAAAGAGCTGACCCCCAACAGCCTGTTCTGTGCTACGTTGCTCGGAAAACGAGAAGGGGACTCCCAGTGCACACGCTCTCCCTCAGGAGGGAATTCATACGTGACTCTCCTAGGCCTTACGGAAAGCCGTAGAGGAGTTAAAGCACTCTGGCATCGAGTCAGGGCTCAGGGAGATGGCTGCACACAAAACCCTGCTGACAGGAAGCACTCGTGCTTACCTCGAGGCTAGGGCTCGCGTTTACTTCGCACTTTAGCTAGGGCAAGCGTGGGATGAGCTCCTAGCAAGGCCCTGGAGACCCCCTGGATTCATAGGAGAAAACGCACTTTCTTCCCGGAGGCATGCCTAAGGGTGACTAGAAGACGGGTAACAACAATGTCTTTTCAGTCAGCCTTGAGGCCGCCACTATCTACCTTTCAAGTGGGGGGAATACTGCCTTTTTCCAGGCTTCTCAACTACAAACGGGATCACCCAGCACATACACCTATCTTCTCTGACAATCCAAAGGAGACCCTTGGAACACACTTCGGCCTTCTGCGATGAAACTTCTGGATGCAGTGTGTTCTATATGTGGTGAATGGCATAATCCTCTAAATGCCCTCAGTAGGCCTAGGTGACTCTGGATGTCCCAAGTGCCTAGCAAGGCTCAGGGTAAATCTCTCTTTCGGGCCGGACCTAAAGGCCAGTTTCCGCATCACTTAGAGAGACGTCGAGCAGGAGCCCCCAAACTGCACTGGAGGCCCCGGTGGTTTCTTTCAGGGCAGCTTAGGTTTCCTCAATGTGGCCGACACGCCTGGAGCAAAAGCCTGCCAAGAACCGCGTTCCTGAGGCCGCTTCGAAGCTGTGGCACGCTAGCCATAGAGAACACATTAGTCCCCGGCCCTTCCAACTGCATAGTGAGGGATGGTGTTCCCAGAGCTGTGTATCCCTTGATCGTGCTCAGAAGGCTTTGGGTACACCGTGTGCTTCCTTGGAAACAAGGGCCCACGTGAGAGCATTGAGTGCTGTGAGGCATACTAAAGGTAAAGGCGTCCATGGACTAAGACTTCCTGGAGACTGGTGCACCCCCTATCTCTGGCAGTGGGAAACTGTGCACCTTGCCTCGGGAACAGAGGTCACATTTACTTGGCACTTTAGCTACAGTTGGCTCCGGGGGTGAGCTCCCAGGAAGGAATCGCAAGCACGGGGTTTCTTTTGGAAAAACTCACTGCTCCTCAGAGGCATCTGCGGAGTGAAGCGTATCCTTGCTGGTGTGGTTTTCAGGCGGCTTGGAAGCTGCAACGCAGTTGCTTTCCGAAGGGGGGAAGCCGGGCTCCTCCCACATTCTCCAGTTTCCAACGTGACCACGCAGCACATTGAGCAGCGCTCTCTGACTGACGACTGGAGACTTTCAGCCACACTGGGCCTTTCTATGATCGCGCTTCATTGGACTCGGGGTGTTTGTTTGGCGCGCCATGAAGGGCATTATTACCCGCTGAATGACTTAGTCAGGCCTACGTGACGTTGGAACGACCCAGTGCCTCACAATTTTACCGGTTTCTCTGTAGTTTCTCTCAGGCCGGACCTACAGTGTACCTTGCGTCCCAGTAGTAGGAGAGTGACAGGTAAGAGTTGCCAGGAGGCACTTTAGGCTCAGGGATTCTTTCAGTGCACTTCGGGGGGCCTCCCCAGAGGGAGAGCCAGGTTGAACGTAATACTGGCAGAAGCGTTGCCCTGGGGCTGCCTAACACGTGTACACGGCCTGCTCCGCAAGCGAGGATCAGTTCATTGCCCTCCCGCATGCGTAGAAAGAGCTGACCCCCAACAGCCTGTTCTGTGCTACGTTGCTCGGAAAACGAGAAGGGGACTCCCAGTGCACACGCTCTCCCTCAGGAGGGAATTCATACGTGACTCTCCTAGGCCTTACGGAAAGCCGTAGAGGAGTTAAAGCACTCTGGCATCGAGTCAGGGCTCAGGGAGATGGCTGCACACAAAACCCTGCTGACAGGAAGCACTCGTGCTTACCTCGAGGCTAGGGCTCGCGTTTACTTCGCACTTTAGCTAGGGCAAGCGTGGGATGAGCTCCTAGCAAGGCCCTGGAGACCCCCTGGATTCATAGGAGAAAACGCACTTTCTTCCCGGAGGCATGCCTAAGGGTGACTAGAAGACGGGTAACAACAATGTCTTTTCAGTCAGCCTTGAGACCGCCACTATCTACCTTTCAAGTGGGGGGAATACTGCCTTTTTCCAGGCTTCTCAACTACAAACAGGATCACCCAGCACATACACCTATCTTCTCTGACAATCCAAAGGAGACCCTTGGAACACACTTCGGCCTTCTGCGATGAAACTTCTGGATGCAGTGTGTTCTATATGTGGTGAATGGCATAATCCTCTAAATGCCCTCAGTAGGCCTAGGTGACTCTGGATGTCCCAAGTGCCTAGCAAGGCTCAGGGTAAATCTCTCTTTCGTGCCGGACCTAAAGGCCAGTTTCCGCATCACTTAGAGAGACGTCGAGCAGGAGCCCCCAAACTGCACTGGAGGCCCCGGTGGTTTCTTTCAGGGCAGCTTAGGTTTCCTCAATGTGGCCGACACGCCTGGAGCAAAAGCCTGCCAAGAACCGCGTTCCTGAGGCCGCTTCGAAGCTGTGGCATGCTAGCCATAGAGAACACATTAGTCCCCGGCCCTTCCAACTGCATAGTGAGGGATGGTGTTCCCAGAGCTGTGTATCCCTTGATCGTGCTCAGAAGGCTTTGGGTACACCGTGTGCTTCCTTGGAAACAAGGGCCCACGTGAGAGCATTGAGTGCTGTGAGGCATACTAAAGGTAAAGGCGTCCATGGACTAAGACTTCCTGGAGACTGGTGCACCCCCTATCTCTGGCAGTGGGAAACTGTGCACATTGCCTCGGGACCAGAGGTCACATTTAGTTGGCACTTTAGCTACAGTTGGCTCCGGGGGTGAGCTCCCAGGAAGGAATCGCAAGCACGGGGTTTCTTTTGGAAAAACTCACTGCTCCTCAGAGGCATCTGCGGAGTGAAGCGTATCCTTGCTGGTGTGGTTTTCAGGCGGCTTGGAAGCTGCAACGCAGTTGCTTTCCGAAGGGGGGAAGCCGGGCTCCTCCCACATTCTCCAGTTTCCAACGTGACCACGCAGCACATTGAGCAGCGCTCTCTGACTGATGACTGGAGACTTTCAGCCACACTGGGCCTTTCTATGATCGCGCTTCATTGGACTCGGGGTGTTTGTTTGGCGCGCCATGAAGGGCATTATTACCCGCTGAATGACTTAGTCAGGCCTACGTGACGTTGGAACGACCCAGTGCCTCACAATTTTACCGGTTTCTCTGTAGTTTCTCTCAGGCCGGACCTACAGTGTACCTTGCGTCCCAGTAGTAGGAGAGTGACAGGTAAGAGTTGCCAGGAGGCACTTTAGGCTCAGGGATTCTTTCAGTGCACTTCGGGGGGCCTCCCCAGAGGGAGAGCCAGGTTGAACGTAATACTGGCAGAAGCGTTGCCCTGGGGCTGCCTAACACGTGTACACGGCCTGCTCCGCAAGCGAGGATCAGTTCATTGCCCTCCCGCATGCGTAGAAAGAGCTGACCCCCAACAGCCTGTTCTGTGCTACGTTGCTCGGAAAACGAGAAGGGGACTCCCAGTGCACACGCTCTCCCTCAGGAGGGAATTCATACGTGACTCTCCTAGGCCTTACGGAAAGCCGTAGAGGAGTTAAAGCACTCTGGCATCGAGTCAGGGCTCAGGGAGATGGCTGCACACAAAACCCTGCTGACAGGAAGCACTCGTGCTTACCTCGAGGCTAGGGCTCGCGTTTACTTCGCACTTTAGCTAGGGCAAGCGTGGGATGAGCTCCTAGCAGGGCCCTGGAGACCCCCTGGATTCATAGGAGAAAACGCACTTTCTTCCCGGAGGCATGCCTAAGGGTGACTAGAAGACGGGTAACAACAATGTCTTTTCAGTCAGCCTTGAGGCCGCCACTATCTACCTTTCAAGTGGGGGGAATACTGCCTTTTTCCAGGCTTCTCAACGACAAACGGGATCACCCAGCACATACACCTATCTTCTCTGACAATCCAAAGGAGACCCTTGGAACACACTTCGGCCTTCTGCGATGAAACTTCTGGATGCAGTGTGTTCTGCATGTGGTGAATGGCATAATCCTCTAAATGCCCTCAGTAGGCCTAGGTGACTCTGGATGTCCCAAGTGCCTAGCAAGGCTCAGGGTAAATCTCTCTTTCGGGCCGGACCTAAAGGCCAGTTTCCGCATCACTTAGAGAGACGTCGAGCAGGAGCCCCCAAACTGCACTGGAGGCCCCGGTGGTTTCTTTCAGGGCAGCTTAGGTTTCCTCAATGTGGCCGACACGCCTGGAGCAAAAGCCTGCCAAGAACCGCGTTCCTGAGGCCGCTTCGAAGCTGTGGCACGCTAGCCATAGAGAACACATTAGTCCCCGGCCCTTCCAACTGCATAGTGAGGGATGGTGTTCCCAGAGCTGTGTATCCCTTGATCGTGCTCAGAAGGCTTTGGGTACACCGTGTGCTTCCTTGGAAACAAGGGCCCACGTGAGAGCATTGAGTGCTGTGAGGCATACTAAAGGTAAAGGCGTCCATGGACTAAGACTTCCTGGAGACTGGTGCACCCCCTATCTCTGGCAGTGGGAAACTGTGCACCTTGCCTCGGGAACAGAGGTCACATTTACTTGGCACTTTAGCTACAGTTGGCTCCGGGGGTGAGCTCCCAGGAAGGAATCGCAAGCACGGGGTTTCTTTTGGAAAAACTCACTGCTCCTCAGAGGCATCTGCGGAGTGAAGCGTATCCTTGCTGGTGTGGTTTTCAGGCGGCTTGGAAGCTGCAACGCAGTTGCTTTCCGAAGGGGGGAAGCCGGGCTCCTCCCACATTCTCCAGTTTCCAACGTGACCACGCAGCACATTGAGCAGCGCTCTCTGACTGATGACTGGAGACTTTCAGCCACACTGGGCCTTTCTATGATCGCGCTTCATTGGACTCGGGGTGTTTGTTTGGCGCGCCATGAAGGGCATTATTACCCGCTGAATGACTTAGTCAGGCCTACGTGACGTTGGAACGACCCAGTGCCTCACAATTTTACCGGTTTCTCTGTAGTTTCTCTCAGGCCGGACCTACAGTGTACCTTGCGTCCCAGTAGTAGGAGAGTGACAGGTAAGAGTTGCCAGGAGGCACTTTAGGCTCAGGGATTCTTTCAGTGCACTTCGGGGGGCCTCCCCAGAGGGAGAGCCAGGTTGAACGTAATACTGGCAGAAGCGTTGCCCTGGGGCTGCCTAACACGTGTACACGGCCTGCTCCGCAAGCGAGGATCAGTTCATTGCCCTCCCGCATGCGTAGAAAGAGCTGACCCCCAACAGCCTGTTCTGTGCTACGTTGCTCGGAAAACGAGAAGGGGACTCCCAGTGCACACGCTCTCCCTCAGGAGGGAATTCATACGTGACTCTCCTAGGCCTTACGGAAAGCCGTAGAGGAGTTAAAGCACTCTGGCATCGAGTCAGGGCTCAGGGAGATGGCTGCACACAAAACCCTGCTGACAGGAAGCACTCGTGCTTACCTCGAGGCTAGGGCTCGCGTTTACTTCGCACTTTAGCTAGGGCAAGCGTGGGATGAGCTCCTAGCAGGGCCCTGGAGACTCCCTGGATTCATAGGAGAAAACGCACTTTCTTCCCGGAGGCATGCCTAAGGGTGACTAGAAGACGGGTAACAACAATGTCTTTTCAGTCAGCCTTGAGGCCGCCACTATCTACCTTTCAAGTGGGGGGAATACTGCCTTTTTCCAGGCTTCTCAACGACAAACGGGATCACCCAGCACATACACCTATCTTCTCTGACAATCCAAAGGAGACCCTTGGAACACACTTCGGCCTTCTGCGATGAAACTTCTGGATGCAGTGTGTTCTGCATGTGGTGAATGGCATAATCCTCTAAATGCCCTCAGTAGGCCTAGGTGACTCTGGATGTCCCAAGTGCCTAGCAAGGCTCAGGGTAAATCTCTCTTTCGGGCCGGACCTAAAGGCCAGTTTCCGCATCACTTAGAGAGACGTCGAGCAGGAGCCCCCAAACTGCACTGGAGGCCCCGGTGGTTTCTTTCAGGGCAGCTTAGGTTTCCTCAATGTGGCCGACACGCCTGGAGCAAAAGCCTGCCAAGAACCGCGTTCCTGAGGCCGCTTCGAAGCTGTGGCACGCTAGCCATAGAGAACACATTAGTCCCCGGCCCTTCCAACTGCATAGTGAGGGATGGTGTTCCCAGAGCTGTGTATCCCTTGATCGTGCTCAGAAGGCTTTGGGTACACCGTGTGCTTCCTTGGAAACAAGGGCCCACGTGAGAGCATTGAGTGCTGTGAGGCATACTAAAGGTAAAGGCGTCCATGGACTAAGACTTCCTGGAGACTGGTGCACCCCCTATCTCTGGCAGTGGGAAACTGTGCACCTTGCCTCGGGAACAGAGGTCACATTTAGTTGGCACTTTAGCTACAGTTGGCTCCGGGGGTGAGCTCCCAGGAAGGAATCGCAAGCACGGGGTTTCTTTTGGAAAAACTCACTGCTCCTCAGAGGCATCTGCGGAGTGAAGCGTATCCTTGCTGGTGTGGTTTTCAGGCGGCTTGGAAGCTGCAACGCAGTTGCTTTCCGAAGGGGGGAAGCCGGGCTCCTCCCACATTCTCCAGTTTCCAACGTGACCACGCAGCACATTGAGCAGCGCTCTCTGACTGACGACTGGAGACTTTCAGCCACACTGGGCCTTTCTATGATCGCGCTTCATTGGACTCGGGGTGTTTGTTTGGCGCGCCATGAAGGGCATTATTACCCGCTGAATGACTTAGTCAGGCCTACGTGACGTTGGAACGACCCAGTGCCTCACAATTTTACCGGTTTCTCTGTAGTTTCTCTCAGGCCGGACCTACAGTGTACCTTGCGTCCCAGTAGTAGGAGAGTGACAGGTAAGAGTTGCCAGGAGGCACTTTAGGCTCAGGGATTCTTTCAGTGCACTTCGGGGGGCCTCCCCAGAGGGAGAGCCAGGTTGAACGTAATACTGGCAGAAGCGTTGCCCTGGGGCTGCCTAACACGTGTACACGGCCTGCTCCGCAAGCGAGGATCAGTTCATTGCCCTCCCGCATGCGTAGAAAGAGCTGACCCCCAACAGCCTGTTCTGTGCTACGTTGCTCGGAAAACGAGAAGGGGACTCCCAGTGCACACGCTCTCCCTCAGGAGGGAATTCATACGTGACTCTCCTAGGCCTTACGGAAAGCCGTAGAGGAGTTAAAGCACTCTGGCATCGAGTCAGGGCTCAGGGAGATGGCTGCACACAAAACCCTGCTGACAGGAAGCACTCGTGCTTACCTCGAGGCTAGGGCTCGCGTTTACTTCGCACTTTAGCTAGGGCAAGCGTGGGATGAGCTCCTAGCAAGGCCCTGGAGACCCCCTGGATTCATAGGAGAAAACGCACTTTCTTCCCGGAGGCATGCCTAAGGGTGACTAGAAGACGGGTAACAACAATGTCTTTTCAGTCAGCCTTGAGACCGCCACTATCTACCTTTCAAGTGGGGGGAATACTGCCTTTTTCCAGGCTTCTCAACTACAAACAGGATCACCCAGCACATACACCTATCTTCTCTGACAATCCAAAGGAGACCCTTGGAACACACTTCGGCCTTCTGCGATGAAACTTCTGGATGCAGTGTGTTCTATATGTGGTGAATGGCATAATCCTCTAAATGCCCTCAGTAGGCCTAGGTGACTCTGGATGTCCCAAGTGCCTAGCAAGGCTCAGGGTAAATCTCTCTTTCGGGCCGGACCTAAAGGCCAGTTTCCGCATCACTTAGAGAGACGTCGAGCAGGAGCCCCCAAACTGCACTGGAGGCCCCGGTGGTTTCTTTCAGGGCAGCTTAGGTTTCCTCAATGTGGCCGACACGCCTGGAGCAAAAGCCTGCCAAGAACCGCGTTCCTGAGGCCGCTTCGAAGCTGTGGCACGCTAGCCATAGAGAACACATTAGTCCCCGGCCCTTCCAACTGCATAGTGAGGGATGGTGTTCCCAGAGCTGTGTATCCCTTGATCGTGCTCAGAAGGCTTTGGGTACACCGTGTGCTTCCTTGGAAACAAGGGCCCACGTGAGAGCATTGAGTGCTGTGAGGCATACTAAAGGTAAAGGCGTCCATGGACTAAGACTTCCTGGAGACTGGTGCACCCCCTATCTCTGGCAGTGGGAAACTGTGCACCTTGCCTCGGGACCAGAGGTCACATTTAGTTGGCACTTTAGCTACAGTTGGCTCCGGGGGTGAGCTCCCAGGAAGGAATCGCAAGCACGGGGTTTCTTTTGGAAAAACTCACTGCTCCTCAGAGGCATCTGCGGAGTGAAGCGTATCCTTGCTGGTGTGGTTTTCAGGCGGCTTGGAAGCTGCAACGCAGTTGCTTTCCGAAGGGGGGAAGCCGGGCTCCTCCCACATTCTCCAGTTTCCAACGTGACCACGCAGCACATTGAGCAGCGCTCTCTGACTGATGACTGGAGACTTTCAGCCACACTGGGCCTTTCTATGATCGCGCTTCATTGGACTCGGGGTGTTTGTTTGGCGCGCCATGAAGGGCATTATTACCCGCTGAATGACTTAGTCAGGCCTACGTGACGTTGGAACGACCCAGTGCCTCACAATTTTACCGGTTTCTCTGTAGTTTCTCTCAGGCCGGACCTACAGTGTACCTTGCGTCCCAGTAGTAGGAGAGTGACAGGTAAGAGTTGCCAGGAGGCACTTTAGGCTCAGGGATTCTTTCAGTGCACTTCGGGGGGCCTCCCCAGAGGGAGAGCCAGGTTGAACGTAATACTGGCAGAAGCGTTGCCCTGGGGCTGCCTAACACGTGTACACGGCCTGCTCCGCAAGCGAGGATCAGTTCATTGCCCTCCCGCATGCGTAGAAAGAGCTGACCCCCAACAGCCTGTTCTGTGCTACGTTGCTCGGAAAACGAGAAGGGGACTCCCAGTGCACACGCTCTCCCTCAGGAGGGAATTCATACGTGACTCTCCTAGGCCTTACGGAAAGCCGTAGAGGAGTTAAAGCACTCTGGCATCGAGTCAGGGCTCAGGGAGATGGCTGCACACAAAACCCTGCTGACAGGAAGCACTCGTGCTTACCTCGAGGCTAGGGCTCGCGTTTACTTCGCACTTTAGCTAGGGCAAGCGTGGGATGAGCTCCTAGCAGGGCCCTGGAGACCCCCTGGATTCATAGGAGAAAACGCACTTTCTTCCCGGAGGCATGCCTAAGGGTGACTAGAAGACGGGTAACAACAATGTCTTTTCAGTCAGCCTTGAGGCCGCCACTATCTACCTTTCAAGTGGGGGGAATACTGCCTTTTTCCAGGCTTCTCAACTACAAACGGGATCACCCAGCACATACACCTATCTTCTCTGACAATCCAAAGGAGACCCTTGGAACACACTTCGGCGTTCTGCGATGAAACTTCTGGATGCAGTGTGTTCTGCATGTGGTGAATGGCATAATCCTCTAAATGCCCTCAGTAGGCCTAGGTGACTCTGGATGTCCCAAGTGCCTAGCAAGGCTCAGGGTAAATCTCTCTTTCGGGCCGGACCTAAAGGCCAGTTTCCGCATCACTTAGAGAGACGTCGAGCAGGAGCCCCCAAACTGCACTGGAGGCCCCGGTGGTTTCTTTCAGGGCAGCTTAGGTTTCCTCAATGTGGCCGACACGCCTGGAGCAAAAGCCTGCCAAGAACCGCGTTCCTGAGGCCGCTTCGAAGCTGTGGCACGCTAGCCATAGAGAACACATTAGTCCCCGGCCCTTCCAACTGCATAGTGAGGGATGGTGTTCCCAGAGCTGTGTATCCCTTGATCGTGCTCAGAAGGCTTTGGGTACACCGTGTGCTTCCTTGGAAACAAGGGCCCACGTGAGAGCATTGAGTGCTGTGAGGCATACTAAAGGTAAAGGCGTCCATGGACTAAGACTTCCTGGAGACTGGTGCACCCCCTATCTCTGGCAGTGGGAAACTGTGCACCTTGCCTCGGGACCAGAGGTCACATTTACTTGGCACTTTAGCTACAGTTGGCTCCGGGGGTGAGCTCCCAGGAAGGAATCGCAAGCACGGGGTTTCTTTTGGAAAAACTCACTGCTCCTCAGAGGCATCTGCGGAGTGAAGCGTATCCTTGCTGGTGTGGTTTTCAGGCGGCTTGGAAGCTGCAACGCAGTTGCTTTCCGAAGGGGGGAAGCCGGGCTCCTCCCACATTCTCCAGTTTCCAACGTGACCACGCAGCACATTGAGCAGCGCTCTCTGACTGATGACTGGAGACTTTCAGCCACACTGGGCCTTTCTATGATCGCGCTTCATTGGACTCGGGGTGTTTGTTTGGCGCGCCATGAAGGGCATTATTACCCGCTGAATGACTTAGTCAGGCCTACGTGACGTTGGAACGACCCAGTGCCTCACAATTTTACCGGTTTCTCTGTAGTTTCTCTCAGGCCGGACCTACAGTGTACCTTGCGTCCCAGTAGTAGGAGAGTGAAAGGTAAGAGTTGCCAGGCTGCACTTTAGGCTCAGGGATTCTTTCAGTGCACTTCGGGGGGCCTCCCCAGAGGGAGAGCCAGGTTGAACGTAATACTGGCAGAAGCGTTGCCCTGGGGCTGCCTAACACGTGTACACGGCCTGCTCCGCAAGCGAGGATCAGTTCATTGCCCTCCCGCATGCGTAGAAAGAGCTGACCCCCAACAGCCTGTTCTGTGCTACGTTGCTCGGAAAACGAGAAGGGGACTCCCAGTGCACACGCTCTCCCTCAGGAGGGAATTCATACGTGACTCTCCTAGGCCTTACGGAAAGCCGTAGAGGAGTTAAAGCACTCTGGCATCGAGTCAGGGCTCAGGGAGATGGCTGCACACAAAACCCTGCTGACAGGAAGCACTCGTGCTTACCTCGAGGCTAGGGCTCGCGTTTACTTCGCACTTTAGCTAGGGCAAGCGTGGGATGAGCTCCTAGCAGGGCCCTGGAGACTCCCTGGATTCATAGGAGAAAACGCACTTTCTTCCCGGAGGCATGCCTAAGGGTGACTAGAAGACGGGTAACAACAATGTCTTTTCAGTCAGCCTTGAGGCCGCCACTATCTACCTTTCAAGTGGGGGGAATACTGCCTTTTTCCAGGCTTCTCAACGACAAACGGGATCACCCAGCACATACACCTATCTTCTCTGACAATCCAAAGGAGACCCTTGGAACACACTTCGGCCTTCTGCGATGAAACTTCTGGATGCAGTGTGTTCTGCATGTGGTGAATGGCATAATCCTCTAAATGCCCTCAGTAGGCCTAGGTGACTCTGGATGTCCCAAGTGCCTAGCAAGGCTCAGGGTAAATCTCTCTTTCGGGCCGGACCTAAAGGCCAGTTTCCGCATCACTTAGAGAGACGTCGAGCAGGAGCCCCCAAACTGCACTGGAGGCCCCGGTGGTTTCTTTCAGGGCAGCTTAGGTTTCCTCAATGTGGCCGACACGCCTGGAGCAAAAGCCTGCCAAGAACCGCGTTCCTGAGGCCGCTTCGAAGCTGTGGCACGCTAGCCATAGAGAACACATTAGTCCCCGGCCCTTCCAACTGCATAGTGAGGGATGGTGTTCCCAGAGCTGTGTATCCCTTGATCGTGCTCAGAAGGCTTTGGGTACACCGTGTGCTTCCTTGGAAACAAGGGCCCACGTGAGAGCATTGAGTGCTGTGAGGCATACTAAAGGTAAAGGCGTCCATGGACTAAGACTTCCTGGAGACTGGTGCACCCCCTATCTCTGGCAGTGGGAAACTGTGCACCTTGCCTCGGGAACAGAGGTCACATTTACTTGGCACTTTAGCTACAGTTGGCTCCGGGGGTGAGCTCCCAGGAAGGAATCGCAAGCACGGGGTTTCTTTTGGAAAAACTCACTGCTCCTCAGAGGCATCTGCGGAGTGAAGCGTATCCTTGCTGGTGTGGTTTTCAGGCGGCTTGGAAGCTGCAACGCAGTTGCTTTCCGAAGGGGGGAAGCCGGGCTCCTCCCACATTCTCCAGTTTCCAACGTGACCACGCAGCACATTGAGCAGCGCTCTCTGACTGACGACTGGAGACTTTCAGCCACACTGGGCCTTTCTATGATCGCGCTTCATTGGACTCGGGGTGTTTGTTTGGCGCGCCATGAAGGGCATTATTACCCGCTGAATGACTTAGTCAGGCCTACGTGACGTTGGAACGACCCAGTGCCTCACAATTTTACCGGTTTCTCTGTAGTTTCTCTCAGGCCGGACCTACAGTGTACCTTGCGTCCCAGTAGTAGGAGAGTGAAAGGTAAGAGTTGCCAGGCTGCACTTTAGGCTCAGGGATTCTTTCAGTGCACTTCGGGGGGCCTCCCCAGAGGGAGAGCCAGGTTGAACGTAATACTGGCAGAAGCGTTGCCCTGGGGCTGCCTAACACGTGTACACGGCCTGCTCCGCAAGCGAGGATCAGTTCATTGCCCTCCCGCATGCGTAGAAAGAGCTGACCCCCAACAGCCTGTTCTGTGCTACGTTGCTCGGAAAACGAGAAGGGGACTCCCAGTGCACACGCTCTCCCTCAGGAGGGAATTCATACGTGACTCTCCTAGGCCTTACGGAAAGCCGTAGAGGAGTTAAAGCACTCTGGCATCGAGTCAGGGCTCAGGGAGATGGCTGCACACAAAACCCTGCTGACAGGAAGCACTCGTGCTTACCTCGAGGCTAGGGCTCGCGTTTACTTCGCACTTTAGCTAGGGAAAGCGTGGGATGAGCTCCTAGCAAGGCCCTGGAGACCCCCTGGATTCATAGGAGAAAACGCACTTTCTTCCCGGAGGCATGCCTAAGGGTGACTAGAAGACGGGTAACAACAATGTCTTTTCAGTCAGCCTTGAGACCGCCACTATCTACCTTTCAAGTGGGGGGAATACTGCCTTTTTCCAGGCTTCTCAACTACAAACAGGATCACCCAGCACATACACCTATCTTCTCTGACAATCCAAAGGAGACCCTTGGAACACACTTCGGCCTTCTGCGATGAAACTTCTGGATGCAGTGTGTTCTGCATGTGGTGAATGGCATAATCCTCTAAATGCCCTCAGTAGGCCTAGGTGACTCTGGATGTCCCAAGTGCCTAGCAAGGCTCAGGGTAAATCTCTCTTTCGGGCCGGACCTAAAGGCCAGTTTCCGCATCACTTAGAGAGACGTCGAGCAGGAGCCCCCAAACTGCACTGGAGGCCCCGGTGGTTTCTTTCAGGGCAGCTTAGGTTTCCTCAATGTGGCCGACACGCCTGGAGCAAAAGCCTGCCAAGAACCGCGTTCCTGAGGCCGCTTCGAAGCTGTGGCACGCTAGCCATAGAGAACACATTAGTCCCCGGCCCTTCCAACTGCATAGTGAGGGATGGTGTTCCCAGAGCTGTGTATCCCTTGATCGTGCTCAGAAGGCTTTGGGTACACCGTGTGCTTCCTTGGAAACAAGGGCCCACGTGAGAGCATTGAGTGCTGTGAGGCATACTAAAGGTAAAGGCGTCCATGGACTAAGACTTCCTGGAGACTGGTGCACCCCCTATCTCTGGCAGTGGGAAACTGTGCACCTTGCCTCGGGACCAGAGGTCACATTTACTTGGCACTTTAGCTACAGTTGGCTCCGGGAGTGAGCTCCCAGGAAGGAATCGCAAGCACGGGGTTTCTTTTGGAAAAACTCACTGCTCCTCAGAGGCATCTGCAGAGTGAAGCGTATCCTTGCTGGTGTGGTTTTCAGGCGGCTTGGAAGCTGCAACGCAGTTGCTTTCCGAAGGGGGGAAGCCGGGCTCCTCCCACATTCTCCAGTTTCCAACGTGACCACGCAGCACATTGAGCAGCGCTCTCTGACTGACGACTGGAGACTTTCAGCCACACTGGGCCTTTCTATGATCGCGCTTCATTGGACTCGGGGTGTTTGTTTGGCGCGCCATGAAGGGCATTATTACCCGCTGAATGACTTAGTCAGGCCTACGTGACGTTGGAACGACCCAGTGCCTCACAATTTTACCGGTTTCTCTGTAGTTTCTCTCAGGCCGGACCTACAGTGTACCTTGCGTCCCAGTAGTAGGAGAGTGACAGGTAAGAGTTGCCAGGAGGCACTTTAGGCTCAGGGATTCTTTCAGTGCACTTCGGGGGGCCTCCCCAGAGGGAGAGCCAGGTTGAACGTAATACTGGCAGAAGCGTTGCCCTGGGGCTGCCTAACACGTGTACACGGCCTGCTCCGCAAGCGAGGATCAGTTCATTGCCCTCCCGCATGCGTAGAAAGAGCTGACCCCCAACAGCCTGTTCTGTGCTACGTTGCTCGGAAAACGAGAAGGGGACTCCCAGTGCACACGCTCTCCCTCAGGAGGGAATTCATACGTGACTCTCCTAGGCCTTACGGAAAGCCGTAGAGGAGTTAAAGCACTCTGGCATCGAGTCAGGGCTCAGGGAGATGGCTGCACACAAAACCCTGCTGACAGGAAGCACTCGTGCTTACCTCGAGGCTAGGGCTCGCGTTTACTTCGCACTTTAGCTAGGGCAAGCGTGGGATGAGCTCCTAGCAAGGCCCTGGAGACCCCCTGGATTCATAGGAGAAAACGCACTTTCTTCCCGGAGGCATGCCTAAGGGTGACTAGAAGACGGGTAACAACAATGTCTTTTCAGTCAGCCTTGAGACCGCCACTATCTACCTTTCAAGTGGGGGGAATACTGCCTTTTTCCAGGCTTCTCAACTACAAACAGGATCACCCAGCACATACACCTATCTTCTCTGACAATCCAAAGGAGACCCTTGGAACACACTTCGGCCTTCTGCGATGAAACTTCTGGATGCAGTGTGTTCTATATGTGGTGAATGGCATAATCCTCTAAATGCCCTCAGTAGGCCTAGGTGACTCTGGATGTCCCAAGTGCCTAGCAAGGCTCAGGGTAAATCTCTCTTTCGGGCCGGACCTAAAGGCCAGTTTCCGCATCACTTAGAGAGACGTCGAGCAGGAGCCCCCAAACTGCACTGGAGGCCCCGGTGGTTTCTTTCAGGGCAGCTTAGGTTTCCTCAATGTGGCCGACACGCCTGGAGCAAAAGCCTGCCAAGAACCGCGTTCCTGAGGCCGCTTCGAAGCTGTGGCACGCTAGCCATAGAGAACACATTAGTCCCCGGCCCTTCCAACTGCATAGTGAGGGATGGTGTTCCCAGAGCTGTGTATCCCTTGATCGTGCTCAGAAGGCTTTGGGTACACCGTGTGCTTCCTTGGAAACAAGGGCCCACGTGAGAGCATTGAGTGCTGTGAGGCATACTAAAGGTAAAGGCGTCCATGGACTAAGACTTCCTGGAGACTGGTGCACCCCCTATCTCTGGCAGTGGGAAACTGTGCACCTTGCCTCGGGACCAGAGGTCACATTTAGTTGGCACTTTAGCTACAGTTGGCTCCGGGGGTGAGCTCCCAGGAAGGAATCGCAAGCACGGGGTTTCTTTTGGAAAAACTCACTGCTCCTCAGAGGCATCTGCGGAGTGAAGCGTATCCTTGCTGG
Organism: Mesoplodon mirus; assembly: GCF_964341445.2. Taxonomy (NCBI): domain Eukaryota; kingdom Metazoa; phylum Chordata; class Mammalia; order Artiodactyla; family Ziphiidae; genus Mesoplodon; species Mesoplodon mirus. The sequence goes on along the minus strand of NC_138976.1, from coordinate 93,440,239 downwards.
TGTGGTTTTCAGGCGGCTTGGAAGCTGCAACGCAGTTGCTTTCCGAAGGGGGGAAGCCGGGCTCCTCCCACATTCTCCAGTTTCCAACGTGACCACGCAGCACATTGAGCAGCGCTCTCTGACTGATGACTGGAGACTTTCAGCCACACTGGGCCTTTCTATGATCGCGCTTCATTGGACTCGGGGTGTTTGTTTGGCGCGCCATGAAGGGCATTATTACCCGCTGAATGACTTAGTCAGGCCTACGTGACGTTGGAACGACCCAGTGCCTCACAATTTTACCGGTTTCTCTGTAGTTTCTCTCAGGCCGGACCTACAGTGTACCTTGCGTCCCAGTAGTAGGAGAGTGACAGGTAAGAGTTGCCAGGAGGCACTTTAGGCTCAGGGATTCTTTCAGTGCACTTCGGGGGGCCTCCCCAGAGGGAGAGCCAGGTTGAACGTAATACTGGCAGAAGCGTTGCCCTGGGGCTGCCTAACACGTGTACACGGCCTGCTCCGCAAGCGAGGATCAGTTCATTGCCCTCCCGCATGCGTAGAAAGAGCTGACCCCCAACAGCCTGTTCTGTGCTACGTTGCTCGGAAAACGAGAAGGGGACTCCCAGTGCACACGCTCTCCCTCAGGAGGGAATTCATACGTGACTCTCCTAGGCCTTACGGAAAGCCGTAGAGGAGTTAAAGCACTCTGGCATCGAGTCAGGGCTCAGGGAGATGGCTGCACACAAAACCCTGCTGACAGGAAGCACTCGTGCTTACCTCGAGGCTAGGGCTCGCGTTTACTTCGCACTTTAGCTAGGGCAAGCGTGGGATGAGCTCCTAGCAGGGCCCTGGAGACTCCCTGGATTCATAGGAGAAAACGCACTTTCTTCCCGGAGGCATGCCTAAGGGTGACTAGAAGACGGGTAACAACAATGTCTTTTCAGTCAGCCTTGAGGCCGCCACTATCTACCTTTCAAGTGGGGGGAATACTGCCTTTTTCCAGGCTTCTCAACGACAAACGGGATCACCCAGCACATACACCTCTCTTCTCTGACAATCCAAAGGAGACCCTTGGAACACACTTCGGCCTTCTGCGATGAAACTTCTGGATGCAGTGTGTTCTATATGTGGTGAATGGCATAATCCTCTAAATGCCCTCAGTAGGCCTAGGTGACTCTGGATGTCCCAAGTGCCTAGCAAGGCTCAGGGTAAATCTCTCTTTCGGGCCGGACCTAAAGGCCAGTTTCCGCATCACTTAGAGAGACGTCGAGCAGGAGCCCCCAAACTGCACTGGAGGCCCCGGTGGTTTCTTTCAGGGCAGCTTAGGTTTCCTCAATGTGGCCGACACGCCTGGAGCAAAAGCCTGCCAAGAACCGCGTTCCTGAGGCCGCTTCGAAGCTGTGGCACGCTAGCCATAGAGAACACATTAGTCCCCGGCCCTTCCAACTGCATAGTGAGGGATGGTGTTCCCAGAGCTGTGTATCCCTTGATCGTGCTCAGAAGGCTTTGGGTACACCGTGTGCTTCCTTGGAAACAAGGGCCCACGTGAGAGCATTGAGTGCTGTGAGGCATACTAAAGGTAAAGGCGTCCATGGACTAAGACTTCCTGGAGACTGGTGCACCCCCTATCTCTGGCAGTGGGAAACTGTGCACATTGCCTCGGGAACAGAGGTCACATTTACTTGGCACTTTAGCTACAGTTGGCTCCGGGGGTGAGCTCCCAGGAAGGAATCGCAAGCACGGGGTTTCTTTTGGAAAAACTCACTGCTCCTCAGAGGCATCTGCGGAGTGAAGCGTATCCTTGCTGGTGTGGTTTTCAGGCGGCTTGGATGCTGCAACGCAGTTGCTTTCCGAAGGGGGGAAGCCGGGCTCCTCCCACATTCTCCAGTTTCCAACGTGACCACGCAGCACATTGAGCAGCGCTCTCTGACTGACGACTGGAGACTTTCAGCCACACTGGGCCTTTCTATGATCGCGCTTCATTGGACTCGGGGTGTTTGTTTGGCGCGCCATGAAGGGCATTATTACCCGCTGAATGACTTAGTCAGGCCTACGTGACGTTGGAACGACCCAGTGCCTCACAATTTTACCGGTTTCTCTGTAGTTTCTCTCAGGCCGGACCTACAGTGTACCTTGCGTCCCAGTAGTAGGAGAGTGAAAGGTAAGAGTTGCCAGGCTGCACTTTAGGCTCAGGGATTCTTTCAGTGCACTTCGGGGGGCCTCCCCAGAGGGAGAGCCAGGTTGAACGTAATACTGGCAGAAGCGTTGCCCTGGGGCTGCCTAACACGTGTACACGGCCTGCTCCGCAAGCAAGGATCAGTTCATTGCCCTCCCGCATGCGTAGAAAGAACTGACCCCCAACAGCCTGTTCTGTGCTACGTTGCTCGGAAAACGAGAAGGGGACTCCCAGTGCACACGCTCTCCCTCAGGAGGGAATTCATACGTGACTCTCCTAGGCCTTACGGAAAGCCGTAGAGGAGTTAAAGCACTCTGGCATCGAGTCAGGGCTCAGGGAGATGGCTGCACACAAAACCCTGCTGACAGGAAGCACTCGTGCTTACCTCGAGGCTAGTGCTCGCGTTTACTTCGCACTTTAGCTAGGGAAAGCGTGGGATGAGCTCCTAGCAAGGCCCTGGAGACCCCCTGGATTCATAGGAGAAAACGCACTTTCTTCCCGGAGGCATGCCTAAGGGTGACTAGAAGACGGGTAACAACAATGTCTTTTCAGTCAGCCTTGAGACCGCCACTATCTACCTTTCAAGTGGGGGGAATACTGCCTTTTTCCAGGCTTCTCAACGACAAACGGGATCACCCAGCACATACACCTATCTTCTCTGACAATCCAAAGGAGACCCTTGGAACACACTTCGGCCTTCTGCGATGAAACTTCTGGATGCAGTGTGTTCTATATGTGGTGAATGGCATAATCCTCTAAATGCCCTCAGTAGGCCTAGGTGACTCTGGATGTCCCAAGTGCCTAGCAAGGCTCAGGGTAAATCTCTCTTTCGGGCCGGACCTAAAGGCCAGTTTCCGCATCACTTAGAGAGACGTCGAGCAGGAGCCCCCAAACTGCACTGGAGGCCCCGGTGGTTTCTTTCAGGGCAGCTTAGGTTTCCTCAATGTGGCCGACACGCCTGGAGCAAAAGCCTGCCAAGAACCGCGTTCCTGAGGCCGCTTCGAAGCTGTGGCACGCTAGCCATAGAGAACACATTAGTCCCCGGCCCTTCCAACTGCATAGTGAGGGATGGTGTTCCCAGAGCTGTGTATCCCTTGATCGTGCTCAGAAGGCTTTGGGTACACCGTGTGCTTCCTTGGAAACAAGGGCCCACGTGAGAGCATTGAGTGCTGTGAGGCATACTAAAGGTAAAGGCGTCCATGGACTAAGACTTCCTGGAGACTGGTGCACCCCCTATCTCTGGCAGTGGGAAACTGTGCACCTTGCCTCGGGACCAGAGGTCACATTTACTTGGCACTTTAGCTACAGTTGGCTCCGGGGGTGAGCTCCCAGGAAGGAATCGCAAGCACGGGGTTTCTTTTGGAAAAACTCACTGCTCCTCAGAGGCATCTGCGGAGTGAAGCGTATCCTTGCTGGTGTGGTTTTCAGGCGGCTTGGATGCTGCAACGCAGTTGCTTTCCGAAGGGGGGAAGCCGGGCTCCTCCCACATTCTCCAGTTTCCAACGTGACCACGCAGCACATTGAGCAGCGCTCTCTGACTGACGACTGGAGACTTTCAGCCACACTGGGCCTTTCTATGATCGCGCTTCATTGGACTCGGGGTGTTTGTTTGGCGCGCCATGAAGGGCATTATTACCCGCTGAATGACTTAGTCAGGCCTACGTGACGTTGGAACGACCCAGTGCCTCACAATTTTACCGGTTTCTCTGTAGTTTCTCTCAGGCCGGACCTACAGTGTACCTTGCGTCCCAGTAGTAGGAGAGTGACAGGTAAGAGTTGCCAGGAGGCACTTTAGGCTCAGGGATTCTTTCAGTGCACTTCGGGGGGCCTCCCCAGAGGGAGAGCCAGGTTGAACGTAATACTGGCAGAAGCGTTGCCCTGGGGCTGCCTAACACGTGTACACGGCCTGCTCCGCAAGCGAGGATCAGTTCATTGCCCTCCCGCATGCGTAGAAAGAGCTGACCCCCAACAGCCTGTTCTGTGCTACGTTGCTCGGAAAACGAGAAGGGGACTCCCAGTGCACACGCTCTCCCTCAGGAGGGAATTCATACGTGACTCTCCTAGGCCTTACGGAAAGCCGTAGAGGAGTTAAAGCACTCTGGCATCGAGTCAGGGCTCAGGGAGATGGCTGCACACAAAACCCTGCTGACAGGAAGCACTCGTGCTTACCTCGAGGCTAGGGCTCGCGTTTACTTCGCACTTTAGCTAGGGCAAGCGTGGGATGAGCTCCTAGCAAGGCCCTGGAGACCCCCTGGATTCATAGGAGAAAACGCACTTTCTTCCCGGAGGCATGCCTAAGGGTGACTAGAAGACGGGTAACAACAATGTCTTTTCAGTCAGCCTTGAGACCGCCACTATCTACCTTTCAAGTGGGGGGAATACTGCCGTTTTCCAGGCTTCTCAACTACAAACGGGATCACCCAGCACATACACCTATCTTCTCTGACAATCCAAAGGAGACCCTTGGAACACACTTCGGCCTTCTGCGATGAAACTTCTGGATGCAGTGTGTTCTGCATGTGGTGAATGGCATAATCCTCTAAATGCCCTCAGTAGGCCTAGGTGACTCTGGATGTCCCAAGTGCCTAGCAAGGCTCAGGGTAAATCTCTCTTTCGGGCCGGACCTAAAGGCCAGTTTCCGCATCACTTAGAGAGACGTCGAGCAGGAGCCCCCAAACTGCACTGGAGGCCCCGGTGGTTTCTTTCAGGGCAGCTTAGGTTTCCTCAATGTGGCCGACACGCCTGGAGCAAAAGCCTGCCAAGAACCGCGTTCCTGAGGCCGCTTCGAAGCTGTGGCACGCTAGCCATAGAGAACACATTAGTCCCCGGCCCTTCCAACTGCATAGTGAGGGATGGTGTTCCCAGAGCTGTGTATCCCTTGATCGTGCTCAGAAGGCTTTGGGTACACCGTGTGCTTCCTTGGAAACAAGGGCCCACGTGAGAGCATTGAGTGCTGTGAGGCATACTAAAGGTAAAGGCGTCCATGGACTAAGACTTCCTGGAGACTGGTGCACCCCCTATCTCTGGCAGTGGGAAACTGTGCACATTGCCTCGGGACCAGAGGTCACATTTAGTTGGCACTTTAGCTACAGTTGGCTCCGGGGGTGAGCTCCCAGGAAGGAATCGCAAGCACGGGGTTTCTTTTGGAAAAACTCACTGCTCCTCAGAGGCATCTGCGGAGTGAAGCGTATCCTTGCTGGTGTGGTTTTCAGGCGGCTTGGAAGCTGCAACGCAGTTGCTTTCCGAAGGGGGGAAGCCGGGCTCCTCCCACATTCTCCAGTTTCCAACGTGACCACGCAGCACATTGAGCAGCGCTCTCTGACTGATGACTGGAGACTTTCAGCCACACTGGGCCTTTCTATGATCGCGCTTCATTGGACTCGGGGTGTTTGTTTGGCGCGCCATGAAGGGCATTATTACCCGCTGAATGACTTAGTCAGGCCTACGTGACGTTGGAACGACCCAGTGCCTCACAATTTTACCGGTTTCTCTGTAGTTTCTCTCAGGCCGGACCTACAGTGTACCTTGCGTCCCAGTAGTAGGAGAGTGACAGGTAAGAGTTGCCAGGAGGCACTTTAGGCTCAGGGATTCTTTCAGTGCACTTCGGGGGGCCTCCCCAGAGGGAGAGCCAGGTTGAACGTAATACTGGCAGAAGCGTTGCCCTGGGGCTGCCTAACACGTGTACACGGCCTGCTCCGCAAGCGAGGATCAGTTCATTGCCCTCCCGCATGCGTAGAAAGAGCTGACCCCCAACAGCCTGTTCTGTGCTACGTTGCTCGGAAAACGAGAAGGGGACTCCCAGTGCACACGCTCTCCCTCAGGAGGGAATTCATACGTGACTCTCCTAGGCCTTACGGAAAGCCGTAGAGGAGTTAAAGCACTCTGGCATCGAGTCAGGGCTCAGGGAGATGGCTGCACACAAAACCCTGCTGACAGGAAGCACTCGTGCTTACCTCGAGGCTAGGGCTCGCGTTTACTTCGCACTTTAGCTAGGGCAAGCGTGGGATGAGCTCCTAGCAAGGCCCTGGAGACCCCCTGGATTCATAGGAGAAAACGCACTTTCTTCCCGGAGGCATGCCTAAGGGTGACTAGAAGACGGGTAACAACAATGTCTTTTCAGTCAGCCTTGAGGCCGCCACTATCTACCTTTCAAGTGGGGGGAATACTGCCTTTTTCCAGGCTTCTCAACGACAAACGGGATCACCCAGCACATACACCTATCTTCTCTGACAATCCAAAGGAGACCCTTGGAACACACTTCGGCCTTCTGCGATGAAACTTCTGGATGCAGTGTGTTCTGCATGTGGTGAATGGCATAATCCTCTAAATGCCCTCAGTAGGCCTAGGTGACTCTGGATGTCCCAAGTGCCTAGCAAGGCTCAGGGTAAATCTCTCTTTCGGGCCGGACCTAAAGGCCAGTTTCCGCATCACTTAGAGAGACGTCGAGCAGGAGCCCCCAAACTGCACTGGAGGCCCCGGTGGTTTCTTTCAGGGCAGCTTAGGTTTCCTCAATGTGGCCGACACGCCTGGAGCAAAAGCCTGCCAAGAACCGCGTTCCTGAGGCCGCTTCGAAGCTGTGGCACGCTAGCCATAGAGAACACATTAGTCCCCGGCCCTTCCAACTGCATAGTGAGGGATGGTGTTCCCAGAGCTGTGTATCCCTTGATCGTGCTCAGAAGGCTTTGGGTACACCGTGTGCTTCCTTGGAAACAAGGGCCCACGTGAGAGCATTGAGTGCTGTGAGGCATACTAAAGGTAAAGGCGTCCATGGACTAAGACTTCCTGGAGACTGGTGCACCCCCTATCTCTGGCAGTGGGAAACTGTGCACCTTGCCTCGGGAACAGAGGTCACATTTACTTGGCACTTTAGCTACAGTTGGCTCCGGGGGTGAGCTCCCAGGAAGGAATCGCAAGCACGGGGTTTCTTTTGGAAAAACTCACTGCTCCTCAGAGGCATCTGCGGAGTGAAGCGTATCCTTGCTGGTGTGGTTTTCAGGCGGCTTGGAAGCTGCAACGCAGTTGCTTTCCGAAGGGGGGAAGCCGGGCTCCTCCCACATTCTCCAGTTTCCAACGTGACCACGCAGCACATTGAGCAGCGCTCTCTGACTGACGACTGGAGACTTTCAGCCACACTGGGCCTTTCTATGATCGCGCTTCATTGGACTCGGGGTGTTTGTTTGGCGCGCCATGAAGGGCATTATTACCCGCTGAATGACTTAGTCAGGCCTACGTGACGTTGGAACGACCCAGTGCCTCACAATTTTACCGGTTTCTCTGTAGTTTCTCTCAGGCCGGACCTACAGTGTACCTTGCGTCCCAGTAGTAGGAGAGTGACAGGTAAGAGTTGCCAGGAGGCACTTTAGGCTCAGGGATTCTTTCAGTGCACTTCGGGGGGCCTCCCCAGAGGGAGAGCCAGGTTGAACGTAATACTGGCAGAAGCGTTGCCCTGGGGCTGCCTAACACGTGTACACGGCCTGCTCCGCAAGCGAGGATCAGTTCATTGCCCTCCCGCATGCGTAGAAAGAGCTGACCCCAAACAGCCTGTTCTGTGCTACGTTGCTCGGAAAACGAGAAGGGGACTCCCAGTGCACACGCTCTCCCTCAGGAGGGAATTCATACGTGACTCTCCTAGGCCTTACGGAAAGCCGTAGAGGAGTTAAAGCACTCTGGCATCGAGTCAGGGCTCAGGGAGATGGCTGCACACAAAACCCTGCTGACAGGAAGCACTCGTGCTTACCTCGAGGCTAGGGCTCGCGTTTACTTCGCACTTTAGCTAGGGCAAGCGTGGGATGAGCTCCTAGCAAGGCCCTGGAGACCCCCTGGATTCATAGGAGAAAACGCACTTTCTTCCCGGAGGCATGCCTAAGGGTGACTAGAAGACGGGTAACAACAATGTCTTTTCAGTCAGCCTTGAGGCCGCCACTATCTACCTTTCAAGTGGGGGGAATACTGCCTTTTTCCAGGCTTCTCAACGACAAACGGGATCACCCAGCACATACACCTATCTTCTCTGACAATCCAAAGGAGACCCTTGGAACACACTTCGGCCTTCTGCGATGAAACTTCTGGATGCAGTGTGTTCTGCATGTGGTGAATGGCATAATCCTCTAAATGCCCTCAGTAGGCCTAGGTGACTCTGGATGTCCCAAGTGCCTAGCAAGGCTCAGGGTAAATCTCTCTTTCGGGCCGGACCTAAAGGCCAGTTTCCGCATCACTTAGAGAGACGTCGAGCAGGAGCCCCCAAACTGCACTGGAGGCCCCGGTGGTTTCTTTCAGGGCAGCTTAGGTTTCCTCAATGTGGCCGACACGCCTGGAGCAAAAGCCTGCCAAGAACCGCGTTCCTGAGGCCGCTTCGAAGCTGTGGCACGCTAGCCATGGAGAACACATTAGTCCCCGGCCCTTCCAACTGCATAGTGAGGGATGGTGTTCCCAGAGCTGTGTATCCCTTGATCGTGCTCAGAAGGCTTTGGGTACACCGTGTGCTTCCTTGGAAACAAGGGCCCACGTGAGAGCATTGAGTGCTGTGAGGCATACTAAAGGTAAAGGCGTCCATGGACTAAGACTTCCTGGAGACTGGTGCACCCCCTATCTCTGGCAGTGGGAAACTGTGCACCTTGCCTCGGGACCAGAGGTCACATTTACTTGGCACTTTAGCTACAGTTGGCTCCGGGGGTGAGCTCCCAGGAAGGAATCGCAAGCACGGGGTTTCTTTTGGAAAAACTCACTGCTCCTCAGAGGCATCTGCGGAGTGAAGCTTATCCTTGCTGGTGTGGTTTTCAGGCGGCTTGGAAGCTGCAACGCAGTTGCTTTCCGAAGGGGGGAAGCCGGGCTCCTCCCACATTCTCCAGTTTCCAACGTGACCACGCAGCACATTGAGCAGCGCTCTCTGACTGACGACTGGAGACTTTCAGCCACACTGGGCCTTTCTATGATCGCGCTTCATTGGACTCGGGGTGTTTGTTTGGCGCGCCATGAAGGGCATTATTACCCGCTGAATGACTTAGTCAGGCCTACGTGACGTTGGAACGACCCAGTGCCTCACAATTTTACCGGTTTCTCTGTAGTTTCTCTCAGGCCGGACCTACAGTGTACCTTGCGTCCCAGTAGTAGGAGAGTGAAAGGTAAGAGTTGCCAGGAGGCACTTTAGGCTCAGGGATTCTTTCAGTGCACTTCGGGGGGCCTCCCCAGAGGGAGAGCCAGGTTGAACGTAATACTGGCAGAAGCGTTGCCCTGGGGCTGCCTAACACGTGTACACGGCCTGCTCCGCAAGAGAGGATCAGTTCATTGCCCTCCCGCATGCGTAGAAAGAGCTGACCCCCAACAGCCTGTTCTGTGCTACGTTGCTCGGAAAACGAGAAGGGGACTCCCAGTGCACACGCTCTCCCTCAGGAGGGAATTCATACGTGACTCTCCTAGGCCTTACGGAAAGCCGTAGAGGAGTTAAAGCACTCTGGCATCGAGTCAGGGCTCAGGGAGATGGCTGCACACAAAACCCTGCTGACAGGAAGCACTCGTGCTTACCTCGAGGCTAGGGCTCGCGTTTACTTCGCACTTTAGCTAGGGAAAGCGTGGGATGAGCTCCTAGCAGGGCCCTGGAGACCCCCTGGATTCATAGGAGAAAACGCACTTTCTTCCCGGAGGCATGCCTAAGGGTGACTAGAAGACGGGTAACAACAATGTCTTTTCAGTCAGCCTTGAGGCCGCCACTATCTACCTTTCAAGTGGGGGGAATACTGCCTTTTTCCAGGCTTCTCAACTACAAACGGGATCACCCAGCACATACACCTATCTTCTCTGACAATCCAAAGGAGACCCTTGGAACACACTTCGGCCTTCTGCGATGAAACTTCTGGATGCAGTGTGTTCTGCATGTGGTGAATGGCATAATCCTCTAAATGCCCTCAGTAGGCCTAGGTGACTCTGGATGTCCCAAGTGCCTAGCAAGGCTCAGGGTAAATCTCTCTTTCGGGCCGGACCTAAAGGCCAGTTTCCGCATCACTTAGAGAGACGTCGAGCAGGAGCCCCCAAACTGCACTGGAGGCCCCGGTGGTTTCTTTCAGGGCAGCTTAGGTTTCCTCAATGTGGCCGACACGCCTGGAGCAAAAGCCTGCCAAGAACCGCGTTCCTGAGGCCGCTTCGAAGCTGTGGCACGCTAGCCATAGAGAACACATTAGTCCCCGGCCCTTCCAACTGCATAGTGAGGGATGGTGTTCCCAGAGCTGTGTATCCCTTGATCGTGCTCAGAAGGCTTTGGGTACACCGTGTGCTTCCTTGGAAACAAGGGCCCACGTGAGAGCATTGAGTGCTGTGAGGCATACTAAAGGTAAAGGCGTCCATGGACTAAGACTTCCTGGAGACTGGTGCACCCCCTATCTCTGGCAGTGGGAAACTGTGCACATTGCCTCGGGACCAGAGGTCACATTTAGTTGGCACTTTAGCTACAGTTGGCTCCGGGGGTGAGCTCCCAGGAAGGAATCGCAAGCACGGGGTTTCTTTTGGAAAAACTCACTGCTCCTCAGAGGCATCTGCGGAGTGAAGCATATCCTTGCTGGTGTGGTTTTCAGGCGGCTTGGAAGCTGCAACGCAGTTGCTTTCCGAAGGGGGGAAGCCGGGCTCCTCCCACATTCTCCAGTTTCCAACGTGACCACGCAGCACATTGAGCAGCGCTCTCTGACTGATGACTGGAGACTTTCAGCCACACTGGGCCTTTCTATGATCGCGCTTCATTGGACTCGGGGTGTTTGTTTGGCGCGCCATGAAGGGCATTATTACCCGCTGAATGACTTAGTCAGGCCTACGTGACGTTGGAACGACCCAGTGCCTCACAATTTTACCGGTTTCTCTGTAGTTTCTCTCAGGCCGGACCTACAGTGTACCTTGCGTCCCAGTAGTAGGAGAGTGACAGGTAAGAGTTGCCAGGAGGCACTTTAGGCTCAGGGATTCTTTCAGTGCACTTCGGGGGGCCTCCCCAGAGGGAGAGCCAGGTTGAACGTAATACTGGCAGAAGCGTTGCCCTGGGGCTGCCTAACACGTGTACACGGCCTGCTCCGCAAGCGAGGATCAGTTCATTGCCCTCCCGCATGCGTAGAAAGAGCTGACCCCCAACAGCCTGTTCTGTGCTACGTTGCTCGGAAAACGAGAAGGGGACTCCCAGTGCACACGCTCTCCCTCAGGAGGGAATTCATACGTGACTCTCCTAGGCCTTACGGAAAGCCGTAGAGGAGTTAAAGCACTCTGGCATCGAGTCAGGGCTCAGGGAGATGGCTGCACACAAAACCCTGCTGACAGGAAGCACTCGTGCTTACCTCGAGGCTAGGGCTCGCGTTTACTTCGCACTTTAGCTAGGGAAAGCGTGGGATGAGCTCCTAGCAGGGCCCTGGAGACCCCCTGGATTCATAGGAGAAAACGCACTTTCTTCCCGGAGGCATGCCTAAGGGTGACTAGAAGACGGGTAACAACAATGTCTTTTCAGTCAGCCTTGAGGCCGCCACTATCTACCTTTCAAGTGGGGGGAATACTGCCTTTTTCCAGGCTTCTCAACGACAAACGGGATCACCCAGCACATACACCTATCTTCTCTGACAATCCAAAGGAGACCCTTGGAACACACTTCGGCCTTCTGCGATGAAACTTCTGGATGCAGTGTGTTCTATATGTGGTGAATGGCATAATCCTCTAAATGCCCTCAGTAGGCCTAGGTGACTCTGGATGTCCCAAGTGCCTAGCAAGGCTCAGGGTAAATCTCTCTTTCGGGCCGGACCTAAAGGCCAGTTTCCGCATCACTTAGAGAGACGTCGAGCAGGAGCCCCCAAACTGCACTGGAGGCCCCGGTGGTTTGTTTCAGGGCAGCTTAGGTTTCCTCAATGTGGCCGACACGCCTGGAGCAAAAGCCTGCCAAGAACCGCGTTCCTGAGGCCGCTTCGAAGCTGTGGCACGCTAGCCATAGAGAACACATTAGTCCCCGGCCCTTCCAACTGCATAGTGAGGGATGGTGTTCCCAGAGCTGTGTATCCCTTGATCGTGCTCAGAAGGCTTTGGGTACACCGTGTGCTTCCTTGGAAACAAGGGCCCACGTGAGAGCATTGAGTGCTGTGAGGCATACTAAAGGTAAAGGCGTCCATGGACTAAGACTTCCTGGAGACTGGTGCACCCCCTATCTCTGGCAGTGGGAAACTGTGCACCTTGCCTCGGGAACAGAGGTCACATTTACTTGGCACTTTAGCTACAGTTGGCTCCGGGGGTGAGCTCCCAGGAAGGAATCGCAAGCACGGGGTTTCTTTTGGAAAAACTCACTGCTCCTCAGAGGCATCTGCGGAGTGAAGCGTATCCTTGCTGGTGTGGTTTTCAGGCGGCTTGGAAGCTGCAACGCAGTTGCTTTCCGAAGGGGGGAAGCCGGGCTCCTCCCACATTCTCCAGTTTCCAACGTGACCACGCAGCACATTGAGCAGCGCTCTCTGACTGATGACTGGAGACTTTCAGCCACACTGGGCCTTTCTATGATCGCGCTTCATTGGACTCGGGGTGTTTGTTTGGCGCGCCATGAAGGGCATTATTACCCGCTGAATGACTTAGTCAGGCCTACGTGACGTTGGAACGACCCAGTGCCTCACAATTTTACCGGTTTCTCTGTAGTTTCTCTCAGGCCGGACCTACAGTGTACCTTGCGTCCCAGTAGTAGGAGAGTGACAGGTAAGAGTTGCCAGGAGGCACTTTAGGCTCAGGGATTCTTTCAGTGCACTTCGGGGGGCCTCCCCAGAGGGAGAGCCAGGTTGAACGTAATACTGGCAGAAGCGTTGCCCTGGGGCTGCCTAACACGTGTACACGGCCTGCTCCGCAAGCGAGGATCAGTTCATTGCCCTCCCGCATGCGTAGAAAGAGCTGACCCCCAACAGCCTGTTCTGTGCTACGTTGCTCGGAAAACGAGAAGGGGACTCCCAGTGCACACGCTCTCCCTCAGGAGGGAATTCATACGTGACTCTCCTAGGCCTTACGGAAAGCCGTAGAGGAGTTAAAGCACTCTGGCATCGAGTCAGGGCTCAGGGAGATGGCTGCACACAAAACCCTGCTGACAGGAAGCACTCGTGCTTACCTCGAGGCTAGGGCTCGCGTTTACTTCGCACTTTAGCTAGGGCAAGCGTGGGATGAGCTCCTAGCAAGGCCCTGGAGACCCCCTGGATTCATAGGAGAAAACGCACTTTCTTCCCGGAGGCATGCCTAAGGGTGACTAGAAGACGGGTAACAACAATGTCTTTTCAGTCAGCCTTGAGGCCGCCACTATCTACCTTTCAAGTGGGGGGAATACTGCCTTTTTCCAGGCTTCTCAACTACAAACGGGATCACCCAGCACATACACCTATCTTCTCTGACAATCCAAAGGAGACCCTTGGAACACACTTCGGCCTTCTGCGATGAAACTTCTGGATGCAGTGTGTTCTGCATGTGGTGAATGGCATAATCCTCTAAATGCCCTCAGTAGGCCTAGGTGACTCTGGATGTCCCAAGTGCCTAGCAAGGCTCAGGGTAAATCTCTCTTTCGGGCCGGACCTAAAGGCCAGTTTCCGCATCACTTAGAGAGACGTCGAGCAGGAGCCCCCAAACTGCACTGGAGGCCCCGGTGGTTTCTTTCAGGGCAGCTTAGGTTTCCTCAATGTGGCCGACACGCCTGGAGCAAAAGCCTGCCAAGAACCGCGTTCCTGAGGCCGCTTCGAAGCTGTGGCACGCTAGCCATAGAGAACACATTAGTCCCCGGCCCTTCCAACTGCATAGTGAGGGATGGTGTTCCCAGAGCTGTGTATCCCTTGATCGTGCTCAGAAGGCTTTGGGTACACCGTGTGCTTCCTTGGAAACAAGGGCCCACGTGAGAGCATTGAGTGCTGTGAGGCATACTAAAGGTAAAGGCGTCCATGGACTAAGACTTCCTGGAGACTGGTGCACCCCCTATCTCTGGCAGTGGGAAACTGTGCACCTTGCCTCGGGAACAGAGGTCACATTTAGTTGGCACTTTAGCTACAGTTGGCTCCGGGGGTGAGCTCCCAGGAAGGAATCGCAAGCACGGGGTTTCTTTTGGAAAAACTCACTGCTCCTCAGAGGCATCTGCGGAGTGAAGCGTATCCTTGCTGGTGTGGTTTTCAGGCGGCTTGGAAGCTGCAACGCAGTTGCTTTCCGAAGGGGGGAAGCCGGGCTCCTCCCACATTCTCCAGTTTCCAACGTGACCACGCAGCACATTGAGCAGCGCTCTCTGACTGACGACTGGAGACTTTCAGCCACACTGGGCCTTTCTATGATCGCGCTTCATTGGACTCGGGGTGTTTGTTTGGCGCGCCATGAAGGGCATTATTACCCGCTGAATGACTTAGTCAGGCCTACGTGACGTTGGAACGACCCAGTGCCTCACAATTTTACCGGTTTCTCTGTAGTTTCTCTCAGGCCGGACCTACAGTGTACCTTGCGTCCCAGTAGTAGGAGAGTGAAAGGTAAGAGTTGCCAGGCTGCACTTTAGGCTCAGGGATTCTTTCAGTGCACTTCGGGGGGCCTCCCCAGAGGGAGAGCCAGGTTGAACGTAATACTGGCAGAAGCGTTGCCCTGGGGCTGCCTAACACGTGTACACGGCCTGCTCCGCAAGCAAGGATCAGTTCATTGCCCTCCCGCATGCGTAGAAAGAGCTGACCCCAAACAGCCTGTTCTGTGCTACGTTGCTCGGAAAACGAGAAGGGGACTCCCAGTGCACACGCTCTCCCTCAGGAGGGAATTCATACGTGACTCTCCTAGGCCTTACGGAAAGCCGTAGAGGAGTTAAAGCACTCTGGCATCGAGTCAGGGCTCAGGGAGATGGCTGCACACAAAACCCTGCTGACAGGAAGCACTCGTGCTTACCTCGAGGCTAGGGCTCGCGTTTACTTCGCACTTTAGCTAGGGAAAGCGTGGGATGAGCTCCTAGCAAGGCCCTGGAGACCCCCTGGATTCATAGGAGAAAACGCACTTTCTTCCCGGAGGCATGCCTAAGGGTGACTAGAAGACGGGTAACAACAATGTCTTTTCAGTCAGCCTTGAGACCGCCACTATCTACCTTTCAAGTGGGGGGAATACTGCCTTTTTCCAGGCTTCTCAACTACAAACAGGATCACCCAGCACATACACCTATCTTCTCTGACAATCCAAAGGAGACCCTTGGAACACACTTCGGCCTTCTGCGATGAAACTTCTGGATGCAGTGTGTTCTATATGTGGTGAATGGCATAATCCTCTAAATGCCCTCAGTAGGCCTAGGTGACTCTGGATGTCCCAAGTGCCTAGCAAGGCTCAGGGTAAATCTCTCTTTCGGGCCGGACCTAAAGGCCAGTTTCCGCATCACTTAGAGAGACGTCGAGCAGGAGCCCCCAAACTGCACTGGAGGCCCCGGTGGTTTGTTTCAGGGCAGCTTAGGTTTCCTCAATGTGGCCGACACGCCTGGAGCAAAAGCCTGCCAAGAACCGCGTTCCTGAGGCCGCTTCGAAGCTGTGGCACGCTAGCCATAGAGAACACATTAGTCCCCGGCCCTTCCAACTGCATAGTGAGGGATGGTGTTCCCAGAGCTGTGTATCCCTTGATCGTGCTCAGAAGGCTTTGGGTACACCGTGTGCTTCCTTGGAAACAAGGGCCCACGTGAGAGCATTGAGTGCTGTGAGGCATACTAAAGGTAAAGGCGTCCATGGACTAAGACTTCCTGGAGACTGGTGCACCCCCTATCTCTGGCAGTGGGAAACTGTGCACCTTGCCTCGGGAACAGAGGTCACATTTAGTTGGCACTTTAGCTACAGTTGGCTCCGGGGGTGAGCTCCCAGGAAGGAATCGCAAGCACGGGGTTTCTTTTGGAAAAACTCACTGCTCCTCAGAGGCATCTGCGGAGTGAAGCGTATCCTTGCTGGTGTGGTTTTCAGGCGGCTTGGAAGCTGCAACGCAGTTGCTTTCCGAAGGGGGGAAGCCGGGCTCCTCCCACATTCTCCAGTTTCCAACGTGACCACGCAGCACATTGAGCAGCGCTCTCTGACTGATGACTGGAGACTTTCAGCCACACTGGGCCTTTCTATGATCGCGCTTCATTGGACTCGGGGTGTTTGTTTGGCGCGCCATGAAGGGCATTATTACCCGCTGAATGACTTAGTCAGGCCTACGTGACGTTGGAACGACCCAGTGCCTCACAATTTTACCGGTTTCTCTGTAGTTTCTCTCAGGCCGGACCTACAGTGTACCTTGCGTCCCAGTAGTAGGAGAGTGACAGGTAAGAGTTGCCAGGAGGCACTTTAGGCTCAGGGATTCTTTCAGTGCACTTCGGGGGGCCTCCCCAGAGGGAGAGCCAGGTTGAACGTAATACTGGCAGAAGCGTTGCCCTGGGGCTGCCTAACACGTGTACACGGCCTGCTCCGCAAGCGAGGATCAGTTCATTGCCCTCCCGCATGCGTAGAAAGAGCTGACCCCCAACAGCCTGTTCTGTGCTACGTTGCTCGGAAAACGAGAAGGGGACTCCCAGTGCACACGCTCTCCCTCAGGAGGGAATTCATACGTGACTCTCCTAGGCCTTACGGAAAGCCGTAGAGGAGTTAAAGCACTCTGGCATCGAGTCAGGGCTCAGGGAGATGGCTGCACACAAAACCCTGCTGACAGGAAGCACTCGTGCTTACCTCGAGGCTAGGGCTCGCGTTTACTTCGCACTTTAGCTAGGGCAAGCGTGGGATGAGCTCCTAGCAAGGCCCTGGAGACCCCCTGGATTCATAGGAGAAAACGCACTTTCTTCCCGGAGGCATGCCTAAGGGTGACTAGAAGACGGGTAACAACAATGTCTTTTCAGTCAGCCTTGAGGC
Source organism: Mesoplodon mirus (assembly GCF_964341445.2). NCBI lineage: Eukaryota > Metazoa > Chordata > Mammalia > Artiodactyla > Ziphiidae > Mesoplodon > Mesoplodon mirus. The sequence goes on along the minus strand of NC_138976.1, from coordinate 93,423,250 downwards.
CGCCACTATCTACCTTTCAAGTGGGGGGAATACTGCCTTTTTCCAGGCTTCTCAACGACAAACGGGATCACCCAGCACATACACCTATCTTCTCTGACAATCCAAAGGAGACCCTTGGAACACACTTCGGCCTTCTGCGATGAAACTTCTGGATGCAGTGTGTTCTGCATGTGGTGAATGGCATAATCCTCTAAATGCCCTCAGTAGGCCTAGGTGACTCTGGATGTCCCAAGTGCCTAGCAAGGCTCAGGGTAAATCTCTCTTTCGGGCCGGACCTAAAGGCCAGTTTCCGCATCACTTAGAGAGACGTCGAGCAGGAGCCCCCAAACTGCACTGGAGGCCCCGGTGGTTTCTTTCAGGGCAGCTTAGGTTTCCTCAATGTGGCCGACACGCCTGGAGCAAAAGCCTGCCAAGAACCGCGTTCCTGAGGCCGCTTCGAAGCTGTGGCACGCTAGCCATAGAGAACACATTAGTCCCCGGCCCTTCCAACTGCATAGTGAGGGATGGTGTTCCCAGAGCTGTGTATCCCTTGATCGTGCTCAGAAGGCTTTGGGTACACCGTGTGCTTCCTTGGAAACAAGGGCCCACGTGAGAGCATTGAGTGCTGTGAGGCATACTAAAGGTAAAGGCGTCCATGGACTAAGACTTCCTGGAGACTGGTGCACCCCCTATCTCTGGCAGTGGGAAACTGTGCACATTGCCTCGGGACCAGAGGTCACATTTAGTTGGCACTTTAGCTACAGTTGGCTCCGGGGGTGAGCTCCCAGGAAGGAATCGCAAGCACGGGGTTTCTTTTGGAAAAACTCACTGCTCCTCAGAGGCATCTGCGGAGTGAAGCATATCCTTGCTGGTGTGGTTTTCAGGCGGCTTGGAAGCTGCAACGCAGTTGCTTTCCGAAGGGGGGAAGCCGGGCTCCTCCCACATTCTCCAGTTTCCAACGTGACCACGCAGCACATTGAGCAGCGCTCTCTGACTGATGACTGGAGACTTTCAGCCACACTGGGCCTTTCTATGATCGCGCTTCATTGGACTCGGGGTGTTTGTTTGGCGCGCCATGAAGGGCATTATTACCCGCTGAATGACTTAGTCAGGCCTACGTGACGTTGGAACGACCCAGTGCCTCACAATTTTACCGGTTTCTCTGTAGTTTCTCTCAGGCCGGACCTACAGTGTACCTTGCGTCCCAGTAGTAGGAGAGTGACAGGTAAGAGTTGCCAGGAGGCACTTTAGGCTCAGGGATTCTTTCAGTGCACTTCGGGGGGCCTCCCCAGAGGGAGAGCCAGGTTGAACGTAATACTGGCAGAAGCGTTGCCCTGGGGCTGCCTAACACGTGTACACGGCCTGCTCCGCAAGCGAGGATCAGTTCATTGCCCTCCCGCATGCGTAGAAAGAGCTGACCCCCAACAGCCTGTTCTGTGCTACGTTGCTCGGAAAACGAGAAGGGGACTCCCAGTGCACACGCTCTCCCTCAGGAGGGAATTCATACGTGACTCTCCTAGGCCTTACGGAAAGCCGTAGAGGAGTTAAAGCACTCTGGCATCGAGTCAGGGCTCAGGGAGATGGCTGCACACAAAACCCTGCTGACAGGAAGCACTCGTGCTTACCTCGAGGCTAGGGCTCGCGTTTACTTCGCACTTTAGCTAGGGAAAGCGTGGGATGAGCTCCTAGCAGGGCCCTGGAGACCCCCTGGATTCATAGGAGAAAACGCACTTTCTTCCCGGAGGCATGCCTAAGGGTGACTAGAAGACGGGTAACAACAATGTCTTTTCAGTCAGCCTTGAGGCCGCCACTATCTACCTTTCAAGTGGGGGGAATACTGCCTTTTTCCAGGCTTCTCAACGACAAACGGGATCACCCAGCACATACACCTATCTTCTCTGACAATCCAAAGGAGACCCTTGGAACACACTTCGGCCTTCTGCGATGAAACTTCTGGATGCAGTGTGTTCTATATGTGGTGAATGGCATAATCCTCTAAATGCCCTCAGTAGGCCTAGGTGACTCTGGATGTCCCAAGTGCCTAGCAAGGCTCAGGGTAAATCTCTCTTTCGGGCCGGACCTAAAGGCCAGTTTCCGCATCACTTAGAGAGACGTCGAGCAGGAGCCCCCAAACTGCACTGGAGGCCCCGGTGGTTTCTTTCAGGGCAGCTTAGGTTTCCTCAATGTGGCCGACACGCCTGGAGCAAAAGCCTGCCAAGAACCGCGTTCCTGAGGCCGCTTCGAAGCTGTGGCACGCTAGCCATAGAGAACACATTAGTCCCCGGCCCTTCCAACTGCATAGTGAGGGATGGTGTTCCCAGAGCTGTGTATCCCTTGATCGTGCTCAGAAGGCTTTGGGTACACCGTGTGCTTCCTTGGAAACAAGGGCCCACGTGAGAGCATTGAGTGCTGTGAGGCATACTAAAGGTAAAGGCGTCCATGGACTAAGACTTCCTGGAGACTGGTGCACCCCCTATCTCTGGCAGTGGGAAACTGTGCACCTTGCCTCGGGAACAGAGGTCACATTTACTTGGCACTTTAGCTACAGTTGGCTCCGGGGGTGAGCTCCCAGGAAGGAATCGCAAGCACGGGGTTTCTTTTGGAAAAACTCACTGCTCCTCAGAGGCATCTGCGGAGTGAAGCGTATCCTTGCTGGTGTGGTTTTCAGGCGGCTTGGAAGCTGCAACGCAGTTGCTTTCCGAAGGGGGGAAGCCGGGCTCCTCCCACATTCTCCAGTTTCCAACGTGACCACGCAGCACATTGAGCAGCGCTCTCTGACTGACGACTGGAGACTTTCAGCCACACTGGGCCTTTCTATGATCGCGCTTCATTGGACTCGGGGTGTTTGTTTGGCGCGCCATGAAGGGCATTATTACCCGCTGAATGACTTAGTCAGGCCTACGTGACGTTGGAACGACCCAGTGCCTCACAATTTTACCGGTTTCTCTGTAGTTTCTCTCAGGCCGGACCTACAGTGTACCTTGCGTCCCAGTAGTAGGAGAGTGACAGGTAAGAGTTGCCAGGAGGCACTTTAGGCTCAGGGATTCTTTCAGTGCACTTCGGGGGGCCTCCCCAGAGGGAGAGCCAGGTTGAACGTAATACTGGCAGAAGCGTTGCCCTGGGGCTGCCTAACACGTGTACACGGCCTGCTCCGCAAGCGAGGATCAGTTCATTGCCCTCCCGCATGCGTAGAAAGAGCTGACCCCAAACAGCCTGTTCTGTGCTACGTTGCTCGGAAAACGAGAAGGGGACTCCCAGTGCACACGCTCTCCCTCAGGAGGGAATTCATACGTGACTCTCCTAGGCCTTACGGAAAGCCGTAGAGGAGTTAAAGCACTCTGGCATCGAGTCAGGGCTCAGGGAGATGGCTGCACACAAAACCCTGCTGACAGGAAGCACTCGTGCTTACCTCGAGGCTAGGGCTCGCGTTTACTTCGCACTTTAGCTAGGGCAAGCGTGGGATGAGCTCCTAGCAAGGCCCTGGAGACCCCCTGGATTCATAGGAGAAAACGCACTTTCTTCCCGGAGGCATGCCTAAGGGTGACTAGAAGACGGGTAACAACAATGTCTTTTCAGTCAGCCTTGAGGCCGCCACTATCTACCTTTCAAGTGGGGGGAATACTGCCTTTTTCCAGGCTTCTCAACTACAAACAGGATCACCCAGCACATACACCTATCTTCTCTGACAATCCAAAGGAGACCCTTGGAACACACTTCGGCCTTCTGCGATGAAACTTCTGGATGCAGTGTGTTCTATATGTGGTGAATGGCATAATCCTCTAAATGCCCTCAGTAGGCCTAGGTGACTCTGGATGTCCCAAGTGCCTAGCAAGGCTCAGGGTAAATCTCTCTTTCGGGCCGGACCTAAAGGCCAGTTTCCGCATCACTTAGAGAGACGTCGAGCAGGAGCCCCCAAACTGCACTGGAGGCCCCGGTGGTTTCTTTCAGGGCAGCTTAGGTTTCCTCAATGTGGCCGACACGCCTGGAGCAAAAGCCTGCCAAGAACCGCGTTCCTGAGGCCGCTTCGAAGCTGTGGCACGCTAGCCATAGAGAACACATTAGTCCCCGGCCCTTCCAACTGCATAGTGAGGGATGGTGTTCCCAGAGCTGTGTATCCCTTGATCGTGCTCAGAAGGCTTTGGGTACACCGTGTGCTTCCTTGGAAACAAGGGCCCACGTGAGAGCATTGAGTGCTGTGAGGCATACTAAAGGTAAAGGCGTCCATGGACTAAGACTTCCTGGAGACTGGTGCACCCCCTATCTCTGGCAGTGGGAAACTGTGCACCTTGCCTCGGGAACAGAGGTCACATTTAGTTGGCACTTTAGCTACAGTTGGCTCCGGGGGTGAGCTCCCAGGAAGGAATCGCAAGCACGGGGTTTCTTTTGGAAAAACTCACTGCTCCTCAGAGGCATCTGCGGAGTGAAGCGTATCCTTGCTGGTGTGGTTTTCAGGCGGCTTGGAAGCTGCAACGCAGTTGCTTTCCGAAGGGGGGAAGCCGGGCTCCTCCCACATTCTCCAGTTTCCAACGTGACCACGCAGCACATTGAGCAGCGCTCTCTGACTGATGACTGGAGACTTTCAGCCACACTGGGCCTTTCTATGATCGCGCTTCATTGGACTCGGGGTGTTTGTTTGGCGCGCCATGAAGGGCATTATTACCCGCTGAATGACTTAGTCAGGCCTACGTGACGTTGGAACGACCCAGTGCCTCACAATTTTACCGGTTTCTCTGTAGTTTCTCTCAGGCCGGACCTACAGTGTACCTTGCGTCCCAGTAGTAGGAGAGTGACAGGTAAGAGTTGCCAGGAGGCACTTTAGGCTCAGGGATTCTTTCAGTGCACTTCGGGGGGCCTCCCCAGAGGGAGAGCCAGGTTGAACGTAATACTGGCAGAAGCGTTGCCCTGGGGCTGCCTAACACGTGTACACGGCCTGCTCCGCAAGCGAGGATCAGTTCATTGCCCTCCCGCATGCGTAGAAAGAGCTGACCCCCAACAGCCTGTTCTGTGCTACGTTGCTCGGAAAACGAGAAGGGGACTCCCAGTGCACACGCTCTCCCTCAGGAGGGAATTCATACGTGACTCTCCTAGGCCTTACGGAAAGCCGTAGAGGAGTTAAAGCACTCTGGCATCGAGTCAGGGCTCAGGGAGATGGCTGCACACAAAACCCTGCTGACAGGAAGCACTCGTGCTTACCTCGAGGCTAGGGCTCGCGTTTACTTCGCACTTTAGCTAGGGCAAGCGTGGGATGAGCTCCTAGCAAGGCCCTGGAGACCCCCTGGATTCATAGGAGAAAACGCACTTTCTTCCCGGAGGCATGCCTAAGGGTGACTAGAAGACGGGTAACAACAATGTCTTTTCAGTCAGCCTTGAGGCCGCCACTATCTACCTTTCAAGTGGGGGGAATACTGCCTTTTTCCAGGCTTCTCAACGACAAACGGGATCACCCAGCACATACACCTATCTTCTCTGACAATCCAAAGGAGACCCTTGGAACACACTTCGGCCTTCTGCGATGAAACTTCTGGATGCAGTGTGTTCTGCATGTGGTGAATGGCATAATCCTCTAAATGCCCTCAGTAGGCCTAGGTGACTCTGGATGTCCCAAGTGCCTAGCAAGGCTCAGGGTAAATCTCTCTTTCGGGCCGGACCTAAAGGCCAGTTTCCGCATCACTTAGAGAGACGTCGAGCAGGAGCCCCCAAACTGCACTGGAGGCCCCGGTGGTTTCTTTCAGGGCAGCTTAGGTTTCCTCAATGTGGCCGACACGCCTGGAGCAAAAGCCTGCCAAGAACCGCGTTCCTGAGGCCGCTTCGAAGCTGTGGCACGCTAGCCATAGAGAACACATTAGTCCCCGGCCCTTCCAACTGCATAGTGAGGGATGGTGTTCCCAGAGCTGTGTATCCCTTGATCGTGCTCAGAAGGCTTTGGGTACACCGTGTGCTTCCTTGGAAACAAGGGCCCACGTGAGAGCATTGAGTGCTGTGAGGCATACTAAAGGTAAAGGCGTCCATGGACTAAGACTTCCTGGAGACTGGTGCACCCCCTATCTCTGGCAGTGGGAAACTGTGCACATTGCCTCGGGACCAGAGGTCACATTTAGTTGGCACTTTAGCTACAGTTGGCTCCGGGGGTGAGCTCCCAGGAAGGAATCGCAAGCACGGGGTTTCTTTTGGAAAAACTCACTGCTCCTCAGAGGCATCTGCGGAGTGAAGCATATCCTTGCTGGTGTGGTTTTCAGGCGGCTTGGAAGCTGCAACGCAGTTGCTTTCCGAAGGGGGGAAGCCGGGCTCCTCCCACATTCTCCAGTTTCCAACGTGACCACGCAGCACATTGAGCAGCGCTCTCTGACTGATGACTGGAGACTTTCAGCCACACTGGGCCTTTCTATGATCGCGCTTCATTGGACTCGGGGTGTTTGTTTGGCGCGCCATGAAGGGCATTATTACCCGCTGAATGACTTAGTCAGGCCTACGTGACGTTGGAACGACCCAGTGCCTCACAATTTTACCGGTTTCTCTGTAGTTTCTCTCAGGCCGGACCTACAGTGTACCTTGCGTCCCAGTAGTAGGAGAGTGACAGGTAAGAGTTGCCAGGAGGCACTTTAGGCTCAGGGATTCTTTCAGTGCACTTCGGGGGGCCTCCCCAGAGGGAGAGCCAGGTTGAACGTAATACTGGCAGAAGCGTTGCCCTGGGGCTGCCTAACACGTGTACACGGCCTGCTCCGCAAGCGAGGATCAGTTCATTGCCCTCCCGCATGCGTAGAAAGAGCTGACCCCCAACAGCCTGTTCTGTGCTACGTTGCTCGGAAAACGAGAAGGGGACTCCCAGTGCACACGCTCTCCCTCAGGAGGGAATTCATACGTGACTCTCCTAGGCCTTACGGAAAGCCGTAGAGGAGTTAAAGCACTCTGGCATCGAGTCAGGGCTCAGGGAGATGGCTGCACACAAAACCCTGCTGACAGGAAGCACTCGTGCTTACCTCGAGGCTAGGGCTCGCGTTTACTTCGCACTTTAGCTAGGGAAAGCGTGGGATGAGCTCCTAGCAGGGCCCTGGAGACCCCCTGGATTCATAGGAGAAAACGCACTTTCTTCCCGGAGGCATGCCTAAGGGTGACTAGAAGACGGGTAACAACAATGTCTTTTCAGTCAGCCTTGAGGCCGCCACTATCTACCTTTCAAGTGGGGGGAATACTGCCTTTTTCCAGGCTTCTCAACGACAAACGGGATCACCCAGCACATACACCTATCTTCTCTGACAATCCAAAGGAGACCCTTGGAACACACTTCGGCCTTCTGCGATGAAACTTCTGGATGCAGTGTGTTCTATATGTGGTGAATGGCATAATCCTCTAAATGCCCTCAGTAGGCCTAGGTGACTCTGGATGTCCCAAGTGCCTAGCAAGGCTCAGGGTAAATCTCTCTTTCGGGCCGGACCTAAAGGCCAGTTTCCGCATCACTTAGAGAGACGTCGAGCAGGAGCCCCCAAACTGCACTGGAGGCCCCGGTGGTTTCTTTCAGGGCAGCTTAGGTTTCCTCAATGTGGCCGACACGCCTGGAGCAAAAGCCTGCCAAGAACCGCGTTCCTGAGGCCGCTTCGAAGCTGTGGCACGCTAGCCATAGAGAACACATTAGTCCCCGGCCCTTCCAACTGCATAGTGAGGGATGGTGTTCCCAGAGCTGTGTATCCCTTGATCGTGCTCAGAAGGCTTTGGGTACACCGTGTGCTTCCTTGGAAACAAGGGCCCACGTGAGAGCATTGAGTGCTGTGAGGCATACTAAAGGTAAAGGCGTCCATGGACTAAGACTTCCTGGAGACTGGTGCACCCCCTATCTCTGGCAGTGGGAAACTGTGCACCTTGCCTCGGGAACAGAGGTCACATTTACTTGGCACTTTAGCTACAGTTGGCTCCGGGGGTGAGCTCCCAGGAAGGAATTGCAAGCACGGGGTTTCTTTTGGAAAAACTCACTGCTCCTCAGAGGCATCTGCGGAGTGAAGCGTATCCTTGCTGGTGTGGTTTTCAGGCGGCTTGGAAGCTGCAACGCAGTTGCTTTCCGAAGGGGGGAAGCCGGGCTCCTCCCACATTCTCCAGTTTCCAACGTGACCACGCAGCACATTGAGCAGCGCTCTCTGACTGATGACTGGAGACTTTCAGCCACACTGGGCCTTTCTATGATCGCGCTTCATTGGACTCGGGGTGTTTGTTTGGCGCGCCATGAAGGGCATTATTACCCGCTGAATGACTTAGTCAGGCCTACGTGACGTTGGAACGACCCAGTGCCTCACAATTTTACCGGTTTCTCTGTAGTTTCTCTCAGGCCGGACCTACAGTGTACCTTGCGTCCCAGTAGTAGGAGAGTGACAGGTAAGAGTTGCCAGGAGGCACTTTAGGCTCAGGGATTCTTTCAGTGCACTTCGGGGGGCCTCCCCAGAGGGAGAGCCAGGTTGAACGTAATACTGGCAGAAGCGTTGCCCTGGGGCTGCCTAACACGTGTACACGGCCTGCTCCGCAAGCGAGGATCAGTTCATTGCCCTCCCGCATGCGTAGAAAGAGCTGACCCCCAACAGCCTGTTCTGTGCTACGTTGCTCGGAAAACGAGAAGGGGACTCCCAGTGCACACGCTCTCCCTCAGGAGGGAATTCATACGTGACTCTCCTAGGCCTTACGGAAAGCCGTAGAGGAGTTAAAGCACTCTGGCATCGAGTCAGGGCTCAGGGAGATGGCTGCACACAAAACCCTGCTGACAGGAAGCACTCGTGCTTACCTCGAGGCTAGGGCTCGCGTTTACTTCGCACTTTAGCTAGGGCAAGCGTGGGATGAGCTCCTAGCAAGGCCCTGGAGACCCCCTGGATTCATAGGAGAAAACGCACTTTCTTCCCGGAGGCATGCCTAAGGGTGACTAGAAGACGGGTAACAACAATGTCTTTTCAGTCAGCCTTGAGGCCGCCACTATCTACCTTTCAAGTGGGGGGAATACTGCCTTTTTCCAGGCTTCTCAACTACAAACGGGATCACCCAGCACATACACCTATCTTCTCTGACAATCCAAAGGAGACCCTTGGAACACACTTCGGCCTTCTGCGATGAAACTTCTGGATGCAGTGTGTTCTGCATGTGGTGAATGGCATAATCCTCTAAATGCCCTCAGTAGGCCTAGGTGACTCTGGATGTCCCAAGTGCCTAGCAAGGCTCAGGGTAAATCTCTCTTTCGGGCCGGACCTAAAGGCCAGTTTCCGCATCACTTAGAGAGACGTCGAGCAGGAGCCCCCAAACTGCACTGGAGGCCCCGGTGGTTTCTTTCAGGGCAGCTTAGGTTTCCTCAATGTGGCCGACACGCCTGGAGCAAAAGCCTGCCAAGAACCGCGTTCCTGAGGCCGCTTCGAAGCTGTGGCACGCTAGCCATAGAGAACACATTAGTCCCCGGCCCTTCCAACTGCATAGTGAGGGATGGTGTTCCCAGAGCTGTGTATCCCTTGATCGTGCTCAGAAGGCTTTGGGTACACCGTGTGCTTCCTTGGAAACAAGGGCCCACGTGAGAGCATTGAGTGCTGTGAGGCATACTAAAGGTAAAGGCGTCCATGGACTAAGACTTCCTGGAGACTGGTGCACCCCCTATCTCTGGCAGTGGGAAACTGTGCACCTTGCCTCGGGAACAGAGGTCACATTTAGTTGGCACTTTAGCTACAGTTGGCTCCGGGGGTGAGCTCCCAGGAAGGAATCGCAAGCACGGGGTTTCTTTTGGAAAAACTCACTGCTCCTCAGAGGCATCTGCGGAGTGAAGCGTATCCTTGCTGGTGTGGTTTTCAGGCGGCTTGGAAGCTGCAACGCAGTTGCTTTCCGAAGGGGGGAAGCCGGGCTCCTCCCACATTCTCCAGTTTCCAACGTGACCACGCAGCACATTGAGCAGCGCTCTCTGACTGACGACTGGAGACTTTCAGCCACACTGGGCCTTTCTATGATCGCGCTTCATTGGACTCGGGGTGTTTGTTTGGCGCGCCATGAAGGGCATTATTACCCGCTGAATGACTTAGTCAGGCCTACGTGACGTTGGAACGACCCAGTGCCTCACAATTTTACCGGTTTCTCTGTAGTTTCTCTCAGGCCGGACCTACAGTGTACCTTGCGTCCCAGTAGTAGGAGAGTGAAAGGTAAGAGTTGCCAGGCTGCACTTTAGGCTCAGGGATTCTTTCAGTGCACTTCGGGGGGCCTCCCCAGAGGGAGAGCCAGGTTGAACGTAATACTGGCAGAAGCGTTGCCCTGGGGCTGCCTAACACGTGTACACGGCCTGCTCCGCAAGCAAGGATCAGTTCATTGCCCTCCCGCATGCGTAGAAAGAGCTGACCCCCAACAGCCTGTTCTGTGCTACGTTGCTCGGAAAACGAGAAGGGGACTCCCAGTGCACACGCTCTCCCTCAGGAGGGAATTCATACGTGACTCTCCTAGGCCTTACGGAAAGCCGTAGAGGAGTTAAAGCACTCTGGCATCGAGTCAGGGCTCAGGGAGATGGCTGCACACAAAACCCTGCTGACAGGAAGCACTCGTGCTTACCTCGAGGCTAGGGCTCGCGTTTACTTCGCACTTTAGCTAGGGAAAGCGTGGGATGAGCTCCTAGCAAGGCCCTGGAGACCCCCTGGATTCATAGGAGAAAACGCACTTTCTTCCCGGAGGCATGCCTAAGGGTGACTAGAAGACGGGTAACAACAATGTCTTTTCAGTCAGCCTTGAGACCGCCACTATCTACCTTTCAAGTGGGGGGAATACTGCCTTTTTCCAGGCTTCTCAACTACAAACAGGATCACCCAGCACATACACCTATCTTCTCTGACAATCCAAAGGAGACCCTTGGAACACACTTTGGCCTTCTGCGATGAAACTTCTGGATGCAGTGTGTTCTATATGTGGTGAATGGCATAATCCTCTAAATGCCCTCAGTAGGCCTAGGTGACTCTGGATGTCCCAAGTGCCTAGCAAGGCTCAGGGTAAATCTCTCTTTCGGGCCGGACCTAAAGGCCAGTTTCCGCATCACTTAGAGAGACGTCGAGCAGGAGCCCCCAAACTGCACTGGAGGCCCCGGTGGTTTCTTTCAGGGCAGCTTAGGTTTCCTCAATGTGGCCGACACGCCTGGAGCAAAAGCCTGCCAAGAACCGCGTTCCTGAGGCCGCTTCGAAGCTGTGGCACGCTAGCCATAGAGAACACATTAGTCCCCGGCCCTTCCAACTGCATAGTGAGGGATGGTGTTCCCAGAGCTGTGTATCCCTTGATCGTGCTCAGAAGGCTTTGGGTACACCGTGTGCTTCCTTGGAAACAAGGGCCCACGTGAGAGCATTGAGTGCTGTGAGGCATACTAAAGGTAAAGGCGTCCATGGACTAAGACTTCCTGGAGACTGGTGCACCCCCTATCTCTGGCAGTGGGAAACTGTGCACCTTGCCTCGGGAACAGAGGTCACATTTAGTTGGCACTTTAGCTACAGTTGGCTCCGGGGGTGAGCTCCCAGGAAGGAATCGCAAGCACGGGGTTTCTTTTGGAAAAACTCACTGCTCCTCAGAGGCATCTGCGGAGTGAAGCGTATCCTTGCTGGTGTGGTTTTCAGGCGGCTTGGAAGCTGCAACGCAGTTGCTTTCCGAAGGGGGGAAGCCGGGCTCCTCCCACATTCTCCAGTTTCCAACGTGACCACGCAGCACATTGAGCAGCGCTCTCTGACTGATGACTGGAGACTTTCAGCCACACTGGGCCTTTCTATGATCGCGCTTCATTGGACTCGGGGTGTTTGTTTGGCGCGCCATGAAGGGCATTATTACCCGCTGAATGACTTAGTCAGGCCTACGTGACGTTGGAACGACCCAGTGCCTCACAATTTTACCGGTTTCTCTGTAGTTTCTCTCAGGCCGGACCTACAGTGTACCTTGCGTCCCAGTAGTAGGAGAGTGACAGGTAAGAGTTGCCAGGAGGCACTTTAGGCTCAGGGATTCTTTCAGTGCACTTCGGGGGGCCTCCCCAGAGGGAGAGCCAGGTTGAACGTAATACTGGCAGAAGCGTTGCCCTGGGGCTGCCTAACACGTGTACACGGCCTGCTCCGCAAGCGAGGATCAGTTCATTGCCCTCCCGCATGCGTAGAAAGAGCTGACCCCCAACAGCCTGTTCTGTGCTACGTTGCTCGGAAAACGAGAAGGGGACTCCCAGTGCACACGCTCTCCCTCAGGAGGGAATTCATACGTGACTCTCCTAGGCCTTACGGAAAGCCGTAGAGGAGTTAAAGCACTCTGGCATCGAGTCAGGGCTCAGGGAGATGGCTGCACACAAAACCCTGCTGACAGGAAGCACTCGTGCTTACCTCGAGGCTAGGGCTCGCGTTTACTTCGCACTTTAGCTAGGGCAAGCGTGGGATGAGCTCCTAGCAAGGCCCTGGAGACCCCCTGGATTCATAGGAGAAAACGCACTTTCTTCCCGGAGGCATGCCTAAGGGTGACTAGAAGACGGGTAACAACAATGTCTTTTCAGTCAGCCTTGAGGCCGCCACTATCTACCTTTCAAGTGGGGGGAATACTGCCTTTTTCCAGGCTTCTCAACGACAAACGGGATCACCCAGCACATACACCTATCTTCTCTGACAATCCAAAGGAGACCCTTGGAACACACTTCGGCCTTCTGCGATGAAACTTCTGGATGCAGTGTGTTCTGCATGTGGTGAATGGCATAATCCTCTAAATGCCCTCAGTAGGCCTAGGTGACTCTGGATGTCCCAAGTGCCTAGCAAGGCTCAGGGTAAATCTCTCTTTCGGGCCGGACCTAAAGGCCAGTTTCCGCATCACTTAGAGAGACGTCGAGCAGGAGCCCCCAAACTGCACTGGAGGCCCCGGTGGTTTCTTTCAGGGCAGCTTAGGTTTCCTCAATGTGGCCGACACGCCTGGAGCAAAAGCCTGCCAAGAACCGCGTTCCTGAGGCCGCTTCGAAGCTGTGGCACGCTAGCCATAGAGAACACATTAGTCCCCGGCCCTTCCAACTGCATAGTGAGGGATGGTGTTCCCAGAGCTGTGTATCCCTTGATCGTGCTCAGAAGGCTTTGGGTACACCGTGTGCTTCCTTGGAAACAAGGGCCCACGTGAGAGCATTGAGTGCTGTGAGGCATACTAAAGGTAAAGGCGTCCATGGACTAAGACTTCCTGGAGACTGGTGCACCCCCTATCTCTGGCAGTGGGAAACTGTGCACATTGCCTCGGGACCAGAGGTCACATTTAGTTGGCACTTTAGCTACAGTTGGCTCCGGGGGTGAGCTCCCAGGAAGGAATCGCAAGCACGGGGTTTCTTTTGGAAAAACTCACTGCTCCTCAGAGGCATCTGCGGAGTGAAGCATATCCTTGCTGGTGTGGTTTTCAGGCGGCTTGGAAGCTGCAACGCAGTTGCTTTCCGAAGGGGGGAAGCCGGGCTCCTCCCACATTCTCCAGTTTCCAACGTGACCACGCAGCACATTGAGCAGCGCTCTCTGACTGATGACTGGAGACTTTCAGCCACACTGGGCCTTTCTATGATCGCGCTTCATTGGACTCGGGGTGTTTGTTTGGCGCGCCATGAAGGGCATTATTACCCGCTGAATGACTTAGTCAGGCCTACGTGACGTTGGAACGACCCAGTGCCTCACAATTTTACCGGTTTCTCTGTAGTTTCTCTCAGGCCGGACCTACAGTGTACCTTGCGTCCCAGTAGTAGGAGAGTGACAGGTAAGAGTTGCCAGGAGGCACTTTAGGCTCAGGGATTCTTTCAGTGCACTTCGGGGGGCCTCCCCAGAGGGAGAGCCAGGTTGAACGTAATACTGGCAGAAGCGTTGCCCTGGGGCTGCCTAACACGTGTACACGGCCTGCTCCGCAAGCGAGGATCAGTTCATTGCCCTCCCGCATGCGTAGAAAGAGCTGACCCCCAACAGCCTGTTCTGTGCTACGTTGCTCGGAAAACGAGAAGGGGACTCCCAGTGCACACGCTCTCCCTCAGGAGGGAATTCATACGTGACTCTCCTAGGCCTTACGGAAAGCCGTAGAGGAGTTAAAGCACTCTGGCATCGAGTCAGGGCTCAGGGAGATGGCTGCACACAAAACCCTGCTGACAGGAAGCACTCGTGCTTACCTCGAGGCTAGGGCTCGCGTTTACTTCGCACTTTAGCTAGGGAAAGCGTGGGATGAGCTCCTAGCAGGGCCCTGGAGACCCCCTGGATTCATAGGAGAAAACGCACTTTCTTCCCGGAGGCATGCCTAAGGGTGACTAGAAGACGGGTAACAACAATGTCTTTTCAGTCAGCCTTGAGGCCGCCACTATCTACCTTTCAAGTGGGGGGAATACTGCCTTTTTCCAGGCTTCTCAACGACAAACGGGATCACCCAGCACATACACCTATCTTCTCTGACAATCCAAAGGAGACCCTTGGAAAACACTTCGGCCTTCTGCGATGAAACTTCTGGATGCAGTGTGTTCTATATGTGGTGAATGGCATAATCCTCTAAATGCCCTCAGTAGGCCTAGGTGACTCTGGATGTCCCAAGTGCCTAGCAAGGCTCAGGGTAAATCTCTCTTTCGGGCCGGACCTAAAGGCCAGTTTCCGCATCACTTAGAGAGACGTCGAGCAGGAGCCCCCAAACTGCACTGGAGGCCCCGGTGGTTTCTTTCAGGGCAGCTTAGGTTTCCTCAATGTGGCCGACACGCCTGGAGCAAAAGCCTGCCAAGAACCGCGTTCCTGAGGCCGCTTCGAAGCTGTGGCACGCTAGCCATAGAGAACACATTAGTCCCCGGCCCTTCCAACTGCATAGTGAGGGATGGTGTTCCCAGAGCTGTGTATCCCTTGATCGTGCTCAGAAGGCTTTGGGTACACCGTGTGCTTCCTTGGAAACAAGGGCCCACGTGAGAGCATTGAGTGCTGTGAGGCATACTAAAGGTAAAGGCGTCCATGGACTAAGACTTCCTGGAGACTGGTGCACCCCCTATCTCTGGCAGTGGGAAACTGTGCACCTTGCCTCGGGAACAGAGGTCACATTTACTTGGCACTTTAGCTACAGTTGGCTCCGGGGGTGAGCTCCCAGGAAGGAATCGCAAGCACGGGGTTTCTTTTGGAAAAACTCACTGCTCCTCAGAGGCATCTGCGGAGTGAAGCGTATCCTTGCTGGTGTGGTTTTCAGGCGGCTTGGAAGCTGCAACGCAGTTGCTTTCCGAAGGGGGGAAGCCGGGCTCCTCCCACATTCTCCAGTTTCCAACGTGACCACGCAGCACATTGAGCAGCGCTCTCTGACTGATGACTGGAGACTTTCAGCCACACTGGGCCTTTCTATGATCGCGCTTCATTGGACTCGGGGTGTTTGTTTGGCGCGCCATGAAGGGCATTATTACCCGCTGAATGACTTAGTCAGGCCTACGTGACGTTGGAACGACCCAGTGCCTCACAATTTTACCGGTTTCTCTGTAGTTTCTCTCAGGCCGGACCTACAGTGTACCTTGCGTCCCAGTAGTAGGAGAGTGACAGGTAAGAGTTGCCAGGAGGCACTTTAGGCTCAGGGATTCTTTCAGTGCACTTCGGGGGGCCTCCCCAGAGGGAGAGCCAGGTTGAACGTAATACTGGCAGAAGCGTTGCCCTGGGGCTGCCTAACACGTGTACACGGCCTGCTCCGCAAGCGAGGATCAGTTCATTGCCCTCCCGCATGC
Organism: Mesoplodon mirus; assembly: GCF_964341445.2. Taxonomy (NCBI): domain Eukaryota; kingdom Metazoa; phylum Chordata; class Mammalia; order Artiodactyla; family Ziphiidae; genus Mesoplodon; species Mesoplodon mirus. The sequence continues at coordinate 93,407,595 of NC_138976.1, read as the reverse complement.
GTAGAAAGAGCTGACCCCCAACAGCCTGTTCTGTGCTACGTTGCTCGGAAAACGAGAAGGGGACTCCCAGTGCACACGCTCTCCCTCAGGAGGGAATTCATACGTGACTCTCCTAGGCCTTACGGAAAGCCGTAGAGGAGTTAAAGCACTCTGGCATCGAGTCAGGGCTCAGGGAGATGGCTGCACACAAAACCCTGCTGACAGGAAGCACTCGTGCTTACCTCGAGGCTAGGGCTCGCGTTTACTTCGCACTTTAGCTAGGGCAAGCGTGGGATGAGCTCCTAGCAAGGCCCTGGAGACCCCCTGGATTCATAGGAGAAAACGCACTTTCTTCCCGGAGGCATGCCTAAGGGTGACTAGAAGACGGGTAACAACAATGTCTTTTCAGTCAGCCTTGAGGCCGCCACTATCTACCTTTCAAGTGGGGGGAATACTGCCTTTTTCCAGGCTTCTCAACTACAAACGGGATCACCCAGCACATACACCTATCTTCTCTGACAATCCAAAGGAGACCCTTGGAACACACTTCGGCCTTCTGCGATGAAACTTCTGGATGCAGTGTGTTCTGCATGTGGTGAATGGCATAATCCTCTAAATGCCCTCAGTAGGCCTAGGTGACTCTGGATGTCCCAAGTGCCTAGCAAGGCTCAGGGTAAATCTCTCTTTCGGGCCGGACCTAAAGGCCAGTTTCCGCATCACTTAGAGAGACGTCGAGCAGGAGCCCCCAAACTGCACTGGAGGCCCCGGTGGTTTCTTTCAGGGCAGCTTAGGTTTCCTCAATGTGGCCGACACGCCTGGAGCAAAAGCCTGCCAAGAACCGCGTTCCTGAGGCCGCTTCGAAGCTGTGGCACGCTAGCCATAGAGAACACATTAGTCCCCGGCCCTTCCAACTGCATAGTGAGGGATGGTGTTCCCAGAGCTGTGTATCCCTTGATCGTGCTCAGAAGGCTTTGGGTACACCGTGTGCTTCCTTGGAAACAAGGGCCCACGTGAGAGCATTGAGTGCTGTGAGGCATACTAAAGGTAAAGGCGTCCATGGACTAAGACTTCCTGGAGACTGGTGCACCCCCTATCTCTGGCAGTGGGAAACTGTGCACCTTGCCTCGGGAACAGAGGTCACATTTACTTGGCACTTTAGCTACAGTTGGCTCCGGGGGTGAGCTCCCAGGAAGGAATCGCAAGCACGGGGTTTCTTTTGGAAAAACTCACTGCTCCTCAGAGGCATCTGCGGAGTGAAGCGTATCCTTGCTGGTGTGGTTTTCAGGCGGCTTGGAAGCTGCAACGCAGTTGCTTTCCGAAGGGGGGAAGCCGGGCTCCTCCCACATTCTCCAGTTTCCAACGTGACCACGCAGCACATTGAGCAGCGCTCTCTGACTGACGACTGGAGACTTTCAGCCACACTGGGCCTTTCTATGATCGCGCTTCATTGGACTCGGGGTGTTTGTTTGGCGCGCCATGAAGGGCATTATTACCCGCTGAATGACTTAGTCAGGCCTACGTGACGTTGGAACGACCCAGTGCCTCACAATTTTACCGGTTTCTCTGTAGTTTCTCTCAGGCCGGACCTACAGTGTACCTTGCGTCCCAGTAGTAGGAGAGTGAAAGGTAAGAGTTGCCAGGCTGCACTTTAGGCTCAGGGATTCTTTCAGTGCACTTCGGGGGGCCTCCCCAGAGGGAGAGCCAGGTTGAACGTAATACTGGCAGAAGCGTTGCCCTGGGGCTGCCTAACACGTGTACACGGCCTGCTCCGCAAGCAAGGATCAGTTCATTGCCCTCCCGCATGCGTAGAAAGAGCTGACCCCCAACAGCCTGTTCTGTGCTACGTTGCTCGGAAAACGAGAAGGGGACTCCCAGTGCACACGCTCTCCCTCAGGAGGGAATTCATACGTGACTCTCCTAGGCCTTACGGAAAGCCGTAGAGGAGTTAAAGCACTCTGGCATCGAGTCAGGGCTCAGGGAGATGGCTGCACACAAAACCCTGCTGACAGGAAGCACTCGTGCTTACCTCGAGGCTAGGGCTCGCGTTTACTTCGCACTTTAGCTAGGGCAAGCGTGGGATGAGCTCCTAGCAAGGCCCTGGAGACCCCCTGGATTCATAGGAGAAAACGCACTTTCTTCCCGGAGGCATGCCTAAGGGTGACTAGAAGACGGGTAACAACAATGTCTTTTCAGTCAGCCTTGAGGCCGCCACTATCTACCTTTCAAGTGGGGGGAATACTGCCTTTTTCCAGGCTTCTCAACGACAAACGGGATCACCCAGCACATACACCTATCTTCTCTGACAATCCAAAGGAGACCCTTGGAACACACTTCGGCCTTCTGCGATGAAACTTCTGGATGCAGTGTGTTCTATATGTGGTGAATGGCATAATCCTCTAAATGCCCTCAGTAGGCCTAGGTGACTCTGGATGTCCCAAGTGCCTAGCAAGGCTCAGGGTAAATCTCTCTTTCGGGCCGGACCTAAAGGCCAGTTTCCGCATCACTTAGAGAGACGTCGAGCAGGAGCCCCCAAACTGCACTGGAGGCCCCGGTGGTTTCTTTCAGGGCAGCTTAGGTTTCCTCAATGTGGCCGACACGCCTGGAGCAAAAGCCTGCCAAGAACCGCGTTCCTGAGGCCGCTTCGAAGCTGTGGCACGCTAGCCATAGAGAACACATTAGTCCCCGGCCCTTCCAACTGCATAGTGAGGGATGGTGTTCCCAGAGCTGTGTATCCCTTGATCGTGCTCAGAAGGCTTTGGGTACACCGTGTGCTTCCTTGGAAACAAGGGCCCACGTGAGAGCATTGAGTGCTGTGAGGCATACTAAAGGTAAAGGCGTCCATGGACTAAGACTTCCTGGAGACTGGTGCACCCCCTATCTCTGGCAGTGGGAAACTGTGCACATTGCCTCGGGACCAGAGGTCACATTTAGTTGGCACTTTAGCTACAGTTGGCTCCGGGGGTGAGCTCCCAGGAAGGAATCGCAAGCACAGGGTTTCTTTTGGAAAAACTCACTGCTCCTCAGAAGCATCTGCGGAGTGAAGCGTATCCTTGCTGGTGTGGTTTTCAGGCGGCTTGGAAGCTGCAACGCAGTTGCTTTCCGAAGGGGGGAAGCCGGGCTCCTCCCACATTCTCCAGTTTCCAACGTGACCACGCAGCACATTGAGCAGCGCTCTCTGACTGACGACTGGAGACTTTCAGCCACACTGGGCCTTTCTATGATCGCGCTTCATTGGACTCGGGGTGTTTGTTTGGCGCGCCATGAAGGGCATTATTACCCGCTGAATGACTTAGTCAGGCCTACGTGACGTTGGAACGACCCAGTGCCTCACAATTTTACCGGTTTCTCTGTAGTTTCTCTCAGGCCGGACCTACAGTGTACCTTGCGTCCCAGTAGTAGGAGAGTGACAGGTAAGAGTTGCCAGGAGGCACTTTAGGCTCAGGGATTCTTTCAGTGCACTTCGGGGGGCCTCCCCAGAGGGAGAGCCAGGTTGAACGTAATACTGGCAGAAGCGTTGCCCTGGGGCTGCCTAACACGTGTACACGGCCTGCTCCGCAAGCGAGGATCAGTTCATTGCCCTCCCGCATGCGTAGAAAGAGCTGACCCCCAACAGCCTGTTCTGTGCTACGTTGCTCGGAAAACGAGAAGGGGACTCCCAGTGCACACGCTCTCCCTCAGGAGGGAATTCATACGTGACTCTCCTAGGCCTTACGGAAAGCCGTAGAGGAGTTAAAGCACTCTGGCATCGAGTCAGGGCTCAGGGAGATGGCTGCACACAAAACCCTGCTGACAGGAAGCACTCGTGCTTACCTCGAGGCTAAGGCTCGCGTTTACTTCGCACTTTAGCTAGGGCAAGCGTGGGATGAGCTCCTAGCAAGGCCCTGGAGACCCCCTGGATTCATAGGAGAAAACGCACTTTCTTCCCGGAGGCATGCCTAAGGGTGACTAGAAGACGGGTAACAACAATGTCTTTTCAGTCAGCCTTGAGGCCGCCACTATCTACCTTTCAAGTGGGGGGAATACTGCCTTTTTCCAGGCTTCTCAACGACAAACGGGATCACCCAGCACATACACCTATCTTCTCTGACAATCCAAAGGAGACCCTTGGAACACACTTCGGCCTTCTGCGATGAAACTTCTGGATGCAGTGTGTTCTGCATGTGGTGAATGGCATAATCCTCTAAATGCCCTCAGTAGGCCTAGGTGACTCTGGATGTCCCAAGTGCCTAGCAAGGCTCAGGGTAAATCTCTCTTTCGGGCCGGACCTAAAGGCCAGTTTCCGCATCACTTAGAGAGACGTCGAGCAGGAGCCCCCAAACTGCACTGGAGGCCCCGGTGGTTTCTTTCAGGGCAGCTTAGGTTTCCTCAATGTGGCCGACACGCCTGGAGCAAAAGCCTGCCAAGAACCGCGTTCCTGAGGCCGCTTCGAAGCTGTGGCACGCTAGCCATAGAGAACACATTAGTCCCCGGCCCTTCCAACTGCATAGTGAGGGATGGTGTTCCCAGAGCTGTGTATCCCTTGATCGTGCTCAGAAGGCTTTGGGTACACCGTGTGCTTCCTTGGAAACAAGGGCCCACGTGAGAGCATTGAGTGCTGTGAGGCATACTAAAGGTAAAGGCGTCCATGGACTAAGACTTCCTGGAGACTGGTGCACCCCCTATCTCTGGCAGTGGGAAACTGTGCACCTTGCCTCGGGAACAGAGGTCACATTTACTTGGCACTTTAGCTACAGTTGGCTCCGGGGGTGAGCTCCCAGGAAGGAATCGCAAGCACGGGGTTTCTTTTGGAAAAACTCACTGCTCCTCAGAGGCATCTGCGGAGTGAAGCGTATCCTTGCTGGTGTGGTTTTCAGGCGGCTTGGAAGCTGCAACGCAGTTGCTTTCCAAAGGGGGGAAGCCGGGCTCCTCCCACATTCTCCAGTTTCCAACGTGACCACGCAGCACATTGAGCAGCGCTCTCTGACTGATGACTGGAGACTTTCAGCCACACTGGGCCTTTCTATGATCGCGCTTCATTGGACTCGGGGTGTTTGTTTGGCGCGCCATGAAGGGCATTATTACCCGCTGAATGACTTAGTCAGGCCTACGTGACGTTGGAACGACCCAGTGCCTCACAAGTTTACCGGTTTCTCTGTAGTTTCTCTCAGGCCGGACCTACAGTGTACCTTGCGTCCCAGTAGTAGGAGAGTGACAGGTAAGAGTTGCCAGGAGGCACTTTAGGCTCAGGGATTCTTTCAGTGCACTTCGGGGGGCCTCCCCAGAGGGAGAGCCAGGTTGAACGTAATACTGGCAGAAGCGTTGCCCTGGGGCTGCCTAACACGTGTACACGGCCTGCTCCGCAAGCGAGGATCAGTTCATTGCCCTCCCGCATGCGTAGAAAGAGCTGACCCCCAACAGCCTGTTCTGTGCTACGTTGCTCGGAAAACGAGAAGGGGACTCCCAGTGCACACGCTCTCCCTCAGGAGGGAATTCATACGTGACTCTCCTAGGCCTTACGGAAAGCCGTAGAGGAGTTAAAGCACTCTGGCATCGAGTCAGGGCTCAGGGAGATGGCTGCACACAAAACCCTGCTGACAGGAAGCACTCGTGCTTACCTCGAGGCTAGGGCTCGCGTTTACTTCGCACTTTAGCTAGGGCAAGCGTGGGATGAGCTCCTAGCAAGGCCCTGGAGACCCCCTGGATTCATAGGAGAAAACGCACTTTCTTCCCGGAGGCATGCCTAAGGGTGACTAGAAGACGGGTAACAACAATGTCTTTTCAGTCAGCCTTGAGGCCGCCACTATCTACCTTTCAAGTGGGGGGAATACTGCCTTTTTCCAGGCTTCTCAACGACAAACGGGATCACCCAGCACATACACCTATCTTCTCTGACAATCCAAAGGAGACCCTTGGAACACACTTCGGCCTTCTGCCATGAAACTTCTGGATGCAGTGTGTTCTGCATGTGGTGAATGGCATAATCCTCTAAATGCCCTCAGTAGGCCTAGGTGACTCTGGATGTCCCAAGTGCCTAGCAAGGCTCAGGGTAAATCTCTCTTTCGGGCCGGACCTAAAGGCCAGTTTCCGCATCACTTAGAGAGACGTCGAGCAGGAGCCCCCAAACTGCACTGGAGGCCCCGGTGGTTTCTTTCAGGGCAGCTTAGGTTTCCTCAATGTGGCCGACACGCCTGGAGCAAAAGCCTGCCAAGAACCGCGTTCCTGAGGCCGCTTCGAAGCTGTGGCACGCTAGCCATAGAGAACACATTAGTCCCCGGCCCTTCCAACTGCATAGTGAGGGATGGTGTTCCCAGAGCTGTGTATCCCTTGATCGTGCTCAGAAGGCTTTGGGTACACCGTGTGCTTCCTTGGAAACAAGGGCCCACGTGAGAGCATTGAGTGCTGTGAGGCATACTAAAGGTAAAGGCGTCCATGGACTAAGACTTCCTGGAGACTGGTGCACCCCCTATCTCTGGCAGTGGGAAACTGTGCACCTTGCCTCGGGAACAGAGGTCACATTTACTTGGCACTTTAGCTACAGTTGGCTCCGGGGGTGAGCTCCCAGGAAGGAATCGCAAGCACGGGGTTTCTTTTGGAAAAACTCACTGCTCCTCAGAGGCATCTGCGGAGTGAAGCGTATCCTTGCTGGTGTGGTTTTCAGGCGGCTTGGAAGCTGCAACGCAGTTGCTTTCCGAAGGGGGGAAGCCGGGCTCCTCCCACATTCTCCAGTTTCCAACGTGACCACGCAGCACATTGAGCAGCGCTCTCTGACTGACGACTGGAGACTTTCAGCCACACTGGGCCTTTCTATGATCGCGCTTCATTGGACTCGGGGTGTTTGTTTGGCGCGCCATGAAGGGCATTATTACCCGCTGAATGACTTAGTCAGGCCTACGTGACGTTGGAACGACCCAGTGCCTCACAATTTTACCGGTTTCTCTGTAGTTTCTCTCAGGCCGGACCTACAGTGTACCTTGCGTCCCAGTAGTAGGAGAGTGAAAGGTAAGAGTTGCCAGGCTGCACTTTAGGCTCAGGGATTCTTTCAGTGCACTTCGGGGGGCCTCCCCAGAGGGAGAGCCAGGTTGAACGTAATACTGGCAGAAGCGTTGCCCTGGGGCTGCCTAACACGTGTACACGGCCTGCTCCGCAAGCGAGGATCAGTTCATTGCCCTCCCGCATGCGTAGAAAGAGCTGACCCCCAACAGCCTGTTCTGTGCTACGTTGCTCGGAAAACGAGAAGGGGACTCCCAGTGCACACGCTCTCCCTCAGGAGGGAATTCATACGTGACTCTCCTAGGCCTTACGGAAAGCCGTAGAGGAGTTAAAGCACTCTGGCATCGAGTCAGGGCTCAGGGAGATGGCTGCACACAAAACCCTGCTGACAGGAAGCACTCGTGCTTACCTCGAGGCTAGGGCTCGCGTTTACTTCGCACTTTAGCTAGGGAAAGCGTGGGATGAGCTCCTAGCAAGGCCCTGGAGACCCCCTGGATTCATAGGAGAAAACGCACTTTCTTCCCGGAGGCATGCCTAAGGGTGACTAGAAGACGGGTAACAACAATGTCTTTTCAGTCAGCCTTGAGGCCGCCACTATCTACCTTTCAAGTGGGGGGAATACTGCCTTTTTCCAGGCTTCTCAACGACAAACGGGATCACCCAGCACATACACCTATCTTCTCTGACAATCCAAAGGAGACCCTTGGAACACACTTCGGCCTTCTGCGATGAAACTTCTGGATGCAGTGTGTTCTGCATGTGGTGAATGGCATAATCCTCTAAATGCCCTCAGTAGGCCTAGGTGACTCTGGATGTCCCAAGTGCCTAGCAAGGCTCAGGGTAAATCTCTCTTTCGGGCCGGACCTAAAGGCCAGTTTCCGCATCACTTAGAGAGACGTCGAGCAGGAGCCCCCAAACTGCACTGGAGGCCCCGGTGGTTTCTTTCAGGGCAGCTTAGGTTTCCTCAATGTGGCCGACACGCCTGGAGCAAAAGCCTGCCAAGAACCGCGTTCCTGAGGCCGCTTCGAAGCTGTGGCACGCTAGCCATAGAGAACACATTAGTCCCCGGCCCTTCCAACTGCATAGTGAGGGATGGTGTTCCCAGAGCTGTGTATCCCTTGATCGTGCTCAGAAGGCTTTGGGTACACCGTGTGCTTCCTTGGAAACAAGGGCCCACGTGAGAGCATTGAGTGCTGTGAGGCATACTAAAGGTAAAGGCGTCCATGGACTAAGACTTCCTGGAGACTGGTGCACCCCCTATCTCTGGCAGTGGGAAACTGTGCACCTTGCCTCGGGAACAGAGGTCACATTTACTTGGCACTTTAGCTACAGTTGGCTCCGGGGGTGAGCTCCCAGGAAGGAATCGCAAGCACGGGGTTTCTTTTGGAAAAACTCACTGCTCCTCAGAGGCATCTGCGGAGTGAAGCGTATCCTTGCTGGTGTGGTTTTCAGGCGGCTTGGAAGCTGCAACGCAGTTGCTTTCCGAAGGGGGGAAGCCGGGCTCCTCCCACATTCTCCAGTTTCCAACGTGACCACGCAGCACATTGAGCAGCGCTCTCTGACTGACGACTGGAGACTTTCAGCCACACTGGGCCTTTCTATGATCGCGCTTCATTGGACTCGGGGTGTTTGTTTGGCGCGCCATGAAGGGCATTATTACCCGCTGAATGACTTAGTCAGGCCTACGTGACGTTGGAACGACCCAGTGCCTCACAATTTTACCGGTTTCTCTGTAGTTTCTCTCAGGCCGGACCTACGGTGTACCTTGCGTCCCAGTAGTAGGAGAGTGAAAGGTAAGAGTTGCCAGGCTGCACTTTAGGCTCAGGGATTCTTTCAGTGCACTTCGGGGGGCCTCCCCAGAGGGAGAGCCAGGTTGAACGTAATACTGGCAGAAGCGTTGCCCTGGGGCTGCCTAACACGTGTACACGGCCTGCTCCGCAAGCGAGGATCAGTTCATTGCCCTCCCGCATGCGTAGAAAGAGCTGACCCCCAACAGCCTGTTCTGTGCTACGTTGCTCGGAAAACGAGAAGGGGACTCCCAGTGCACACGCTCTCCCTCAGGAGGGAATTCATACGTGACTCTCCTAGGCCTTACGGAAAGCCGTAGAGGAGTTAAAGCACTCTGGCATCGAGTCAGGGCTCAGGGAGATGGCTGCACACAAAACCCTGCTGACAGGAAGCACTCGTGCTTACCTCGAGGCTAGGGCTCGCGTTTACTTCGCACTTTAGCTAGGGCAAGCGTGGGATGAGCTCCTAGCAAGGCCCTGGAGACCCCCTGGATTCATAGGAGAAAACGCACTTTCTTCCCGGAGGCATGCCTAAGGGTGACTAGAAGACGGGTAACAACAATGTCTTTTCAGTCAGCCTTGAGGCCGCCACTATCTACCTTTCAAGTGGGGGGAATACTGCCTTTTTCCAGGCTTCTCAACGACAAACGGGATCACCCAGCACATACACCTATCTTCTCTGACAATCCAAAGGAGACCCTTGGAACACACTTCGGCCTTCTGCGATGAAACTTCTGGATGCAGTGTGTTCTGCATGTGGTGAATGGCATAATCCTCTAAATGCCCTCAGTAGGCCTAGGTGACTCTGGATGTCCCAAGTGCCTAGCAAGGCTCAGGGTAAATCTCTCTTTCGGGCCGGACCTAAAGGCCAGTTTCCGCATCACTTAGAGAGACGTCGAGCAGGAGCCCCCAAACTGCACTGGAGGCCCCGGTGGTTTCTTTCAGGGCAGCTTAGGTTTCCTCAATGTGGCCGACACGCCTGGAGCAAAAGCCTGCCAAGAACCGCGTTCCTGAGGCCGCTTCGAAGCTGTGGCACGCTAGCCATAGAGAACACATTAGTCCCCGGCCCTTCCAACTGCATAGTGAGGGATGGTGTTCCCAGAGCTGTGTATCCCTTGATCGTGCTCAGAAGGCTTTGGGTACACCGTGTGCTTCCTTGGAAACAAGGGCCCACGTGAGAGCATTGAGTGCTGTGAGGCATACTAAAGGTAAAGGCGTCCATGGACTAAGACTTCCTGGAGACTGGTGCACCCCCTATCTCTGGCAGTGGGAAACTGTGCACCTTGCCTCGGGAACAGAGGTCACATTTACTTGGCACTTTAGCTACAGTTGGCTCCGGGGGTGAGCTCCCAGGAAGGAATCGCAAGCACGGGGTTTCTTTTGGAAAAACTCACTGCTCCTCAGAGGCATCTGCGGAGTGAAGCGTATCCTTGCTGGTGTGGTTTTCAGGCGGCTTGGAAGCTGCAACGCAGTTGCTTTCCGAAGGGGGGAAGCCGGGCTCCTCCCACATTCTCCAGTTTCCAACGTGACCACGCAGCACATTGAGCAGCGCTCTCTGACTGACGACTGGAGACTTTCAGCCACACTGGGCCTTTCTATGATCGCGCTTCATTGGACTCGGGGTGTTTGTTTGGCGCGCCATGAAGGGCATTATTACCCGCTGAATGACTTAGTCAGGCCTACGTGACGTTGGAACGACCCAGTGCCTCACAATTTTACCGGTTTCTCTGTAGTTTCTCTCAGGCCGGACCTACAGTGTACCTTGCGTCCCAGTAGTAGGAGAGTGAAAGGTAAGAGTTGCCAGGCTGCACTTTAGGCTCAGGGATTCTTTCAGTGCACTTCGGGGGGCCTCCCCAGAGGGAGAGCCAGGTTGAACGTAATACTGGCAGAAGCGTTGCCCTGGGGCTGCCTAACACGTGTACACGGCCTGCTCCGCAAGCGAGGATCAGTTCATTGCCCTCCCGCATGCGTAGAAAGAGCTGACCCCCAACAGCCTGTTCTGTGCTACGTTGCTCGGAAAACGAGAAGGGGACTCCCAGTGCACACGCTCTCCCTCAGGAGGGAATTCATACGTGACTCTCCTAGGCCTTACGGAAAGCCGTAGAGGAGTTAAAGCACTCTGGCATCGAGTCAGGGCTCAGGGAGATGGCTGCACACAAAACCCTGCTGACAGGAAGCACTCGTGCTTACCTCGAGGCTAGGGCTCGCGTTTACTTCGCACTTTAGCTAGGGAAAGCGTGGGATGAGCTCCTAGCAAGGCCCTGGAGACCCCCTGGATTCATAGGAGAAAACGCACTTTCTTCCCGGAGGCATGCCTAAGGGTGACTAGAAGACGGGTAACAACAATGTCTTTTCAGTCAGCCTTGAGGCCGCCACTATCTACCTTTCAAGTGGGGGGAATACTGCCTTTTTCCAGGCTTCTCAACGACAAACGGGATCACCCAGCACATACACCTATCTTCTCTGACAATCCAAAGGAGACCCTTGGAACACACTTCGGCCTTCTGCGATGAAACTTCTGGATGCAGTGTGTTCTGCATGTGGTGAATGGCATAATCCTCTAAATGCCCTCAGTAGGCCTAGGTGACTCTGGATGTCCCAAGTGCCTAGCAAGGCTCAGGGTAAATCTCTCTTTCGGGCCGGACCTAAAGGCCAGTTTCCGCATCACTTAGAGAGACGTCGAGCAGGAGCCCCCAAACTGCACTGGAGGCCCCGGTGGTTTCTTTCAGGGCAGCTTAGGTTTCCTCAATGTGGCCGACACGCCTGGAGCAAAAGCCTGCCAAGAACCGCGTTCCTGAGGCCGCTTCGAAGCTGTGGCACGCTAGCCATAGAGAACACATTAGTCCCCGGCCCTTCCAACTGCATAGTGAGGGATGGTGTTCCCAGAGCTGTGTATCCCTTGATCGTGCTCAGAAGGCTTTGGGTACACCGTGTGCTTCCTTGGAAACAAGGGCCCACGTGAGAGCATTGAGTGCTGTGAGGCATACTAAAGGTAAAGGCGTCCATGGACTAAGACTTCCTGGAGACTGGTGCACCCCCTATCTCTGGCAGTGGGAAACTGTGCACCTTGCCTCGGGAACAGAGGTCACATTTACTTGGCACTTTAGCTACAGTTGGCTCCGGGGGTGAGCTCCCAGGAAGGAATCGCAAGCACGGGGTTTCTTTTGGAAAAACTCACTGCTCCTCAGAGGCATCTGCGGAGTGAAGCGTATCCTTGCTGGTGTGGTTTTCAGGCGGCTTGGAAGCTGCAACGCAGTTGCTTTCCGAAGGGGGGAAGCCGGGCTCCTCCCACATTCTCCAGTTTCCAACGTGACCACGCAGCACATTGAGCAGCGCTCTCTGACTGACGACTGGAGACTTTCAGCCACACTGGGCCTTTCTATGATCGCGCTTCATTGGACTCGGGGTGTTTGTTTGGCGCGCCATGAAGGGCATTATTACCCGCTGAATGACTTAGTCAGGCCTACGTGACGTTGGAACGACCCAGTGCCTCACAATTTTACCGGTTTCTCTGTAGTTTCTCTCAGGCCGGACCTACGGTGTACCTTGCGTCCCAGTAGTAGGAGAGTGAAAGGTAAGAGTTGCCAGGCTGCACTTTAGGCTCAGGGATTCTTTCAGTGCACTTCGGGGGGCCTCCCCAGAGGGAGAGCCAGGTTGAACGTAATACTGGCAGAAGCGTTGCCCTGGGGCTGCCTAACACGTGTACACGGCCTGCTCCGCAAGCGAGGATCAGTTCATTGCCCTCCCGCATGCGTAGAAAGAGCTGACCCCCAACAGCCTGTTCTGTGCTACGTTGCTCGGAAAACGAGAAGGGGACTCCCAGTGCACACGCTCTCCCTCAGGAGGGAATTCATACGTGACTCTCCTAGGCCTTACGGAAAGCCGTAGAGGAGTTAAAGCACTCTGGCATCGAGTCAGGGCTCAGGGAGATGGCTGCACACAAAACCCTGCTGACAGGAAGCACTCGTGCTTACCTCGAGGCTAGGGCTCGCGTTTACTTCGCACTTTAGCTAGGGCAAGCGTGGGATGAGCTCCTAGCAAGGCCCTGGAGACCCCCTGGATTCATAGGAGAAAACGCACTTTCTTCCCGGAGGCATGCCTAAGGGTGACTAGAAGACGGGTAACAACAATGTCTTTTCAGTCAGCCTTGAGGCCGCCACTATCTACCTTTCAAGTGGGGGGAATACTGCCTTTTTCCAGGCTTCTCAACGACAAACGGGATCACCCAGCACATACACCTATCTTCTCTGACAATCCAAAGGAGACCCTTGGAACACACTTCGGCCTTCTGCGATGAAACTTCTGGATGCAGTGTGTTCTGCATGTGGTGAATGGCATAATCCTCTAAATGCCCTCAGTAGGCCTAGGTGACTCTGGATGTCCCAAGTGCCTAGCAAGGCTCAGGGTAAATCTCTCTTTCGGGCCGGACCTAAAGGCCAGTTTCCGCATCACTTAGAGAGACGTCGAGCAGGAGCCCCCAAACTGCACTGGAGGCCCCGGTGGTTTCTTTCAGGGCAGCTTAGGTTTCCTCAATGTGGCCGACACGCCTGGAGCAAAAGCCTGCCAAGAACCGCGTTCCTGAGGCCGCTTCGAAGCTGTGGCACGCTAGCCATAGAGAACACATTAGTCCCCGGCCCTTCCAACTGCATAGTGAGGGATGGTGTTCCCAGAGCTGTGTATCCCTTGATCGTGCTCAGAAGGCTTTGGGTACACCGTGTGCTTCCTTGGAAACAAGGGCCCACGTGAGAGCATTGAGTGCTGTGAGGCATACTAAAGGTAAAGGCGTCCATGGACTAAGACTTCCTGGAGACTGGTGCACCCCCTATCTCTGGCAGTGGGAAACTGTGCACCTTGCCTCGGGAACAGAGGTCACATTTAGTTGGCACTTTAGCTACAGTTGGCTCCGGGGGTGAGCTCCCAGGAAGGAATCGCAAGCACGGGGTTTCTTTTGGAAAAACTCACTGCTCCTCAGAGGCATCTGCGGAGTGAAGCGTATCCTTGCTGGTGTGGTTTTCAGGCGGCTTGGAAGCTGCAACGCAGTTGCTTTCCGAAGGGGGGAAGCCGGGCTCCTCCCACATTCTCCAGTTTCCAACGTGACCACGCAGCACATTGAGCAGCGCTCTCTGACTGACGACTGGAGACTTTCAGCCACACTGGGCCTTTCTATGATCGCGCTTCATTGGACTCGGGGTGTTTGTTTGGCGCGCCATGAAGGGCATTATTACCCGCTGAATGACTTAGTCAGGCCTACGTGACGTTGGAACGACCCAGTGCCTCACAATTTTACCGGTTTCTCTGTAGTTTCTCTCAGGCCGGACCTACAGTGTACCTTGCGTCCCAGTAGTAGGAGAGTGACAGGTAAGAGTTGCCAGGAGGCACTTTAGGCTCAGGGATTCTTTCAGTGCACTTCGGGGGGCCTCCCCAGAGGGAGAGCCAGGTTGAACGTAATACTGGCAGAAGCGTTGCCCTGGGGCTGCCTAACACGTGTACACGGCCTGCTCCGCAAGCGAGGATCAGTTCATTGCCCTCCCGCATGCGTAGAAAGAGCTGACCCCCAACAGCCTGTTCTGTGCTACGTTGCTCGGAAAACGAGAAGGGGACTCCCAGTGCACACGCTCTCCCTCAGGAGGGAATTCATACGTGACTCTCCTAGGCCTTACGGAAAGCCGTAGAGGAGTTAAAGCACTCTGGCATCGAGTCAGGGCTCAGGGAGATGGCTGCACACAAAACCCTGCTGACAGGAAGCACTCGTGCTTACCTCGAGGCTAGGGCTCGCGTTTACTTCGCACTTTAGCTAGGGCAAGCGTGGGATGAGCTCCTAGCAAGGCCCTGGAGACCCCCTGGATTCATAGGAGAAAACGCACTTTCTTCCCGGAGGCATGCCTAAGGGTGACTAGAAGACGGGTAACAACAATGTCTTTTCAGTCAGCCTTGAGGCCGCCACTATCTACCTTTCAAGTGGGGGGAATACTGCCTTTTTCCAGGCTTCTCAACGACAAACGGGATCACCCAGCACATACACCTATCTTCTCTGACAATCCAAAGGAGACCCTTGGAACACACTTCGGCCTTCTGCGATGAAACTTCTGGATGCAGTGTGTTCTGCATGTGGTGAATGGCATAATCCTCTAAATGCCCTCAGTAGGCCTAGGTGACTCTGGATGTCCCAAGTGCCTAGCAAGGCTCAGGGTAAATCTCTCTTTCGGGCCGGACCTAAAGGCCAGTTTCCGCATCACTTAGAGAGACGTCGAGCAGGAGCCCCCAAACTGCACTGGAGGCCCCGGTGGTTTCTTTCAGGGCAGCTTAGGTTTCCTCAATGTGGCCGACACGCCTGGAGCAAAAGCCTGCCAAGAACCGCGTTCCTGAGGCCGCTTCGAAGCTGTGGCACGCTAGCCATAGAGAACACATTAGTCCCCGGCCCTTCCAACTGCATAGTGAGGGATGGTGTTCCCAGAGCTGTGTATCCCTTGATCGTGCTCAGAAGGCTTTGGGTACACCGTGTGCTTCCTTGGAAACAAGGGCCCACGTGAGAGCATTGAGTGCTGTGAGGCATACTAAAGGTAAAGGCGTCCATGGACTAAGACTTCCTGGAGACTGGTGCACCCCCTATCTCTGGCAGTGGGAAACTGTGCACCTTGCCTCGGGAACAGAGGTCACATTTAGTTGGCACTTTAGCTACAGTTGGCTCCGGGGGTGAGCTCCCAGGAAGGAATCGCAAGCACGGGGTTTCTTTTGGAAAAACTCACTGCTCCTCAGAGGCATCTGCGGAGTGAAGCGTATCCTTGCTGGTGTGGTTTTCAGGCGGCTTGGAAGCTGCAACGCAGTTGCTTTCCGAAGGGGGGAAGCCGGGCTCCTCCCACATTCTCCAGTTTCCAACGTGACCACGCAGCACATTGAGCAGCGCTCTCTGACTGACGACTGGAGACTTTCAGCCACACTGGGCCTTTCTATGATCGCGCTTCATTGGACTCGGGGTGTTTGTTTGGCGCGCCATGAAGGGCATTATTACCCGCTGAATGACTTAGTCAGGCCTACGTGACGTTGGAACGACCCAGTGCCTCACAATTTTACCGGTTTCTCTGTAGTTTCTCTCAGGCCGGACCTACAGTGTACCTTGCGTCCCAGTAGTAGGAGAGTGACAGGTAAGAGTTGCCAGGAGGCACTTTAGGCTCAGGGATTCTTTCAGTGCACTTCGGGGGGCCTCCCCAGAGGGAGAGCCAGGTTGAACGTAATACTGGCAGAAGCGTTGCCCTGGGGCTGCCTAACACGTGTACACGGCCTGCTCCGCAAGCGAGGATCAGTTCATTGCCCTCCCGCATGCGTAGAAAGAGCTGACCCCCAACAGCCTGTTCTGTGCTACGTTGCTCGGAAAACGAGAAGGGGACTCCCAGTGCACACGCTCTCCCTCAGGAGGGAATTCATACGTGACTCTCCTAGGCCTTACGGAAAGCCGTAGAGGAGTTAAAGCACTCTGGCATCGAGTCAGGGCTCAGGGAGATGGCTGCACACAAAACCCTGCTGACAGGAAGCACTCGTGCTTACCTCGAGGCTAGGGCTCGCGTTTACTTCGCACTTTAGCTAGGGCAAGCGTGGGATGAGCTCCTAGCAAGGCCCTGGAGACCCCCTGGATTCATAGGAGAAAACGCACTTTCTTCCCGGAGGCATGCCTAAGGGTGACTAGAAGACGGGTAACAACAATGTCTTTTCAGTCAGCCTTGAGGCCGCCACTATCTACCTTTCAAGTGGGGGGAATACTGCCTTTTTCCAGGCTTCTCAACGACAAACGGGATCACCCAGCACATACACCTATCTTCTCTGACAATCCAAAGGAGACCCTTGGAACACACTTCGGCCTTCTGCGATGAAACTTCTGGATGCAGTGTGTTCTGCATGTGGTGAATGGCATAATCCTCTAAATGCCCTCAGTAGGCCTAGGTGACTCTGGATGTCCCAAGTGCCTAGCAAGGCTCAGGGTAAATCTCTCTTTCGGGCCGGACCTAAAGGCCAGTTTCCGCATCACTTAGAGAGACGTCGAGCAGGAGCCCCCAAACTGCACTGGAGGCCCCGGTGGTTTCTTTCAGGGCAGCTTAGGTTTCCTCAATGTGGCCGACACGCCTGGAGCAAAAGCCTGCCAAGAACCGCGTTCCTGAGGCCGCTTCGAAGCTGTGGCACGCTAGCCATAGAGAACACATTAGTCCCCGGCCCTTCCAACTGCATAGTGAGGGATGGTGTTCCCAGAGCTGTGTATCCCTTGATCGTGCTCAGAAGGCTTTGGGTACACCGTGTGCTTCCTTGGAAACAAGGGCCCACGTGAGAGCATTGAGTGCTGTGAGGCATACTAAAGGTAAAGGCGTCCATGGACTAAGACTTCCTGGAGACTGGTGCACCCCCTATCTCTGGCAGTGGGAAACTGTGCACCTTGCCTCGGGAACAGAGGTCACATTTACTTGGCACTTTAGCTACAGTTGGCTCCGGGGGTGAGCTCCCAGGAAGGAATCGCAAGCACGGGGTTTCTTTTGGAAAAACTCACTGCTCCTCAGAGGCATCTGCGGAGTGAAGCGTATCCTTGCTGGTGTGGTTTTCAGGCGGCTTGGAAGCTGCAACGCAGTTGCTTTCCGAAGGGGGGAAGCCGGGCTCCTCCCACATTCTCCAGTTTCCAACGTGACCACGCAGCACATTGAGCAGCGCTCTCTGACTGACGACTGGAGACTTTCAGCCACACTGGGCCTTTCTATGATCGCGCTTCATTGGACTCGGGGTGTTTGTTTGGCGCGCCATGAAGGGCATTATTACCCGCTGAATGACTTAGTCAGGCCTACGTGACGTTGGAACGACCCAGTGCCTCACAATTTTACCGGTTTCTCTGTAGTTTCTCTCAGGCCGGACCTACAGTGTACCTTGCGTCCCAGTAGTAGGAGAGTGAAAGGTAAGAGTTGCCAGGCTGCACTTTAGGCTCAGGGATTCTTTCAGTGCACTTCGGGGGGCCTCCCCAGAGGGAGAGCCAGGTTGAACGTAATACTGGCAGAAGCGTTGCCCTGGGGCTGCCTAACACGTGTACACGGCCTGCTCCGCAAGCGAGGATCAGTTCATTGCCCTCCCGCATGCGTAGAAAGAGCTGACCCCCAACAGCCTGTTCTGTGCTACGTTGCTCGGAAAACGAGAAGGGGACTCCCAGTGCACACGCTCTCCCTCAGGAGGGAATTCATACGTGACTCTCCTAGGCCTTACGGAAAGCCGTAGAGGAGTTAAAGCACTCTGGCATCGAGTCAGGGCTCAGGGAGATGGCTGCACACAAAACCCTGCTGACAGGAAGCACTCGTGCTTACCTCGAGGCTAGGGCTCGCGTTTACTTCGCACTTTAGCTAGGGCAAGCGTGGGATGAGCTCCTAGCAAGGCCCTGGAGACCCCCTGGATTCATAGGAGAAAACGCACTTTCTTCCCGGAGGCATGCCTAAGGGTGACTAGAAGACGGGTAACAACAATGTCTTTTCAGTCAGCCTTGAGGCCGCCACTATCTACCTTTCAAGTGGGGGGAATACTGCCTTTTTCCAGGCTTCTCAACGACAAACGGGATCACCCAGCACATACACCTATCTTCTCTGACAATCCAAAGGAGACCCTTGGAACACACTTCGGCCTTCTGCGATGAAACTTCTGGATGCAGTGTGTTCTATATGTGGTGAATGGCATAATCCTCTAAATGCCCTCAGTAGGCCTAGGTGACTCTGGATGTCCCAAGTGCCTAGCAAGGCTCAGGGTAAATCTCTCTTTCGGGCCGGACCTAAAGGCCAGTTTCCGCATCACTTAGAGAGACGTCGAGCAGGAGCCCCCAAACTGCACTGGAGGCCCCGGTGGTTTGTTTCAGGGCAGCTTAGGTTTCCTCAATGTGGCCGACACGCCTGGAGCAAAAGCCTGCCAAGAACCGCGTTCCTGAGGCCGCTTCGAAGCTGTGGCACGCTAGCCATAGAGAACACATTAGTCCCCGGCCCTTCCAACTGCATAGTGAGGGATGGTGTTCCCAGAGCTGTGTATCCCTTGATCGTGCTCAGAAGGCTTTGGGTACACCGTGTGCTTCCTTGGAAACAAGGGCCCACGTGAGAGCATTGAGTGCTGTGAGGCATACTAAAGGTAAAGGCGTCCATGGACTAAGACTTCCTGGAGACTGGTGCACCCCCTATCTCTGGCAGTGGGAAACTGTGCACATTGCCTCGGGACCAGAGGTCACATTTAGTTGGCACTTTAGCTACAGTTGGCTCCGGGGGTGAGCTCCCAGGAAGGAATCGCAAGCACGGGGTTTCTTTTGGAAAAACTCACTGCTCCTCAGAGGCATCTGCGGAGTGAAGCGTATCCTTGCTGGTGTGGTTTTCAGGCGGCTTGGAAGCTGCAACGCAGTTGCTTTCCGAAGGGGGGAAGCCGGGCTCCTCCCACATTCTCCAGTTTCCAACGTGACCACGCAGCACATTGAGCAGCGCTCTCTGACTGATGACTGGAGACTTTCAGCCACACTGGGCCTTTCTATGATCGCGCTTCATTGGACTCGGGGTGTTTGTTTGGCGCGCCATGAAGGGCATTATTACCCGCTGAATGACTTAGTCAGGCCTACGTGACGTTGGAACGACCCAGTGCCTCACAATTTTACCGGTTTCTCTGTAGTTTCTCTCAGGCCGGACCTACAGTGTACCTTGCGTCCCAGTAGTAGGAGAGTGACAGGTAAGAGTTGCCAGGAGGCACTTTAGGCTCAGGGATTCTTTCAGTGCACTTCGGGGGGCCTCCCCAGAGGGAGAGCCAGGTTGAACGTAATACTGGCAGAAGCGTTGCCCTGGGGCTGCCTAACACGTGTACACGGCCTGCTCCGCAAGCGAGGATCAGTTCATTGCCCTCCCGCATGCGTAGAAAGAGCTGACCCCCAACAGCCTGTTCTGTGCTACGTTGCTCGGAAAACGAGAAGGGGACTCCCAGTGCACACGCTCTCCCTCAGGAGGGAATTCATACGTGACTCTCCTAGGCCTTACGGAAAGCCGTAGAGGAGTTAAAGCACTCTGGCATCGAGTCAGGGCTCAGGGAGATGGCTGCACACAAAACCCTGCTGACAGGAAGCACTCGTGCTTACCTCGAGGCTAGGGCTCGCGTTTACTTCGCACTTTAGCTAGGGCAAGCGTGGGATGAGCTCCTAGCAAGGCCCTGGAGACCCCCTGGATTCATAGGAGAAAACGCACTTTCTTCCCGGAGGCATGCCTAAGGGTGACTAGAAGACGGGTAACAACAATGTCTTTTCAGTCAGCCTTGAGGCCGCCACTATCTACCTTTCAAGTGGGGGGAATACTGCCTTTTTCCAGGCTTCTCAACGACAAACGGGATCACCCAGCACATACACCTATCTTCTCTGACAATCCAAAGGAGACCCTTGGAACACACTTCGGCCTTCTGCGATGAAACTTCTGGATGCAGTGTGTTCTATATGTGGTGAATGGCATAATCCTCTAAATGCCCTCAGTAGGCCTAGGTGACTCTGGATGTCCCAAGTGCCTAGCAAGGCTCAGGGTAAATCTCTCTTTCGGGCCGGACCTAAAGGCCAGTTTCCGCATCACTTAGAGAGACGTCGAGCAGGAGCCCCCAAACTGCACTGGAGGCCCCGGTGGTTTCTTTCAGGGCAGCTTAGGTTTCCTCAATGTGGCCGACACGCCTGGAGCAAAAGCCTGCCAAGAACCGCGTTCCTGAGGCCGCTTCGAAGCTGTGGCACGCTAGCCATAGAGAACACATTAGTCCCCGGCCCTTCCAACTGCATAGTGAGGGATGGTGTTCCCAGAGCTGTGTATCCCTTGATCGTGCTCAGAAGGCTTTGGGTACACCGTGTGCTTCCTTGGAAACAAGGGCCCACGTGAGAGCATTGAGTGCTGTGAGGCATACTAAAGGTAAAGGCGTCCATGGACTAAGACTTCCTGGAGACTGGTGCACCCCCTATCTCTGGCAGTGGGAAACTGTGCACCTTGCCTCGGGAACAGAGGTCACATTTACTTGGCACTTTAGCTACAGTTGGCTCCGGGGGTGAGCTCCCAGGAAGGAATCGCAAGCACGGGGTTTCTTTTGGAAAAACTCACTGCTCCTCAGAGGCATCTGCGGAGTGAAGCGTATCCTTGCTGGTGTGGTTTTCAGGCGGCTTGGAAGCTGCAACGCAGTTGCTTTCCGAAGGGGGGAAGCCGGGCTCCTCCCACATTCTCCAGTTTCCAACGTGACCACGCAGCACATTGAGCAGCGCTCTCTGACTGACGACTGGAGACTTTCAGCCACACTGGGCCTTTCTATGATCGCGCTTCATTGGACTCGGGGTGTTTGTTTGGCGCGCCATGAAGGGCATTATTACCCGCTGAATGACTTAGTCAGGCCTACGTGACGTTGGAACGACCCAGTGCCTCACAATTTTACCGGTTTCTCTGTAGTTTCTCTCAGGCCGGACCTACAGTGTACCTTGCGTCCCAGTAGTAGGAGAGTGAAAGGTAAGAGTTGCCAGGAGGCACTTTAGGCTCAGGGATTCTTTCAGTGCACTTCGGGGGGCCTCCCCAGAGGGAGAGCCAGGTTGAACGTAATACTGGCAGAAGCGTTGCCCTGGGGCTGCCTAACACGTGTACACGGCCTGCTCCGCAAGCGAGGATCAGTTCATTGCCCTCCCGCATGCGTAGAAAGAGCTGACCCCCAACAGCCTGTTCTGTGCTACGTTGCTCGGAAAACGAGAAGGGGACTCCCAGTGCACACGCTCTCCCTCAGGAGGGAATTCATACGTGACTCTCCTAGGCCTTACGGAAAGCCGTAGAGGAGTTAAAGCACTCTGGCATCGAGTCAGGGCTCAGGGAGATGGCTGCACACAAAACCCTGCTGACAGGAAGCACTCGTGCTTACCTCGAGGCTAGGGCTCGCGTTTACTTCGCACTTTAGCTAGGGCAAGCGTGGGATGAGCTCCTAGCAAGGCCCTGGAGACCCCCTGGATTCATAGGAGAAAACGCACTTTCTTCCCGGAGGCATGCCTAAGGGTGACTAGAAGACGGGTAACAACAATGTCTTTTCAGTCAGCCTTGAGGCCGCCACTATCTACCTTTCAAGTGGGGGGAATACTGCCTTTTTCCAGGCTTCTCAACGACAAACGGGATCACCCAGCACATACACCTATCTTCTCTGACAATCCAAAGGAGACCCTTGGAACACACTTCGGCCTTCTGCGATGAAACTTCTGGATGCAGTGTGTTCTGCATGTGGTGAATGGCATAATCCTCTAAATGCCCTCAGTAGGCCTAGGTGACTCTGGATGTCCCAAGTGCCTAGCAAGGCTCAGGGTAAATCTCTCTTTCGGGCCGGACCTAAAGGCCAGTTTCCGCATCACTTAGAGAGACGTCGAGCAGGAGCCCCCAAACTGCACTGGAGGCCCCGGTGGTTTCTTTCAGGGCAGCTTAGGTTTCCTCAATGTGGCCGACACGCCTGGAGCAAAAGCCTGCCAAGAACCGCGTTCCTGAGGCCGCTTCGAAGCTGTGGCACGCTAGCCATAGAGAACACATTAGTCCCCGGCCCTTCCAACTGCATAGTGAGGGATGGTGTTCCCAGAGCTGTGTATCCCTTGATCGTGCTCAGAAGGCTTTGGGTACACCGTGTGCTTCCTTGGAAACAAGGGCCCACGTGAGAGCATTGAGTGCTGTGAGGCATACTAAAGGTAAAGGCGTCCATGGACTAAGACTTCCTGGAGACTGGTGCACCCCCTATCTCTGGCAGTGGGAAACTGTGCACCTTGCCTCGGGAACAGAGGTCACATTTAGTTGGCACTTTAGCTACAGTTGGCTCCGGGGGTGAGCTCCCAGGAAGGAATCGCAAGCACGGGGTTTCTTTTGGAAAAACTCACTGCTCCTCAGAGGCATCTGCGGAGTGAAGCGTATCCTTGCTGGTGTGGTTTTCAGGCGGCTTGGAAGCTGCAACGCAGTTGCTTTCCGAAGGGGGGAAGCCGGGCTCCTCCCACATTCTCCAGTTTCCAACGTGACCACGCAGCACATTGAGCAGCGCTCTCTGACTGACGACTGGAGACTTTCAGCCACACTGGGCCTTTCTATGATCGCGCTTCATTGGACTCGGGGTGTTTGTTTGGCGCGCCATGAAGGGCATTATTACCCGCTGAATGACTTAGTCAGGCCTACGTGACGTTGGAACGACCCAGTGCCTCACAATTTTACCGGTTTCTCTGTAGTTTCTCTCAGGCCGGACCTACGGTGTACCTTGCGTCCCAGTAGTAGGAGAGTGAAAGGTAAGAGTTGCCAGGCTGCACTTTAGGCTCAGGGATTCTTTCAGTGCACTTCGGGGGGCCTCCCCAGAGGGAGAGCCAGGTTGAACGTAATACTGGCAGAAGCGTTGCCCTGGGGCTGCCTAACACGTGTACACGGCCTGCTCCGCAAGCGAGGATCAGTTCATTGCCCTCCCGCATGCGTAGAAAGAGCTGACCCCCAACAGCCTGTTCTGTGCTACGTTGCTCGGAAAACGAGAAGGGGACTCCCAGTGCACACGCTCTCCCTCAGGAGGGAATTCATACGTGACTCTCCTAGGCCTTACGGAAAGCCGTAGAGGAGTTAAAGCACTCTGGCATCGAGTCAGGGCTCAGGGAGATGGCTGCACACAAAACCCTGCTGACAGGAAGCACTCGTGCTTACCTCGAGGCTAGGGCTCGCGTTTACTTCGCACTTTAGCTAGGGCAAGCGTGGGATGAGCTCCTAGCAAGGCCCTGGAGACCCCCTGGATTCATAGGAGAAAACGCACTTTCTTCCCGGAGGCATGCCTAAGGGTGACTAGAAGACGGGTAACAACAATGTCTTTTCAGTCAGCCTTGAGGCCGCCACTATCTACCTTTCAAGTGGGGGGAATACTGCCTTTTTCCAGGCTTCTCAACGACAAACGGGATCACCCAGCACATACACCTATCTTCTCTGACAATCCAAAGGAGACCCTTGGAACACACTTCGGCCTTCTGCGATGAAACTTCTGGATGCAGTGTGTTCTATATGTGGTGAATGGCATAATCCTCTAAATGCCCTCAGTAGGCCTAGGTGACTCTGGATGTCCCAAGTGCCTAGCAAGGCTCAGGGTAAATCTCTCTTTCGGGCCGGACCTAAAGGCCAGTTTCCGCATCACTTAGAGAGACGTCGAGCAGGAGCCCCCAAACTGCACTGGAGGCCCCGGTGGTTTCTTTCAGGGCAGCTTAGGTTTCCTCAATGTGGCCGACACGCCTGGAGCAAAAGCCTGCCAAGAACCGCGTTCCTGAGGCCGCTTCGAAGCTGTGGCACGCTAGCCATAGAGAACACATTAGTCCCCGGCCCTTCCAACTGCATAGTGAGGGATGGTGTTCCCAGAGCTGTGTATCCCTTGATCGTGCTCAGAAGGCTTTGGGTACACCGTGTGCTTCCTTGGAAACAAGGGCCCACGTGAGAGCATTGAGTGCTGTGAGGCATACTAAAGGTAAAGGCGTCCATGGACTAAGACTTCCTGGAGACTGGTGCACCCCCTATCTCTGGCAGTGGGAAACTGTGCACCTTGCCTCGGGAACAGAGGTCACATTTAGTTGGCACTTTAGCTACAGTTGGCTCCGGGGGTGAGCTCCCAGGAAGGAATCGCAAGCACGGGGTTTCTTTTGGAAAAACTCACTGCTCCTCAGAGGCATCTGCGGAGTGAAGCGTATCCTTGCTGGTGTGGTTTTCAGGCGGCTTGGAAGCTGCAACGCAGTTGCTTTCCGAAGGGGGGAAGCCGGGCTCCTCCCACATTCTCCAGTTTCCAACGTGACCACGCAGCACATTGAGCAGCGCTCTCTGACTGATGACTGGAGACTTTCAGCCACACTGGGCCTTTCTATGATCGCGCTTCATTGGACTCGGGGTGTTTGTTTGGCGCGCCATGAAGGGCATTATTACCCGCTGAATGACTTAGTCAGGCCTACGTGACGTTGGAACGACCCAGTGCCTCACAATTTTACCGGTTTCTCTGTAGTTTCTCTCAGGCCGGACCTACAGTGTACCTTGCGTCCCAGTAGTAGGAGAGTGACAGGTAAGAGTTGCCAGGAGGCACTTTAGGCTCAGGGATTCTTTCAGTGCACTTCGGGGGGCCTCCCCAGAGGGAGAGCCAGGTTGAACGTAATACTGGCAGAAGCGTTGCCCTGGGGCTGCCTAACACGTGTACACGGCCTGCTCCGCAAGCGAGGATCAGTTCATTGCCCTCCCGCATGCGTAGAAAGAGCTGACCCCCAACAGCCTGTTCTGTGCTACGTTGCTCGGAAAACGAGAAGGGGACTCCCAGTGCACACGCTCTCCCTCAGGAGGGAATTCATACGTGACTCTCCTAGGCCTTACGGAAAGCCGTAGAGGAGTTAAAGCACTCTGGCATCGAGTCAGGGCTCAGGGAGATGGCTGCACACAAAACCCTGCTGACAGGAAGCACTCGTGCTTACCTCGAGGCTAGGGCTCGCGTTTACTTCGCACTTTAGCTAGGGCAAGCGTGGGATGAGCTCCTAGCAAGGCCCTGGAGACCCCCTGGATTCATAGGAGAAAACGCACTTTCTTCCCGGAGGCATGCCTAAGGGTGACTAGAAGACGGGTAACAACAATGTCTTTTCAGTCAGCCTTGAGGCCGCCACTATCTACCTTTCAAGTGGGGGGAATACTGCCTTTTTCCAGGCTTCTCAACGACAAACGGGATCACCCAGCACATACACCTATCTTCTCTGACAATCCAAAGGAGACCCTTGGAACACACTTCGGCCTTCTGCGATGAAACTTCTGGATGCAGTGTGTTCTGCATGTGGTGAATGGCATAATCCTCTAAATGCCCTCAGTAGGCCTAGGTGACTCTGGATGTCCCAAGTGCCTAGCAAGGCTCAGGGTAAATCTCTCTTTCGGGCCGGACCTAAAGGCCAGTTTCCGCATCACTTAGAGAGACGTCGAGCAGGAGCCCCCAAACTGCACTGGAGGCCCCGGTGGTTTCTTTCAGGGCAGCTTAGGTTTCCTCAATGTGGCCGACACGCCTGGAGCAAAAGCCTGCCAAGAACCGCGTTCCTGAGGCCGCTTCGAAGCTGTGGCACGCTAGCCATAGAGAACACATTAGTCCCCGGCCCTTCCAACTGCATAGTGAGGGATGGTGTTCCCAGAGCTGTGTATCCCTTGATCGTGCTCAGAAGGCTTTGGGTACACCGTGTGCTTCCTTGGAAACAAGGGCCCACGTGAGAGCATTGAGTGCTGTGAGGCATACTAAAGGTAAAGGCGTCCATGGACTAAGACTTCCTGGAGACTGGTGCACCCCCTATCTCTGGCAGTGGGAAACTGTGCACCTTGCCTCGGGAACAGAGGTCACATTTACTTGGCACTTTAGCTACAGTTGGCTCCGGGGGTGAGCTCCCAGGAAGGAATCGCAAGCACGGGGTTTCTTTTGGAAAAACTCACTGCTCCTCAGAGGCATCTGCGGAGTGAAGCGTATCCTTGCTGGTGTGGTTTTCAGGCGGCTTGGAAGCTGCAACGCAGTTGCTTTCCGAAGGGGGGAAGCCGGGCTCCTCCCACATTCTCCAGTTTCCAACGTGACCACGCAGCACATTGAGCAGCGCTCTCTGACTGACGACTGGAGACTTTCAGCCACACTGGGCCTTTCTATGATCGCGCTTCATTGGACTCGGGGTGTTTGTTTGGCGCGCCATGAAGGGCATTATTACCCGCTGAATGACTTAGTCAGGCCTACGTGACGTTGGAACGACCCAGTGCCTCACAATTTTACCGGTTTCTCTGTAGTTTCTCTCAGGCCGGACCTACAGTGTACCTTGCGTCCCAGTAGTAGGAGAGTGACAGGTAAGAGTTGCCAGGAGGCACTTTAGGCTCAGGGATTCTTTCAGTGCACTTCGGGGGGCCTCCCCAGAGGGAGAGCCAGGTTGAACGTAATACTGGCAGAAGCGTTGCCCTGGGGCTGCCTAACACGTGTACACGGCCTGCTCCGCAAGCGAGGATCAGTTCATTGCCCTCCCGCATGCGTAGAAAGAGCTGACCCCCAACAGCCTGTTCTGTGCTACGTTGCTCGGAAAACGAGAAGGGGACTCCCAGTGCACACGCTCTCCCTCAGGAGGGAATTCATACGTGACTCTCCTAGGCCTTACGGAAAGCCGTAGAGGAGTTAAAGCACTCTGGCATCGAGTCAGGGCTCAGGGAGATGGCTGCACACAAAACCCTGCTGACAGGAAGCACTCGTGCTTACCTCGAGGCTAGGGCTCGCGTTTACTTCGCACTTTAGCTAGGGCAAGCGTGGGATGAGCTCCTAGCAAGGCCCTGGAGACCCCCTGGATTCATAGGAGAAAACGCACTTTCTTCCCGGAGGCATGCCTAAGGGTGACTAGAAGACGGGTAACAACAATGTCTTTTCAGTCAGCCTTGAGGCCGCCACTATCTACCTTTCAAGTGGGGGGAATACTGCCTTTTTCCAGGCTTCTCAACGACAAACGGGATCACCCAGCACATACACCTATCTTCTCTGACAATCCAAAGGAGACCCTTGGAACACACTTCGGCCTTCTGCGATGAAACTTCTGGATGCAGTGTGTTCTGCATGTGGTGAATGGCATAATCCTCTAAATGCCCTCAGTAGGCCTAGGTGACTCTGGATGTCCCAAGTGCCTAGCAAGGCTCAGGGTAAATCTCTCTTTCGGGCCGGACCTAAAGGCCAGTTTCCGCATCACTTAGAGAGACGTCGAGCAGGAGCCCCCAAACTGCACTGGAGGCCCCGGTGGTTTCTTTCAGGGCAGCTTAGGTTTCCTCAATGTGGCCGACACGCCTGGAGCAAAAGCCTGCCAAGAACCGCGTTCCTGAGGCCGCTTCGAAGCTGTGGCACGCTAGCCATAGAGAACACATTAGTCCCCGGCCCTTCCAACTGCATAGTGAGGGATGGTGTTCCCAGAGCTGTGTATCCCTTGATCGTGCTCAGAAGGCTTTGGGTACACCGTGTGCTTCCTTGGAAACAAGGGCCCACGTGAGAGCATTGAGTGCTGTGAGGCATACTAAAGGTAAAGGCGTCCATGGACTAAGACTTCCTGGAGACTGGTGCACCCCCTATCTCTGGCAGTGGGAAACTGTGCACCTTGCCTCGGGAACAGAGGTCACATTTAGTTGGCACTTTAGCTACAGTTGGCTCCGGGGGTGAGCTCCCAGGAAGGAATCGCAAGCACGGGGTTTCTTTTGGAAAAACTCACTGCTCCTCAGAGGCATCTGCGGAGTGAAGCGTATCCTTGCTGGTGTGGTTTTCAGGCGGCTTGGAAGCTGCAACGCAGTTGCTTTCCGAAGGGGGGAAGCCGGGCTCCTCCCACATTCTCCAGTTTCCAACGTGACCACGCAGCACATTGAGCAGCGCTCTCTGACTGACGACTGGAGACTTTCAGCCACACTGGGCCTTTCTATGATCGCGCTTCATTGGACTCGGGGTGTTTGTTTGGCGCGCCATGAAGGGCATTATTACCCGCTGAATGACTTAGTCAGGCCTACGTGACGTTGGAACGACCCAGTGCCTCACAATTTTACCGGTTTCTCTGTAGTTTCTCTCAGGCCGGACCTACGGTGTACCTTGCGTCCCAGTAGTAGGAGAGTGAAAGGTAAGAGTTGCCAGGCTGCACTTTAGGCTCAGGGATTCTTTCAGTGCACTTCGGGGGGCCTCCCCAGAGGGAGAGCCAGGTTGAACGTAATACTGGCAGAAGCGTTGCCCTGGGGCTGCCTAACACGTGTACACGGCCTGCTCCGCAAGCGAGGATCAGTTCATTGCCCTCCCGCATGCGTAGAAAGAGCTGACCCCCAACAGCCTGTTCTGTGCTACGTTGCTCGGAAAACGAGAAGGGGACTCCCAGTGCACACGCTCTCCCTCAGGAGGGAATTCATACGTGACTCTCCTAGGCCTTACGGAAAGCCGTAGAGGAGTTAAAGCACTCTGGCATCGAGTCAGGGCTCAGGGAGATGGCTGCACACAAAACCCTGCTGACAGGAAGCACTCGTGCTTACCTCGAGGCTAGGGCTCGCGTTTACTTCGCACTTTAGCTAGGGCAAGCGTGGGATGAGCTCCTAGCAAGGCCCTGGAGACCCCCTGGATTCATAGGAGAAAACGCACTTTCTTCCCGGAGGCATGCCTAAGGGTGACTAGAAGACGGGTAACAACAATGTCTTTTCAGTCAGCCTTGAGGCCGCCACTATCTACCTTTCAAGTGGGGGGAATACTGCCTTTTTCCAGGCTTCTCAACGACAAACGGGATCACCCAGCACATACACCTATCTTCTCTGACAATCCAAAGGAGACCCTTGGAACACACTTCGGCCTTCTGCGATGAAACTTCTGGATGCAGTGTGTTCTATATGTGGTGAATGGCATAATCCTCTAAATGCCCTCAGTAGGCCTAGGTGACTCTGGATGTCCCAAGTGCCTAGCAAGGCTCAGGGTAAATCTCTCTTTCGGGCCGGACCTAAAGGCCAGTTTCCGCATCACTTAGAGAGACGTCGAGCAGGAGCCCCCAAACTGCACTGGAGGCCCCGGTGGTTTCTTTCAGGGCAGCTTAGGTTTCCTCAATGTGGCCGACACGCCTGGAGCAAAAGCCTGCCAAGAACCGCGTTCCTGAGGCCGCTTCGAAGCTGTGGCACGCTAGCCATAGAGAACACATTAGTCCCCGGCCCTTCCAACTGCATAGTGAGGGATGGTGTTCCCAGAGCTGTGTATCCCTTGATCGTGCTCAGAAGGCTTTGGGTACACCGTGTGCTTCCTTGGAAACAAGGGCCCACGTGAGAGCATTGAGTGCTGTGAGGCATACTAAAGGTAAAGGCGTCCATGGACTAAGACTTCCTGGAGACTGGTGCACCCCCTATCTCTGGCAGTGGGAAACTGTGCACCTTGCCTCGGGAACAGAGGTCACATTTAGTTGGCACTTTAGCTACAGTTGGCTCCGGGGGTGAGCTCCCAGGAAGGAATCGCAAGCACGGGGTTTCTTTTGGAAAAACTCACTGCTCCTCAGAGGCATCTGCGGAGTGAAGCGTATCCTTGCTGGTGTGGTTTTCAGGCGGCTTGGAAGCTGCAACGCAGTTGCTTTCCGAAGGGGGGAAGCCGGGCTCCTCCCACATTCTCCAGTTTCCAACGTGACCACGCAGCACATTGAGCAGCGCTCTCTGACTGATGACTGGAGACTTTCAGCCACACTGGGCCTTTCTATGATCGCGCTTCATTGGACTCGGGGTGTTTGTTTGGCGCGCCATGAAGGGCATTATTACCCGCTGAATGACTTAGTCAGGCCTACGTGACGTTGGAACGACCCAGTGCCTCACAATTTTACCGGTTTCTCTGTAGTTTCTCTCAGGCCGGACCTACAGTGTACCTTGCGTCCCAGTAGTAGGAGAGTGACAGGTAAGAGTTGCCAGGAGGCACTTTAGGCTCAGGGATTCTTTCAGTGCACTTCGGGGGGCCTCCCCAGAGGGAGAGCCAGGTTGAACGTAATACTGGCAGAAGCGTTGCCCTGGGGCTGCCTAACACGTGTACACGGCCTGCTCCGCAAGCGAGGATCAGTTCATTGCCCTCCCGCATGCGTAGAAAGAGCTGACCCCCAACAGCCTGTTCTGTGCTACGTTGCTCGGAAAACGAGAAGGGGACTCCCAGTGCACACGCTCTCCCTCAGGAGGGAATTCATACGTGACTCTCCTAGGCCTTACGGAAAGCCGTAGAGGAGTTAAAGCACTCTGGCATCGAGTCAGGGCTCAGGGAGATGGCTGCACACAAAACCCTGCTGACAGGAAGCACTCGTGCTTACCTCGAGGCTAGGGCTCGCGTTTACTTCGCACTTTAGCTAGGGCAAGCGTGGGATGAGCTCCTAGCAAGGCCCTGGAGACCCCCTGGATTCATAGGAGAAAACGCACTTTCTTCCCGGAGGCATGCCTAAGGGTGACTAGAAGACGGGTAACAACAATGTCTTTTCAGTCAGCCTTGAGGCCGCCACTATCTACCTTTCAAGTGGGGGGAATACTGCCTTTTTCCAGGCTTCTCAACGACAAACGGGATCACCCAGCACATACACCTATCTTCTCTGACAATCCAAAGGAGACCCTTGGAACACACTTCGGCCTTCTGCGATGAAACTTCTGGATGCAGTGTGTTCTGCATGTGGTGAATGGCATAATCCTCTAAATGCCCTCAGTAGGCCTAGGTGACTCTGGATGTCCCAAGTGCCTAGCAAGGCTCAGGGTAAATCTCTCTTTCGGGCCGGACCTAAAGGCCAGTTTCCGCATCACTTAGAGAGACGTCGAGCAGGAGCCCCCAAACTGCACTGGAGGCCCCGGTGGTTTCTTTCAGGGCAGCTTAGGTTTCCTCAATGTGGCCGACACGCCTGGAGCAAAAGCCTGCCAAGAACCGCGTTCCTGAGGCCGCTTCGAAGCTGTGGCACGCTAGCCATAGAGAACACATTAGTCCCCGGCCCTTCCAACTGCATAGTGAGGGATGGTGTTCCCAGAGCTGTGTATCCCTTGATCGTGCTCAGAAGGCTTTGGGTACACCGTGTGCTTCCTTGGAAACAAGGGCCCACGTGAGAGCATTGAGTGCTGTGAGGCATACTAAAGGTAAAGGCGTCCATGGACTAAGACTTCCTGGAGACTGGTGCACCCCCTATCTCTGGCAGTGGGAAACTGTGCACCTTGCCTCGGGAACAGAGGTCACATTTAGTTGGCACTTTAGCTACAGTTGGCTCCGGGGGTGAGCTCCCAGGAAGGAATCGCAAGCACGGGGTTTCTTTTGGAAAAACTCACTGCTCCTCAGAGGCATCTGCGGAGTGAAGCGTATCCTTGCTGGTGTGGTTTTCAGGCGGCTTGGAAGCTGCAACGCAGTTGCTTTCCGAAGGGGGGAAGCCGGGCTCCTCCCACATTCTCCAGTTTCCAACGTGACCACGCAGCACATTGAGCAGCGCTCTCTGACTGACGACTGGAGACTTTCAGCCACACTGGGCCTTTCTATGATCGCGCTTCATTGGACTCGGGGTGTTTGTTTGGCGCGCCATGAAGGGCATTATTACCCGCTGAATGACTTAGTCAGGCCTACGTGACGTTGGAACGACCCAGTGCCTCACAATTTTACCGGTTTCTCTGTAGTTTCTCTCAGGCCGGACCTACAGTGTACCTTGCGTCCCAGTAGTAGGAGAGTGACAGGTAAGAGTTGCCAGGAGGCACTTTAGGCTCAGGGATTCTTTCAGTGCACTTCGGGGGGCCTCCCCAGAGGGAGAGCCAGGTTGAACGTAATACTGGCAGAAGCGTTGCCCTGGGGCTGCCTAACACGTGTACACGGCCTGCTCCGCAAGCGAGGATCAGTTCATTGCCCTCCCGCATGCGTAGAAAGAGCTGACCCCCAACAGCCTGTTCTGTGCTACGTTGCTCGGAAAACGAGAAGGGGACTCCCAGTGCACACGCTCTCCCTCAGGAGGGAATTCATACGTGACTCTCCTAGGCCTTACGGAAAGCCGTAGAGGAGTTAAAGCACTCTGGCATCGAGTCAGGGCTCAGGGAGATGGCTGCACACAAAACCCTGCTGACAGGAAGCACTCGTGCTTACCTCGAGGCTAGGGCTCGCGTTTACTTCGCACTTTAGCTAGGGCAAGCGTGGGATGAGCTCCTAGCAAGGCCCTGGAGACCCCCTGGATTCATAGGAGAAAACGCACTTTCTTCCCGGAGGCATGCCTAAGGGTGACTAGAAGACGGGTAACAACAATGTCTTTTCAGTCAGCCTTGAGGCCGCCACTATCTACCTTTCAAGTGGGGGGAATACTGCCTTTTTCCAGGCTTCTCAACGACAAACGGGATCACCCAGCACATACACCTATCTTCTCTGACAATCCAAAGGAGACCCTTGGAACACACTTCGGCCTTCTGCGATGAAACTTCTGGATGCAGTGTGTTCTGCATGTGGTGAATGGCATAATCCTCTAAATGCCCTCAGTAGGCCTAGGTGACTCTGGATGTCCCAAGTGCCTAGCAAGGCTCAGGGTAAATCTCTCTTTCGGGCCGGACCTAAAGGCCAGTTTCCGCATCACTTAGAGAGACGTCGAGCAGGAGCCCCCAAACTGCACTGGAGGCCCCGGTGGTTTCTTTCAGGGCAGCTTAGGTTTCCTCAATGTGGCCGACACGCCTGGAGCAAAAGCCTGCCAAGAACCGCATTCCTGAGGCCGCTTCGAAGCTGTGGCACGCTAGCCATAGAGAACACATTAGTCCCCGGCCCTTCCAACTGCATAGTGAGGGATGGTGTTCCCAGAGCTGTGTATCCCTTGATCGTGCTCAGAAGGCTTTGGGTACACCGTGTGCTTCCTTGGAAACAAGGGCCCACGTGAGAGCATTGAGTGCTGTGAGGCATACTAAAGGTAAAGGCGTCCATGGACTAAGACTTCCTGGAGACTGGTGCACCCCCTATCTCTGGCAGTGGGAAACTGTGCACCTTGCCTCGGGAACAGAGGTCACATTTACTTGGCACTTTAGCTACAGTTGGCTCCGGGGGTGAGCTCCCAGGAAGGAATCGCAAGCACGGGGTTTCTTTTGGAAAAACTCACTGCTCCTCAGAGGCATCTGCGGAGTGAAGCGTATCCTTGCTGGTGTGGTTTTCAGGCGGCTTGGAAGCTGCAACGCAGTTGCTTTCCGAAGGGGGGAAGCCGGGCTCCTCCCACATTCTCCAGTTTCCAACGTGACCACGCAGCACATTGAGCAGCGCTCTCTGACTGACGACTGGAGACTTTCAGCCACACTGGGCCTTTCTATGATCGCGCTTCATTGGACTCGGGGTGTTTGTTTGGCGCGCCATGAAGGGCATTATTACCCGCTGAATGACTTAGTCAGGCCTACGTGACGTTGGAACGACCCAGTGCCTCACAATTTTACCGGTTTCTCTGTAGTTTCTCTCAGGCCGGACCTACAGTGTACCTTGCGTCCCAGTAGTAGGAGAGTGACAGGTAAGAGTTGCCAGGCTGCACTTTAGGCTCAGGGATTCTTTCAGTGCACTTCGGGGGGCCTCCCCAGAGGGAGAGCCAGGTTGAACGTAATACTGGCAGAAGCGTTGCCCTGGGGCTGCCTAACACGTGTACACGGCCTGCTCCGCAAGCAAGGATCAGTTCATTGCCCTCCCGCATGCGTAGAAAGAGCTGACCCCCAACAGCCTGTTCTGTGCTACGTTGCTCGGAAAACGAGAAGGGGACTCCCAGTGCACACGCTCTCCCTCAGGAGGGAATTCATACGTGACTCTCCTAGGCCTTATGGAAAGCCGTAGAGGAGTTAAAGCACTCTGGCATCGAGTCAGGGCTCAGGGAGATGGCTGCACACAAAACCCTGCTGACAGGAAGCACTCGTGCTTACCTCGAGGCTAGGGCTCGCGTTTACTTCGCACTTTAGCTAGGGAAAGCGTGGGATGAGCTCCTAGCAAGGCCCTGGAGACCCCCTGGATTCATAGGAGAAAACGCACTTTCTTCCCGGAGGCATGCCTAAGGGTGACTAGAAGACGGGTAACAACAATGTCTTTTCAGTCAGCCTTGAGACCGCCACTATCTACCTTTCAAGTGGGGGGAATACTGCCTTTTTCCAGGCTTCTCAACTACAAACAGGATCACCCAGCACATACACCTATCTTCTCTGACAATCCAAAGGAGACCCTTGGAACACACTTCGGCCTTCTGCGATGAAACTTCTGGATGCAGTGTGTTCTATATGTGGTGAATGGCATAATCCTCTAAATGCCCTCAGTAGGCCTAGGTGACTCTGGATGTCCCAAGTGCCTAGCAAGGCTCAGGGTAAATCTCTCTTTCGGGCCGGACCTAAAGGCCAGTTTCCGCATCACTTAGAGAGACGTCGAGCAGGAGCCCCCAAACTGCACTGGAGGCCCCGGTGGTTTGTTTCAGGGCAGCTTAGGTTTCCTCAATGTGGCCGACACGCCTGGAGCAAAAGCCTGCCAAGAACCGCGTTCCTGAGGCCGCTTCGAAGCTGTGGCACGCTAGCCATAGAGAACACATTAGTCCCCGGCCCTTCCAACTGCATAGTGAGGGATGGTGTTCCCAGAGCTGTGTATCCCTTGATCGTGCTCAGAAGGCTTTGGGTACACCGTGTGCTTCCTTGGAAACAAGGGCCCACGTGAGAGCATTGAGTGCTGTGAGGCATACTAAAGGTAAAGGCGTCCATGGACTAAGACTTCCTGGAGACTGGTGCACCCCCTATCTCTGGCAGTGGGAAACTGTGCACCTTGCCTCGGGAACAGAGGTCACATTTAGTTGGCACTTTAGCTACAGTTGGCTCCGGGGGTGAGCTCCCAGGAAGGAATCGCAAGCACGGGGTTTCTTTTGGAAAAACTCACTGCTCCTCAGAGGCATCTGCGGAGTGAAGCGTATCCTTGCTGGTGTGGTTTTCAGGCGGCTTGGAAGCTGCAACGCAGTTGCTTTCCGAAGGGGGGAAGCCGGGCTCCTCCCACATTCTCCAGTTTCCAACGTGACCACGCAGCACATTGAGCAGCGCTCTCTGACTGATGACTGGAGACTTTCAGCCACACTGGGCCTTTCTATGATCGCGCTTCATTGGACTCGGGGTGTTTGTTTGGCGCGCCATGAAGGGCATTATTACCCGCTGAATGACTTAGTCAGGCCTACGTGACGTTGGAACGACCCAGTGCCTCACAATTTTACCGGTTTCTCTGTAGTTTCTCTCAGGCCGGACCTACAGTGTACCTTGCGTCCCAGTAGTAGGAGAGTGACAGGTAAGAGTTGCCAGGAGGCACTTTAGGCTCAGGGATTCTTTCAGTGCACTTCGGGGGGCCTCCCCAGAGGGAGAGCCAGGTTGAACGTAATACTGGCAGAAGCGTTGCCCTGGGGCTGCCTAACACGTGTACACGGCCTGCTCCGCAAGCGAGGATCAGTTCATTGCCCTCCCGCATGCGTAGAAAGAGCTGACCCCCAACAGCCTGTTCTGTGCTACGTTGCTCGGAAAACGAGAAGGGGACTCCCAGTGCACACGCTCTCCCTCAGGAGGGAATTCATACGTGACTCTCCTAGGCCTTACGGAAAGCCGTAGAGGAGTTAAAGCACTCTGGCATCGAGTCAGGGCTCAGGGAGATGGCTGCACACAAAACCCTGCTGACAGGAAGCACTCGTGCTTACCTCGAGGCTAGGGCTCGCGTTTACTTCGCACTTTAGCTAGGGCAAGCGTGGGATGAGCTCCTAGCAAGGCCCTGGAGACCCCCTGGATTCATAGGAGAAAACGCACTTTCTTCCCGGAGGCATGCCTAAGGGTGACTAGAAGACGGGTAACAACAATGTCTTTTCAGTCAGCCTTGAGGCCGCCACTATCTACCTTTCAAGTGGGGGGAATACTGCCTTTTTACAGGCTTCTCAACGACAAACGGGATCACCCAGCACATACACCTATCTTCTCTGACAATCCAAAGGAGACCCTTGGAACACACTTCGGCCTTCTGCGATGAAACTTCTGGATGCAGTGTGTTCTGCATGTGGTGAATGGCATAATCCTCTAAATGCCCTCAGTAGGCCTAGGTGACTCTGGATGTCCCAAGTGCCTAGCAAGGCTCAGGGTAAATCTCTCTTTCGGGCCGGACCTAAAGGCCAGTTTCCGCATCACTTAGAGAGACGTCGAGCAGGAGCCCCCAAACTGCACTGGAGGCCCCGGTGGTTTCTTTCAGGGCAGCTTAGGTTTCCTCAATGTGGCCGACACGCCTGGAGCAAAAGCCTGCCAAGAACCGCGTTCCTGAGGCCGCTTCGAAGCTGTGGCACGCTAGCCATAGAGAACACATTAGTCCCCGGCCCTTCCAACTGCATAGTGAGGGATGGTGTTCCCAGAGCTGTGTATCCCTTGATCGTGCTCAGAAGGCTTTGGGTACACCGTGTGCTTCCTTGGAAACAAGGGCCCACGTGAGAGCATTGAGTGCTGTGAGGCATACTAAAGGTAAAGGCGTCCATGGACTAAGACTTCCTGGAGACTGGTGCACCCCCTATCTCTGGCAGTGGGAAACTGTGCACCTTGCCTCGGGAACAGAGGTCACATTTACTTGGCACTTTAGCTACAGTTGGCTCCGGGGGTGAGCTCCCAGGAAGGAATCGCAAGCACGGGGTTTCTTTTGGAAAAACTCACTGCTCCTCAGAGGCATCTGCGGAGTGAAGCGTATCCTTGCTGGTGTGGTTTTCAGGCGGCTTGGAAGCTGCAACGCAGTTGCTTTCCGAAGGGGGGAAGCCGGGCTCCTCCCACATTCTCCAGTTTCCAACGTGACCACGCAGCACATTGAGCAGCGCTCTCTGACTGACGACTGGAGACTTTCAGCCACACTGGGCCTTTCTATGATCGCGCTTCATTGGACTCGGGGTGTTTGTTTGGCGCGCCATGAAGGGCATTATTACCCGCTGAATGACTTAGTCAGGCCTACGTGACGTTGGAACGACCCAGTGCCTCACAATTTTACCGGTTTCTCTGTAGTTTCTCTCAGGCCGGACCTACAGTGTACCTTGCGTCCCAGTAGTAGGAGAGTGAAAGGTAAGAGTTGCCAGGCTGCACTTTAGGCTCAGGGATTCTTTCAGTGCACTTCGGGGGGCCTCCCCAGAGGGAGAGCCAGGTTGAACGTAATACTGGCAGAAGCGTTGCCCTGGGGCTGCCTAACACGTGTACACGGCCTGCTCCGCAAGCGAGGATCAGTTCATTGCCCTCCCGCATGCGTAGAAAGAGCTGACCCCCAACAGCCTGTTCTGTGCTACGTTGCTCGGAAAACGAGAAGGGGACTCCCAGTGCACACGCTCTCCCTCAGGAGGGAATTCATACGTGACTCTCCTAGGCCTTACGGAAAGCCGTAGAGGAGTTAAAGCACTCTGGCATCGAGTCAGGGCTCAGGGAGATGGCTGCACACAAAACCCTGCTGACAGGAAGCACTCGTGCTTACCTCGAGGCTAGGGCTCGCGTTTACTTCGCACTTTAGCTAGGGCAAGCGTGGGATGAGCTCCTAGCAAGGCCCTGGAGACCCCCTGGATTCATAGGAGAAAACGCACTTTCTTCCCGGAGGCATGCCTAAGGGTGACTAGAAGACGGGTAACAACAATGTCTTTTCAGTCAGCCTTGAGGCCGCCACTATCTACCTTTCAAGTGGGGGGAATACTGCCTTTTTCCAGGCTTCTCAACGACAAACGGGATCACCCAGCACATACACCTATCTTCTCTGACAATCCAAAGGAGACCCTTGGAACACACTTCGGCCTTCTGCGATGAAACTTCTGGATGCAGTGTGTTCTGCATGTGGTGAATGGCATAATCCTCTAAATGCCCTCAGTAGGCCTAGGTGACTCTGGATGTCCCAAGTGCCTAGCAAGGCTCAGGGTAAATCTCTCTTTCGGGCCGGACCTAAAGGCCAGTTTCCGCATCACTTAGAGAGACGTCGAGCAGGAGCCCCCAAACTGCACTGGAGGCCCCGGTGGTTTCTTTCAGGGCAGCTTAGGTTTCCTCAATGTGGCCGACACGCCTGGAGCAAAAGCCTGCCAAGAACCGCGTTCCTGAGGCCGCTTCGAAGCTGTGGCACGCTAGCCATAGAGAACACATTAGTCCCCGGCCCTTCCAACTGCATAGTGAGGGATGGTGTTCCCAGAGCTGTGTATCCCTTGATCGTGCTCAGAAGGCTTTGGGTACACCGTGTGCTTCCTTGGAAACAAGGGCCCACGTGAGAGCATTGAGTGCTGTGAGGCATACTAAAGGTAAAGGCGTCCATGGACTAAGACTTCCTGGAGACTGGTGCACCCCCTATCTCTGGCAGTGGGAAACTGTGCACCTTGCCTCGGGAACAGAGGTCACATTTACTTGGCACTTTAGCTACAGTTGGCTCCGGGGGTGAGCTCCCAGGAAGGAATCGCAAGCACGGGGTTTCTTTTGGAAAAACTCACTGCTCCTCAGAGGCATCTGCGGAGTGAAGCGTATCCTTGCTGGTGTGGTTTTCAGGCGGCTTGGAAGCTGCAACGCAGTTGCTTTCCGAAGGGGGGAAGCCGGGCTCCTCCCACATTCTCCAGTTTCCAACGTGACCACGCAGCACATTGAGCAGCGCTCTCTGACTGACGACTGGAGACTTTCAGCCACACTGGGCCTTTCTATGATCGCGCTTCATTGGACTCGGGGTGTTTGTTTGGCGCGCCATGAAGGGCATTATTACCCGCTGAATGACTTAGTCAGGCCTACGTGACGTTGGAACGACCCAGTGCCTCACAATTTTACCGGTTTCTCTGTAGTTTCTCTCAGGCCGGACCTACAGTGTACCTTGCGTCCCAGTAGTAGGAGAGTGAAAGGTAAGAGTTGCCAGGCTGCACTTTAGGCTCAGGGATTCTTTCAGTGCACTTCGGGGGGCCTCCCCAGAGGGAGAGCCAGGTTGAACGTAATACTGGCAGAAGCGTTGCCCTGGGGCTGCCTAACACGTGTACACGGCCTGCTCCGCAAGCGAGGATCAGTTCATTGCCCTCCCGCATGCGTAGAAAGAGCTGACCCCCAACAGCCTGTTCTGTGCTACGTTGCTCGGAAAACGAGAAGGGGACTCCCAGTGCACACGCTCTCCCTCAGGAGGGAATTCATACGTGACTCTCCTAGGCCTTACGGAAAGCCGTAGAGGAGTTAAAGCACTCTGGCATCGAGTCAGGGCTCAGGGAGATGGCTGCACACAAAACCCTGCTGACAGGAAGCACTCGTGCTTACCTCGAGGCTAGGGCTCGCGTTTACTTCGCACTTTAGCTAGGGAAAGCGTGGGATGAGCTCCTAGCAAGGCCCTGGAGACCCCCTGGATTCATAGGAGAAAACGCACTTTCTTCCCGGAGGCATGCCTAAGGGTGACTAGAAGACGGGTAACAACAATGTCTTTTCAGTCAGCCTTGAGACCGCCACTATCTACCTTTCAAGTGGGGGGAATACTGCCTTTTTCCAGGCTTCTCAACTACAAACAGGATCACCCAGCACATACACCTATCTTCTCTGACAATCCAAAGGAGACCCTTGGAACACACTTCGGCCTTCTGCGATGAAACTTCTGGATGCAGTGTGTTCTATATGTGGTGAATGGCATAATCCTCTAAATGCCCTCAGTAGGCCTAGGTGACTCTGGATGTCCCAAGTGCCTAGCAAGGCTCAGGGTAAATCTCTCTTTCGGGCCGGACCTAAAGGCCAGTTTCCGCATCACTTAGAGAGACGTCGAGCAGGAGCCCCCAAACTGCACTGGAGGCCCCGGTGGTTTCTTTCAGGGCAGCTTAGGTTTCCTCAATGTGGCCGACACGCCTGGAGCAAAAGCCTGCCAAGAACCGCGTTCCTGAGGCCGCTTCGAAGCTGTGGCACGCTAGCCATAGAGAACACATTAGTCCCCGGCCCTTCCAACTGCATAGTGAGGGATGGTGTTCCCAGAGCTGTGTATCCCTTGATCGTGCTCAGAAGGCTTTGGGTACACCGTGTGCTTCCTTGGAAACAAGGGCCCACGTGAGAGCATTGAGTGCTGTGAGGCATACTAAAGGTAAAGGCGTCCATGGACTAAGACTTCCTGGAGACTGGTGCACCCCCTATCTCTGGCAGTGGGAAACTGTGCACATTGCCTCGGGACCAGAGGTCACATTTAGTTGGCACTTTAGCTACAGTTGGCTCCGGGGGTGAGCTCCCAGGAAGGAATCGCAAGCACGGGGTTTCTTTTGGAAAAACTCACTGCTCCTCAGAGGCATCTGCGGAGTGAAGCGTATCCTTGCTGGTGTGGTTTTCAGGCGGCTTGGAAGCTGCAACGCAGTTGCTTTCCGAAGGGGGGAAGCCGGGCTCCTCCCACATTCTCCAGTTTCCAACGTGACCACGCAGCACATTGAGCAGCGCTCTCTGACTGATGACTGGAGACTTTCAGCCACACTGGGCCTTTCTATGATCGCGCTTCATTGGACTCGGGGTGTTTGTTTGGCGCGCCATGAAGGGCATTATTACCCGCTGAATGACTTAGTCAGGCCTACGTGACGTTGGAACGACCCAGTGCCTCACAATTTTACCGGTTTCTCTGTAGTTTCTCTCAGGCCGGACCTACAGTGTACCTTGCGTCCCAGTAGTAGGAGAGTGACAGGTAAGAGTTGCCAGGAGGCACTTTAGGCTCAGGGATTCTTTCAGTGCACTTCGGGGGGCCTCCCCAGAGGGAGAGCCAGGTTGAACGTAATACTGGCAGAAGCGTTGCCCTGGGGCTGCCTAACACGTGTACACGGCCTGCTCCGCAAGCGAGGATCAGTTCATTGCCCTCCCGCATGCGTAGAAAGAGCTGACCCCCAACAGCCTGTTCTGTGCTACGTTGCTCGGAAAACGAGAAGGGGACTCCCAGTGCACACGCTCTCCCTCAGGAGGGAATTCATACGTGACTCTCCTAGGCCTTACGGAAAGCCGTAGAGGAGTTAAAGCACTCTGGCATCGATTCAGGGCTCAGGGAGATGGCTGCACACAAAACCCTGCTGACAGGAAGCACTCGTGCTTACCTCGAGGCTAGGGCTCGCGTTTACTTCGCACTTTAGCTAGGGCAAGCGTGGGATGAGCTCCTAGCAGGGCCCTGGAGACCCCCTGGATTCATAGGAGAAAACGCACTTTCTTCCCGGAGGCATGCCTAAGGGTGACTAGAAGACGGGTAACAACAATGTCTTTTCAGTCAGCCTTGAGGCCGCCACTATCTACCTTTCAAGTGGGGGGAATACTGCCTTTTTCCAGGCTTCTCAACGACAAACGGGATCACCCAGCACATACACCTATCTTCTCTGACAATCCAAAGGAGACCCTTGGAACACACTTCGGCCTTCTGCGATGAAACTTCTGGATGCAGTGTGTTCTGCATGTGGTGAATGGCATAATCCTCTAAATGCCCTCAGTAGGCCTAGGTGACTCTGGATGTCCCAAGTGCCTAGCAAGGCTCAGGGTAAATCTCTCTTTCGGGCCGGACCTAAAGGCCAGTTTCCGCATCACTTAGAGAGACGTCGAGCAGGAGCCCCCAAACTGCACTGGAGGCCCCGGTGGTTTCTTTCAGGGCAGCTTAGGTTTCCTCAATGTGGCCGACACGCCTGGAGCAAAAGCCTGCCAAGAACCGCGTTCCTGAGGCCGCTTCGAAGCTGTGGCACGCTAGCCATAGAGAACACATTAGTCCCCGGCCCTTCCAACTGCATAGTGAGGGATGGTGTTCCCAGAGCTGTGTATCCCTTGATCGTGCTCAGAAGGCTTTGGGTACACCGTGTGCTTCCTTGGAAACAAGGGCCCACGTGAGAGCATTGAGTGCTGTGAGGCATACTAAAGGTAAAGGCGTCCATGGACTAAGACTTCCTGGAGACTGGTGCACCCCCTATCTCTGGCAGTGGGAAACTGTGCACCTTGCCTCGGGACCAGAGGTCACATTTAGTTGGCACTTTAGCTACAGTTGGCTCCGGGGGTGAGCTCCCAGGAAGGAATCGCAAGCACGGGGTTTCTTTTGGAAAAACTCACTGCTCCTCAGAGGCATCTGCGGAGTGAAGCGTATCCTTGCTGGTGTGGTTTTCAGGCGGCTTGGAAGCTGCAACGCAGTTGCTTTCCGAAGGGGGGAAGCCGGGCTCCTCCCACATTCTCCAGTTTCCAACGTGACCACGCAGCACATTGAGCAGCGCTCTCTGACTGATGACTGTAGACTTTCAGCCACACTGGGCCTTTCTATGATCGCGCTTCATTGGACTCGGGGTGTTTGTTTGGCGCGCCATGAAGGGCATTATTACCCGCTGAATGACTTAGTCAGGCCTACGTGACGTTGGAACGACCCAGTGCCTCACAATTTTACCGGTTTCTCTGTAGTTTCTCTCAGGCCGGACCTACAGTGTACCTTGCGTCCCAGTAGTAGGAGAGTGACAGGTAAGAGTTGCCAGGAGGCACTTTAGGCTCAGGGATTCTTTCAGTGCACTTCGGGGGGCCTCCCCAGAGGGAGAGCCAGGTTGAACGTAATACTGGCAGAAGCGTTGCCCTGGGGCTGCCTAACACGTGTACACGGCCTGCTCCGCAAGCGAGGATCAGTTCATTGCCCTCCCGCATGCGTAGAAAGAGCTGACCCCCAACAGCCTGTTCTGTGCTACGTTGCTCGGAAAACGAGAAGGGGACTCCCAGTGCACACGCTCTCCCTCAGGAGGGAATTCATACGTGACTCTCCTAGGCCTTACGGAAAGCCGTAGAGGAGTTAAAGCACTCTGGCATCGAGTCAGGGCTCAGGGAGATGGCTGCACACAAAACCCTGCTGACAGGAAGCACTCGTGCTTACCTCGAGGCTAGGGCTCGCGTTTACTTCGCACTTTAGCTAGGGCAAGCGTGGGATGAGCTCCTAGCAAGGCCCTGGAGACCCCCTGGATTCATAGGAGAAAACGCACTTTCTTCCCGGAGGCATGCCTAAGGGTGACTAGAAGACGGGTAACAACAATGTCTTTTCAGTCAGCCTTGAGGCCGCCACTATCTACCTTTCAAGTGGGGGGAATACTGCC
Source organism: Mesoplodon mirus (assembly GCF_964341445.2). Lineage (NCBI taxonomy): Eukaryota > Metazoa > Chordata > Mammalia > Artiodactyla > Ziphiidae > Mesoplodon > Mesoplodon mirus. The sequence goes on along the minus strand of NC_138976.1, from coordinate 93,364,341 downwards.
TTTTTCCAGGCTTCTCAACGACAAACGGGATCACCCAGCACATACACCTATCTTCTCTGACAATCCAAAGGAGACCCTTGGAACACACTTCGGCCTTCTGCGATGAAACTTCTGGATGCAGTGTGTTCTGCATGTGGTGAATGGCATAATCCTCTAAATGCCCTCAGTAGGCCTAGGTGACTCTGGATGTCCCAAGTGCCTAGCAAGGCTCAGGGTAAATCTCTCTTTCGGGCCGGACCTAAAGGCCAGTTTCCGCATCACTTAGAGAGACGTCGAGCAGGAGCCCCCAAACTGCACTGGAGGCCCCGGTGGTTTCTTTCAGGGCAGCTTAGGTTTCCTCAATGTGGCCGACACGCCTGGAGCAAAAGCCTGCCAAGAACCGCGTTCCTGAGGCCGCTTCGAAGCTGTGGCACGCTAGCCATAGAGAACACATTAGTCCCCGGCCCTTCCAACTGCATAGTGAGGGATGGTGTTCCCAGAGCTGTGTATCCCTTGATCGTGCTCAGAAGGCTTTGGGTACACCGTGTGCTTCCTTGGAAACAAGGGCCCACGTGAGAGCATTGAGTGCTGTGAGGCATACTAAAGGTAAAGGCGTCCATGGACTAAGACTTCCTGGAGACTGGTGCACCCCCTATCTCTGGCAGTGGGAAACTGTGCACCTTGCCTCGGGAACAGAGGTCACATTTACTTGGCACTTTAGCTACAGTTGGCTCCGGGGGTGAGCTCCCAGGAAGGAATCGCAAGCACGGGGTTTCTTTTGGAAAAACTCACTGCTCCTCAGAGGCATCTGCGGAGTGAAGCGTATCCTTGCTGGTGTGGTTTTCAGGCGGCTTGGAAGCTGCAACGCAGTTGCTTTCCGAAGGGGGGAAGCCGGGCTCCTCCCACATTCTCCAGTTTCCAACGTGACCACGCAGCACATTGAGCAGCGCTCTCTGACTGACGACTGGAGACTTTCAGCCACACTGGGCCTTTCTATGATCGCGCTTCATTGGACTCGGGGTGTTTGTTTGGCGCGCCATGAAGGGCATTATTACCCGCTGAATGACTTAGTCAGGCCTACGTGACGTTGGAACGACCCAGTGCCTCACAATTTTACCGGTTTCTCTGTAGTTTCTCTCAGGCCGGACCTACAGTGTACCTTGCGTCCCAGTAGTAGGAGAGTGAAAGGTAAGAGTTGCCAGGCTGCACTTTAGGCTCAGGGATTCTTTCAGTGCACTTCGGGGGGCCTCCCCAGAGGGAGAGCCAGGTTGAACGTAATACTGGCAGAAGCGTTGCCCTGGGGCTGCCTAACACGTGTACACGGCCTGCTCCGCAAGCGAGGATCAGTTCATTGCCCTCCCGCATGCGTAGAAAGAGCTGACCCCCAACAGCCTGTTCTGTGCTACGTTGCTCGGAAAACGAGAAGGGGACTCCCAGTGCACACGCTCTCCCTCAGGAGGGAATTCATACGTGACTCTCCTAGGCCTTACGGAAAGCCGTAGAGGAGTTAAAGCACTCTGGCATCGAGTCAGGGCTCAGGGAGATGGCTGCACACAAAACCCTGCTGACAGGAAGCACTCGTGCTTACCTCGAGGCTAGGGCTCGCGTTTACTTCGCACTTTAGCTAGGGCAAGCGTGGGATGAGCTCCTAGCAAGGCCCTGGAGACCCCCTGGATTCATAGGAGAAAACGCACTTTCTTCCCGGAGGCATGCCTAAGGGTGACTAGAAGACGGGTAACAACAATGTCTTTTCAGTCAGCCTTGAGGCCGCCACTATCTACCTTTCAAGTGGGGGGAATACTGCCTTTTTCCAGGCTTCTCAACGACAAACGGGATCACCCAGCACATACACCTATCTTCTCTGACAATCCAAAGGAGACCCTTGGAACACACTTCGGCCTTCTGCGATGAAACTTCTGGATGCAGTGTGTTCTATATGTGGTGAATGGCATAATCCTCTAAATGCCCTCAGTAGGCCTAGGTGACTCTGGATGTCCCAAGTGCCTAGCAAGGCTCAGGGTAAATCTCTCTTTCGGGCCGGACCTAAAGGCCAGTTTCCGCATCACTTAGAGAGACGTCGAGCAGGAGCCCCCAAACTGCACTGGAGGCCCCGGTGGTTTCTTTCAGGGCAGCTTAGGTTTCCTCAATGTGGCCGACACGCCTGGAGCAAAAGCCTGCCAAGAACCGCGTTCCTGAGGCCGCTTCGAAGCTGTGGCACGCTAGCCATAGAGAACACATTAGTCCCCGGCCCTTCCAACTGCATAGTGAGGGATGGTGTTCCCAGAGCTGTGTATCCCTTGATCGTGCTCAGAAGGCTTTGGGTACACCGTGTGCTTCCTTGGAAACAAGGGCCCACGTGAGAGCATTGAGTGCTGTGAGGCATACTAAAGGTAAAGGCGTCCATGGACTAAGACTTCCTGGAGACTGGTGCACCCCCTATCTCTGGCAGTGGGAAACTGTGCACATTGCCTCGGGACCAGAGGTCACATTTAGTTGGCACTTTAGCTACAGTTGGCTCCGGGGGTGAGCTCCCAGGAAGGAATCGCAAGCACGGGGTTTCTTTTGGAAAAACTCACTGCTCCTCAGAAGCATCTGCGGAGTGAAGCGTATCCTTGCTGGTGTGGTTTTCAGGCGGCTTGGAAGCTGCAACGCAGTTGCTTTCCGAAGGGGGGAAGCCGGGCTCCTCCCACATTCTCCAGTTTCCAACGTGACCACGCAGCACATTGAGCAGCGCTCTCTGACTGATGACTGGAGACTTTCAGCCACACTGGGCCTTTCTATGATCGCGCTTCATTGGACTCGGGGTGTTTGTTTGGCGCGCCATGAAGGGCATTATTACCCGCTGAATGACTTAGTCAGGCCTACGTGACGTTGGAACGACCCAGTGCCTCACAATTTTACCGGTTTCTCTGTAGTTTCTCTCAGGCCGGACCTACAGTGTACCTTGCGTCCCAGTAGTAGGAGAGTGACAGGTAAGAGTTGCCAGGAGGCACTTTAGGCTCAGGGATTCTTTCAGTGCACTTCGGGGGGCCTCCCCAGAGGGAGAGCCAGGTTGAACGTAATACTGGCAGAAGCGTTGCCCTGGGGCTGCCTAACACGTGTACACGGCCTGCTCCGCAAGCGAGGATCAGTTCATTGCCCTCCCGCATGCGTAGAAAGAGCTGACCCCCAACAGCCTGTTCTGTGCTACGTTGCTCGGAAAACGAGAAGGGGACTCCCAGTGCACACGCTCTCCCTCAGGAGGGAATTCATACGTGACTCTCCTAGGCCTTACGGAAAGCCGTAGAGGAGTTAAAGCACTCTGGCATCGAGTCAGGGCTCAGGGAGATGGCTGCACACAAAACCCTGCTGACAGGAAGCACTCGTGCTTACCTCGAGGCTAGGGCTCGCGTTTACTTCGCACTTTAGCTAGGGCAAGCGTGGGATGAGCTCCTAGCAAGGCCCTGGAGACCCCCTGGATTCATAGGAGAAAACGCACTTTCTTCCCGGAGGCATGCCTAAGGGTGACTAGAAGACGGGTAACAACAATGTCTTTTCAGTCAGCCTTGAGGCCGCCACTATCTACCTTTCAAGTGGGGGGAATACTGCCTTTTTCCAGGCTTCTCAACGACAAACGGGATCACCCAGCACATACACCTATCTTCTCTGACAATCCAAAGGAGACCCTTGGAACACACTTCGGCCTTCTGCGATGAAACTTCTGGATGCAGTGTGTTCTGCATGTGGTGAATGGCATAATCCTCTAAATGCCCTCAGTAGGCCTAGGTGACTCTGGATGTCCCAAGTGCCTAGCAAGGCTCAGGGTAAATCTCTCTTTCGGGCCGGACCTAAAGGCCAGTTTCCGCATCACTTAGAGAGACGTCGAGCAGGAGCCCCCAAACTGCACTGGAGGCCCCGGTGGTTTCTTTCAGGGCAGCTTAGGTTTCCTCAATGTGGCCGACACGCCTGGAGCAAAAGCCTGCCAAGAACCGCGTTCCTGAGGCCGCTTCGAAGCTGTGGCACGCTAGCCATAGAGAACACATTAGTCCCCGGCCCTTCCAACTGCATAGTGAGGGATGGTGTTCCCAGAGCTGTGTATCCCTTGATCGTGCTCAGAAGGCTTTGGGTACACCGTGTGCTTCCTTGGAAACAAGGGCCCACGTGAGAGCATTGAGTGCTGTGAGGCATACTAAAGGTAAAGGCGTCCATGGACTAAGACTTCCTGGAGACTGGTGCACCCCCTATCTCTGGCAGTGGGAAACTGTGCACCTTGCCTCGGGAACAGAGGTCACATTTACTTGGCACTTTAGCTACAGTTGGCTCCGGGGGTGAGCTCCCAGGAAGGAATCGCAAGCACGGGGTTTCTTTTGGAAAAACTCACTGCTCCTCAGAGGCATCTGCGGAGTGAAGCGTATCCTTGCTGGTGTGGTTTTCAGGCGGCTTGGAAGCTGCAACGCAGTTGCTTTCCGAAGGGGGGAAGCCGGGCTCCTCCCACATTCTCCAGTTTCCAACGTGACCACGCAGCACATTGAGCAGCGCTCTCTGACTGACGACTGGAGACTTTCAGCCACACTGGGCCTTTCTATGATCGCGCTTCATTGGACTCGGGGTGTTTGTTTGGCGCGCCATGAAGGGCATTATTACCCGCTGAATGACTTAGTCAGGCCTACGTGACGTTGGAACGACCCAGTGCCTCACAATTTTACCGGTTTCTCTGTAGTTTCTCTCAGGCCGGACCTACAGTGTACCTTGCGTCCCAGTAGTAGGAGAGTGAAAGGTAAGAGTTGCCAGGCTGCACTTTAGGCTCAGGGATTCTTTCAGTGCACTTCGGGGGGCCTCCCCAGAGGGAAAGCCAGGTTGAACGTAATACTGGCAGAAGCGTTGCCCTGGGGCTGCCTAACACGTGTACACGGCCTGCTCCGCAAGCGAGGATCAGTTCATTGCCCTCCCGCATGCGTAGAAAGAGCTGACCCCCAACAGCCTGTTCTGTGCTACGTTGCTCGGAAAACGAGAAGGGGACTCCCAGTGCACACGCTCTCCCTCAGGAGGGAATTCATACGTGACTCTCCTAGGCCTTACGGAAAGCCGTAGAGGAGTTAAAGCACTCTGGCATCGAGTCAGGGCTCAGGGAGATGGCTGCACACAAAACCCTGCTGACAGGAAGCACTCGTGCTTACCTCGAGGCTAGGGCTCGCGTTTACTTCGCACTTTAGCTAGGGAAAGCGTGGGATGAGCTCCTAGCAGGGCCCTGGAGACCCCCTGGATTCATAGGAGAAAACGCACTTTCTTCCCGGAGGCATGCCTAAGGGTGACTAGAAGACGGGTAACAACAATGTCTTTTCAGTCAGCCTTGAGACCGCCACTATCTACCTTTCAAGTGGGGGGAATACTGCCTTTTTCCAGGCTTCTCAACTACAAACAGGATCACCCAGCACATACACCTATCTTCTCTGACAATCCAAAGGAGACCCTTGGAACACACTTCGGCCTTCTGCGATGAAACTTCTGGATGCAGTGTGTTCTATATGTGGTGAATGGCATAATCCTCTAAATGCCCTCAGTAGGCCTAGGTGACTCTGGATGTCCCAAGTGCCTAGCAAGGCTCAGGGTAAATCTCTCTTTCGGGCCGGACCTAAAGGCCAGTTTCCGCATCACTTAGAGAGACGTCGAGCAGGAGCCCCCAAACTGCACTGGAGGCCCCGGTGGTTTCTTTCAGGGCAGCTTAGGTTTCCTCAATGTGGCCGACACGCCTGGAGCAAAAGCCTGCCAAGAACCGCGTTCCTGAGGCCGCTTCGAAGCTGTGGCACGCTAGCCATAGAGAACACATTAGTCCCCGGCCCTTCCAACTGCATAGTGAGGGATGGTGTTCCCAGAGCTGTGTATCCCTTGATCGTGCTCAGAAGGCTTTGGGTACACCGTGTGCTTCCTTGGAAACAAGGGCCCACGTGAGAGCATTGAGTGCTGTGAGGCATACTAAAGGTAAAGGCGTCCATGGACTAAGACTTCCTGGAGACTGGTGCACCCCCTATCTCTGGCAGTGGGAAACTGTGCACCTTGCCTCGGGAACAGAGGTCACATTTACTTGGCACTTTAGCTACAGTTGGCTCCGGGGGTGAGCTCCCAGGAAGGAATCGCAAGCACGGGGTTTCTTTTGGAAAAACTCACTGCTCCTCAGAGGCATCTGCGGAGTGAAGCGTATCCTTGCTGGTGTGGTTTTCAGGCGGCTTGGAAGCTGCAACGCAGTTGCTTTCCGAAGGGGGGAAGCCGGGCTCCTCCCACATTCTCCAGTTTCCAACGTGACCACGCAGCACATTGAGCAGCGCTCTCTGACTGATGACTGGAGACTTTCAGCCACACTGGGCCTTTCTATGATCGCGCTTCATTGGACTCGGGGTGTTTGTTTGGCGCGCCATGAAGGGCATTATTACCCGCTGAATGACTTAGTCAGGCCTACGTGACGTTGGAACGACCCAGTGCCTCACAATTTTACCGGTTTCTCTGTAGTTTCTCTCAGGCCGGACCTACAGTGTACCTTGCGTCCCAGTAGTAGGAGAGTGACAGGTAAGAGTTGCCAGGAGGCACTTTAGGCTCAGGGATTCTTTCAGTGCACTTCGGGGGGCCTCCCCAGAGGGAGAGCCAGGTTGAACGTAATACTGGCAGAAGCGTTGCCCTGGGGCTGCCTAACACGTGTACACGGCCTGCTCCGCAAGCGAGGATCAGTTCATTGCCCTCCCGCATGCGTAGAAAGAGCTGACCCCCAACAGCCTGTTCTGTGCTACGTTGCTCGGAAAACGAGAAGGGGACTCCCAGTGCACACGCTCTCCCTCAGGAGGGAATTCATACGTGACTCTCCTAGGCCTTACGGAAAGCCGTAGAGGAGTTAAAGCACTCTGGCATCGATTCAGGGCTCAGGGAGATGGCTGCACACAAAACCCTGCTGACAGGAAGCACTCGTGCTTACCTCGAGGCTAGGGCTCGCGTTTACTTCGCACTTTAGCTAGGGCAAGCGTGGGATGAGCTCCTAGCAGGGCCCTGGAGACCCCCTGGATTCATAGGAGAAAACGCACTTTCTTCCCGGAGGCATGCCTAAGGGTGACTAGAAGACGGGTAACAACAATGTCTTTTCAGTCAGCCTTGAGGCCGCCACTATCTACCTTTCAAGTGGGGGGAATACTGCCTTTTTCCAGGCTTCTCAACGACAAACGGGATCACCCAGCACATACACCTATCTTCTCTGACAATCCAAAGGAGACCCTTGGAACACACTTCGGCCTTCTGCGATGAAACTTCTGGATGCAGTGTGTTCTGCATGTGGTGAATGGCATAATCCTCTAAATGCCCTCAGTAGGCCTAGGTGACTCTGGATGTCCCAAGTGCCTAGCAAGGCTCAGGGTAAATCTCTCTTTCGGGCCGGACCTAAAGGCCAGTTTCCGCATCACTTAGAGAGACGTCGAGCAGGAGCCCCCAAACTGCACTGGAGGCCCCGGTGGTTTCTTTCAGGGCAGCTTAGGTTTCCTCAATGTGGCCGACACGCCTGGAGCAAAAGCCTGCCAAGAACCGCGTTCCTGAGGCCGCTTCGAAGCTGTGGCACGCTAGCCATAGAGAACACATTAGTCCCCGGCCCTTCCAACTGCATAGTGAGGGATGGTGTTCCCAGAGCTGTGTATCCCTTGATCGTGCTCAGAAGGCTTTGGGTACACCGTGTGCTTCCTTGGAAACAAGGGCCCACGTGAGAGCATTGAGTGCTGTGAGGCATACTAAAGGTAAAGGCGTCCATGGACTAAGACTTCCTGGAGACTGGTGCACCCCCTATCTCTGGCAGTGGGAAACTGTGCACCTTGCCTCGGGAACAGAGGTCACATTTACTTGGCACTTTAGCTACAGTTGGCTCCGGGGGTGAGCTCCCAGGAAGGAATCGCAAGCACGGGGTTTCTTTTGGAAAAACTCACTGCTCCTCAGAGGCATCTGCGGAGTGAAGCGTATCCTTGCTGGTGTGGTTTTCAGGCGGCTTGGAAGCTGCAACGCAGTTGCTTTCCGAAGGGGGGAAGCCGGGCTCCTCCCACATTCTCCAGTTTCCAACGTGACCACGCAGCACATTGAGCAGCGCTCTCTGACTGACGACTGGAGACTTTCAGCCACACTGGGCCTTTCTATGATCGCGCTTCATTGGACTCGGGGTGTTTGTTTGGCGCGCCATGAAGGGCATTATTACCCGCTGAATGACTTAGTCAGGCCTACGTGACGTTGGAACGACCCAGTGCCTCACAATTTTACCGGTTTCTCTGTAGTTTCTCTCAGGCCGGACCTACAGTGTACCTTGCGTCCCAGTAGTAGGAGAGTGAAAGGTAAGAGTTGCCAGGCTGCACTTTAGGCTCAGGGATTCTTTCAGTGCACTTCGGGGGGCCTCCCCAGAGGGAGAGCCAGGTTGAACGTAATACTGGCAGAAGCGTTGCCCTGGGGCTGCCTAACACGTGTACACGGCCTGCTCCGCAAGCGAGGATCAGTTCATTGCCCTCCCGCATGCGTAGAAAGAGCTGACCCCCAACAGCCTGTTCTGTGCTACGTTGCTCGGAAAACGAGAAGGGGACTCCCAGTGCACACGCTCTCCCTCAGGAGGGAATTCATACGTGACTCTCCTAGGCCTTACGGAAAGCCGTAGAGGAGTTAAAGCACTCTGGCATCGAGTCAGGGCTCAGGGAGATGGCTGCACACAAAACCCTGCTGACAGGAAGCACTCGTGCTTACCTCGAGGCTAGGGCTCGCGTTTACTTCGCACTTTAGCTAGGGCAAGCGTGGGATGAGCTCCTAGCAAGGCCCTGGAGACCCCCTGGATTCATAGGAGAAAACGCACTTTCTTCCCGGAGGCATGCCTAAGGGTGACTAGAAGACGGGTAACAACAATGTCTTTTCAGTCAGCCTTGAGGCCGCCACTATCTACCTTTCAAGTGGGGGGAATACTGCCTTTTTCCAGGCTTCTCAACGACAAACGGGATCACCCAGCACATACACCTATCTTCTCTGACAATCCAAAGGAGACCCTTGGAACACACTTCGGCCTTCTGCGATGAAACTTCTGGATGCAGTGTGTTCTATATGTGGTGAATGGCATAATCCTCTAAATGCCCTCAGTAGGCCTAGGTGACTCTGGATGTCCCAAGTGCCTAGCAAGGCTCAGGGTAAATCTCTCTTTCGGGCCGGACCTAAAGGCCAGTTTCCGCATCACTTAGAGAGATGTCGAGCAGGAGCCCCCAAACTGCACTGGAGGCCCCGGTGGTTTCTTTCAGGGCAGCTTAGGTTTCCTCAATGTGGCCGACACGCCTGGAGCAAAAGCCTGCCAAGAACCGCGTTCCTGAGGCCGCTTCGAAGCTGTGGCACGCTAGCCATAGAGAACACATTAGTCCCCGGCCCTTCCAACTGCATAGTGAGGGATGGTGTTCCCAGAGCTGTGTATCCCTTGATCGTGCTCAGAAGGCTTTGGGTACACCGTGTGCTTCCTTGGAAACAAGGGCCCACGTGAGAGCATTGAGTGCTGTGAGGCATACTAAAGGTAAAGGCGTCCATGGACTAAGACTTCCTGGAGACTGGTGCACCCCCTATCTCTGGCAGTGGGAAACTGTGCACCTTGCCTCGGGAACAGAGGTCACATTTAGTTGGCACTTTAGCTACAGTTGGCTCCGGGGGTGAGCTCCCAGGAAGGAATCGCAAGCACGGGGTTTCTTTTGGAAAAACTCACTGCTCCTCAGAGGCATCTGCGGAGTGAAGCGTATCCTTGCTGGTGTGGTTTTCAGGCGGCTTGGAAGCTGCAACGCAGTTGCTTTCCGAAGGGGGGAAGCCGGGCTCCTCCCACATTCTCCAGTTTCCAACGTGACCACGCAGCACATTGAGCAGCGCTCTCTGACTGATGACTGGAGACTTTCAGCCACACTGGGCCTTTCTATGATCGCGCTTCATTGGACTCGGGGTGTTTGTTTGGCGCGCCATGAAGGGCATTATTACCCGCTGAATGACTTAGTCAGGCCTACGTGACGTTGGAACGACCCAGTGCCTCACAATTTTACCGGTTTCTCTGTAGTTTCTCTCAGGCCGGACCTACAGTGTACCTTGCGTCCCAGTAGTAGGAGAGTGACAGGTAAGAGTTGCCAGGAGGCACTTTAGGCTCAGGGATTCTTTCAGTGCACTTCGGGGGGCCTCCCCAGAGGGAGAGCCAGGTTGAACGTAATACTGGCAGAAGCGTTGCCCTGGGGCTGCCTAACACGTGTACACGGCCTGCTCCGCAAGCGAGGATCAGTTCATTGCCCTCCCGCATGCGTAGAAAGAGCTGACCCCCAACAGCCTGTTCTGTGCTACGTTGCTCGGAAAACGAGAAGGGGACTCCCAGTGCACACGCTCTCCCTCAGGAGGGAATTCATACGTGACTCTCCTAGGCCTTACGGAAAGCCGTAGAGGAGTTAAAGCACTCTGGCATCGAGTCAGGGCTCAGGGAGATGGCTGCACACAAAACCCTGCTGACAGGAAGCACTCGTGCTTACCTCGAGGCTAGGGCTCGCGTTTACTTCGCACTTTAGCTAGGGCAAGCGTGGGATGAGCTCCTAGCAAGGCCCTGGAGAACCCCTGGATTCATAGGAGAAAACGCACTTTCTTCCCGGAGGCATGCCTAAGGGTGACTAGAAGACGGGTAACAACAATGTCTTTTCAGTCAGCCTTGAGGCCGCCACTATCTACCTTTCAAGTGGGGGGAATACTGCCTTTTTCCAGGCTTCTCAACGACAAACGGGATCACCCAGCACATACACCTATCTTCTCTGACAATCCAAAGGAGACCCTTGGAACACACTTCGGCCTTCTGCGATGAAACTTCTGGATGCAGTGTGTTCTGCATGTGGTGAATGGCATAATCCTCTAAATGCCCTCAGTAGGCCTAGGTGACTCTGGATGTCCCAAGTGCCTAGCAAGGCTCAGGGTAAATCTCTCTTTCGGGCCGGACCTAAAGGCCAGTTTCCGCATCACTTAGAGAGACGTCGAGCAGGAGCCCCCAAACTGCACTGGAGGCCCCGGTGGTTTCTTTCAGGGCAGCTTAGGTTTCCTCAATGTGGCCGACACGCCTGGAGCAAAAGCCTGCCAAGAACCGCGTTCCTGAGGCCGCTTCGAAGCTGTGGCACGCTAGCCATAGAGAACACATTAGTCCCCGGCCCTTCCAACTGCATAGTGAGGGATGGTGTTCCCAGAGCTGTGTATCCCTTGATCGTGCTCAGAAGGCTTTGGGTACACCGTGTGCTTCCTTGGAAACAAGGGCCCACGTGAGAGCATTGAGTGCTGTGAGGCATACTAAAGGTAAAGGCGTCCATGGACTAAGACTTCCTGGAGACTGGTGCACCCCCTATCTCTGGCAGTGGGAAACTGTGCACCTTGCCTCGGGAACAGAGGTCACATTTACTTGGCACTTTAGCTACAGTTGGCTCCGGGGGTGAGCTCCCAGGAAGGAATCGCAAGCACGGGGTTTCTTTTGGAAAAACTCACTGCTCCTCAGAGGCATCTGCGGAGTGAAGCGTATCCTTGCTGGTGTGGTTTTCAGGCGGCTTGGAAGCTGCAACGCAGTTGCTTTCCGAAGGGGGGAAGCCGGGCTCCTCCCACATTCTCCAGTTTCCAACGTGACCACGCAGCACATTGAGCAGCGCTCTCTGACTGACGACTGGAGACTTTCAGCCACACTGGGCCTTTCTATGATCGCGCTTCATTGGACTCGGGGTGTTTGTTTGGCGCGCCATGAAGGGCATTATTACCCGCTGAATGACTTAGTCAGGCCTACGTGACGTTGGAACGACCCAGTGCCTCACAATTTTACCGGTTTCTCTGTAGTTTCTCTCAGGCCGGACCTACAGTGTACCTTGCGTCCCAGTAGTAGGAGAGTGAAAGGTAAGAGTTGCCAGGCTGCACTTTAGGCTCAGGGATTCTTTCAGTGCACTTCGGGGGGCCTCCCCAGAGGGAGAGCCAGGTTGAACGTAATACTGGCAGAAGCGTTGCCCTGGGGCTGCCTAACACGTGTACACGGCCTGCTCCGCAAGCGAGGATCAGTTCATTGCCCTCCCGCATGCGTAGAAAGAGCTGACCCCCAACAGCCTGTTCTGTGCTACGTTGCTCGGAAAACGAGAAGGGGACTCCCAGTGCACACGCTCTCCCTCAGGAGGGAATTCATACGTGACTCTCCTAGGCCTTACGGAAAGCCGTAGAGGAGTTAAAGCACTCTGGCATCGAGTCAGGGCTCAGGGAGATGGCTGCACACAAAACCCTGCTGACAGGAAGCACTCGTGCTTACCTCGAGGCTAGGGCTCGCGTTTACTTCGCACTTTAGCTAGGGCAAGCGTGGGATGAGCTCCTAGCAAGGCCCTGGAGACCCCCTGGATTCATAGGAGAAAACGCACTTTCTTCCCGGAGGCATGCCTAAGGGTGACTAGAAGACGGGTAACAACAATGTCTTTTCAGTCAGCCTTGAGGCCGCCACTATCTACCTTTCAAGTGGGGGGAATACTGCCTTTTTCCAGGCTTCTCAACGACAAACGGGATCACCCAGCACATACACCTATCTTCTCTGACAATCCAAAGGAGACCCTTGGAACACACTTCGGCCTTCTGCGATGAAACTTCTGGATGCAGTGTGTTCTATATGTGGTGAATGGCATAATCCTCTAAATGCCCTCAGTAGGCCTAGGTGACTCTGGATGTCCCAAGTGCCTAGCAAGGCTCAGGGTAAATCTCTCTTTCGGGCCGGACCTAAAGGCCAGTTTCCGCATCACTTAGAGAGACGTCGAGCAGGAGCCCCCAAACTGCACTGGAGGCCCCGGTGGTTTCTTTCAGGGCAGCTTAGGTTTCCTCAATGTGGCCGACACGCCTGGAGCAAAAGCCTGCCAAGAACCGCGTTCCTGAGGCCGCTTCGAAGCTGTGGCACGCTAGCCATAGAGAACACATTAGTCCCCGGCCCTTCCAACTGCATAGTGAGGGATGGTGTTCCCAGAGCTGTGTATCCCTTGATCGTGCTCAGAAGGCTTTGGGTACACCGTGTGCTTCCTTGGAAACAAGGGCCCACGTGAGAGCATTGAGTGCTGTGAGGCATACTAAAGGTAAAGGCGTCCATGGACTAAGACTTCCTGGAGACTGGTGCACCCCCTATCTCTGGCAGTGGGAAACTGTGCACCTTGCCTCGGGAACAGAGGTCACATTTAGTTGGCACTTTAGCTACAGTTGGCTCCGGGGGTGAGCTCCCAGGAAGGAATCGCAAGCACGGGGTTTCTTTTGGAAAAACTCACTGCTCCTCAGAGGCATCTGCGGAGTGAAGCTTATCCTTGCTGGTGTGGTTTTCAGGCGGCTTGGAAGCTGCAACGCAGTTGCTTTCCGAAGGGGGGAAGCCGGGCTCCTCCCACATTCTCCAGTTTCCAACGTGACCACGCAGCACATTGAGCAGCGCTCTCTGACTGATGACTGGAGACTTTCAGCCACACTGGGCCTTTCTATGATCGCGCTTCATTGGACTCGGGGTGTTTGTTTGGCGCGCCATGAAGGGCATTATTACCCGCTGAATGACTTAGTCAGGCCTACGTGACGTTGGAACGACCCAGTGCCTCACAATTTTACCGGTTTCTCTGTAGTTTCTCTCAGGCCGGACCTACAGTGTACCTTGCGTCCCAGTAGTAGGAGAGTGACAGGTAAGAGTTGCCAGGAGGCACTTTAGGCTCAGGGATTCTTTCAGTGCACTTCGGGGGGCCTCCCCAGAGGGAGAGCCAGGTTGAACGTAATACTGGCAGAAGCGTTGCCCTGGGGCTGCCTAACACGTGTACACGGCCTGCTCCGCAAGCGAGGATCAGTTCATTGCCCTCCCGCATGCGTAGAAAGAGCTGACCCCCAACAGCCTGTTCTGTGCTACGTTGCTCGGAAAACGAGAAGGGGACTCCCAGTGCACACGCTCTCCCTCAGGAGGGAATTCATACGTGACTCTCCTAGGCCTTACGGAAAGCCGTAGAGGAGTTAAAGCACTCTGGCATCGAGTCAGGGCTCAGGGAGATGGCTGCACACAAAACCCTGCTGACAGGAAGCACTCGTGCTTACCTCGAGGCTAGGGCTCGCGTTTACTTCGCACTTTAGCTAGGGCAAGCGTGGGATGAGCTCCTAGCAAGGCCCTGGAGAACCCCTGGATTCATAGGAGAAAACGCACTTTCTTCCCGGAGGCATGCCTAAGGGTGACTAGAAGACGGGTAACAACAATGTCTTTTCAGTCAGCCTTGAGGCCGCCACTATCTACCTTTCAAGTGGGGGGAATACTGCCTTTTTCCAGGCTTCTCAACGACAAACGGGATCACCCAGCACATACACCTATCTTCTCTGACAATCCAAAGGAGACCCTTGGAACACACTTCGGCCTTCTGCGATGAAACTTCTGGATGCAGTGTGTTCTGCATGTGGTGAATGGCATAATCCTCTAAATGCCCTCAGTAGGCCTAGGTGACTCTGGATGTCCCAAGTGCCTAGCAAGGCTCAGGGTAAATCTCTCTTTCGGGCCGGACCTAAAGGCCAGTTTCCGCATCACTTAGAGAGACGTCGAGCAGGAGCCCCCAAACTGCACTGGAGGCCCCGGTGGTTTCTTTCAGGGCAGCTTAGGTTTCCTCAATGTGGCCGACACGCCTGGAGCAAAAGCCTGCCAAGAACCGCGTTCCTGAGGCCGCTTCGAAGCTGTGGCACGCTAGCCATAGAGAACACATTAGTCCCCGGCCCTTCCAACTGCATAGTGAGGGATGGTGTTCCCAGAGCTGTGTATCCCTTGATCGTGCTCAGAAGGCTTTGGGTACACCGTGTGCTTCCTTGGAAACAAGGGCCCACGTGAGAGCATTGAGTGCTGTGAGGCATACTAAAGGTAAAGGCGTCCATGGACTAAGACTTCCTGGAGACTGGTGCACCCCCTATCTCTGGCAGTGGGAAACTGTGCACCTTGCCTCGGGAACAGAGGTCACATTTACTTGGCACTTTAGCTACAGTTGGCTCCGGGGGTGAGCTCCCAGGAAGGAATCGCAAGCACGGGGTTTCTTTTGGAAAAACTCACTGCTCCTCAGAGGCATCTGCGGAGTGAAGCGTATCCTTGCTGGTGTGGTTTTCAGGCGGCTTGGAAGCTGCAACGCAGTTGCTTTCCGAAGGGGGGAAGCCGGGCTCCTCCCACATTCTCCAGTTTCCAACGTGACCACGCAGCACATTGAGCAGCGCTCTCTGACTGACGACTGGAGACTTTCAGCCACACTGGGCCTTTCTATGATCGCGCTTCATTGGACTCGGGGTGTTTGTTTGGCGCGCCATGAAGGGCATTATTACCCGCTGAATGACTTAGTCAGGCCTACGTGACGTTGGAACGACCCAGTGCCTCACAATTTTACCGGTTTCTCTGTAGTTTCTCTCAGGCCGGACCTACAGTGTACCTTGCGTCCCAGTAGTAGGAGAGTGAAAGGTAAGAGTTGCCAGGCTGCACTTTAGGCTCAGGGATTCTTTCAGTGCACTTCGGGGGGCCTCCCCAGAGGGAGAGCCAGGTTGAACGTAATACTGGCAGAAGCGTTGCCCTGGGGCTGCCTAACACGTGTACACGGCCTGCTCCGCAAGCGAGGATCAGTTCATTGCCCTCCCGCATGCGTAGAAAGAGCTGACCCCCAACAGCCTGTTCTGTGCTACGTTGCTCGGAAAACGAGAAGGGGACTCCCAGTGCACACGCTCTCCCTCAGGAGGGAATTCATACGTGACTCTCCTAGGCCTTACGGAAAGCCGTAGAGGAGTTAAAGCACTCTGGCATCGAGTCAGGGCTCAGGGAGATGGCTGCACACAAAACCCTGCTGACAGGAAGCACTCGTGCTTACCTCGAGGCTAGGGCTCGCGTTTACTTCGCACTTTAGCTAGGGCAAGCGTGGGATGAGCTCCTAGCAAGGCCCTGGAGACCCCCTGGATTCATAGGAGAAAACGCACTTTCTTCCCGGAGGCATGCCTAAGGGTGACTAGAAGACGGGTAACAACAATGTCTTTTCAGTCAGCCTTGAGACCGCCACTATCTACCTTTCAAGTGGGGGGAATACTGCCTTTTTCCAGGCTTCTCAACGACAAACGGGATCACCCAGCACATACACCTATCTTCTCTGACAATCCAAAGGAGACCCTTGGAACACACTTCGGCCTTCTGCGATGAAACTTCTGGATGCAGTGTGTTCTATATGTGGTGAATGGCATAATCCTCTAAATGCCCTCAGTAGGCCTAGGTGACTCTGGATGTCCCAAGTGCCTAGCAAGGCTCAGGGTAAATCTCTCTTTCGGGCCGGACCTAAAGGCCAGTTTCCGCATCACTTAGAGAGACGTCGAGCAGGAGCCCCCAAACTGCACTGGAGGCCCCGGTGGTTTCTTTCAGGGCAGCTTAGGTTTCCTCAATGTGGCCGACACGCCTGGAGCAAAAGCCTGCCAAGAACCGCGTTCCTGAGGCCGCTTCGAAGCTGTGGCACGCTAGCCATAGAGAACACATTAGTCCCCGGCCCTTCCAACTGCATAGTGAGGGATGGTGTTCCCAGAGCTGTGTATCCCTTGATCGTGCTCAGAAGGCTTTGGGTACACCGTGTGCTTCCTTGGAAACAAGGGCCCACGTGAGAGCATTGAGTGCTGTGAGGCATACTAAAGGTAAAGGCGTCCATGGACTAAGACTTCCTGGAGACTGGTGCACCCCCTATCTCTGGCAGTGGGAAACTGTGCACCTTGCCTCGGGAACAGAGGTCACATTTAGTTGGCACTTTAGCTACAGTTGGCTCCGGGGGTGAGCTCCCAGGAAGGAATCGCAAGCACGGGGTTTCTTTTGGAAAAACTCACTGCTCCTCAGAGGCATCTGCGGAGTGAAGCTTATCCTTGCTGGTGTGGTTTTCAGGCGGCTTGGAAGCTGCAACGCAGTTGCTTTCCGAAGGGGGGAAGCCGGGCTCCTCCCACATTCTCCAGTTTCCAACGTGACCACGCAGCACATTGAGCAGCGCTCTCTGACTGATGACTGGAGACTTTCAGCCACACTGGGCCTTTCTATGATCGCGCTTCATTGGACTCGGGGTGTTTGTTTGGCGCGCCATGAAGGGCATTATTACCCGCTGAATGACTTAGTCAGGCCTACGTGACGTTGGAACGACCCAGTGCCTCACAATTTTACCGGTTTCTCTGTAGTTTCTCTCAGGCCGGACCTACAGTGTACCTTGCGTCCCAGTAGTAGGAGAGTGACAGGTAAGAGTTGCCAGGAGGCACTTTAGGCTCAGGGATTCTTTCAGTGCACTTCGGGGGGCCTCCCCAGAGGGAGAGCCAGGTTGAACGTAATACTGGCAGAAGCGTTGCCCTGGGGCTGCCTAACACGTGTACACGGCCTGCTCCGCAAGCGAGGATCAGTTCATTGCCCTCCCGCATGCGTAGAAAGAGCTGACCCCCAACAGCCTGTTCTGTGCTACGTTGCTCGGAAAACGAGAAGGGGACTCCCAGTGCACACGCTCTCCCTCAGGAGGGAATTCATACGTGACTCTCCTAGGCCTTACGGAAAGCCGTAGAGGAGTTAAAGCACTCTGGCATCGAGTCAGGGCTCAGGGAGATGGCTGCACACAAAACCCTGCTGACAGGAAGCACTCGTGCTTACCTCGAGGCTAGGGCTCGCGTTTACTTCGCACTTTAGCTAGGGCAAGCGTGGGATGAGCTCCTAGCAAGGCCCTGGAGAACCCCTGGATTCATAGGAGAAAACGCACTTTCTTCCCGGAGGCATGCCTAAGGGTGACTAGAAGACGGGTAACAACAATGTCTTTTCAGTCAGCCTTGAGGCCGCCACTATCTACCTTTCAAGTGGGGGGAATACTGCCTTTTTCCAGGCTTCTCAACGACAAACGGGATCACCCAGCACATACACCTATCTTCTCTGACAATCCAAAGGAGACCCTTGGAACACACTTCGGCCTTCTGCGATGAAACTTCTGGATGCAGTGTGTTCTGCATGTGGTGAATGGCATAATCCTCTAAATGCCCTCAGTAGGCCTAGGTGACTCTGGATGTCCCAAGTGCCTAGCAAGGCTCAGGGTAAATCTCTCTTTCGGGCCGGACCTAAAGGCCAGTTTCCGCATCACTTAGAGAGACGTCGAGCAGGAGCCCCCAAACTGCACTGGAGGCCCCGGTGGTTTCTTTCAGGGCAGCTTAGGTTTCCTCAATGTGGCCGACACGCCTGGAGCAAAAGCCTGCCAAGAACCGCGTTCCTGAGGCCGCTTCGAAGCTGTGGCACGCTAGCCATAGAGAACACATTAGTCCCCGGCCCTTCCAACTGCATAGTGAGGGATGGTGTTCCCAGAGCTGTGTATCCCTTGATCGTGCTCAGAAGGCTTTGGGTACACCGTGTGCTTCCTTGGAAACAAGGGCCCACGTGAGAGCATTGAGTGCTGTGAGGCATACTAAAGGTAAAGGCGTCCATGGACTAAGACTTCCTGGAGACTGGTGCACCCCCTATCTCTGGCAGTGGGAAACTGTGCACCTTGCCTCGGGAACAGAGGTCACATTTACTTGGCACTTTAGCTACAGTTGGCTCCGGGGGTGAGCTCCCAGGAAGGAATCGCAAGCACGGGGTTTCTTTTGGAAAAACTCACTGCTCCTCAGAGGCATCTGCGGAGTGAAGCGTATCCTTGCTGGTGTGGTTTTCAGGCGGCTTGGAAGCTGCAACGCAGTTGCTTTCCGAAGGGGGGAAGCCGGGCTCCTCCCACATTCTCCAGTTTCCAACGTGACCACGCAGCACATTGAGCAGCGCTCTCTGACTGACGACTGGAGACTTTCAGCCACACTGGGCCTTTCTATGATCGCGCTTCATTGGACTCGGGGTGTTTGTTTGGCGCGCCATGAAGGGCATTATTACCCGCTGAATGACTTAGTCAGGCCTACGTGACGTTGGAACGACCCAGTGCCTCACAATTTTACCGGTTTCTCTGTAGTTTCTCTCAGGCCGGACCTACAGTGTACCTTGCGTCCCAGTAGTAGGAGAGTGAAAGGTAAGAGTTGCCAGGCTGCACTTTAGGCTCAGGGATTCTTTCAGTGCACTTCGGGGGGCCTCCCCAGAGGGAGAGCCAGGTTGAACGTAATACTGGCAGAAGCGTTGCCCTGGGGCTGCCTAACACGTGTACACGGCCTGCTCCGCAAGCGAGGATCAGTTCATTGCCCTCCCGCATGCGTAGAAAGAGCTGACCCCCAACAGCCTGTTCTGTGCTACGTTGCTCGGAAAACGAGAAGGGGACTCCCAGTGCACACGCTCTCCCTCAGGAGGGAATTCATACGTGACTCTCCTAGGCCTTACGGAAAGCCGTAGAGGAGTTAAAGCACTCTGGCATCGAGTCAGGGCTCAGGGAGATGGCTGCACACAAAACCCTGCTGACAGGAAGCACTCGTGCTTACCTCGAGGCTAGGGCTCGCGTTTACTTCGCACTTTAGCTAGGGCAAGCGTGGGATGAGCTCCTAGCAAGGCCCTGGAGACCCCCTGGATTCATAGGAGAAAACGCACTTTCTTCCCGGAGGCATGCCTAAGGGTGACTAGAAGACGGGTAACAACAATGTCTTTTCAGTCAGCCTTGAGACCGCCACTATCTACCTTTCAAGTGGGGGGAATACTGCCTTTTTCCAGGCTTCTCAACGACAAACGGGATCACCCAGCACATACACCTATCTTCTCTGACAATCCAAAGGAGACCCTTGGAACACACTTCGGCCTTCTGCGATGAAACTTCTGGATGCAGTGTGTTCTATATGTGGTGAATGGCATAATCCTCTAAATGCCCTCAGTAGGCCTAGGTGACTCTGGATGTCCCAAGTGCCTAGCAAGGCTCAGGGTAAATCTCTCTTTCGGGCCGGACCTAAAGGCCAGTTTCCGCATCACTTAGAGAGACGTCGAGCAGGAGCCCCCAAACTGCACTGGAGGCCCCGGTGGTTTCTTTCAGGGCAGCTTAGGTTTCCTCAATGTGGCCGACACGCCTGGAGCAAAAGCCTGCCAAGAACCGCGTTCCTGAGGCCGCTTCGAAGCTGTGGCACGCTAGCCATAGAGAACACATTAGTCCCCGGCCCTTCCAACTGCATAGTGAGGGATGGTGTTCCCAGAGCTGTGTATCCCTTGATCGTGCTCAGAAGGCTTTGGGTACACCGTGTGCTTCCTTGGAAACAAGGGCCCACGTGAGAGCATTGAGTGCTGTGAGGCATACTAAAGGTAAAGGCGTCCATGGACTAAGACTTCCTGGAGACTGGTGCACCCCCTATCTCTGGCAGTGGGAAACTGTGCACCTTGCCTCGGGAACAGAGGTCACATTTAGTTGGCACTTTAGCTACAGTTGGCTCCGGGGGTGAGCTCCCAGGAAGGAATCGCAAGCACGGGGTTTCTTTTGGAAAAACTCACTGCTCCTCAGAGGCATCTGCGGAGTGAAGCTTATCCTTGCTGGTGTGGTTTTCAGGCGGCTTGGAAGCTGCAACGCAGTTGCTTTCCGAAGGGGGGAAGCCGGGCTCCTCCCACATTCTCCAGTTTCCAACGTGACCACGCAGCACATTGAGCAGCGCTCTCTGACTGATGACTGGAGACTTTCAGCCACACTGGGCCTTTCTATGATCGCGCTTCATTGGACTCGGGGTGTTTGTTTGGCGCGCCATGAAGGGCATTATTACCCGCTGAATGACTTAGTCAGGCCTACGTGACGTTGGAACGACCCAGTGCCTCACAATTTTACCGGTTTCTCTGTAGTTTCTCTCAGGCCGGACCTACAGTGTACCTTGCGTCCCAGTAGTAGGAGAGTGACAGGTAAGAGTTGCCAGGAGGCACTTTAGGCTCAGGGATTCTTTCAGTGCACTTCGGGGGGCCTCCCCAGAGGGAGAGCCAGGTTGAACGTAATACTGGCAGAAGCGTTGCCCTGGGGCTGCCTAACACGTGTACACGGCCTGCTCCGCAAGCGAGGATCAGTTCATTGCCCTCCCGCATGCGTAGAAAGAGCTGACCCCCAACAGCCTGTTCTGTGCTACGTTGCTCGGAAAACGAGAAGGGGACTCCCAGTGCACACGCTCTCCCTCAGGAGGGAATTCATACGTGACTCTCCTAGGCCTTACGGAAAGCCGTAGAGGAGTTAAAGCACTCTGGCATCGAGTCAGGGCTCAGGGAGATGGCTGCACACAAAACCCTGCTGACAGGAAGCACTCGTGCTTACCTCGAGGCTAGGGCTCGCGTTTACTTCGCACTTTAGCTAGGGCAAGCGTGGGATGAGCTCCTAGCAAGGCCCTGGAGAACCCCTGGATTCATAGGAGAAAACGCACTTTCTTCCCGGAGGCATGCCTAAGGGTGACTAGAAGACGGGTAACAACAATGTCTTTTCAGTCAGCCTTGAGGCCGCCACTATCTACCTTTCAAGTGGGGGGAATACTGCCTTTTTCCAGGCTTCTCAACGACAAACGGGATCACCCAGCACATACACCTATCTTCTCTGACAATCCAAAGGAGACCCTTGGAACACACTTCGGCCTTCTGCGATGAAACTTCTGGATGCAGTGTGTTCTGCATGTGGTGAATGGCATAATCCTCTAAATGCCCTCAGTAGGCCTAGGTGACTCTGGATGTCCCAAGTGCCTAGCAAGGCTCAGGGTAAATCTCTCTTTCGGGCCGGACCTAAAGGCCAGTTTCCGCATCACTTAGAGAGACGTCGAGCAGGAGCCCCCAAACTGCACTGGAGGCCCCGGTGGTTTCTTTCAGGGCAGCTTAGGTTTCCTCAATGTGGCCGACACGCCTGGAGCAAAAGCCTGCCAAGAACCGCGTTCCTGAGGCCGCTTCGAAGCTGTGGCACGCTAGCCATAGAGAACACATTAGTCCCCGGCCCTTCCAACTGCATAGTGAGGGATGGTGTTCCCAGAGCTGTGTATCCCTTGATCGTGCTCAGAAGGCTTTGGGTACACCGTGTGCTTCCTTGGAAACAAGGGCCCACGTGAGAGCATTGAGTGCTGTGAGGCATACTAAAGGTAAAGGCGTCCATGGACTAAGACTTCCTGGAGACTGGTGCACCCCCTATCTCTGGCAGTGGGAAACTGTGCACCTTGCCTCGGGAACAGAGGTCACATTTACTTGGCACTTTAGCTACAGTTGGCTCCGGGGGTGAGCTCCCAGGAAGGAATCGCAAGCACGGGGTTTCTTTTGGAAAAACTCACTGCTCCTCAGAGGCATCTGCGGAGTGAAGCGTATCCTTGCTGGTGTGGTTTTCAGGCGGCTTGGAAGCTGCAACGCAGTTGCTTTCCGAAGGGGGGAAGCCGGGCTCCTCCCACATTCTCCAGTTTCCAACGTGACCACGCAGCACATTGAGCAGCGCTCTCTGACTGACGACTGGAGACTTTCAGCCACACTGGGCCTTTCTATGATCGCGCTTCATTGGACTCGGGGTGTTTGTTTGGCGCGCCATGAAGGGCATTATTACCCGCTGAATGACTTAGTCAGGCCTACGTGACGTTGGAACGACCCAGTGCCTCACAATTTTACCGGTTTCTCTGTAGTTTCTCTCAGGCCGGACCTACAGTGTACCTTGCGTCCCAGTAGTAGGAGAGTGACAGGTAAGAGTTGCCAGGAGGCACTTTAGGCTCAGGGATTCTTTCAGTGCACTTCGGGGGGCCTCCCCAGAGGGAGAGCCAGGTTGAACGTAATACTGGCAGAAGCGTTGCCCTGGGGCTGCCTAACACGTGTACACGGCCTGCTCCGCAAGCGAGGATCAGTTCATTGCCCTCCCGCATGCGTAGAAAGAGCTGACCCCCAACAGCCTGTTCTGTGCTACGTTGCTCGGAAAACGAGAAGGGGACTCCCAGTGCACACGCTCTCCCTCAGGAGGGAATTCATACGTGACTCTCCTAGGCCTTACGGAAAGCCGTAGAGGAGTTAAAGCACTCTGGCATCGAGTCAGGGCTCAGGGAGATGGCTGCACACAAAACCCTGCTGACAGGAAGCACTCGTGCTTACCTCGAGGCTAGGGCTCGCGTTTACTTCGCACTTTAGCTAGGGCAAGCGTGGGATGAGCTCCTAGCAAGGCCCTGGAGACCCCCTGGATTCATAGGAGAAAACGCACTTTCTTCCCGGAGGCATGCCTAAGGGTGACTAGAAGACGGGTAACAACAATGTCTTTTCAGTCAGCCTTGAGGCCGCCACTATCTACCTTTCAAGTGGGGGGAATACTGGCTTTTTCCAGGCTTCTCAATGACAAACGGGATCACCCAGCACATACACCTATCTTCTCTGACAATCCAAAGGAGACCCTTGGAACACACTTCGGCCTTCTGCGATGAAACTTCTGGATGCAGTGTGTTCTATATGTGGTGAATGGCATAATCCTCTAAATGCCCTCAGTAGGCCTAGGTGACTCTGGATGTCCCAAGTGCCTAGCAAGGCTCAGGGTAAATCTCTCTTTCGGGCCGGACCTAAAGGCCAGTTTCCGCATCACTTAGAGAGACGTCGAGCAGGAGCCCCCAAACTGCACTGGAGGCCCCGGTGGTTTCTTTCAGGGCAGCTTAGGTTTCCTCAATGTGGCCGACACGCCTGGAGCAAAAGCCTGCCAAGAACCGCGTTCCTGAGGCCGCTTCGAAGCTGTGGCACGCTAGCCATAGAGAACACATTAGTCCCCGGCCCTTCCAACTGCATAGTGAGGGATGGTGTTCCCAGAGCTGTGTATCCCTTGATCGTGCTCAGAAGGCTTTGGGTACACCGTGTGCTTCCTTGGAAACAAGGGCCCACGTGAGAGCATTGAGTGCTGTGAGGCATACTAAAGGTAAAGGCGTCCATGGACTAAGACTTCCTGGAGACTGGTGCACCCCCTATCTCTGGCAGTGGGAAACTGTGCACCTTGCCTCGGGAACAGAGGTCACATTTACTTGGCACTTTAGCTACAGTTGGCTCCGGGGGTGAGCTCCCAGGAAGGAATCGCAAGCACGGGGTTTCTTTTGGAAAAACTCACTGCTCCTCAGAGGCATCTGCGGAGTGAAGCGTATCCTTGCTGGTGTGGTTTTCAGGCGGCTTGGAAGCTGCAACGCAGTTGCTTTCCGAAGGGGGGAAGCCGGGCTCCTCCCACATTCTCCAGTTTCCAACGTGACCACGCAGCACATTGAGCAGCGCTCTCTGACTGACGACTGGAGACTTTCAGCCACACTGGGCCTTTCTATGATCGCGCTTCATTGGACTCGGGGTGTTTGTTTGGCGCGCCATGAAGGGCATTATTACCCGCTGAATGACTTAGTCAGGCCTACGTGACGTTGGAACGACCCAGTGCCTCACAATTTTACCGGTTTCTCTGTAGTTTCTCTCAGGCCGGACCTACAGTGTACCTTGCGTCCCAGTAGTAGGAGAGTGAAAGGTAAGAGTTGCCAGGCTGCACTTTAGGCTCAGGGATTCTTTCAGTGCACTTCGGGGGGCCTCCCCAGAGGGAGAGCCAGGTTGAACGTAATACTGGCAGAAGCGTTGCCCTGGGGCTGCCTAACACGTGTACACGGCCTGCTCCGCAAGCGAGGATCAGTTCATTGCCCTCCCGCATGCGTAGAAAGAGCTGACCCCCAACAGCCTGTTCTGTGCTACGTTGCTCGGAAAACGAGAAGGGGACTCCCAGTGCACACGCTCTCCCTCAGGAGGGAATTCATACGTGACTCTCCTAGGCCTTACGGAAAGCCGTAGAGGAGTTAAAGCACTCTGGCATCGAGTCAGGGCTCAGGGAGATGGCTGCACACAAAACCCTGCTGACAGGAAGCACTCGTGCTTACCTCGAGGCTAGGGCTCGCGTTTACTTCGCACTTTAGCTAGGGAAAGCGTGGGATGAGCTCCTAGCAAGGCCCTGGAGACCCCCTGGATTCATAGGAGAAAACGCACTTTCTTCCCGGAGGCATGCCTAAGGGTGACTAGAAGACGGGTAACAACAATGTCTTTTCAGTCAGCCTTGAGACCGCCACTATCTACCTTTCAAGTGGGGGGAATACTGCCTTTTTCCAGGCTTCTCAACGACAAACGGGATCACCCAGCACATACACCTATCTTCTCTGACAATCCAAAGGAGACCCTTGGAACACACTTCGGCCTTCTGCGATGAAACTTCTGGATGCAGTGTGTTCTATATGTGGTGAATGGCATAATCCTCTAAATGCCCTCAGTAGGCCTAGGTGACTCTGGATGTCCCAAGTGCCTAGCAAGGCTCAGGGTAAATCTCTCTTTCGGGCCGGACCTAAAGGCCAGTTTCCGCATCACTTAGAGAGACGTCGAGCAGGAGCCCCCAAACTGCACTGGAGGCCCCGGTGGTTTCTTTCAGGGCAGCTTAGGTTTCCTCAATGTGGCCGACACGCCTGGAGCAAAAGCCTGCCAAGAACCGCGTTCCTGAGGCCGCTTCGAAGCTGTGGCACGCTAGCCATAGAGAACACATTAGTCCCCGGCCCTTCCAACTGCATAGTGAGGGATGGTGTTCCCAGAGCTGTGTATCCCTTGATCGTGCTCAGAAGGCTTTGGGTACACCGTGTGCTTCCTTGGAAACAAGGGCCCACGTGAGAGCATTGAGTGCTGTGAGGCATACTAAAGGTAAAGGCGTCCATGGACTAAGACTTCCTGGAGACTGGTGCACCCCCTATCTCTGGCAGTGGGAAACTGTGCACCTTGCCTCGGGAACAGAGGTCACATTTAGTTGGCACTTTAGCTACAGTTGGCTCCGGGGGTGAGCTCCCAGGAAGGAATCGCAAGCACGGGGTTTCTTTTGGAAAAACTCACTGCTCCTCAGAGGCATCTGCGGAGTGAAGCTTATCCTTGCTGGTGTGGTTTTCAGGCGGCTTGGAAGCTGCAACGCAGTTGCTTTCCGAAGGGGGGAAGCCGGGCTCCTCCCACATTCTCCAGTTTCCAACGTGACCACGCAGCACATTGAGCAGCGCTCTCTGACTGATGACTGGAGACTTTCAGCCACACTGGGCCTTTCTATGATCGCGCTTCATTGGACTCGGGGTGTTTGTTTGGCGCGCCATGAAGGGCATTATTACCCGCTGAATGACTTAGTCAGGCCTACGTGACGTTGGAACGACCCAGTGCCTCACAATTTTACCGGTTTCTCTGTAGTTTCTCTCAGGCCGGACCTACAGTGTACCTTGCGTCCCAGTAGTAGGAGAGTGACAGGTAAGAGTTGCCAGGAGGCACTTTAGGCTCAGGGATTCTTTCAGTGCACTTCGGGGGGCCTCCCCAGAGGGAGAGCCAGGTTGAACGTAATACTGGCAGAAGCGTTGCCCTGGGGCTGCCTAACACGTGTACACGGCCTGCTCCGCAAGCGAGGATCAGTTCATTGCCCTCCCGCATGCGTAGAAAGAGCTGACCCCCAACAGCCTGTTCTGTGCTACGTTGCTCGGAAAACGAGAAGGGGACTCCCAGTGCACACGCTCTCCCTCAGGAGGGAATTCATACGTGACTCTCCTAGGCCTTACGGAAAGCCGTAGAGGAGTTAAAGCACTCTGGCATCGAGTCAGGGCTCAGGGAGATGGCTGCACACAAAACCCTGCTGACAGGAAGCACTCGTGCTTACCTCGAGGCTAGGGCTCGCGTTTACTTCGCACTTTAGCTAGGGCAAGCGTGGGATGAGCTCCTAGCAAGGCCCTGGAGAACCCCTGGATTCATAGGAGAAAACGCACTTTCTTCCCGGAGGCATGCCTAAGGGTGACTAGAAGACGGGTAACAACAATGTCTTTTCAGTCAGCCTTGAGGCCGCCACTATCTACCTTTCAAGTGGGGGGAATACTGCCTTTTTCCAGGCTTCTCAACGACAAACGGGATCACCCAGCACATACACCTATCTTCTCTGACAATCCAAAGGAGACCCTTGGAACACACTTCGGCCTTCTGCGATGAAACTTCTGGATGCAGTGTGTTCTGCATGTGGTGAATGGCATAATCCTCTAAATGCCCTCAGTAGGCCTAGGTGACTCTGGATGTCCCAAGTGCCTAGCAAGGCTCAGGGTAAATCTCTCTTTCGGGCCGGACCTAAAGGCCAGTTTCCGCATCACTTAGAGAGACGTCGAGCAGGAGCCCCCAAACTGCACTGGAGGCCCCGGTGGTTTCTTTCAGGGCAGCTTAGGTTTCCTCAATGTGGCCGACACGCCTGGAGCAAAAGCCTGCCAAGAACCGCGTTCCTGAGGCCGCTTCGAAGCTGTGGCACGCTAGCCATAGAGAACACATTAGTCCCCGGCCCTTCCAACTGCATAGTGAGGGATGGTGTTCCCAGAGCTGTGTATCCCTTGATCGTGCTCAGAAGGCTTTGGGTACACCGTGTGCTTCCTTGGAAACAAGGGCCCACGTGAGAGCATTGAGTGCTGTGAGGCATACTAAAGGTAAAGGCGTCCATGGACTAAGACTTCCTGGAGACTGGTGCACCCCCTATCTCTGGCAGTGGGAAACTGTGCACCTTGCCTCGGGAACAGAGGTCACATTTACTTGGCACTTTAGCTACAGTTGGCTCCGGGGGTGAGCTCCCAGGAAGGAATCGCAAGCACGGGGTTTCTTTTGGAAAAACTCACTGCTCCTCAGAGGCATCTGCGGAGTGAAGCGTATCCTTGCTGGTGTGGTTTTCAGGCGGCTTGGAAGCTGCAACGCAGTTGCTTTCCGAAGGGGGGAAGCCGGGCTCCTCCCACATTCTCCAGTTTCCAACGTGACCACGCAGCACATTGAGCAGCGCTCTCTGACTGACGACTGGAGACTTTCAGCCACACTGGGCCTTTCTATGATCGCGCTTCATTGGACTCGGGGTGTTTGTTTGGCGCGCCATGAAGGGCATTATTACCCGCTGAATGACTTAGTCAGGCCTACGTGACGTTGGAACGACCCAGTGCCTCACAATTTTACCGGTTTCTCTGTAGTTTCTCTCAGGCCGGACCTACAGTGTACCTTGCGTCCCAGTAGTAGGAGAGTGACAGGTAAGAGTTGCCAGGAGGCACTTTAGGCTCAGGGATTCTTTCAGTGCACTTCGGGGGGCCTCCCCAGAGGGAGAGCCAGGTTGAACGTAATACTGGCAGAAGCGTTGCCCTGGGGCTGCCTAACACGTGTACACGGCCTGCTCCGCAAGCGAGGATCAGTTCATTGCCCTCCCGCATGCGTAGAAAGAGCTGACCCCCAACAGCCTGTTCTGTGCTACGTTGCTCGGAAAACGAGAAGGGGACTCCCAGTGCACACGCTCTCCCTCAGGAGGGAATTCATACGTGACTCTCCTAGGCCTTACGGAAAGCCGTAGAGGAGTTAAAGCACTCTGGCATCGAGTCAGGGCTCAGGGAGATGGCTGCACACAAAACCCTGCTGACAGGAAGCACTCGTGCTTACCTCGAGGCTAGGGCTCGCGTTTACTTCGCACTTTAGCTAGGGCAAGCGTGGGATGAGCTCCTAGCAAGGCCCTGGAGACCCCCTGGATTCATAGGAGAAAACGCACTTTCTTCCCGGAGGCATGCCTAAGGGTGACTAGAAGACGGGTAACAACAATGTCTTTTCAGTCAGCCTTGAGGCCGCCACTATCTACCTTTCAAGTGGGGGGAATACTGCCTTTTTCCAGGCTTCTCAACGACAAACGGGATCACCCAGCACATACACCTATCTTCTCTGACAATCCAAAGGAGACCCTTGGAACACACTTCGGCCTTCTGCGATGAAACTTCTGGATGCAGTGTGTTCTATATGTGGTGAATGGCATAATCCTCTAAATGCCCTCAGTAGGCCTAGGTGACTCTGGATGTCCCAAGTGCCTAGCAAGGCTCAGGGTAAATCTCTCTTTCGGGCCGGACCTAAAGGCCAGTTTCCGCATCACTTAGAGAGACGTCGAGCAGGAGCCCCCAAACTGCACTGGAGGCCCCGGTGGTTTCTTTCAGGGCAGCTTAGGTTTCCTCAATGTGGCCGACACGCCTGGAGCAAAAGCCTGCCAAGAACCGCGTTCCTGAGGCCGCTTCGAAGCTGTGGCACGCTAGCCATAGAGAACACATTAGTCCCCGGCCCTTCCAACTGCATAGTGAGGGATGGTGTTCCCAGAGCTGTGTATCCCTTGATCGTGCTCAGAAGGCTTTGGGTACACCGTGTGCTTCCTTGGAAACAAGGGCCCACGTGAGAGCATTGAGTGCTGTGAGGCATACTAAAGGTAAAGGCGTCCATGGACTAAGACTTCCTGGAGACTGGTGCACC
This sequence comes from Mesoplodon mirus, assembly GCF_964341445.2. Taxonomy (NCBI): domain Eukaryota; kingdom Metazoa; phylum Chordata; class Mammalia; order Artiodactyla; family Ziphiidae; genus Mesoplodon; species Mesoplodon mirus. Next base: position 93,335,168 of record NC_138976.1, on the reverse strand, counting down.
CCCTATCTCTGGCAGTGGGAAACTGTGCACATTGCCTCGGGACCAGAGGTCACATTTAGTTGGCACTTTAGCTACAGTTGGCTCCGGGGGTGAGCTCCCAGGAAGGAATCGCAAGCACGGGGTTTCTTTTGGAAAAACTCACTGCTCCTCAGAGGCATCTGCGGAGTGAAGCGTATCCTTGCTGGTGTGGTTTTCAGGCGGCTTGGAAGCTGCAACGCAGTTGCTTTCCGAAGGGGGGAGCCGGGCTCCTCCCACATTCTCCAGTTTCCAACGTGACCACGCAGCACATTGAGCAGCGCTCTCTGACTGATGACTGGAGACTTTCAGCCACACTGGGCCTTTCTATGATCGCGCTTCATTGGACTCGGGGTGTTTGTTTGGCGCGCCATGAAGGGCATTATTACCCGCTGAATGACTTAGTCAGGCCTACGTGACGTTGGAACGACCCAGTGCCTCACAATTTTACCGGTTTCTCTGTAGTTTCTCTCAGGCCGGACCTACAGTGTACCTTGCGTCCCAGTAGTAGGAGAGTGACAGGTAAGAGTTGCCAGGAGGCACTTTAGGCTCAGGGATTCTTTCAGTGCACTTCGGGGGGCCTCCCCAGAGGGAGAGCCAGGTTGAACGTAATACTGGCAGAAGCGTTGCCCTGGGGCTGCCTAACACGTGTACACGGCCTGCTCCGCAAGCGAGGATCAGTTCATTGCCCTCCCGCATGCGTAGAAAGAGCTGACCCCCAACAGCCTGTTCTGTGCTACGTTGCTCGGAAAACGAGAAGGGGACTCCCAGTGCACACGCTCTCCCTCAGGAGGGAATTCATACGTGACTCTCCTAGGCCTTACGGAAAGCCGTAGAGGAGTTAAAGCACTCTGGCATCGAGTCAGGGCTCAGGGAGATGGCTGCACACAAAACCCTGCTGACAGGAAGCACTCGTGCTTACCTCGAGGCTAGGGCTCGCGTTTACTTCGCACTTTAGCTAGGGCAAGCGTGGGATGAGCTCCTAGCAAGGCCCTGGAGACCCCCTGGATTCATAGGAGAAAACGCACTTTCTTCCCGGAGGCATGCCTAAGGGTGACTAGAAGACGGGTAACAACAATGTCTTTTCAGTCAGCCTTGAGGCCGCCACTATCTACCTTTCAAGTGGGGGGAATACTGCCTTTTTCCAGGCTTCTCAACGACAAACGGGATCACCCAGCACATACACCTATCTTCTCTGACAATCCAAAGGAGACCCTTGGAACACACTTCGGCCTTCTGCGATGAAACTTCTGGATGCAGTGTGTTCTATATGTGGTGAATGGCATAATCCTCTAAATGCCCTCAGTAGGCCTAGGTGACTCTGGATGTCCCAAGTGCCTAGCAAGGCTCAGGGTAAATCTCTCTTTCGGGCCGGACCTAAAGGCCAGTTTCCGCATCACTTAGAGAGACGTCGAGCAGGAGCCCCCAAACTGCACTGGAGGCCCCGGTGGTTTCTTTCAGGGCAGCTTAGGTTTCCTCAATGTGGCCGACACGCCTGGAGCAAAAGCCTGCCAAGAACCGCGTTCCTGAGGCCGCTTCGAAGCTGTGGCACGCTAGCCATAGAGAACACATTAGTCCCCGGCCCTTCCAACTGCATAGTGAGGGATGGTGTTCCCAGAGCTGTGTATCCCTTGATCGTGCTCAGAAGGCTTTGGGTACACCGTGTGCTTCCTTGGAAACAAGGGCCCACGTGAGAGCATTGAGTGCTGTGAGGCATACTAAAGGTAAAGGCGTCCATGGACTAAGACTTCCTGGAGACTGGTGCACCCCCTATCTCTGGCAGTGGGAAACTGTGCACATTGCCTCGGGACCAGAGGTCACATTTAGTTGGCACTTTAGCTACAGTTGGCTCCGGGGGTGAGCTCCCAGGAAGGAATCGCAAGCACGGGGTTTCTTTTGGAAAAACTCACTGCTCCTCAGAAGCATCTGCGGAGTGAAGCGTATCCTTGCTGGTGTGGTTTTCAGGCGGCTTGGAAGCTGCAACGCAGTTGCTTTCCGAAGGGGGGAAGCCGGGCTCCTCCCACATTCTCCAGTTTCCAACGTGACCACGCAGCACATTGAGCAGCGCTCTCTGACTGACGACTGGAGACTTTCAGCCACACTGGGCCTTTCTATGATCGCGCTTCATTGGACTCGGGGTGTTTGTTTGGCGCGCCATGAAGGGCATTATTACCCGCTGAATGACTTAGTCAGGCCTACGTGACGTTGGAACGACCCAGTGCCTCACAATTTTACCGGTTTCTCTGTAGTTTCTCTCAGGCCGGACCTACAGTGTACCTTGTGTCCCAGTAGTAGGAGAGTGACAGGTAAGAGTTGCCAGGAGGCACTTTAGGCTCAGGGATTCTTTCAGTGCACTTCGGGGGGCCTCCCCAGAGGGAGAGCCAGGTTGAACGTAATACTGGCAGAAGCGTTGCCCTGGGGCTGCCTAACACGTGTACACGGCCTGCTCCGCAAGCGAGGATCAGTTCATTGCCCTCCCGCATGCGTAGAAAGAGCTGACCCCCAACAGCCTGTTCTGTGCTACGTTGCTCGGAAAACGAGAAGGGGACTCCCAGTGCACACGCTCTCCCTCAGGAGGGAATTCATACGTGACTCTCCTAGGCCTTACGGAAAGCCGTAGAGGAGTTAAAGCACTCTGGCATCGAGTCAGGGCTCAGGGAGATGGCTGCACACAAAACCCTGCTGACAGGAAGCACTCGTGCTTACCTCGAGGCTAGGGCTCGCGTTTACTTCGCACTTTAGCTAGGGCAAGCGTGGGATGAGCTCCTAGCAAGGCCCTGGAGACCCCCTGGATTCATAGGAGAAAACGCACTTTCTTCCCGGAGGCATGCCTAAGGGTGACTAGAAGACGGGTAACAACAATGTCTTTTCAGTCAGCCTTGAGGCCGCCACTATCTACCTTTCAAGTGGGGGGAATACTGCCTTTTTCCAGGCTTCTCAACGACAAACGGGATCACCCAGCACATACACCTATCTTCTCTGACAATCCAAAGGAGACCCTTGGAACACACTTCGGCCTTCTGCGATGAAACTTCTGGATGCAGTGTGTTCTATATGTGGTGAATGGCATAATCCTCTAAATGCCCTCAGTAGGCCTAGGTGACTCTGGATGTCCCAAGTGCCTAGCAAGGCTCAGGGTAAATCTCTCTTTCGGGCCGGACCTAAAGGCCAGTTTCCGCATCACTTAGAGAGACGTCGAGCAGGAGCCCCCAAACTGCACTGGAGGCCCCGGTGGTTTCTTTCAGGGCAGCTTAGGTTTCCTCAATGTGGCCGACACGCCTGGAGCAAAAGCCTGCCAAGAACCGCGTTCCTGAGGCCGCTTCGAAGCTGTGGCACGCTAGCCATAGAGAACACATTAGTCCCCGGCCCTTCCAACTGCATAGTGAGGGATGGTGTTCCCAGAGCTGTGTATCCCTTGATCGTGCTCAGAAGGCTTTGGGTACACCGTGTGCTTCCTTGGAAACAAGGGCCCACGTGAGAGCATTGAGTGCTGTGAGGCATACTAAAGGTAAAGGCGTCCATGGACTAAGACTTCCTGGAGACTGGTGCACCCCCTATCTCTGGCAGTGGGAAACTGTGCACATTGCCTCGGGACCAGAGGTCACATTTAGTTGGCACTTTAGCTACAGTTGGCTCCGGGGGTGAGCTCCCAGGAAGGAATCGCAAGCACGGGGTTTCTTTTGGAAAAACTCACTGCTCCTCAGAAGCATCTGCGGAGTGAAGCGTATCCTTGCTGGTGTGGTTTTCAGGCGGCTTGGAAGCTGCAACGCAGTTGCTTTCCGAAGGGGGGAAGCCGGGCTCCTCCCACATTCTCCAGTTTCCAACGTGACCACGCAGCACATTGAGCAGCGCTCTCTGACTGATGACTGGAGACTTTCAGCCACACTGGGCCTTTCTATGATCGCGCTTCATTGGACTCGGGGTGTTTGTTTGGCGCGCCATGAAGGGCATTATTACCCGCTGAATGACTTAGTCAGGCCTACGTGACGTTGGAACGACCCAGTGCCTCACAATTTTACCGGTTTCTCTGTAGTTTCTCTCAGGCCGGACCTACAGTGTACCTTGCGTCCCAGTAGTAGGAGAGTGACAGGTAAGAGTTGCCAGGAGGCACTTTAGGCTCAGGGATTCTTTCAGTGCACTTCGGGGGGCCTCCCCAGAGGGAGAGCCAGGTTGAACGTAATACTGGCAGAAGCGTTGCCCTGGGGCTGCCTAACACGTGTACACGGCCTGCTCCGCAAGCGAGGATCAGTTCATTGCCCTCCCGCATGCGTAGAAAGAGCTGACCCCCAACAGCCTGTTCTGTGCTACGTTGCTCGGAAAACGAGAAGGGGACTCCCAGTGCACACGCTCTCCCTCAGGAGGGAATTCATACGTGACTCTCCTAGGCCTTACGGAAAGCCGTAGAGGAGTTAAAGCACTCTGGCATCGAGTCAGGGCTCAGGGAGATGGCTGCACACAAAACCCTGCTGACAGGAAGCACTCGTGCTTACCTCGAGGCTAGGGCTCGCGTTTACTTCGCACTTTAGCTAGGGCAAGCGTGGGATGAGCTCCTAGCAAGGCCCTGGAGACCCCCTGGATTCATAGGAGAAAACGCACTTTCTTCCCGGAGGCATGCCTAAGGGTGACTAGAAGACGGGTAACAACAATGTCTTTTCAGTCAGCCTTGAGGCCGCCACTATCTACCTTTCAAGTGGGGGGAATACTGCCTTTTTCCAGGCTTCTCAACGACAAACGGGATCACCCAGCACATACACCTATCTTCTCTGACAATCCAAAGGAGACCCTTGGAACACACTTCGGCCTTCTGCGATGAAACTTCTGGATGCAGTGTGTTCTGCATGTGGTGAATGGCATAATCCTCTAAATGCCCTCAGTAGGCCTAGGTGACTCTGGATGTCCCAAGTGCCTAGCAAGGCTCAGGGTAAATCTCTCTTTCGGGCCGGACCTAAAGGCCAGTTTCCGCATCACTTAGAGAGACGTCGAGCAGGAGCCCCCAAACTGCACTGGAGGCCCCGGTGGTTTCTTTCAGGGCAGCTTAGGTTTCCTCAATGTGGCCGACACGCCTGGAGCAAAAGCCTGCCAAGAACCGCGTTCCTGAGGCCGCTTCGAAGCTGTGGCACGCTAGCCATAGAGAACACATTAGTCCCCGGCCCTTCCAACTGCATAGTGAGGGATGGTGTTCCCAGAGCTGTGTATCCCTTGATCGTGCTCAGAAGGCTTTGGGTACACCGTGTGCTTCCTTGGAAACAAGGGCCCACGTGAGAGCATTGAGTGCTGTGAGGCATACTAAAGGTAAAGGCGTCCATGGACTAAGACTTCCTGGAGACTGGTGCACCCCCTATCTCTGGCAGTGGGAAACTGTGCACATTGCCTCGGGACCAGAGGTCACATTTAGTTGGCACTTTAGCTACAGTTGGCTCCGGGGGTGAGCTCCCAGGAAGGAATCGCAAGCACGGGGTTTCTTTTGGAAAAACTCACTGCTCCTCAGAGCCATCTGCGGAGTGAAGCGTATCCTTGCTGGTGTGGTTTTCAGGCGGCTTGGAAGCTGCAACGCAGTTGCTTTCCGAAGGGGGGAAGCCGGGCTCCTCCCACATTCTCCAGTTTCCAACGTGACCACGCAGCACATTGAGCAGCGCTCTCTGACTGATGACTGGAGACTTTCAGCCACACTGGGCCTTTCTATGATCGCGCTTCATTGGACTCGGGGTGTTTGTTTGGCGCGCCATGAAGGGCATTATTACCCGCTGAATGACTTAGTCAGGCCTACGTGACGTTGGAACGACCCAGTGCCTCACAATTTTACCGGTTTCTCTGTAGTTTCTCTCAGGCCGGACCTACAGTGTACCTTGCGTCCCAGTAGTAGGAGAGTGACAGGTAAGAGTTGCCAGGAGGCACTTTAGGCTCAGGGATTCTTTCAGTGCACTTCGGGGGGCCTCCCCAGAGGGAGAGCCAGGTTGAACGTAATACTGGCAGAAGCGTTGCCCTGGGGCTGCCTAACACGTGTACACGGCCTGCTCCGCAAGCGAGGATCAGTTCATTGCCCTCCCGCATGCGTAGAAAGAGCTGACCCCCAACAGCCTGTTCTGTGCTACGTTGCTCGGAAAACGAGAAGGGGACTCCCAGTGCACACGCTCTCCCTCAGGAGGGAATTCATACGTGACTCTCCTAGGCCTTACGGAAAGCCGTAGAGGAGTTAAAGCACTCTGGCATCGAGTCAGGGCTCAGGGAGATGGCTGCACACAAAACCCTGCTGACAGGAAGCACTCGTGCTTACCTCGAGGCTAGGGCTCGCGTTTACTTCGCACTTTAGCTAGGGCAAGCGTGGGATGAGCTCCTAGCAAGGCCCTGGAGACCCCCTGGATTCATAGGAGAAAACGCACTTTCTTCCCGGAGGCATGCCTAAGGGTGACTAGAAGACGGGTAACAACAATGTCTTTTCAGTCAGCCTTGAGGCCGCCACTATCTACCTTTCAAGTGGGGGGAATACTGCCTTTTTCCAGGCTTCTCAACTACAAACGGGATCACCCAGCACATACACCTATCTTCTCTGACAATCCAAAGGAGACCCTTGGAACACACTTCGGCCTTCTGCGATGAAACTTCTGGATGCAGTGTGTTCTGCATGTGGTGAATGGCATAATCCTCTAAATGCCCTCAGTAGGCCTAGGTGACTCTGGATGTCCCAAGTGCCTAGCAAGGCTCAGGGTAAATCTCTCTTTCGGGCCGGACCTAAAGGCCAGTTTCCGCATCACTTAGAGAGACGTCGAGCAGGAGCCCCCAAACTGCACTGGAGGCCCCGGTGGTTTCTTTCAGGGCAGCTTAGGTTTCCTCAATGTGGCCGACACGCCTGGAGCAAAAGCCTGCCAAGAACCGCGTTCCTGAGGCCGCTTCGAAGCTGTGGCACGCTAGCCATAGAGAACACATTAGTCCCCGGCCCTTCCAACTGCATAGTGAGGGATGGTGTTCCCAGAGCTGTGTATCCCTTGATCGTGCTCAGAAGGCTTTGGGTACACCGTGTGCTTCCTTGGAAACAAGGGCCCACGTGAGAGCATTGAGTGCTGTGAGGCATACTAAAGGTAAAGGCGTCCATGGACTAAGACTTCCTGGAGACTGGTGCACCCCCTATCTCTGGCAGTGGGAAACTGTGCACATTGCCTCGGGACCAGAGGTCACATTTACTTGGCACTTTAGCTACAGTTGGCTCCGGGGGTGAGCTCCCAGGAAGGAATCGCAAGCACGGGGTTTCTTTTGGAAAAACTCACTGCTCCTCAGAAGCATCTGCGGAGTGAAGCGTATCCTTGCTGGTGTGGTTTTCAGGCGGCTTGGAAGCTGCAACGCAGTTGCTTTCCGAAGGGGGGAAGCCGGGCTCCTCCCACATTCTCCAGTTTCCAACGTGACCACGCAGCACATTGAGCAGCGCTCTCTGACTGATGACTGGAGACTTTCAGCCACACTGGGCCTTTCTATGATCGCGCTTCATTGGACTCGGGGTGTTTGTTTGGCGCGCCATGAAGGGCATTATTACCCGCTGAATGACTTAGTCAGGCCTACGTGACGTTGGAACGACCCAGTGCCTCACAATTTTACCGGTTTCTCTGTAGTTTCTCTCAGGCCGGACCTACAGTGTACCTTGCGTCCCAGTAGTAGGAGAGTGACAGGTAAGAGTTGCCAGGAGGCACTTTAGGCTCAGGGATTCTTTCAGTGCACTTCGGGGGGCCTCCCCAGAGGGAGAGCCAGGTTGAACGTAATACTGGCAGAAGCGTTGCCCTGGGGCTGCCTAACACGTGTACACGGCCTGCTCCGCAAGCGAGGATCAGTTCATTGCCCTCCCGCATGCGTAGAAAGAGCTGACCCCCAACAGCCTGTTCTGTGCTACGTTGCTCGGAAAACGAGAAGGGGACTCCCAGTGCACACGCTCTCCCTCAGGAGGGAATTCATACGTGACTCTCCTAGGCCTTACGGAAAGCCGTAGAGGAGTTAAAGCACTCTGGCATCGAGTCAGGGCTCAGGGAGATGGCTGCACACAAAACCCTGCTGACAGGAAGCACTCGTGCTTACCTCGAGGCTAGGGCTCGCGTTTACTTCGCACTTTAGCTAGGGCAAGCGTGGGATGAGCTCCTAGCAAGGCCCTGGAGACCCCCTGGATTCATAGGAGAAAACGCACTTTCTTCCCGGAGGCATGCCTAAGGGTGACTAGAAGACGGGTAACAACAATGTCTTTTCAGTCAGCCTTGAGGCCGCCACTATCTACCTTTCAAGTGGGGGGAATACTGCCTTTTTCCAGGCTTCTCAATGACAAACGGGATCACCCAGCACATACACCTATCTTCTCTGACAATCCAAAGGAGACCCTTGGAACACACTTCGGCCTTCTGCGATGAAACTTCTGGATGCAGTGTGTTCTATATGTGGTGAATGGCATAATCCTCTAAATGCCCTCAGTAGGCCTAGGTGACTCTGGATGTCCCAAGTGCCTAGCAAGGCTCAGGGTAAATCTCTCTTTCGTGCCGGACCTAAAGGCCAGTTTCCGCATCACTTAGAGAGACGTCGAGCAGGAGCCCCCAAACTGCACTGGAGGCCCCGGTGGTTTCTTTCAGGGCAGCTTAGGTTTCCTCAATGTGGCCGACACGCCTGGAGCAAAAGCCTGCCAAGAACCGCGTTCCTGAGGCCGCTTCGAAGCTGTGGCACGCTAGCCATAGAGAACACATTAGTCCCCGGCCCTTCCAACTGCATAGTGAGGGATGGTGTTCCCAGAGCTGTGTATCCCTTGATCGTGCTCAGAAGGCTTTGGGTACACCGTGTGCTTCCTTGGAAACAAGGGCCCACGTGAGAGCATTGAGTGCTGTGAGGCATACTAAAGGTAAAGGCGTCCATGGACTAAGACTTCCTGGAGACTGGTGCACCCCCTATCTCTGGCAGTGGGAAACTGTGCACATTGCCTCGGGACCAGAGGTCACATTTAGTTGGCACTTTAGCTACAGTTGGCTCCGGGGGTGAGCTCCCAGGAAGGAATCGCAAGCACGGGGTTTCTTTTGGAAAAACTCACTGCTCCTCAGAAGCATCTGCGGAGTGAAGCGTATCCTTGCTGGTGTGGTTTTCAGGCGGCTTGGAAGCTGCAACGCAGTTGCTTTCCGAAGGGGGGAAGCCGGGCTCCTCCCACATTCTCCAGTTTCCAACGTGACCACGCAGCACATTGAGCAGCGCTCTCTGACTGATGACTGGAGACTTTCAGCCACACTGGGCCTTTCTATGATCGCGCTTCATTGGACTCGGGGTGTTTGTTTGGCGCGCCATGAAGGGCATTATTACCCGCTGAATGACTTAGTCAGGCCTACGTGACGTTGGAACGACCCAGTGCCTCACAATTTTACCGGTTTCTCTGTAGTTTCTCTCAGGCCGGACCTACAGTGTACCTTGCGTCCCAGTAGTAGGAGAGTGACAGGTAAGAGTTGCCAGGAGGCACTTTAGGCTCAGGGATTCTTTCAGTGCACTTCGGGGGGCCTCCCCAGAGGGAGAGCCAGGTTGAACGTAATACTGGCAGAAGCGTTGCCCTGGGGCTGCCTAACACGTGTACACGGCCTGCTCCGCAAGCGAGGATCAGTTCATTGCCCTCCCGCATGCGTAGAAAGAGCTGACCCCCAACAGCCTGTTCTGTGCTACGTTGCTCGGAAAACGAGAAGGGGACTCCCAGTGCACACGCTCTCCCTCAGGAGGGAATTCATACGTGACTCTCCTAGGCCTTACGGAAAGCCGTAGAGGAGTTAAAGCACTCTGGCATCGAGTCAGGGCTCAGGGAGATGGCTGCACACAAAACCCTGCTGACAGGAAGCACTCGTGCTTACCTCGAGGCTAGGGCTCGCGTTTACTTCGCACTTTAGCTAGGGCAAGCGTGGGATGAGCTCCTAGCAAGGCCCTGGAGACCCCCTGGATTCATAGGAGAAAACGCACTTTCTTCCCGGAGGCATGCCTAAGGGTGACTAGAAGACGGGTAACAACAATGTCTTTTCAGTCAGCCTTGAGGCCGCCACTATCTACCTTTCAAGTGGGGGGAATACTGCCTTTTTCCAGGCTTCTCAACGACAAACGGGATCACCCAGCACATACACCTATCTTCTCTGACAATCCAAAGGAGACCCTTGGAACACACTTCGGCCTTCTGCGATGAAACTTCTGGATGCAGTGTGTTCTGCATGTGGTGAATGGCATAATCCTCTAAATGCCCTCAGTAGGCCTAGGTGACTCTGGATGTCCCAAGTGCCTAGCAAGGCTCAGGGTAAATCTCTCTTTCGGGCCGGACCTAAAGGCCAGTTTCCGCATCACTTAGAGAGACGTCGAGCAGGAGCCCCCAAACTGCACTGGAGGCCCCGGTGGTTTCTTTCAGGGCAGCTTAGGTTTCCTCAATGTGGCCGACACGCCTGGAGCAAAAGCCTGCCAAGAACCGCGTTCCTGAGGCCGCTTCGAAGCTGTGGCACGCTAGCCATAGAGAACACATTAGTCCCCGGCCCTTCCAACTGCATAGTGAGGGATGGTGTTCCCAGAGCTGTGTATCCCTTGATCGTGCTCAGAAGGCTTTGGGTACACCGTGTGCTTCCTTGGAAACAAGGGCCCACGTGAGAGCATTGAGTGCTGTGAGGCATACTAAAGGTAAAGGCGTCCATGGACTAAGACTTCCTGGAGACTGGTGCACCCCCTATCTCTGGCAGTGGGAAACTGTGCACATTGCCTCGGGACCAGAGGTCACATTTAGTTGGCACTTTAGCTACAGTTGGCTCCGGGGGTGAGCTCCCAGGAAGGAATCGCAAGCACGGGGTTTCTTTTGGAAAAACTCACTGCTCCTCAGAAGCATCTGCGGAGTGAAGCGTATCCTTGCTGGTGTGGTTTTCAGGCGGCTTGGAAGCTGCAACGCAGTTGCTTTCCGAAGGGGGGAAGCCGGGCTCCTCCCACATTCTCCAGTTTCCAACGTGACCACGCAGCACATTGAGCAGCGCTCTCTGACTGATGACTGGAGACTTTCAGCCACACTGGGCCTTTCTATGATCGCGCTTCATTGGACTCGGGGTGTTTGTTTGGCGCGCCATGAAGGGCATTATTACCCGCTGAATGACTTAGTCAGGCCTACGTGACGTTGGAACGACCCAGTGCCTCACAATTTTACCGGTTTCTCTGTAGTTTCTCTCAGGCCGGACCTACAGTGTACCTTGCGTCCCAGTAGTAGGAGAGTGACAGGTAAGAGTTGCCAGGAGGCACTTTAGGCTCAGGGATTCTTTCAGTGCACTTCGGGGGGCCTCCCCAGAGGGAGAGCCAGGTTGAACGTAATACTGGCAGAAGCGTTGCCCTGGGGCTGCCTAACACGTGTACACGGCCTGCTCCGCAAGCGAGGATCAGTTCATTGCCCTCCCGCATGCGTAGAAAGAGCTGACCCCCAACAGCCTGTTCTGTGCTACGTTGCTCGGAAAACGAGAAGGGGACTCCCAGTGCACACGCTCTCCCTCAGGAGGGAATTCATACGTGACTCTCCTAGGCCTTACGGAAAGCCGTAGAGGAGTTAAAGCACTCTGGCATCGAGTCAGGGCTCAGGGAGATGGCTGCACACAAAACCCTGCTGACAGGAAGCACTCGTGCTTACCTCGAGGCTAGGGCTCGCGTTTACTTCGCACTTTAGCTAGGGCAAGCGTGGGATGAGCTCCTAGCAAGGCCCTGGAGACCCCCTGGATTCATAGGAGAAAACGCACTTTCTTCCCGGAGGCATGCCTAAGGGTGACTAGAAGACGGGTAACAACAATGTCTTTTCAGTCAGCCTTGAGGCCGCCACTATCTACCTTTCAAGTGGGGGGAATACTGCCTTTTTCCAGGCTTCTCAACTACAAACGGGATCACCCAGCACATACACCTATCTTCTCTGACAATCCAAAGGAGACCCTTGGAACACACTTCGGCCTTCTGCGATGAAACTTCTGGATGCAGTGTGTTCTGCATGTGGTGAATGGCATAATCCTCTAAATGCCCTCAGTAGGCCTAGGTGACTCTGGATGTCCCAAGTGCCTAGCAAGGCTCAGGGTAAATCTCTCTTTCGGGCCGGACCTAAAGGCCAGTTTCCGCATCACTTAGAGAGACGTCGAGCAGGAGCCCCCAAACTGCACTGGAGGCCCCGGTGGTTTCTTTCAGGGCAGCTTAGGTTTCCTCAATGTGGCCGACACGCCTGGAGCAAAAGCCTGCCAAGAACCGCGTTCCTGAGGCCGCTTCGAAGCTGTGGCACGCTAGCCATAGAGAACACATTAGTCCCCGGCCCTTCCAACTGCATAGTGAGGGATGGTGTTCCCAGAGCTGTGTATCCCTTGATCGTGCTCAGAAGGCTTTGGGTACACCGTGTGCTTCCTTGGAAACAAGGGCCCACGTGAGAGCATTGAGTGCTGTGAGGCATACTAAAGGTAAAGGCGTCCATGGACTAAGACTTCCTGGAGACTGGTGCACCCCCTATCTCTGGCAGTGGGAAACTGTGCACCTTGCCTCGGGAACAGAGGTCACATTTACTTGGCACTTTAGCTACAGTTGGCTCCGGGGGTGAGCTCCCAGGAAGGAATCGCAAGCACGGGGTTTCTTTTGGAAAAACTCACTGCTCCTCAGAGGCATCTGCGGAGTGAAGCGTATCCTTGCTGGTGTGGTTTTCAGGCGGCTTGGAAGCTGCAACGCAGTTGCTTTCCGAAGGGGGGAAGCCGGGCTCCTCCCACATTCTCCAGTTTCCAACGTGACCACGCAGCACATTGAGCAGCGCTCTCTGACTGATGACTGGAGACTTTCAGCCACACTGGGCCTTTCTATGATCGCGCTTCATTGGACTCGGGGTGTTTGTTTGGCGCGCCATGAAGGGCATTATTACCCGCTGAATGACTTAGTCAGGCCTACGTGACGTTGGAACGACCCAGTGCCTCACAATTTTACCGGTTTCTCTGTAGTTTCTCTCAGGCCGGACCTACAGTGTACCTTGCGTCCCAGTAGTAGGAGAGTGACAGGTAAGAGTTGCCAGGAGGCACTTTAGGCTCAGGGATTCTTTCAGTGCACTTCGGGGGGCCTCCCCAGAGGGAGAGCCAGGTTGAACGTAATACTGGCAGAAGCGTTGCCCTGGGGCTGCCTAACACGTGTACACGGCCTGCTCCGCAAGCGAGGATCAGTTCATTGCCCTCCCGCATGCGTAGAAAGAGCTGACCCCCAACAGCCTGTTCTGTGCTACGTTGCTCGGAAAACGAGAAGGGGACTCCCAGTGCACACGCTCTCCCTCAGGAGGGAATTCATACGTGACTCTCCTAGGCCTTACGGAAAGCCGTAGAGGAGTTAAAGCACTCTGGCATCGAGTCAGGGCTCAGGGAGATGGCTGCACACAAAACCCTGCTGACAGGAAGCACTCGTGCTTACCTCGAGGCTAGGGCTCGCGTTTACTTCGCACTTTAGCTAGGGCAAGCGTGGGATGAGCTCCTAGCAAGGCCCTGGAGACCCCCTGGATTCATAGGAGAAAACGCACTTTCTTCCCGGAGGCATGCCTAAGGGTGACTAGAAGACGGGTAACAACAATGTCTTTTCAGTCAGCCTTGAGGCCGCCACTATCTACCTTTCAAGTGGGGGGAATACTGCCTTTTTCCAGGCTTCTCAACGACAAACGGGATCACCCAGCACATACACCTATCTTCTCTGACAATCCAAAGGAGACCCTTGGAACACACTTCGGCCTTCTGCGATGAAACTTCTGGATGCAGTGTGTTCTATATGTGGTGAATGGCATAATCCTCTAAATGCCCTCAGTAGGCCTAGGTGACTCTGGATGTCCCAAGTGCCTAGCAAGGCTCAGGGTAAATCTCTCTTTCGGGCCGGACCTAAAGGCCAGTTTCCGCATCACTTAGAGAGACGTCGAGCAGGAGCCCCCAAACTGCACTGGAGGCCCCGGTGGTTTCTTTCAGGGCAGCTTAGGTTTCCTCAATGTGGCCGACACGCCTGGAGCAAAAGCCTGCCAAGAACCGCGTTCCTGAGGCCGCTTCGAAGCTGTGGCACGCTAGCCATAGAGAACACATTAGTCCCCGGCCCTTCCAACTGCATAGTGAGGGATGGTGTTCCCAGAGCTGTGTATCCCTTGATCGTGCTCAGAAGGCTTTGGGTACACCGTGTGCTTCCTTGGAAACAAGGGCCCACGTGAGAGCATTGAGTGCTGTGAGGCATACTAAAGGTAAAGGCGTCCATGGACTAAGACTTCCTGGAGACTGGTGCACCCCCTATCTCTGGCAGTGGGAAACTGTGCACATTGCCTCGGGACCAGAGGTCACATTTAGTTGGCACTTTAGCTACAGTTGGCTCCGGGGGTGAGCTCCCAGGAAGGAATCGCAAGCACGGGGTTTCTTTTGGAAAAACTCACTGCTCCTCAGAAGCATCTGCGGAGTGAAGCGTATCCTTGCTGGTGTGGTTTTCAGGCGGCTTGGAAGCTGCAACGCAGTTGCTTTCCGAAGGGGGGAAGCCGGGCTCCTCCCACATTCTCCAGTTTCCAACGTGACCACGCAGCACATTGAGCAGCGCTCTCTGACTGACGACTGGAGACTTTCAGCCACACTGGGCCTTTCTATGATCGCGCTTCATTGGACTCGGGGTGTTTGTTTGGCGCGCCATGAAGGGCATTATTACCCGCTGAATGACTTAGTCAGGCCTACGTGACGTTGGAACGACCCAGTGCCTCACAATTTTACCGGTTTCTCTGTAGTTTCTCTCAGGCCGGACCTACAGTGTACCTTGCGTCCCAGTAGTAGGAGAGTGACAGGTAAGAGTTGCCAGGAGGCACTTTAGGCTCAGGGATTCTTTCAGTGCACTTCGGGGGGCCTCCCCAGAGGGAGAGCCAGGTTGAACGTAATACTGGCAGAAGCGTTGCCCTGGGGCTGCCTAACACGTGTACACGGCCTGCTCCGCAAGCGAGGATCAGTTCATTGCCCTCCCGCATGCGTAGAAAGAGCTGACCCCCAACAGCCTGTTCTGTGCTACGTTGCTCGGAAAACGAGAAGGGGACTCCCAGTGCACACGCTCTCCCTCAGGAGGGAATTCATACGTGACTCTCCTAGGCCTTACGGAAAGCCGTAGAGGAGTTAAAGCACTCTGGCATCGAGTCAGGGCTCAGGGAGATGGCTGCACACAAAACCCT
Source organism: Mesoplodon mirus (assembly GCF_964341445.2). Taxonomy (NCBI): domain Eukaryota; kingdom Metazoa; phylum Chordata; class Mammalia; order Artiodactyla; family Ziphiidae; genus Mesoplodon; species Mesoplodon mirus. The sequence goes on along the minus strand of NC_138976.1, from coordinate 93,319,984 downwards.
GCTGACAGGAAGCACTCGTGCTTACCTCGAGGCTAGGGCTCGCGTTTACTTCGCACTTTAGCTAGGGCAAGCGTGGGATGAGCTCCTAGCAAGGCCCTGGAGACCCCCTGGATTCATAGGAGAAAACGCACTTTCTTCCCGGAGGCATGCCTAAGGGTGACTAGAAGACGGGTAACAACAATGTCTTTTCAGTCAGCCTTGAGGCCGCCACTATCTACCTTTCAAGTGGGGGGAATACTGCCTTTTTCCAGGCTTCTCAACGACAAACGGGATCACCCAGCACATACACCTATCTTCTCTGACAATCCAAAGGAGACCCTTGGAACACACTTCGGCCTTCTGCGATGAAACTTCTGGATGCAGTGTGTTCTATATGTGGTGAATGGCATAATCCTCTAAATGCCCTCAGTAGGCCTAGGTGACTCTGGATGTCCCAAGTGCCTAGCAAGGCTCAGGGTAAATCTCTCTTTCGGGCCGGACCTAAAGGCCAGTTTCCGCATCACTTAGAGAGACGTCGAGCAGGAGCCCCCAAACTACACTGGAGGCCCCGGTGGTTTCTTTCAGGGCAGCTTAGGTTTCCGCAATGTGGCCGACACGCCTGGAGCAAAAGCCTGCCAAGAACCGCGTTCCTGAGGCCGCTTCGAAGCTGTGGCACGCTAGCCATAGAGAACACATTAGTCCCCGGCCCTTCCAACTGCATAGTGAGGGATGGTGTTCCCAGAGCTGTGTATCCCTTGATCGTGCTCAGAAGGCTTTGGGTACACCGTGTGCTTCCTTGGAAACAAGGGCCCACGTGAGAGCATTGAGTGCTGTGAGGCATACTAAAGGTAAAGGCGTCCATGGACTAAGACTTCCTGGAGACTGGTGCACCCCCTATCTCTGGCAGTGGGAAACTGTGCACATTGCCTCGGGACCAGAGGTCACATTTAGTTGGCACTTTAGCTACAGTTGGCTCCGGGGGTGAGCTCCCAGGAAGGAATCGCAAGCACGGGGTTTCTTTTGGAAAAACTCACTGCTCCTCAGAAGCATCTGCGGAGTGAAGCGTATCCTTGCTGGTGTGGTTTTCAGGCGGCTTGGAAGCTGCAACGCAGTTGCTTTCCGAAGGGGGGAAGCCGGGCTCCTCCCACATTCTCCAGTTTCCAACGTGACCACGCAGCACATTGAGCAGCGCTCTCTGACTGATGACTGGAGACTTTCAGCCACACTGGGCCTTTCTATGATCGCGCTTCATTGGACTCGGGGTGTTTGTTTGGCGCGCCATGAAGGGCATTATTACCCGCTGAATGACTTAGTCAGGCCTACGTGACGTTGGAACGACCCAGTGCCTCACAATTTTACCGGTTTCTCTGTAGTTTCTCTCAGGCCGGACCTACAGTGTACCTTGCGTCCCAGTAGTAGGAGAGTGACAGGTAAGAGTTGCCAGGAGGCACTTTAGGCTCAGGGATTCTTTCAGTGCACTTCGGGGGGCCTCCCCAGAGGGAGAGCCAGGTTGAACGTAATACTGGCAGAAGCGTTGCCCTGGGGCTGCCTAACACGTGTACACGGCCTGCTCCGCAAGCGAGGATCAGTTCATTGCCCTCCCGCATGCGTAGAAAGAGCTGACCCCCAACAGCCTGTTCTGTGCTACGTTGCTCGGAAAACGAGAAGGGGACTCCCAGTGCACACGCTCTCCCTCAGGAGGGAATTCATACGTGACTCTCCTAGGCCTTACGGAAAGCCGTAGAGGAGTTAAAGCACTCTGGCATCGAGTCAGGGCTCAGGGAGATGGCTGCACACAAAACCCTGCTGACAGGAAGCACTCGTGCTTACCTCGAGGCTAGGGCTCGCGTTTACTTCGCACTTTAGCTAGGGCAAGCGTGGGATGAGCTCCTAGCAAGGCCCTGGAGACCCCCTGGATTCATAGGAGAAAACGCACTTTCTTCCCGGAGGCATGCCTAAGGGTGACTAGAAGACGGGTAACAACAATGTCTTTTCAGTCAGCCTTGAGGCCGCCACTATCTACCTTTCAAGTGGGGGGAATACTGCCTTTTTCCAGGCTTCTCAATGACAAACGGGATCACCCAGCACATACACCTATCTTCTCTGACAATCCAAAGGAGACCCTTGGAACACACTTCGGCCTTCTGCGATGAAACTTCTGGATGCAGTGTGTTCTATATGTGGTGAATGGCATAATCCTCTAAATGCCCTCAGTAGGCCTAGGTGACTCTGGATGTCCCAAGTGCCTAGCAAGGCTCAGGGTAAATCTCTCTTTCGTGCCGGACCTAAAGGCCAGTTTCCGCATCACTTAGAGAGACGTCGAGCAGGAGCCCCCAAACTGCACTGGAGGCCCCGGTGGTTTCTTTCAGGGCAGCTTAGGTTTCCTCAATGTGGCCGACACGCCTGGAGCAAAAGCCTGCCAAGAACCGCGTTCCTGAGGCCGCTTCGAAGCTGTGGCACGCTAGCCATAGAGAACACATTAGTCCCCGGCCCTTCCAACTGCATAGTGAGGGATGGTGTTCCCAGAGCTGTGTATCCCTTGATCGTGCTCAGAAGGCTTTGGGTACACCGTGTGCTTCCTTGGAAACAAGGGCCCACGTGAGAGCATTGAGTGCTGTGAGGCATACTAAAGGTAAAGGCGTCCATGGACTAAGACTTCCTGGAGACTGGTGCACCCCCTATCTCTGGCAGTGGGAAACTGTGCACATTGCCTCGGGACCAGAGGTCACATTTAGTTGGCACTTTAGCTACAGTTGGCTCCGGGGGTGAGCTCCCAGGAAGGAATCGCAAGCACGGGGTTTCTTTTGGAAAAACTCACTGCTCCTCAGAAGCATCTGCGGAGTGAAGCGTATCCTTGCTGGTGTGGTTTTCAGGCGGCTTGGAAGCTGCAACGCAGTTGCTTTCCGAAGGGGGGAAGCCGGGCTCCTCCCACATTCTCCAGTTTCCAACGTGACCACGCAGCACATTGAGCAGCGCTCTCTGACTGATGACTGGAGACTTTCAGCCACACTGGGCCTTTCTATGATCGCGCTTCATTGGACTCGGGGTGTTTGTTTGGCGCGCCATGAAGGGCATTATTACCCGCTGAATGACTTAGTCAGGCCTACGTGACGTTGGAACGACCCAGTGCCTCACAATTTTACCGGTTTCTCTGTAGTTTCTCTCAGGCCGGACCTACAGTGTACCTTGCGTCCCAGTAGTAGGAGAGTGACAGGTAAGAGTTGCCAGGAGGCACTTTAGGCTCAGGGATTCTTTCAGTGCACTTCGGGGGGCCTCCCCAGAGGGAGAGCCAGGTTGAACGTAATACTGGCAGAAGCGTTGCCCTGGGGCTGCCTAACACGTGTACACGGCCTGCTCCGCAAGCGAGGATCAGTTCATTGCCCTCCCGCATGCGTAGAAAGAGCTGACCCCCAACAGCCTGTTCTGTGCTACGTTGCTCGGAAAACGAGAAGGGGACTCCCAGTGCACACGCTCTCCCTCAGGAGGGAATTCATACGTGACTCTCCTAGGCCTTACGGAAAGCCGTAGAGGAGTTAAAGCACTCTGGCATCGAGTCAGGGCTCAGGGAGATGGCTGCACACAAAACCCTGCTGACAGGAAGCACTCGTGCTTACCTCGAGGCTAGGGCTCGCGTTTACTTCGCACTTTAGCTAGGGCAAGCGTGGGATGAGCTCCTAGCAAGGCCCTGGAGACCCCCTGGATTCATAGGAGAAAACGCACTTTCTTCCCGGAGGCATGCCTAAGGGTGACTAGAAGACGGGTAACAACAATGTCTTTTCAGTCAGCCTTGAGGCCGCCACTATCTACCTTTCAAGTGGGGGGAATACTGCCTTTTTCCAGGCTTCTCAACGACAAACGGGATCACCCAGCACATACACCTATCTTCTCTGACAATCCAAAGGAGACCCTTGGAACACACTTCGGCCTTCTGCGATGAAACTTCTGGATGCAGTGTGTTCTGCATGTGGTGAATGGCATAATCCTCTAAATGCCCTCAGTAGGCCTAGGTGACTCTGGATGTCCCAAGTGCCTAGCAAGGCTCAGGGTAAATCTCTCTTTCGGGCCGGACCTAAAGGCCAGTTTCCGCATCACTTAGAGAGACGTCGAGCAGGAGCCCCCAAACTGCACTGGAGGCCCCGGTGGTTTCTTTCAGGGCAGCTTAGGTTTCCTCAATGTGGCCGACACGCCTGGAGCAAAAGCCTGCCAAGAACCGCGTTCCTGAGGCCGCTTCGAAGCTGTGGCACGCTAGCCATAGAGAACACATTAGTCCCCGGCCCTTCCAACTGCATAGTGAGGGATGGTGTTCCCAGAGCTGTGTATCCCTTGATCGTGCTCAGAAGGCTTTGGGTACACCGTGTGCTTCCTTGGAAACAAGGGCCCACGTGAGAGCATTGAGTGCTGTGAGGCATACTAAAGGTAAAGGCGTCCATGGACTAAGACTTCCTGGAGACTGGTGCACCCCCTATCTCTGGCAGTGGGAAACTGTGCACATTGCCTCGGGACCAGAGGTCACATTTAGTTGGCACTTTAGCTACAGTTGGCTCCGGGGGTGAGCTCCCAGGAAGGAATCGCAAGCACGGGGTTTCTTTTGGAAAAACTCACTGCTCCTCAGAAGCATCTGCGGAGTGAAGCGTATCCTTGCTGGTGTGGTTTTCAGGCGGCTTGGAAGCTGCAACGCAGTTGCTTTCCGAAGGGGGGAAGCCGGGCTCCTCCCACATTCTCCAGTTTCCAACGTGACCACGCAGCACATTGAGCAGCGCTCTCTGACTGATGACTGGAGACTTTCAGCCACACTGGGCCTTTCTATGATCGCGCTTCATTGGACTCGGGGTGTTTGTTTGGCGCGCCATGAAGGGCATTATTACCCGCTGAATGACTTAGTCAGGCCTACGTGACGTTGGAACGACCCAGTGCCTCACAATTTTACCGGTTTCTCTGTAGTTTCTCTCAGGCCGGACCTACAGTGTACCTTGCGTCCCAGTAGTAGGAGAGTGACAGGTAAGAGTTGCCAGGAGGCACTTTAGGCTCAGGGATTCTTTCAGTGCACTTCGGGGGGCCTCCCCAGAGGGAGAGCCAGGTTGAACGTAATACTGGCAGAAGCGTTGCCCTGGGGCTGCCTAACACGTGTACACGGCCTGCTCCGCAAGCGAGGATCAGTTCATTGCCCTCCCGCATGCGTAGAAAGAGCTGACCCCCAACAGCCTGTTCTGTGCTACGTTGCTCGGAAAACGAGAAGGGGACTCCCAGTGCACACGCTCTCCCTCAGGAGGGAATTCATACGTGACTCTCCTAGGCCTTACGGAAAGCCGTAGAGGAGTTAAAGCACTCTGGCATCGAGTCAGGGCTCAGGGAGATGGCTGCACACAAAACCCTGCTGACAGGAAGCACTCGTGCTTACCTCGAGGCTAGGGCTCGCGTTTACTTCGCACTTTAGCTAGGGCAAGCGTGGGATGAACTCCTAGCAAGGCCCTGGAGACCCCCTGGATTCATAGGAGAAAACGCACTTTCTTCCCGGAGGCATGCCTAAGGGTGACTAGAAGACGGGTAACAACAATGTCTTTTCAGTCAGCCTTGAGGCCGCCACTATCTACCTTTCAAGTGGGGGGAATACTGCCTTTTTCCAGGCTTCTCAACGACAAACGGGATCACCCAGCACATACACCTATCTTCTCTGACAATCCAAAGGAGACCCTTGGAACACACTTCGGCGTTCTGCGATGAAACTTCTGGATGCAGTGTGTTCTGCATGTGGTGAATGGCATAATCCTCTAAATGCCCTCAGTAGGCCTAGGTGACTCTGGATGTCCCAAGTGCCTAGCAAGGCTCAGGGTAAATCTCTCTTTCGGGCCGGACCTAAAGGCCAGTTTCCGCATCACTTAGAGAGACGTCGAGCAGGAGCCCCCAAACTGCACTGGAGGCCCCGGTGGTTTCTTTCAGGGCAGCTTAGGTTTCCTCAATGTGGCCGACACGCCTGGAGCAAAAGCCTGCCAAGAACCGCGTTCCTGAGGCCGCTTCGAAGCTGTGGCACGCTAGCCATAGAGAACACATTAGTCCCCGGCCCTTCCAACTGCATAGTGAGGGATGGTGTTCCCAGAGCTGTGTATCCCTTGATCGTGCTCAGAAGGCTTTGGGTACACCGTGTGCTTCCTTGGAAACAAGGGCCCACGTGAGAGCATTGAGTGCTGTGAGGCATACTAAAGGTAAAGGCGTCCATGGACTAAGACTTCCTGGAGACTGGTGCACCCCCTATCTCTGGCAGTGGGAAACTGTGCACATTGCCTCGGGACCAGAGGTCACATTTAGTTGGCACTTTAGCTACAGTTGGCTCCGGGGGTGAGCTCCCAGGAAGGAATCGCAAGCACGGGGTTTCTTTTGGAAAAACTCACTGCTCCTCAGAAGCATCTGCGGAGTGAAGCGTATCCTTGCTGGTGTGGTTTTCAGGCGGCTTGGAAGCTGCAACGCAGTTGCTTTCCGAAGGGGGGAAGCCGGGCTCCTCCCACATTCTCCAGTTTCCAACGTGACCACGCAGCACATTGAGCAGCGCTCTCTGACTGACGACTGGAGACTTTCAGCCACACTGGGCCTTTCTATGATCGCGCTTCATTGGACTCGGGGTGTTTGTTTGGCGCGCCATGAAGGGCATTATTACCCGCTGAATGACTTAGTCAGGCCTACGTGACGTTGGAACGACCCAGTGCCTCACAATTTTACCGGTTTCTCTGTAGTTTCTCTCAGGCCGGACCTACAGTGTACCTTGCGTCCCAGTAGTAGGAGAGTGACAGGTAAGAGTTGCCAGGAGGCACTTTAGGCTCAGGGATTCTTTCAGTGCACTTCGGGGGGCCTCCCCAGAGGGAGAGCCAGGTTGAACGTAATACTGGCAGAAGCGTTGCCCTGGGGCTGCCTAACACGTGTACACGGCCTGCTCCGCAAGCGAGGATCAGTTCATTGCCCTCCCGCATGCGTAGAAAGAGCTGACCCCCAACAGCCTGTTCTGTGCTACGTTGCTCGGAAAACGAGAAGGGGACTCCCAGTGCACACGCTCTCCCTCAGGAGGGAATTCATACGTGACTCTCCTAGGCCTTACGGAAAGCCGTAGAGGAGTTAAAGCACTCTGGCATCGAGTCAGGGCTCAGGGAGATGGCTGCACACAAAACCCTGCTGACAGGAAGCACTCGTGCTTACCTCGAGGCTAGGGCTCGCGTTTACTTCGCACTTTAGCTAGGGCAAGCGTGGGATGAGCTCCTAGCAAGGCCCTGGAGACCCCCTGGATTCATAGGAGAAAACGCACTTTCTTCCCGGAGGCATGCCTAAGGGTGACTAGAAGACGGGTAACAACAATGTCTTTTCAGTCAGCCTTGAGGCCGCCACTATCTACCTTTCAAGTGGGGGGAATACTGCCTTTTTCCAGGCTTCTCAACGACAAACGGGATCACCCAGCACATACACCTATCTTCTCTGACAATCCAAAGGAGACCCTTGGAACACACTTCGGCCTTCTGCGATGAAACTTCTGGATGCAGTGTGTTCTATATGTGGTGAATGGCATAATCCTCTAAATGCCCTCAGTAGGCCTAGGTGACTCTGGATGTCCCAAGTGCCTAGCAAGGCTCAGGGTAAATCTCTCTTTCGGGCCGGACCTAAAGGCCAGTTTCCGCATCACTTAGAGAGACGTCGAGCAGGAGCCCCCAAACTACACTGGAGGCCCCGGTGGTTTCTTTCAGGGCAGCTTAGGTTTCCGCAATGTGGCCGACACGCCTGGAGCAAAAGCCTGCCAAGAACCGCGTTCCTGAGGCCGCTTCGAAGCTGTGGCACGCTAGCCATAGAGAACACATTAGTCCCCGGCCCTTCCAACTGCATAGTGAGGGATGGTGTTCCCAGAGCTGTGTATCCCTTGATCGTGCTCAGAAGGCTTTGGGTACACCGTGTGCTTCCTTGGAAACAAGGGCCCACGTGAGAGCATTGAGTGCTGTGAGGCATACTAAAGGTAAAGGCGTCCATGGACTAAGACTTCCTGGAGACTGGTGCACCCCCTATCTCTGGCAGTGGGAAACTGTGCACATTGCCTCGGGACCAGAGGTCACATTTAGTTGGCACTTTAGCTACAGTTGGCTCCGGGGGTGAGCTCCCAGGAAGGAATCGCAAGCACGGGGTTTCTTTTGGAAAAACTCACTGCTCCTCAGAAGCATCTGCGGAGTGAAGCGTATCCTTGCTGGTGTGGTTTTCAGGCGGCTTGGAAGCTGCAACGCAGTTGCTTTCCGAAGGGGGGAAGCCGGGCTCCTCCCACATTCTCCAGTTTCCAACGTGACCACGCAGCACATTGAGCAGCGCTCTCTGACTGATGACTGGAGACTTTCAGCCACACTGGGCCTTTCTATGATCGCGCTTCATTGGACTCGGGGTGTTTGTTTGGCGCGCCATGAAGGGCATTATTACCCGCTGAATGACTTAGTCAGGCCTACGTGACGTTGGAACGACCCAGTGCCTCACAATTTTACCGGTTTCTCTGTAGTTTCTCTCAGGCCGGACCTACAGTGTACCTTGCGTCCCAGTAGTAGGAGAGTGACAGGTAAGAGTTGCCAGGAGGCACTTTAGGCTCAGGGATTCTTTCAGTGCACTTCGGGGGGCCTCCCCAGAGGGAGAGCCAGGTTGAACGTAATACTGGCAGAAGCGTTGCCCTGGGGCTGCCTAACACGTGTACACGGCCTGCTCCGCAAGCGAGGATCAGTTCATTGCCCTCCCGCATGCGTAGAAAGAGCTGACCCCCAACAGCCTGTTCTGTGCTACGTTGCTCGGAAAACGAGAAGGGGACTCCCAGTGCACACGCTCTCCCTCAGGAGGGAATTCATACGTGACTCTCCTAGGCCTTACGGAAAGCCGTAGAGGAGTTAAAGCACTCTGGCATCGAGTCAGGGCTCAGGGAGATGGCTGCACACAAAACCCTGCTGACAGGAAGCACTCGTGCTTACCTCGAGGCTAGGGCTCGCGTTTACTTCGCACTTTAGCTAGGGCAAGCGTGGGATGAGCTCCTAGCAAGGCCCTGGAGACCCCCTGGATTCATAGGAGAAAACGCACTTTCTTCCCGGAGGCATGCCTAAGGGTGACTAGAAGACGGGTAACAACAATGTCTTTTCAGTCAGCCTTGAGGCCGCCACTATCTACCTTTCAAGTGGGGGGAATACTGCCTTTTTCCAGGCTTCTCAACGACAAACGGGATCACCCAGCACATACACCTATCTTCTCTGACAATCCAAAGGAGACCCTTGGAACACACTTCGGCCTTCTGCGATGAAACTTCTGGATGCAGTGTGTTCTGCATGTGGTGAATGGCATAATCCTCTAAATGCCCTCAGTAGGCCTAGGTGACTCTGGATGTCCCAAGTGCCTAGCAAGGCTCAGGGTAAATCTCTCTTTCGGGCCGGACCTAAAGGCCAGTTTCCGCATCACTTAGAGAGACGTCGAGCAGGAGCCCCCAAACTGCACTGGAGGCCCCGGTGGTTTCTTTCAGGGCAGCTTAGGTTTCCTCAATGTGGCCGACACGCCTGGAGCAAAAGCCTGCCAAGAACCGCGTTCCTGAGGCCGCTTCGAAGCTGTGGCACGCTAGCCATAGAGAACACATTAGTCCCCGGCCCTTCCAACTGCATAGTGAGGGATGGTGTTCCCAGAGCTGTGTATCCCTTGATCGTGCTCAGAAGGCTTTGGGTACACCGTGTGCTTCCTTGGAAACAAGGGCCCACGTGAGAGCATTGAGTGCTGTGAGGCATACTAAAGGTAAAGGCGTCCATGGACTAAGACTTCCTGGAGACTGGTGCACCCCCTATCTCTGGCAGTGGGAAACTGTGCACATTGCCTCGGGACCAGAGGTCACATTTAGTTGGCACTTTAGCTACAGTTGGCTCCGGGGGTGAGCTCCCAGGAAGGAATCGCAAGCACGGGGTTTCTTTTGGAAAAACTCACTGCTCCTCAGAAGCATCTGCGGAGTGAAGCGTATCCTTGCTGGTGTGGTTTTCAGGCGGCTTGGAAGCTGCAACGCAGTTGCTTTCCGAAGGGGGGAAGCCGGGCTCCTCCCACATTCTCCAGTTTCCAACGTGACCACGCAGCACATTGAGCAGCGCTCTCTGACTGATGACTGGAGACTTTCAGCCACACTGGGCCTTTCTATGATCGCGCTTCATTGGACTCGGGGTGTTTGTTTGGCGCGCCATGAAGGGCATTATTACCCGCTGAATGACTTAGTCAGGCCTACGTGACGTTGGAACGACCCAGTGCCTCACAATTTTACCGGTTTCTCTGTAGTTTCTCTCAGGCCGGACCTACAGTGTACCTTGCGTCCCAGTAGTAGGAGAGTGACAGGTAAGAGTTGCCAGGAGGCACTTTAGGCTCAGGGATTCTTTCAGTGCACTTCGGGGGGCCTCCCCAGAGGGAGAGCCAGGTTGAACGTAATACTGGCAGAAGCGTTGCCCTGGGGCTGCCTAACACGTGTACACGGCCTGCTCCGCAAGCGAGGATCAGTTCATTGCCCTCCCGCATGCGTAGAAAGAGCTGACCCCAAACAGCCTGTTCTGTGCTACGTTGCTCGGAAAACGAGAAGGGGACTCCCAGTGCACACGCTCTCCCTCAGGAGGGAATTCATACGTGACTCTCCTAGGCCTTACGGAAAGCCGTAGAGGAGTTAAAGCACTCTGGCATCGAGTCAGGGCTCAGGGAGATGGCTGCACACAAAACCCTGCTGACAGGAAGCACTCGTGCTTACCTCGAGGCTAGGGCTCGCGTTTACTTCGCACTTTAGCTAGGGCAAGCGTGGGATGAGCTCCTAGCAAGGCCCTGGAGACCCCCTGGATTCATAGGAGAAAACGCACTTTCTTCCCGGAGGCATGCCTAAGGGTGACTAGAAGACGGGTAACAACAATGTCTTTTCAGTCAGCCTTGAGGCCGCCACTATCTACCTTTCAAGTGGGGGGAATACTGCCTTTTTCCAGGCTTCTCAACGACAAACGGGATCACCCAGCACATACACCTATCTTCTCTGACAATCCAAAGGAGACCCTTGGAACACACTTCGGCGTTCTGCGATGAAACTTCTGGATGCAGTGTGTTCTGCATGTGGTGAATGGCATAATCCTCTAAATGCCCTCAGTAGGCCTAGGTGACTCTGGATGTCCCAAGTGCCTAGCAAGGCTCAGGGTAAATCTCTCTTTCGGGCCGGACCTAAAGGCCAGTTTCCGCATCACTTAGAGAGACGTCGAGCAGGAGCCCCCAAACTGCACTGGAGGCCCCGGTGGTTTCTTTCAGGGCAGCTTAGGTTTCCTCAATGTGGCCGACACGCCTGGAGCAAAAGCCTGCCAAGAACCGCGTTCCTGAGGCCGCTTCGAAGCTGTGGCACGCTAGCCATAGAGAACACATTAGTCCCCGGCCCTTCCAACTGCATAGTGAGGGATGGTGTTCCCAGAGCTGTGTATCCCTTGATCGTGCTCAGAAGGCTTTGGGTACACCGTGTGCTTCCTTGGAAACAAGGGCCCACGTGAGAGCATTGAGTGCTGTGAGGCATACTAAAGGTAAAGGCGTCCATGGACTAAGACTTCCTGGAGACTGGTGCACCCCCTATCTCTGGCAGTGGGAAACTGTGCACATTGCCTCGGGACCAGAGGTCACATTTAGTTGGCACTTTAGCTACAGTTGGCTCCGGGGGTGAGCTCCCAGGAAGGAATCGCAAGCACGGGGTTTCTTTTGGAAAAACTCACTGCTCCTCAGAAGCATCTGCGGAGTGAAGCGTATCCTTGCTGGTGTGGTTTTCAGGCGGCTTGGAAGCTGCAACGCAGTTGCTTTCCGAAGGGGGGAAGCCGGGCTCCTCCCACATTCTCCAGTTTCCAACGTGACCACGCAGCACATTGAGCAGCGCTCTCTGACTGACGACTGGAGACTTTCAGCCACACTGGGCCTTTCTATGATCGCGCTTCATTGGACTCGGGGTGTTTGTTTGGCGCGCCATGAAGGGCATTATTACCCGCTGAATGACTTAGTCAGGCCTACGTGACGTTGGAACGACCCAGTGCCTCACAATTTTACCGGTTTCTCTGTAGTTTCTCTCAGGCCGGACCTACAGTGTACCTTGCGTCCCAGTAGTAGGAGAGTGACAGGTAAGAGTTGCCAGGAGGCACTTTAGGCTCAGGGATTCTTTCAGTGCACTTCGGGGGGCCTCCCCAGAGGGAGAGCCAGGTTGAACGTAATACTGGCAGAAGCGTTGCCCTGGGGCTGCCTAACACGTGTACACGGCCTGCTCCGCAAGCGAGGATCAGTTCATTGCCCTCCCGCATGCGTAGAAAGAGCTGACCCCCAACAGCCTGTTCTGTGCTACGTTGCTCGGAAAACGAGAAGGGGACTCCCAGTGCACACGCTCTCCCTCAGGAGGGAATTCATACGTGAGTCTCCTAGGCCTTACGGAAAGCCGTAGAGGAGTTAAAGCACTCTGGCATCGAGTCAGGGCTCAGGGAGATGGCTGCACACAAAACCCTGCTGACAGGAAGCACTCGTGCTTACCTCGAGGCTAGGGCTCGCGTTTACTTCGCACTTTAGCTAGGGCAAGCGTGGGATGAGCTCCTAGCAAGGCCCTGGAGACCCCCTGGATTCATAGGAGAAAACGCACTTTCTTCCCGGAGGCATGCCTAAGGGTGACTAGAAGACGGGTAACAACAATGTCTTTTCAGTCAGCCTTGAGGCCGCCACTATCTACCTTTCAAGTGGGGGGAATACTGCCTTTTTCCAGGCTTCTCAACGACAAACGGGATCACCCAGCACATACACCTATCTTCTCTGACAATCCAAAGGAGACCCTTGGAACACACTTCGGCCTTCTGCGATGAAACTTCTGGATGCAGTGTGTTCTGCATGTGGTGAATGGCATAATTCTCTAAATGCCCTCAGTAGGCCTAGGTGACTCTGGATGTCCCAAGTGCCTAGCAAGGCTCAGGGTAAATCTCTCTTTCGGGCCGGACCTAAAGGCCAGTTTCCGCATCACTTAGAGAGACGTCGAGCAGGAGCCCCCAAACTGCACTGGAGGCCCCGGTGGTTTCTTTCAGGGCAGCTTAGGTTTCCTCAATGTGGCCGACACGCCTGGAGCAAAAGCCTGCCAAGAACCGCGTTCCTGAGGCCGCTTCGAAGCTGTGGCACGCTAGCCATAGAGAACACATTAGTCCCCGGCCCTTCCAACTGCATAGTGAGGGATGGTGTTCCCAGAGCTGTGTATCCCTTGATCGTGCTCAGAAGGCTTTGGGTACACCGTGTGCTTCCTTGGAAACAAGGGCCCACGTGAGAGCATTGAGTGCTGTGAGGCATACTAAAGGTAAAGGCGTCCATGGACTAAGACTTCCTGGAGACTGGTGCACCCCCTATCTCTGGCAGTGGGAAACTGTGCACCTTGCCTCGGGAACAGAGGTCACATTTACTTGGCACTTTAGCTACAGTTGGCTCCGGGGGTGAGCTCCCAGGAAGGAATCGCAAGCACGGGGTTTCTTTTGGAAAAACTCACTGCTCCTCAGAGGCATCTGCGGAGTGAAGCGTATCCTTGCTGGTGTGGTTTTCAGGCGGCTTGGAAGCTGCAACGCAGTTGCTTTCCGAAGGGGGGAAGCCGGGCTCCTCCCACATTCTCCAGTTTCCAACGTGACCACGCAGCACATTGAGCAGCGCTCTCTGACTGACGACTGGAGACTTTCAGCCACACTGGGCCTTTCTATGATCGCGCTTCATTGGACTCGGGGTGTTTGTTTGGCGCGCCATGAAGGGCATTATTACCCGCTGAATGACTTAGTCAGGCCTACGTGACGTTGGAACGACCCAGTGCCTCACAATTTTACCGGTTTCTCTGTAGTTTCTCTCAGGCCGGACCTACAGTGTACCTTGCGTCCCAGTAGTAGGAGAGTGACAGGTAAGAGTTGCCAGGAGGCACTTTAGGCTCAGGGATTCTTTCAGTGCACTTCGGGGGGCCTCCCCAGAGGGAGAGCCAGGTTGAACGTAATACTGGCAGAAGCGTTGCCCTGGGGCTGCCTAACACGTGTACACGGCCTGCTCCGCAAGCGAGGATCAGTTCATTGCCCTCCCGCATGCGTAGAAAGAGCTGACCCCCAACAGCCTGTTCTGTGCTACGTTGCTCGGAAAACGAGAAGGGGACTCCCAGTGCACACGCTCTCCCTCAGGAGGGAATTCATACGTGACTCTCCTAGGCCTTACGGAAAGCCGTAGAGGAGTTAAAGCACTCTGGCATCGAGTCAGGGCTCAGGGAGATGGCTGCACACAAAACCCTGCTGACAGGAAGCACTCGTGCTTACCTCGAGGCTAGGGCTCACGTTTACTTCGCACTTTAGCTAGGGCAAGCGTGGGATGAGCTCCTAGCAAGGCCCTGGAGACCCCCTGGATTCATAGGAGAAAACGCACTTTCTTCCCGGAGGCATGCCTAAGGGTGACTAGAAGACGGGTAACAACAATGTCTTTTCAGTCAGCCTTGAGGCCGCCACTATCTACCTTTCAAGTGGGGGGAATACTGCCTTTTTACAGGCTTCTCAACTACAAACGGGATCACCCAGCACATACACCTATCTTCTCTGACAATCCAAAGGAGACCCTTGGAACACACTTCGGCCTTCTGCGATGAAACTTCTGGATGCAGTGTGTTCTGCATGTGGTGAATGGCATAATCCTCTAAATGCCCTCAGTAGGCCTAGGTGACTCTGGATGTCCCAAGTGCCTAGCAAGGCTCAGGGTAAATCTCTCTTTCGGGCCGGACCTAAAGGCCAGTTTCCGCATCACTTAGAGAGACGTCGAGCAGGAGCCCCCAAACTGCACTGGAGGCCCCGGTGGTTTCTTTCAGGGCAGCTTAGGTTTCCTCAATGTGGCCGACACGCCTGGAGCAAAAGCCTGCCAAGAACCGCGTTCCTGAGGCCGCTTCGAAGCTGTGGCACGCTAGCCATAGAGAACACATTAGTCCCCGGCCCTTCCAACTGCATAGTGAGGGATGGTGTTCCCAGAGCTGTGTATCCCTTGATCGTGCTCAGAAGGCTTTGGGTACACCGTGTGCTTCCTTGGAAACAAGGGCCCACGTGAGAGCATTGAGTGCTGTGAGGCATACTAAAGGTAAAGGCGTCCATGGACTAAGACTTCCTGGAGACTGGTGCACCCCCTATCTCTGGCAGTGGGAAACTGTGCACCTTGCCTCGGGAACAGAGGTCACATTTAGTTGGCACTTTAGCTACAGTTGGCTCCGGGGGTGAGCTCCCAGGAAGGAATCGCAAGCACGGGGTTTCTTTTGGAAAAACTCACTGCTCCTCAGAGGCATCTGCGGAGTGAAGCATATCCTTGCTGGTGTGGTTTTCAGGCGGCTTGGAAGCTGCAACGCAGTTGCTTTCCGAAGGGGGGAAGCCGGGCTCCTCCCACATTCTCCAGTTTCCAACGTGACCACGCAGCACATTGAGCAGCGCTCTCTGACTGATGACTGGAGACTTTCAGCCACACTGGGCCTTTCTATGATCGCGCTTCATTGGACTCGGGGTGTTTGTTTGGCGCGCCATGAAGGGCATTATTACCCGCTGAATGACTTAGTCAGGCCTACGTGACGTTGGAACGACCCAGTGCCTCACAATTTTACCGGTTTCTCTGTAGTTTCTCTCAGGCCGGACCTACAGTGTACCTTGCGTCCCAGTAGTAGGAGAGTGACAGGTAAGAGTTGCCAGGAGGCACTTTAGGCTCAGGGATTCTTTCAGTGCACTTCGGGGGGCCTCCCCAGAGGGAGAGCCAGGTTGAACGTAATACTGGCAGAAGCGTTGCCCTGGGGCTGCCTAACACGTGTACACGGCCTGCTCCGCAAGCGAGGATCAGTTCATTGCCCTCCCGCATGCGTAGAAAGAGCTGACCCCCAACAGCCTGTTCTGTGCTACGTTGCTCGGAAAACGAGAAGGGGACTCCCAGTGCACACGCTCTCCCTCAGGAGGGAATTCATACGTGACTCTCCTAGGCCTTACGGAAAGCCGTAGAGGAGTTAAAGCACTCTGGCATCGAGTCAGGGCTCAGGGAGATGGCTGCACACAAAACCCTGCTGACAGGAAGCACTCGTGCTTACCTCGAGGCTAGGGCTCGCGTTTACTTCGCACTTTAGCTAGGGCAAGCGTGGGATGAGCTCCTAGCAAGGCCCTGGAGACCCCCTGGATTCATAGGAGAAAACGCACTTTCTTCCCGGAGGCATGCCTAAGGGTGACTAGAAGACGGGTAACAACAATGTCTTTTCAGTCAGCCTTGAGGCCGCCACTATCTACCTTTCAAGTGGGGGGAATACTGCCTTTTTCCAGGCTTCTCAACTACAAACGGGATCACCCAGCACATACACCTATCTTCTCTGACAATCCAAAGGAGACCCTTGGAACACACTTCGGCCTTCTGCGATGAAACTTCTGGATGCAGTGTGTTCTATATGTGGTGAATGGCATAATCCTCTAAATGCCCTCAGTAGGCCTAGGTGACTCTGGATGTCCCAAGTGCCTAGCAAGGCTCAGGGTAAATCTCTCTTTCGGGCCGGACCTAAAGGCCAGTTTCCGCATCACTTAGAGAGACGTCGAGCAGGAGCCCCCAAACTGCACTGGAGGCCCCGGTGGTTTCTTTCAGGGCAGCTTAGGTTTCCTCAATGTGGCCGACACGCCTGGAGCAAAAGCCTGCCAAGAACCGCGTTCCTGAGGCCGCTTCGAAGCTGTGGCACGCTAGCCATAGAGAACACATTAGTCCCCGGCCCTTCCAACTGCATAGTGAGGGACGGTGTTCCCAGAGCTGTGTATCCCTTGATCGTGCTCAGAAGGCTTTGGGTACACCGTGTGCTTCCTTGGAAACAAGGGCCCACGTGAGAGCATTGAGTGCTGTGAGGCATACTAAAGGTAAAGGCGTCCATGGACTAAGACTTCCTGGAGACTGGTGCACCCCCTATCTCTGGCAGTGGGAAACTGTGCACCTTGCCTCGGGAACAGAGGTCACATTTACTTGGCACTTTAGCTACAGTTGGCTCCGGGGGTGAGCTCCCAGGAAGGAATCGCAAGCACGGGGTTTCTTTTGGAAAAACTCACTGCTCCTCAGAGGCATCTGCGGAGTGAAGCGTATCCTTGCTGGTGTGGTTTTCAGGCGGCTTGGAAGCTGCAACGCAGTTGCTTTCCGAAGGGGGGAAGCCGGGCTCCTCCCACATTCTCCAGTTTCCAACGTGACCACGCAGCACATTGAGCAGCGCTCTCTGACTGACGACTGGAGACTTTCAGCCACACTGGGCCTTTCTATGATCGCGCTTCATTGGACTCGGGGTGTTTGTTTGGCGCGCCATGAAGGGCATTATTACCCGCTGAATGACTTAGTCAGGCCTACGTGACGTTGGAACGACCCAGTGCCTCACAAGTTTACCGGTTTCTCTGTAGTTTCTCTCAGGCCGGACCTACAGTGTACCTTGCGTCCCAGTAGTAGGAGAGTGACAGGTAAGAGTTGCCAGGAGGCACTTTAGGCTCAGGGATTCTTTCAGTGCACTTCGGGGGGCCTCCCCAGAGGGAGAGCCAGGTTGAACGTAATACTGGCAGAAGCGTTGCCCTGGGGATGCCTAACACGTGTACACGGCCTGCTCCGCAAGCGAGGATCAGTTCATTGCCCTCCCGCATGCGTAGAAAGAGCTGACCCCCAACAGCCTGTTCTGTGCTACGTTGCTCGGAAAACGAGAAGGGGACTCCCAGTGCACACGCTCTCCCTCAGGAGGGAATTCATACGTGACTCTCCTAGGCCTTACGGAAAGCCGTAGAGGAGTTAAAGCACTCTGGCATCGAGTCAGGGCTCAGGGAGATGGCTGCACACAAAACCCTGCTGACAGGAAGCACTCGTGCTTACCTCGAGGCTAGGGCTCGCGTTTACTTCGCACTTTAGCTAGGGCAAGCGTGGGATGAGCTCCTAGCAAGGCCCTGGAGACCCCCTGGATTCATAGGAGAAAACGCACTTTCTTCCCGGAGGCATGCCTAAGGGTGACTAGAAGACGGGTAACAACAATGTCTTTTCAGTCAGCCTTGAGGCCGCCACTATCTACCTTTCAAGTGGGGGGAATACTGCCTTTTTACAGGCTTCTCAACTACAAACGGGATCACCCAGCACATACACCTATCTTCTCTGACAATCCAAAGGAGACCCTTGGAACACACTTCGGCCTTCTGCCATGAAACTTCTGGATGCAGTGTGTTCTGCATGTGGTGAATGGCATAATCCTCTAAATGCCCTCAGTAGGCCTAGGTGACTCTGGATGTCCCAAGTGCCTAGCAAGGCTCAGGGTAAATCTCTCTTTCGGGCCGGACCTAAAGGCCAGTTTCCGCATCACTTAGAGAGACGTCGAGCAGGAGCCCCCAAACTGCACTGGAGGCCCCGGTGGTTTCTTTCAGGGCAGCTTAGGTTTCCTCAATGTGGCCGACACGCCTGGAGCAAAAGCCTGCCAAGAACCGCGTTCCTGAGGCCGCTTCGAAGCTGTGGCACGCTAGCCATAGAGAACACATTAGTCCCCGGCCCTTCCAACTGCATAGTGAGGGATGGTGTTCCCAGAGCTGTGTATCCCTTGATCGTGCTCAGAAGGCTTTGGGTACACCGTGTGCTTCCTTGGAAACAAGGGCCCACGTGAGAGCATTGAGTGCTGTGAGGCATACTAAAGGTAAAGGCGTCCATGGACTAAGACTTCCTGGAGACTGGTGCACCCCCTATCTCTGGCAGTGGGAAACTGTGCACCTTGCCTCGGGACCAGAGGTCACATTTACTTGGCACTTTAGCTACAGTTGGCTCCGGGGGTGAGCTCCCAGGAAGGAATCGCAAGCACGGGGTTTCTTTTGGAAAAACTCACTGCTCCTCAGAGGCATCTGCGGAGTGAAGCGTATCCTTGCTGGTGTGGTTTTCAGGCGGCTTGGAAGCTGCAACGCAGTTGCTTTCAGAAGGGGGGAAGCCGGCCTCCTCCCACATTCTCCAGTTTCCAACGTGACCACGCAGCACATTGAGCAGCGCTCTCTGACTGACGACTGGAGACTTTCAGCCACACTGGGCCTTTCTATGATCGCGCTTCATTGGACTCGGGGTGTTTGTTTGGCGCGCCATGAAGGGCATTATTACCCGCTGAATGACTTAGTCAGGCCTACGTGACGTTGGAACGACCCAGTGCCTCACAATTTTACCGGTTTCTCTGTAGTTTCTCTCAGGCCGGACCTACAGTGTACCTTGCGTCCCAGTAGTAGGAGAGTGACAGGTAAGAGTTGCCAGGAGGCACTTTAGGCTCAGGGATTCTTTCAGTGCACTTCGGGGGGCCTCCCCAGAGGGAGAGCCAGGTTGAACGTAATACTGGCAGAAGCGTTGCCCTGGGGATGCCTAACACGTGTACACGGCCTGCTCCGCAAGCGAGGATCAGTTCATTGCCCTCCCGCATGCGTAGAAAGAGCTGACCCCCAACAGCCTGTTCTGTGCTACGTTGCTCGGAAAACGAGAAGGGGACTCCCAGTGCACACGCTCTCCCTCAGGAGGGAATTCATACGTGACTCTCCTAGGCCTTACGGAAAGCCGTAGAGGAGTTAAAGCACTCTGGCATCGAGTCAGGGCTCAGGGAGATGGCTGCACACAAAACCCTGCTGACAGGAAGCACTCGTGCTTACCTCGAGGCTAGGGCTCGCGTTTACTTCGCACTTTAGCTAGGGCAAGCGTGGGATGAGCTCCTAGCAAGGCCCTGGAGACCCCCTGGATTCATAGGAGAAAACGCACTTTCTTCCCGGAGGCATGCCTAAGGGTGACGAGAAGACGGGTAACAACAATGTCTTTTCAGTCAGCCTTGAGGCCGCCACTATCTACCTTTCAAGTGGGGGGAATACTGCCTTTTTCCAGGCTTCTCAACGACAAACGGGATCACCCAGCACATACACCTATCTTCTCTGACAATCCAAAGGAGACCCTTGGAACACACTTCGGCCTTCTGCGATGAAACTTCTGGATGCAGTGTGTTCTGCATGTGGTGAATGGCATAATCCTCTAAATGCCCTCAGTAGGCCTAGGTGACTCTGGATGTCCCAAGTGCCTAGCAAGGCTCAGGGTAAATCTCTCTTTCGGGCCGGACCTAAAGGCCAGTTTCCGCATCACTTAGAGAGACGTCGAGCAGGAGCCCCCAAACTGCACTGGAGGCCCCGGTGGTTTCTTTCAGGGCAGCTTAGGTTTCCTCAATGTGGCCGACACGCCTGGAGCAAAAGCCTGCCAAGAACCGCGTTCCTGAGGCCGCTTCGAAGCTGTGGCACGCTAGCCATAGAGAACACATTAGTCCCCGGCCCTTCCAACTGCATAGTGAGGGATGGTGTTCCCAGAGCTGTGTATCCCTTGATCGTGCTCAGAAGGCTTTGGGTACACCGTGTGCTTCCTTGGAAACAAGGGCCCACGTGAGAGCATTGAGTGCTGTGAGGCATACTAAAGGTAAAGGCGTCCATGGACTAAGACTTCCTGGAGACTGGTGCACCCCCTATCTCTGGCAGTGGGAAACTGTGCACCTTGCCTCGGGAACAGAGGTCACATTTACTTGGCACTTTAGCTACAGTTGGCTCCGGGGGTGAGCTCCCAGGAAGGAATCGCAAGCACGGGGTTTCTTTTGGAAAAACTCACTGCTCCTCAGAGGCATCTGCGGAGTGAAGCGTATCCTTGCTGGTGTGGTTTTCAGGCGGCTTGGAAGCTGCAACGCAGTTGCTTTCCAAAGGGGGGAAGCCGGGCTCCTCCCACATTCTCCAGTTTCCAACGTGACCACGCAGCACATTGAGCAGCGCTCTCTGACTGACGACTGGAGACTTTCAGCCACACTGGGCCTTTCTATGATCGCGCTTCATTGGACTCGGGGTGTTTGTTTGGCGCGCCATGAAGGGCATTATTACCCGCTGAATGACTTAGTCAGGCCTACGTGACGTTGGAACGACCCAGTGCCTCACAATTTTACCGGTTTCTCTGTAGTTTCTCTCAGGCCGGACCTACAGTGTACCTTGCGTCCCAGTAGTAGGAGAGTGACAGGTAAGAGTTGCCAGGAGGCACTTTAGGCTCAGGGATTCTTTCAGTGCACTTCGGGGGGCCTCCCCAGAGGGAGAGCCAGGTTGAACGTAATACTGGCAGAAGCGTTGCCCTGGGGCTGCCTAACACGTGTACACGGCCTGCTCCGCAAGCGAGGATCAGTTCATTGCCCTCCCGCATGCGTAGAAAGAGCTGACCCCCAACAGCCTGTTCTGTGCTACGTTGCTCGGAAAACGAGAAGGGGACTCCCAGTGCACACGCTCTCCCTCAGGAGGGAATTCATACGTGACTCTCCTAGGCCTTACGGAAAGCCGTAGAGGAGTTAAAGCACTCTGGCATCGAGTCAGGGCTCAGGGAGATGGCTGCACACAAAACCCTGCTGACAGGAAGCACTCGTGCTTACCTCGAGGCTAGGGCTCACGTTTACTTCGCACTTTAGCTAGGGCAAGCGTGGGATGAGCTCCTAGCAAGGCCCTGGAGACCCCCTGGATTCATAGGAGAAAACGCACTTTCTTCCCGGAGGCATGCCTAAGGGTGACTAGAAGACGGGTAACAACAATGTCTTTTCAGTCAGCCTTGAGGCCGCCACTATCTACCTTTCAAGTGGGGGGAATACTGCCTTTTTACAGGCTTCTCAACTACAAACGGGATCACCCAGCACATACACCTATCTTCTCTGACAATCCAAAGGAGACCCTTGGAACACACTTCGGCCTTCTGCCATGAAACTTCTGGATGCAGTGTGTTCTGCATGTGGTGAATGGCATAATCCTCTAAATGCCCTCAGTAGGCCTAGGTGACTCTGGATGTCCCAAGTGCCTAGCAAGGCTCAGGGTAAATCTCTCTTTCGGGCCGGACCTAAAGGCCAGTTTCCGCATCACTTAGAGAGACGTCGAGCAGGAGCCCCCAAACTGCACTGGAGGCCCCGGTGGTTTCTTTCAGGGCAGCTTAGGTTTCCTCAATGTGGCCGACACGCCTGGAGCAAAAGCCTGCCAAGAACCGCGTTCCTGAGGCCGCTTCGAAGCTGTGGCACGCTAGCCATAGAGAACACATTAGTCCCCGGCCCTTCCAACTGCATAGTGAGGGATGGTGTTCCCAGAGCTGTGTATCCCTTGATCGTGCTCAGAAGGCTTTGGGTACACCGTGTGCTTCCTTGGAAACAAGGGCCCACGTGAGAGCATTGAGTGCTGTGAGGCATACTAAAGGTAAAGGCGTCCATGGACTAAGACTTCCTGGAGACTGGTGCACCCCCTATCTCTGGCAGTGGGAAACTGTGCACCTTGCCTCGGGAACAGAGGTCACATTTAGTTGGCACTTTAGCTACAGTTGGCTCCGGGGGTGAGCTCCCAGGAAGGAATCGCAAGCACGGGGTTTCTTTTGGAAAAACTCACTGCTCCTCAGAGGCATCTGCGGAGTGAAGCGTATCCTTGCTGGTGTGGTTTTCAGGCGGCTTGGAAGCTGCAACGCAGTTGCTTTCCAAAGGGGGGAAGCCGGGCTCCTCCCACATTCTCCAGTTTCCAACGTGACCACGCAGCACATTGAGCAGCGCTCTCTGACTGACGACTGGAGACTTTCAGCCACACTGGGCCTTTCTATGATCGCGCTTCATTGGACTCGGGGTGTTTGTTTGGCGCGCCATGAAGGGCATTATTACCCGCTGAATGACTTAGTCAGGCCTACGTGACGTTGGAACGACCCAGTGCCTCACAATTTTACCGGTTTCTCTGTAGTTTCTCTCAGGCCGGACCTACAGTGTACCTTGCGTCCCAGTAGTAGGAGAGTGACAGGTAAGAGTTGCCAGGAGGCACTTTAGGCTCAGGGATTCTTTCAGTGCACTTCGGGGGGCCTCCCCAGAGGGAGAGCCAGGTTGAACGTAATACTGGCAGAAGCGTTGCCCTGGGGCTGCCTAACACGTGTACACGGCCTGCTCCGCAAGCGAGGATCAGTTCATTGCCCTCCCGCATGCGTAGAAAGAGCTGACCCCCAACAGCCTGTTCTGTGCTACGTTGCTCGGAAAACGAGAAGGGGACTCCCAGTGCACACGCTCTCCCTCAGGAGGGAATTCATACGTGACTCTCCTAGGCCTTACGGAAAGCCGTAGAGGAGTTAAAGCACTCTGGCATCGAGTCAGGGCTCAGGGAGATGGCTGCACACAAAACCCTGCTGACAGGAAGCACTCGTGCTTACCTCGAGGCTAGGGCTCGCGTTTACTTCGCACTTTAGCTAGGGCAAGCGTGGGATGAGCTCCTAGCAAGGCCCTGGAGACCCCCTGGATTCATAGGAGAAAACGCACTTTCTTCCCGGAGGCATGCCTAAGGGTGACTAGAAGACGGGTAACAACAATGTCTTTTCAGTCAGCCTTGAGGCCGCCACTATCTACCTTTCAAGTGGGGGGAATACTGCCTTTTTACAGGCTTCTCAACTACAAACGGGATCACCCAGCACATACACCTATCTTCTCTGACAATCCAAAGGAGACCCTTGGAACACACTTCGGCCTTCTGCCATGAAACTTCTGGATGCAGTGTGTTCTGCATGTGGTGAATGGCATAATCCTCTAAATGCCCTCAGTAGGCCTAGGTGACTCTGGATGTCCCAAGTGCCTAGCAAGGCTCAGGGTAAATCTCTCTTTCGGGCCGGACCTAAAGGCCAGTTTCCGCATCACTTAGAGAGACGTCGAGCAGGAGCCCCCAAACTGCACTGGAGGCCCCGGTGGTTTCTTTCAGGGCAGCTTAGGTTTCCTCAATGTGGCCGACACGCCTGGAGCAAAAGCCTGCCAAGAACCGCGTTCCTGAGGCCGCTTCGAAGCTGTGGCACGCTAGCCATAGAGAACACATTAGTCCCCGGCCCTTCCAACTGCATAGTGAGGGATGGTGTTCCCAGAGCTGTGTATCCCTTGATCGTGCTCAGAAGGCTTTGGGTACACCGTGTGCTTCCTTGGAAACAAGGGCCCACGTGAGAGCATTGAGTGCTGTGAGGCATACTAAAGGTAAAGGCGTCCATGGACTAAGACTTCCTGGAGACTGGTGCACCCCCTATCTCTGGCAGTGGGAAACTGTGCACCTTGCCTCGGGAACAGAGGTCACATTTACTTGGCACTTTAGCTACAGTTGGCTCCGGGGGTGAGCTCCCAGGAAGGAATCGCAAGCACGGGGTTTCTTTTGGAAAAACTCACTGCTCCTCAGAGGCATCTGCGGAGTGAAGCATATCCTTGCTGGTGTGGTTTTCAGGCGGCTTGGAAGCTGCAACGCAGTTGCTTTCCGAAGGGGGGAAGCCGGGCTCCTCCCACATTCTCCAGTTTCCAACGTGACCACGCAGCACATTGAGCAGCGCTCTCTGACTGATGACTGGAGACTTTCAGCCACACTGGGCCTTTCTATGATCGCGCTTCATTGGACTCGGGGTGTTTGTTTGGCGCGCCATGAAGGGCATTATTACCCGCTGAATGACTTAGTCAGGCCTACGTGACGTTGGAACGACCCAGTGCCTCACAAGTTTACCGGTTTCTCTGTAGTTTCTCTCAGGCCGGACCTACAGTGTACCTTGCGTCCCAGTAGTAGGAGAGTGACAGGTAAGAGTTGCCAGGAGGCACTTTAGGCTCAGGGATTCTTTCAGTGCACTTCGGGGGGCCTCCCCAGAGGGAGAGCCAGGTTGAACGTAATACTGGCAGAAGCGTTGCCCTGGGGCTGCCTAACACGTGTACACGGCCTGCTCCGCAAGCGAGGATCAGTTCATTGCCCTCCCGCATGCGTAGAAAGAGCTGACCCCCAACAGCCTGTTCTGTGCTACGTTGCTCGGAAAACGAGAAGGGGACTCCCAGTGCACACGCTCTCCCTCAGGAGGGAATTCATACGTGACTCTCCTAGGCCTTACGGAAAGCCGTAGAGGAGTTAAAGCACTCTGGCATCGAGTCAGGGCTCAGGGAGATGGCTGCACACAAAACCCTGCTGACAGGAAGCACTCGTGCTTACCTCGAGGCTAGGGCTCGCGTTTACTTCGCACTTTAGCTAGGGCAAGCGTGGGATGAGCTCCTAGCAAGGCCCTGGAGACCCCCTGGATTCATAGGAGAAAACGCACTTTCTTCCCGGAGGCATGCCTAAGGGTGACTAGAAGACGGGTAACAACAATGTCTTTTCAGTCAGCCTTGAGGCCGCCACTATCTACCTTTCAAGTGGGGGGAATACTGCCTTTTTACAGGCTTCTCAACTACAAACGGGATCACCCAGCACATACACCTATCTTCTCTGACAATCCAAAGGAGACCCTTGGAACACACTTCGGCCTTCTGCGATGAAACTTCTGGATGCAGTGTGTTCTGCATGTGGTGAATGGCATAATCCTCTAAATGCCCTCAGTAGGCCTAGGTGACTCTGGATGTCCCAAGTGCCTAGCAAGGCTCAGGGTAAATCTCTCTTTCGGGCCGGACCTAAAGGCCAGTTTCCGCATCACTTAGAGAGACGTCGAGCAGGAGCCCCCAAACTGCACTGGAGGCCCCGGTGGTTTCTTTCAGGGCAGCTTAGGTTTCCTCAATGTGGCCGACACGCCTGGAGCAAAAGCCTGCCAAGAACCGCGTTCCTGAGGCCGCTTCGAAGCTGTGGCACGCTAGCCATAGAGAACACATTAGTCCCCGGCCCTTCCAACTGCATAGTGAGGGATGGTGTTCCCAGAGCTGTGTATCCCTTGATCGTGCTCAGAAGGCTTTGGGTACACCGTGTGCTTCCTTGGAAACAAGGGCCCACGTGAGAGCATTGAGTGCTGTGAGGCATACTAAAGGTAAAGGCGTCCATGGACTAAGACTTCCTGGAGACTGGTGCACCCCCTATCTCTGGCAGTGGGAAACTGTGCACCTTGCCTCGGGACCAGAGGTCACATTTACTTGGCACTTTAGCTACAGTTGGCTCCGGGGGTGAGCTCCCAGGAAGGAATCGCAAGCACGGGGTTTCTTTTGGAAAAACTCACTGCTCCTCAGAGGCATCTGCGGAGTGAAGCGTATCCTTGCTGGTGTGGTTTTCAGGCGGCTTGGAAGCTGCAACGCAGTTGCTTTCAGAAGGGGGGAAGCCGGCCTCCTCCCACATTCTCCAGTTTCCAACGTGACCACGCAGCACATTGAGCAGCGCTCTCTGACTGACGACTGGAGACTTTCAGCCACACTGGGCCTTTCTATGATCGCGCTTCATTGGACTCGGGGTGTTTGTTTGGCGCGCCATGAAGGGCATTATTACCCGCTGAATGACTTAGTCAGGCCTACGTGACGTTGGAACGACCCAGTGCCTCACAATTTTACCGGTTTCTCTGTAGTTTCTCTCAGGCCGGACCTACAGTGTACCTTGCGTCCCAGTAGTAGGAGAGTGACAGGTAAGAGTTGCCAGGAGGCACTTTAGGCTCAGGGATTCTTTCAGTGCACTTCGGGGGGCCTCCCCAGAGGGAGAGCCAGGTTGAACGTAATACTGGCAGAAGCGTTGCCCTGGGGATGCCTAACACGTGTACACGGCCTGCTCCGCAAGCGAGGATCAGTTCATTGCCCTCCCGCATGCGTAGAAAGAGCTGACCCCCAACAGCCTGTTCTGTGCTACGTTGCTCGGAAAACGAGAAGGGGACTCCCAGTGCACACGCTCTCCCTCAGGAGGGAATTCATACGTGACTCTCCTAGGCCTTACGGAAAGCCGTAGAGGAGTTAAAGCACTCTGGCATCGAGTCAGGGCTCAGGGAGATGGCTGCACACAAAACCCTGCTGACAGGAAGCACTCGTGCTTACCTCGAGGCTAGGGCTCGCGTTTACTTCGCACTTTAGCTAGGGCAAGCGTGGGATGAGCTCCTAGCAAGGCCCTGGAGACCCCCTGGATTCATAGGAGAAAACGCACTTTCTTCCCGGAGGCATGCCTAAGGGTGACTAGAAGACGGGTAACAACAATGTCTTTTCAGTCAGCCTTGAGGCCGCCACTATCTACCTTTCAAGTGGGGGGAATACTGCCTTTTTCCAGGCTTCTCAACGACAAACGGGATCACCCAGCACATACACCTATCTTCTCTGACAATCCAAAGGAGACCCTTGGAACACACTTCGGCCTTCTGCGATGAAACTTCTGGATGCAGTGTGTTCTGCATGTGGTGAATGGCATAATCCTCTAAATGCCCTCAGTAGGCCTAGGTGACTCTGGATGTCCCAAGTGCCTAGCAAGGCTCAGGGTAAATCTCTCTTTCGGGCCGGACCTAAAGGCCAGTTTCCGCATCACTTAGAGAGACGTCGAGCAGGAGCCCCCAAACTGCACTGGAGGCCCCGGTGGTTTCTTTCAGGGCAGCTTAGGTTTCCTCAATGTGGCCGACACGCCTGGAGCAAAAGCCTGCCAAGAACCGCGTTCCTGAGGCCGCTTCGAAGCTGTGGCACGCTAGCCATAGAGAACACATTAGTCCCCGGCCCTTCCAACTGCATAGTGAGGGATGGTGTTCCCAGAGCTGTGTATCCCTTGATCGTGCTCAGAAGGCTTTGGGTACACCGTGTGCTTCCTTGGAAACAAGGGCCCACGTGAGAGCATTGAGTGCTGTGAGGCATACTAAAGGTAAAGGCGTCCATGGACTAAGACTTCCTGGAGACTGGTGCACCCCCTATCTCTGGCAGTGGGAAACTGTGCACCTTGCCTCGGGAACAGAGGTCACATTTACTTGGCACTTTAGCTACAGTTGGCTCCGGGGGTGAGCTCCCAGGAAGGAATCGCAAGCACGGGGTTTCTTTTGGAAAAACTCACTGCTCCTCAGAGGCATCTGCGGAGTGAAGCGTATCCTTGCTGGTGTGGTTTTCAGGCGGCTTGGAAGCTGCAACGCAGTTGCTTTCCAAAGGGGGGAAGCCGGGCTCCTCCCACATTCTCCAGTTTCCAACGTGACCACGCAGCACATTGAGCAGCGCTCTCTGACTGACGACTGGAGACTTTCAGCCACACTGGGCCTTTCTATGATCGCGCTTCATTGGACTCGGGGTGTTTGTTTGGCGCGCCATGAAGGGCATTATTACCCGCTGAATGACTTAGTCAGGCCTACGTGACGTTGGAACGACCCAGTGCCTCACAATTTTACCGGTTTCTCTGTAGTTTCTCTCAGGCCGGACCTACAGTGTACCTTGCGTCCCAGTAGTAGGAGAGTGACAGGTAAGAGTTGCCAGGAGGCACTTTAGGCTCAGGGATTCTTTCAGTGCACTTCGGGGGGCCTCCCCAGAGGGAGAGCCAGGTTGAACGTAATACTGGCAGAAGCGTTGCCCTGGGGCTGCCTAACACGTGTACACGGCCTGCTCCGCAAGCGAGGATCAGTTCATTGCCCTCCCGCATGCGTAGAAAGAGCTGACCCCCAACAGCCTGTTCTGTGCTACGTTGCTCGGAAAACGAGAAGGGGACTCCCAGTGCACACGCTCTCCCTCAGGAGGGAATTCATACGTGACTCTCCTAGGCCTTACGGAAAGCCGTAGAGGAGTTAAAGCACTCTGGCATCGAGTCAGGGCTCAGGGAGATGGCTGCACACAAAACCCTGCTGACAGGAAGCACTCGTGCTTACCTCGAGGCTAGGGCTCACGTTTACTTCGCACTTTAGCTAGGGCAAGCGTGGGATGAGCTCCTAGCAAGGCCCTGGAGACCCCCTGGATTCATAGGAGAAAACGCACTTTCTTCCCGGAGGCATGCCTAAGGGTGACTAGAAGACGGGTAACAACAATGTCTTTTCAGTCAGCCTTGAGGCCGCCACTATCTACCTTTCAAGTGGGGGGAATACTGCCTTTTTCCAGGCTTCTCAACTACAAACGGGATCACCCAGCACATACACCTATCTTCTCTGACAATCCAAAGGAGACCCTTGGAACACACTTCGGCCTTCTGCCATGAAACTTCTGGATGCAGTGTGTTCTGCATGTGGTGAATGGCATAATCCTCTAAATGCCCTCAGTAGGCCTAGGTGACTCTGGATGTCCCAAGTGCCTAGCAAGGCTCAGGGTAAATCTCTCTTTCGGGCCGGACCTAAAGGCCAGTTTCCGCATCACTTAGAGAGACGTCGAGCAGGAGCCCCCAAACTGCACTGGAGGCCCCGGTGGTTTCTTTCAGGGCAGCTTAGGTTTCCTCAATGTGGCCGACACGCCTGGAGCAAAAGCCTGCCAAGAACCGCGTTCCTGAGGCCGCTTCGAAGCTGTGGCACGCTAGCCATAGAGAACACATTAGTCCCCGGCCCTTCCAACTGCATAGTGAGGGATGGTGTTCCCAGAGCTGTGTATCCCTTGATCGTGCTCAGAAGGCTTTGGGTACACCGTGTGCTTCCTTGGAAACAAGGGACCACGTGAGAGCATTGAGTGCTGTGAGGCATACTAAAGGTAAAGGCGTCCATGGACTAAGACTTCCTGGAGACTGGTGCACCCCCTATCTCTGGCAGTGGGAAACTGTGCACCTTGCCTCGGGAACAGAGGTCACATTTAGTTGGCACTTTAGCTACAGTTGGCTCCGGGGGTGAGCTCCCAGGAAGGAATCGCAAGCACGGGGTTTCTTTTGGAAAAACTCACTGCTCCTCAGAGGCATCTGCGGAGTGAAGCGTATCCTTGCTGGTGTGGTTTTCAGGCGGCTTGGAAGCTGCAACGCAGTTGCTTTCCAAAGGGGGGAAGCCGGGCTCCTCCCACATTCTCCAGTTTCCAACGTGACCACGCAGCACATTGAGCAGCGCTCTCTGACTGACGACTGGAGACTTTCAGCCACACTGGGCCTTTCTATGATCGCGCTTCATTGGACTCGGGGTGTTTGTTTGGCGCGCCATGAAGGGCATTATTACCCGCTGAATGACTTAGTCAGGCCTACGTGACGTTGGAACGACCCAGTGCCTCACAATTTTACCGGTTTCTCTGTAGTTTCTCTCAGGCCGGACCTACAGTGTACCTTGCGTCCCAGTAGTAGGAGAGTGACAGGTAAGAGTTGCCAGGAGGCACTTTAGGCTCAGGGATTCTTTCAGTGCACTTCGGGGGGCCTCCCCAGAGGGAGAGCCAGGTTGAACGTAATACTGGCAGAAGCGTTGCCCTGGGGCTGCCTAACACGTGTACACGGCCTGCTCCGCAAGCGAGGATCAGTTCATTGCCCTCCCGCATGCGTAGAAAGAGCTGACCCCCAACAGCCTGTTCTGTGCTACGTTGCTCGGAAAACGAGAAGGGGACTCCCAGTGCACACGCTCTCCCTCAGGAGGGAATTCATACGTGACTCTCCTAGGCCTTACGGAAAGCCGTAGAGGAGTTAAAGCACTCTGGCATCGAGTCAGGGCTCAGGGAGATGGCTGCACACAAAACCCTGCTGACAGGAAGCACTCGTGCTTACCTCGAGGCTAGGGCTCGCGTTTACTTCGCACTTTAGCTAGGGCAAGCGTGGGATGAGCTCCTAGCAAGGCCCTGGAGACCCCCTGGATTCATAGGAGAAAACGCACTTTCTTCCCGGAGGCATGCCTAAGGGTGACTAGAAGACGGGTAACAACAATGTCTTTTCAGTCAGCCTTGAGGCCGCCACTATCTACCTTTCAAGTGGGGGGAATACTGCCTTTTTACAGGCTTCTCAACTACAAACGGGATCACCCAGCACATACACCTATCTTCTCTGACAATCCAAAGGAGACCCTTGGAACACACTTCGGCCTTCTGCCATGAAACTTCTGGATGCAGTGTGTTCTGCATGTGGTGAATGGCATAATCCTCTAAATGCCCTCAGTAGGCCTAGGTGACTCTGGATGTCCCAAGTGCCTAGCAAGGCTCAGGGTAAATCTCTCTTTCGGGCCGGACCTAAAGGCCAGTTTCCGCATCACTTAGAGAGACGTCGAGCAGGAGCCCCCAAACTGCACTGGAGGCCCCGGTGGTTTCTTTCAGGGCAGCTTAGGTTTCCTCAATGTGGCCGACACGCCTGGAGCAAAAGCCTGCCAAGAACCGCGTTCCTGAGGCCGCTTCGAAGCTGTGGCACGCTAGCCATAGAGAACACATTAGTCCCCGGCCCTTCCAACTGCATAGTGAGGGATGGTGTTCCCAGAGCTGTGTATCCCTTGATCGTGCTCAGAAGGCTTTGGGTACACCGTGTGCTTCCTTGGAAACAAGGGCCCACGTGAGAGCATTGAGTGCTGTGAGGCATACTAAAGGTAAAGGCGTCCATGGACTAAGACTTCCTGGAGACTGGTGCACCCCCTATCTCTGGCAGTGGGAAACTGTGCACCTTGCCTCGGGAACAGAGGTCACATTTACTTGGCACTTTAGCTACAGTTGGCTCCGGGGGTGAGCTCCCAGGAAGGAATCGCAAGCACGGGGTTTCTTTTGGAAAAACTCACTGCTCCTCAGAGGCATCTGCGGAGTGAAGCATATCCTTGCTGGTGTGGTTTTCAGGCGGCTTGGAAGCTGCAACGCAGTTGCTTTCCGAAGGGGGGAAGCCGGGCTCCTCCCACATTCTCCAGTTTCCAACGTGACCACGCAGCACATTGAGCAGCGCTCTCTGACTGATGACTGGAGACTTTCAGCCACACTGGGCCTTTCTATGATCGCGCTTCATTGGACTCGGGGTGTTTGTTTGGCGCGCCATGAAGGGCATTATTACCCGCTGAATGACTTAGTCAGGCCTACGTGACGTTGGAACGACCCAGTGCCTCACAATTTTACCGGTTTCTCTGTAGTTTCTCTCAGGCCGGACCTACAGTGTACCTTGCGTCCCAGTAGTAGGAGAGTGACAGGTAAGAGTTGCCAGGAGGCACTTTAGGCTCAGGGATTCTTTCAGTGCACTTCGGGGGGCCTCCCCAGAGGGAGAGCCAGGTTGAACGTAATACTGGCAGAAGCGTTGCCCTGGGGATGCCTAACACGTGTACACGGCCTGCTCCGCAAGCGAGGATCAGTTCATTGCCCTCCCGCATGCGTAGAAAGAGCTGACCCCCAACAGCCTGTTCTGTGCTACGTTGCTCGGAAAACGAGAAGGGGACTCCCAGTGCACACGCTCTCCCTCAGGAGGGAATTCATACGTGACTCTCCTAGGCCTTACGGAAAGCCGTAGAGGAGTTAAAGCACTCTGGCATCGAGTCAGGGCTCAGGGAGATGGCTGCACACAAAACCCTGCTGACAGGAAGCACTCGTGCTTACCTCGAGGCTAGGGCTCGCGTTTACTTCGCACTTTAGCTAGGGCAAGCGTGGGATGAGCTCCTAGCAAGGCCCTGGAGACCCCCTGGATTCATAGGAGAAAACGCACTTTCTTCCCGGAGGCATGCCTAAGGGTGACTAGAAGACGGGTAACAACAATGTCTTTTCAGTCAGCCTTGAGGCCGCCACTATCTACCTTTCAAGTGGGGGGAATACTGCCTTTTTCCAGGATTCTCAACTACAAACGGGATCACCCAGCACATACACCTATCTTCTCTGACAATCCAAAGGAGACCCTTGGAACACACTTCGGCCTTCTGCCATGAAACTTCTGGATGCAGTGTGTTCTATATGTGGTGAATGGCATAATCCTCTAAATGCCCTCAGTAGGCCTAGGTGACTCTGGATGTCCCAAGTGCCTAGCAAGGCTCAGGGTAAATCTCTCTTTCGGGCCGGACCTAAAGGCCAGTTTCCGCATCACTTAGAGAGACGTCGAGCAGGAGCCCCCAAACTGCACTGGAGGCCCCGGTGGTTTCTTTCAGGGCAGCTTAGGTTTCCTCAATGTGGCCGACACGCCTGGAGCAAAAGCCTGCCAAGAACCGCGTTCCTGAGGCTGCTTCGAAGCTGTGGCACGCTAGCCATAGAGAACACATTAGTCCCCGGCCCTTCCAACTGCATAGTGAGGGACGGTGTTCCCAGAGCTGTGTATCCCTTGATCGTGCTCAGAAGGCTTTGGGTACACCGTGTGCTTCCTTGGAAACAAGGGCCCACGTGAGAGCATTGAGTGCTGTGAGGCATACTAAAGGTAAAGGCGTCCATGGACTAAGACTTCCTGGAGACTGGTGCACCCCCTATCTCTGGCAGTGGGAAACTGTGCACCTTGCCTCGGGACCAGAGGTCACATTTAGTTGGCACTTTAGCTACAGTTGGCTCCGGGGGTGAGCTCCCAGGAAGGAATCGCAAGCACGGGGTTTCTTTTGGACAAACTCACTGCTCCTCAGAGGCATCTGCGGAGTGAAGCGTATCCTTGCTGGTGTGGTTTTCAGGCGGCTTGGAAGCTGCAACGCAGTTGCTTTCCGAAGGGGGGAAGCCGGGCTCCTCCCACATTCTCCAGTTTCCAACGTGACCACGCAGCACATTGAGCAGCGCTCTCTGACTGACGACTGGAGACTTTCAGCCACACTGGGCCTTTCTATGATCGCGCTTCATTGGACTCGGGGTGTTTGTTTGGCGCGCCATGAAGGGCATTATTACCCGCTGAATGACTTAGTCAGGCCTACGTGACGTTGGAACGACCCAGTGCCTCACAAGTTTACCGGTTTCTCTGTAGTTTCTCTCAGGCCGGACCTACAGTGTACCTTGCGTCCCAGTAGTAGGAGAGTGACAGGTAAGAGTTGCCAGGAGGCACTTTAGGCTCAGGGATTCTTTCAGTGCACTTCGGGGGGCCTCCCCAGAGGGAGAGCCAGGTTGAACGTAATACTGGCAGAAGCGTTGCCCTGGGGATGCCTAACACGTGTACACGGCCTGCTCCGCAAGCGAGGATCAGTTCATTGCCCTCCCGCATGCGTAGAAAGAGCTGACCCCCAACAGCCTGTTCTGTGCTACGTTGCTCGGAAAACGAGAAGGGGACTCCCAGTGCACACGCTCTCCCTCAGGAGGGAATTCATACGTGACTCTCCTAGGCCTTACGGAAAGCCGTAGAGGAGTTAAAGCACTCTGGCATCGAGTCAGGGCTCAGGGAGATGGCTGCACACAAAACCCTGCTGACAGGAAGCACTCGTGCTTACCTCGAGGCTAGGGCTCGCGTTTACTTCGCACTTTAGCTAGGGCAAGCGTGGGATGAGCTCCTAGCAAGGCCCTGGAGACCCCCTGGATTCATAGGAGAAAACGCACTTTCTTCCCGGAGGCATGCCTAAGGGTGACGAGAAGACGGGTAACAACAATGTCTTTTCAGTCAGCCTTGAGGCCGCCACTATCTACCTTTCAAGTGGGGGGAATACTGCCTTTTTCCAGGCTTCTCAACGACAAACGGGATCACCCAGCACATACACCTATCTTCTCTGACAATCCAAAGGAGACCCTTGGAACACACTTCGGCCTTCTGCGATGAAACTTCTGGATGCAGTGTGTTCTGCATGTGGTGAATGGCATAATCCTCTAAATGCCCTCAGTAGGCCTAGGTGACTCTGGATGTCCCAAGTGCCTAGCAAGGCTCAGGGTAAATCTCTCTTTCGGGCCGGACCTAAAGGCCAGTTTCCGCATCACTTAGAGAGACGTCGAGCAGGAGCCCCCAAACTGCACTGGAGGCCCCGGTGGTTTCTTTCAGGGCAGCTTAGGTTTCCTCAATGTGGCCGACACGCCTGGAGCAAAAGCCTGCCAAGAACCGCGTTCCTGAGGCCGCTTCGAAGCTGTGGCACGCTAGCCATAGAGAACACATTAGTCCCCGGCCCTTCCAACTGCATAGTGAGGGATGGTGTTCCCAGAGCTGTGTATCCCTTGATCGTGCTCAGAAGGCTTTGGGTACACCGTGTGCTTCCTTGGAAACAAGGGCCCACGTGAGAGCATTGAGTGCTGTGAGGCATACTAAAGGTAAAGGCGTCCATGGACTAAGACTTCCTGGAGACTGGTGCACCCCCTATCTCTGGCAGTGGGAAACTGTGCACCTTGCCTCGGGAACAGAGGTCACATTTACTTGGCACTTTAGCTACAGTTGGCTCCGGGGGTGAGCTCCCAGGAAGGAATCGCAAGCACGGGGTTTCTTTTGGAAAAACTCACTGCTCCTCAGAGGCATCTGCGGAGTGAAGCGTATCCTTGCTGGTGTGGTTTTCAGGCGGCTTGGAAGCTGCAACGCAGTTGCTTTCCAAAGGGGGGAAGCCGGGCTCCTCCCACATTCTCCAGTTTCCAACGTGACCACGCAGCACATTGAGCAGCGCTCTCTGACTGACGACTGGAGACTTTCAGCCACACTGGGCCTTTCTATGATCGCGCTTCATTGGACTCGGGGTGTTTGTTTGGCGCGCCATGAAGGGCATTATTACCCGCTGAATGACTTAGTCAGGCCTACGTGACGTTGGAACGACCCAGTGCCTCACAATTTTACCGGTTTCTCTGTAGTTTCTCTCAGGCCGGACCTACAGTGTACCTTGCGTCCCAGTAGTAGGAGAGTGACAGGTAAGAGTTGCCAGGAGGCACTTTAGGCTCAGGGATTCTTTCAGTGCACTTCGGGGGGCCTCCCCAGAGGGAGAGCCAGGTTGAACGTAATACTGGCAGAAGCGTTGCCCTGGGGCTGCCTAACACGTGTACACGGCCTGCTCCGCAAGCGAGGATCAGTTCATTGCCCTCCCGCATGCGTAGAAAGAGCTGACCCCCAACAGCCTGTTCTGTGCTACGTTGCTCGGAAAACGAGAAGGGGACTCCCAGTGCACACGCTCTCCCTCAGGAGGGAATTCATACGTGACTCTCCTAGGCCTTACGGAAAGCCGTAGAGGAGTTAAAGCACTCTGGCATCGAGTCAGGGCTCAGGGAGATGGCTGCACACAAAACCCTGCTGACAGGAAGCACTCGTGCTTACCTCGAGGCTAGGGCTCACGTTTACTTCGCACTTTAGCTAGGGCAAGCGTGGGATGAGCTCCTAGCAAGGCCCTGGAGACCCCCTGGATTCATAGGAGAAAACGCACTTTCTTCCCGGAGGCATGCCTAAGGGTGACTAGAAGACGGGTAACAACAATGTCTTTTCAGTCAGCCTTGAGGCCGCCACTATCTACCTTTCAAGTGGGGGGAATACTGCCTTTTTACAGGCTTCTCAACTACAAACGGGATCACCCAGCACATACACCTATCTTCTCTGACAATCCAAAGGAGACCCTTGGAACACACTTCGGCCTTCTGCCATGAAACTTCTGGATGCAGTGTGTTCTGCATGTGGTGAATGGCATAATCCTCTAAATGCCCTCAGTAGGCCTAGGTGACTCTGGATGTCCCAAGTGCCTAGCAAGGCTCAGGGTAAATCTCTCTTTCGGGCCGGACCTAAAGGCCAGTTTCCGCATCACTTAGAGAGACGTCGAGCAGGAGCCCCCAAACTGCACTGGAGGCCCCGGTGGTTTCTTTCAGGGCAGCTTAGGTTTCCTCAATGTGGCCGACACGCCTGGAGCAAAAGCCTGCCAAGAACCGCGTTCCTGAGGCCGCTTCGAAGCTGTGGCACGCTAGCCATAGAGAACACATTAGTCCCCGGCCCTTCCAACTGCATAGTGAGGGATGGTGTTCCCAGAGCTGTGTATCCCTTGATCGTGCTCAGAAGGCTTTGGGTACACCGTGTGCTTCCTTGGAAACAAGGGCCCACGTGAGAGCATTGAGTGCTGTGAGGCATACTAAAGGTAAAGGCGTCCATGGACTAAGACTTCCTGGAGACTGGTGCACCCCCTATCTCTGGCAGTGGGAAACTGTGCACCTTGCCTCGGGAACAGAGGTCACATTTAGTTGGCACTTTAGCTACAGTTGGCTCCGGGGGTGAGCTCCCAGGAAGGAATCGCAAGCACGGGGTTTCTTTTGGAAAAACTCACTGCTCCTCAGAGGCATCTGCGGAGTGAAGCGTATCCTTGCTGGTGTGGTTTTCAGGCGGCTTGGAAGCTGCAACGCAGTTGCTTTCCGAAGGGGGGAAGCCGGGCTCCTCCCACATTCTCCAGTTTCCAACGTGACCACGCAGCACA
Source organism: Mesoplodon mirus (assembly GCF_964341445.2). Taxonomy (NCBI): domain Eukaryota; kingdom Metazoa; phylum Chordata; class Mammalia; order Artiodactyla; family Ziphiidae; genus Mesoplodon; species Mesoplodon mirus. The sequence goes on along the minus strand of NC_138976.1, from coordinate 93,283,144 downwards.
TTGAGCAGCGCTCTCTGACTGACGACTGGAGACTTTCAGCCACACTGGGCCTTTCTATGATCGCGCTTCATTGGACTCGGGGTGTTTGTTTGGCGCGCCATGAAGGGCATTATTACCCGCTGAATGACTTAGTCAGGCCTACGTGACGTTGGAACGACCCAGTGCCTCACAATTTTACCGGTTTCTCTGTAGTTTCTCTCAGGCCGGACCTACAGTGTACCTTGCGTCCCAGTAGTAGGAGAGTGACAGGTAAGAGTTGCCAGGAGGCACTTTAGGCTCAGGGATTCTTTCAGTGCACTTCGGGGGGCCTCCCCAGAGGGAGAGCCAGGTTGAACGTAATACTGGCAGAAGCGTTGCCCTGGGGCTGCCTAACACGTGTACACGGCCTGCTCCGCAAGCGAGGATCAGTTCATTGCCCTCCCGCATGCGTAGAAAGAGCTGACCCCCAACAGCCTGTTCTGTGCTACGTTGCTCGGAAAACGAGAAGGGGACTCCCAGTGCACACGCTCTCCCTCAGGAGGGAATTCATACGTGACTCTCCTAGGCCTTACGGAAAGCCGTAGAGGAGTTAAAGCACTCTGGCATCGAGTCAGGGCTCAGGGAGATGGCTGCACACAAAACCCTGCTGACAGGAAGCACTCGTGCTTACCTCGAGGCTAGGGCTCGCGTTTACTTCGCACTTTAGCTAGGGCAAGCGTGGGATGAGCTCCTAGCAAGGCCCTGGAGACCCCCTGGATTCATAGGAGAAAACACACTTTCTTCCCGGAGGCATGCCTAAGGGTGACTAGAAGACGGGTAACAACAATGTCTTTTCAGTCAGCCTTGAGACCGCCACTATCTACCTTTCAAGTGGGGGGAATACTGCCTTTTTCCAGGCTTCTCAACTACAAACGGGATCACCCAGCACATACACCTATCTTCTCTGACAATCCAAAGGAGACCCTTGGAACACACTTCGGCCTTCTGCGATGAAACTTCTGGATGCAGTGTGTTCTGCATGTGGTGAATGGCATAATCCTCTAAATGCCCTCAGTAGGCCTAGGTGACTCTGGATGTCCCAAGTGCCTAGCAAGGCTCAGGGTAAATCTCTCTTTCGGGCCGGACCTAAAGGCCAGTTTCCGCATCACTTAGAGAGACGTCGAGCAGGAGCCCCCAAACTGCACTGGAGGCCCCGGTGGTTTCTTTCAGGGCAGCTTAGGTTTCCTCAATGTGGCCGACACGCCTGGAGCAAAAGCCTGCCAAGAACCGCGTTCCTGAGGCCGCTTCGAAGCTGTGGCACGCTAGCCATAGAGAACACATTAGTCCCCGGCCCTTCCAACTGCATAGTGAGGGATGGTGTTCCCAGAGCTGTGTATCCCTTGATCGTGCTCAGAAGGCTTTGGGTACACCGTGTGCTTCCTTGGAAACAAGGGCCCACGTGAGAGCATTGAGTGCTGTGAGGCATACTAAAGGTAAAGGCGTCCATGGACTAAGACTTCCTGGAGACTGGTGCACCCCCTATCTCTGGCAGTGGGAAACTGTGCACCTTGCCTCGGGAACAGAGGTCACATTTAGTTGGCACTTTAGCTACAGTTGGCTCCGGGGGTGAGCTCCCAGGAAGGAATCGCAAGCACGGGGTTTCTTTTGGAAAAACTCACTGCTCCTCAGAGGCATCTGCGGAGTGAAGCGTATCCTTGCTGGTGTGGTTTTCAGGCGGCTTGGAAGCTGCAACGCAGTTGCTTTCCGAAGGGGGGAAGCCGGGCTCCTCCCACATTCTCCAGTTTCCAACGTGACCACGCAGCACATTGAGCAGCGCTCTCTGACTGACGACTGGAGACTTTCAGCCACACTGGGCCTTTCTATGATCGCGCTTCATTGGACTCGGGGTGTTTGTTTGGCGCGCCATGAAGGGCATTATTACCCGCTGAATGACTTAGTCAGGCCTACGTGACGTTGGAACGACCCAGTGCCTCACAATTTTACCGGTTTCTCTGTAGTTTCTCTCAGGCCGGACCTACAGTGTACCTTGCGTCCCAGTAGTAGGAGAGTGACAGGTAAGAGTTGCCAGGAGGCACTTTAGGCTCAGGGATTCTTTCAGTGCACTTCGGGGGGCCTCCCCAGAGGGAGAGCCAGGTTGAACGTAATACTGGCAGAAGCGTTGCCCTGGGGCTGCCTAACACGTGTACACGGCCTGCTCCGCAAGCGAGGATCAGTTCATTGCCCTCCCGCATGCGTAGAAAGAGCTGACCCCCAACAGCCTGTTCTGTGCTACGTTGCTCGGAAAACGAGAAGGGGACTCCCAGTGCACACGCTCTCCCTCAGGAGGGAATTCATACGTGACTCTCCTAGGCCTTACGGAAAGCCGTAGAGGAGTTAAAGCACTCTGGCATCGAGTCAGGGCTCAGGGAGATGGCTGCACACAAAACCCTGCTGACAGGAAGCACTCGTGCTTACCTCGAGGCTAGGGCTCGCGTTTACTTCGCACTTTAGCTAGGGCAAGCGTGGGATGAGCTCCTAGCAGGGCCCTGGAGACCCCCTGGATTCATAGGAGAAAACGCACTTTCTTCCCGGAGGCATGCCTAAGGGTGACTAGAAGACGGGTAACAACAATGTCTTTTCAGTCAGCCTTGAGGCCGCCACTATCTACCTTTCAAGTGGGGGGAATACTGCCTTTTTACAGGCTTCTCAACTACAAACGGGATCACCCAGCACATACACCTATCTTCTCTGACAATCCAAAGGAGACCCTTGGAACACACTTCGGCCTTCTGCGATGAAACTTCTGGATGCAGTGTGTTCTGCATGTGGTGAATGGCATAATCCTCTAAATGCCCTCAGTAGGCCTAGGTGACTCTGGATGTCCCAAGTGCCTAGCAAGGCTCAGGGTAAATCTCTCTTTCGGGCCGGACCTAAAGGCCAGTTTCCGCATCACTTAGAGAGACGTCGAGCAGGAGCCCCCAAACTGCACTGGAGGCCCCGGTGGTTTCTTTCAGGGCAGCTTAGGTTTCCTCAATGTGGCCGACACGCCTGGAGCAAAAGCCTGCCAAGAACCGCGTTCCTGAGGCCGCTTCGAAGCTGTGGCACGCTAGCCATAGAGAACACATTAGTCCCCGGCCCTTCCAACTGCATAGTGAGGGATGGTGTTCCCAGAGCTGTGTATCCCTTGATCGTGCTCAGAAGGCTTTGGGTACACCGTGTGCTTCCTTGGAAACAAGGGCCCACGTGAGAGCATTGAGTGCTGTGAGGCATACTAAAGGTAAAGGCGTCCATGGACTAAGACTTCCTGGAGACTGGTGCACCCCCTATCTCTGGCAGTGGGAAACTGTGCACCTTGCCTCGGGAACAGAGGTCACATTTAGTTGGCACTTTAGCTACAGTTGGCTCCGGGGGTGAGCTCCCAGGAAGGAATCGCAAGCACGGGGTTTCTTTTGGAAAAACTCACTGCTCCTCAGAGGCATCTGCGGAGTGAAGCGTATCCTTGCTGGTGTGGTTTTCAGGCGGCTTGGAAGCTGCAACGCAGTTGCTTTCCGAAGGGGGGAAGCCGGGCTCCTCCCACATTCTCCAGTTTCCAACGTGACCACGCAGCACATTGAGCAGCGCTCTCTGACTGACGACTGGAGACTTTCAGCCACACTGGGCCTTTCTATGATCGCGCTTCATTGGACTCGGGGTGTTTGTTTGGCGCGCCATGAAGGGCATTATTACCCGCTGAATGACTTAGTCAGGCCTACGTGACGTTGGAACGACCCAGTGCCTCACAATTTTACCGGTTTCTCTGTAGTTTCTCTCAGGCCGGACCTACAGTGTACCTTGCGTCCCAGTAGTAGGAGAGTGACAGGTAAGAGTTGCCAGGAGGCACTTTAGGCTCAGGGATTCTTTCAGTGCACTTCGGGGGGCCTCCCCAGAGGGAGAGCCAGGTTGAACGTAATACTGGCAGAAGCGTTGCCCTGGGGCTGCCTAACACGTGTACACGGCCTGCTCCGCAAGCGAGGATCAGTTCATTGCCCTCCCGCATGCGTAGAAAGAGCTGACCCCCAACAGCCTGTTCTGTGCTACGTTGCTCGGAAAACGAGAAGGGGACTCCCAGTGCACACGCTCTCCCTCAGGAGGGAATTCATACGTGACTCTCCTAGGCCTTACGGAAAGCCGTAGAGGAGTTAAAGCACTCTGGCATCGAGTCAGGGCTCAGGGAGATGGCTGCACACAAAACCCTGCTGACAGGAAGCACTCGTGCTTACCTCGAGGCTAGGGCTCGCGTTTACTTCGCACTTTAGCTAGGGCAAGCGTGGGATGAGCTCCTAGCAAGGCCCTGGAGACCCCCTGGATTCATAGGAGAAAACGCACTTTCTTCCCGGAGGCATGCCTAAGGGTGACTAGAAGACGGGTAACAACAATGTCTTTTCAGTCAGCCTTGAGGCCGCCACTATCTACCTTTCAAGTGGGGGGAATACTGCCTTTTTCCAGGCTTCTCAACTACAAACGGGATCACCCAGCACATACACCTATCTTCTCTGACAATCCAAAGGAGACCCTTGGAACACACTTCGGCCTTCTGCGATGAAACTTCTGGATGCAGTGTGTTCTATATGTGGTGAATGGCATAATCCTCTAAATGCCCTCAGTAGGCCTAGGTGACTCTGGATGTCCCAAGTGCCTAGCAAGGCTCAGGGTAAATCTCTCTTTCGGGCCGGACCTAAAGGCCAGTTTCCGCATCACTTAGAGAGACGTCGAGCAGGAGCCCCCAAACTGCACTGGAGGCCCCGGTGGTTTCTTTCAGGGCAGCTTAGGTTTCCTCAATGTGGCCGACACGCCTGGAGCAAAAGCCTGCCAAGAACCGCGTTCCTGAGGCCGCTTCGAAGCTGTGGCACGCTAGCCATAGAGAACACATTAGTCCCCGGCCCTTCCAACTGCATAGTGAGGGACGGTGTTCCCAGAGCTGTGTATCCCTTGATCGTGCTCAGAAGGCTTTGGGTACACCGTGTGCTTCCTTGGAAACAAGGGCCCACGTGAGAGCATTGAGTGCTGTGAGGCATACTAAAGGTAAAGGCGTCCATGGACTAAGACTTCCTGGAGACTGGTGCACCCCCTATCTCTGGCAGTGGGAAACTGTGCACCTTGCCTCGGGAACAGAGGTCACATTTAGTTGGCACTTTAGCTACAGTTGGCTCCGGGGGTGAGCTCCCAGGAAGGAATCGCAAGCACGGGGTTTCTTTTGGAAAAACTCACTGCTCCTCAGAGGCATCTGCGGAGTGAAGCGTATCCTTGCTGGTGTGGTTTTCAGGCGGCCTGGAAGCTGCAACGCAGTTGCTTTCCGAAGGGGGGAAGCCGGGCTCCTCCCACATTCTCCAGTTTCCAACGTGACCACGCAGCACATTGAGCAGCGCTCTCTGACTGACGACTGGAGACTTTCAGCCACACTGGGCCTTTCTATGATCGCGCTTCATTGGACTCGGGGTGTTTGTTTGGCGCGCCATGAAGGGCATTATTACCCGCTGAATGACTTAGTCAGGCCTACGTGACGTTGGAACGACCCAGTGCCTCACAATTTTACCGGTTTCTCTGTAGTTTCTCTCAGGCCGGACCTACAGTGTACCTTGCGTCCCAGTAGTAGGAGAGTGACAGGTAAGAGTTGCCAGGAGGCACTTTAGGCTCAGGGATTCTTTCAGTGCACTTCGGGGGGCCTCCCCAGAGGGAGAGCCAGGTTGAACGTAATACTGGCAGAAGCGTTGCCCTGGGGCTGCCTAACACGTGTACACGGCCTGCTCCGCAAGCGAGGATCAGTTCATTGCCCTCCCACATGCGTAGAAAGAGCTGACCCCCAACAGCCTGTTCTGTGCTACGTTGCTCGGAAAACGAGAAGGGGACTCCCAGTGCACACGCTCTCCCTCAGGAGGGAATTCATACGTGACTCTCCTAGGCCTTACGGAAAGCCGTAGAGGAGTTAAAGCACTCTGGCATCGAGTCAGGGCTCAGGGAGATGGCTGCACACAAAACCCTGCTGACAGGAAGCACTCGTGCTTACCTCGAGGCTAGGCCTCGCGTTTACTTCGCACTTTAGCTAGGGCAAGCGTGGGATGAGCTCCTAGCAGGGCCCTGGAGACCCCCTGGATTCATAGGAGAAAACGCACTTTCTTCCCGGAGGCATGCCTAAGGGTGACTAGAAGACGGGTAACAACAATGTCTTTTCAGTCAGCCTTGAGGCCGCCACTATCTACCTTTCAAGTGGGGGGAATACTGCCTTTTTCCAGGCTTCTCAACTACAAACGGGATCACCCAGCACATACACCTATCTTCTCTGACAATCCAAAGGAGACCCTTGGAACACACTTCGGCCTTCTGCGATGAAACTTCTGGATGCAGTGTGTTCTGCATGTGGTGAATGGCATAATCCTCTAAATGCCCTCAGTAGGCCTAGGTGACTCTGGATGTCCCAAGTGCCTAGCAAGGCTCAGGGTAAATCTCTCTTTCGGGCCGGACCTAAAGGCCAGTTTCCGCATCACTTAGAGAGACGTCGAGCAGGAGCCCCCAAACTGCACTGGAGGCCCCGGTGGTTTCTTTCAGGGCAGCTTAGGTTTCCTCAATGTGGCCGACACGCCTGGAGCAAAAGCCTGCCAAGAACCGCGTTCCTGAGGCCGCTTCGAAGCTGTGGCACGCTAGCCATAGAGAACACATTAGTCCCCGGCCCTTCCAACTGCATAGTGAGGGACGGTGTTCCCAGAGCTGTGTATCCCTTGATCGTGCTCAGAAGGCTTTGGGTACACCGTGTGCTTCCTTGGAAACAAGGGCCCACGTGAGAGCATTGAGTGCTGTGAGGCATACTAAAGGTAAAGGCGTCCATGGACTAAGACTTCCTGGAGACTGGTGCACCCCCTATCTCTGGCAGTGGGAAACTGTGCACCTTGCCTCGGGACCAGAGGTCACATTTAGTTGGCACTTTAGCTACAGTTGGCTCCGGGGGTGAGCTCCCAGGAAGGAATCGCAAGCACGGGGTTTCTTTTGGAAAAACTCACTGCTCCTCAGAGGCATCTGCGGAGTGAAGCGTATCCTTGCTGGTGTGGTTTTCAGGCGGCTTGGAAGCTGCAACGCAGTTGCTTTCCGAAGGGGGGAAGCCGGGCTCCTCCCACATTCTCCAGTTTCCAACGTGACCACGCAGCACATTGAGCAGCGCTCTCTGACTGACGACTGGAGACTTTCAGCCACACTGGGCCTTTCTATGATCGCGCTTCATTGGACTCGGGGTGTTTGTTTGGCGCGCCATGAAGGGCATTATTACCCGCTGAATGACTTAGTCAGGCCTACGTGACGTTGGAACGACCCAGTGCCTCACAAGTTTACCGGTTTCTCTGTAGTTTCTCTCAGGCCGGACCTACAGTGTACCTTGCGTCCCAGTAGTAGGAGAGTGACAGGTAAGAGTTGCCAGGAGGCACTTTAGGCTCAGGGATTCTTTCAGTGCACTTCGGGGGGCCTCCCCAGAGGGAGAGCCAGGTTGAACGTAATACTGGCAGAAGCGTTGCCCTGGGGCTGCCTAACACGTGTACACGGCCTGCTCCGCAAGCGAGGATCAGTTCATTGCCCTCCCGCATGCGTAGAAAGAGCTGACCCCCAACAGCCTGTTCTGTGCTACGTTGCTCGGAAAACGAGAAGGGGACTCCCAGTGCACACGCTCTCCCTCAGGAGGGAATTCATACGTGACTCTCCTAGGCCTTACGGAAAGCCGTAGAGGAGTTAAAGCACTCTGGCATCGAGTCAGGGCTCAGGGAGATGGCTGCACACAAAACCCTGCTGACAGGAAGCACTCGTGCTTACCTCGAGGCTAGGGCTCACGTTTACTTCGCACTTTAGCTAGGGCAAGCGTGGGATGAGCTCCTAGCAAGGCCCTGGAGACCCCCTGGATTCATAGGAGAAAACGCACTTTCTTCCCGGAGGCATGCCTAAGGGTGACTAGAAGACGGGTAACAACAATGTCTTTTCAGTCAGCCTTGAGGCCGCCACTATCTACCTTTCAAGTGGGGGGAATACTGCCTTTTTACAGGCTTCTCAACTACAAACGGGATCACCCAGCACATACACCTATCTTCTCTGACAATCCAAAGGAGACCCTTGGAACACACTTCGGCCTTCTGCCATGAAACTTCTGGATGCAGTGTGTTCTGCATGTGGTGAATGGCATAATCCTCTAAATGCCCTCAGTAGGCCTAGGTGACTCTGGATGTCCCAAGTGCCTAGCAAGGCTCAGGGTAAATCTCTCTTTCGGGCCGGACCTAAAGGCCAGTTTCCGCATCACTTAGAGAGACGTCGAGCAGGAGCCCCCAAACTGCACTGGAGGCCCCGGTGGTTTCTTTCAGGGCAGCTTAGGTTTCCTCAATGTGGCCGACACGCCTGGAGCAAAAGCCTGCCAAGAACCGCGTTCCTGAGGCCGCTTCGAAGCTGTGGCACGCTAGCCATAGAGAACACATTAGTCCCCGGCCCTTCCAACTGCATAGTGAGGGATGGTGTTCCCAGAGCTGTGTATCCCTTGATCGTGCTCAGAAGGCTTTGGGTACACCGTGTGCTTCCTTGGAAACAAGGGCCCACGTGAGAGCATTGAGTGCTGTGAGGCATACTAAAGGTAAAGGCGTCCATGGACTAAGACTTCCTGGAGACTGGTGCACCCCCTATCTCTGGCAGTGGGAAACTGTGCACCTTGCCTCGGGACCAGAGGTCACATTTACTTGGCACTTTAGCTACAGTTGGCTCCGGGGGTGAGCTCCCAGGAAGGAATCGCAAGCACGGGGTTTCTTTTGGAAAAACTCACTGCTCCTCAGAGGCATCTGCGGAGTGAAGCGTATCCTTGCTGGTGTGGTTTTCAGGCGGCTTGGAAGCTGCAACGCAGTTGCTTTCAGAAGGGGGGAAGCCGGCCTCCTCCCACATTCTCCAGTTTCCAACGTGACCACGCAGCACATTGAGCAGCGCTCTCTGACTGACGACTGGAGACTTTCAGCCACACTGGGCCTTTCTATGATCGCGCTTCATTGGACTCGGGGTGTTTGTTTGGCGCGCCATGAAGGGCATTATTACCCGCTGAATGACTTAGTCAGGCCTACGTGACGTTGGAACGACCCAGTGCCTCACAATTTTACCGGTTTCTCTGTAGTTTCTCTCAGGCCGGACCTACAGTGTACCTTGCGTCCCAGTAGTAGGAGAGTGACAGGTAAGAGTTGCCAGGAGGCACTTTAGGCTCAGGGATTCTTTCAGTGCACTTCGGGGGGCCTCCCCAGAGGGAGAGCCAGGTTGAACGTAATACTGGCAGAAGCGTTGCCCTGGGGCTGCCTAACACGTGTACACGGCCTGCTCCGCAAGCGAGGATCAGTTCATTGCCCTCCCGCATGCGTAGAAAGAGCTGACCCCCAACAGCCTGTTCTGTGCTACGTTGCTCGGAAAACGAGAAGGGGACTCCCAGTGCACACGCTCTCCCTCAGGAGGGAATTCATACGTGACTCTCCTAGGCCTTACGGAAAGCCGTAGAGGAGTTAAAGCACTCTGGCATCGAGTCAGGGCTCAGGGAGATGGCTGCACACAAAACCCTGCTGACAGGAAGCACTCGTGCTTACCTCGAGGCTAGGGCTCGCGTTTACTTCGCACTTTAGCTAGGGCAAGCGTGGGATGAGCTCCTAGCAAGGCCCTGGAGACCCCCTGGATTCATAGGAGAAAACGCACTTTCTTCCCGGAGGCATGCCTAAGGGTGACTAGAAGACGGGTAACAACAATGTCTTTTCAGTCAGCCTTGAGGCCGCCACTATCTACCTTTCAAGTGGGGGGAATACTGCCTTTTTCCAGGCTTCTCAACGACAAACGGGATCACCCAGCACATACACCTATCTTCTCTGACAATCCAAAGGAGACCCTTGGAACACACTTCGGCCTTCTGCGATGAAACTTCTGGATGCAGTGTGTTCTGCATGTGGTGAATGGCATAATCCTCTAAATGCCCTCAGTAGGCCTAGGTGACTCTGGATGTCCCAAGTGCCTAGCAAGGCTCAGGGTAAATCTCTCTTTCGGGCCGGACCTAAAGGCCAGTTTCCGCATCACTTAGAGAGACGTCGAGCAGGAGCCCCCAAACTGCACTGGAGGCCCCGGTGGTTTCTTTCAGGGCAGCTTAGGTTTCCTCAATGTGGCCGACACGCCTGGAGCAAAAGCCTGCCAAGAACCGCGTTCCTGAGGCCGCTTCGAAGCTGTGGCACGCTAGCCATAGAGAACACATTAGTCCCCGGCCCTTCCAACTGCATAGTGAGGGATGGTGTTCCCAGAGCTGTGTATCCCTTGATCGTGCTCAGAAGGCTTTGGGTACACCGTGTGCTTCCTTGGAAACAAGGGCCCACGTGAGAGCATTGAGTGCTGTGAGGCATACTAAAGGTAAAGGCGTCCATGGACTAAGACTTCCTGGAGACTGGTGCACCCCCTATCTCTGGCAGTGGGAAACTGTGCACCTTGCCTCGGGAACAGAGGTCACATTTACTTGGCACTTTAGCTACAGTTGGCTCCGGGGGTGAGCTCCCAGGAAGGAATCGCAAGCACGGGGTTTCTTTTGGAAAAACTCACTGCTCCTCAGAGGCATCTGCGGAGTGAAGCGTATCCTTGCTGGTGTGGTTTTCAGGCGGCTTGGAAGCTGCAACGCAGTTGCTTTCCGAAGGGGGGAAGCCGGGCTCCTCCCACATTCTCCAGTTTCCAACGTGACCACGCAGCACATTGAGCAGCGCTCTCTGACTGACGACTGGAGACTTTCAGCCACACTGGGCCTTTCTATGATCGCGCTTCATTGGACTCGGGGTGTTTGTTTGGCGCGCCATGAAGGGCATTATTACCCGCTGAATGACTTAGTCAGGCCTACGTGACGTTGGAACGACCCAGTGCCTCACAATTTTACCGGTTTCTCTGTAGTTTCTCTCAGGCCGGACCTACAGTGTACCTTGCGTCCCAGTAGTAGGAGAGTGACAGGTAAGAGTTGCCAGGAGGCACTTTAGGCTCAGGGATTCTTTCAGTGCACTTCGGGGGGCCTCCCCAGAGGGAGAGCCAGGTTGAACGTAATACTGGCAGAAGCGTTGCCCTGGGGCTGCCTAACACGTGTACACGGCCTGCTCCGCAAGCGAGGATCAGTTCATTGCCCTCCCGCATGCGTAGAAAGAGCTGACCCCCAACAGCCTGTTCTGTGCTACGTTGCTCGGAAAACGAGAAGGGGACTCCCAGTGCACACGCTCTCCCTCAGGAGGGAATTCATACGTGACTCTCCTAGGCCTTACGGAAAGCCGTAGAGGAGTTAAAGCACTCTGGCATCGAGTCAGGGCTCAGGGAGATGGCTGCACACAAAACCCTGCTGACAGGAAGCACTCGTGCTTACCTCGAGGCTAGGGCTCACGTTTACTTCGCACTTTAGCTAGGGCAAGCGTGGGATGAGCTCCTAGCAAGGCCCTGGAGACCCCCTGGATTCATAGGAGAAAACGCACTTTCTTCCCGGAGGCATGCCTAAGGGTGACTAGAAGACGGGTAACAACAATGTCTTTTCAGTCAGCCTTGAGGCCGCCACTATCTACCTTTCAAGTGGGGGGAATACTGCCTTTTTACAGGCTTCTCAACTACAAACGGGATCACCCAGCACATACACCTATCTTCTCTGACAATCCAAAGGAGACCCTTGGAACACACTTCGGCCTTCTGCCATGAAACTTCTGGATGCAGTGTGTTCTGCATGTGGTGAATGGCATAATCCTCTAAATGCCCTCAGTAGGCCTAGGTGACTCTGGATGTCCCAAGTGCCTAGCAAGGCTCAGGGTAAATCTCTCTTTCGGGCCGGACCTAAAGGCCAGTTTCCGCATCACTTAGAGAGACGTCGAGCAGGAGCCCCCAAACTGCACTGGAGGCCCCGGTGGTTTCTTTCAGGGCAGCTTAGGTTTCCTCAATGTGGCCGACACGCCTGGAGCAAAAGCCTGCCAAGAACCGCGTTCCTGAGGCCGCTTCGAAGCTGTGGCACGCTAGCCATAGAGAACACATTAGTCCCCGGCCCTTCCAACTGCATAGTGAGGGATGGTGTTCCCAGAGCTGTGTATCCCTTGATCGTGCTCAGAAGGCTTTGGGTACACCGTGTGCTTCCTTGGAAACAAGGGCCCACGTGAGAGCATTGAGTGCTGTGAGGCATACTAAAGGTAAAGGCGTCCATGGACTAAGACTTCCTGGAGACTGGTGCACCCCCTATCTCTGGCAGTGGGAAACTGTGCACCTTGCCTCGGGAACAGAGGTCACATTTACTTGGCACTTTAGCTACAGTTGGCTCCGGGGGTGAGCTCCCAGGAAGGAATCGCAAGCACGGGGTTTCTTTTGGAAAAACTCACTGCTCCTCAGAGGCATCTGCGGAGTGAAGCGTATCCTTGCTGGTGTGGTTTTCAGGCGGCTTGGAAGCTGCAACGCAGTTGCTTTCCAAAGGGGGGAAGCCGGGCTCCTCCCACATTCTCCAGTTTCCAACGTGACCACGCAGCACATTGAGCAGCGCTCTCTGACTGACGACTGGAGACTTTCAGCCACACTGGGCCTTTCTATGATCGCGCTTCATTGGACTCGGGGTGTTTGTTTGGCGCGCCATGAAGGGCATTATTACCCGCTGAATGACTTAGTCAGGCCTACGTGACGTTGGAACGACCCAGTGCCTCACAATTTTACCGGTTTCTCTGTAGTTTCTCTCAGGCCGGACCTACAGTGTACCTTGCGTCCCAGTAGTAGGAGAGTGACAGGTAAGAGTTGCCAGGAGGCACTTTAGGCTCAGGGATTCTTTCAGTGCACTTCGGGGGGCCTCCCCAGAGGGAGAGCCAGGTTGAACGTAATACTGGCAGAAGCGTTGCCCTGGGGCTGCCTAACACGTGTACACGGCCTGCTCCGCAAGCGAGGATCAGTTCATTGCCCTCCCGCATGCGTAGAAAGAGCTGACCCCCAACAGCCTGTTCTGTGCTACGTTGCTCGGAAAACGAGAAGGGGACTCCCAGTGCACACGCTCTCCCTCAGGAGGGAATTCATACGTGACTCTCCTAGGCCTTACGGAAAGCCGTAGAGGAGTTAAAGCACTCTGGCATCGAGTCAGGGCTCAGGGAGATGGCTGCACACAAAACCCTGCTGACAGGAAGCACTCGTGCTTACCTCGAGGCTAGGGCTCACGTTTACTTCGCACTTTAGCTAGGGCAAGCGTGGGATGAGCTCCTAGCAAGGCCCTGGAGACCCCCTGGATTCATAGGAGAAAACGCACTTTCTTCCCGGAGGCATGCCTAAGGGTGACTAGAAGACGGGTAACAACAATGTCTTTTCAGTCAGCCTTGAGGCCGCCACTATCTACCTTTCAAGTGGGGGGAATACTGCCTTTTTACAGGCTTCTCAACTACAAACGGGATCACCCAGCACATACACCTATCTTCTCTGACAATCCAAAGGAGACCCTTGGAACACACTTCGGCCTTCTGCCATGAAACTTCTGGATGCAGTGTGTTCTGCATGTGGTGAATGGCATAATCCTCTAAATGCCCTCAGTAGGCCTAGGTGACTCTGGATGTCCCAAGTGCCTAGCAAGGCTCAGGGTAAATCTCTCTTTCGGGCCGGACCTAAAGGCCAGTTTCCGCATCACTTAGAGAGACGTCGAGCAGGAGCCCCCAAACTGCACTGGAGGCCCCGGTGGTTTCTTTCAGGGCAGCTTAGGTTTCCTCAATGTGGCCGACACGCCTGGAGCAAAAGCCTGCCAAGAACCGCGTTCCTGAGGCCGCTTCGAAGCTGTGGCACGCTAGCCATAGAGAACACTTTAGTCCCCGGCCCTTCCAACTGCATAGTGAGGGATGGTGTTCCCAGAGCTGTGTATCCCTTGATCGTGCTCAGAAGGCTTTGGGTACACCGTGTGCTTCCTTGGAAACAAGGGCCCACGTGAGAGCATTGAGTGCTGTGAGGCATACTAAAGGTAAAGGCGTCCATGGACTAAGACTTCCTGGAGACTGGTGCACCCCCTATCTCTGGCAGTGGGAAACTGTGCACCTTGCCTCGGGAACAGAGGTCACATTTAGTTGGCACTTTAGCTACAGTTGGCTCCGGGGGTGAGCTCCCAGGAAGGAATCGCAAGCACGGGGTTTCTTTTGGAAAAACTCACTGCTCCTCAGAGGCATCTGCGGAGTGAAGCATATCCTTGCTGGTGTGGTTTTCAGGCGGCTTGGAAGCTGCAACGCAGTTGCTTTCCGAAGGGGGGAAGCCGGGCTCCTCCCACATTCTCCAGTTTCCAACGTGACCACGCAGCACATTGAGCAGCGCTCTCTGACTGATGACTGGAGACTTTCAGCCACACTGGGCCTTTCTATGATCGCGCTTCATTGGACTCGGGGTGTTTGTTTGGCGCGCCATGAAGGGCATTATTACCCGCTGAATGACTTAGTCAGGCCTACGTGACGTTGGAACGACCCAGTGCCTCACAATTTTACCGGTTTCTCTGTAGTTTCTCTCAGGCCGGACCTACAGTGTACCTTGCGTCCCAGTAGTAGGAGAGTGACAGGTAAGAGTTGCCAGGAGGCACTTTAGGCTCAGGGATTCTTTCAGTGCACTTCGGGGGGCCTCCCCAGAGGGAGAGCCAGGTTGAACGTAATACTGGCAGAAGCGTTGCCCTGGGGCTGCCTAACACGTGTACACGGCCTGCTCCGCAAGCGAGGATCAGTTCATTGCCCTCCCGCATGCGTAGAAAGAGCTGACCCCCAACAGCCTGTTCTGTGCTACGTTGCTCGGAAAACGAGAAGGGGACTCCCAGTGCACACGCTCTCCCTCAGGAGGGAATTCATACGTGACTCTCCTAGGCCTTACGGAAAGCCGTAGAGGAGTTAAAGCACTCTGGCATCGAGTCAGGGCTCAGGGAGATGGCTGCACACAAAACCCTGCTGACAGGAAGCACTCGTGCTTACCTCGAGGCTAGGGCTCGCGTTTACTTCGCACTTTAGCTAGGGCAAGCGTGGGATGAGCTCCTAGCAAGGCCCTGGAGACCCCCTGGATTCATAGGAGAAAACGCACTTTCTTCCCGGAGGCATGCCTAAGGGTGACTAGAAGACGGGTAACAACAATGTCTTTTCAGTCAGCCTTGAGGCCGCCACTATCTACCTTTCAAGTGGGGGGAATACTGCCTTTTTCCAGGCTTCTCAACGACAAACGGGATCACCCAGCACATACACCTATCTTCTCTGACAATCCAAAGGAGACCCTTGGAACACACTTCGGCCTTCTGCGATGAAACTTCTGGATGCAGTGTGTTCTGCATGTGGTGAATGGCATAATCCTCTAAATGCCCTCAGTAGGCCTAGGTGACTCTGGATGTCCCAAGTGCCTAGCAAGGCTCAGGGTAAATCTCTCTTTCGGGCCGGACCTAAAGGCCAGTTTCCGCATCACTTAGAGAGACGTCGAGCAGGAGCCCCCAAACTGCACTGGAGGCCCCGGTGGTTTCTTTCAGGGCAGCTTAGGTTTCCTCAATGTGGCCGACACGCCTGGAGCAAAAGCCTGCCAAGAACCGCGTTCCTGAGGCCGCTTCGAAGCTGTGGCACGCTAGCCATAGAGAACACATTAGTCCCCGGCCCTTCCAACTGCATAGTGAGGGATGGTGTTCCCAGAGCTGTGTATCCCTTGATCGTGCTCAGAAGGCTTTGGGTACACCGTGTGCTTCCTTGGAAACAAGGGCCCACGTGAGAGCATTGAGTGCTGTGAGGCATACTAAAGGTAAAGGCGTCCATGGACTAAGACTTCCTGGAGACTGGTGCACCCCCTATCTCTGGCAGTGGGAAACTGTGCACCTTGCCTCGGGAACAGAGGTCACATTTAGTTGGCACTTTAGCTACAGTTGGCTCCGGGGGTGAGCTCCCAGGAAGGAATCGCAAGCACAGGGTTTCTTTTGGAAAAACTCACTGCTCCTCAGAGGCATCTGCGGAGTGAAGCGTATCCTTGCTGGTGTGGTTTTCAGGCGGCTTGGAAGCTGCAACGCAGTTGCTTTCCGAAGGGGGGAAGCCGGGCTCCTCCCACATTCTCCAGTTTCCAACGTGACCACGCAGCACATTGAGCAGCGCTCTCTGACTGACGACTGGAGACTTTCAGCCACACTGGGCCTTTCTATGATCGCGCTTCATTGGACTCGGGGTGTTTGTTTGGCGCGCCATGAAGGGCATTATTACCCGCTGAATGACTTAGTCAGGCCTACGTGACGTTGGAACGACCCAGTGCCTCACAATTTTACCGGTTTCTCTGTAGTTTCTCTCAGGCCGGACCTACAGTGTACCTTGCGTCCCAGTAGTAGGAGAGTGACAGGTAAGAGTTGCCAGGAGGCACTTTAGGCTCAGGGATTCTTTCAGTGCACTTCGGGGGGCCTCCCCAGAGGGAGAGCCAGGTTGAACGTAATACTGGCAGAAGCGTTGCCCTGGGGCTGCCTAACACGTGTACACGGCCTGCTCCGCAAGCGAGGATCAGTTCATTGCCCTCCCGCATGCGTAGAAAGAGCTGACCCCCAACAGCCTGTTCTGTGCTACGTTGCTCGGAAAACGAGAAGGGGACTCCCAGTGCACACGCTCTCCCTCAGGAGGGAATTCATACGTGACTCTCCTAGGCCTTACGGAAAGCCGTAGAGGAGTTAAAGCACTCTGGCATCGAGTCAGGGCTCAGGGAGATGGCTGCACACAAAACCCTGCTGACAGGAAGCACTCGTGCTTACCTCGAGGCTAGGGCTCACGTTTACTTCGCACTTTAGCTAGGGCAAGCGTGGGATGAGCTCCTAGCAAGGCCCTGGAGACCCCCTGGATTCATAGGAGAAAACGCACTTTCTTCCCGGAGGCATGCCTAAGGGTGACTAGAAGACGGGTAACAACAATGTCTTTTCAGTCAGCCTTGAGGCCGCCACTATCTACCTTTCAAGTGGGGGGAATACTGCCTTTTTACAGGCTTCTCAACTACAAACGGGATCACCCAGCACATACACCTATCTTCTCTGACAATCCAAAGGAGACCCTTGGAACACACTTCGGCCTTCTGCCATGAAACTTCTGGATGCAGTGTGTTCTGCATGTGGTGAATGGCATAATCCTCTAAATGCCCTCAGTAGGCCTAGGTGACTCTGGATGTCCCAAGTGCCTAGCAAGGCTCAGGGTAAATCTCTCTTTCGGGCCGGACCTAAAGGCCAGTTTCCGCATCACTTAGAGAGACGTCGAGCAGGAGCCCCCAAACTGCACTGGAGGCCCCGGTGGTTTCTTTCAGGGCAGCTTAGGTTTCCTCAATGTGGCCGACACGCCTGGAGCAAAAGCCTGCCAAGAACCGCGTTCCTGAGGCCGCTTCGAAGCTGTGGCACGCTAGCCATAGAGAACACATTAGTCCCCGGCCCTTCCAACTGCATAGTGAGGGATGGTGTTCCCAGAGCTGTGTATCCCTTGATCGTGCTCAGAAGGCTTTGGGTACACCGTGTGCTTCCTTGGAAACAAGGGCCCACGTGAGAGCATTGAGTGCTGTGAGGCATACTAAAGGTAAAGGCGTCCATGGACTAAGACTTCCTGGAGACTGGTGCACCCCCTATCTCTGGCAGTGGGAAACTGTGCACCTTGCCTCGGGAACAGAGGTCACATTTACTTGGCACTTTAGCTACAGTTGGCTCCGGGGGTGAGCTCCCAGGAAGGAATCGCAAGCACGGGGTTTCTTTTGGAAAAACTCACTGCTCCTCAGAGGCATCTGCGGAGTGAAGCGTATCCTTGCTGGTGTGGTTTTCAGGCGGCTTGGAAGCTGCAACGCAGTTGCTTTCCAAAGGGGGGAAGCCGGGCTCCTCCCACATTCTCCAGTTTCCAACGTGACCACGCAGCACATTGAGCAGCGCTCTCTGACTGACGACTGGAGACTTTCAGCCACACTGGGCCTTTCTATGATCGCGCTTCATTGGACTCGGGGTGTTTGTTTGGCGCGCCATGAAGGGCATTATTACCCGCTGAATGACTTAGTCAGGCCTACGTGACGTTGGAACGACCCAGTGCCTCACAATTTTACCGGTTTCTCTGTAGTTTCTCTCAGGCCGGACCTACAGTGTACCTTGCGTCCCAGTAGTAGGAGAGTGACAGGTAAGAGTTGCCAGGAGGCACTTTAGGCTCAGGGATTCTTTCAGTGCACTTCGGGGGGCCTCCCCAGAGGGAGAGCCAGGTTGAACGTAATACTGGCAGAAGCGTTGCCCTGGGGCTGCCTAACACGTGTACACGGCCTGCTCCGCAAGCGAGGATCAGTTCATTGCCCTCCCGCATGCGTAGAAAGAGCTGACCCCCAACAGCCTGTTCTGTGCTACGTTGCTCGGAAAACGAGAAGGGGACTCCCAGTGCACACGCTCTCCCTCAGGAGGGAATTCATACGTGACTCTCCTAGGCCTTACGGAAAGCCGTAGAGGAGTTAAAGCACTCTGGCATCGAGTCAGGGCTCAGGGAGATGGCTGCACACAAAACCCTGCTGACAGGAAGCACTCGTGCTTACCTCGAGGCTAGGGCTCACGTTTACTTCGCACTTTAGCTAGGGCAAGCGTGGGATGAGCTCCTAGCAAGGCCCTGGAGACCCCCTGGATTCATAGGAGAAAACGCACTTTCTTCCCGGAGGCATGCCTAAGGGTGACTAGAAGACGGGTAACAACAATGTCTTTTCAGTCAGCCTTGAGGCCGCCACTATCTACCTTTCAAGTGGGGGGAATACTGCCTTTTTACAGGCTTCTCAACTACAAACGGGATCACCCAGCACATACACCTATCTTCTCTGACAATCCAAAGGAGACCCTTGGAACACACTTCGGCCTTCTGCCATGAAACTTCTGGATGCAGTGTGTTCTGCATGTGGTGAATGGCATAATCCTCTAAATGCCCTCAGTAGGCCTAGGTGACTCTGGATGTCCCAAGTGCCTAGCAAGGCTCAGGGTAAATCTCTCTTTCGGGCCGGACCTAAAGGCCAGTTTCCGCATCACTTAGAGAGACGTCGAGCAGGAGCCCCCAAACTGCACTGGAGGCCCCGGTGGTTTCTTTCAGGGCAGCTTAGGTTTCCTCAATGTGGCCGACACGCCTGGAGCAAAAGCCTGCCAAGAACCGCGTTCCTGAGGCCGCTTCGAAGCTGTGGCACGCTAGCCATAGAGAACACATTAGTCCCCGGCCCTTCCAACTGCATAGTGAGGGATGGTGTTCCCAGAGCTGTGTATCCCTTGATCGTGCTCAGAAGGCTTTGGGTACACCGTGTGCTTCCTTGGAAACAAGGGCCCACGTGAGAGCATTGAGTGCTGTGAGGCATACTAAAGGTAAAGGCGTCCATGGACTAAGACTTCCTGGAGACTGGTGCACCCCCTATCTCTGGCAGTGGGAAACTGTGCACCTTGCCTCGGGAACAGAGGTCACATTTAGTTGGCACTTTAGCTACAGTTGGCTCCGGGGGTGAGCTCCCAGGAAGGAATCGCAAGCACGGGGTTTCTTTTGGAAAAACTCACTGCTCCTCAGAGGCATCTGCGGAGTGAAGCATATCCTTGCTGGTGTGGTTTTCAGGCGGCTTGGAAGCTGCAACGCAGTTGCTTTCCGAAGGGGGGAAGCCGGGCTCCTCCCACATTCTCCAGTTTCCAACGTGACCACGCAGCACATTGAGCAGCGCTCTCTGACTGACGACTGGAGACTTTCAGCCACACTGGGCCTTTCTATGATCGCGCTTCATTGGACTCGGGGTGTTTGTTTGGCGCGCCATGAAGGGCATTATTACCCGCTGAATGACTTAGTCAGGCCTACGTGACGTTGGAACGACCCAGTGCCTCACAATTTTACCGGTTTCTCTGTAGTTTCTCTCAGGCCGGACCTACAGTGTACCTTGCGTCCCAGTAGTAGGAGAGTGACAGGTAAGAGTTGCCAGGAGGCACTTTAGGCTCAGGGATTCTTTCAGTGCACTTCGGGGGGCCTCCCCAGAGGGAGAGCCAGGTTGAACGTAATACTGGCAGAAGCGTTGCCCTGGGGATGCCTAACACGTGTACACGGCCTGCTCCGCAAGCGAGGATCAGTTCATTGCCCTCCCGCATGCGTAGAAAGAGCTGACCCCCAACAGCCTGTTCTGTGCTACGTTGCTCGGAAAACGAGAAGGGGACTCCCAGTGCACACGCTCTCCCTCAGGAGGGAATTCATACGTGACTCTCCTAGGCCTTACGGAAAGCCGTAGAGGAGTTAAAGCACTCTGGCATCGAGTCAGGGCTCAGGGAGATGGCTGCACACAAAACCCTGCTGACAGGAAGCACTCGTGCTTACCTCGAGGCTAGGGCTCACGTTTACTTCGCACTTTAGCTAGGGCAAGCGTGGGATGAGCTCCTAGCAGGGCCCTGGAGACCCCCTGGATTCATAGGAGAAAACGCACTTTCTTCCCGGAGGCATGCCTAAGGGTGACTAGAAGACGGGTAACAACAATGTCTTTTCAGTCAGCCTTGAGGCCGCCACTATCTACCTTTCAAGTGGGGGGAATACTGCCTTTTTCCAGGCTTCTCAACGACAAACGGGATCACCCAGCACATACACCTATCTTCTCTGACAATCCAAAGGAGACCCTTGGAACACACTTCGGCCTTCTGCGATGAAACTTCTGGATGCAGTGTGTTCTGCATGTGGTGAATGGCATAATCCTCTAAATGCCCTCAGTAGGCCTAGGTGACTCTGGATGTCCCAAGTGCCTAGCAAGGCTCAGGGTAAATCTCTCTTTCGGGCCGGACCTAAAGGCCAGTTTCCGCATCACTTAGAGAGACGTCGAGCAGGAGCCCCCAAACTGCACTGGAGGCCCCGGTGGTTTCTTTCAGGGCAGCTTAGGTTTCCTCAATGTGGCCGACACGCCTGGAGCAAAAGCCTGCCAAGAACCGCGTTCCTGAGGCCGCTTCGAAGCTGTGGCACGCTAGCCATAGAGAACACATTAGTCCCCGGCCCTTCCAACTGCATAGTGAGGGATGGTGTTCCCAGAGCTGTGTATCCCTTGATCGTGCTCAGAAGGCTTTGGGTACACCGTGTGCTTCCTTGGAAACAAGGGCCCACGTGAGAGCATTGAGTGCTGTGAGGCATACTAAAGGTAAAGGCGTCCATGGACTAAGACTTCCTGGAGACTGGTGCACCCCCTATCTCTGGCAGTGGGAAACTGTGCACCTTGCCTCGGGAACAGAGGTCACATTTAGTTGGCACTTTAGCTACAGTTGGCTCCGGGGGTGAGCTCCCAGGAAGGAATCGCAAGCACGGGGTTTCTTTTGGAAAAACTCACTGCTCCTCAGAGGCATCTGCGGAGTGAAGCGTATCCTTGCTGGTGTGGTTTTCAGGCGGCTTGGAAGCTGCAACGCAGTTGCTTTCCGAAGGGGGGAAGCCGGGCTCCTCCCACATTCTCCAGTTTCCAACGTGACCACGCAGCACATTGAGCAGCGCTCTCTGACTGACGACTGGAGACTTTCAGCCACACTGGGCCTTTCTATGATCGCGCTTCATTGGACTCGGGGTGTTTGTTTGGCGCGCCATGAAGGGCATTATTACCCGCTGAATGACTTAGTCAGGCCTACGTGACGTTGGAACGACCCAGTGCCTCACAATTTTACCGGTTTCTCTGTAGTTTCTCTCAGGCCGGACCTACAGTGTACCTTGCGTCCCAGTAGTAGGAGAGTGACAGGTAAGAGTTGCCAGGAGGCACTTTAGGCTCAGGGATTCTTTCAGTGCACTTCGGGGGGCCTCCCCAGAGGGAGAGCCAGGTTGAACGTAATACTGGCAGAAGCGTTGCCCTGGGGCTGCCTAACACGTGTACACGGCCTGCTCCGCAAGCGAGGATCAGTTCATTGCCCTCCCGCATGCGTAGAAAGAGCTGACCCCCAACAGCCTGTTCTGTGCTACGTTGCTCGGAAAACGAGAAGGGGACTCCCAGTGCACACGCTCTCCCTCAGGAGGGAATTCATACGTGACTCTCCTAGGCCTTACGGAAAGCCGTAGAGGAGTTAAAGCACTCTGGCATCGAGTCAGGGCTCAGGGAGATGGCTGCACACAAAACCCTGCTGACAGGAAGCACTCGTGCTTACCTCGAGGCTAGGGCTCGCGTTTACTTCGCACTTTAGCTAGGGCAAGCGTGGGATGAGCTCCTAGCAGGGCCCTGGAGACCCCCTGGATTCATAGGAGAAAACGCACTTTCTTCCCGGAGGCATGCCTAAGGGTGACTAGAAGACGGGTAACAACAATGTCTTTTCAGTCAGCCTTGAGGCCGCCACTATCTACCTTTCAAGTGGGGGGAATACTGCCTTTTTCCAGGCTTCTCAACTACAAACGGGATCACCCAGCACATACACCTATCTTCTCTGACAATCCAAAGGAGACCCTTGGAACACACTTCGGCCTTCTGCGATGAAACTTCTGGATGCAGTGTGTTCTGCATGTGGTGAATGGCATAATCCTCTAAATGCCCTCAGTAGGCCTAGGTGACTCTGGATGTCCCAAGTGCCTAGCAAGGCTCAGGGTAAATCTCTCTTTCGGGCCGGACCTAAAGGCCAGTTTCCGCATCACTTAGAGAGACGTCGAGCAGGAGCCCCCAAACTGCACTGGAGGCCCCGGTGGTTTCTTTCAGGGCAGCTTAGGTTTCCTCAATGTGGCCGACACGCCTGGAGCAAAAGCCTGCCAAGAACCGCGTTCCTGAGGCCGCTTCGAAGCTGTGGCACGCTAGCCATAGAGAACACATTAGTCCCCGGCCCTTCCAACTGCATAGTGAGGGACGGTGTTCCCAGAGCTGTGTATCCCTTGATCGTGCTCAGAAGGCTTTGGGTACACCGTGTGCTTCCTTGGAAACAAGGGCCCACGTGAGAGCATTGAGTGCTGTGAGGCATACTAAAGGTAAAGGCGTCCATGGACTAAGACTTCCTGGAGACTGGTGCACCCCCTATCTCTGGCAGTGGGAAACTGTGCACCTTGCCTCGGGAACAGAGGTCACATTTAGTTGGCACTTTAGCTACAGTTGGCTCCGGGGGTGAGCTCCCAGGAAGGAATCGCAAGCACGGGGTTTCTTTTGGAAAAACTCACTGCTCCTCAGAGGCATCTGCGGAGTGAAGCGTATCCTTGCTGGTGTGGTTTTCAGGCGGCTTGGAAGCTGCAACGCAGTTGCTTTCCGAAGGGGGGAAGCCGGGCTCCTCCCACATTCTCCAGTTTCCAACGTGACCACGCAGCACATTGAGCAGCGCTCTCTGACTGACGACTGGAGACTTTCAGCCACACTGGGCCTTTCTATGATCGCGCTTCATTGGACTCGGGGTGTTTGTTTGGCGCGCCATGAAGGGCATTATTACCCGCTGAATGACTTAGTCAGGCCTACGTGACGTTGGAACGACCCAGTGCCTCACAATTTTACCGGTTTCTCTGTAGTTTCTCTCAGGCCGGACCTACAGTGTACCTTGCGTCCCAGTAGTAGGAGAGTGACAGGTAAGAGTTGCCAGGAGGCACTTTAGGCTCAGGGATTCTTTCAGTGCACTTCGGGGGGCCTCCCCAGAGGGAGAGCCAGGTTGAACGTAATACTGGCAGAAGCGTTGCCCTGGGGCTGCCTAACACGTGTACACGGCCTGCTCCGCAAGCGAGGATCAGTTCATTGCCCTCCCGCATGCGTAGAAAGAGCTGACCCCCAACAGCCTGTTCTGTGCTACGTTGCTCGGAAAACGAGAAGGGGACTCCCAGTGCACACGCTCTCCCTCAGGAGGGAATTCATACGTGACTCTCCTAGGCCTTACGGAAAGCCGTAGAGGAGTTAAAGCACTCTGGCATCGAGTCAGGGCTCAGGGAGATGGCTGCACACAAAACCCTGCTGACAGGAAGCACTCGTGCTTACCTCGAGGCTAGGGCTCACGTTTACTTCGCACTTTAGCTAGGGCAAGCGTGGGATGAGCTCCTAGCAAGGCCCTGGAGACCCCCTGGATTCATAGGAGAAAACGCACTTTCTTCCCGGAGGCATGCCTAAGGGTGACTAGAAGACGGGTAACAACAATGTCTTTTCAGTCAGCCTTGAGGCCGCCACTATCTACCTTTCAAGTGGGGGGAATACTGCCTTTTTACAGGCTTCTCAACTACAAACGGGATCACCCAGCACATACACCTATCTTCTCTGACAATCCAAAGGAGACCCTTGGAACACACTTCGGCCTTCTGCCATGAAACTTCTGGATGCAGTGTGTTCTGCATGTGGTGAATGGCATAATCCTCTAAATGCCCTCAGTAGGCCTAGGTGACTCTGGATGTCCCAAGTGCCTAGCAAGGCTCAGGGTAAATCTCTCTTTCGGGCCGGACCTAAAGGCCAGTTTCCGCATCACTTAGAGAGACGTCGAGCAGGAGCCCCCAAACTGCACTGGAGGCCCCGGTGGTTTCTTTCAGGGCAGCTTAGGTTTCCTCAATGTGGCCGACACGCCTGGAGCAAAAGCCTGCCAAGAACCGCGTTCCTGAGGCCGCTTCGAAGCTGTGGCACGCTAGCCATAGAGAACACATTAGTCCCCGGCCCTTCCAACTGCATAGTGAGGGATGGTGTTCCCAGAGCTGTGTATCCCTTGATCGTGCTCAGAAGGCTTTGGGTACACCGTGTGCTTCCTTGGAAACAAGGGCCCACGTGAGAGCATTGAGTGCTGTGAGGCATACTAAAGGTAAAGGCGTCCATGGACTAAGACTTCCTGGAGACTGGTGCACCCCCTATCTCTGGCAGTGGGAAACTGTGCACCTTGCCTCGGGAACAGAGGTCACATTTAGTTGGCACTTTAGCTACAGTTGGCTCCGGGGGTGAGCTCCCAGGAAGGAATCGCAAGCACGGGGTTTCTTTTGGAAAAACTCACTGCTCCTCAGAGGCATCTGCGGAGTGAAGCATATCCTTGCTGGTGTGGTTTTCAGGCGGCTTGGAAGCTGCAACGCAGTTGCTTTCCGAAGGGGGGAAGCCGGGCTCCTCCCACATTCTCCAGTTTCCAACGTGACCACGCAGCACATTGAGCAGCGCTCTCTGACTGACGACTGGAGACTTTCAGCCACACTGGGCCTTTCTATGATCGCGCTTCATTGGACTCGGGGTGTTTGTTTGGCGCGCCATGAAGGGCATTATTACCCGCTGAATGACTTAGTCAGGCCTACGTGACGTTGGAACGACCCAGTGCCTCACAATTTTACCGGTTTCTCTGTAGTTTCTCTCAGGCCGGACCTACAGTGTACCTTGCGTCCCAGTAGTAGGAGAGTGACAGGTAAGAGTTGCCAGGAGGCACTTTAGGCTCAGGGATTCTTTCAGTGCACTTCGGGGGGCCTCCCCAGAGGGAGAGCCAGGTTGAACGTAATACTGGCAGAAGCGTTGCCCTGGGGCTGCCTAACACGTGTACACGGCCTGCTCCGCAAGCGAGGATCAGTTCATTGCCCTCCCGCATGCGTAGAAAGAGCTGACCCCCAACAGCCTGTTCTGTGCTACGTTGCTCGGAAAACGAGAAGGGGACTCCCAGTGCACACGCTCTCCCTCAGGAGGGAATTCATACGTGACTCTCCTAGGCCTTACGGAAAGCCGTAGAGGAGTTAAAGCACTCTGGCATCGAGTCAGGGCTCAGGGAGATGGCTGCACACAAAACCCTGCTGACAGGAAGCACTCGTGCTTACCTCGAGGCTAGGGCTCGCGTTTACTTCGCACTTTAGCTAGGGCAAGCGTGGGATGAGCTCCTAGCAAGGCCCTGGAGACCCCCTGGATTCATAGGAGAAAACGCACTTTCTTCCCGGAGGCATGCCTAAGGGTGACTAGAAGACGGGTAACAACAATGTCTTTTCAGTCAGCCTTGAGGCCGCCACTATCTACCTTTCAAGTGGGGGGAATACTGCCTTTTTCCAGGCTTCTCAACTACAAACGGGATCACCCAGCACATACACCTATCTTCTCTGACAATCCAAAGGAGACCCTTGGAACACACTTCGGCCTTCTGCGATGAAACTTCTGGATGCAGTGTGTTCTATATGTGGTGAATGGCATAATCCTCTAAATGCCCTCAGTAGGCCTAGGTGACTCTGGATGTCCCAAGTGCCTAGCAAGGCTCAGGGTAAATCTCTCTTTCGGGCCGGACCTAAAGGCCAGTTTCCGCATCACTTAGAGAGACGTCGAGCAGGAGCCCCCAAACTGCACTGGAGGCCCCGGTGGTTTCTTTCAGGGCAGCTTAGGTTTCCTCAATGTGGCCGACACGCCTGGAGCAAAAGCCTGCCAAGAACCGCGTTCCTGAGGCCGCTTCGAAGCTGTGGCACGCTAGCCATAGAGAACACATTAGTCCCCGGCCCTTCCAACTGCATAGTGAGGGACGGTGTTCCCAGAGCTGTGTATCCCTTGATCGTGCTCAGAAGGCTTTGGGTACACCGTGTGCTTCCTTGGAAACAAGGGCCCACGTGAGAGCATTGAGTGCTGTGAGGCATACTAAAGGTAAAGGCGTCCATGGACTAAGACTTCCTGGAGACTGGTGCACCCCCTATCTCTGGCAGTGGGAAACTGTGCACCTTGCCTCGGGACCAGAGGTCACATTTAGTTGGCACTTTAGCTACAGTTGGCTCCGGGGGTGAGCTCCCAGGAAGGAATCGCAAGCACGGGGTTTCTTTTGGAAAAACTCACTGCTCCTCAGAGGCATCTGCGGAGTGAAGCGTATCCTTGCTGGTGTGGTTTTCAGGCGGCTTGGAAGCTGCAACGCAGTTGCTTTCCGAAGGGGGGAAGCCGGGCTCCTCCCACATTCTCCAGTTTCCAACGTGACCACGCAGCACATTGAGCAGCGCTCTCTGACTGACGACTGGAGACTTTCAGCCACACTGGGCCTTTCTATGATCGCGCTTCATTGGACTCGGGGTGTTTGTTTGGCGCGCCATGAAGGGCATTATTACCCGCTGAATGACTTAGTCAGGCCTACGTGACGTTGGAACGACCCAGTGCCTCACAAGTTTACCGGTTTCTCTGTAGTTTCTCTCAGGCCGGACCTACAGTGTACCTTGCGTCCCAGTAGTAGGAGAGTGACAGGTAAGAGTTGCCAGGAGGCACTTTAGGCTCAGGGATTCTTTCAGTGCACTTCGGGGGGCCTCCCCAGAGGGAGAGCCAGGTTGAACGTAATACTGGCAGAAGCGTTGCCCTGGGGCTGCCTAACACGTGTACACGGCCTGCTCCGCAAGCGAGGATCAGTTCATTGCCCTCCCGCATGCGTAGAAAGAGCTGACCCCCAACAGCCTGTTCTGTGCTACGTTGCTCGGAAAACGAGAAGGGGACTCCCAGTGCACACGCTCTCCCTCAGGAGGGAATTCATACGTGACTCTCCTAGGCCTTACGGAAAGCCGTAGAGGAGTTAAAGCACTCTGGCATCGAGTCAGGGCTCAGGGAGATGGCTGCACACAAAACCCTGCTGACAGGAAGCACTCGTGCTTACCTCGAGGCTAGGGCTCGCGTTTACTTCGCACTTTAGCTAGGGCAAGCGTGGGATGAGCTCCTAGCAAGGCCCTGGAGACCCCCTGGATTCATAGGAGAAAACACACTTTCTTCCCGGAGGCATGCCTAAGGGTGACTAGAAGACGGGTAACAACAATGTCTTTTCAGTCAGCCTTGAGACCGCCACTATCTACCTTTCAAGTGGGGAGAATACTGCCTTTTTCCAGGCTTCTCAACTACAAACGGGATCACCCAGCACATACACCTATCTTCTCTGACAATCCAAAGGAGACCCTTGGAACACACTTCGGCCTTCTGCGATGAAACTTCTGGATGCAGTGTGTTCTGCATGTGGTGAATGGCATAATCCTCTAAATGCCCTCAGTAGGCCTAGGTGACTCTGGATGTCCCAAGTGCCTAGCAAGGCTCAGGGTAAATCTCTCTTTCGGGCCGGACCTAAAGGCCAGTTTCCGCATCACTTAGAGAGACGTCGAGCAGGAGCCCCCAAACTGCACTGGAGGCCCCGGTGGTTTCTTTCAGGGCAGCTTAGGTTTCCTCAATGTGGCCGACACGCCTGGAGCAAAAGCCTGCCAAGAACCGCGTTCCTGAGGCCGCTTCGAAGCTGTGGCACGCTAGCCATAGAGAACACATTAGTCCCCGGCCCTTCCAACTGCATAGTGAGGGATGGTGTTCCCAGAGCTGTGTATCCCTTGATCGTGCTCAGAAGGCTTTGGGTACACCGTGTGCTTCCTTGGAAACAAGGGCCCACGTGAGAGCATTGAGTGCTGTGAGGCATACTAAAGGTAAAGGCGTCCATGGACTAAGACTTCCTGGAGACTGGTGCACCCCCTATCTCTGGCAGTGGGAAACTGTGCACCTTGCCTCGGGAACAGAGGTCACATTTAGTTGGCACTTTAGCTACAGTTGGCTCCGGGGGTGAGCTCCCAGGAAGGAATCGCAAGCACGGGGTTTCTTTTGGAAAAACTCACTGCTCCTCAGAGGCATCTGCGGAGTGAAGCGTATCCTTGCTGGTGTGGTTTTCAGGCGGCTTGGAAGCTGCAACGCAGTTGCTTTCCGAAGGGGGGAAGCCGGGCTCCTCCCACATTCTCCAGTTTCCAACGTGACCACGCAGCACATTGAGCAGCGCTCTCTGACTGACGACTGGAGACTTTCAGCCACACTGGGCCTTTCTATGATCGCGCTTCATTGGACTCGGGGTGTTTGTTTGGCGCGCCATGAAGGGCATTATTACCCGCTGAATGACTTAGTCAGGCCTACGTGACGTTGGAACGACCCAGTGCCTCACAATTTTACCGGTTTCTCTGTAGTTTCTCTCAGGCCGGACCTACAGTGTACCTTGCGTCCCAGTAGTAGGAGAGTGACAGGTAAGAGTTGCCAGGAGGCACTTTAGGCTCAGGGATTCTTTCAGTGCACTTCGGGGGGCCTCCCCAGAGGGAGAGCCAGGTTGAACGTAATACTGGCAGAAGCGTTGCCCTGGGGCTGCCTAACACGTGTACACGGCCTGCTCCGCAAGCGAGGATCAGTTCATTGCCCTCCCGCATGCGTAGAAAGAGCTGACCCCCAACAGCCTGTTCTGTGCTACGTTGCTCGGAAAACGAGAAGGGGACTCCCAGTGCACACGCTCTCCCTCAGGAGGGAATTCATACGTGACTCTCCTAGGCCTTACGGAAAGCCGTAGAGGAGTTAAAGCACTCTGGCATCGAGTCAGGGCTCAGGGAGATGGCTGCACACAAAACCCTGCTGACAGGAAGCACTCGTGCTTACCTCGAGGCTAGGGCTCGCGTTTACTTCGCACTTTAGCTAGGGCAAGCGTGGGATGAGCTCCTAGCAAGGCCCTGGAGACCCCCTGGATTCATAGGAGAAAACGCACTTTCTTCCCGGAGGCATGCCTAAGGGTGACTAGAAGACGGGTAACAACAATGTCTTTTCAGTCAGCCTTGAGGCCGCCACTATCTACCTTTCAAGTGGGGGGAATACTGCCTTTTTCCAGGATTCTCAACTACAAACGGGATCACCCAGCACATACACCTATCTTCTCTGACAATCCAAAGGAGACCCTTGGAACACACTTCGGCCTTCTGCGATGAAACTTCTGGATGCAGTGTGTTCTATATGTGGTGAATGGCATAATCCTCTAAATGCCCTCAGTAGGCCTAGGTGACTCTGGATGTCCCAAGTGCCTAGCAAGGCTCAGGGTAAATCTCTCTTTCGGGCCGGACCTAAAGGCCAGTTTCCGCATCACTTAGAGAGACGTCGAGCAGGAGCCCCCAAACTGCACTGGAGGCCCCGGTGGTTTCTTTCAGGGCAGCTTAGGTTTCCTCAATGTGGCCGACACGCCTGGAGCAAAAGCCTGCCAAGAACCGCGTTCCTGAGGCCGCTTCGAAGCTGTGGCACGCTAGCCATAGAGAACACATTAGTCCCCGGCCCTTCCAACTGCATAGTGAGGGACGGTGTTCCCAGAGCTGTGTATCCCTTGATCGTGCTCAGAAGGCTTTGGGTACACCGTGTGCTTCCTTGGAAACAAGGGCCCACGTGAGAGCATTGAGTGCTGTGAGGCATACTAAAGGTAAAGGCGTCCATGGACTAAGACTTCCTGGAGACTGGTGCACCCCCTATCTCTGGCAGTGGGAAACTGTGCACCTTGCCTCGGGACCAGAGGTCACATTTAGTTGGCACTTTAGCTACAGTTGGCTCCGGGGGTGAGCTCCCAGGAAGGAATCGCAAGCACGGGGTTTCTTTTGGAAAAACTCACTGCTCCTCAGAGGCATCTGCGGAGTGAAGCGTATCCTTGCTGGTGTGGTTTTCAGGCGGCTTGGAAGCTGCAACGCAGTTGCTTTCCGAAGGGGGGAAGCCGGGCTCCTCCCACATTCTCCAGTTTCCAACGTGACCACGCAGCACATTGAGCAGCGCTCTCTGACTGACGACTGGAGACTTTCAGCCACACTGGGCCTTTCTATGATCGCGCTTCATTGGACTCGGGGTGTTTGTTTGGCGCGCCATGAAGGGCATTATTACCCGCTGAATGACTTAGTCAGGCCTACGTGACGTTGGAACGACCCAGTGCCTCACAAGTTTACCGGTTTCTCTGTAGTTTCTCTCAGGCCGGACCTACAGTGTACCTTGCGTCCCAGTAGTAGGAGAGTGACAGGTAAGAGTTGCCAGGAGGCACTTTAGGCTCAGGGATTCTTTCAGTGCACTTCGGGGGGCCTCCCCAGAGGGAGAGCCAGGTTGAACGTAATACTGGCAGAAGCGTTGCCCTGGGGCTGCCTAACACGTGTACACGGCCTGCTCCGCAAGCGAGGATCAGTTCATTGCCCTCCCGCATGCGTAGAAAGAGCTGACCCCCAACAGCCTGTTCTGTGCTACGTTGCTCGGAAAACGAGAAGGGGACTCCCAGTGCACACGCTCTCCCTCAGGAGGGAATTCATACGTGACTCTCCTAGGCCTTACGGAAAGCCGTAGAGGAGTTAAAGCACTCTGGCATCGAGTCAGGGCTCAGGGAGATGGCTGCACACAAAACCCTGCTGACAGGAAGCACTCGTGCTTACCTCGAGGCTAGGGCTCGCGTTTACTTCGCACTTTAGCTAGGGCAAGCGTGGGATGAGCTCCTAGCAAGGCCCTGGAGACCCCCTGGATTCATAGGAGAAAACGCACTTTCTTCCCGGAGGCATGCCTAAGGGTGACTAGAAGACGGGTAACAACAATGTCTTTTCAGTCAGCCTTGAGGCCGCCACTATCTACCTTTCAAGTGGGGGGAATACTGCCTTTTTACAGGCTTCTCAACTACAAACGGGATCACCCAGCACATACACCTATCTTCTCTGACAATCCAAAGGAGACCCTTGGAACACACTTCGGCCTTCTGCGATGAAACTTCTGGATGCAGTGTGTTCTGCATGTGGTGAATGGCATAATCCTCTAAATGCCCTCAGTAGGCCTAGGTGACTCTGGATGTCCCAAGTGCCTAGCAAGGCTCAGGGTAAATCTCTCTTTCGGGCCGGACCTAAAGGCCAGTTTCCGCATCACTTAGAGAGACGTCGAGCAGGAGCCCCCAAACTGCACTGGAGGCCCCGGTGGTTTCTTTCAGGGCAGCTTAGGTTTCCTCAATGTGGCCGACACGCCTGGAGCAAAAGCCTGCCAAGAACCGCGTTCCTGAGGCCGCTTCGAAGCTGTGGCACGCTAGCCATAGAGAACACATTAGTCCCCGGCCCTTCCAACTGCATAGTGAGGGATGGTGTTCCCAGAGCTGTGTATCCCTTGATCGTGCTCAGAAGGCTTTGGGTACACCGTGTGCTTCCTTGGAAACAAGGGCCCACGTGAGAGCATTGAGTGCTGTGAGGCATACTAAAGGTAAAGGCGTCCATGGACTAAGACTTCCTGGAGACTGGTGCACCCCCTATCTCTGGCAGTGGGAAACTGTGCACCTTGCCTCGGGACCAGAGGTCACATTTAGTTGGCACTTTAGCTACAGTTGGCTCCGGGGGTGAGCTCCCAGGAAGGAATCGCAAGCACGGGGTTTCTTTTGGAAAAACTCACTGCTCCTCAGAAGCATCTGCGGAGTGAAGCGTATCCTTGCTGGTGTGGTTTTCAGGCGGCTTGGAAGCTGCAACGCAGTTGCTTTCCGAAGGGGGGAAGCCGGGCTCCTCCCACATTCTCCAGTTTCCAACGTGACCACGCAGCACATTGAGCAGCGCTCTCTGACTGACGACTGGAGACTTTCAGCCACACTGGGCCTTTCTATGATCGCGCTTCATTGGACTCGGGGTGTTTGTTTGGCGCGCCATGAAGGGCATTATTACCCGCTGAATGACTTAGTCAGGCCTACGTGACGTTGGAACGACCCAGTGCCTCACAATTTTACCGGTTTCTCTGTAGTTTCTCTCAGGCCGGACCTACAGTGTACCTTGCGTCCCAGTAGTAGGAGAGTGACAGGTAAGAGTTGCCAGGAGGCACTTTAGGCTCAGGGATTCTTTCAGTGCACTTCGGGGGGCCTCCCCAGAGGGAGAGCCAGGTTGAACGTAATACTGGCAGAAGCGTTGCCCTGGGGCTGCCTAACACGTGTACACGGCCTGCTCCGCAAGCGAGGATCAGTTCATTGCCCTCCCGCATGCGTAGAAAGAGCTGACCCCCAACAGCCTGTTCTGTGCTACGTTGCTCGGAAAACGAGAAGGGGACTCCCAGTGCACACGCTCTCCCTCAGGAGGGAATTCATACGTGACTCTCCTAGGCCTTACGGAAAGCCGTAGAGGAGTTAAAGCACTCTGGCATCGAGTCAGGGCTCAGGGAGATGGCTGCACACAAAACCCTGCTGACAGGAAGCACTCGTGCTTACCTCGAGGCTAGGGCTCGCGTTTACTTCGCACTTTAGCTAGGGCAAGCGTGGGATGAGCTCCTAGCAAGGCCCTGGAGACCCCCTGGATTCATAGGAGAAAACACACTTTCTTCCCGGAGGCATGCCTAAGGGTGACTAGAAGACGGGTAACAACAATGTCTTTTCAGTCAGCCTTGAGACCGCCACTATCTACCTTTCAAGTGGGGGGAATACTGCCTTTTTCCAGGCTTCTCAACTACAAACGGGATCACCCAGCACATACACCTATCTTCTCTGACAATCCAAAGGAGACCCTTGGAACACACTTCGGCCTTCTGCGATGAAACTTCTGGATGCAGTGTGTTCTGCATGTGGTGAATGGCATAATCCTCTAAATGCCCTCAGTAGGCCTAGGTGACTCTGGATGTCCCAAGTGCCTAGCAAGGCTCAGGGTAAATCTCTCTTTCGGGCCGGACCTAAAGGCCAGTTTCCGCATCACTTAGAGAGACGTCGAGCAGGAGCCCCCAAACTGCACTGGAGGCCCCGGTGGTTTCTTTCAGGGCAGCTTAGGTTTCCTCAATGTGGCCGACACGCCTGGAGCAAAAGCCTGCCAAGAACCGCGTTCCTGAGGCCGCTTCGAAGCTGTGGCACGCTAGCCATAGAGAACACATTAGTCCCCGGCCCTTCCAACTGCATAGTGAGGGATGGTGTTCCCAGAGCTGTGTATCCCTTGATCGTGCTCAGAAGGCTTTGGGTACACCGTGTGCTTCCTTGGAAACAAGGGCCCACGTGAGAGCATTGAGTGCTGTGAGGCATACTAAAGGTAAAGGCGTCCATGGACTAAGACTTCCTGGAGACTGGTGCACCCCCTATCTCTGGCAGTGGGAAACTGTGCACCTTGCCTCGGGAACAGAGGTCACATTTAGTTGGCACTTTAGCTACAGTTGGCTCCGGGGGTGAGCTCCCAGGAAGGAATCGCAAGCACGGGGTTTCTTTTGGAAAAACTCACTGCTCCTCAGAGGCATCTGCGGAGTGAAGCGTATCCTTGCTGGTGTGGTTTTCAGGCGGCTTGGAAGCTGCAACGCAGTTGCTTTCCGAAGGGGGGAAGCCGGGCTCCTCCCACATTCTCCAGTTTCCAACGTGACCACGCAGCACATTGAGCAGCGCTCTCTGACTGACGACTGGAGACTTTCAGCCACACTGGGCCTTTCTATGATCGCGCTTCATTGGACTCGGGGTGTTTGTTTGGCGCGCCATGAAGGGCATTATTACCCGCTGAATGACTTAGTCAGGCCTACGTGACGTTGGAACGACCCAGTGCCTCACAATTTTACCGGTTTCTCTGTAGTTTCTCTCAGGCCGGACCTACAGTGTACCTTGCGTCCCAGTAGTAGGAGAGTGACAGGTAAGAGTTGCCAGGAGGCACTTTAGGCTCAGGGATTCTTTCAGTGCACTTCGGGGGGCCTCCCCAGAGGGAGAGCCAGGTTGAACGTAATACTGGCAGAAGCGTTGCCCTGGGGCTGCCTAACACGTGTACACGGCCTGCTCCGCAAGCGAGGATCAGTTCATTGCCCTCCCGCATGCGTAGAAAGAGCTGACCCCCAACAGCCTGTTCTGTGCTACGTTGCTCGGAAAACGAGAAGGGGACTCCCAGTGCACACGCTCTCCCTCAGGAGGGAATTCATACGTGACTCTCCTAGGCCTTACGGAAAGCCGTAGAGGAGTTAAAGCACTCTGGCATCGAGTCAGGGCTCAGGGAGATGGCTGCACACAAAACCCTGCTGACAGGAAGCACTCGTGCTTACCTCGAGGCTAGGGCTCGCGTTTACTTCGCACTTTAGCTAGGGCAAGCGTGGGATGAGCTCCTAGCAGGGCCCTGGAGACCCCCTGGATTCATAGGAGAAAACGCACTTTCTTCCCGGAGGCATGCCTAAGGGTGACTAGAAGACGGGTAACAACAATGTCTTTTCAGTCAGCCTTGAGGCCGCCACTATCTACCTTTCAAGTGGGGGGAATACTGCCTTTTTCCAGGCTTCTCAACTACAAACGGGATCACCCAGCACATACACCTATCTTCTCTGACAATCCAAAGGAGACCCTTGGAACACACTTCGGCCTTCTGCGATGAAACTTCTGGATGCAGTGTGTTCTGCATGTGGTGAATGGCATAATCCTCTAAATGCCCTCAGTAGGCCTAGGTGACTCTGGATGTCCCAAGTGCCTAGCAAGGCTCAGGGTAAATCTCTCTTTCGGGCCGGACCTAAAGGCCAGTTTCCGCATCACTTAGAGAGACGTCGAGCAGGAGCCCCCAAACTGCACTGGAGGCCCCGGTGGTTTCTTTCAGGGCAGCTTAGGTTTCCTCAATGTGGCCGACACGCCTGGAGCAAAAGCCTGCCAAGAACCGCGTTCCTGAGGCCGCTTCGAAGCTGTGGCACGCTAGCCATAGAGAACACATTAGTCCCCGGCCCTTCCAACTGCATAGTGAGGGATGGTGTTCCCAGAGCTGTGTATCCCTTGATCGTGCTCAGAAGGCTTTGGGTACACCGTGTGCTTCCTTGGAAACAAGGGCCCACGTGAGAGCATTGAGTGCTGTGAGGCATACTAAAGGTAAAGGCGTCCATGGACTAAGACTTCCTGGAGACTGGTGCACCCCCTATCTCTGGCAGTGGGAAACTGTGCACCTTGCCTCGGGAACAGAGGTCACATTTAGTTGGCACTTTAGCTACAGTTGGCTCCGGGGGTGAGCTCCCAGGAAGGAATCGCAAGCACGGGGTTTCTTTTGGAAAAACTCACTGCTCCTCAGAGGCATCTGCGGAGTGAAGCGTATCCTTGCTGGTGTGGTTTTCAGGCGGCTTGGAAGCTGCAACGCAGTTGCTTTCCGAAGGGGGGAAGCCGGGCTCCTCCCACATTCTCCAGTTTCCAACGTGACCACGCAGCACATTGAGCAGCGCTCTCTGACTGACGACTGGAGACTTTCAGCCACACTGGGCCTTTCTATGATCGCGCTTCATTGGACTCGGGGTGTTTGTTTGGCGCGCCATGAAGGGCATTATTACCCGCTGAATGACTTAGTCAGGCCTACGTGACGTTGGAACGACCCAGTGCCTCACAATTTTACCGGTTTCTCTGTAGTTTCTCTCAGGCCGGACCTACAGTGTACCTTGCGTCCCAGTAGTAGGAGAGTGACAGGTAAGAGTTGCCAGGAGGCACTTTAGGCTCAGGGATTCTTTCAGTGCACTTCGGGGGGCCTCCCCAGAGGGAGAGCCAGGTTGAACGTAATACTGGCAGAAGCGTTGCCCTGGGGCTGCCTAACACGTGTACACGGCCTGCTCCGCAAGCGAGGATCAGTTCATTGCCCTCCCGCATGCGTAGAAAGAGCTGACCCCCAACAGCCTGTTCTGTGCTACGTTGCTCGGAAAACGAGAAGGGGACTCCCAGTGCACACGCTCTCCCTCAGGAGGGAATTCATACGTGACTCTCCTAGGCCTTACGGAAAGCCGTAGAGGAGTTAAAGCACTCTGGCATCGAGTCAGGGCTCAGGGAGATGGCTGCACACAAAACCCTGCTGACAGGAAGCACTCGTGCTTACCTCGAGGCTAGGGCTCGCGTTTACTTCGCACTTTAGCTAGGGCAAGCGTGGGATGAGCTCCTAGCAGGGCCCTGGAGACCCCCTGGATTCATAGGAGAAAACGCACTTTCTTCCCGGAGGCATGCCTAAGGGTGACTAGAAGACGGGTAACAACAATGTCTTTTCAGTCAGCCTTGAGGCCGCCACTATCTACCTTTCAAGTGGGGGGAATACTGCCTTTTTCCAGGCTTCTCAACTACAAACGGGATCACCCAGCACATACACCTATCTTCTCTGACAATCCAAAGGAGACCCTTGGAACACACTTCGGCCTTCTGCGATGAAACTTCTGGATGCAGTGTGTTCTGCATGTGGTGAATGGCATAATCCTCTAAATGCCCTCAGTAGGCCTAGGTGACTCTGGATGTCCCAAGTGCCTAGCAAGGCTCAGGGTAAATCTCTCTTTCGGGCCGGACCTAAAGGCCAGTTTCCGCATCACTTAGAGAGACGTCGAGCAGGAGCCCCCAAACTGCACTGGAGGCCCCGGTGGTTTCTTTCAGGGCAGCTTAGGTTTCCTCAATGTGGCCGACACGCCTGGAGCAAAAGCCTGCCAAGAACCGCGTTCCTGAGGCCGCTTCGAAGCTGTGGCACGCTAGCCATAGAGAACACATTAGTCCCCGGCCCTTCCAACTGCATAGTGAGGGACGGTGTTCCCAGAGCTGTGTATCCCTTGATCGTGCTCAGAAGGCTTTGGGTACACCGTGTGCTTCCTTGGAAACAAGGGCCCACGTGAGAGCATTGAGTGCTGTGAGGCATACTAAAGGTAAAGGCGTCCATGGACTAAGACTTCCTGGAGACTGGTGCACCCCCTATCTCTGGCAGTGGGAAACTGTGCACCTTGCCTCGGGAACAGAGGTCACATTTAGTTGGCACTTTAGCTACAGTTGGCTCCGGGGGTGAGCTCCCAGGAAGGAATCGCAAGCACGGGGTTTCTTTTGGAAAAACTCACTGCTCCTCAGAGGCATCTGCGGAGTGAAGCGTATCCTTGCTGGTGTGGTTTTCAGGCGGCTTGGAAGCTGCAACGCAGTTGCTTTCCGAAGGGGGGAAGCCGGGCTCCTCCCACATTCTCCAGTTTCCAACGTGACCACGCAGCACATTGAGCAGCGCTCTCTGACTGACGACTGGAGACTTTCAGCCACACTGGGCCTTTCTATGATCGCGCTTCATTGGACTCGGGGTGTTTGTTTGGCGCGCCATGAAGGGCATTATTACCCGCTGAATGACTTAGTCAGGCCTACGTGACGTTGGAACGACCCAGTGCCTCACAATTTTACCGGTTTCTCTGTAGTTTCTCTCAGGCCGGACCTACAGTGTACCTTGCGTCCCAGTAGTAGGAGAGTGAAAGGTAAGAGTTGCCAGGAGGCACTTTAGGCTCAGGGATTCTTTCAGTGCACTTCGGGGGGCCTCCCCAGAGGGAGAGCCAGGTTGAACGTAATACTGGCAGAAGCGTTGCCCTGGGGCTGCCTAACACGTGTACACGGCCTGCTCCGCAAGCGAGGATCAGTTCATTGCCCTCCCGCATGCGTAGAAAGAGCTGACCCCCAACAGCCTGTTCTGTGCTACGTTGCTCGGAAAACGAGAAGGGGACTCCCAGTGCACACGCTCTCCCTCAGGAGGGAATTCATACGTGACTCTCCTAGGCCTTACGGAAAGCCGTAGAGGAGTTAAAGCACTCTGGCATCGAGTCAGGGCTCAGGGAGATGGCTGCACACAAAACCCTGCTGACAGGAAGCACTCGTGCTTACCTCGAGGCTAGGGCTCGCGTTTACTTCGCACTTTAGCTAGGGCAAGCGTGGGATGAGCTCCTAGCAAGGCCCTGGAGACCCCCTGGATTCATAGGAGAAAACACACTTTCTTCCCGGAGGCATGCCTAAGGGTGACTAGAAGACGGGTAACAACAATGTCTTTTCAGTCAGCCTTGAGACCGCCACTATCTACCTTTCAAGTGGGGGGAATACTGCCTTTTTCCAGGCTTCTCAACTACAAACGGGATCACCCAGCACATACACCTATCTTCTCTGACAATCCAAAGGAGACCCTTGGAACACACTTCGGCCTTCTGCGATGAAACTTCTGGATGCAGTGTGTTCTGCATGTGGTGAATGGCATAATCCTCTAAATGCCCTCAGTAGGCCTAGGTGACTCTGGATGTCCCAAGTGCCTAGCAAGGCTCAGGGTAAATCTCTCTTTCGGGCCGGACCTAAAGGCCAGTTTCCGCATCACTTAGAGAGACGTCGAGCAGGAGCCCCCAAACTGCACTGGAGGCCCCGGTGGTTTCTTTCAGGACAGCTTAGGTTTCCTCAATGTGGCCGACACGCCTGGAGCAAAAGCCTGCCAAGAACCGCGTTCCTGAGGCCGCTTCGAAGCTGTGGCACGCTAGCCATAGAGAACACATTAGTCCCCGGCCCTTCCAACTGCATAGTGAGGGATGGTGTTCCCAGAGCTGTGTATCCCTTGATCGTGCTCAGAAGGCTTTGGGTACACCGTGTGCTTCCTTGGAAACAAGGGCCCACGTGAGAGCATTGAGTGCTGTGAGGCATACTAAAGGTAAAGGCGTCCATGGACTAAGACTTCCTGGAGACTGGTGCACCCCCTATCTCTGGCAGTGGGAAACTGTGCACCTTGCCTCGGGAACAGAGGTCACATTTAGTTGGCACTTTAGCTACAGTTGGCTCCGGGGGTGAGCTCCCAGGAAGGAATCGCAAGCACGGGGTTTCTTTTGGAAAAACTCACTGCTCCTCAGAGGCATCTGCGGAGTGAAGCGTATCCTTGCTGGTGTGGTTTTCAGGCGGCTTGGAAGCTGCAACGCAGTTGCTTTCCGAAGGGGGGAAGCCGGGCTCCTCCCACATTCTCCAGTTTCCAACGTGACCACGCAGCACATTGAGCAGCGCTCTCTGACTGACGACTGGAGACTTTCAGCCACACTGGGCCTTTCTATGATCGCGCTTCATTGGACTCGGGGTGTTTGTTTGGCGCGCCATGAAGGGCATTATTACCCGCTGAATGACTTAGTCAGGCCTACGTGACGTTGGAACGACCCAGTGCCTCACAATTTTACCGGTTTCTCTGTAGTTTCTCTCAGGCCGGACCTACAGTGTACCTTGCGTCCCAGTAGTAGGAGAGTGACAGGTAAGAGTTGCCAGGAGGCACTTTAGGCTCAGGGATTCTTTCAGTGCACTTCGGGGGGCCTCCCCAGAGGGAGAGCCAGGTTGAACGTAATACTGGCAGAAGCGTTGCCCTGGGGCTGCCTAACACGTGTACACGGCCTGCTCCGCAAGCGAGGATCAGTTCATTGCCCTCCCGCATGCGTAGAAAGAGCTGACCCCCAACAGCCTGTTCTGTGCTACGTTGCTCGGAAAACGAGAAGGGGACTCCCAGTGCACACGCTCTCCCTCAGGAGGGAATTCATACGTGACTCTCCTAGGCCTTACGGAAAGCCGTAGAGGAGTTAAAGCACTCTGGCATCGAGTCAGGGCTCAGGGAGATGGCTGCACACAAAACCCTGCTGACAGGAAGCACTCGTGCTTACCTCGAGGCTAGGGCTCGCGTTTACTTCGCACTTTAGCTAGGGCAAGCGTGGGATGAGCTCCTAGCAGGGCCCTGGAGACCCCCTGGATTCATAGGAGAAAACGCACTTTCTTCCCGGAGGCATGCCTAAGGGTGACTAGAAGACGGGTAACAACAATGTCTTTTCAGTCAGCCTTGAGGCCGCCACTATCTACCTTTCAAGTGGGGGGAATACTGCCTTTTTACAGGCTTCTCAACTACAAACGGGATCACCCAGCACATACACCTATCTTCTCTGACAATCCAAAGGAGACCCTTGGAACACACTTCGGCCTTCTGCCATGAAACTTCTGGATGCAGTGTGTTCTATATGTGGTGAATGGCATAATCCTCTAAATGCCCTCAGTAGGCCTAGGTGACTCTGGATGTCCCAAGTGCCTAGCAAGGCTCAGGGTAAATCTCTCTTTCGGGCCGGACCTAAAGGCCAGTTTCCACATCACTTAGAGAGACGTCGAGCAGGAGCCCCCAAACTGCACTGGAGGCCCCGGTGGTTTGTTTCAGGGCAGCTTAGGTTTCCTCAATGTGGCCGATACGCCTGGAGCAAAAGCCTGCCAAGAACCGCGTTCCTGAGGCCGCTTCGAAGCTGTGGCACGCTAGCCATAGAGAACACATTAGTCCCCGGCCCTTCCAACTGCATAGTGAGGGACGGTGTTCCCAGAGCTGTGTATCCCTTGATCGTGCTCAGAAGGCTTTGGGTACACCGTGTGCTTCCTTGGAAACAAGGGCCCACGTGAGAGCATTGAGTGCTGTGAGGCATACTAAAGGTAAAGGCGTCCATGGACTAAGACTTCCTGGAGACTGGTGCACCCCCTATCTCTGGCAGTGGGAAACTGTGCACCTTGCCTCGGGAACAGAGGTCACATTTAGTTGGCACTTTAGCTACAGTTGGCTCCGGGGGTGAGCTCCCAGGAAGGAATCGCAAGCACGGGGTTTCTTTTGGAAAAACTCACTGCTCCTCAGAGGCATCTGCGGAGTGAAGCGTATCCTTGCTGGTGTGGTTTTCAGGCGGCTTGG
Source organism: Mesoplodon mirus (assembly GCF_964341445.2). Taxonomy (NCBI): domain Eukaryota; kingdom Metazoa; phylum Chordata; class Mammalia; order Artiodactyla; family Ziphiidae; genus Mesoplodon; species Mesoplodon mirus. The sequence continues at coordinate 93,242,195 of NC_138976.1, read as the reverse complement.
AAGCTGCAACGCAGTTGCTTTCCGAAGGGGGGAAGCCGGGCTCCTCCCACATTCTCCAGTTTCCTACGTGACCACGCAGCACATTGAGCAGCGCTCTCTGACTGACGACTGGAGACTTTCAGCCACACTGGGCCTTTCTATGATCGCGCTTCATTGGACTCGGGGTGTTTGTTTGGCGCGCCATGAAGGGCATTATTACCCGCTGAATGACTTAGTCAGGCCTACGTGACGTTGGAACGACCCAGTGCCTCACAATTTTACCGGTTTCTCTGTAGTTTCTCTCAGGCCGGACCTACAGTGTACCTTGCGTCCCAGTAGTAGGAGAGTGACAGGTAAGAGTTGCCAGGAGGCACTTTAGGCTCAGGGATTCTTTCAGTGCACTTCGGGGGGCCTCCCCAGAGGGAGAGCCAGGTTGAACGTAATACTGGCAGAAGCGTTGCCCTGGGGCTGCCTAACACGTGTACACGGCCTGCTCCGCAAGCGAGGATCAGTTCATTGCCCTCCCGCATGCGTAGAAAGAGCTGACCCCCAACAGCCTGTTCTGTGCTACGTTGCTCGGAAAACGAGAAGGGGACTCCCAGTGCACACGCTCTCCCTCAGGAGGGAATTCATACGTGACTCTCCTAGGCCTTACGGAAAGCCGTAGAGGAGTTAAAGCACTCTGGCATCGAGTCAGGGCTCAGGGAGATGGCTGCACACAAAACCCTGCTGACAGGAAGCACTCGTGCTTACCTCGAGGCTAGGGCTCGCGTTTACTTCGCACTTTAGCTAGGGCAAGCGTGGGATGAGCTCCTAGCAGGGCCCTGGAGACCCCCTGGATTCATAGGAGAAAACGCACTTTCTTCCCGGAGGCATGCCTAAGGGTGACTAGAAGACGGGTAACAACAATGTCTTTTCAGTCAGCCTTGAGGCCGCCACTATCTACCTTTCAAGTGGGGGGAATACTGCCTTTTTCCAGGCTTCTCAACTACAAACGGGATCACCCAGCACATACACCTATCTTCTCTGACAATCCAAAGGAGACCCTTGGAACACACTTCGGCCTTCTGCGATGAAACTTCTGGATGCAGTGTGTTCTGCATGTGGTGAATGGCATAATCCTCTAAATGCCCTCAGTAGGCCTAGGTGACTCTGGATGTCCCAAGTGCCTAGCAAGGCTCAGGGTAAATCTCTCTTTCGGGCCGGACCTAAAGGCCAGTTTCCGCATCACTTAGAGAGACGTCGAGCAGGAGCCCCCAAACTGCACTGGAGGCCCCGGTGGTTTCTTTCAGGGCAGCTTAGGTTTCCTCAATGTGGCCGACACGCCTGGAGCAAAAGCCTGCCAAGAACCGCGTTCCTGAGGCCGCTTCGAAGCTGTGGCACGCTAGCCATAGAGAACACATTAGTCCCCGGCCCTTCCAACTGCATAGTGAGGGATGGTGTTCCCAGAGCTGTGTATCCCTTGATCGTGCTCAGAAGGCTTTGGGTACACCGTGTGCTTCCTTGGAAACAAGGGCCCACGTGAGAGCATTGAGTGCTGTGAGGCATACTAAAGGTAAAGGCGTCCATGGACTAAGACTTCCTGGAGACTGGTGCACCCCCTATCTCTGGCAGTGGGAAACTGTGCACCTTGCCTCGGGAACAGAGGTCACATTTAGTTGGCACTTTAGCTACAGTTGGCTCCGGGGGTGAGCTCCCAGGAAGGAATCGCAAGCACGGGGTTTCTTTTGGAAAAACTCACTGCTCCTCAGAGGCATCTGCGGAGTGAAGCGTATCCTTGCTGGTGTGGTTTTCAGGCGGCTTGGAAGCTGCAACGCAGTTGCTTTCCGAAGGGGGGAAGCCGGGCTCCTCCCACATTCTCCAGTTTCCAACGTGACCACGCAGCACATTGAGCAGCGCTCTCTGACTGACGACTGGAGACTTTCAGCCACACTGGGCCTTTCTATGATCGCGCTTCATTGGACTCGGGGTGTTTGTTTGGCGCGCCATGAAGGGCATTATTACCCGCTGAATGACTTAGTCAGGCCTACGTGACGTTGGAACGACCCAGTGCCTCACAATTTTACCGGTTTCTCTGTAGTTTCTCTCAGGCCGGACCTACAGTGTACCTTGCGTCCCAGTAGTAGGAGAGTGACAGGTAAGAGTTGCCAGGAGGCACTTTAGGCTCAGGGATTCTTTCAGTGCACTTCGGGGGGCCTCCCCAGAGGGAGAGCCAGGTTGAACGTAATACTGGCAGAAGCGTTGCCCTGGGGCTGCCTAACACGTGTACACGGCCTGCTCCGCAAGCGAGGATCAGTTCATTGCCCTCCCGCATGCGTAGAAAGAGCTGACCCCCAACAGCCTGTTCTGTGCTACGTTGCTCGGAAAACGAGAAGGGGACTCCCAGTGCACACGCTCTCCCTCAGGAGGGAATTCATACGTGACTCTCCTAGGCCTTACGGAAAGCCGTAGAGGAGTTAAAGCACTCTGGCATCGAGTCAGGGCTCAGGGAGATGGCTGCACACAAAACCCTGCTGACAGGAAGCACTCGTGCTTACCTCGAGGCTAGGGCTCGCGTTTACTTCGCACTTTAGCTAGGGCAAGCGTGGGATGAGCTCCTAGCAGGGCCCTGGAGACCCCCTGGATTCATAGGAGAAAACGCACTTTCTTCCCGGAGGCATGCCTAAGGGTGACTAGAAGACGGGTAACAACAATGTCTTTTCAGTCAGCCTTGAGGCCGCCACTATCTACCTTTCAAGTGGGGGGAATACTGCCTTTTTACAGGCTTCTCAACTACAAACGGGATCACCCAGCACATACACCTATCTTCTCTGACAATCCAAAGGAGACCCTTGGAACACACTTCGGCCTTCTGCCATGAAACTTCTGGATGCAGTGTGTTCTATATGTGGTGAATGGCATAATCCTCTAAATGCCCTCAGTAGGCCTAGGTGACTCTGGATGTCCCAAGTGCCTAGCAAGGCTCAGGGTAAATCTCTCTTTCGGGCCGGACCTAAAGGCCAGTTTCCACATCACTTAGAGAGACGTCGAGCAGGAGCCCCCAAACTGCACTGGAGGCCCCGGTGGTTTGTTTCAGGGCAGCTTAGGTTTCCTCAATGTGGCCGATACGCCTGGAGCAAAAGCCTGCCAAGAACCGCGTTCCTGAGGCCGCTTCGAAGCTGTGGCACGCTAGCCATAGAGAACACATTAGTCCCCGGCCCTTCCAACTGCATAGTGAGGGACGGTGTTCCCAGAGCTGTGTATCCCTTGATCGTGCTCAGAAGGCTTTGGGTACACCGTGTGCTTCCTTGGAAACAAGGGCCCACGTGAGAGCATTGAGTGCTGTGAGGCATACTAAAGGTAAAGGCGTCCATGGACTAAGACTTCCTGGAGACTGGTGCACCCCCTATCTCTGGCAGTGGGAAACTGTGCACCTTGCCTCGGGAACAGAGGTCACATTTAGTTGGCACTTTAGCTACAGTTGGCTCCGGGGGTGAGCTCCCAGGAAGGAATCGCAAGCACGGGGTTTCTTTTGGAAAAACTCACTGCTCCTCAGAGGCATCTGCGGAGTGAAGCGTATCCTTGCTGGTGTGGTTTTCAGGCGGCTTGGAAGCTGCAACGCAGTTGCTTTCCGAAGGGGGGAAGCCGGGCTCCTCCCACATTCTCCAGTTTCCTACGTGACCACGCAGCACATTGAGCAGCGCTCTCTGACTGACGACTGGAGACTTTCAGCCACACTGGGCCTTTCTATGATCGCGCTTCATTGGACTCGGGGTGTTTGTTTGGCGCGCCATGAAGGGCATTATTACCCGCTGAATGACTTAGTCAGGCCTACGTGACGTTGGAACGACCCAGTGCCTCACAATTTTACCGGTTTCTCTGTAGTTTCTCTCAGGCCGGACCTACAGTGTACCTTGCGTCCCAGTAGTAGGAGAGTGACAGGTAAGAGTTGCCAGGAGGCACTTTAGGCTCAGGGATTCTTTCAGTGCACTTCGGGGGGCCTCCCCAGAGGGAGAGCCAGGTTGAACGTAATACTGGCAGAAGCGTTGCCCTGGGGCTGCCTAACACGTGTACACGGCCTGCTCCGCAAGCGAGGATCAGTTCATTGCCCTCCCGCATGCGTAGAAAGAGCTGACCCCCAACAGCCTGTTCTGTGCTACGTTGCTCGGAAAACGAGAAGGGGACTCCCAGTGCACACGCTCTCCCTCAGGAGGGAATTCATACGTGACTCTCCTAGGCCTTACGGAAAGCCGTAGAGGAGTTAAAGCACTCTGGCATCGAGTCAGGGCTCAGGGAGATGGCTGCACACAAAACCCTGCTGACAGGAAGCACTCGTGCTTACCTCGAGGCTAGGGCTCGCGTTTACTTCGCACTTTAGCTAGGGCAAGCGTGGGATGAGCTCCTAGCAGGGCCCTGGAGACCCCCTGGATTCATAGGAGAAAACGCACTTTCTTCCCGGAGGCATGCCTAAGGGTGACTAGAAGACGGGTAACAACAATGTCTTTTCAGTCAGCCTTGAGGCCGCCACTATCTACCTTTCAAGTGGGGGGAATACTGCCTTTTTCCAGGCTTCTCAACTACAAACGGGATCACCCAGCACATACACCTATCTTCTCTGACAATCCAAAGGAGACCCTTGGAACACACTTCGGCCTTCTGCGATGAAACTTCTGGATGCAGTGTGTTCTGCATGTGGTGAATGGCATAATCCTCTAAATGCCCTCAGTAGGCCTAGGTGACTCTGGATGTCCCAAGTGCCTAGCAAGGCTCAGGGTAAATCTCTCTTTCGGGCCGGACCTAAAGGCCAGTTTCCGCATCACTTAGAGAGACGTCGAGCAGGAGCCCCCAAACTGCACTGGAGGCCCCGGTGGTTTCTTTCAGGGCAGCTTAGGTTTCCTCAATGTGGCCGACACGCCTGGAGCAAAAGCCTGCCAAGAACCGCGTTCCTGAGGCCGCTTCGAAGCTGTGGCACGCTAGCCATAGAGAACACATTAGTCCCCGGCCCTTCCAACTGCATAGTGAGGGATGGTGTTCCCAGAGCTGTGTATCCCTTGATCGTGCTCAGAAGGCTTTGGGTACACCGTGTGCTTCCTTGGAAACAAGGGCCCACGTGAGAGCATTGAGTGCTGTGAGGCATACTAAAGGTAAAGGCGTCCATGGACTAAGACTTCCTGGAGACTGGTGCACCCCCTATCTCTGGCAGTGGGAAACTGTGCACCTTGCCTCGGGAACAGAGGTCACATTTAGTTGGCACTTTAGCTACAGTTGGCTCCGGGGGTGAGCTCCCAGGAAGGAATCGCAAGCACGGGGTTTCTTTTGGAAAAACTCACTGCTCCTCAGAGGCATCTGCGGAGTGAAGCGTATCCTTGCTGGTGTGGTTTTCAGGCGGCTTGGAAGCTGCAACGCAGTTGCTTTCCGAAGGGGGGAAGCCGGGCTCCTCCCACATTCTCCAGTTTCCAACGTGACCACGCAGCACATTGAGCAGCGCTCTCTGACTGACGACTGGAGACTTTCAGCCACACTGGGCCTTTCTATGATCGCGCTTCATTGGACTCGGGGTGTTTGTTTGGCGCGCCATGAAGGGCATTATTACCCGCTGAATGACTTAGTCAGGCCTACGTGACGTTGGAACGACCCAGTGCCTCACAATTTTACCGGTTTCTCTGTAGTTTCTCTCAGGCCGGACCTACAGTGTACCTTGCGTCCCAGTAGTAGGAGAGTGACAGGTAAGAGTTGCCAGGAGGCACTTTAGGCTCAGGGATTCTTTCAGTGCACTTCGGGGGGCCTCCCCAGAGGGAGAGCCAGGTTGAACGTAATACTGGCAGAAGCGTTGCCCTGGGGCTGCCTAACACGTGTACACGGCCTGCTCCGCAAGCGAGGATCAGTTCATTGCCCTCCCGCATGCGTAGAAAGAGCTGACCCCCAACAGCCTGTTCTGTGCTACGTTGCTCGGAAAACGAGAAGGGGACTCCCAGTGCACACGCTCTCCCTCAGGAGGGAATTCATACGTGACTCTCCTAGGCCTTACGGAAAGCCGTAGAGGAGTTAAAGCACTCTGGCATCGAGTCAGGGCTCAGGGAGATGGCTGCACACAAAACCCTGCTGACAGGAAGCACTCGTGCTTACCTCGAGGCTAGGGCTCGCGTTTACTTCGCACTTTAGCTAGGGCAAGCGTGGGATGAGCTCCTAGCAGGGCCCTGGAGACCCCCTGGATTCATAGGAGAAAACGCACTTTCTTCCCGGAGGCATGCCTAAGGGTGACTAGAAGACGGGTAACAACAATGTCTTTTCAGTCAGCCTTGAGGCCGCCACTATCTACCTTTCAAGTGGGGGGAATACTGCCTTTTTACAGGCTTCTCAACTACAAACGGGATCACCCAGCACATACACCTATCTTCTCTGACAATCCAAAGGAGACCCTTGGAACACACTTCGGCCTTCTGCCATGAAACTTCTGGATGCAGTGTGTTCTATATGTGGTGAATGGCATAATCCTCTAAATGCCCTCAGTAGGCCTAGGTGACTCTGGATGTCCCAAGTGCCTAGCAAGGCTCAGGGTAAATCTCTCTTTCGGGCCGGACCTAAAGGCCAGTTTCCGCATCACTTAGAGAGACGTCGAGCAGGAGCCCCCAAACTGCACTGGAGGCCCCGGTGGTTTGTTTCAGGGCAGCTTAGGTTTCCTCAATGTGGCCGACACGCCTGGAGCAAAAGCCTGCCAAGAACCGCGTTCCTGAGGCCGCTTCGAAGCTGTGGCACGCTAGCCATAGAGAACACATTAGTCCCCGGCCCTTCCAACTGCATAGTGAGGGACGGTGTTCCCAGAGCTGTGTATCCCTTGATCGTGCTCAGAAGGCTTTGGGTACACCGTGTGCTTCCTTGGAAACAAGGGCCCACGTGAGAGCATTGAGTGCTGTGAGGCATACTAAAGGTAAAGGCGTCCATGGACTAAGACTTCCTGGAGACTGGTGCACCCCCTATCTCTGGCAGTGGGAAACTGTGCACCTTGCCTCGGGAACAGAGGTCACATTTAGTTGGCACTTTAGCTACAGTTGGCTCCGGGGGTGAGCTCCCAGGAAGGAATCGCAAGCACGGGGTTTCTTTTGGAAAAACTCACTGCTCCTCAGAGGCATCTGCGGAGTGAAGCGTATCCTTGCTGGTGTGGTTTTCAGGCGGCTTGGAAGCTGCAACGCAGTTGCTTTCCGAAGGGGGGAAGCCGGGCTCCTCCCACATTCTCCAGTTTCCAACGTGACCACGCAGCACATTGAGCAGCGCTCTCTGACTGACGACTGGAGACTTTCAGCCACACTGGGCCTTTCTATGATCGCGCTTCATTGGACTCGGGGTGTTTGTTTGGCGCGCCATGAAGGGCATTATTACCCGCTGAATGACTTAGTCAGGCCTACGTGACGTTGGAACGACCCAGTGCCTCACAATTTTACCGGTTTCTCTGTAGTTTCTCTCAGGCCGGACCTACAGTGTACCTTGCGTCCCAGTAGTAGGAGAGTGACAGGTAAGAGTTGCCAGGAGGCACTTTAGGCTCAGGGATTCTTTCAGTGCACTTCGGGGGGCCTCCCCAGAGGGAGAGCCAGGTTGAACGTAATACTGGCAGAAGCGTTGCCCTGGGGCTGCCTAACACGTGTACACGGCCTGCTCCGCAAGCGAGGATCAGTTCATTGCCCTCCCGCATGCGTAGAAAGAGCTGACCCCCAACAGCCTGTTCTGTGCTACGTTGCTCGGAAAACGAGAAGGGGACTCCCAGTGCACACGCTCTCCCTCAGGAGGGAATTCATACGTGACTCTCCTAGGCCTTACGGAAAGCCGTAGAGGAGTTAAAGCACTCTGGCATCGAGTCAGGGCTCAGGGAGATGGCTGCACACAAAACCCTGCTGACAGGAAGCACTCGTGCTTACCTCGAGGCTAGGGCTCGCGTTTACTTCGCACTTTAGCTAGGGCAAGCGTGGGATGAGCTCCTAGCAGGGCCCTGGAGACCCCCTGGATTCATAGGAGAAAACGCACTTTCTTCCCGGAGGCATGCCTAAGGGTGACTAGAAGACGGGTAACAACAATGTCTTTTCAGTCAGCCTTGAGGCCGCCACTATCTACCTTTCAAGTGGGGGGAATACTGCCTTTTTCCAGGCTTCTCAACTACAAACGGGATCACCCAGCACATACACCTATCTTCTCTGACAATCCAAAGGAGACCCTTGGAACACACTTCGGCCTTCTGCGATGAAACTTCTGCATGCAGTGTGTTCTATATGTGGTGAATGGCATAATCCTCTAAATGCCCTCAGTAGGCCTAGGTGACTCTGGATGTCCCAAGTGCCTAGCAAGGCTCAGGGTAAATCTCTCTTTCGGGCCGGACCTAAAGGCCAGTTTCCGCATCACTTAGAGAGACGTCGAGCAGGAGCCCCCAAACTGCACTGGAGGCCCCGGTGGTTTGTTTCAGGGCAGCTTAGGTTTCCTCAATGTGGCCGACACGCCTGGAGCAAAAGCCTGCCAAGAACCGCGTTCCTGAGGCCGCTTCGAAGCTGTGGCACGCTAGCCATAGAGAACACATTAGTCCCCGGCCCTTCCAACTGCATAGTGAGGGATGGTGTTCCCAGAGCTGTGTATCCCTTGATCGTGCTCAGAAGGCTTTGGGTACACCGTGTGCTTCCTTGGAAACAAGGGCCCACGTGAGAGCATTGAGTGCTGTGAGGCATACTAAAGGTAAAGGCGTCCATGGACTAAGACTTCCTGGAGACTGGTGCACCCCCTATCTCTGGCAGTGGGAAACTGTGCACCTTGCCTCGGGAACAGAGGTCACATTTAGTTGGCACTTTAGCTACAGTTGGCTCCGGGGGTGAGCTCCCAGGAAGGAATCGCAAGCACGGGGTTTCTTTTGGAAAAACTCACTGCTCCTCAGAGGCATCTGCGGAGTGAAGCGTATCCTTGCTGGTGTGGTTTTCAGGCGGCTTGGAAGCTGCAACGCAGTTGCTTTCCGAAGGGGGGAAGCCGGGCTCCTCCCACATTCTCCAGTTTCCAACGTGACCACGCAGCACATTGAGCAGCGCTCTCTGACTGACGACTGGAGACTTTCAGCCACACTGGGCCTTTCTATGATCGCGCTTCATTGGACTCGGGGTGTTTGTTTGGCGCGCCATGAAGGGCATTATTACCCGCTGAATGACTTAGTCAGGCCTACGTGACGTTGGAACGACCCAGTGCCTCACAATTTTACCGGTTTCTCTGTAGTTTCTCTCAGGCCGGACCTACAGTGTACCTTGCGTCCCAGTAGTAGGAGAGTGACAGGTAAGAGTTGCCAGGAGGCACTTTAGGCTCAGGGATTCTTTCAGTGCACTTCGGGGGGCCTCCCCAGAGGGAGAGCCAGGTTGAACGTAATACTGGCAGAAGCGTTGCCCTGGGGCTGCCTAACACGTGTACACGGCCTGCTCCGCAAGCGAGGATCAGTTCATTGCCCTCCCGCATGCGTAGAAAGAGCTGACCCCCAACAGCCTGTTCTGTGCTACGTTGCTCGGAAAACGAGAAGGGGACTCCCAGTGCACACGCTCTCCCTCAGGAGGGAATTCATACGTGACTCTCCTAGGCCTTACGGAAAGCCGTAGAGGAGTTAAAGCACTCTGGCATCGAGTCAGGGCTCAGGGAGATGGCTGCACACAAAACCCTGCTGACAGGAAGCACTCGTGCTTACCTCGAGGCTAGGGCTCGCGTTTACTTCGCACTTTAGCTAGGGCAAGCGTGGGATGAGCTCCTAGCAGGGCCCTGGAGACCCCCTGGATTCATAGGAGAAAACGCACTTTCTTCCCGGAGGCATGCCTAAGGGTGACTAGAAGACGGGTAACAACAATGTCTTTTCAGTCAGCCTTGAGGCCGCCACTATCTACCTTTCAAGTGGGGGGAATACTGCCTTTTTACAGGCTTCTCAACTACAAACGGGATCACCCAGCACATACACCTATCTTCTCTGACAATCCAAAGGAGACCCTTGGAACACACTTCGGCCTTCTGCCATGAAACTTCTGGATGCAGTGTGTTCTATATGTGGTGAATGGCATAATCCTCTAAATGCCCTCAGTAGGCCTAGGTGACTCTGGATGTCCCAAGTGCCTAGCAAGGCTCAGGGTAAATCTCTCTTTCGGGCCGGACCTAAAGGCCAGTTTCCGCATCACTTAGAGAGACGTCGAGCAGGAGCCCCCAAACTGCACTGGAGGCCCCGGTGGTTTGTTTCAGGGCAGCTTAGGTTTCCTCAATGTGGCCGACACGCCTGGAGCAAAAGCCTGCCAAGAACCGCGTTCCTGAGGCCGCTTCGAAGCTGTGGCACGCTAGCCATAGAGAACACATTAGTCCCCGGCCCTTCCAACTGCATAGTGAGGGACGGTGTTCCCAGAGCTGTGTATCCCTTGATCGTGCTCAGAAGGCTTTGGGTACACCGTGTGCTTCCTTGGAAACAAGGGCCCACGTGAGAGCATTGAGTGCTGTGAGGCATACTAAAGGTAAAGGCGTCCATGGACTAAGACTTCCTGGAGACTGGTGCACCCCCTATCTCTGGCAGTGGGAAACTGTGCACCTTGCCTCGGGAACAGAGGTCACATTTAGTTGGCACTTTAGCTACAGTTGGCTCCGGGGGTGAGCTCCCAGGAAGGAATCGCAAGCACGGGGTTTCTTTTGGAAAAACTCACTGCTCCTCAGAGGCATCTGCGGAGTGAAGCGTATCCTTGCTGGTGTGGTTTTCAGGCGGCTTGGAAGCTGCAACGCAGTTGCTTTCCGAAGGGGGGAAGCCGGGCTCCTCCCACATTCTCCAGTTTCCAACGTGACCACGCAGCACATTGAGCAGCGCTCTCTGACTGACGACTGGAGACTTTCAGCCACACTGGGCCTTTCTATGATCGCGCTTCATTGGACTCGGGGTGTTTGTTTGGCGCGCCATGAAGGGCATTATTACCCGCTGAATGACTTAGTCAGGCCTACGTGACGTTGGAACGACCCAGTGCCTCACAATTTTACCGGTTTCTCTGTAGTTTCTCTCAGGCCGGACCTACAGTGTACCTTGCGTCCCAGTAGTAGGAGAGTGACAGGTAAGAGTTGCCAGGAGGCACTTTAGGCTCAGGGATTCTTTCAGTGCACTTCGGGGGGCCTCCCCAGAGGGAGAGCCAGGTTGAACGTAATACTGGCAGAAGCGTTGCCCTGGGGCTGCCTAACACGTGTACACGGCCTGCTCCGCAAGCGAGGATCAGTTCATTGCCCTCCCGCATGCGTAGAAAGAGCTGACCCCCAACAGCCTGTTCTGTGCTACGTTGCTCGGAAAACGAGAAGGGGACTCCCAGTGCACACGCTCTCCCTCAGGAGGGAATTCATACGTGACTCTCCTAGGCCTTACGGAAAGCCGTAGAGGAGTTAAAGCACTCTGGCATCGAGTCAGGGCTCAGGGAGATGGCTGCACACAAAACCCTGCTGACAGGAAGCACTCGTGCTTACCTCGAGGCTAGGGCTCGCGTTTACTTCGCACTTTAGCTAGGGCAAGCGTGGGATGAGCTCCTAGCAGGGCCCTGGAGACCCCCTGGATTCATAGGAGAAAACGCACTTTCTTCCCGGAGGCATGCCTAAGGGTGACTAGAAGACGGGTAACAACAATGTCTTTTCAGTCAGCCTTGAGGCCGCCACTATCTACCTTTCAAGTGGGGGGAATACTGCCTTTTTCCAGGCTTCTCAACGACAAACGGGATCACCCAGCACATACACCTATCTTCTCTGACAATCCAAAGGAGACCCTTGGAACACACTTCGGCCTTCTGCGATGAAACTTCTGGATGCAGTGTGTTCTGCATGTGGTGAATGGCATAATCCTCTAAATGCCCTCAGTAGGCCTAGGTGACTCTGGATGTCCCAAGTGCCTAGCAAGGCTCAGGGTAAATCTCTCTTTCGGGCCGGACCTAAAGGCCAGTTTCCGCATCACTTAGAGAGACGTCGAGCAGGAGCCCCCAAACTGCACTGGAGGCCCCGGTGGTTTCTTTCAGGGCAGCTTAGGTTTCCTCAATGTGGCCGACACTCCTGGAGCAAAAGCCTGCCAAGAACCGCGTTCCTGAGGCCGCTTCGAAGCTGTGGCACGCTAGCCATAGAGAACACATTAGTCCCCGGCCCTTCCAACTGCATAGTGAGGGATGGTGTTCCTAGAGCTGTGTATCCCTTGATCGTGCTCAGAAGGCTTTGGGTACACCGTGTGCTTCCTTGGAAACAAGGGCCCACGTGAGAGCATTGAGTGCTGTGAGGCATACTAAAGGTAAAGGCGTCCATGGACTAAGACTTCCTGGAGACTGGTGCACCCCCTATCTCTGGCAGTGGGAAACTGTGCACCTTGCCTCGGGAACAGAGGTCACATTTAGTTGGCACTTTAGCTACAGTTGGCTCCGGGGGTGAGCTCCCAGGAAGGAATCGCAAGCACGGGGTTTCTTTTGGAAAAACTCACTGCTCCTCAGAGGCATCTGCGGAGTGAAGCGCATCCTTGCTGGTGTGGTTTTCAGGCGGCTTGGAAGCTGCAACGCAGTTGCTTTCCGAAGGGGGGAAGCCGGGCTCCTCCCACATTCTCCAGTTTCCAACGTGACCACGCAGCACATTGAGCAGCGCTCTCTGACTGACGACTGGAGACTTTCAGCCACACTGGGCCTTTCTATGATCGCGCTTCATTGGACTCGGGGTGTTTGTTTGGCGCGCCATGAAGGGCATTATTACCCGCTGAATGACTTAGTCAGGCCTACGTGACGTTGGAACGACCCAGTGCCTCACAATTTTACCGGTTTCTCTGTAGTTTCTCTCAGGCCGGACCTACAGTGTACCTTGCGTCCCAGTAGTAGGAGAGTGACAGGTAAGAGTTGCCAGGAGGCACTTTAGGCTCAGGGATTCTTTCAGTGCACTTCGGGGGGCCTCCCCAGAGGGAGAGCCAGGTTGAACGTAATACTGGCAGAAGCGTTGCCCTGGGGCTGCCTAACACGTGTACACGGCCTGCTCCGCAAGCGAGGATCAGTTCATTGCCCTCCCGCATGCGTAGAAAGAGCTGACCCCCAACAGCCTGTTCTGTGCTACGTTGCTCGGAAAACGAGAAGGGGACTCCCAGTGCACACGCTCTCCCTCAGGAGGGAATTCATACGTGACTCTCCTAGGCCTTACGGAAAGCCGTAGAGGAGTTAAAGCACTCTGGCATCGAGTCAGGGCTCAGGGAGATGGCTGCACACAAAACCCTGCTGACAGGAAGCACTCGTGCTTACCTCGAGGCTAGGGCTCGCGTTTACTTCGCACTTTAGCTAGGGCAAGCGTGGGATGAGCTCCTAGCAAGGCCCTGGAGACCCCCTGGATTCATAGGAGAAAACACACTTTCTTCCCGGAGGCATGCCTAAGGGTGACTAGAAGACGGGTAACAACAATGTCTTTTCAGTCAGCCTTGAGACCGCCACTATCTACCTTTCAAGTGGGGGGAATACTGCCTTTTTCCAGGCTTCTCAACTACAAACAGGATCACCCAGCACATACACCTATCTTCTCTGACAATCCAAAGGAGACCCTTGGAACACACTTCGGCCTTCTGCGATGAAACTTCTGGATGCAGTGTGTTCTGCATGTGGTGAATGGCATAATCCTCTAAATGCCCTCAGTAGGCCTAGGTGACTCTGGATGTCCCAAGTGCCTAGCAAGGCTCAGGGTAAATCTCTCTTTCGGGCCGGACCTAAAGGCCAGTTTCCGCATCACTTAGAGAGACGTCGAGCAGGAGCCCCCAAACTGCACTGGAGGCCCCGGTGGTTTCTTTCAGGGCAGCTTAGGTTTCCTCAATGTGGCCGACACGCCTGGAGCAAAAGCCTGCCAAGAACCGCGTTCCTGAGGCCGCTTCGAAGCTGTGGCACGCTAGCCATAGAGAACACATTAGTCCCCGGCCCTTCCAACTGCATAGTGAGGGATGGTGTTCCCAGAGCTGTGTATCCCTTGATCGTGCTCAGAAGGCTTTGGGTACACCGTGTGCTTCCTTGGAAACAAGGGCCCACGTGAGAGACTTGAGTGCTGTGAGGCATACTAAAGGTAAAGGCGTCCATGGACTAAGACTTCCTGGAGACTGGTGCACCCCCTATCTCTGGCAGTGGGAAACTGTGCACATTGCCTCGGGAACAGAGGTCACATTTACTTGGCACTTTAGCTACAGTTGGCTCCGGGGGTGAGCTCCCAGGAAGGAATCGCAAGCACGGGGTTTCTTTTGGAAAAACTCACTGCTCCTCAGAGGCATCTGCGGAGTGAAGCGTATCCTTGCTGGTGTGGTTTTCAGGCGGCTTGGAAGCTGCAACGCAGTTGCTTTCCGAAGGGGGGAAGCCGGGCTCCTCCCACATTCTCCAGTTTCCAACGTGACCACGCAGCACATTGAGCAGCGCTCTCTGACTGATGACTGGAGACTTTCAGCCACACTGGGCCTTTCTATGATCGCGCTTCATTGGACTCGGGGTGTTTGTTTGGCGCGCCATGAAGGGCATTATTACCCGCTGAATGACTTAGTCAGGCCTACGTGACGTTGGAACGACCCAGTGCCTCACAAGTTTACCGGTTTCTCTGTAGTTTCTCTCAGGCCGGACCTACAGTGTACCTTGCGTCCCAGTAGTAGGAGAGTGACAGGTAAGAGTTGCCAGGAGGCACTTTAGGCTCAGGGATTCTTTCAGTGCACTTCGGGGGGCCTCCCCAGAGGGAGAGCCAGGTTGAACGTAATACTGGCAGAAGCGTTGCCCTGGGGCTGCCTAACACGTGTACACGGCCTGCTCCGCAAGCGAGGATCAGTTCATTGCCCTCCCGCATGCGTAGAAAGAGCTGACCCCCAACAGCCTGTTCTGTGCTACGTTGCTCGGAAAACGAGAAGGGGACTCCCAGTGCACACGCTCTCCCTCAGGAGGGAATTCATACGTGACTCTCCTAGGCCTTACGGAAAGCCGTAGAGGAGTTAAAGCACTCTGGCATCGAGTCAGGGCTCAGGGAGATGGCTGCACACAAAACCCTGCTGACAGGAAGCACTCGTGCTTACCTCGAGGCTAGGGCTCGCGTTTACTTCGCACTTTAGCTAGGGCAAGCGTGGGATGAGCTCCTAGCAAGGCCCTGGAGACCCCCTGGATTCATAGGAGAAAACGCACTTTCTTCCCGGAGGCATGCCTAAGGGTGACTAGAAGACGGGTAACAACAATGTCTTTTCAGTCAGCCTTGAGGCCGCCACTATCTACCTTTCAAGTGGGGGGAATACTGCCTTTTTCCAGGCTTCTCAACGACAAACGGGATCACCCAGCACATACACCTATCTTCTCTGACAATCCAAAGGAGACCCTTGGAACACACTTCGGCCTTCTGCGATGAAACTTCTGGATGCAGTGTGTTCTGCATGTGGTGAATGGCATAATCCTCTAAATGCCCTCAGTAGGCCTAGGTGACTCTGGATGTCCCAAGTGCCTAGCAAGGCTCAGGGTAAATCTCTCTTTCGGGCCGGACCTAAAGGCCAGTTTCCGCATCACTTAGAGAGACGTCGAGCAGGAGCCCCCAAACTGCACTGGAGGCCCCGGTGGTTTCTTTCAGGGCAGCTTAGGTTTCCTCAATGTGGCCGACACGCCTGGAGCAAAAGCCTGCCAAGAACCGCGTTCCTGAGGCCGCTTCGAAGCTGTGGCACGCTAGCCATAGAGAACACATTAGTCCCCGGCCCTTCCAACTGCATAGTGAGGGATGGTGTTCCCAGAGCTGTGTATCCCTTGATCGTGCTCAGAAGGCTTTGGGTACACCGTGTGCTTCCTTGGAAACAAGGGCCCACGTGAGAGCATTGAGTGCTGTGAGGCATACTAAAGGTAAAGGCGTCCATGGACTAAGACTTCCTGGAGACTGGTGCACCCCCTATCTCTGGCAGTGGGAAACTGTGCACATTGCCTCGGGACCAGAGGTCACATTTAGTTGGCACTTTAGCTACAGTTGGCTCCGGGGGTGAGCTCCCAGGAAGGAATCGCAAGCACGGGGTTTCTTTTGGAAAAACTCACTGCTCCTCAGAAGCATCTGCGGAGTGAAGCGTATCCTTGCTGGTGTGGTTTTCAGGCGGCTTGGAAGCTGCAACGCAGTTGCTTTCCGAAGGGGGGAAGCCGGGCTCCTCCCACATTCTCCAGTTTCCAACGTGACCACGCAGCACATTGAGCAGCGCTCTCTGACTGATGACTGGAGACTTTCAGCCACACTGGGCCTTTCTATGATCGCGCTTCATTGGACTCGGGGTGTTTGTTTGGCGCGCCATGAAGGGCATTATTACCCGCTGAATGACTTAGTCAGGCCTACGTGACGTTGGAACGACCCAGTGCCTCACAATTTTACCGGTTTCTCTGTAGTTTCTCTCAGGCCGGACCTACAGTGTACCTTGCGTCCCAGTAGTAGGAGAGTGACAGGTAAGAGTTGCCAGGAGGCACTTTAGGCTCAGGGATTCTTTCAGTGCACTTCGGGGGGCCTCCCCAGAGGGAGAGCCAGGTTGAACGTAATACTGGCAGAAGCGTTGCCCTGGGGCTGCCTAACACGTGTACACGGCCTGCTCCGCAAGCGAGGATCAGTTCATTGCCCTCCCGCATGCGTAGAAAGAGCTGACCCCCAACAGCCTGTTCTGTGCTACGTTGCTCGGAAAACGAGAAGGGGACTCCCAGTGCACACGCTCTCCCTCAGGAGGGAATTCATACGTGACTCTCCTAGGCCTTACGGAAAGCCGTAGAGGAGTTAAAGCACTCTGGCATCGAGTCAGGGCTCAGGGAGATGGCTGCACACAAAACCCTGCTGACAGGAAGCACTCGTGCTTACCTCGAGGCTAGGGCTCGCGTTTACTTCGCACTTTAGCTAGGGCAAGCGTGGGATGAACTCCTAGCAAGGCCCTGGAGACCCCCTGGATTCATAGGAGAAAACGCACTTTCTTCCCGGAGGCATGCCTAAGGGTGACTAGAAGACGGGTAACAACAATGTCTTTTCAGTCAGCCTTGAGGCCGCCACTATCTACCTTTCAAGTGGGGGGAATACTGCCTTTTTCCAGGCTTCTCAACGACAAACGGGATCACCCAGCACATACACCTATCTTCTCTGACAATCCAAAGGAGACCCTTGGAACACACTTCGGCCTTCTGCGATGAAACTTCTGGATGCAGTGTGTTCTGCATGTGGTGAATGGCATAATCCTCTAAATGCCCTCAGTAGGCCTAGGTGACTCTGGATGTCCCAAGTGCCTAGCAAGGCTCAGGGTAAATCTCTCTTTCGGGCCGGACCTAAAGGCCAGTTTCCGCATCACTTAGAGAGACGTCGAGCAGGAGCCCCCAAACTGCACTGGAGGCCCCGGTGGTTTCTTTCAGGGCAGCTTAGGTTTCCTCAATGTGGCCGACACGCCTGGAGCAAAAGCCTGCCAAGAACCGCGTTCCTGAGGCCGCTTCGAAGCTGTGGCACGCTAGCCATAGAGAACACATTAGTCCCCGGCCCTTCCAACTGCATAGTGAGGGATGGTGTTCCCAGAGCTGTGTATCCCTTGATCGTGCTCAGAAGGCTTTGGGTACACCGTGTGCTTCCTTGGAAACAAGGGCCCACGTGAGAGCATTGAGTGCTGTGAGGCATACTAAAGGTAAAGGCGTCCATGGACTAAGACTTCCTGGAGACTGGTGCACCCCCTATCTCTGGCAGTGGGAAACTGTGCACCTTGCCTCGGGACCAGAGGTCACATTTACTTGGCACTTTAGCTACAGTTGGCTCCGGGGGTGAGCTCCCAGGAAGGAATCGCAAGCACGGGGTTTCTTTTGGAAAAACTCACTGCTCCTCAGAAGCATCTGCGGAGTGAAGCGTATCCTTGCTGGTGTGGTTTTCAGGCGGCTTGGAAGCTGCAACGCAGTTGCTTTCCGAAGGGGGGAAGCCGGGCTCCTCCCACATTCTCCAGTTTCCAACGTGACCACGCAGCACATTGAGCAGCACTCTCTGACTGATGACTGGAGACTTTCAGCCACACTGGGCCTTTCTATGATCGCGCTTCATTGGACTCGGGGTGTTTGTTTGGCGCGCCATGAAGGGCATTATTACCCGCTGAATGACTTAGTCAGGCCTACGTGACGTTGGAACGACCCAGTGCCTCACAATTTTACCGGTTTCTCTGTAGTTTCTCTCAGGCCGGACCTACAGTGTACCTTGCGTCCCAGTAGTAGGAGAGTGACAGGTAAGAGTTGCCAGGAGGCACTTTAGGCTCAGGGATTCTTTCAGTGCACTTCGGGGGGCCTCCCCAGAGGGAGAGCCAGGTTGAACGTAATACTGGCAGAAGCGTTGCCCTGGGGCTGCCTAACACGTGTACACGGCCTGCTCCGCAAGCGAGGATCAGTTCATTGCCCTCCCGCATGCGTAGAAAGAGCTGACCCCCAACAGCCTGTTCTGTGCTACGTTGCTCGGAAAACGAGAAGGGGACTCCCAGTGCACACGCTCTCCCTCAGGAGGGAATTCATACGTGACTCTCCTAGGCCTTACGGAAAGCCGTAGAGGAGTTAAAGCACTCTGGCATCGAGTCAGGGCTCAGGGAGATGGCTGCACACAAAACCCTGCTGACAGGAAGCACTCGTGCTTACCTCGAGGCTAGGGCTCGCGTTTACTTCGCACTTTAGCTAGGGCAAGCGTGGGATGAGCTCCTAGCAAGGCCCTGGAGACCCCCTGGATTCATAGGAGAAAACGCACTTTCTTCCCGGAGGCATGCCTAAGGGTGACTAGAAGACGGGTAACAACAATGTCTTTTCAGTCAGCCTTGAGGCCGCCACTATCTACCTTTCAAGTGGGGGGAATACTGCCTTTTTCCAGGCTTCTCAACGACAAACGGGATCACCCAGCACATACACCTATCTTCTCTGACAATCCAAAGGAGACCCTTGGAACACACTTCGGCCTTCTGCGATGAAACTTCTGGATGCAGTGTGTTCTGCATGTGGTGAATGGCATAATCCTCTAAATGCCCTCAGTAGGCCTAGGTGACTCTGGATGTCCCAAGTGCCTAGCAAGGCTCAGGGTAAATCTCTCTTTCGGGCCGGACCTAAAGGCCAGTTTCCGCATCACTTAGAGAGACGTCGAGCAGGAGCCCCCAAACTGCACTGGAGGCCCCGGTGGTTTCTTTCAGGGCAGCTTAGGTTTCCTCAATGTGGCCGACACGCCTGGAGCAAAAGCCTGCCAAGAACCGCGTTCCTGAGGCCGCTTCGAAGCTGTGGCACGCTAGCCATAGAGAACACATTAGTCCCCGGCCCTTCCAACTGCATAGTGAGGGATGGTGTTCCCAGAGCTGTGTATCCCTTGATCGTGCTCAGAAGGCTTTGGGTACACCGTGTGCTTCCTTGGAAACAAGGGCCCACGTGAGAGCATTGAGTGCTGTGAGGCATACTAAAGGTAAAGGCGTCCATGGACTAAGACTTCCTGGAGACTGGTGCACCCCCTATCTCTGGCAGTGGGAAACTGTGCACCTTGCCTCGGGACCAGAGGTCACATTTAGTTGGCACTTTAGCTACAGTTGGCTCCGGGGGTGAGCTCCCAGGAAGGAATCGCAAGCACGGGGTTTCTTTTGGAAAAACTCACTGCTCCTCAGAGGCATCTGCGGAGTGAAGCGTATCCTTGCTGGTGTGGTTTTCAGGCGGCTTGGAAGCTGCAACGCAGTTGCTTTCCAAAGGGGGGAAGCCGGGCTCCTCCCACATTCTCCAGTTTCCAACGTGACCACGCAGCACATTGAGCAGCGCTCTCTGACTGACGACTGGAGACTTTCAGCCACACTGGGCCTTTCTATGATCGCGCTTCATTGGACTCGGGGTGTTTGTTTGGCGCGCCATGAAGGGCATTATTACCCGCTGAATGACTTAGTCAGGCCTACGTGACGTTGGAACGACCCAGTGCCTCACAATTTTACCGGTTTCTCTGTAGTTTCTCTCAGGCCGGACCTACAGTGTACCTTGCATCCCAGTAGTAGGAGAGTGACAGGTAAGAGTTGCCAGGAGGCACTTTAGGCTCAGGGATTCTTTCAGTGCACTTCGGGGGTCCTCCCCAGAGGGAGAGCCAGGTTGAACGTAATACTGGCAGAAGCGTTGCCCTGGGGCTGCCTAACACGTGTACACGGCCTGCTCCGCAAGCGAGGATCAGTTCATTGCCCTCCCGCATGCGTAGAAAGAGCTGACCCCCAACAGCCTGTTCTGTGCTACGTTGCTCGGAAAACGAGAAGGGGACTCCCAGTGCACACGCTCTCCCTCAGGAGGGAATTCATACGTGACTCTCCTAGGCCTTACGGAAAGCCGTAGAGGAGTTAAAGCACTCTGGCATCGAGTCAGGGCTCAGGGAGATGGCTGCACACAAAACCCTGCTGACAGGAAGCACTCGTGCTTACCTCGAGGCTAGGGCTCACGTTTACTTCGCACTTTAGCTAGGGCAAGCGTGGGATGAGCTCCTAGCAAGGCCCTGGAGACCCCCTGGATTCATAGGAGAAAACGCACTTTCTTCCCGGAGGCATGCCTAAGGGTGACTAGAAGACGGGTAACAACAATGTCTTTTCAGTCAGCCTTGAGGCCGCCACTATCTACCTTTCAAGTGGGGGGAATACTGCCTTTTTACAGGCTTCTCAACTACAAACGGGATCACCCAGCACATACACCTATCTTCTCTGACAATCCAAAGGAGACCCTTGGAACACACTTCGGCCTTCTGCCATGAAACTTCTGGATGCAGTGTGTTCTGCATGTGGTGAATGGCATAATCCTCTAAATGCCCTCAGTAGGCCTAGGTGACTCTGGATGTCCCAAGTGCCTAGCAAGGCTCAGGGTAAATCTCTCTTTCGGGCCGGACCTAAAGGCCAGTTTCCGCATCACTTAGAGAGACGTCGAGCAGGAGCCCCCAAACTGCACTGGAGGCCCCGGTGGTTTGTTTCAGGGCAGCTTAGGTTTCCTCAATGTGGCCGACACGCCTGGAGCAAAAGCCTGCCAAGAACCGCGTTCCTGAGGCCGCTTCGAAGCTGTGGCACGCTAGCCATAGAGAACACATTAGTCCCCGGCCCTTCCAACTGCATAGTGAGGGACGGTGTTCCCAGAGCTGTGTATCCCTTGATCGTGCTCAGAAGGCTTTGGGTACACCGTGTGCTTCCTTGGAAACAAGGGCCCACGTGAGAGCATTGAGTGCTGTGAGGCATACTAAAGGTAAAGGCGTCCATGGACTAAGACTTCCTGGAGACTGGTGCACCCCCTATCTCTGGCAGTGGGAAACTGTGCACCTTGCCTCGGGAACAGAGGTCACATTTAGTTGGCACTTTAGCTACAGTTGGCTCCGGGGGTGAGCTCCCAGGAAGGAATCGCAAGCACGGGGTTTCTTTTGGAAAAACTCACTGCTCCTCAGAGGCATCTGCGGAGTGAAGCATATCCTTGCTGGTGTGGTTTTCAGGCGGCTTGGAAGCTGCAACGCAGTTGCTTTCCGAAGGGGGGAAGCCGGGCTCCTCCCACATTCTCCAGTTTCCAACGTGACCACGCAGCACATTGAGCAGCGCTCTCTGACTGATGACTGGAGACTTTCAGCCATACTGGGCCTTTCTATGATCGCGCTTCATTGGACTCGGGGTGTTTGTTTGGCGCGCCATGAAGGGCATTATTACCCGCTGAATGACTTAGTCAGGCCTACGTGACGTTGGAACGACCCAGTGCCTCACAATTTTACCGGTTTCTCTGTAGTTTCTCTCAGGCCGGACCTACAGTGTACCTTGCGTCCCAGTAGTAGGAGAGTGACAGGTAAGAGTTGCCAGGAGGCACTTTAGGCTCAGGGATTCTTTCAGTGCACTTCGGGGGGCCTCCCCAGAGGGAGAGCCAGGTTGAACGTAATACTGGCAGAAGCGTTGCCCTGGGGATGCCTAACACGTGTACACGGCCTGCTCCGCAAGCGAGGATCAGTTCATTGCCCTCCCGCATGCGTAGAAAGAGCTGACCCCCAACAGCCTGTTCTGTGCTACGTTGCTCGGAAAACGAGAAGGGGACTCCCAGTGCACACGCTCTCCCTCAGGAGGGAATTCATACGTGACTCTCCTAGGCCTTACGGAAAGCCGTAGAGGAGTTAAAGCACTCTGGCATCGAGTCAGGGCTCAGGGAGATGGCTGCACACAAAACCCTGCTGACAGGAAGCACTCGTGCTTACCTCGAGGCTAGGGCTCGCGTTTACTTCGCACTTTAGCTAGGGCAAGCGTGGGATGAGCTCCTAGCAAGGCCCTGGAGACCCCCTGGATTCATAGGAGAAAACGCACTTTCTTCCCGGAGGCATGCCTAAGGGTGACTAGAAGACGGGTAACAACAATGTCTTTTCAGTCAGCCTTGAGGCCGCCACTATCTACCTTTCAAGTGGGGGGAATACTGCCTTTTTCCAGGCTTCTCAACTACAAACGGGATCACCCAGCACATACACCTATCTTCTCTGACAATCCAAAGGAGACCCTTGGAACACACTTCGGCCTTCTGCGATGAAACTTCTGGATGCAGTGTGTTCTATATGTGGTGAATGGCATAATCCTCTAAATGCCCTCAGTAGGCCTAGGTGACTCTGGATGTCCCAAGTGCCTAGCAAGGCTCAGGGTAAATCTCTCTTTCGGGCCGGACCTAAAGGCCAGTTTCCGCATCACTTAGAGAGACGTCGAGCAGGAGCCCCCAAACTGCACTGGAGGCCCCGGTGGTTTGTTTCAGGGCAGCTTAGGTTTCCTCAATGTGGCCGACACGCCTGGAGCAAAAGCCTGCCAAGAACCGCGTTCCTGAGGCCGCTTCGAAGCTGTGGCACGCTAGCCATAGAGAACACATTAGTCCCCGGCCCTTCCAACTGCATAGTGAGGGACGGTGTTCCCAGAGCTGTGTATCCCTTGATCGTGCTCAGAAGGCTTTGGGTACACCGTGTGCTTCCTTGGAAACAAGGGCCCACGTGAGAGCATTGAGTGCTGTGAGGCATACTAAAGGTAAAGGCGTCCATGGACTAAGACTTCCTGGAGACTGGTGCACCCCCTATCTCTGGCAGTGGGAAACTGTGCACCTTGCCTCGGGAACAGAGGTCACATTTAGTTGGCACTTTAGCTACAGTTGGCTCCGGGGGTGAGCTCCCAGGAAGGAATCGCAAGCACGGGGTTTCTTTTGGAAAAACTCACTGCTCCTCAGAGGCATCTGCGGAGTGAAGCGTATCCTTGCTGGTGTGGTTTTCAGGCGGCTTGGAAGCTGCAACGCAGTTGCTTTCAGAAGGGGGGAAGCCGGCCTCCTCCCACATTCTCCAGTTTCCAACGTGACCACGCAGCACATTGAGCAGCGCTCTCTGACTGACGACTGGAGACTTTCAGCCACACTGGGCCTTTCTATGATCGCGCTTCATTGGACTCGGGGTGTTTGTTTGGCGCGCCATGAAGGGCATTATTACCCGCTGAATGACTTAGTCAGGCCTACGTGACGTTGGAACGACCCAGTGCCTCACAATTTTACCGGTTTCTCTGTAGTTTCTCTCAGGCCGGACCTACAGTGTACCTTGCGTCCCAGTAGTAGGAGAGTGACAGGTAAGAGTTGCCAGGAGGCACTTTAGGCTCAGGGATTCTTTCAGTGCACTTCGGGGGGCCTCCCCAGAGGGAGAGCCAGGTTGAACGTAATACTGGCAGAAGCGTTGCCCTGGGGATGCCTAACACGTGTACACGGCCTGCTCCGCAAGCGAGGATCAGTTCATTGCCCTCCCGCATGCGTAGAAAGAGCTGACCCCCAACAGCCTGTTCTGTGCTACGTTGCTCGGAAAACGAGAAGGGGACTCCCAGTGCACACGCTCTCCCTCAGGAGGGAATTCATACGTGACTCTCCTAGGCCTTACGGAAAGCCGTAGAGGAGTTAAAGCACTCTGGCATCGAGTCAGGGCTCAGGGAGATGGCTGCACACAAAACCCTGCTGACAGGAAGCACTCGTGCTTACCTCGAGGCTAGGGCTCGCGTTTACTTCGCACTTTAGCTAGGGCAAGCGTGGGATGAGCTCCTAGCAAGGCCCTGGAGACCCCCTGGATTCATAGGAGAAAACGCACTTTCTTCCCGGAGGCATGCCTAAGGGTGACTAGAAGACGGGTAACAACAATGTCTTTTCAGTCAGCCTTGAGGCCGCCACTATCTACCTTTCAAGTGGGGGGAATACTGCCTTTTTCCAGGCTTCTCAACGACAAACGGGATCACCCAGCACATACACCTATCTTCTCTGACAATCCAAAGGAGACCCTTGGAACACACTTCGGCCTTCTGCGATGAAACTTCTGGATGCAGTGTGTTCTGCATGTGGTGAATGGCATAATCCTCTAAATGCCCTCAGTAGGCCTAGGTGACTCTGGATGTCCCAAGTGCCTAGCAAGGCTCAGGGTAAATCTCTCTTTCGGGCCGGACCTAAAGGCCAGTTTCCGCATCACTTAGAGAGACGTCGAGCAGGAGCCCCCAAACTGCACTGGAGGCCCCGGTGGTTTCTTTCAGGGCAGCTTAGGTTTCCTCAATGTGGCCGACACGCCTGGAGCAAAAGCCTGCCAAGAACCGCGTTCCTGAGGCCGCTTCGAAGCTGTGGCACGCTAGCCATAGAGAACACATTAGTCCCCGGCCCTTCCAACTGCATAGTGAGGGATGGTGTTCCCAGAGCTGTGTATCCCTTGATCGTGCTCAGAAGGCTTTGGGTACACCGTGTGCTTCCTTGGAAACAAGGGCCCACGTGAGAGCATTGAGTGCTGTGAGGCATACTAAAGGTAAAGGCGTCCATGGACTAAGACTTCCTGGAGACTGGTGCACCCCCTATCTCTGGCAGTGGGAAACTGTGCACCTTGCCTCGGGAACAGAGGTCACATTTACTTGGCACTTTAGCTACAGTTGGCTCCGGGGGTGAGCTCCCAGGAAGGAATCGCAAGCACGGGGTTTCTTTTGGAAAAACTCACTGCTCCTCAGAGGCATCTGCGGAGTGAAGCGTATCCTTGCTGGTGTGGTTTTCAGGCGGCTTGGAAGCTGCAACGCAGTTGCTTTCCAAAGGGGGGAAGCCGGGCTCCTCCCACATTCTCCAGTTTCCAACGTGACCACGCAGCACATTGAGCAGCGCTCTCTGACTGACGACTGGAGACTTTCAGCCACACTGGGCCTTTCTATGATCGCGCTTCATTGGACTCGGGGTGTTTGTTTGGCGCGCCATGAAGGGCATTATTACCCGCTGAATGACTTAGTCAGGCCTACGTGACGTTGGAACGACCCAGTGCCTCACAATTTTACCGGTTTCTCTGTAGTTTCTCTCAGGCCGGACCTACAGTGTACCTTGCGTCCCAGTAGTAGGAGAGTGACAGGTAAGAGTTGCCAGGAGGCACTTTAGGCTCAGGGATTCTTTCAGTGCACTTCGGGGGGCCTCCCCAGAGGGAGAGCCAGGTTGAACGTAATACTGGCAGAAGCGTTGCCCTGGGGCTGCCTAACACGTGTACACGGCCTGCTCCGCAAGCGAGGATCAGTTCATTGCCCTCCCGCATGCGTAGAAAGAGCTGACCCCCAACAGCCTGTTCTGTGCTACGTTGCTCGGAAAACGAGAAGGGGACTCCCAGTGCACACGCTCTCCCTCAGGAGGGAATTCATACGTGACTCTCCTAGGCCTTACGGAAAGCCGTAGAGGAGTTAAAGCACTCTGGCATCGAGTCAGGGCTCAGGGAGATGGCTGCACACAAAACCCTGCTGACAGGAAGCACTCGTGCTTACCTCGAGGCTAGGGCTCACGTTTACTTCGCACTTTAGCTAGGGCAAGCGTGGGATGAGCTCCTAGCAAGGCCCTGGAGACCCCCTGGATTCATAGGAGAAAACGCACTTTCTTCCCGGAGGCATGCCTAAGGGTGACTAGAAGACGGGTAACAACAATGTCTTTTCAGTCAGCCTTGAGGCCGCCACTATCTACCTTTCAAGTGGGGGGAATACTGCCTTTTTACAGGCTTCTCAACTACAAACGGGATCACCCAGCACATACACCTATCTTCTCTGACAATCCAAAGGAGACCCTTGGAACACACTTCGGCCTTCTGCCATGAAACTTCTGGATGCAGTGTGTTCTGCATGTGGTGAATGGCATAATCCTCTAAATGCCCTCAGTAGGCCTAGGTGACTCTGGATGTCCCAAGTGCCTAGCAAGGCTCAGGGTAAATCTCTCTTTCGGGCCGGACCTAAAGGCCAGTTTCCGCATCACTTAGAGAGACGTCGAGCAGGAGCCCCCAAACTGCACTGGAGGCCCCGGTGGTTTCTTTCAGGGCAGCTTAGGTTTCCTCAATGTGGCCGACACGCCTGGAGCAAAAGCCTGCCAAGAACCGCGTTCCTGAGGCCGCTTCGAAGCTGTGGCACGCTAGCCATAGAGAACACATTAGTCCCCGGCCCTTCCAACTGCATAGTGAGGGATGGTGTTCCCAGAGCTGTGTATCCCTTGATCGTGCTCAGAAGGCTTTGGGTACACCGTGTGCTTCCTTGAAAACAAGGGCCCACGTGAGAGCATTGAGTGCTGTGAGGCATACTAAAGGTAAAGGCGTCCATGGACTAAGACTTCCTGGAGACTGGTGCACCCCCTATCTCTGGCAGTGGGAAACTGTGCACCTTGCCTCGGGAACAGAGGTCACATTTAGTTGGCACTTTAGCTACAGTTGGCTCCGGGGGTGAGCTCCCAGGAAGGAATCGCAAGCACGGGGTTTCTTTTGGAAAAACTCACTGCTCCTCAGAGGCATCTGCGGAGTGAAGCATATCCTTGCTGGTGTGGTTTTCAGGCGGCTTGGAAGCTGCAACGCAGTTGCTTTCCGAAGGGGGGAAGCCGGGCTCCTCCCACATTCTCCAGTTTCCAACGTGACCACGCAGCACATTGAGCAGCGCTCTCTGACTGATGACTGGAGACTTTCAGCCACACTGGGCCTTTCTATGATCGCGCTTCATTGGACTCGGGGTGTTTGTTTGGCGCGCCATGAAGGGCATTATTACCCGCTGAATGACTTAGTCAGGCCTACGTGACGTTGGAACGACCCAGTGCCTCACAATTTTACCGGTTTCTCTGTAGTTTCTCTCAGGCCGGACCTACAGTGTACCTTGCGTCCCAGTAGTAGGAGAGTGACAGGTAAGAGTTGCCAGGAGGCACTTTAGGCTCAGGGATTCTTTCAGTGCACTTCGGGGGGCCTCCCCAGAGGGAGAGCCAGGTTGAACGTAATACTGGCAGAAGCATTGCCCTGGGGCTGCCTAACACGTGTACACGGCCTGCTCCGCAAGCGAGGATCAGTTCATTGCCCTCCCGCATGCGTAGAAAGAGCTGACCCCCAACAGCCTGTTCTGTGCTACGTTGCTCGGAAAACGAGAAGGGGACTCCCAGTGCACACGCTCTCCCTCAGGAGGGAATTCATACGTGACTCTCCTAGGCCTTACGGAAAGCCGTAGAGGAGTTAAAGCACTCTGGCATCGAGTCAGGGCTCAGGGAGATGGCTGCACACAAAACCCTGCTGACAGGAAGCACTCGTGCTTACCTCGAGGCTAGGGCTCGCGTTTACTTCGCACTTTAGCTAGGGCAAGCGTGGGATGAGCTCCTAGCAAGGCCCTGGAGACCCCCTGGATTCATAGGAGAAAACGCACTTTCTTCCCGGAGGCATGCCTAAGGGTGACTAGAAGACGGGTAACAACAATGTCTTTTCAGTCAGCCTTGAGGCCGCCACTATCTACCTTTCAAGTGGGGGGAATACTGCCTTTTTCCAGGCTTCTCAACTACAAACGGGATCACCCAGCACATACACCTATCTTCTCTGACAATCCAAAGGAGACCCTTGGAACACACTTCGGCCTTCTGCGATGAAACTTCTGGATGCAGTGTGTTCTATATGTGGTGAATGGCATAATCCTCTAAATGCCCTCAGTAGGCCTAGGTGACTCTGGATGTCCCAAGTGCCTAGCAAGGCTCAGGGTAAATCTCTCTTTCGGGCCGGACCTAAAGGCCAGTTTCCGCATCACTTAGAGAGACGTCGAGCAGGAGCCCCCAAACTGCACTGGAGGCCCCGGTGGTTTCTTTCAGGGCAGCTTAGGTTTCCTCAATGTGGCCGACACGCCTGGAGCAAAAGCCTGCCAAGAACCGCGTTCCTGAGGCCGCTTCGAAGCTGTGGCACGCTAGCCATAGAGAACACATTAGTCCCCGGCCCTTCCAACTGCATAGTGAGGGACGGTGTTCCCAGAGCTGTGTATCCCTTGATCGTGCTCAGAAGGCTTTGGGTACACCGTGTGCTTCCTTGGAAACAAGGGCCCACGTGAGAGCATTGAGTGCTGTGAGGCATACTAAAGGTAAAGGCGTCCATGGACTAAGACTTCCTGGAGACTGGTGCACCCCCTATCTCTGGCAGTGGGAAACTGTGCACCTTGCCTCGGGAACAGAGGTCACATTTAGTTGGCACTTTAGCTACAGTTGGCTCCGGGGGTGAGCTCCCAGGAAGGAATCGCAAGCACGGGGTTTCTTTTGGAAAAACTCACTGCTCCTCAGAGGCATCTGCGGAGTGAAGCGTATCCTTGCTGGTGTGGTTTTCAGGCGGCTTGGAAGCTGCAACGCAGTTGCTTTCCGAAGGGGGGAAGCCGGGCTCCTCCCACATTCTCCAGTTTCCAACGTGACCACGCAGCACATTGAGCAGCGCTCTCTGACTGACGACTGGAGACTTTCAGCCACACTGGGCCTTTCTATGATCGCGCTTCATTGGACTCGGGGTGTTTGTTTGGCGCGCCATGAAGGGCATTATTACCCGCTGAATGACTTAGTCAGGCCTACGTGACGTTGGAACGACCCAGTGCCTCACAAGTTTACCGGTTTCTCTGTAGTTTCTCTCAGGCCGGACCTACAGTGTACCTTGCGTCCCAGTAGTAGGAGAGTGACAGGTAAGAGTTGCCAGGAGGCACTTTAGGCTCAGGGATTCTTTCAGTGCACTTCGGGGGGCCTCCCCAGAGGGAGAGCCAGGTTGAACGTAATACTGGCAGAAGCGTTGCCCTGGGGCTGCCTAACACGTGTACACGGCCTGCTCCGCAAGCGAGGATCAGTTCATTGCCCTCCCGCATGCGTAGAAAGAGCTGACCCCCAACAGCCTGTTCTGTGCTACGTTGCTCGGAAAACGAGAAGGGGACTCCCAGTGCACACGCTCTCCCTCAGGAGGGAATTCATACGTGACTCTCCTAGGCCTTACGGAAAGCCGTAGAGGAGTTAAAGCACTCTGGCATCGAGTCAGGGCTCAGGGAGATGGCTGCACACAAAACCCTGCTGACAGGAAGCACTCGTGCTTACCTCGAGGCTAGGGCTCGCGTTTACTTCGCACTTTAGCTAGGGCAAGCGTGGGATGAGCTCCTAGCAAGGCCCTGGAGACCCCCTGGATTCATAGGAGAAAACGCACTTTCTTCCCGGAGGCATGCCTAAGGGTGACTAGAAGACGGGTAACAACAATGTCTTTTCAGTCAGCCTTGAGGCCGCCACTATCTACCTTTCAAGTGGGGGGAATACTGCCTTTTTACAGGCTTCTCAACTACAAACGGGATCACCCAGCACATACACCTATCTTCTCTGACAATCCAAAGGAGACCCTTGGAACACACTTCGGCCTTCTGCGATGAAACTTCTGGATGCAGTGTGTTCTGCATGTGGTGAATGGCATAATCCTCTAAATGCCCTCAGTAGGCCTAGGTGACTCTGGATGTCCCAAGTGCCTAGCAAGGCTCAGGGTAAATCTCTCTTTCGGGCCGGACCTAAAGGCCAGTTTCCGCATCACTTAGAGAGACGTCGAGCAGGAGCCCCCAAACTGCACTGGAGGCCCCGGTGGTTTCTTTCAGGACAGCTTAGGTTTCCTCAATGTGGCCGACACGCCTGGAGCAAAAGCCTGCCAAGAACCGCGTTCCTGAGGCCGCTTCGAAGCTGTGGCACGCTAGCCATAGAGAACACATTAGTCCCCGGCCCTTCCAACTGCATAGTGAGGGATGGTGTTCCCAGAGCTGTGTATCCCTTGATCGTGCTCAGAAGGCTTTGGGTACACCGTGTGCTTCCTTGGAAACAAGGGCCCACGTGAGAGCATTGAGTGCTGTGAGGCATACTAAAGGTAAAGGCGTCCATGGACTAAGACTTCCTGGAGACTGGTGCACCCCCTATCTCTGGCAGTGGGAAACTGTGCACCTTGCCTCGGGAACAGAGGTCACATTTAGTTGGCACTTTAGCTACAGTTGGCTCCGGGGGTGAGCTCCCAGGAAGGAATCGCAAGCACGGGGTTTCTTTTGGAAAAACTCACTGCTCCTCAGAGGCATCTGCGGAGTGAAGCGTATCCTTGCTGGTGTGGTTTTCAGGCGGCTTGGAAGCTGCAACGCAGTTGCTTTCCGAAGGGGGGAAGCCGGGCTCCTCCCACATTCTCCAGTTTCCAACGTGACCACGCAGCACATTGAGCAGCGCTCTCTGACTGACGACTGGAGACTTTCAGCCACACTGGGCCTTTCTATGATCGCGCTTCATTGGACTCGGGGTGTTTGTTTGGCGCGCCATGAAGGGCATTATTACCCGCTGAATGACTTAGTCAGGCCTACGTGACGTTGGAACGACCCAGTGCCTCACAATTTTACCGGTTTCTCTGTAGTTTCTCTCAGGCCGGACCTACAGTGTACCTTGCGTCCCAGTAGTAGGAGAGTGACAGGTAAGAGTTGCCAGGAGGCACTTTAGGCTCAGGGATTCTTTCAGTGCACTTCGGGGGGCCTCCCCAGAGGGAGAGCCAGGTTGAACGTAATACTGGCAGAAGCGTTGCCCTGGGGCTGCCTAACACGTGTACACGGCCTGCTCCGCAAGCGAGGATCAGTTCATTGCCCTCCCGCATGCGTAGAAAGAGCTGACCCCCAACAGCCTGTTCTGTGCTACGTTGCTCGGAAAACGAGAAGGGGACTCCCAGTGCACACGCTCTCCCTCAGGAGGGAATTCATACGTGACTCTCCTAGGCCTTACGGAAAGCCGTAGAGGAGTTAAAGCACTCTGGCATCGAGTCAGGGCTCAGGGAGATGGCTGCACACAAAACCCTGCTGACAGGAAGCACTCGTGCTTACCTCGAGGCTAGGGCTCGCGTTTACTTCGCACTTTAGCTAGGGCAAGCGTGGGATGAGCTCCTAGCAGGGCCCTGGAGACCCCCTGGATTCATAGGAGAAAACGCACTTTCTTCCCGGAGGCATGCCTAAGGGTGACTAGAAGACGGGTAACAACAATGTCTTTTCAGTCAGCCTTGAGGCCGCCACTATCTACCTTTCAAGTGGGGGGAATACTGCCTTTTTCCAGGCTTCTCAACTACAAACGGGATCACCCAGCACATACACCTATCTTCTCTGACAATCCAAAGGAGACCCTTGGAACACACTTCGGCCTTCTGCGATGAAACTTCTGGATGCAGTGTGTTCTGCATGTGGTGAATGGCATAATCCTCTAAATGCCCTCAGTAGGCCTAGGTGACTCTGGATGTCCCAAGTGCCTAGCAAGGCTCAGGGTAAATCTCTCTTTCGGGCCGGACCTAAAGGCCAGTTTCCGCATCACTTAGAGAGACGTCGAGCAGGAGCCCCCAAACTGCACTGGAGGCCCCGGTGGTTTCTTTCAGGGCAGCTTAGGTTTCCTCAATGTGGCCGACACGCCTGGAGCAAAAGCCTGCCAAGAACCGCGTTCCTGAGGCCGCTTCGAAGCTGTGGCACGCTAGCCATAGAGAACACATTAGTCCCCGGCCCTTCCAACTGCATAGTGAGGGATGGTGTTCCCAGAGCTGTGTATCCCTTGATCGTGCTCAGAAGGCTTTGGGTACACCGTGTGCTTCCTTGGAAACAAGGGCCCACGTGAGAGCATTGAGTGCTGTGAGGCATACTAAAGGTAAAGGCGTCCATGGACTAAGACTTCCTGGAGACTGGTGCACCCCCTATCTCTGGCAGTGGGAAACTGTGCACCTTGCCTCGGGAACAGAGGTCACATTTAGTTGGCACTTTAGCTACAGTTGGCTCCGGGGGTGAGCTCCCAGGAAGGAATCGCAAGCACGGGGTTTCTTTTGGAAAAACTCACTGCTCCTCAGAGGCATCTGCGGAGTGAAGCGTATCCTTGCTGGTGTGGTTTTCAGGCGGCCTGGAAGCTGCAACGCAGTTGCTTTCCGAAGGGGGGAAGCCGGGCTCCTCCCACATTCTCCAGTTTCCAACGTGACCACGCAGCACATTGAGCAGCGCTCTCTGACTGACGACTGGAGACTTTCAGCCACACTGGGCCTTTCTATGATCGCGCTTCATTGGACTCGGGGTGTTTGTTTGGCGCGCCATGAAGGGCATTATTACCCGCTGAATGACTTAGTCAGGCCTACGTGACGTTGGAACGACCCAGTGCCTCACAATTTTACCGGTTTCTCTGTAGTTTCTCTCAGGCCGGACCTACAGTGTACCTTGCGTCCCAGTAGTAGGAGAGTGACAGGTAAGAGTTGCCAGGAGGCACTTTAGGCTCAGGGATTCTTTCAGTGCACTTCGGGGGGCCTCCCCAGAGGGAGAGCCAGGTTGAATGTAATACTGGCAGAAGCGTTGCCCTGGGGCTGCCTAACACGTGTACACGGCCTGCTCCGCAAGCGAGGATCAGTTCATTGCCCTCCCGCATGCGTAGAAAGAGCTGACCCCCAACAGCCTGTTCTGTGCTACGTTGCTCGGAAAACGAGAAGGGGACTCCCAGTGCACACGCTCTCCCTCAGGAGGGAATTCATACGTGACTCTCCTAGGCCTTACGGAAAGCCGTAGAGGAGTTAAAGCACTCTGGCATCGAGTCAGGGCTCAGGGAGATGGCTGCACACAAAACCCTGCTGACAGGAAGCACTCGTGCTTACCTCGAGGCTAGGGCTCGCGTTTACTTCGCACTTTAGCTAGGGCAAGCGTGGGATGAGCTCCTAGCAGGGCCCTGGAGACCCCCTGGATTCATAGGAGAAAACGCACTTTCTTCCCGGAGGCATGCCTAAGGGTGACTAGAAGACGGGTAACAACAATGTCTTTTCAGTCAGCCTTGAGGCCGCCACTATCTACCTTTCAAGTGGGGGGAATACTGCCTTTTTCCAGGCTTCTCAACTACAAACGGGATCACCCAGCACATACACCTATCTTCTCTGACAATCCAAAGGAGACCCTTGGAACACACTTCGGCCTTCTGCGATGAAACTTCTGGATGCAGTGTGTTCTGCATGTGGTGAATGGCATAATCCTCTAAATGCCCTCAGTAGGCCTAGGTGACTCTGGATGTCCCAAGTGCCTAGCAAGGCTCAGGGTAAATCTCTCTTTCGGGCCGGACCTAAAGGCCAGTTTCCGCATCACTTAGAGAGACGTCGAGCAGGAGCCCCCAAACTGCACTGGAGGCCCCGGTGGTTTCTTTCAGGGCAGCTTAGGTTTCCTCAATGTGGCCGACACGCCTGGAGCAAAAGCCTGCCAAGAACCGCGTTCCTGAGGCCGCTTCGAAGCTGTGGCACGCTAGCCATAGAGAACACATTAGTCCCCGGCCCTTCCAACTGCATAGTGAGGGACGGTGTTCCCAGAGCTGTGTATCCCTTGATCGTGCTCAGAAGGCTTTGGGTACACCGTGTGCTTCCTTGGAAACAAGGGCCCACGTGAGAGCATTGAGTGCTGTGAGGCATACTAAAGGTAAAGGCGTCCATGGACTAAGACTTCCTGGAGACTGGTGCACCCCCTATCTCTGGCAGTGGGAAACTGTGCACCTTGCCTCGGGACCAGAGGTCACATTTAGTTGGCACTTTAGCTACAGTTGGCTCCGGGGGTGAGCTCCCAGGAAGGAATCGCAAGCACGGGGTTTCTTTTGGAAAAACTCACTGCTCCTCAGAGGCATCTGCGGAGTGAAGCGTATCCTTGCTGGTGTGGTTTTCAGGCGGCTTGGAAGCTGCAACGCAGTTGCTTTCCGAAGGGGGGAAGCCGGGCTCCTCCCACATTCTCCAGTTTCCAACGTGACCACGCAGCACATTGAGCAGCGCTCTCTGACTGACGACTGGAGACTTTCAGCCACACTGGGCCTTTCTATGATCGCGCTTCATTGGACTCGGGGTGTTTGTTTGGCGCGCCATGAAGGGCATTATTACCCGCTGAATGACTTAGTCAGGCCTACGTGACGTTGGAACGACCCAGTGCCTCACAATTTTACCGGTTTCTCTGTAGTTTCTCTCAGGCCGGACCTACAGTGTACCTTGCGTCCCAGTAGTAGGAGAGTGAAAGGTAAGAGTTGCCAGGAGGCACTTTAGGCTCAGGGATTCTTTCAGTGCACTTCGGGGGGCCTCCCCAGAGGGAGAGCCAGGTTGAACGTAATACTGGCAGAAGCGTTGCCCTGGGGCTGCCTAACACGTGTACACGGCCTGCTCCGCAAGCGAGGATCAGTTCATTGCCCTCCCGCATGCGTAGAAAGAGCTGACCCCCAACAGCCTGTTCTGTGCTACGTTGCTCGGAAAACGAGAAGGGGACTCCCAGTGCACACGCTCTCCCTCAGGAGGGAATTCATACGTGACTCTCCTAGGCCTTACGGAAAGCCGTAGAGGCGTTAAAGCACTCTGGCATCGAGTCAGGGCTCAGGGAGATGGCTGCACACAAAACCCTGCTGACAGGAAGCACTCGTGCTTACCTCGAGGCTAGGGCTCGCGTTTACTTCGCACTTTAGCTAGGGCAAGCGTGGGATGAGCTCCTAGCAAGGCCCTGGAGACCCCCTGGATTCATAGGAGAAAACACACTTTCTTCCCGGAGGCATGCCTAAGGGTGACTAGAAGACGGGTAACAACAATGTCTTTTCAGTCAGCCTTGAGACCGCCACTATCTACCTTTCAAGTGGGGGGAATACTGCCTTTTTCCAGGCTTCTCAACTACAAACGGGATCACCCAGCACATACACCTATCTTCTCTGACAATCCAAAGGAGACCCTTGGAACACACTTCGGCCTTCTGCGATGAAACTTCTGGATGCAGTGTGTTCTGCATGTGGTGAATGGCATAATCCTCTAAATGCCCTCAGTAGGCCTAGGTGACTCTGGATGTCCCAAGTGCCTAGCAAGGCTCAGGGTAAATCTCTCTTTCGGGCCGGACCTAAAGGCCAGTTTCCGCATCACTTAGAGAGACGTCGAGCAGGAGCCCCCAAACTGCACTGGAGGCCCCGGTGGTTTCTTTCAGGACAGCTTAGGTTTCCTCAATGTGGCCGACACGCCTGGAGCAAAAGCCTGCCAAGAACCGCGTTCCTGAGGCCGCTTCGAAGCTGTGGCACGCTAGCCATAGAGAACACATTAGTCCCCGGCCCTTCCAACTGCATAGTGAGGGATGGTGTTCCCAGAGCTGTGTATCCCTTGATCGTGCTCAGAAGGCTTTGGGTACACCGTGTGCTTCCTTGGAAACAAGGGCCCACGTGAGAGCATTGAGTGCTGTGAGGCATACTAAAGGTAAAGGCGTCCATGGACTAAGACTTCCTGGAGACTGGTGCACCCCCTATCTCTGGCAGTGGGAAACTGTGCACCTTGCCTCGGGAACAGAGGTCACATTTAGTTGGCACTTTAGCTACAGTTGGCTCCGGGGGTGAGCTCCCAGGAAGGAATCGCAAGCACGGGGTTTCTTTTGGAAAAACTCACTGCTCCTCAGAGGCATCTGCGGAGTGAAGCGTATCCTTGCTGGTGTGGTTTTCAGGCGGCTTGGAAGCTGCAACGCAGTTGCTTTCCGAAGGGGGGAAGCCGGGCTCCTCCCACATTCTCCAGTTTCCAACGTGACCACGCAGCACATTGAGCAGCGCTCTCTGACTGACGACTGGAGACTTTCAGCCACACTGGGCCTTTCTATGATCGCGCTTCATTGGACTCGGGGTGTTTGTTTGGCGCGCCATGAAGGGCATTATTACCCGCTGAATGACTTAGTCAGGCCTACGTGACGTTGGAACGACCCAGTGCCTCACAATTTTACCGGTTTCTCTGTAGTTTCTCTCAGGCCGGACCTACAGTGTACCTTGCGTCCCAGTAGTAGGAGAGTGACAGGTAAGAGTTGCCAGGAGGCACTTTAGGCTCAGGGATTCTTTCAGTGCACTTCGGGGGGCCTCCCCAGAGGGAGAGCCAGGTTGAACGTAATACTGGCAGAAGCGTTGCCCTGGGGCTGCCTAACACGTGTACACGGCCTGCTCCGCAAGCGAGGATCAGTTCATTGCCCTCCCGCATGCGTAGAAAGAGCTGACCCCCAACAGCCTGTTCTGTGCTACGTTGCTCGGAAAACGAGAAGGGGACTCCCAGTGCACACGCTCTCCCTCAGGAGGGAATTCATACGTGACTCTCCTAGGCCTTACGGAAAGCCGTAGAGGAGTTAAAGCACTCTGGCATCGAGTCAGGGCTCAGGGAGATGGCTGCACACAAAACCCTGCTGACAGGAAGCACTCGTGCTTACCTCGAGGCTAGGGCTCGCGTTTACTTCGCACTTTAGCTAGGGCAACCGTGGGATGAGCTCCTAGCAGGGCCCTGGAGACCCCCTGGATTCATAGGAGAAAACGCACTTTCTTCCCGGAGGCATGCCTAAGGGTGACTAGAAGACGGGTAACAACAATGTCTTTTCAGTCAGCCTTGAGGCCGCCACTATCTACCTTTCAAGTGGGGGGAATACTGCCTTTTTCCAGGCTTCTCAACTACAAACGGGATCACCCAGCACATACACCTATCTTCTCTGACAATCCAAAGGAGACCCTTGGAACACACTTCGGCCTTCTGCCATGAAACTTCTGGATGCAGTGTGTTCTATATGTGGTGAATGGCATAATCCTCTAAATGCCCTCAGTAGGCCTAGGTGACTCTGGATGTCCCAAGTGCCTAGCAAGGCTCAGGGTAAATCTCTCTTTCGGGCCGGACCTAAAGGCCAGTTTCCGCATCACTTAGAGAGACGTCGAGCAGGAGCCCCCAAACTGCACTGGAGGCCCCGGTGGTTTGTTTCAGGGCAGCTTAGGTTTCCTCAATGTGGCCGACACGCCTGGAGCAAAAGCCTGCCAAGAACCGCGTTCCTGAGGCCGCTTCGAAGCTGTGGCACGCTAGCCATAGAGAACACATTAGTCCCCGGCCCTTCCAACTGCATAGTGAGGGACGGTGTTCCCAGAGCTGTGTATCCCTTGATCGTGCTCAGAAGGCTTTGGGTACACCGTGTGCTTCCTTGGAAACAAGGGCCCACGTGAGAGCATTGAGTGCTGTGAGGCATACTAAAGGTAAAGGCGTCCATGGACTAAGACTTCCTGGAGACTGGTGCACCCCCTATCTCTGGCAGTGGGAAACTGTGCACCTTGCCTCGGGACCAGAGGTCACATTTAGTTGGCACTTTAGCTACAGTTGGCTCCGGGGGTGAGCTCCCAGGAAGGAATCGCAAGCACGGGGTTTCTTTTGGAAAAACTCACTGCTCCTCAGAGGCATCTGCGGAGTGAAGCGTATCCTTGCTGGTGTGGTTTTCAGGCGGCTTGGAAGCTGCAACGCAGTTGCTTTCCGAAGGGGGGAAGCCGGGCTCCTCCCACATTCTCCAGTTTCCAACGTGACCACGCAGCACATTGAGCAGCGCTCTCTGACTGACGACTGGAGACTTTCAGCCACACTGGGCCTTTCTATGATCGCGCTTCATTGGACTCGGGGTGTTTGTTTGGCGCGCCATGAAGGGCATTATTACCCGCTGAATGACTTAGTCAGGCCTACGTGACGTTGGAACGACCCAGTGCCTCACAATTTTACCGGTTTCTCTGTAGTTTCTCTCAGGCCGGACCTACAGTGTACCTTGCGTCCCAGTAGTAGGAGAGTGACAGGTAAGAGTTGCCAGGAGGCACTTTAGGCTCAGGGATTCTTTCAGTGCACTTCGGGGGGCCTCCCCAGAGGGAGAGCCAGGTTGAACGTAATACTGGCAGAAGCGTTGCCCTGGGGCTGCCTAACACGTGTACACGGCCTGCTCCGCAAGCGAGGATCAGTTCATTGCCCTCCCGCATGCGTAGAAAGAGCTGACCCCCAACAGCCTGTTCTGTGCTACGTTGCTCGGAAAACGAGAAGGGGACTCCCAGTGCACACGCTCTCCCTCAGGAGGGAATTCATACGTGACTCTCCTAGGCCTTACGGAAAGCCGTAGAGGAGTTAAAGCACTCTGGCATCGAGTCAGGGCTCAGGGAGATGGCTGCACACAAAACCCTGCTGACAGGAAGCACTCGTGCTTACCTCGAGGCTAGGGCTCGCGTTTACTTCGCACTTTAGCTAGGGCAAGCGTGGGATGAGCTCCTAGCAGGGCCCTGGAGACCCCCTGGATTCATAGGAGAAAACGCACTTTCTTCCCGGAGGCATGCCTAAGGGTGACTAGAAGACGGGTAACAACAATGTCTTTTCAGTCAGCCTTGAGGCCGCCACTATCTACCTTTCAAGTGGGGGGAATACTGCCTTTTTCCAGGCTTCTCAACTACAAACGGGATCACCCAGCACATACACCTATCTTCTCTGACAATCCAAAGGAGACCCTTGGAACACACTTCGGCCTTCTGCGATGAAACTTCTGGATGCAGTGTGTTCTGCATGTGGTGAATGGCATAATCCTCTAAATGCCCTCAGTAGGCCTAGGTGACTCTGGATGTCCCAAGTGCCTAGCAAGGCTCAGGGTAAATCTCTCTTTCGGGCCGGACCTAAAGGCCAGTTTCCGCATCACTTAGAGAGACGTCGAGCAGGAGCCCCCAAACTGCACTGGAGGCCCCGGTGGTTTGTTTCAGGGCAGCTTAGGTTTCCTCAATGTGGCCGACACGCCTGGAGCAAAAGCCTGCCAAGAACCGCGTTCCTGAGGCCGCTTCGAAGCTGTGGCACGCTAGCCATAGAGAACACATTAGTCCCCGGCCCTTCCAACTGCATAGTGAGGGATGGTGTTCCCAGAGCTGTGTATCCCTTGATCGTGCTCAGAAGGCTTTGGGTACACCGTGTGCTTCCTTGGAAACAAGGGCCCACGTGAGAGCATTGAGTGCTGTGAGGCATACTAAAGGTAAAGGCGTCCATGGACTAAGACTTCCTGGAGACTGGTGCACCCCCTATCTCTGGCAGTGGGAAACTGTGCACCTTGCCTCGGGAACAGAGGTCACATTTAGTTGGCACTTTAGCTACAGTTGGCTCCGGGGGTGAGCTCCCAGGAAGGAATCGCAAGCACGGGGTTTCTTTTGGAAAAACTCACTGCTCCTCAGAGGCATCTGCGGAGTGAAGCGTATCCTTGCTGGTGTGGTTTTCAGGCGGCCTGGAAGCTGCAACGCAGTTGCTTTCCGAAGGGGGGAAGCCGGGCTCCTCCCACATTCTCCAGTTTCCAACGTGACCACGCAGCACATTGAGCAGCGCTCTCTGACTGACGACTGGAGACTTTCAGCCACACTGGGCCTTTCTATGATCGCGCTTCATTGGACTCGGGGTGTTTGTTTGGCGCGCCATGAAGGGCATTATTACCCGCTGAATGACTTAGTCAGGCCTACGTGACGTTGGAACGACCCAGTGCCTCACAATTTTACCGGTTTCTCTGTAGTTTCTCTCAGGCCGGACCTACAGTGTACCTTGCGTCCCAGTAGTAGGAGAGTGACAGGTAAGAGTTGCCAGGAGGCACTTTAGGCTCAGGGATTCTTTCAGTGCACTTCGGGGGGCCTCCCCAGAGGGAGAGCCAGGTTGAACGTAATACTGGCAGAAGCGTTGCCCTGGGGCTGCCTAACACGTGTACACGGCCTGCTCCGCAAGCGAGGATCAGTTCATTGCCCTCCCGCATGCGTAGAAAGAGCTGACCCCCAACAGCCTGTTCTGTGCTACGTTGCTCGGAAAACGAGAAGGGGACTCCCAGTGCACACGCTCTCCCTCAGGAGGGAATTCATACGTGACTCTCCTAGGCCTTACGGAAAGCCGTAGAGGAGTTAAAGCACTCTGGCATCGAGTCAGGGCTCAGGGAGATGGCTGCACACAAAACCCTGCTGACAGGAAGCACTCGTGCTTACCTCGAGGCTAGGGCTCGCGTTTACTTCGCACTTTAGCTAGGGCAAGCGTGGGATGAGCTCCTAGCAGGGCCCTGGAGACCCCCTGGATTCATAGGAGAAAACGCACTTTCTTCCCGGAGGCATGCCTAAGGGTGACTAGAAGACGGGTAACAACAATGTCTTTTCAGTCAGCCTTGAGGCCGCCACTATCTACCTTTCAAGTGGGGGGAATACTGCCTTTTTCCAGGCTTCTCAACTACAAACGGGATCACCCAGCACATACACCTATCTTCTCTGACAATCCAAAGGAGACCCTTGGAACACACTTCGGCCTTCTGCGATGAAACTTCTGGATGCAGTGTGTTCTATATGTGGTGAATGGCATAATCCTCTAAATGCCCTCAGTAGGCCTAGGTGACTCTGGATGTCCCAAGTGCCTAGCAAGGCTCAGGGTAAATCTCTCTTTCGGGCCGGACCTAAAGGCCAGTTTCCGCATCACTTAGAGAGACGTCGAGCAGGAGCCCCCAAACTGCACTGGAGGCCCCGGTGGTTTCTTTCAGGGCAGCTTAGGTTTCCTCAATGTGGCCGACACGCCTGGAGCAAAAGCCTGCCAAGAACCGCGTTCCTGAGGCCGCTTCGAAGCTGTGGCACGCTAGCCATAGAGAACACATTAGTCCCCGGCCCTTCCAACTGCATAGTGAGGGATGGTGTTCCCAGAGCTGTGTATCCCTTGATCGTGCTCAGAAGGCTTTGGGTACACCGTGTGCTTCCTTGGAAACAAGGGCCCACGTGAGAGCATTGAGTGCTGTGA
The DNA here is from genome assembly GCF_964341445.2 of Mesoplodon mirus. Lineage (NCBI taxonomy): Eukaryota > Metazoa > Chordata > Mammalia > Artiodactyla > Ziphiidae > Mesoplodon > Mesoplodon mirus. The sequence continues at coordinate 93,201,425 of NC_138976.1, read as the reverse complement.
GGCATACTAAAGGTAAAGGCGTCCATGGACTAAGACTTCCTGGAGACTGGTGCACCCCCTATCTCTGGCAGTGGGAAACTGTGCACCTTGCCTCGGGAACAGAGGTCACATTTACTTGGCACTTTAGCTACAGTTGGCTCCGGGGGTGAGCTCCCAGGAAGGAATCGCAAGCACGGGGTTTCTTTTGGAAAAACTCACTGCTCCTCAGAGGCATCTGCGGAGTGAAGCGTATCCTTGCTGGTGTGGTTTTCAGGCGGCTTGGAAGCTGCAACGCAGTTGCTTTCCGAAGGGGGGAAGCCGGGCTCCTCCCACATTCTCCAGTTTCCAACGTGACCACGCAGCACATTGAGCAGCGCTCTCTGACTGACGACTGGAGACTTTCAGCCACACTGGGCCTTTCTATGATCGCGCTTCATTGGACTCGGGGTGTTTGTTTGGCGCGCCATGAAGGGCATTATTACCCGCTGAATGACTTAGTCAGGCCTACGTGACGTTGGAACGACCCAGTGCCTCACAATTTTACCGGTTTCTCTGTAGTTTCTCTCAGGCCGGACCTACAGTGTACCTTGCGTCCCAGTAGTAGGAGAGTGACAGGTAAGAGTTGCCAGGAGGCACTTTAGGCTCAGGGATTCTTTCAGTGCACTTCGGGGGGCCTCCCCAGAGGGAGAGCCAGGTTGAACGTAATACTGGCAGAAGCGTTGCCCTGGGGCTGCCTAACACGTGTACACGGCCTGCTCCGCAAGCGAGGATCAGTTCATTGCCCTCCCGCATGCGTAGAAAGAGCTGACCCCCAACAGCCTGTTCTGTGCTACGTTGCTCGGAAAACGAGAAGGGGACTCCCAGTGCACACGCTCTCCCTCAGGAGGGAATTCATACGTGACTCTCCTAGGCCTTACGGAAAGCCGTAGAGGAGTTAAAGCACTCTGGCATCGAGTCAGGGCTCAGGGAGATGGCTGCACACAAAACCCTGCTGACAGGAAGCACTCGTGCTTACCTCGAGGCTAGGGCTCGCGTTTACTTCGCACTTTAGCTAGGGCAAGCGTGGGATGAGCTCCTAGCAAGGCCCTGGAGACCCCCTGGATTCATAGGAGAAAACGCACTTTCTTCCCGGAGGCATGCCTAAGGGTGACTAGAAGACGGGTAACAACAATGTCTTTTCAGTCAGCCTTGAGGCCGCCACTATCTACCTTTCAAGTGGGGGGAATACTGCCTTTTTCCAGGCTTCTCAACTACAAACGGGATCACCCAGCACATACACCTATCTTCTCTGACAATCCAAAGGAGACCCTTGGAACACACTTCGGCCTTCTGCGATGAAACTTCTGGATGCAGTGTGTTCTATATGTGGTGAATGGCATAATCCTCTAAATGCCCTCAGTAGGCCTAGGTGACTCTGGATGTCCCAAGTGCCTAGCAAGGCTCAGGGTAAATCTCTCTTTCGGGCCGGACCTAAAGGCCAGTTTCCGCATCACTTAGAGAGACGTCGAGCAGGAGCCCCCAAACTGCACTGGAGGCCCCGGTGGTTTCTTTCAGGGCAGCTTAGGTTTCCTCAATGTGGCCGACACGCCTGGAGCAAAAGCCTGCCAAGAACCGCGTTCCTGAGGCCGCTTCGAAGCTGTGGCACGCTAGCCATAGAGAACACATTAGTCCCCGGCCCTTCCAACTGCATAGTGAGGGATGGTGTTCCCAGAGCTGTGTATCCCTTGATCGTGCTCAGAAGGCTTTGGGTACACCGTGTGCTTCCTTGGAAACAAGGGCCCACGTGAGAGCATTGAGTGCTGTGAGGCATACTAAAGGTAAAGGCGTCCATGGACTAAGACTTCCTGGAGACTGGTGCACCCCCTATCTCTGGCAGTGGGAAACTGTGCACCTTGCCTCGGGAACAGAGGTCACATTTACTTGGCACTTTAGCTACAGTTGGCTCCGGGGGTGAGCTCCCAGGAAGGAATCGCAAGCACGGGGTTTCTTTTGGAAAAACTCACTGCTCCTCAGAGGCATCTGCGGAGTGAAGCGTATCCTTGCTGGTGTGGTTTTCAGGCGGCTTGGAAGCTGCAACGCAGTTGCTTTCCGAAGGGGGGAAGCCGGGCTCCTCCCACATTCTCCAGTTTCCAACGTGACCACGCAGCACATTGAGCAGCGCTCTCTGACTGATGACTGGAGACTTTCAGCCACACTGGGCCTTTCTATGATCGCGCTTCATTGGACTCGGGGTGTTTGTTTGGCGCGCCATGAAGGGCATTATTACCCCCTGAATGACTTAGTCAGGCCTACGTGACGTTGGAACGACCCAGTGCCTCACAAGTTTACCGGTTTCTCTGTAGTTTCTCTCAGGCCGGACCTACAGTGTACCTTGCGTCCCAGTAGTAGGAGAGTGACAGGTAAGAGTTGCCAGGAGGCACTTTAGGCTCAGGGATTCTTTCAGTGCACTTCGGGGGGCCTCCCCAGAGGGAGAGCCAGGTTGAACGTAATACTGGCAGAAGCGTTGCCCTGGGGCTGCCTAACACGTGTACACGGCCTGCTCCGCAAGCGAGGATCAGTTCATTGCCCTCCCGCATGCGTAGAAAGAGCTGACCCCCAACAGCCTGTTCTGTGCTACGTTGCTCGGAAAACGAGAAGGGGACTCCCAGTGCACACGCTCTCCCTCAGGAGGGAATTCATACGTGACTCTCCTAGGCCTTACGGAAAGCCGTAGAGGAGTTAAAGCACTCTGGCATCGAGTCAGGGCTCAGGGAGATGGCTGCACACAAAACCCTGCTGACAGGAAGCACTCGTGCTTACCTCGAGGCTAGGGCTCGCGTTTACTTCGCACTTTAGCTAGGGCAAGCGTGGGATGAGCTCCTAGCAAGGCCCTGGAGACCCCCTGGATTCATAGGAGAAAACGCACTTTCTTCCCGGAGGCATGCCTAAGGGTGACTAGAAGACGGGTAACAACAATGTCTTTTCAGTCAGCCTTGAGGCCGCCACTATCTACCTTTCAAGTGGGGGGAATACTGCCTTTTTCCAGGCTTCTCAACTACAAACGGGATCACCCAGCACATACACCTATCTTCTCTGACAATCCAAAGGAGACCCTTGGAACACACTTCGGCCTTCTGCGATGAAACTTCTGGATGCAGTGTGTTCTATATGTGGTGAATGGCATAATCCTCTAAATGCCCTCAGTAGGCCTAGGTGACTCTGGATGTCCCAAGTGCCTAGCAAGGCTCAGGGTAAATCTCTCTTTCGGGCCGGACCTAAAGGCCAGTTTCCGCATCACTTAGAGAGACGTCGAGCAGGAGCCCCCAAACTGCACTGGAGGCCCCGGTGGTTTCTTTCAGGGCAGCTTAGGTTTCCTCAATGTGGCCGACACGCCTGGAGCAAAAGCCTGCCAAGAACCGCGTTCCTGAGGCCGCTTCGAAGCTGTGGCACGCTAGCCATAGAGAACACATTAGTCCCCGGCCCTTCCAACTGCATAGTGAGGGACGGTGTTCCCAGAGCTGTGTATCCCTTGATCGTGCTCAGAAGGCTTTGGGTACACCGTGTGCTTCCTTGGAAACAAGGGCCCACGTGAGAGCATTGAGTGCTGTGAGGCATACTAAAGGTAAAGGCGTCCATGGACTAAGACTTCCTGGAGACTGGTGCACCCCCTATCTCTGGCAGTGGGAAACTGTGCACCTTGCCTCGGGACCAGAGGTCACATTTACTTGGCACTTTAGCTACAGTTGGCTCCGGGGGTGAGCTCCCAGGAAGGAATCGCAAGCACGGGGTTTCTTTTGGAAAAACTCACTGCTCCTCAGAGGCATCTGCGGAGTGAAGCGTATCCTTGCTGGTGTGGTTTTCAGGCGGCTTGGAAGCTGCAACGCAGTTGCTTTCCGAAGGGGGGAAGCCGGGCTCCTCCCACATTCTCCAGTTTCCAACGTGACCACGCAGCACATTGAGCAGCGCTCTCTGACTGATGACTGGAGACTTTCAGCCACACTGGGCCTTTCTATGATCGCGCTTCATTGGACTCGGGGTGTTTGTTTGGCGCGCCATGAAGGGCATTATTACCCGCTGAATGACTTACTCAGGCCTACGTGACGTTGGAACGACCCAGTGCCTCACAAGTTTACCGGTTTCTCTGTAGTTTCTCTCAGGCCGGACCTACAGTGTACCTTGCGTCCCAGTAGTAGGAGAGTGACAGGTAAGAGTTGCCAGGAGGCACTTTAGGCTCAGGGATTCTTTCAGTGCACTTCGGGGGGCCTCCCCAGAGGGAGAGCCAGGTTGAACGTAATACTGGCAGAAGCGTTGCCCTGGGGCTGCCTAACACGTGTACACGGCCTGCTCCGCAAGCGAGGATCAGTTCATTGCCCTCCCGCATGCGTAGAAAGAGCTGACCCCCAACAGCCTGTTCTGTGCTACGTTGCTCGGAAAACGAGAATGGGACTCCCAGTGCACACGCTCTCCCTCAGGAGGGAATTCATACGTGACTCTCCTAGGCCTTACGGAAAGCCGTAGAGGAGTTAAAGCACTCTGGCATCGAGTCAGGGCTCAGGGAGATGGCTGCACACAAAACCCTGCTGACAGGAAGCACTCGTGCTTACCTCGAGGCTAGGGCTCGCGTTTACTTCGCACTTTAGCTAGGGCAAGCGTGGGATGAGCTCCTAGCAGGGCCCTGGAGACCCCCTGGATTCATAGGAGAAAACGCACTTTCTTCCCGGAGGCATGCCTAAGGGTGACTAGAAGACGGGTAACAACAATGTCTTTTCAGTCAGCCTTGAGGCCGCCACTATCTACCTTTCAAGTGGGGAGAATACTGCCTTTTTACAGGCTTCTCAACTACAAACGGGATCACCCAGCACATACACCTATCTTCTCTGACAATCCAAAGGAGACCCTTGGAACACACTTCGGCCTTCTGCCATGAAACTTCTGGATGCAGTGTGTTCTGCATGTGGTGAATGGCATAATCCTCTAAATGCCCTCAGTAGGCCTAGGTGACTCTGGATGTCCCAAGTGCCTAGCAAGGCTCAGGGTAAATCTCTCTTTCGGGCCGGACCTAAAGGCCAGTTTCCGCATCACTTAGAGAGACGTCGAGCAGGAGCCCCCAAACTGCACTGGAGGCCCCGGTGGTTTCTTTCAGGGCAGCTTAGGTTTCCTCAATGTGGCCGACACGCCTGGAGCAAAAGCCTGCCAAGAACCGCGTTCCTGAGGCCGCTTCGAAGCTGTGGCACGCTAGCCATAGAGAACACATTAGTCCCCGGCCCTTCCAACTGCATAGTGAGGGATGGTGTTCCCAGAGCTGTGTATCCCTTGATCGTGCTCAGAAGGCTTTGGGTACACCGTGTGCTTCCTTGGAAACAAGGGCCCACGTGAGAGCATTGAGTGCTGTGAGGCATACTAAAGGTAAAGGCGTCCATGGACTAAGACTTCCTGGAGACTGGTGCACCCCCTATCTCTGGCAGTGGGAAACTGTGCACCTTGCCTCGGGAACAGAGGTCACATTTACTTGGCACTTTAGCTACAGTTGGCTCCGGGGGTGAGCTCCCAGGAAGGAATCGCAAGCACGGGGTTTCTTTTGGAAAAACTCACTGCTCCTCAGAGGCATCTGCGGAGTGAAGCGTATCCTTGCTGGTGTGGTTTTCAGGCGGCTTGGAAGCTGCAACGCAGTTGCTTTCCGAAGGGGGGAAGCCGGCCTCCTCCCACATTCTCCAGTTTCCAACGTGACCACGCAGCACATTGAGCAGCGCTCTCTGACTGACGACTGGAGACTTTCAGCCACACTGGGCCTTTCTATGATCGCGCTTCATTGGACTCGGGGTGTTTGTTTGGCGCGCCATGAAGGGCATTATTACCCGCTGAATGACTTAGTCAGGCCTACGTGACGTTGGAACGACCCAGTGCCTCACAATTTTACCGGTTTCTCTGTAGTTTCTCTCAGGCCGGACCTACAGTGTACCTTGCGTCCCAGTAGTAGGAGAGTGACAGGTAAGAGTTGCCAGGAGGCACTTTAGGCTCAGGGATTCTTTCAGTGCACTTCGGGGGGCCTCCCCAGAGGGAGAGCCAGGTTGAACGTAATACTGGCAGAAGCGTTGCCCTGGGGCTGCCTAACACGTGTACACGGCCTGCTCCGCAAGCGAGGATCAGTTCATTGCCCTCCCGCATGCGTAGAAAGAGCTGACCCCCAACAGCCTGTTCTGTGCTACGTTGCTCGGAAAACGAGAAGGGGACTCCCAGTGCACACGCTCTCCCTCAGGAGGGAATTCATACGTGACTCTCCTAGGCCTTACGGAAAGCCGTAGAGGAGTTAAAGCACTCTGGCATCGAGTCAGGGCTCAGGGAGATGGCTGCACACAAAACCCTGCTGACAGGAAGCACTCGTGCTTACCTCGAGGCTAGGGCTCGCGTTTACTTCGCACTTTAGCTAGGGCAAGCGTGGGATGAGCTCCTAGCAAGGCCCTGGAGACCCCCTGGATTCATAGGAGAAAACACACTTTCTTCCCGGAGGCATGCCTAAGGGTGACTAGAAGACGGGTAACAACAATGTCTTTTCAGTCAGCCTTGAGACCGCCACTATCTACCTTTCAAGTGGGGGGAATACTGCCTTTTTCCAGGCTTCTCAACTACAAACGGGATCACCCAGCACATACACCTATCTTCTCTGACAATCCAAAGGAGACCCTTGGAACACACTTCGGCCTTCTGCGATGAAACTTCTGGATGCAGTGTGTTCTGCATGTGGTGAATGGCATAATCCTCTAAATGCCCTCAGTAGGCCTAGGTGACTCTGGATGCCCCAAGTGCCTAGCAAGGCTCAGGGTAAATCTCTCTTTCGGGCCGGACCTAAAGGCCAGTTTCCGCATCACTTAGAGAGACGTCGAGCAGGAGCCCCCAAACTGCACTGGAGGCCCCGGTGGTTTCTTTCAGGGCAGCTTAGGTTTCCTCAATGTGGCCGACACGCCTGGAGCAAAAGCCTGCCAAGAACCGCGTTCCTGAGGCCGCTTCGAAGCTGTGGCACGCTAGCCATAGAGAACACATTAGTCCCCGGCCCTTCCAACTGCATAGTGAGGGATGGTGTTCCCAGAGCTGTGTATCCCTTGATCGTGCTCAGAAGGCTTTGGGTACACCGTGTGCTTCCTTGGAAACAAGGGCCCACGTGAGAGACTTGAGTGCTGTGAGGCATACTAAAGGTAAAGGCGTCCATGGACTAAGACTTCCTGGAGACTGGTGCACCCCCTATCTCTGGCAGTGGGAAACTGTGCACATTGCCTCGGGACCAGAGGTCACATTTAGTTGGCACTTTAGCTACAGTTGGCTCCGGGGGTGAGCTCCCAGGAAGGAATCGCAAGCACGGGGTTTCTTTTGGAAAAACTCACTGCTCCTCAGAGGCATCTGCGGAGTGAAGCGTATCCTTGCTGGTGTGGTTTTCAGGCGGCTTGGAAGCTGCAACGCAGTTGCTTTCCGAAGGGGGGAAGCCGGGCTCCTCCCACATTCTCCAGTTTCCAACGTGACCACGCAGCACATTGAGCAGCGCTCTCTGACTGATGACTGGAGACTTTCAGCCACACTGGGCCTTTCTATGATCGCGCTTCATTGGACTCGGGGTGTTTGTTTGGCGCGCCATGAAGGGCATTATTACCCGCTGAATGACTTAGTCAGGCCTACGTGACGTTGGAACGACCCAGTGCCTCACAATTTTACCGGTTTCTCTGTAGTTTCTCTCAGGCCTGACCTACAGTGTACCTTGCGTCCCAGTAGTAGGAGAGTGACAGGTAAGAGTTGCCAGGAGGCACTTTAGGCTCAGGGATTCTTTCAGTGCACTTCGGGGGGCCTCCCCAGAGGGAGAGCCAGGTTGAACGTAATACTGGCAGAAGCGTTGCCCTGGGGCTGCCTAACACGTGTACACGGCCTGCTCCGCAAGCGAGGATCAGTTCATTGCCCTCCCGCATGCGTAGAAAGAGCTGACCCCCAACAGCCTGTTCTGTGCTACGTTGCTCGGAAAACGAGAAGGGGACTCCCAGTGCACACGCTCTCCCTCAGGAGGGAATTCATACGTGACTCTCCTAGGCCTTACGGAAAGCCGTAGAGGAGTTAAAGCACTCTGGCATCGAGTCAGGGCTCAGGGAGATGGCTGCACACAAAACCCTGCTGACAGGAAGCACTCGTGCTTACCTCGAGGCTAGGGCTCGCGTTTACTTCGCACTTTAGCTAGGGCAAGCGTGGGATGAGCTCCTAGCAAGGCCCTGGAGACCCCCTGGATTCATAGGAGAAAACGCACTTTCTTCCCGGAGGCATGCCTAAGGGTGACTAGAAGACGGGTAACAACAATGTCTTTTCAGTCAGCCTTGAGGCCGCCACTATCTACCTTTCAAGTGGGGGGAATACTGCCTTTTTCCAGGCTTCTCAACTACAAACGGGATCACCCAGCACATACACCTATCTTCTCTGACAATCCAAAGGAGACCCTTGGAACACACTTCGGCCTTCTGCCATGAAACTTCTGGATGCAGTGTGTTCTATATGTGGTGAATGGCATAATCCTCTAAATGCCCTCAGTAGGCCTAGGTGACTCTGGATGTCCCAAGTGCCTAGCAAGGCTCAGGGTAAATCTCTCTTTCGGGCCGGACCTAAAGGCCAGTTTCCGCATCACTTAGAGAGACGTCGAGCAGGAGCCCCCAAACTGCACTGGAGGCCCCGGTGGTTTCTTTCAGGGCAGCTTAGGTTTCCTCAATGTGGCCGACACGCCTGGAGCAAAAGCCTGCCAAGAACCGCGTTCCTGAGGCCGCTTCGAAGCTGTGGCACGCTAGCCATAGAGAACACATTAGTCCCCGGCCCTTCCAACTGCATAGTGAGGGATGGTGTTCCCAGAGCTGTGTATCCCTTGATCGTGCTCAGAAGGCTTTGGGTACACCGTGTGCTTCCTTGGAAACAAGGGCCCACGTGAGAGCATTGAGTGCTGTGAGGCATACTAAAGGTAAAGGCGTCCATGGACTAAGACTTCCTGGAGACTGGTGCACCCCCTATCTCTGGCAGTGGGAAACTGTGCACCTTGCCTCGGGACCAGAGGTCACATTTACTTGGCACTTTAGCTACAGTTGGCTCCGGGGGTGAGCTCCCAGGAAGGAATCGCAAGCACGGGGTTTCTTTTGGAAAAACTCACTGCTCCTCAGAGGCATCTGCGGAGTGAAGCGTATCCTTGCTGGTGTGGTTTTCAGGCGGCTTGGAAGCTGCAACGCAGTTGCTTTCCGAAGGGGGAAGCCGGCCTCCTCCCACATTCTCCAGTTTCCAACGTGACCACGCAGCACATTGAGCAGCGCTCTCTGACTGACGACTGGAGACTTTCAGCCACACTGGGCCTTTCTATGATCGCGCTTCATTGGACTCGGGGTGTTTGTTTGGCGCGCCATGAAGGGCATTATTACCCGCTGAATGACTTAGTCAGGCCTACGTGACGTTGGAACGACCCAGTGCCTCACAAGTTTACCGGTTTCTCTGTAGTTTCTCTCAGGCCGGACCTACAGTGTACCTTGCATCCCAGTAGTAGGAGAGTGACAGGTAAGAGTTGCCAGGAGGCACTTTAGGCTCAGGGATTCTTTCAGTGCACTTCGGGGGGCCTCCCCAGAGGGAGAGCCAGGTTGAACGTAATACTGGCAGAAGCGTTGCCCTGGGGCTGCCTAACACGTGTACACGGCCTGCTCCGCAAGCGAGGATCAGTTCATTGCCCTCCCGCATGCGTAGAAAGAGCTGACCCCCAACAGCCTGTTCTGTGCTACGTTGCTCGGAAAACGAGAAGGGGACTCCCAGTGCACACGCTCTCCCTCAGGAGGGAATTCATACGTGACTCTCCTAGGCCTTACGGAAAGCCGTAGAGGAGTTAAAGCACTCTGGCATCGAGTCAGGGCTCAGGGAGATGGCTGCACACAAAACCCTGCTGACAGGAAGCACTCGTGCTTACCTCGAGGCTAGGGCTCGCGTTTACTTCGCACTTTAGCTAGGGCAAGCGTGGGATGAGCTCCTAGCAAGGCCCTGGAGACCCCCTGGATTCATAGGAGAAAACGCACTTTCTTCCCGGAGGCATGCCTAAGGGTGACTAGAAGACGGGTAACAACAATGTCTTTTCAGTCAGCCTTGAGGCCGCCACTATCTACCTTTCAAGTGGGGGGAATACTGCCTTTTTCCAGGCTTCTCAACTACAAACGGGATCACCCAGCACATACACCTATCTTCTCTGACAATCCAAAGGAGACCCTTGGAACACACTTCGGCCTTCTGCGATGAAACTTCTGGATGCAGTGTGTTCTATATGTGGTGAATGGCATAATCCTCTAAATGCCCTCAGTAGGCCTAGGTGACTCTGGATGTCCCAAGTGCCTAGCAAGGCTCAGGGTAAATCTCTCTTTCGGGCCGGACCTAAAGGCCAGTTTCCGCATCACTTAGAGAGACGTCGAGCAGGAGCCCCCAAACTGCACTGGAGGCCCCGGTGGTTTGTTTCAGGGCAGCTTAGGTTTCCTCAGTGTGGCCGACACGCCTGGAGCAAAAGCCTGCCAAGAACTGCGTTCCTGAGGCCGCTTCGAAGCTGTGGCACGCTAGCCATAGAGAACACATTAGTCCCCGGCCCTTCCAACTGCATAGTGAGGGATGGTGTTCCCAGAGCTGTGTATCCCTTGATCGTGCTCAGAAGGCTTTGGGTACACCGTGTGCTTCCTTGGAAACAAGGGCCCACGTGAGAGCATTGAGTGCTGTGAGGCATACTAAAGGTAAAGGCGTCCATGGACTAAGACTTCCTGGAGACTGGTGCACCCCCTATCTCTGGCAGTGGGAAACTGTGCACCTTGCCTCGGGACCAGAGGTCACATTTAGTTGGCACTTTAGCTACAGTTGGCTCCGGGGGTGAGCTCCCAGGAAGGAATCGCAAGCACGGGGTTTCTTTTGGAAAAACTCACTGCTCCTCAGAGGCATCTGCGGAGTGAAGCGTATCCTTGCTGGTGTGGTTTTCAGGCGGCTTGGAAGCTGCAACGCAGTTGCTTTCCGAAGGGGGGAAGCCGGCCTCCTCCCACATTCTCCAGTTTCCAACGTGACCACGCAGCACATTGAGCAGCGCTCTCTGACTGACGACTGGAGACTTTCAGCCACACTGGGCCTTTCTATGATCGCGCTTCATTGGACTCGGGGTGTTTGTTTGGCGCGCCATGAAGGGCATTATTACCCGCTGAATGACTTAGTCAGGCCTACGTGACGTTGGAACGACCCAGTGCCTCACAATTTTACCGGTTTCTCTGTAGTTTCTCTCAGGCCGGACCTACAGTGTACCTTGCGTCCCAGTAGTAGGAGAGTGACAGGTAAGAGTTGCCAGGAGGCACTTTAGGCTCAGGGATTCTTTCAGTGCACTTCGGGGGGCCTCCCCAGAGGGAGAGCCAGGTTGAACGTAATACTGGCAGAAGCGTTGCCCTGGGGCTGCCTAACACGTGTACACGGCCTGCTCCGCAAGCGAGGATCAGTTCATTGCCCTCCCGCATGCGTAGAAAGAGCTGACCCCCAACAGCCTGTTCTGTGCTACGTTGCTCGGAAAACGAGAAGGGGACTCCCAGTGCACACGCTCTCCCTCAGGAGGGAATTCATACGTGACTCTCCTAGGCCTTACGGAAAGCCGTAGAGGAGTTAAAGCACTCTGGCATCGAGTCAGGGCTCAGGGAGATGGCTGCACACAAAACCCTGCTGACAGGAAGCACTCGTGCTTACCTCGAGGCTAGGGCTCGCGTTTACTTCGCACTTTAGCTAGGGCAAGCGTGGGATGAGCTCCTAGCAAGGCCCTGGAGACCCCCTGGATTCATAGGAGAAAACGCACTTTCTTCCCGGAGGCATGCCTACGGGTGACTAGAAGACGGGTAACAACAATGTCTTTTCAGTCAGCCTTGAGGCCGCCACTATCTACCTTTCAAGTGGGGGGAATACTGCCTTTTTACAGGCTTCTCAACTACAAACGGGATCACCCAGCACATACACCTATCTTCTCTGACAATCCAAAGGAGACCCTTGGAACACACTTCGGCCTTCTGCGATGAAACTTCTGGATGCAGTGTGTTCTGCATGTGGTGAATGGCATAATCCTCTAAATGCCCTCAGTAGGCCTAGGTGACTCTGGATGTCCCAAGTGCCTAGCAAGGCTCAGGGTAAATCTCTCTTTCGGGCCGGACCTAAAGGCCAGTTTCCGCATCACTTAGAGAGACGTCGAGCAGGAGCCCCCAAACTGCACTGGAGGCCCCGGTGGTTTCTTTCAGGGCAGCTTAGGTTTCCTCAATGTGGCCGACACGCCTGGAGCAAAAGCCTGCCAAGAACCGCGTTCCTGAGGCCGCTTCGAAGCTGTGGCACGCTAGCCATAGAGAACACATTAGTCCCCGGCCCTTCCAACTGCATAGTGAGGGATGGTGTTCCCAGAGCTGTGTATCCCTTGATCGTGCTCAGAAGGCTTTGGGTACACCGTGTGCTTCCTTGGAAACAAGGGCCCACGTGAGAGCATTGAGTGCTGTGAGGCATACTAAAGGTAAAGGCGTCCATGGACTAAGACTTCCTGGAGACTGGTGCACCCCCTATCTCTGGCAGTGGGAAACTGTGCACCTTGCCTCGGGAACAGAGGTCACATTTAGTTGGCACTTTAGCTACAGTTGGCTCCGGGGGTGAGCTCCCAGGAAGGAATCGCAAGCACGGGGTTTCTTTTGGAAAAACTCACTGCTCCTCAGAGGCATCTGCGGAGTGAAGCGTATCCTTGCTGGTGTGGTTTTCAGGCGGCTTGGAAGCTGCAACGCAGTTGCTTTCCGAAGGGGGGAAGCCGGGCTCCTCCCACATTCTCCAGTTTCCAACGTGACCACGCAGCACATTGAGCAGCGCTCTCTGACTGACGACTGGAGACTTTCAGCCACACTGGGCCTTTCTATGATCGCGCTTCATTGGACTCGGGGTGTTTGTTTGGCGCGCCATGAAGGGCATTATTACCCGCTGAATGACTTAGTCAGGCCTACGTGACGTTGGAACGACCCAGTGCCTCACAAGTTTACCGGTTTCTCTGTAGTTTCTCTCAGGCCGGACCTACAGTGTACCTTGCGTCCCAGTAGTAGGAGAGTGACAGGTAAGAGTTGCCAGGAGGCACTTTAGGCTCAGGGATTCTTTCAGTGCACTTCGGGGGGCCTCCCCAGAGGGAGAGCCAGGTTGAACGTAATACTGGCAGAAGCGTTGCCCTGGGGCTGCCTAACACGTGTACACGGCCTGCTCCGCAAGCGAGGATCAGTTCATTGCCCTCCCGCATGCGTAGAAAGAGCTGACCCCCAACAGCCTGTTCTGTGCTACGTTGCTCGGAAAACGAGAAGGGGACTCCCAGTGCACACGCTCTCCCTCAGGAGGGAATTCATACGTGACTCTCCTAGGCCTTACGGAAAGCCGTAGAGGAGTTAAAACACTCTGGCATCGAGTCAGGGCTCAGGGAGATGGCTGCACACAAAACCCTGCTGACAGGAAGCACTCGTGCTTACCTCGAGGCTAGGGCTCGCGTTTACTTCGCACTTTAGCTAGGGCAAGCGTGGGATGAGCTCCTAGCAGGGCCCTGGAGACCCCCTGGATTCATAGGAGAAAACGCACTTTCTTCCCGGAGGCATGCCTAAGGGTGACTAGAAGACGGGTAACAACAATGTCTTTTCAGTCAGCCTTGAGGCCGCCACTATCTACCTTTCAAGTTGGGGGAATACTGCCTTTTTACAGGCTTCTCAACTACAAACGGGATCACCCAGCACATACACCTATCTTCTCTGACAATCCAAAGGAGACCCTTGGAACACACTTCGGCCTTCTGCGATGAAACTTCTGGATGCAGTGTGTTCTATGTGTGGTGAATGGCATAATCCTCTAAATGCCCTCAGTAGGCCTAGGTGACTCTGGATGTCCCAAGTGCCTAGCAAGGCTCAGGGTAAATCTCTCTTTCGGGCCGGACCTAAAGGCCAGTTTCCGCATCACTTAGAGAGACGTCGAGCAGGAGCCCCCAAACTGCACTGGAGGCCCCGGTGGTTTCTTTCAGGGCAGCTTAGGTTTCCTCAATGTGGCCGACACGCCTGGAGCAAAAGCCTGCCAAGAACCGCGTTCCTGAGGCCGCTTCGAAGCTGTGGCACGCTAGCCATAGAGAACACATTAGTCCCCGGCCCTTCCAACTGCATAGTGAGGGATGGTGTTCCCAGAGCTGTGTATCCCTTGATCGTGCTCAGAAGGCTTTGGGTACACCGTGTGCTTCCTTGGAAACAAGGGCCCACGTGAGAGCATTGAGTGCTGTGAGGCATACTAAAGGTAAAGGCGTCCATGGACTAAGACTTCCTGGAGACTGGTGCACCCCCTATCTCTGGCAGTGGGAAACTGTGCACCTTGCCTCGGGACCAGAGGTCACATTTACTTGGCACTTTAGCTACAGTTGGCTCCGGGGGTGAGCTCCCAGGAAGGAATCGCAAGCACGGGGTTTCTTTTGGAAAAACTCACTGCTCCTCAGAGGCATCTGCGGAGTGAAGCGTATCCTTGCTGGTGTGGTTTTCAGGCGGCTTGGAAGCTGCAACGCAGTTGCTTTCCGAAGGGGGAAGCCGGCCTCCTCCCACATTCTCCAGTTTCCAACGTGACCACGCAGCACATTGAGCAGCGCTCTCTGACTGACGACTGGAGACTTTCAGCCACACTGGGCCTTTCTATGATCGCGCTTCATTGGACTCGGGGTGTTTGTTTGGCGCGCCATGAAGGGCATTATTACCCGCTGAATGACTTAGTCAGGCCTACGTGACGTTGGAACGACCCAGTGCCTCACAAGTTTACCGGTTTCTCTGTAGTTTCTCTCAGGCCGGACCTACAGTGTACCTTGCATCCCAGTAGTAGGAGAGTGACAGGTAAGAGTTGCCAGGAGGCACTTTAGGCTCAGGGATTCTTTCAGTGCACTTCGGGGGGCCTCCCCAGAGGGAGAGCCAGGTTGAACGTAATACTGGCAGAAGCGTTGCCCTGGGGCTGCCTAACACGTGTACACGGCCTGCTCCGCAAGCGAGGATCAGTTCATTGCCCTCCCGCATGCGTAGAAAGAGCTGACCCCCAACAGCCTGTTCTGTGCTACGTTGCTCGGAAAACGAGAAGGGGACTCCCAGTGCACACGCTCTCCCTCAGGAGGGAATTCATACGTGACTCTCCTAGGCCTTACGGAAAGCCGTAGAGGAGTTAAAGCACTCTGGCATCGAGTCAGGGCTCAGGGAGATGGCTGCACACAAAACCCTGCTGACAGGAAGCACTCGTGCTTACCTCGAGGCTAGGGCTCGCGTTTACTTCGCACTTTAGCTAGGGCAAGCGTGGGATGAGCTCCTAGCAAGGCCCTGGAGACCCCCTGGATTCATAGGAGAAAACGCACTTTCTTCCCGGAGGCATGCCTAAGGGTGACTAGAAGACGGGTAACAACAATGTCTTTTCAGTCAGCCTTGAGGCCGCCACTATCTACCTTTCAAGTGGGGGGAATACTGCCTTTTTCCAGGCTTCTCAACTACAAACGGGATCACCCAGCACATACACCTATCTTCTCTGACAATCCAAAGGAGACCCTTGGAACACACTTCGGCCTTCTGCGATGAAACTTCTGGATGCAGTGTGTTCTATATGTGGTGAATGGCATAATCCTCTAAATGCCCTCAGTAGGCCTAGGTGACTCTGGATGTCCCAAGTGCCTAGCAAGGCTCAGGGTAAATCTCTCTTTCGGGCCGGACCTAAAGGCCAGTTTCCGCATCACTTAGAGAGACGTCGAGCAGGAGCCCCCAAACTGCACTGGAGGCCCCGGTGGTTTGTTTCAGGGCAGCTTAGGTTTCCTCAGTGTGGCCGACACGCCTGGAGCAAAAGCCTGCCAAGAACTGCGTTCCTGAGGCCGCTTCGAAGCTGTGGCACGCTAGCCATAGAGAACACATTAGTCCCCGGCCCTTCCAACTGCATAGTGAGGGATGGTGTTCCCAGAGCTGTGTATCCCTTGATCGTGCTCAGAAGGCTTTGGGTACACCGTGTGCTTCCTTGGAAACAAGGGCCCACGTGAGAGCATTGAGTGCTGTGAGGCATACTAAAGGTAAAGGCGTCCATGGACTAAGACTTCCTGGAGACTGGTGCACCCCCTATCTCTGGCAGTGGGAAACTGTGCACCTTGCCTCGGGACCAGAGGTCACATTTAGTTGGCACTTTAGCTACAGTTGGCTCCGGGGGTGAGCTCCCAGGAAGGAATCGCAAGCACGGGGTTTCTTTTGGAAAAACTCACTGCTCCTCAGAGGCATCTGCGGAGTGAAGCGTATCCTTGCTGGTGTGGTTTTCAGGCGGCTTGGAAGCTGCAACGCAGTTGCTTTCCGAAGGGGGGAAGCCGGCCTCCTCCCACATTCTCCAGTTTCCAACGTGACCACGCAGCACATTGAGCAGCGCTCTCTGACTGACGACTGGAGACTTTCAGCCACACTGGGCCTTTCTATGATCGCGCTTCATTGGACTCGGGGTGTTTGTTTGGCGCGCCATGAAGGGCATTATTACCCGCTGAATGACTTAGTCAGGCCTACGTGACGTTGGAACGACCCAGTGCCTCACAATTTTACCGGTTTCTCTGTAGTTTCTCTCAGGCCGGACCTACAGTGTACCTTGCGTCCCAGTAGTAGGAGAGTGACAGGTAAGAGTTGCCAGGAGGCACTTTAGGCTCAGGGATTCTTTCAGTGCACTTCGGGGGGCCTCCCCAGAGGGAGAGCCAGGTTGAACGTAATACTGGCAGAAGCGTTGCCCTGGGGCTGCCTAACACGTGTACACGGCCTGCTCCGCAAGCGAGGATCAGTTCATTGCCCTCCCGCATGCGTAGAAAGAGCTGACCCCCAACAGCCTGTTCTGTGCTACGTTGCTCGGAAAACGAGAAGGGGACTCCCAGTGCACACGCTCTCCCTCAGGAGGGAATTCATACGTGACTCTCCTAGGCCTTACGGAAAGCCGTAGAGGAGTTAAAGCACTCTGGCATCGAGTCAGGGCTCAGGGAGATGGCTGCACACAAAACCCTGCTGACAGGAAGCACTCGTGCTTACCTCGAGGCTAGGGCTCGCGTTTACTTCGCACTTTAGCTAGGGCAAGCGTGGGATGAGCTCCTAGCAAGGCCCTGGAGACCCCCTGGATTCATAGGAGAAAACGCACTTTCTTCCCGGAGGCATGCCTACGGGTGACTAGAAGACGGGTAACAACAATGTCTTTTCAGTCAGCCTTGAGGCCGCCACTATCTACCTTTCAAGTGGGGGGAATACTGCCTTTTTCCAGTCTTCTCAACTACAAACGGGATCACCCAGCACATACACCTATCTTCTCTGACAATCCAAAGGAGACCCTTGGAACACACTTCGGCCTTCTGCGATGAAACTTCTGGATGCAGTGTGTTCTGCATGTGGTGAATGGCATAATCCTCTAAATGCCCTCAGTAGGCCTAGGTGACTCTGGATGCCCCAAGTGCCTAGCAAGGCTCAGGGTAAATCTCTCTTTCGGGCCGGACCTAAAGGCCAGTTTCCGCATCACTTAGAGAGACGTCGAGCAGGAGCCCCCAAACTGCACTGGAGGCCCCGGTGGTTTCTTTCAGGGCAGCTTAGGTTTCCTCAATGTGGCCGACACGCCTGGAGCAAAAGCCTGCCAAGAACCGCGTTCCTGAGGCCGCTTCGAAGCTGTGGCACGCTAGCCATAGAGAACACATTAGTCCCCGGCCCTTCCAACTGCATAGTGAGGGATGGTGTTCCCAGAGCTGTGTATCCCTTGATCGTGCTCAGAAGGCTTTGGGTACACCGTGTGCTTCCTTGGAAACAAGGGCCCACGTGAGAGACTTGAGTGCTGTGAGGCATACTAAAGGTAAAGGCGTCCATGGACTAAGACTTCCTGGAGACTGGTGCACCCCCTATCTCTGGCAGTGGGAAACTGTGCACATTGCCTCGGGACCAGAGGTCACATTTAGTTGGCACTTTAGCTACAGTTGGCTCCGGGGGTGAGCTCCCAGGAAGGAATCGCAAGCACGGGGTTTCTTTTGGAAAAACTCACTGCTCCTCAGAGGCATCTGAAGAGTGAAGCGTATCCTTGCTGGTGTGGTTTTCAGGCGGCTTGGAAGCTGCAACGCAGTTGCTTTCCGAAGGGGGGAAGCCGGGCTCCTCCCACATTCTCCAGTTTCCAACGTGACCACGCAGCACATTGAGCAGCGCTCTCTGACTGATGACTGGAGACTTTCAGCCACACTGGGCCTTTCTATGATCGCGCTTCATTGGACTCGGGGTGTTTGTTTGGCGCGCCATGAAGGGCATTATTACCCGCTGAATGACTTAGTCAGGCCTACGTGACGTTGGAACGACCCAGTGCCTCACAAGTTTACCGGTTTCTCTGTAGTTTCTCTCAGGCCGGACCTACAGTGTACCTTGCGTCCCAGTAGTAGGAGAGTGACAGGTAAGAGTTGCCAGGAGGCACTTTAGGCTCAGGGATTCTTTCAGTGCACTTCGGGGGGCCTCCCCAGAGGGAGAGCCAGGTTGAACGTAATACTGGCAGAAGCGTTGCCCTGGGGCTGCCTAACACGTGTACACGGCCTGCTCCGCAAGCGAGGATCAGTTCATTGCCCTCCCGCATGCGTAGAAAGAGCTGACCCCCAACAGCCTGTTCTGTGCTACGTTGCTCGGAAAACGAGAAGGGGACTCCCAGTGCACACGCTCTCCCTCAGGAGGGAATTCATACGTGACTCTCCTAGGCCTTACGGAAAGCCGTAGAGGAGTTAAAGCACTCTGGCATCGAGTCAGGGCTCAGGGAGATGGCTGCACACAAAACCCTGCTGACAGGAAGCACTCGTGCTTACCTCGAGGCTAGGGCTCGCGTTTACTTCGCACTTTAGCTAGGGCAAGCGTGGGATGAGCTCCTAGCAAGGCCCTGGAGACCCCCTGGATTCATAGGAGAAAACGCACTTTCTTCCCGGAGGCATGCCTAAGGGTGACTAGAAGACGGGTAACAACAATGTCTTTTCAGTCAGCCTTGAGGCCGCCACTATCTACCTTTCAAGTGGGGGGAATACTGCCTTTTTCCAGGCTTCTGAACTACAAACGGGATCACCCAGCACATACACCTATCTTCTCTGACAATCCAAAGGAGACCCTTGGAACACACTTCGGCCTTCTGCGATGAAACTTCTGGATGCAGTGTGTTCTATATGTGGTGAATGGCATAATCCTCTAAATGCCCTCAGTAGGCCTAGGTGACTCTGGATGTCCCAAGTGCCTAGCAAGGCTCAGGGTAAATCTCTCTTTCGGGCCGGACCTAAAGGCCAGTTTCCGCATCACTTAGAGAGACGTCGAGCAGGAGCCCCCAAACTGCACTGGAGGCCCCGGTGGTTTGTTTCAGGGCAGCTTAGGTTTCCTCAGTGTGGCCGACACGCCTGGAGCAAAAGCCTGCCAAGAACTGCGTTCCTGAGGCCGCTTCGAAGCTGTGGCACGCTAGCCATAGAGAACACATTAGTCCCCGGCCCTTCCAACTGCATAGTGAGGGATGGTGTTCCCAGAGCTGTGTATCCCTTGATCGTGCTCAGAAGGCTTTGGGTACACCGTGTGCTTCCTTGGAAACAAGGGCCCACGTGAGAGCATTGAGTGCTGTGAGGCATACTAAAGGTAAAGGCGTCCATGGACTAAGACTTCCTGGAGACTGGTGCACCCCCTATCTCTGGCAGTGGGAAACTGTGCACCTTGCCTCGGGACCAGAGGTCACATTTAGTTGGCACTTTAGCTACAGTTGGCTCCGGGGGTGAGCTCCCAGGAAGGAATCGCAAGCACGGGGTTTCTTTTGGAAAAACTCACTGCTCCTCAGAGGCATCTGCGGAGTGAAGCGTATCCTTGCTGGTGTGGTTTTCAGGCGGCTTGGAAGCTGCAACGCAGTTGCTTTCCGAAGGGGGGAAGCCGGCCTCCTCCCACATTCTCCAGTTTCCAACGTGACCACGCAGCACATTGAGCAGCGCTCTCTGACTGACGACTGGAGACTTTCAGCCACACTGGGCCTTTCTATGATCGCGCTTCATTGGACTCGGGGTGTTTGTTTGGCGCGCCATGAAGGGCATTATTACCCGCTGAATGACTTAGTCAGGCCTACGTGACGTTGGAACGACCCAGTGCCTCACAATTTTACCGGTTTCTCTGTAGTTTCTCTCAGGCCGGACCTACAGTGTACCTTGCGTCCCAGTAGTAGGAGAGTGACAGGTAAGAGTTGCCAGGAGGCACTTTAGGCTCAGGGATTCTTTCAGTGCACTTCGGGGGGCCTCCCCAGAGGGAGAGCCAGGTTGAACGTAATACTGGCAGAAGCGTTGCCCTGGGGCTGCCTAACACGTGTACACGGCCTGCTCCGCAAGCGAGGATCAGTTCATTGCCCTCCCGCATGCGTAGAAAGAGCTGACCCCCAACAGCCTGTTCTGTGCTACGTTGCTCGGAAAACGAGAAGGGGACTCCCAGTGCACACGCTCTCCCTCAGGAGGGAATTCATACGTGACTCTCCTAGGCCTTACGGAAAGCCGTAGAGGAGTTAAAGCACTCTGGCATCGAGTCAGGGCTCAGGGAGATGGCTGCACACAAAACCCTGCTGACAGGAAGCACTCGTGCTTACCTCGAGGCTAGGGCTCGCGTTTACTTCGCACTTTAGCTAGGGCAAGCGTGGGATGAGCTCCTAGCAAGGCCCTGGAGACCCCCTGGATTCATAGGAGAAAACGCACTTTCTTCCCGGAGGCATGCCTACGGGTGACTAGAAGACGGGTAACAACAATGTCTTTTCAGTCAGCCTTGAGGCCGCCACTATCTACCTTTCAAGTGGGGGGAATACTGCCTTTTTCCAGTCTTCTCAACTACAAACGGGATCACCCAGCACATACACCTATCTTCTCTGACAATCCAAAGGAGACCCTTGGAACACACTTCGGCCTTCTGCGATGAAACTTCTGGATGCAGTGTGTTCTGCATGTGGTGAATGGCATAATCCTCTAAATGCCCTCAGTAGGCCTAGGTGACTCTGGATGCCCCAAGTGCCTAGCAAGGCTCAGGGTAAATCTCTCTTTCGGGCCGGACCTAAAGGCCAGTTTCCGCATCACTTAGAGAGACGTCGAGCAGGAGCCCCCAAACTGCACTGGAGGCCCCGGTGGTTTCTTTCAGGGCAGCTTAGGTTTCCTCAATGTGGCCGACACGCCTGGAGCAAAAGCCTGCCAAGAACCGCGTTCCTGAGGCCGCTTCGAAGCTGTGGCACGCTAGCCATAGAGAACACATTAGTCCCCGGCCCTTCCAACTGCATAGTGAGGGATGGTGTTCCCAGAGCTGTGTATCCCTTGATCGTGCTCAGAAGGCTTTGGGTACACCGTGTGCTTCCTTGGAAACAAGGGCCCACGTGAGAGACTTGAGTGCTGTGAGGCATACTAAAGGTAAAGGCGTCCATGGACTAAGACTTCCTGGAGACTGGTGCACCCCCTATCTCTGGCAGTGGGAAACTGTGCACATTGCCTCGGGACCAGAGGTCACATTTAGTTGGCACTTTAGCTACAGTTGGCTCCGGGGGTGAGCTCCCAGGAAGGAATCGCAAGCACGGGGTTTCTTTTGGAAAAACTCACTGCTCCTCAGAGGCATCTGAAGAGTGAAGCGTATCCTTGCTGGTGTGGTTTTCAGGCGGCTTGGAAGCTGCAACGCAGTTGCTTTCCGAAGGGGGGAAGCCGGGCTCCTCCCACATTCTCCAGTTTCCAACGTGACCACGCAGCACATTGAGCAGCGCTCTCTGACTGATGACTGGAGACTTTCAGCCACACTGGGCCTTTCTATGATCGCGCTTCATTGGACTCGGGGTGTTTGTTTGGCGCGCCATGAAGGGCATTATTACCCGCTGAATGACTTAGTCAGGCCTACGTGACGTTGGAACGACCCAGTGCCTCACAAGTTTACCGGTTTCTCTGTAGTTTCTCTCAGGCCGGACCTACAGTGTACCTTGCGTCCCAGTAGTAGGAGAGTGACAGGTAAGAGTTGCCAGGAGGCACTTTAGGCTCAGGGATTCTTTCAGTGCACTTCGGGGGGCCTCCCCAGAGGGAGAGCCAGGTTGAACGTAATACTGGCAGAAGCGTTGCCCTGGGGCTGCCTAACACGTGTACACGGCCTGCTCCGCAAGCGAGGATCAGTTCATTGCCCTCCCGCATGCGTAGAAAGAGCTGACCCCCAACAGCCTGTTCTGTGCTACGTTGCTCGGAAAACGAGAAGGGGACTCCCAGTGCACACGCTCTCCCTCAGGAGGGAATTCATACGTGACTCTCCTAGGCCTTACGGAAAGCCGTAGAGGAGTTAAAGCACTCTGGCATCGAGTCAGGGCTCAGGGAGATGGCTGCACACAAAACCCTGCTGACAGGAAGCACTCGTGCTTACCTCGAGGCTAGGGCTCGCGTTTACTTCGCACTTTAGCTAGGGCAAGCGTGGGATGAGCTCCTAGCAAGGCCCTGGAGACCCCCTGGATTCATAGGAGAAAACGCACTTTCTTCCCGGAGGCATGCCTAAGGGTGACTAGAAGACGGGTAACAACAATGTCTTTTCAGTCAGCCTTGAGGCCGCCACTATCTACCTTTCAAGTGGGGGGAATACTGCCTTTTTCCAGGCTTCTCAACTACAAACGGGATCACCCAGCACATACACCTATCTTCTCTGACAATCCAAAGGAGACCCTTGGAACACACTTCGGCCTTCTGCCATGAAACTTCTGGATGCAGTGTGTTCTATATGTGGTGAATGGCATAATCCTCTAAATGCCCTCAGTAGGCCTAGGTGACTCTGGATGTCCCAAGTGCCTAGCAAGGCTCAGGGTAAATCTCTCTTTCGGGCCGGACCTAAAGGCCAGTTTCCGCATCACTTAGAGAGACGTCGAGCAGGAGCCCCCAAACTGCACTGGAGGCCCCGGTGGTTTCTTTCAGGGCAGCTTAGGTTTCCTCAATGTGGCCGACACGCCTGGAGCAAAAGCCTGCCAAGAACCGCGTTCCTGAGGCCGCTTCGAAGCTGTGGCACGCTAGCCATAGAGAACACATTAGTCCCCGGCCCTTCCAACTGCATAGTGAGGGATGGTGTTCCCAGAGCTGTGTATCCCTTGATCGTGCTCAGAAGGCTTTGGGTACACCGTGTGCTTCCTTGGAAACAAGGGCCCACGTGAGAGCATTGAGTGCTGTGAGGCATACTAAAGGTAAAGGCGTCCATGGACTAAGACTTCCTGGAGACTGGTGCACCCCCTATCTCTGGCAGTGGGAAACTGTGCACCTTGCCTCAGGACCAGAGGTCACATTTACTTGGCACTTTATCTACAGTTGGCTCCGGGGGTGAGCTCCCAGGAAGGAATCGCAAGCACGGGGTTTCTTTTGGAAAAACTCACTGCTCCTCAGAAGCATCTGCGGAGTGAAGCGTATCCTTGCTGGTGTGGTTTTCAGGCGGCTTGGAAGCTGCAACGCAGTTGCTTTCCGAAGGGGGGAAGCCGGGCTCCTCCCACATTCTCCAGTTTCCAACGTGACCACGCAGCCCATTGAGCAGCGCTCTCTGACTGACGACTGGAGACTTTCAGCCACACTGGGCCTTTCTATGATCGCGCTTCATTGGACTCGGGGTGTTTGTTTGGCGCGCCATGAAGGGCATTATTACCCGCTGAATGACTTAGTCAGGCCTACGTGACGTTGGAACGACCCAGTGCCTCACAATTTTACCGGTTTCTCTGTAGTTTCTCTCAGGCCGGACCTACAGTGTACCTTGCGTCCCAGTAGTAGGAGAATGACAGGTAAGAGTTGCCAGGAGGCACTTTAGGCTCAGGGATTCTTTCAGTGCACTTCGGGGGGCCTCCCCAGAGGGAGAGCCAGGTTGAACGTAATACTGGCAGAAGCGTTGCCCTGGGGCTGCCTAACACGTGTACACGGCCTGCTCCGCAAGCGAGGATCAGTTCATTGCCCTCCCGCATGCGTAGAAAGAGCTGACCCCCAACAGCCTGTTCTGTGCTACGTTGCTCGGAAAACGAGAAGGGGACTCCCAGTGCACACGCTCTCCCTCAGGAGGGAATTCATACGTGACTCTCCTAGGCCTTACGGAAAGCCGTAGAGGAGTTAAAGCACTCTGGCATCGAGTCAGGGCTCAGGGAGATGGCTGCACACAAAACCCTGCTGACAGGAAGCACTCGTGCTTACCTCGAGGCTAGGGCTCGCGTTTACTTCGCACTTTAGCTAGGGCAAGCGTGGGATGAGCTCCTAGCAAGGCCCTGGAGACCCCCTGGATTCATAGGAGAAAACGCACTTTCTTCCCGGAGGCATGCCTAAGGGTGACTAGAAGACGGGTAACAACAATGTCTTTTCAGTCAGCCTTGAGGCCGCCACTATCTACCTTTCAAGTGGGGGGAATACTGCCTTTTTACAGGCTTCTCAACTACAAACGGGATCACCCAGCACATACACCTATCTTCTCTGACAATCCAAAGGAGACCCTTGGAACACACTTCGGCCTTCTGCCATGAAACTTCTGGATGCAGTGTGTTCTGCATGTGGTGAATGGCATAATCCTCTAAATGCCCTCAGTAGGCCTAGGTGACTCTGGATGTCCCAAGTGCCTAGCAAGGCTCAGGGTAAATCTCTCTTTCGGGCCGGACCTAAAGGCCAGTTTCCGCATCACTTAGAGAGACGTCGAGCAGGAGCCCCCAAACTGCACTGGAGGCCCCGGTGGTTTCTTTCAGGGCAGCTTAGGTTTCCTCAATGTGGCCGACACGCCTGGAGCAAAAGCCTGCCAAGAACCGCGTTCCTGAGGCCGCTTCGAAGCTGTGGCACGCTAGCCATAGAGAACACATTAGTCCCCGGCCCTTCCAACTGCATAGTGAGGGATGGTGTTCCCAGAGCTGTGTATCCCTTGATCGTGCTCAGAAGGCTTTGGGTACACCGTGTGCTTCCTTGGAAACAAGGGCCCACGTGAGAGCATTGAGTGCTGTGAGGCATACTAAAGGTAAAGGCGTCCATGGACTAAGACTTCCTGGAGACTGGTGCACCCCCTATCTCTGGCAGTGGGAAACTGTGCACCTTGCCTCGGGAACAGAGGTCACATTTAGTTGGCACTTTAGCTACAGTTGGCTCCGGGGGTGAGCTCCCAGGAAGGAATCGCAAGCACGGGGTTTCTTTTGGAAAAACTCACTGCTCCTCAGAGGCATCTGCGGAGTGAAGCGTATCCTTGCTGGTGTGGTTTTCAGGCGGCTTGGAAGCTGCAACGCAGTTGCTTTCCAAAGGGGGGAAGCCGGGCTCCTCCCACATTCTCCAGTTTCCAACGTGACCACGCAGCACATTGAGCAGCGCTCTCTGACTGACGACTGGAGACTTTCAGCCACACTGGGCCTTTCTATGATCGCGCTTCATTGGACTCGGGGTGTTTGTTTGGCGCGCCATGAAGGGCATTATTACCCGCTGAATGACTTAGTCAGGCCTACGTGACGTTGGAACGACCCAGTGCCTCACAAGTTTACCGGTTTCTCTGTAGTTTCTCTCAGGCCGGACCTACAGTGTACCTTGCGTCCCAGTAGTAGGAGAGTGACAGGTAAGAGTTGCCAGGAGGCACTTTAGGCTCAGGGATTCTTTCAGTGCACTTCGGGGGGCCTCCCCAGAGGGAGAGCCAGGTTGAACGTAATACTGGCAGAAGCGTTGCCCTGGGGCTGCCTAACACGTGTACACGGCCTGCTCCGCAAGCGAGGATCAGTTCATTGCCCTCCCGCATGCGTAGAAAGAGCTGACCCCCAACAGCCTGTTCTGTGCTACGTTGCTCGGAAAACGAGAAGGGGACTCCCAGTGCACACGCTCTCCCTCAGGAGGGAATTCATACGTGACTCTCCTAGGCCTTACGGAAAGCCGTAGAGGAGTTAAAGCACTCTGGCATCGAGTCAGGGCTCAGGGAGATGGCTGCACACAAAACCCTGCTGACAGGAAGCACTCGTGCTTACCTCGAGGCTAGGGCTCGCGTTTACTTCGCACTTTAGCTAGGGCAAGCGTGGGATGAGCTCCTAGCAAGGCCCTGGAGACCCCCTGGATTCATAGGAGAAAACGCACTTTCTTCCCGGAGGCATGCCTAAGGGTGACTAGAAGACGGGTAACAACAATGTCTTTTCAGTCAGCCTTGAGGCCGCCACTATCTACCTTTCAAGTGGGGAGAATACTGCCTTTTTACAGGCTTCTCAACTACAAACGGGATCACCCAGCACATACACCTATCTTCTCTGACAATCCAAAGGAGACCCTTGGAACACACTTCGGCCTTCTGCCATGAAACTTCTGGATGCAGTGTGTTCTGCATGTGGTGAATGGCATAATCCTCTAAATGCCCTCAGTAGGCCTAGGTGACTCTGGATGTCCCAAGTGCCTAGCAAGGCTCAGGGTAAATCTCTCTTTCGGGCCGGACCTAAAGGCCAGTTTCCGCATCACTTAGAGAGACGTCGAGCAGGAGCCCCCAAACTGCACTGGAGGCCCCGGTGGTTTCTTTCAGGGCAGCTTAGGTTTCCTCAATGTGGCCGACACGCCTGGAGCAAAAGCCTGCCAAGAACCGCGTTCCTGAGGCCGCTTCGAAGCTGTGGCACGCTAGCCATAGAGAACACATTAGTCCCCGGCCCTTCCAACTGCATAGTGAGGGATGGTGTTCCCAGAGCTGTGTATCCCTTGATCGTGCTCAGAAGGCTTTGGGTACACCGTGTGCTTCCTTGGAAACAAGGGCCCACGTGAGAGCATTGAGTGCTGTGAGGCATACTAAAGGTAAAGGCGTCCATGGACTAAGACTTCCTGGAGACTGGTGCACCCCCTATCTCTGGCAGTGGGAAACTGTGCACCTTGCCTCGGGACCAGAGGTCACATTTACTTGGCACTTTAGCTACAGTTGGCTCCGGGGGTGAGCTCCCAGGAAGGAATCGCAAGCACGGGGTTTCTTTTGGAAAAACTCACTGCTCCTCAGAGGCATCTGCGGAGTGAAGCGTATCCTTGCTGGTGTGGTTTTCAGGCGGCTTGGAAGCTGCAACGCAGTTGCTTTCCGAAGGGGGGAAGCCGGCCTCCTCCCACATTCTCCAGTTTCCAACGTGACCACGCAGCACATTGAGCAGCGCTCTCTGACTGACGACTGGAGACTTTCAGCCACACTGGGCCTTTCTATGATCGCGCTTCATTGGACTCGGGGTGTTTGTTTGGCGCGCCATGAAGGGCATTATTACCCGCTGAATGACTTAGTCAGGCCTACGTGACGTTGGAACGACCCAGTGCCTCACAAGTTTACCGGTTTCTCTGTAGTTTCTCTCAGGCCGGACCTACAGTGTACCTTGCGTCCCAGTAGTAGGAGAGTGACAGGTAAGAGTTGCCAGGAGGCACTTTAGGCTCAGGGATTCTTTCAGTGCACTTCGGGGGGCCTCCCCAGAGGGAGAGCCAGGTTGAACGTAATACTGGCAGAAGCGTTGCCCTGGGGCTGCCTAACACGTGTACACGGCCTGCTCCGCAAGCGAGGATCAGTTCATTGCCCTCCCGCATGCGTAGAAAGAGCTGACCCCCAACAGCCTGTTCTGTGCTACGTTGCTCGGAAAACGAGAAGGGGACTCCCAGTGCACACGCTCTCCCTCAGGAGGGAATTCATACGTGACTCTCCTAGGCCTTACGGAAAGCCGTAGAGGAGTTAAAGCACTCTGGCATCGAGTCAGGGCTCAGGGAGATGGCTGCACACAAAACCCTGCTGACAGGAAGCACTCGTGCTTACCTCGAGGCTAGGGCTCGCGTTTACTTCGCACTTTAGCTAGGGCAAGCGTGGGATGAGCTCCTAGCAGGGCCCTGGAGACCCCCTGGATTCATAGGAGAAAACGCACTTTCTTCCCGGAGGCATGCCTAAGGGTGACTAGAAGACGGGTAACAACAATGTCTTTTCAGTCAGCCTTGAGGCCGCCACTATCTACCTTTCAAGTGGGGGGAATACTGCCTTTTTCCAGGCTTCTCAACTACAAACGGGATCACCCAGCACATACACCTATCTTCTCTGACAATCCAAAGGAGACCCTTGGAACACACTTCGGCCTTCTGCGATGAAACTTCTGGATGCAGTGTGTTCTATATGTGGTGAATGGCATAATCCTCTAAATGCCCTCAGTAGGCCTAGGTGACTCTGGATGTCCCAAGTGCCTAGCAAGGCTCAGGGTAAATCTCTCTTTCGGGCCGGACCTAAAGGCCAGTTTCCGCATCACTTAGAGAGACGTCGAGCAGGAGCCCCCAAACTGCACTGGAGGCCCCGGTGGTTTGTTTCAGGGCAGCTTAGGTTTCCTCAATGTGGCCGACACGCCTGGAGCAAAAGCCTGCCAAGAACCGCGTTCCTGAGGCCGCTTCGAAGCTGTGGCACGCTAGCCATAGAGAACACATTAGTCCCCGGCCCTTCCAACTGCATAGTGAGGGACGGTGTTCCCAGAGCTGTGTATCCCTTGATCGTGCTCAGAAGGCTTTGGGTACACCGTGTGCTTCCTTGGAAACAAGGGCCCACGTGAGAGCATTGAGTGCTGTGAGGCATACTAAAGGTAAAGGCGTCCATGGACTAAGACTTCCTGGAGACTGGTGCACCCCCTATCTCTGGCAGTGGGAAACTGTGCACCTTGCCTCGGGAACAGAGGTCACATTTAGTTGGCACTTTAGCTACAGTTGGCTCCGGGGGTGAGCTCCCAGGAAGGAATCGCAAGCACGGGGTTTCTTTTGGAAAAACTCACTGCTCCTCAGAAGCATCTGCGGAGTGAAGCGTATCCTTGCTGGTGTGGTTTTCAGGCGGCTTGGAAGCTGCAACGCAGTTGCTTTCCGAAGGGGGGAAGCCGGGCTCCTCCCACATTCTCCAGTTTCCAACGTGACCACGCAGCACATTGAGCAGCGCTCTCTGACTGATGACTGGAGACTTTCAGCCACACTGGGCCTTTCTATGATCGCGCTTCATTGGACTCGGGGTGTTTGTTTGGCGCGCCATGAAGGGCATTATTACCCGCTGAATGACTTAGTCAGGCCTACGTGACGTTGGAACGACCCAGTGCCTCACAAGTTTACCGGTTTCTCTGTAGTTTCTCTCAGGCCGGACCTACAGTGTACCTTGCGTCCCAGTAGTAGGAGAGTGACAGGTAAGAGTTGCCAGGAGGCACTTTAGGCTCAGGGATTCTTTCAGTGCACTTCGGGGGGCCTCCCCAGAGGGAGAGCCAGGTTGAACGTAATACTGGCAGAAGCGTTGCCCTGGGGCTGCCTAACACGTGTACACGGCCTGCTCCGCAAGCGAGGATCAGTTCATTGCCCTCCCGCATGCGTAGAAAGAGCTGACCCCCAACAGCCTGTTCTGTGCTACGTTGCTCGGAAAACGAGAAGGGGACTCCCAGTGCACACGCTCTCCCTCAGGAGGGAATTCATACGTGACTCTCCTAGGCCTTACGGAAAGCCGTAGAGGAGTTAAAGCACTCTGGCATCGAGTCAGGGCTCAGGGAGATGGCTGCACACAAAACCCTGCTGACAGGAAGCACTCGTGCTTACCTCGAGGCTAGGGCTCGCGTTTACTTCGCACTTTAGCTAGGGCAAGCGTGGGATGAGCTCCTAGCAAGGCCCTGGAGACCCCCTGGATTCATAGGAGAAAACACACTTTCTTCCCGGAGGCATGCCTAAGGGTGACTAGAAGACGGGTAACAACAATGTCTTTTCAGTCAGCCTTGAGACCGCCACTATCTACCTTTCAAGTGGGGAGAATACTGCCTTTTTCCAGGCTTCTCAACTACAAACGGGATCACCCAGCACATACACCTATCTTCTCTGACAATCCAAAGGAGACCCTTGGAACACACTTCGGCCTTCTGCGATGAAACTTCTGGATGCAGTGTGTTCTGCATGTGGTGAATGGCATAATCCTCTAAATGCCCTCAGTAGGCCTAGGTGACTCTGGATGTCCCAAGTGCCTAGCAAGGCTCAGGGTAAATCTCTCTTTCGGGCCGGACCTAAAGGCCAGTTTCCGCATCACTTAGAGAGACGTCGAGCAGGAGCCCCCAAACTGCACTGGAGGCCCCGGTGGTTTCTTTCAGGGCAGCTTAGGTTTCCTCAATGTGGCCGACACGCCTGGAGCAAAAGCCTGCCAAGAACCGCGTTCCTGAGGCCGCTTCGAAGCTGTGGCACGCTAGCCATAGAGAACACATTAGTCCCCGGCCCTTCCAACTGCATAGTGAGGGATGGTGTTCCCAGAGCTGTGTATCCCTTGATCGTGCTCAGAAGGCTTTGGGTACACCGTGTGCTTCCTTGGAAACAAGGGCCCACGTGAGAGCATTGAGTGCTGTGAGGCATACTAAAGGTAAAGGCGTCCATGGACTAAGACTTCCTGGAGACTGGTGCACCCCCTATCTCTGGCAGTGGGAAACTGTGCACCTTGCCTCGGGAACAGAGGTCACATTTAGTTGGCACTTTAGCTACAGTTGGCTCCGGGGGTGAGCTCCCAGGAAGGAATCGCAAGCACGGGGTTTCTTTTGGAAAAACTCACTGCTCCTCAGAGGCATCTGCGGAGTGAAGCGTATCCTTGCTGGTGTGGTTTTCAGGCGGCTTGGAAGCTGCAACGCAGTTGCTTTCCGAAGGGGGGAAGCCGGGCTCCTCCCACATTCTCCAGTTTCCAACGTGACCACGCAGCACATTGAGCAGCGCTCTCTGACTGACGACTGGAGACTTTCAGCCACACTGGGCCTTTCTATGATCGCGCTTCATTGGACTCGGGGTGTTTGTTTGGCGCGCCATGAAGGGCATTATTACCCGCTGAATGACTTAGTCAGGCCTACGTGACGTTGGAACGACCCAGTGCCTCACAATTTTACCGGTTTCTCTGTAGTTTCTCTCAGGCCGGACCTACAGTGTACCTTGCGTCCCAGTAGTAGGAGAGTGACAGGTAAGAGTTGCCAGGAGGCACTTTAGGCTCAGGGATTCTTTCAGTGCACTTCGGGGGGCCTCCCCAGAGGGAGAGCCAGGTTGAACGTAATACTGGCAGAAGCGTTGCCCTGGGGCTGCCTAACACGTGTACACGGCCTGCTCCGCAAGCGAGGATCAGTTCATTGCCCTCCCGCATGCGTAGAAAGAGCTGACCCCCAACAGCCTGTTCTGTGCTACGTTGCTCGGAAAACGAGAAGGGGACTCCCAGTGCACACGCTCTCCCTCAGGAGGGAATTCATACGTGACTCTCCTAGGCCTTACGGAAAGCCGTAGAGGAGTTAAAGCACTCTGGCATCGAGTCAGGGCTCAGGGAGATGGCTGCACACAAAACCCTGCTGACAGGAAGCACTCGTGCTTACCTCGAGGCTAGGGCTCGCGTTTACTTCGCACTTTAGCTAGGGCAAGCGTGGGATGAGCTCCTAGCAGGGCCCTGGAGACCCCCTGGATTCATAGGAGAAAACGCACTTTCTTCCCGGAGGCATGCCTAAGGGTGACTAGAAGACGGGTAACAACAATGTCTTTTCAGTCAGCCTTGAGGCCGCCACTATCTACCTTTCAAGTGGGGGGAATACTGCCTTTTTCCAGGCTTCTCAACTACAAACGGGATCACCCAGCACATACACCTATCTTCTCTGACAATCCAAAGGAGACCCTTGGAACACACTTCGGCCTTCTGCGATGAAACTTCTGGATGCAGTGTGTTCTATATGTGGTGAATGGCATAATCCTCTAAATGCCCTCAGTAGGCCTAGGTGACTCTGGATGTCCCAAGTGCCTAGCAAGGCTCAGGGTAAATCTCTCTTTCGGGCCGGACCTAAAGGCCAGTTTCCGCATCACTTAGAGAGACGTCGAGCAGGAGCCCCCAAACTGCACTGGAGGCCCCGGTGGTTTCTTTCAGGGCAGCTTAGGTTTCCTCAATGTGGCCGACACTCCTGGAGCAAAAGCCTGCCAAGAACCGCGTTCCTGAGGCCGCTTCGAAGCTGTGGCACGCTAGCCATAGAGAACACATTAGTCCCCGGCCCTTCCAACTGCATAGTGAGGGATGGTGTTCCCAGAGCTGTGTATCCCTTGATCGTGCTCAGAAGGCTTTGGGTACACCGTGTGCTTCCTTGGAAACAAGGGCCCACGTGAGAGCATTGAGTGCTGTGAGGCATACTAAAGGTAAAGGCGTCCATGGACTAAGACTTCCTGGAGACTGGTGCACCCCCTATCTCTGGCAGTGGGAAACTGTGCACCTTGCCTCGGGAACAGAGGTCACATTTAGTTGGCACTTTAGCTACAGTTGGCTCCGGGGGTGAGCTCCCAGGAAGGAATCGCAAGCACGGGGTTTCTTTTGGAAAAACTCACTGCTCCTCAGAGGCATCTGCGGAGTGAAGCGTATCCTTGCTGGTGTGGTTTTCAGGCGGCTTGGAAGCTGCAACGCAGTTGCTTTCCGAAGGGGGGAAGCCGGCCTCCTCCCACATTCTCCAGTTTCCAACGTGACCACGCAGCACATTGAGCAGCGCTCTCTGACTGACGACTGGAGACTTTCAGCCACACTGGGCCTTTCTATGATCGCGCTTCATTGGACTCGGGGTGTTTGTTTGGCGCGCCATGAAGGGCATTATTACCCGCTGAATGACTTAGTCAGGCCTACGTGACGTTGGAACGACCCAGTGCCTCACAATTTTACCGGTTTCTCTGTAGTTTCTCTCAGGCCGGACCTACAGTGTACCTTGCGTCCCAGTAGTAGGAGAGTGACAGGTAAGAGTTGCCAGGAGGCACTTTAGTCTCAGGGATTCTTTCAGTGCACTTCGGGGGGCCTCCCCAGAGGGAGAGCCAGGTTGAACGTAATACTGGCAGAAGCGTTGCCCTGGGGCTGCCTAACACGTGTACACGGCCTGCTCCGCAAGCGAGGATCAGTTCATTGCCCTCCCGCATGCGTAGAAAGAGCTGACCCCCAACAGCCTGTTCTGTGCTACGTTGCTCGGAAAACGAGAAGGGGACTCCCAGTGCACACGCTCTCCCTCAGGAGGGAATTCATACGTGACTCTCCTAGGCCTTACGGAAAGCCGTAGAGGAGTTAAAGCACTCTGGCATCGAGTCAGGGCTCAGGGAGATGGCTGCACACAAAACCCTGCTGACAGGAAGCACTCGTGCTTACCTCGAGGCTAGGGCTCGCGTTTACTTCGCACTTTAGCTAGGGCAAGCGTGGGATGAGCTCCTAGCAAGGCCCTGGAGACCCCCTGGATTCATAGGAGAAAACGCACTTTCTTCCCGGAGGCATGCCTAAGGGTGACTAGAAGACGGGTAACAACAATGTCTTTTCAGTCAGCCTTGAGGCCGCCACTATCTACCTTTCAAGTGGGGGGAATACTGCCTTTTTCCAGGCTTCTCAACTACAAACGGGATCACCCAGCACATACACCTATCTTCTCTGACAATCCAAAGGAGACCCTTGGAACACACTTCGGCCTTCTGCCATGAAACTTCTGGATGCAGTGTGTTCTATATGTGGTGAATGGCATAATCCTCTAAATGCCCTCAGTAGGCCTAGGTGACTCTGGATGTCCCAAGTGCCTAGCAAGGCTCAGGGTAAATCTCTCTTTCGGGCCGGACCTAAAGGCCAGTTTCCGCATCACTTAGAGAGACGTCGAGCAGGAGCCCCCAAACTGCACTGGAGGCCCCGGTGGTTTGTTTCAGGGCAGCTTAGGTTTCCTCAGTGTGGCCGACACGCCTGGAGCAAAAGCCTGCCAAGAACTGCGTTCCTGAGGCCGCTTCGAAGCTGTGGCACGCTAGCCATAGAGAACACATTAGTCCCCGGCCCTTCCAACTGCATAGTGAGGGATGGTGTTCCCAGAGCTGTGTATCCCTTGATCGTGCTCAGAAGGCTTTGGGTACACCGTGTGCTTCCTTGGAAACAAGGGCCCACGTGAGAGCATTGAGTGCTGTGAGGCATACTAAAGGTAAAGGCGTCCATGGACTAAGACTTCCTGGAGACTGGTGCACCCCCTATCTCTGGCAGTGGGAAACTGTGCACCTTGCCTCGGGACCAGAGGTCACATTTAGTTGGCACTTTAGCTACAGTTGGCTCCGGGGGTGAGCTCCCAGGAAGGAATCGCAAGCACGGGGTTTCTTTTGGAAAAACTCACTGCTCCTCAGAGGCATCTGCGGAGTGAAGCGTATCCTTGCTGGTGTGGTTTTCAGGCGGCTTGGAAGCTGCAACGCAGTTGCTTTCCGAAGGGGGGAAGCCGGCCTCCTCCCACATTCTCCAGTTTCCAACGTGACCACGCAGCACATTGAGCAGCGCTCTCTGACTGACGACTGGAGACTTTCAGCCACACTGGGCCTTTCTATGATCGCGCTTCATTGGACTCGGGGTGTTTGTTTGGCGCGCCATGAAGGGCATTATTACCCGCTGAATGACTTAGTCAGGCCTACGTGACGTTGGAACGACCCAGTGCCTCACAATTTTACCGGTTTCTCTGTAGTTTCTCTCAGGCCGGACCTACAGTGTACCTTGCGTCCCAGTAGTAGGAGAGTGACAGGTAAGAGTTGCCAGGAGGCACTTTAGGCTCAGGGATTCTTTCAGTGCACTTCGGGGGGCCTCCCCAGAGGGAGAGCCAGGTTGAACGTAATACTGGCAGAAGCGTTGCCCTGGGGCTGCCTAACACGTGTACACGGCCTGCTCCGCAAGCGAGGATCAGTTCATTGCCCTCCCGCATGCGTAGAAAGAGCTGACCCCCAACAGCCTGTTCTGTGCTACGTTGCTCGGAAAACGAGAAGGGGACTCCCAGTGCACACGCTCTCCCTCAGGAGGGAATTCATACGTGACTCTCCTAGGCCTTACGGAAAGCCGTAGAGGAGTTAAAGCACTCTGGCATCGAGTCAGGGCTCAGGGAGATGGCTGCACACAAAACCCTGCTGACAGGAAGCACTCGTGCTTACCTCGAGGCTAGGGCTCGCGTTTACTTCGCACTTTAGCTAGGGCAAGCGTGGGATGAGCTCCTAGCAAGGCCCTGGAGACCCCCTGGATTCATAGGAGAAAACGCACTTTCTTCCCGGAGGCATGCCTACGGGTGACTAGAAGACGGGTAACAACAATGTCTTTTCAGTCAGCCTTGAGGCCGCCACTATCTACCTTTCAAGTGGGGGGAATACTGCCTTTTTCCAGTCTTCTCAACTACAAACGGGATCACCCAGCACATACACCTATCTTCTCTGACAATCCAAAGGAGACCCTTGGAACACACTTCGGCCTTCTGCGATGAAACTTCTGGATGCAGTGTGTTCTGCATGTGGTGAATGGCATAATCCTCTAAATGCCCTCAGTAG
Organism: Mesoplodon mirus; assembly: GCF_964341445.2. Classification (NCBI taxonomy): domain Eukaryota; kingdom Metazoa; phylum Chordata; class Mammalia; order Artiodactyla; family Ziphiidae; genus Mesoplodon; species Mesoplodon mirus. Next base: position 93,166,150 of record NC_138976.1, on the reverse strand, counting down.
GCCTAGGTGACTCTGGATGCCCCAAGTGCCTAGCAAGGCTCAGGGTAAATCTCTCTTTCGGGCCGGACCTAAAGGCCAGTTTCCGCATCACTTAGAGAGACGTCGAGCAGGAGCCCCCAAACTGCACTGGAGGCCCCGGTGGTTTCTTTCAGGGCAGCTTAGGTTTCCTCAATGTGGCCGACACGCCTGGAGCAAAAGCCTGCCAAGAACCGCGTTCCTGAGGCCGCTTCGAAGCTGTGGCACGCTAGCCATAGAGAACACATTAGTCCCCGGCCCTTCCAACTGCATAGTGAGGGATGGTGTTCCCAGAGCTGTGTATCCCTTGATCGTGCTCAGAAGGCTTTGGGTACACCGTGTGCTTCCTTGGAAACAAGGGCCCACGTGAGAGACTTGAGTGCTGTGAGGCATACTAAAGGTAAAGGCGTCCATGGACTAAGACTTCCTGGAGACTGGTGCACCCCCTATCTCTGGCAGTGGGAAACTGTGCACATTGCCTCGGGACCAGAGGTCACATTTAGTTGGCACTTTAGCTACAGTTGGCTCCGGGGGTGAGCTCCCAGGAAGGAATCGCAAGCACGGGGTTTCTTTTGGAAAAACTCACTGCTCCTCAGAGGCATCTGCGGAGTGAAGCGTATCCTTGCTGGTGTGGTTTTCAGGCGGCTTGGAAGCTGCAACGCAGTTGCTTTCCGAAGGGGGGAAGCCGGGCTCCTCCCACATTCTCCAGTTTCCAACGTGACCACGCAGCACATTGAGCAGCGCTCTCTGACTGATGACTGGAGACTTTCAGCCACACTGGGCCTTTCTATGATCGCGCTTCATTGGACTCGGGGTGTTTGTTTGGCGCGCCATGAAGGGCATTATTACCCGCTGAATGACTTAGTCAGGCCTACGTGACGTTGGAACGACCCAGTGCCTCACAATTTTACCGGTTTCTCTGTAGTTTCTCTCAGGCCGGACCTACAGTGTACCTTGCGTCCCAGTAGTAGGAGAGTGACAGGTAAGAGTTGCCAGGAGGCACTTTAGGCTCAGGGATTCTTTCAGTGCACTTCGGGGGGCCTCCCCAGAGGGAGAGCCAGGTTGAACGTAATACTGGCAGAAGCGTTGCCCTGGGGCTGCCTAACACGTGTACACGGCCTGCTCCGCAAGCGAGGATCAGTTCATTGCCCTCCCGCATGCGTAGAAAGAGCTGACCCCCAACAGCCTGTTCTGTGCTACGTTGCTCGGAAAACGAGAAGGGGACTCCCAGTGCACACGCTCTCCCTCAGGAGGGAATTCATACGTGACTCTCCTAGGCCTTACGGAAAGCCGTAGAGGAGTTAAAGCACTCTGGCATCGAGTCAGGGCTCAGGGAGATGGCTGCACACAAAACCCTGCTGACAGGAAGCACTCGTGCTTACCTCGAGGCTAGGGCTCGCGTTTACTTCGCACTTTAGCTAGGGCAAGCGTGGGATGAGCTCCTAGCAAGGCCCTGGAGACCCCCTGGATTCATAGGAGAAAACGCACTTTCTTCCCGGAGGCATGCCTAAGGGTGACTAGAAGACGGGTAACAACAATGTCTTTTCAGTCAGCCTTGAGGCCGCCACTATCTACCTTTCAAGTGGGGGGAATACTGCCTTTTTCCAGGCTTCTCAACTACAAACGGGATCACCCAGCACATACACCTATCTTCTCTGACAATCCAAAGGAGACCCTTGGAACACACTTCGGCCTTCTGCCATGAAACTTCTGGATGCAGTGTGTTCTATATGTGGTGAATGGCATAATCCTCTAAATGCCCTCAGTAGGCCTAGGTGACTCTGGATGTCCCAAGTGCCTAGCAAGGCTCAGGGTAAATCTCTCTTTCGGGCCGGACCTAAAGGCCAGTTTCCGCATCACTTAGAGAGACGTCGAGCAGGAGCCCCCAAACTGCACTGGAGGCCCCGGTGGTTTCTTTCAGGGCAGCTTAGGTTTCCTCAATGTGGCCGACACGCCTGGAGCAAAAGCCTGCCAAGAACCGCGTTCCTGAGGCCGCTTCGAAGCTGTGGCACGCTAGCCATAGAGAACACATTAGTCCCCGGCCCTTCCAACTGCATAGTGAGGGATGGTGTTCCCAGAGCTGTGTATCCCTTGATCGTGCTCAGAAGGCTTTGGGTACACCGTGTGCTTCCTTGGAAACAAGGGCCCACGTGAGAGCATTGAGTGCTGTGAGGCATACTAAAGGTAAAGGCGTCCATGGACTAAGACTTCCTGGAGACTGGTGCACCCCCTATCTCTGGCAGTGGGAAACTGTGCACCTTGCCTCGGGACCAGAGGTCACATTTACTTGGCACTTTAGCTACAGTTGGCTCCGGGGGTGAGCTCCCAGGAAGGAATCGCAAGCACGGGGTTTCTTTTGGAAAAACTCACTGCTCCTCAGAGGCATCTGCGGAGTGAAGCGTATCCTTGCTGGTGTGGTTTTCAGGCGGCTTGGAAGCTGCAACGCAGTTGCTTTCCGAAGGGGGGAAGCCGGGCTCCTCCCACATTCTCCAGTTTCCAACGTGACCACGCAGCACATTGAGCAGCGCTCTCTGACTGACGACTGGAGACTTTCAGCCACACTGGGCCTTTCTATGATCGCGCTTCATTGGACTCGGGGTGTTTGTTTGGCGCGCCATGAAGGGCATTATTACCCGCTGAATGACTTAGTCAGGCCTACGTGACGTTGGAACGACCCAGTGCCTCACAATTTTACCGGTTTCTCTGTAGTTTCTCTCAGGCCGGACCTACAGTGTACCTTGCGTCCCAGTAGTAGGAGAATGACAGGTAAGAGTTGCCAGGAGGCACTTTAGGCTCAGGGATTCTTTCAGTGCACTTCGGGGGGCCTCCCCAGAGGGAGAGCCAGGTTGAACGTAATACTGGCAGAAGCGTTGCCCTGGGGCTGCCTAACACGTGTACACGGCCTGCTCCGCAAGCGAGGATCAGTTCATTGCCCTCCCGCATGCGTAGAAAGAGCTGACCCCCAACAGCCTGTTCTGTGCTACGTTGCTCGGAAAACGAGAAGGGGACTCCCAGTGCACACGCTCTCCCTCAGGAGGGAATTCATACGTGACTCTCCTAGGCCTTACGGAAAGCCGTAGAGGAGTTAAAGCACTCTGGCATCGAGTCAGGGCTCAGGGAGATGGCTGCACACAAAACCCTGCTGACAGGAAGCACTCGTGCTTACCTCGAGGCTAGGCCTCGCGTTTACTTCGCACTTTAGCTAGGGCAAGCGTGGGATGAGCTCCTAGCAAGGCCCTGGAGACCCCCTGGATTCATAGGAGAAAACACACTTTCTTCCCGGAGGCATGCCTAAGGGTGACTAGAAGACGGGTAACAACAATGTCTTTTCAGTCAGCCTTGAGACCGCCACTATCTACCTTTCAAGTGGGGGGAATACTGCCTTTTTCCAGGCTTCTCAACTACAAACGGGATCACCCAGCACATACACCTATCTTCTCTGACAATCCAAAGGAGACCCTTGGAACACACTTCGGCCTTCTGCGATGAAACTTCTGGATGCAGTGTGTTCTGCATGTGGTGAATGGCATAATCCTCTAAATGCCCTCAGTAGGCCTAGGTGACTCTGGATGTCCCAAGTGCCTAGCAAGGCTCAGGGTAAATCTCTCTTTCGGGCCGGACCTAAAGGCCAGTTTCCGCATCACTTAGAGAGACGTCGAGCAGGAGCCCCCAAACTGCACTGGAGGCCCCGGTGGTTTCTTTCAGGGCAGCTTAGGTTTCCTCAATGTGGCCGACACGCCTGGAGCAAAAGCCTGCCAAGAACCGCGTTCCTGAGGCCGCTTCGAAGCTGTGGCACGCTAGCCATAGAGAACACAGTAGTCCCCGGCCCTTCCAACTGCATAGTGAGGGATGGTGTTCCCAGAGCTGTGTATCCCTTGATCGTGCTCAGAAGGCTTTGGGTACACCGTGTGCTTCCTTGGAAACAAGGGCCCACGTGAGAGCATTGAGTGCTGTGAGGCATACTAAAGGTAAAGGCGTCCATGGACTAAGACTTCCTGGAGACTGGTGCACCCCCTATCTCTGGCAGTGGGAAACTGTGCACCTTGCCTCGGGACCAGAGGTCACATTTACTTGGCACTTTAGCTACAGTTGGCTCCGGGGGTGAGCTCCCAGGAAGGAATCGCAAGCACGGGGTTTCTTTTGGAAAAACTCACTGCTCCTCAGAGGCATCTGCGGAGTGAAGCGTATCCTTGCTGGTGTGGTTTTCAGGCGGCTTGGAAGCTGCAACGCAGTTGCTTTCCAAAGGGGGGAAGCCGGCCTCCTCCCACATTCTCCAGTTTCCAACGTGACCACGCAGCACATTGAGCAGCGCTCTCTGACTGACGACTGGAGACTTTCAGCCACACTGGGCCTTTCTATGATCGCGCTTCATTGGACTCGGGGTGTTTGTTTGGCGCGCCATGAAGGGCATTATTACCCGCTGAATGACTTAGTCAGGCCTACGTGACGTTGGAACGACCCAGTGCCTCACAAGTTTACCGGTTTCTCTGTAGTTTCTCTCAGGCCGGACCTACAGTGTACCTTGCGTCCCAGTAGTAGGAGAGTGACAGGTAAGAGTTGCCAGGAGGCACTTTAGGCTCAGGGATTCTTTCAGTGCACTTCGGGGGGCCTCCCCAGAGGGAGAGCCAGGTTGAACGTAATACTGGCAGAAGCGTTGCCCTGGGGCTGCCTAACACGTGTACACGGCCTGCTCCGCAAGCGAGGATCAGTTCATTGCCCTCCCGCATGCGTAGAAAGAGCTGACCCCCAACAGCCTGTTCTGTGCTACGTTGCTCGGAAAACGAGAAGGGGACTCCCAGTGCACACGCTCTCCCTCAGGAGGGAATTCATACGTGACTCTCCTAGGCCTTACGGAAAGCCGTAGAGGAGTTAAAGCACTCTGGCATCGAGTCAGGGCTCAGGGAGATGGCTGCACACAAAACCCTGCTGACAGGAAGCACTCGTGCTTACCTCGAGGCTAGGGCTCGCGTTTACTTCGCACTTTAGCTAGGGCAAGCGTGGGATGAGCTCCTAGCAAGGCCCTGGAGACCCCCTGGATTCATAGGAGAAAACGCACTTTCTTCCCGGAGGCATGCCTAAGGGTGACTAGAAGACGGGTAACAACAATGTCTTTTCAGTCAGCCTTGAGGCCGCCACTATCTACCTTTCAAGTGGGGAGAATACTGCCTTTTTACAGGCTTCTCAACTACAAACGGGATCACCCAGCACATACACCTATCTTCTCTGACAATCCAAAGGAGACCCTTGGAACACACTTCGGCCTTCTGCCATGAAACTTCTGGATGCAGTGTGTTCTGCATGTGGTGAATGGCATAATCCTCTAAATGCCCTCAGTAGGCCTAGGTGACTCTGGATGTCCCAAGTGCCTAGCAAGGCTCAGGGTAAATCTCTCTTTCGGGCCGGACCTAAAGGCCAGTTTCCGCATCACTTAGAGAGACGTCGAGCAGGAGCCCCCAAACTGCACTGGAGGCCCCGGTGGTTTCTTTCAGGGCAGCTTAGGTTTCCTCAATGTGGCCGACACGCCTGGAGCAAAAGCCTGCCAAGAACCGCGTTCCTGAGGCCGCTTCGAAGCTGTGGCACGCTAGCCATAGAGAACACATTAGTCCCCGGCCCTTCCAACTGCATAGTGAGGGATGGTGTTCCCAGAGCTGTGTATCCCTTGATCGTGCTCAGAAGGCTTTGGGTACACCGTGTGCTTCCTTGGAAACAAGGGCCCACGTGAGAGCATTGAGTGCTGTGAGGCATACTAAAGGTAAAGGCGTCCATGGACTAAGACTTCCTGGAGACTGGTGCACCCCCTATCTCTGGCAGTGGGAAACTGTGCACCTTGCCTCGGGACCAGAGGTCACATTTACTTGGCACTTTAGCTACAGTTGGCTCCGGGGGTGAGCTCCCAGGAAGGAATCGCAAGCACGGGGTTTCTTTTGGAAAAACTCACTGCTCCTCAGAGGCATCTGCGGAGTGAAGCGTATCCTTGCTGGTGTGGTTTTCAGGCGGCTTGGAAGCTGCAACGCAGTTGCTTTCCGAAGGGGGGAAGCCGGCCTCCTCCCACATTCTCCAGTTTCCAACGTGACCACGCAGCACATTGAGCAGCGCTCTCTGACTGACGACTGGAGACTTTCAGCCACACTGGGCCTTTCTATGATCGCGCTTCATTGGACTCGGGGTGTTTGTTTGGCGCGCCATGAAGGGCATTATTACCCGCTGAATGACTTAGTCAGGCCTACGTGACGTTGGAACGACCCAGTGCCTCACAAGTTTACCGGTTTCTCTGTAGTTTCTCTCAGGCCGGACCTACAGTGTACCTTGCGTCCCAGTAGTAGGAGAGTGACAGGTAAGAGTTGCCAGGAGGCACTTTAGGCTCAGGGATTCTTTCAGTGCACTTCGGGGGGCCTCCCCAGAGGGAGAGCCAGGTTGAACGTAATACTGGCAGAAGCGTTGCCCTGGGGCTGCCTAACACGTGTACACGGCCTGCTCCGCAAGCGAGGATCAGTTCATTGCCCTCCCGCATGCGTAGAAAGAGCTGACCCCCAACAGCCTGTTCTGTGCTACGTTGCTCGGAAAACGAGAAGGGGACTCCCAGTGCACACGCTCTCCCTCAGGAGGGAATTCATACGTGACTCTCCTAGGCCTTACGGAAAGCCGTAGAGGAGTTAAAGCACTCTGGCATCGAGTCAGGGCTCAGGGAGATGGCTGCACACAAAACCCTGCTGACAGGAAGCACTCGTGCTTACCTCGAGGCTAGGGCTCGCGTTTACTTCGCACTTTAGCTAGGGCAAGCGTGGGATGAGCTCCTAGCAGGGCCCTGGAGACCCCCTGGATTCATAGGAGAAAACGCACTTTCTTCCCGGAGGCATGCCTAAGGGTGACTAGAAGACGGGTAACAACAATGTCTTTTCAGTCAGCCTTGAGGCCGCCACTATCTACCTTTCAAGTGGGGGGAATACTGCCTTTTTCCAGGCTTCTCAACTACAAACGGGATCACCCAGCACATACACCTATCTTCTCTGACAATCCAAAGGAGACCCTTGGAACACACTTCGGCCTTCTGCGATGAAACTTCTGGATGCAGTGTGTTCTATATGTGGTGAATGGCATAATCCTCTAAATGCCCTCAGTAGGCCTAGGTGACTCTGGATGTCCCAAGTGCCTAGCAAGGCTCAGGGTAAATCTCTCTTTCGGGCCGGACCTAAAGGCCAGTTTCCGCATCACTTAGAGAGACGTCGAGCAGGAGCCCCCAAACTGCACTGGAGGCCCCGGTGGTTTCTTTCAGGGCAGCTTAGGTTTCCTCAATGTGGCCGACACGCCTGGAGCAAAAGCCTGCCAAGAACCGCGTTCCTGAGGCCGCTTCGAAGCTGTGGCACGCTAGCCATAGAGAACACATTAGTCCCCGCCCTTGCAACTGCATAGTGAGGGACGGTGTTCCCAGAGCTGTGTATCCCTTGATCGTGCTCAGAAGGCTTTGGGTACACCGTGTGCTTCCTTGGAAACAAGGGCCCACGTGAGAGCATTGAGTGCTGTGAGGCATACTAAAGGTAAAGGCGTCCATGGACTAAGACTTCCTGGAGACTGGTGCACCCCCTATCTCTGGCAGTGGGAAACTGTGCACCTTGCCTCGGGAACAGAGGTCACATTTAGTTGGCACTTTAGCTACAGTTGGCTCCGGGGGTGAGCTCCCAGGAAGGAATCGCAAGCACGGGGTTTCTTTTGGAAAAACTCACTGCTCCTCAGAGGCATCTGCGGAGTGAAGCGTATCCTTGCTGGTGTGGTTTTCAGGCGGCTTGGAAGCTGCAACGCAGTTGCTTTCCGAAGGGGGGAAGCCGGGCTCCTCCCACATTCTCCAGTTTCCAACGTGACCACGCAGCACATTGAGCAGCGCTCTCTGACTGATGACTGGAGACTTTCAGCCACACTGGGCCTTTCTATGATCGCGCTTCATTGGACTCGGGGTGTTTGTTTGGCGCGCCATGAAGGGCATTATTACCCGCTGAATGACTTAGTCAGGCCTACGTGACGTTGGAACGACCCAGTGCCTCACAATTTTACCGGTTTCTCTGTAGTTTCTCTCAGGCCGGACCTACAGTGTACCTTGCGTCCCAGTAGTAGGAGAGTGACAGGTAAGAGTTGCCAGGAGGCACTTTAGGCTCAGGGATTCTTTCAGTGCACTTCGGGGGGCCTCCCCAGAGGGAGAGCCAGGTTGAACGTAATACTGGCAGAAGCGTTGCCCTGGGGCTGCCTAACACGTGTACACGGCCTGCTCCGCAAGCGAGGATCAGTTCATTGCCCTCCCGCATGCGTAGAAAGAGCTGACCCCCAACAGCCTGTTCTGTGCTACGTTGCTCGGAAAACGAGAAGGGGACTCCCAGTGCACACGCTCTCCCTCAGGAGGGAATTCATACGTGACTCTCCTAGGCCTTACGGAAAGCCGTAGAGGAGTTAAAGCACTCTGGCATCGAGTCAGGGCTCAGGGAGATGGCTGCACACAAAACCCTGCTGACAGGAAGCACTCGTGCTTACCTCGAGGCTAGGGCTCGCGTTTACTTCGCACTTTAGCTAGGGCAAGCGTGGGATGAGCTCCTAGCAGGGCCCTGGAGACCCCCTGGATTCATAGGAGAAAACGCACTTTCTTCCCGGAGGCATGCCTAAGGGTGACTAGAAGACGGGTAACAACAATGTCTTTTCAGTCAGCCTTGAGGCCGCCACTATCTACCTTTCAAGTGGGGGGAATACTGCCTTTTTCCAGGCTTCTCAACTACAAACGGGATCACCCAGCACATACACCTATCTTCTCTGACAATCCAAAGGAGACCCTTGGAACACACTTCGGCCTTCTGCGATGAAACTTCTGGATGCAGTGTGTTCTATATGTGGTGAATGGCATAATCCTCTAAATGCCCTCAGTAGGCCTAGGTGACTCTGGATGTCCCAAGTGCCTAGCAAGGCTCAGGGTAAATCTCTCTTTCGGGCCGGACCTAAAGGCCAGTTTCCGCATCACTTAGAGAGACGTCGAGCAGGAGCCCCCAAACTGCACTGGAGGCCCCGGTGGTTTCTTTCAGGGCAGCTTAGGTTTCCTCAATGTGGCCGACACTCCTGGAGCAAAAGCCTGCCAAGAACCGCGTTCCTGAGGCCGCTTCGAAGCTGTGGCACGCTAGCCATAGAGAACACATTAGTCCCCGGCCCTTCCAACTGCATAGTGAGGGATGGTGTTCCCAGAGCTGTGTATCCCTTGATCGTGCTCAGAAGGCTTTGGGTACACCGTGTGCTTCCTTGGAAACAAGGGCCCACGTGAGAGCATTGAGTGCTGTGAGGCATACTAAAGGTAAAGGCGTCCATGGACTAAGACTTCCTGGAGACTGGTGCACCCCCTATCTCTGGCAGTGGGAAACTGTGCACCTTGCCTCGGGAACAGAGGTCACATTTAGTTGGCACTTTAGCTACAGTTGGCTCCGGGGGTGAGCTCCCAGGAAGGAATCGCAAGCACGGGGTTTCTTTTGGAAAAACTCACTGCTCCTCAGAGGCATCTGCGGAGTGAAGCGTATCCTTGCTGGTGTGGTTTTCAGGCGGCTTGGAAGCTGCAACGCAGTTGCTTTCCGAAGGGGGGAAGCCGGGCTCCTCCCACATTCTCCAGTTTCCAACGTGACCACGCAGCACATTGAGCAGCGCTCTCTGACTGACGACTGGAGACTTTCAGCCACACTGGGCCTTTCTATGATCGCGCTTCATTGGACTCGGGGTGTTTGTTTGGCGCGCCATGAAGGGCATTATTACCCGCTGAATGACTTAGTCAGGCCTACGTGACGTTGGAACGACCCAGTGCCTCACAATTTTACCGGTTTCTCTGTAGTTTCTCTCAGGCCGGACCTACAGTGTACCTTGCGTCCCAGTAGTAGGAGAGTGAAAGGTAAGAGTTGCCAGGAGGCACTTTAGGCTCAGGGATTCTTTCAGTGCACTTCGGGGGGCCTCCCCAGAGGGAGAGCCAGGTTGAACGTAATACTGGCAGAAGCGTTGCCCTGGGGCTGCCTAACACGTGTACACGGCCTGCTCCGCAAGCGAGGATCAGTTCATTGCCCTCCCGCATGCGTAGAAAGAGCTGACCCCCAACAGCCTGTTCTGTGCTACGTTGCTCGGAAAACGAGAAGGGGACTCCCAGTGCACACGCTCTCCCTCAGGAGGGAATTCATACGTGACTCTCCTAGGCCTTACGGAAAGCCGTAGAGGAGTTAAAGCACTCTGGCATCGAGTCAGGGCTCAGGGAGATGGCTGCACACAAAACCCTGCTGACAGGAAGCACTCGTGCTTACCTCGAGGCTAGGGCTCACGTTTACTTCGCACTTTAGCTAGGGCAAGCGTGGGATGAGCTCCTAGCAAGGCCCTGGAGACCCCCTGGATTCATAGGAGAAAACGCACTTTCTTCCCGGAGGCATGCCTAAGGGTGACTAGAAGACGGGTAACAACAATGTCTTTTCAGTCAGCCTTGAGGCCGCCACTATCTACCTTTCAAGTGGGGGGAATACTGCCTTTTTCCAGGCTTCTCAACTACAAACGGGATCACCCAGCACATACACCTATCTTCTCTGACAATCCAAAGGAGACCCTTGGAACACACTTCGGCCTTCTGCGATGAAACTTCTGGATGCAGTGTGTTCTGCATGTGGTGAATGGCATAATCCTCTAAATGCCCTCAGTAGGCCTAGGTGACTCTGGATGTCCCAAGTGCCTAGCAAGGCTCAGGGTAAATCTCTCTTTCGGGCCGGACCTAAAGGCCAGTTTCCGCATCACTTAGAGAGACGTCGAGCAGGAGCCCCCAAACTGCACTGGAGGCCCCGGTGGTTTCTTTCAGGGCAGCTTAGGTTTCCTCAATGTGGCCGACACGCCTGGAGCAAAAGCCTGCCAAGAACCGCGTTCCTGAGGCCGCTTCGAAGCTGTGGCACGCTAGCCATAGAGAACACATTAGTCCCCGGCCCTTCAAACTGCATAGTGAGGGATGGTGTTCCCAGAGCTGTGTATCCCTTGATCGTGCTCAGAAGGCTTTGGGTACACCGTGTGCTTCCTTGGAAACAAGGGCCCACGTGAGAGACTTGAGTGCTGTGAGGCATACTAAAGGTAAAGGCGTCCATGGACTAAGACTTCCTGGAGACTGGTGCACCCCCTATCTCTGGCAGTGGGAAACTGTGCACCTTGCCTCGGGAACAGAGGTCACATTTACTTGGCACTTTAGCTACAGTTGGCTCCGGGGGTGAGCTCCCAGGAAGGAATCGCAAGCACGGGGTTTCTTTTGGAAAAACTCACTGCTCCTCAGAGGCATCTGCGGAGTGAAGCGTATCCTTGCTGGTGTGGTTTTCAGGCGGCTTGGAAGCTGCAACGCAGTTGCTTTCCGAAGGGGGGAAGCCGGGCTCCTCCCACATTCTCCAGTTTCCAACGTGACCACGCAGCACATTGAGCAGCGCTCTCTGACTGACGACTGGAGACTTTCAGCCACACTGGGCCTTTCTATGATCGCGCTTCATTGGACTCGGGGTGTTTGTTTGGCGCGCCATGAAGGGCATTATTACCCGCTGAATGACTTAGTCAGGCCTACGTGACGTTGGAACGACCCAGTGCCTCACAATTTTACCGGTTTCTCTGTAGTTTCTCTCAGGCCGGACCTACAGTGTACCTTGCGTCCCAGTAGTAGGAGAGTGACAGGTAAGAGTTGCCAGGAGGCACTTTAGGCTCAGGGATTCTTTCAGTGCACTTCGGGGGGCCTCCCCAGAGGGAGAGCCAGGTTGAACGTAATACTGGCAGAAGCGTTGCCCTGGGGCTGCCTAACACGTGTACACGGCCTGCTCCGCAAGCGAGGATCAGTTCATTGCCCTCCCGCATGCGTAGAAAGAGCTGACCCCCAACAGCCTGTTCTGTGCTACGTTGCTCGGAAAACGAGAAGGGGACTCCCAGTGCACACGCTCTCCCTCAGGAGGGAATTCATACGTGACTCTCCTAGGCCTTACGGAAAGCCGTAGAGGAGTTAAAGCACTCTGGCATCGAGTCAGGGCTCAGGGAGATGGCTGCACACAAAACCCTGCTGACAGGAAGCACTCGTGCTTACCTCGAGGCTAGGGCTCGCGTTTACTTCGCACTTTAGCTAGGGCAAGCGTGGGATGAGCTCCTAGCAAGGCCCTGGAGACCCCCTGGATTCATAGGAGAAAACGCACTTTCTTCCCGGAGGCATGCCTAAGGGTGACTAGAAGACGGGTAACAACAATGTCTTTTCAGTCAGCCTTGAGGCCGCCACTATCTACCTTTCAAGTGGGGGGAATACTGCCTTTTTCCAGGCTTCTCAACTACAAACGGGATCACCCAGCACATACACCTATCTTCTCTGACAATCCAAAGGAGACCCTTGGAACACACTTCGGCCTTCTGCGATGAAACTTCTGGATGCAGTGTGTTCTATATGTGGTGAATGGCATAATCCTCTAAATGCCCTCAGTAGGCCTAGGTGACTCTGGATGTCCCAAGTGCCTAGCAAGGCTCAGGGTAAATCTCTCTTTCGGGCCGGACCTAAAGGCCAGTTTCCGCATCACTTAGAGAGACGTCGAGCAGGAGCCCCCAAACTGCACTGGAGGCCCCGGTGGTTTCTTTCAGGGCAGCTTAGGTTTCCTCAATGTGGCCGACACGCCTGGAGCAAAAGCCTGCCAAGAACCGCGTTCCTGAGGCCGCTTCGAAGCTGTGGCACGCTAGCCATAGAGAACACATTAGTCCCCGGCCCTTCCAACTGCATAGTGAGGGATGGTGTTCCCAGAGCTGTGTATCCCTTGATCGTGCTCAGAAGGCTTTGGGTACACCGTGTGCTTCCTTGGAAACAAGGGCCCACGTGAGAGCATTGAGTGCTGTGAGGCATACTAAAGGTAAAGGCGTCCATGGACTAAGACTTCCTGGAGACTGGTGCACCCCCTATCTCTGGCAGTGGGAAACTGTGCACATTGCCTCGGGACCAGAGGTCACATTTAGTTGGCACTTTAGCTACAGTTGGCTCCGGGGGTGAGCTCCCAGGAAGGAATCGCAAGCACGGGGTTTCTTTTGGAAAAACTCACTGCTCCTCAGAAGCATCTGCGGAGTGAAGCGTATCCTTGCTGGTGTGGTTTTCAGGCGGCTTGGAAGCTGCAACGCAGTTGCTTTCCGAAGGGGGGAAGCCGGGCTCCTCCCACATTCTCCAGTTTCCAACGTGACCACGCCGCCCATTGAGCAGCGCTCTCTGACTGACGACTGGAGACTTTCAGCCACACTGGGCCTTTCTATGATCGCGCTTCATTGGACTCGGGGTGTTTGTTTGGCGCGCCATGAAGGGCATTATTACCCGCTGAATGACTTAGTCAGGCCTACGTGACGTTGGAACGACCCAGTGCCTCACAATTTTACCGGTTTCTCTGTAGTTTCTCTCAGGCCGGACCTACAGTGTACCTTGCGTCCCAGTAGTAGGAGAATGACAGGTAAGAGTTGCCAGGAGGCACTTTAGGCTCAGGGATTCTTTCAGTGCACTTCGGGGGGCCTCCCCAGAGGGAGAGCCAGGTTGAACGTAATACTGGCAGAAGCGTTGCCCTGGGGCTGCCTAACACGTGTACACGGCCTGCTCCGCAAGCGAGGATCAGTTCATTGCCCTCCCGCATGCGTAGAAAGAGCTGACCCCCAACAGCCTGTTCTGTGCTACGTTGCTCGGAAAACGAGAAGGGGACTCCCAGTGCACACGCTCTCCCTCAGGAGGGAATTCATACGTGACTCTCCTAGGCCTTACGGAAAGCCGTAGAGGAGTTAAAGCACTCTGGCATCGAGTCAGGGCTCAGGGAGATGGCTGCACACAAAACCCTGCTGACAGGAAGCACTCGTGCTTACCTCGAGGCTAGGGCTCGCGTTTACTTCGCACTTTAGCTAGGGCAAGCGTGGGATGAGCTCCTAGCAAGGCCCTGGAGACCCCCTGGATTCATAGGAGAAAACGCACTTTCTTCCCGGAGGCATGCCTAAGGGTGACTAGAAGACGGGTAACAACAATGTCTTTTCAGTCAGCCTTGAGGCCGCCACTATCTACCTTTCAAGTGGGGGGAATACTGCCTTTTTCCAGGCTTCTCAACTACAAACGGGATCACCCAGCACATACACCTATCTTCTCTGACAATCCAAAGGAGACCCTTGGAACACACTTCGGCCTTCTGCGATGAAACTTCTGGATGCAGTGTGTTCTATATGTGGTGAATGGCATAATCCTCTAAATGCCCTCAGTAGGCCTAGGTGACTCTGGATGTCCCAAGTGCCTAGCAAGGCTCAGGGTAAATCTCTCTTTCGGGCCGGACCTAAAGGCCAGTTTCCGCATCACTTAGAGAGACGTCGAGCAGGAGCCCCCAAACTGCACTGGAGGCCCCGGTGGTTTCTTTCAGGGCAGCTTAGGTTTCCTCAATGTGGCCGACACGCCTGGAGCAAAAGCCTGCCAAGAACCGCGTTCCTGAGGCCGCTTCGAAGCTGTGGCACACTAGCCATAGAGAACACATTAGTCCCCGGCCCTTCCAACTGCATAGTGAGGGATGGTGTTCCCAGAGCTGTGTATCCCTTGATCGTGCTCAGAAGGCTTTGGGTACACCGTGTGCTTCCTTGGAAACAAGGGCCCACGTGAGAGCATTGAGTGCTGTGAGGCATACTAAAGGTAAAGGCGTCCATGGACTAAGACTTCCTGGAGACTGGTGCACCCCCTATCTCTGGCAGTGGGAAACTGTGCACCTTGCCTCGGGAACAGAGGTCACATTTACTTGGCACTTTAGCTACAGTTGGCTCCGGGGGTGAGCTCCCAGGAAGGAATCGCAAGCACGGGGTTTCTTTTGGAAAAACTCACTGCTCCTCAGAGGCATCTGCGGAGTGAAGCGTATCCTTGCTGGTGTGGTTTTCAGGCGGCTTGGAAGCTGCAACGCAGTTGCTTTCCGAAGGGGGGAAGCCGGGCTCCTCCCACATTCTCCAGTTTCCAACGTGACCACGCAGCACATTGAGCAGCGCTCTCTGACTGACGACTGGAGACTTTCAGCCACACTGGGCCTTTCTATGATCGCGCTTCATTGGACTCGGGGTGTTTGTTTGGCGCGCCATGAAGGGCATTATTACCCGCTGAATGACTTAGTCAGGCCTACGTGACGTTGGAACGACCCAGTGCCTCACAATTTTACCGGTTTCTCTGTAGTTTCTCTCAGGCCGGACCTACAGTGTACCTTGCATCCCAGTAGTAGGAGAGTGACAGGTAAGAGTTGCCAGGAGGCACTTTAGGCTCAGGGATTCTTTCAGTGCACTTCGGGGGGCCTCCCCAGAGGGAGAGCCAGGTTGAACGTAATACTGGCAGAAGCGTTGCCCTGGGGCTGCCTAACACGTGTACACGGCCTGCTCCGCAAGCGAGGATCAGTTCATTGCCCTCCCGCATGCGTAGAAAGAGCTGACCCCCAACAGCCTGTTCTGTGCTACGTTGCTCGGAAAAC
The DNA here is from genome assembly GCF_964341445.2 of Mesoplodon mirus. NCBI lineage: Eukaryota > Metazoa > Chordata > Mammalia > Artiodactyla > Ziphiidae > Mesoplodon > Mesoplodon mirus. Next base: position 93,150,650 of record NC_138976.1, on the reverse strand, counting down.
GAGAAGGGGACTCCCAGTGCACACGCTCTCCCTCAGGAGGGAATTCATACGTGACTCTCCTAGGCCTTACGGAAAGCCGTAGAGGAGTTAAAGCACTCTGGCATCGAGTCAGGGCTCAGGGAGATGGCTGCACACAAAACCCTGCTGACAGGAAGCACTCGTGCTTACCTCGAGGCTAGGGCTCGCGTTTACTTCGCACTTTAGCTAGGGCAAGCGTGGGATGAGCTCCTAGCAAGGCCCTGGAGACCCCCTGGATTCATAGGAGAAAACGCACTTTCTTCCCGGAGGCATGCCTAAGGGTGACTAGAAGACGGGTAACAACAATATCTTTTCAGTCAGCCTTGAGGCCGCCACTATCTACCTTTCAAGTGGGGGGAATACTGCCTTTTTCCAGGCTTCTCAACTACAAACGGGATCACCCAGCACATACACCTATCTTCTCTGACAATCCAAAGGAGACCCTTGGAACACACTTCGGCCTTCTGCCATGAAACTTCTGGATGCAGTGTGTTCTGCATGTGGTGAATGGCATAATCCTCTAAATGCCCTCAGTAGGCCTAGGTGACTCTGGATGTCCCAAGTGCCTAGCAAGGCTCAGGGTAAATCTCTCTTTCGGGCCGGACCTAAAGGCCAGTTTCCGCATCACTTAGAGAGACGTCGAGCAGGAGCCCCCAAACTGCACTGGAGGCCCCGGTGGTTTCTTTCAGGGCAGCTTAGGTTTCCTCAATGTGGCCGACACGCCTGGAGCAAAAGCCTGCCAAGAACCGCGTTCCTGAGGCCGCTTCGAAGCTGTGGCACGCTAGCCATAGAGAACACATTAGTCCCCGGCCCTTCCAACTGCATAGTGAGGGATGGTGTTCCCAGAGCTGTGTATCCCTTGATCGTGCTCAGAAGGCTTTGGGTACACCGTGTGCTTCCTTGGAAACAAGGGCCCACGTGAGAGCATTGAGTGCTGTGAGGCATACTAAAGGTAAAGGCGTCCATGGACTAAGACTTCCTGGAGACTGGTGCACCCCCTATCTCTGGCAGTGGGAAACTGTGCACATTGCCTCGGGACCAGAGGTCACATTTAGTTGGCACTTTAGCTACAGTTGGCTCCGGGGGTGAGCTCCCAGGAAGGAATCGCAAGCACGGGGTTTCTTTTGGAAAAACTCACTGCTCCTCAGAGGCATCTGCGGAGTGAAGCGTATCCTTGCTGGTGTGGTTTTCAGGCGGCTTGGAAGCTGCAACGCAGTTGCTTTCCGAAGGGGGGAAGCCGGCCTCCTCCCACATTCTCCAGTTTCCAACGTGACCACGCAGCACATTGAGCAGCGCTCTCTGACTGATGACTGGAGACTTTCAGCCACACTGGGCCTTTCTATGATCGCGCTTCATTGGACTCGGGGTGTTTGTTTGGCGCGCCATGAAGGGCATTATTACCCGCTGAATGACTTAGTCAGGCCTACGTGACGTTGGAACGACCCAGTGCCTCACAAGTTTACCGGTTTCTCTGTAGTTTCTCTCAGGCCGGACCTACAGTGTACCTTGCGTCCCAGTAGTAGGAGAGTGACAGGTAAGAGTTGCCAGGAGGCACTTTAGGCTCAGGGATTCTTTCAGTGCACTTCGGGGGGCCTCCCCAGAGGGAGAGCCAGGTTGAACGTAATACTGGCAGAAGCGTTGCCCTGGGGCTGCCTAACACGTGTACACGGCCTGCTCCGCAAGCGAGGATCAGTTCATTGCCCTCCCGCATGCGTAGAAAGAGCTGACCCCCAACAGCCTGTTCTGTGCTACGTTGCTCGGAAAACGAGAAGGGGACTCCCAGTGCACACGCTCTCCCTCAGGAGGGAATTCATACGTGACTCTCCTAGGCCTTATGGAAAGCCGTAGAGGAGTTAAAGCACTCTGGCATCGAGTCAGGGCTCAGGGAGATGGCTGCACACAAAACCCTGCTGACAGGAAGCACTCGTGCTTACCTCGAGGCTAGGGCTCGCGTTTACTTCGCACTTTAGCTAGGGCAAGCGTGGGATGAGCTCCTAGCAAGGCCCTGGAGACCCCCTGGATTCATAGGAGAAAACGCACTTTCTTCCCGGAGGCATGCCTAAGGGTGACTAGAAGACGGGTAACAACAATGTCTTTTCAGTCAGCCTTGAGGCCGCCACTATCTACCTTTCAAGTGGGGGGAATACTGCCTTTTTACAGGCTTCTCAACTACAAACGGGATCACCCAGCACATACACCTATCTTCTCTGACAATCCAAAGGAGACCCTTGGAACACACTTCGGCCTTCTGCGATGAAACTTCTGGATGCAGTGTGTTCTATATGTGGTGAATGGCATAATCCTCTAAATGCCCTCAGTAGGCCTAGGTGACTCTGGATGTCCCAAGTGCCTAGCAAGGCTCAGGGTAAATCTCTCTTTCGGGCCGGACCTAAAGGCCAGTTTCCGCATCACTTAGAGAGACGTCGAGCAGGAGCCCCCAAACTGCACTGGAGGCCCCGGTGGTTTCTTTCAGGGCAGCTTAGGTTTCCTCAATGTGGCCGACACGCCTGGAGCAAAAGCCTGCCAAGAACCGCGTTCCTGAGGCCGCTTCGAAGCTGTGGCACACTAGCCATAGAGAACACATTAGTCCCCGGCCCTTCCAACTGCATAGTGAGGGATGGTGTTCCCAGAGCTGTGTATCCCTTGATCGTGCTCAGAAGGCTTTGGGTACACCGTGTGCTTCCTTGGAAACAAGGGCCCACGTGAGAGCATTGAGTGCTGTGAGGCATACTAAAGGTAAAGGCGTCCATGGACTAAGACTTCCTGGAGACTGGTGCACCCCCTATCTCTGGCAGTGGGAAACTGTGCACCTTGCCTCGGGACCAGAGGTCACATTTACTTGGCACTTTAGCTACAGTTGGCTCCGGGGGTGAGCTCCCAGGAAGGAATCGCAAGCACGGGGTTTCTTTTGGAAAAACTCACTGCTCCTCAGAGGCATCTGCGGAGTGAAGCGTATCCTTGCTGGTGTGGTTTTCAGGCGGCTTGGAAGCTGCAACGCAGTTGCTTTCCGAAGGGGGGAAGCCGGGCTCCTCCCACATTCTCCAGTTTCCAACGTGACCACGCAGCACATTGAGCAGCGCTCTCTGACTGACGACTGGAGACTTTCAGCCACACTGGGCCTTTCTATGATCGCGCTTCATTGGACTCGGGGTGTTTGTTTGGCGCGCCATGAAGGGCATTATTACCCGCTGAATGACTTAGTCAGGCCTACGTGACGTTGGAACGACCCAGTGCCTCACAATTTTACCGGTTTCTCTGTAGTTTCTCTCAGGCCGGACCTACAGTGTACCTTGCATCCCAGTAGTAGGAGAGTGACAGGTAAGAGTTGCCAGGAGGCACTTTAGGCTCAGGGATTCTTTCAGTGCACTTCGGGGGGCCTCCCCAGAGGGAGAGCCAGGTTGAACGTAATACTGGCAGAAGCGTTGCCCTGGGGCTGCCTAACACGTGTACACGGCCTGCTCCGCAAGCGAGGATCAGTTCATTGCCCTCCCGCATGCGTAGAAAGAGCTGACCCCCAACAGCCTGTTCTGTGCTACGTTGCTCGGAAAACGAGAAGGGGACTCCCAGTGCACACGCTCTCCCTCAGGAGGGAATTCATACGTGACTCTCCTAGGCCTTACGGAAAGCCGTAGAGGAGTTAAAGCACTCTGGCATCGAGTCAGGGCTCAGGGAGATGGCTGCACACAAAACCCTGCTGACAGGAAGCACTCGTGCTTACCTCGAGGCTAGGGCTCGCGTTTACTTCGCACTTTAGCTAGGGCAAGCGTGGGATGAGCTCCTAGCAAGGCCCTGGAGACCCCCTGGATTCATAGGAGAAAACGCACTTTCTTCCCGGAGGCATGCCTAAGGGTGACTAGAAGACGGGTAACAACAATGTCTTTTCAGTCAGCCTTGAGGCCGCCACTATCTACCTTTCAAGTGGGGGGAATACTGCCTTTTTCCAGGCTTCTCAACTACAAACGGGATCACCCAGCACATACACCTATCTTCTCTGACAATCCAAAGGAGACCCTTGGAACACACTTCGGCCTTCTGCCATGAAACTTCTGGATGCAGTGTGTTCTGAATGTGGTGAATGGCATAATCCTCTAAATGCCCTCAGTAGGCCTAGGTGACTCTGGATGTCCCAAGTGCCTAGCAAGGCTCAGGGTAAATCTCTCTTTCGGGCCGGACCTAAAGGCCAGTTTCCGCATCACTTAGAGAGACGTCGAGCAGGAGCCCCCAAACTGCACTGGAGGCCCCGGTGGTTTCTTTCAGGGCAGCTTAGGTTTCCTCAATGTGGCCGACACGCCTGGAGCAAAAGCCTGCCAAGAACCGCGTTCCTGAGGCCGCTTCGAAGCTGTGGCACGCTAGCCATAGAGAACACATTAGTCCCCGGCCCTTCCAACTGCATAGTGAGGGATGGTGTTCCCAGAGCTGTGTATCCCTTGATCGTGCTCAGAAGGCTTTGGGTACACCGTGTGCTTCCTTGGAAACAAGGGCCCACGTGAGAGCATTGAGTGCTGTGAGGCATACTAAAGGTAAAGGCGTCCATGGACTAAGACTTCCTGGAGACTGGTGCACCCCCTATCTCTGGCAGTGGGAAACTGTGCACCTTGCCTCGGGACCAGAGGTCACATTTAGTTGGCACTTTAGCTACAGTTGGCTCCGGGGGTGAGCTCCCAGGAAGGAATCGCAAGCACGGGGTTTCTTTTGGAAAAACTCACTGCTCCTCAGAGGCATCTGCGGAGTGAAGCGTATCCTTGCTGGTGTGGTTTTCAGGCGGCTTGGAAGCTGCAACGCAGTTGCTTTCCGAAGGGGGGAAGCCGGCCTCCTCCCACATTCTCCAGTTTCCAACGTGACCACGCAGCACATTGAGCAGCGCTCTCTGACTGACGACTGGAGACTTTCAGCCACACTGGGCCTTTCTATGATCGCGCTTCATTGGACTCGGGGTGTTTGTTTGGCGCGCCATGAAGGGCATTATTACCCGCTGAATGACTTAGTCAGGCCTACGTGACGTTGGAACGACCCAGTGCCTCACAAGTTTACCGGTTTCTCTGTAGTTTCTCTCAGGCCGGACCTACAGTGTACCTTGCGTCCCAGTAGTAGGAGAGTGACAGGTAAGAGTTGCCAGGAGGCACTTTAGGCTCAGGGATTCTTTCAGTGCACTTCGGGGGGCCTCCCCAGAGGGAGAGCCAGGTTGAACGTAATACTGGCAGAAGCGTTGCCCTGGGGCTGCCTAACACGTGTACACGGCCTGCTCCGCAAGCGAGGATCAGTTCATTGCCCTCCCGCATGCGTAGAAAGAGCTGACCCCCAACAGCCTGTTCTGTGCTACGTTGCTCGGAAAACGAGAAGGGGACTCCCAGTGCACACGCTCTCCCTCAGGAGGGAATTCATACGTGACTCTCCTAGGCCTTACGGAAAGCCGTAGAGGAGTTAAAGCACTCTGGCATCGAGTCAGGGCTCAGGGAGATGGCTGCACACAAAACCCTGCTGACAGGAAGCACTCGTGCTTACCTCGAGGCTAGGGCTCGCGTTTACTTCGCACTTTAGCTAGGGCAAGCGTGGGATGAGCTCCTAGCAAGGCCCTGGAGACCCCCTGGATTCATAGGAGAAAACGCACTTTCTTCCCGGAGGCATGCCTAAGGGTGACTAGAAGACGGGTAACAACAATGTCTTTTCAGTCAGCCTTGAGGCCGCCACTATCTACCTTTCAAGTGGGGGGAATACTGCCTTTTTCCAGGCTTCTCAACTACAAACGGGATCACCCAGCACATACACCTATCTTCTCTGACAATCCAAAGGAGACCCTTGGAACACACTTCGGCCTTCTGCCATGAAACTTCTGGATGCAGTGTGTTCTGCATGTGGTGAATGGCATAATCCTCTAAATGCCCTCAGTAGGCCTAGGTGACTCTGGATGTCCCAAGTGCCTAGCAAGGCTCAGGGTAAATCTCTCTTTCGGGCCGGACCTAAAGGCCAGTTTCCGCATCACTTAGAGAGACGTCGAGCAGGAGCCCCCAAACTGCACTGGAGGCCCCGGTGGTTTCTTTCAGGGCAGCTTAGGTTTCCTCAATGTGGCCGACACGCCTGGAGCAAAAGCCTGCCAAGAACCGCGTTCCTGAGGCCGCTTCGAAGCTGTGGCACGCTAGCCATAGAGAACACATTAGTCCCCGGCCCTTCCAACTGCATAGTGAGGGATGGTGTTCCCAGAGCTGTGTATCCCTTGATCGTGCTCAGAAGGCTTTGGGTACACCGTGTGCTTCCTTGGAAACAAGGGCCCACGTGAGAGCATTGAGTGCTGTGAGGCATACTAAAGGTAAAGGCGTCCATGGACTAAGACTTCCTGGAGACTGGTGCACCCCCTATCTCTGGCAGTGGGAAACTGTGCACCTTGCCTCGGGACCAGAGGTCACATTTAGTTGGCACTTTAGCTACAGTTGGCTCCGGGGGTGAGCTCCCAGGAAGGAATCGCAAGCACGGGGTTTCTTTTGGAAAAACTCACTGCTCCTCAGAGGCATCTGCGGAGTGAAGCGTATCCTTGCTGGTGTGGTTTTCAGGCGGCTTGGAAGCTGCAACGCAGTTGCTTTCTGAAGGGGGGAAGCCGGGCTCCTCCCACATTCTCCAGTTTCCAACGTGACCACGCAGCACATTGAGCAGCGCTCTCTGACTGACGACTGGAGACTTTCAGCCACACTGGGCCTTTCTATGATCGCGCTTCATTGGACTCGGGGTGTTTGTTTGGCGCGCCATGAAGGGCATTATTACCCGCTGAATGACTTAGTCAGGCCTACGTGACGTTGGAACGACCCAGTGCCTCACAAGTTTACCGGTTTCTCTGTAGTTTCTCTCAGGCCGGACCTACAGTGTACCTTGCGTCCCAGTAGTAGGAGAGTGACAGGTAAGAGTTGCCAGGAGGCACTTTAGGCTCAGGGATTCTTTCAGTGCACTTCGGGGGGCCTCCCCAGAGGGAGAGCCAGGTTGAACGTAATACTGGCAGAAGCGTTGCCCTGGGGCTGCCTAACACGTGTACACGGCCTGCTCCGCAAGCGAGGATCAGTTCATTGCCCTCCCGCATGCGTAGAAAGAGCTGACCCCCAACAGCCTGTTCTGTGCTACGTTGCTCGGAAAACGAGAAGGGGACTCCCAGTGCACACGCTCTCCCTCAGGAGGGAATTCATACGTGACTCTCCTAGGCCTTACGGAAAGCCGTAGAGGAGTTAAAGCACTCTGGCATCGAGTCAGGGCTCAGGGAGATGGCTGCACACAAAACCCTGCTGACAGGAAGCACTCGTGCTTACCTCGAGGCTAGGGCTCGCGTTTACTTCGCACTTTAGCTAGGGCAAGCGTGGGATGAGCTCCTAGCAAGGCCCTGGAGACCCCCTGGATTCATAGGAGAAAACGCACTTTCTTCCCGGAGGCATGCCTAAGGGTGACTAGAAGACGGGTAACAACAATGTCTTTTCAGTCAGCCTTGAGGCCGCCACTATCTACCTTTCAAGTGGGGGGAATACTGCCTTTTTCCAGGCTTCTCAACTACAAACGGGATCACCCAGCACATACACCTATCTTCTCTGACAATCCAAAGGAGACCCTTGGAACACACTTCGGCCTTCTGCCATGAAACTTCTGGATGCAGTGTGTTCTATATGTGGTGAATGGCATAATCCTCTAAATGCCCTCAGTAGGCCTAGGTGACTCTGGATGTCCCAAGTGCCTAGCAAGGCTCAGGGTAAATCTCTCTTTCGGGCCGGACCTAAAGGCCAGTTTCCGCATCACTTAGAGAGACGTCGAGCAGGAGCCCCCAAACTGCACTGGAGGCCCCGGTGGTTTCTTTCAGGGCAGCTTAGGTTTCCTCAATGTGGCCGACACGCCTGGAGCAAAAGCCTGCCAAGAACCGCGTTCCTGAGGCCGCTTCGAAGCTGTGGCACGCTAGCCATAGAGAACACATTAGTCCCCGGCCCTTCCAACTGCATAGTGAGGGATGGTGTTCCCAGAGCTGTGTATCCCTTGATCGTGCTCAGAAGGCTTTGGGTACACCGTGTGCTTCCTTGGAAACAAGGGCCCACGTGAGAGCATTGAGTGCTGTGAGGCATACTAAAGGTACAGGCGTCCATGGACTAAGACTTCCTGGAGACTGGTGCACCCCCTATCTCTGGCAGTGGGAAACTGTGCACCTTGCCTCGGGAACAGAGGTCACATTTACTTGGCACTTTAGCTACAGTTGGCTCCGGGGGTGAGCTCCCAGGAAGGAATCGCAAGCACGGGGTTTCTTTTGGAAAAACTCACTGCTCCTCAGAGGCATCTGCGGAGTGAAGCGTATCCTTGCTGGTGTGGTTTTCAGGCGGCTTGGAAGCTGCAACGCAGTTGCTTTCCAAAGGGGGGAAGCCGGGCTCCTCCCACATTCTCCAGTTTCCAACGTGACCACGCAGCACATTGAGCAGCGCTCTCTGACTGACGACTGGAGACTTTCAGCCACACTGGGCCTTTCTATGATCGCGCTTCATTGGACTCGGGGTGTTTGTTTGGCGCGCCATGAAGGGCATTATTACCCGCTGAATGACTTAGTCAGGCCTACGTGACGTTGGAACGACCCAGTGCCTCACAATTTTACCGGTTTCTCTGTAGTTTCTCTCAGGCCGGACCTACAGTGTACCTTGCGTCCCAGTAGTAGGAGAGTGACAGGTAAGAGTTGCCAGGAGGCACTTTAGGCTCAGGGATTCTTTCAGTGCACTTCGGGGGGCCTCCCCAGAGGGAGAGCCAGGTTGAACGTAATACTGGCAGAAGCGTTGCCCTGGGGCTGCCTAACACGTGTACACGGCCTGCTCCGCAAGCGAGGATCAGTTCATTGCCCTCCCGCATGCGTAGAAAGAGCTGACCCCCAACAGCCTGTTCTGTGCTACGTTGCTCGGAAAACGAGAAGGGGACTCCCAGTGCACACGCTCTCCCTCAGGAGGGAATTCATACGTGACTCTCCTAGGCCTTACGGAAAGCCGTAGAGGAGTTAAAGCACTCTGGCATCGAGTCAGGGCTCAGGGAGATGGCTGCACACAAAACCCTGCTGACAGGAAGCACTCGTGCTTACCTCGAGGCTAGGGCTCGCGTTTACTTCGCACTTTAGCTAGGGCAAGCGTGGGATGAGCTCCTAGCAAGGCCCTGGAGACCCCCTGGATTCATAGGAGAAAACGCACTTTCTTCCCGGAGGCATGCCTAAGGGTGACTAGAAGACGGGTAACAACAATGTCTTTTCAGTCAGCCTTGAGGCCGCCACTATCTACCTTTCAAGTGGGGGGAATACTGCCTTTTTCCAGGCTTCTCAACTACAAACGGGATCACCCAGCACATACACCTATCTTCTCTGACAATCCAAAGGAGACCCTTGGAACACACTTCGGCCTTCTGCGATGAAACTTCTGGATGCAGTGTGTTCTATATGTGGTGAATGGCATAATCCTCTAAATGCCCTCAGTAGGCCTAGGTGACTCTGGATGTCCCAAGTGCCTAGCAAGGCTCAGGGTAAATCTCTCTTTCGGGCCGGACCTAAAGGCCAGTTTCCGCATCACTTAGAGAGACGTCGAGCAGGAGCCCCCAAACTGCACTGGAGGCCCCGGTGGTTTCTTTCAGGGCAGCTTAGGTTTCCTCAATGTGGCCGACACGCCTGGAGCAAAAGCCTGCCAAGAACCGCGTTCCTGAGGCCGCTTCGAAGCTGTGGCACGCTAGCCATAGAGAACACATTAGTCCCCGGCCCTTCCAACTGCATAGTGAGGGACGGTGTTCCCAGAGCTGTGTACCCCTTGATCGTGCTCAGAAGGCTTTGGGTACACCGTGTGCTTCCTTGGAAACAAGGGCCCACGTGAGAGCATTGAGTGCTGTGAGGCATACTAAAGGTAAAGGCGTCCATGGACTAAGACTTCCTGGAGACTGGTGCACCCCCTATCTCTGGCAGTGGGAAACTGTGCACCTTGCCTCGGGACCAGAGGTCACATTTAGTTGGCACTTTAGCTACAGTTGGCTCCGGGGGTGAGCTCCCAGGAAGGAATCGCAAGCACGGGGTTTCTTTTGGAAAAACTCACTGCTCCTCAGAGGCATCTGAAGAGTGAAGCGTATCCTTGCTGGTGTGGTTTTCAGGCGGCTTGGAAGCTGCAACGCAGTTGCTTTCCGAAGGGGGGAAGCCGGGCTCCTCCCACATTCTCCAGTTTCCAACGTGACCACGCAGCACATTGAGCAGCGCTCTCTGACTGACGACTGGAGACTTTCAGCCACACTGGGCCTTTCTATGATCGCGCTTCATTGGACTCGGGGTGTTTGTTTGGCGCGCCATGAAGGGCATTATTACCCGCTGAATGACTTAGTCAGGCCTACGTGACGTTGGAACGACCCAGTGCCTCACAATTTTACCGGTTTCTCTGTAGTTTCTCTCAGGCCGGACCTACAGTGTACCTTGCGTCCCAGTAGTAGGAGAGTGACAGGTAAGAGTTGCCAGGAGGCACTTTAGGCTCAGGGATTCTTTCAGTGCACTTCGGGGGGCCTCCCCAGAGGGAGAGCCAGGTTGAACGTAATACTGGCAGAAGCGTTGCCCTGGGGCTGCCTAACACGTGTACACGGCCTGCTCCGCAAGCGAGGATCAGTTCATTGCCCTCCCGCATGCGTAGAAAGAGCTGACCCCCAACAGCCTGTTCTGTGCTACGTTGCTCGGAAAACGAGAAGGGGACTCCCAGTGCACACGCTCTCCCTCAGGAGGGAATTCATACGTGACTCTCCTAGGCCTTACGGAAAGCCGTAGAGGAGTTAAAGCACTCTGGCATCGAGTCAGGGCTCAGGGAGATGGCTGCACACAAAACCCTGCTGACAGGAAGCACTCGTGCTTACCTCGAGGCTAGGGCTCGCGTTTACTTCGCACTTTAGCTAGGGCAAGCGTGGGATGAGCTCCTAGCAAGGCCCTGGAGACCCCCTGGATTCATAGGAGAAAACGCACTTTCTTCCCGGAGGCATGCCTAAGGGTGACTAGAAGACGGGTAACAACAATGTCTTTTCAGTCAGCCTTGAGGCCGCCACTATCTACCTTTCAAGTGGGGGGAATACTGCCTTTTTACAGGCTTCTCAACTACAAACGGGATCACCCAGCACATACACCTATCTTCTCTGACAATCCAAAGGAGACCCTTGGAACACACTTCGGCCTTCTGCCATGAAACTTCTGGATGCAGTGTGTTCTGCATGTGGTGAATGGCATAATCCTCTAAATGCCCTCAGTAGGCCTAGGTGACTCTGGATGTCCCAAGTGCCTAGCAAGGCTCAGGGTAAATCTCTCTTTCGGGCCGGACCTAAAGGCCAGTTTCCGCATCACTTAGAGAGACGTCGAGCAGGAGCCCCCAAACTGCACTGGAGGCCCCGGTGGTTTCTTTCAGGGCAGCTTAGGTTTCCTCAATGTGGCCGACACGCCTGGAGCAAAAGCCTGCCAAGAACCGCGTTCCTGAGGCCGCTTCGAAGCTGTGGCACGCTAGCCATAGAGAACACATTAGTCCCCGGCCCTTCCAACTGCATAGTGAGGGACGGTGTTCCCAGAACTGTGTATCCCTTGATCGTGCTCAGAAGGCTTTGGGTACACCGTGTGCTTCCTTGGAAACAAGGGCCCACGTGAGAGCATTGAGTGCTGTGAGGCATACTAAAGGTAAAGGCGTCCATGGACTAAGACTTCCTGGAGACTGGTGCACCCCCTATCTCTGGCAGTGGGAAACTGTGCACCTTGCCTCGGGACCAGAGGTCACATTTACTTGGCACTTTAGCTACAGTTGGCTCCGGGGGTGAGCTCCCAGGAAGGAATCGCAAGCACGGGGTTTCTTTTGGAAAAACTCACTGCTCCTCAGAGGCATCTGCGGAGTGAAGCGTATCCTTGCTGGTGTGGTTTTCAGGCGGCTTGGAAGCTGCAACGCAGTTGCTTTCCGAAGGCGGGAAGCCGGGCTCCTCCCACATTCTCCAGTTTCCAACGTGACCACGCAGCACATTGAGCAGCGCTCTCTGACTGATGACTGGAGACTTTCAGCCACACTGGGCCTTTCTATGATCGCGCTTCATTGGACTCGGGGTGTTTGTTTGGCGCGCCATGAAGGGCATTATTACCCGCTGAATGACTTAGTCAGGCCTACGTGACGTTGGAACGACCCAGTGCCTCACAAGTTTACCGGTTTCTCTGTAGTTTCTCTCAGGCCGGACCTACAGTGTACCTTGCGTCCCAGTAGTAGGAGAGTGACAGGTAAGAGTTGCCAGGAGGCACTTTAGGCTCAGGGATTCTTTCAGTGCACTTCGGGGGGCCTCCCCAGAGGGAGAGCCAGGTTGAACGTAATACTGGCAGAAGCGTTGCCCTGGGGCTGCCTAACACGTGTACACGGCCTGCTCCGCAAGCGAGGATCAGTTCATTGCCCTCCCGCATGCATAGAAAGAGCTGACCCCCAACAGCCTGTTCTGTGCTACGTTGCTCGGAAAACGAGAAGGGGACTCCCAGTGCACACGCTCTCCCTCAGGAGGGAATTCATACGTGACTCTCCTAGGCCTTACGGAAAGCCGTAGAGGAGTTAAAGCACTCTGGCATCGAGTCAGGGCTCAGGGAGATGGCTGCACACAAAACCCTGCTGACAGGAAGCACTCGTGCTTACCTCGAGGCTAGGGCTCGCGTTTACTTCGCACTTTAGCTAGGGCAAGCGTGGGATGAGCTCCTAGCAAGGCCCTGGAGACCCCCTGGATTCATAGGAGAAAACGCACTTTCTTCCCGGAGGCATGCCTAAGGGTGACTAGAAGACGGGTAACAACAATGTCTTTTCAGTCAGCCTTGAGGCCGCCACTATCTACCTTTCAAGTGGGGGGAATACTGCCTTTTTCCAGGCTTCTCAACTACAAACGGGATCACCCAGCACATACACCTATCTTCTCTGACAATCCAAAGGAGACCCTTGGAACACACTTCGGCCTTCTGCCATGAAACTTCTGGATGCAGTGTGTTCTGCATGTGGTGAACGGCATAATCCTCTAAATGCCCTCAGTAGGCCTAGGTGACTCTGGATGTCCCAAGTGCCTAGCAAGGCTCAGGGTAAATCTCTCTTTCGGGCCGGACCTAAAGGCCAGTTTCCGCATCACTTAGAGAGACGTCGAGCAGGAGCCCCCAAACTGCACTGGAGGCCCCGGTGGTTTCTTTCAGGGCAGCTTAGGTTTCCTCAATGTGGCCGACACGCCTGGAGCAAAAGCCTGCCAAGAACCGCGTTCCTGAGGCCGCTTCGAAGCTGTGGCACGCTAGCCATAGAGAACACATTAGTCCCCGGCCCTTCCAACTGCATAGTGAGGGACGGTGTTCCCAGAGCTGTGTATCCCTTGATCGTGCTCAGAAGGCTTTGGGTACACCGTGTGCTTCCTTGGAAACAAGGGCCCACGTGAGAGCATTGAGTGCTGTGAGGCATACTAAAGGTAAAGGCGTCCATGGACTAAGACTTCCTGGAGACTGGTGCACCCCCTATCTCTGGCAGTGGGAAACTGTGCACCTTGCCTCGGGAACAGAGGTCACATTTAGTTGGCACTTTAGCTACAGTTGGCTCCGGGGGTGAGCTCCCAGGAAGGAATCGCAAGCACGGGGTTTCTTTTGGAAAAACTCACTGCTCCTCAGAGGCATCTGCGGAGTGAAGCGTATCCTTGCTGGTGTGGTTTTCAGGCGGCTTGGAAGCTGCAACGCAGTTGCTTTCCGAAGGGGGGAAGCCGGCCTCCTCCCACATTCTCCAGTTTCCAACGTGACCACGCAGCACATTGAGCAGCGCTCTCTGACTGATGACTGGAGACTTTCAGCCACACTGGGCCTTTCTATGATCGCGCTTCATTGGACTCGGGGTGTTTGTTTGGCGCGCCATGAAGGGCATTATTACCCGCTGAATGACTTAGTCAGGCCTACGTGACGTTGGAACGACCCAGTGCCTCACAAGTTTACCGGTTTCTCTGTAGTTTCTCTCAGGCCGGACCTACAGTGTACCTTGCGTCCCAGTAGTAGGAGAGTGACAGGTAAGAGTTGCCAGGAGGCACTTTAGGCTCAGGGATTCTTTCAGTGCACTTCGGGGGGCCTCCCCAGAGGGAGAGCCAGGTTGAACGTAATACTGGCAGAAGCGTTGCCCTGGGGCTGCCTAACACGTGTACACGGCCTGCTCCGCAAGCGAGGATCAGTTCATTGCCCTCCCGCATGCGTAGAAAGAGCTGACCCCCAACAGCCTGTTCTGTGCTACGTTGCTCGGAAAACGAGAAGGGGACTCCCAGTGCACACGCTCTCCCTCAGGAGGGAATTCATACGTGACTCTCCTAGGCCTTACGGAAAGCCGTAGAGGAGTTAAAGCACTCTGGCATCGAGTCAGGGCTCAGGGAGATGGCTGCACACAAAACCCTGCTGACAGGAAGCACTCGTGCTTACCTCGAGGCTAGGGCTCGCGTTTACTTCGCACTTTAGCTAGGGCAAGCGTGGGATGAGCTCCTAGCAAGGCCCTGGAGACCCCCTGGATTCATAGGAGAAAACGCACTTTCTTCCCGGAGGCATGCCTAAGGGTGACTAGAAGACGGGTAACAACAATGTCTTTTCAGTCAGCCTTGAGGCCGCCACTATCTACCTTTCAAGTGGGGGGAATACTGCCTTTTTCCAGGCTTCTCAACTACAAACGGGATCACCCAGCACATACACCTATCTTCTCTGACAATCCAAAGGAGACCCTTGGAACACACTTCGGCCTTCTGCGATGAAACTTCTGGATGCAGTGTGTTCTATATGTGGTGAATGGCATAATCCTCTAAATGCCCTCAGCAGGTCTAGGTGACTGTGGATGTCCCAAGTGCCTAGCAAGACTCAGGGTAAATCTCTCTTTCGGGCCGGACCTAAAGGCCAGTTTCCGCATCACTTAGAGAGACGTCGAGCAGGAGCCCCCAAACTGCACTGGAGGCCCCGGTGGTTTCTTTCAGGGCAGCTTAGGTTTCCTCAATGTGGCCGACACGCCTGGAGCAAAAGCCTGCCAAGAACCGCGTTCCTGAGGCCGCTTCGAAGCTGTGGCACGCTAGCCATAGAGAACACATTAGTCCCCGGCCCTTCCAACTGCATAGTGAGGGATGGTGTTCCCAGAGCTGTGTATCCCTTGATCGTGCTCAGAAGGCTTTGGGTACACCGTGTGCTTCCTTGGAAACAAGGGCCCACGTGAGAGCATTGAGTGCTGTGAGGCATACTAAAGGTAAAGGCGTCCATGGACTAAGACTTCCTGGAGACTGGTGCACCCCCTATCTCTGGCAGTGGGAAACTGTGCACCTTGCCTCGGGACCAGAGGTCACATTTACTTGGCACTTTAGCTACAGTTGGCTCCGGGGGTGAGCTCCCAGGAAGGAATCGCAAGCACGGGGTTTCTTTTGGAAAAACTCACTGCTCCTCAGAGGCATCTGCGGAGTGAAGCGTATCCTTGCTGGTGTGGTTTTCAGGCGGCTTGGAAGCTGCAACGCAGTTGCTTTCCGAAGGGGGGAAGCCGGGCTCCTCCCACATTCTCCAGTTTCCAACGTGACCACGCAGCACATTGAGCAGCGCTCTCTGACGACTGGAGACTTTCAGCCACACTGGGCCTTTCTATGATCGCGCTTCATTGGACTCGGGGTGTTTGTTTGGCGCGCCATGAAGGGCATTATTACCCGCTGAATGACTTAGTCAGGCCTACGTGACGTTGGAACGACCCAGTGCCTCACAAGTTTACCGGTTTCTCTGTAGTTTCTCTCAGGCCGGACCTACAGTGTACCTTGCGTCCCAGTAGTAGGAGAGTGACAGGTAAGAGTTGCCAGGAGGCACTTTAGGCTCAGGGATTCTTTCAGTGCACTTCGGGGGGCCTCCCCAGAGGGAGAGCCAGGTTGAACGTAATACTGGCAGAAGCGTTGCCCTGGGGCTGCCTAACACGTGTACACGGCCTGCTCCGCAAGCGAGGATCAGTTCATTGCCCTCCCGCATGCGTAGAAAGAGCTGACCCCCAACAGCCTGTTCTGTGCTACGTTGCTCAGAAAACGAGAAGGGGACTCCCAGTGCACACGCTCTCCCTCAGGAGGGAATTCATACGTGACTCTCCTAGGCCTTACGGAAAGCCGTAGAGGAGTTAAAGCACTCTGGCATCGAGTCAGGGCTCAGGGAGATGGCTGCACACAAAACCCTGCTGACAGGAAGCACTCGTGCTTACCTCGAGGCTAGGCCTCGCGTTTACTTCGCACTTTAGCTAGGGCAAGCGTGGGATGAGCTCCTAGCAAGGCCCTGGAGACCCCCTGGATTCATAGGAGAAAACGCACTTTCTTCCCGGAGGCATGCCTAAGGGTGACTAGAAGACGGGTAACAACAATGTCTTTTCAGTCAGCCTTGAGGCCGCCACTATCTACCTTTCAAGTGGGGGGAATACTGCCTTTTTCCAGGCTTCTCAACTACAAACGGGATCACCCAGCACATACACCTATCTTCTCTGACAATCCAAAGGAGACCCTTGGAACACACTTCGGCCTTCTGCGATGAAACTTCTGGATGCAGTGTGTTCTATATGTGGTGAATGGCATAATCCTCTAAATGCCCTCAGTAGGCCTAGGTGACTCTGGATGTCCCAAGTGCCTAGCAAGGCTCAGGGTAAATCTCTCTTTCGGGCCGGACCTAAAGGCCAGTTTCCGCATCACTTAGAGAGACGTCGAGCAGGAGCCCCCAAACTGCACTGGAGGCCCCGGTGGTTTCTTTCAGGGCAGCTTAGGTTTCCTCAATGTGGCCGACACGCCTGGAGCAAAAGCCTGCCAAGAACCGCGTTCCTGAGGCCGCTTCGAAGCTGTGGCACGCTAGCCATAGAGAACACATTAGTCCCCGG
Organism: Mesoplodon mirus; assembly: GCF_964341445.2. NCBI lineage: Eukaryota > Metazoa > Chordata > Mammalia > Artiodactyla > Ziphiidae > Mesoplodon > Mesoplodon mirus. The sequence continues at coordinate 93,133,770 of NC_138976.1, read as the reverse complement.
CCCTTCCAACTGCATAGTGAGGGATGGTGTTCCCAGAGCTGTGTATCCCTTGATCGTGCTCAGAAGGCTTTGGGTACACCGTGTGCTTCCTTGGAAACAAGGGCCCACGTGAGAGCATTGAGTGCTGTGAGGCATACTAAAGGTAAAGGCGTCCATGGACTAAGACTTCCTGGAGACTGGTGCACCCCCTATCTCTGGCAGTGGGAAACTGTGCACCTTGCCTCGGGACCAGAGGTCACATTTACTTGGCACTTTAGCTACAGTTGGCTCCGGGGGTGAGCTCCCAGGAAGGAATCGCAAGCACGGGGTTTCTTTTGGAAAAACTCACTGCTCCTCAGAGGCATCTGCGGAGTGAAGCGTATCCTTGCTGGTGTGGTTTTCAGGCGGCTTGGAAGCTGCAACGCAGTTGCTTTCCGAAGGGGGGAAGCCGGCCTCCTCCCACATTCTCCAGTTTCCAACGTGACCACGCAGCACATTGAGCAGCGCTCTCTGACTGATGACTGGAGACTTTCAGCCACACTGGGCCTTTCTATGATCGCGCTTCATTGGACTCGGGGTGTTTGTTTGGCGCGCCATGAAGGGCATTATTACCCGCTGAATGACTTAGTCAGGCCTACGTGACGTTGGAACGACCCAGTGCCTCACAAGTTTACCGGTTTCTCTGTAGTTTCTCTCAGGCCGGACCTACAGTGTACCTTGCGTCCCAGTAGTAGGAGAGTGACAGGTAAGAGTTGCCAGGAGGCACTTTAGGCTCAGGGATTCTTTCAGTGCACTTCGGGGGGCCTCCCCAGAGGGAGAGCCAGGTTGAACGTAATACTGGCAGAAGCGTTGCCCTGGGGCTGCCTAACACGTGTACACGGCCTGCTCCGCAAGCGAGGATCAGTTCATTGCCCTCCCGCATGCGTAGAAAGAGCTGACCCCCAACAGCCTGTTCTGTGCTACGTTGCTCGGAAAACGAGAAGGGGACTCCCAGTGCACACGCTCTCCCTCAGGAGGGAATTCATACGTGACTCTCCTAGGCCTTACGGAAAGCCGTAGAGGAGTTAAAGCACTCTGGCATCGAGTCAGGGCTCAGGGAGATGGCTGCACACAAAACCCTGCTGACAGGAAGCACTCGTGCTTACCTCGAGGCTAGGGCTCGCGTTTACTTCGCACTTTAGCTAGGGCAAGCGTGGGATGAGCTCCTAGCAAGGCCCTGGAGACCCCCTGGATTCATAGGAGAAAACGCACTTTCTTCCCGGAGGCATGCCTAAGGGTGACTAGAAGACGGGTAACAACAATGTCTTTTCAGTCAGCCTTGAGGCCGCCACTATCTACCTTTCAAGTGGGGGGAATACTGCCTTTTTACAGGCTTCTCAACTACAAACGGGATCACCCAGCACATACACCTATCTTCTCTGACAATCCAAAGGAGACCCTTGGAACACACTTCGGCCTTCTGCCATGAAACTTCTGGATGCAGTGTGTTCTGCATGTGGTGAATGGCATAATCCTCTAAATGCCCTCAGTAGGCCTAGGTGACTCTGGATGTCCCAAGTGCCTAGCAAGGCTCAGGGTAAATCTCTCTTTCGGGCCGGACCTAAAGGCCAGTTTCCGCATCACTTAGAGAGACGTCGAGCAGGAGCCCCCAAACTGCACTGGAGGCCCCGGTGGTTTCTTTCAGGGCAGCTTAGGTTTCCTCAATGTGGCCGACACGCCTGGAGCAAAAGCCTGCCAAGAACCGCGTTCCTGAGGCCGCTTCGAAGCTGTGGCACGCTAGCCATAGAGAACACATTAGTCCCCGGCCCTTCCAACTGCATAGTGAGGGATGGTGTTCCCAGAGCTGTGTATCCCTTGATCGTGCTCAGAAGGCTTTGGGTACACCGTGTGCTTCCTTGGAAACAAGGGCCCACGTGAGAGCATTGAGTGCTGTGAGGCATACTAAAGGTAAAGGCGTCCATGGACTAAGACTTCCTGGAGACTGGTGCACCCCCTATCTCTGGCAGTGGGAAACTGTGCACCTTGCCTCGGGACCAGAGGTCACATTTACTTGGCACTTTAGCTACAGTTGGCTCCGGGGGTGAGCTCCCAGGAAGGAATCGCAAGCACGGGGTTTCTTTTGGAAAAACTCACTGCTCCTCAGAGGCATCTGCGGAGTGAAGCGTATCCTTGCTGGTGTGGTTTTCAGGCGGCTTGGAAGCTGCAACGCAGTTGCTTTCCGAAGGGGGGAAGCCGGCCTCCTCCCACATTCTCCAGTTTCCAACGTGACCACGCAGCACATTGAGTAGCGCTCTCTGACTGATGACTGGAGACTTTCAGCCACACTGGGCCTTTCTATGATCGCGCTTCATTGGACTCGGGGTGTTTGTTTGGCGCGCCATGAAGGGCATTATTACCCGCTGAATGACTTAGTCAGGCCTACGTGACGTTGGAACGACCCAGTGCCTCACAAGTTTACCGGTTTCTCTGTAGTTTCTCTCAGGCCGGACCTACAGTGTACCTTGCGTCCCAGTAGTAGGAGAGTGACAGGTAAGAGTTGCCAGGAGGCACTTTAGGCTCAGGGATTCTTTCAGTGCACTTCGGGGGGCCTCCCCAGAGGGAGAGCCAGGTTGAACGTAATACTGGCAGAAGCGTTGCCCTGGGGCTGCCTAACACGTGTACACGGCCTGCTCCGCAAGCGAGGATCAGTTCATTGCCCTCCCGCATGCGTAGAAAGAGCTGACCCCCAACAGCCTGTTCTGTGCTACGTTGCTCGGAAAACGAGAAGGGGACTCCCAGTGCACACGCTCTCCCTCAGGAGGGAATTCATACGTGACTCTCCTAGGCCTTACGGAAAGCCGTAGAGGAGTTAAAGCACTCTGGCATCGAGTCAGGGCTCAGGGAGATGGCTGCACACAAAACCCTGCTGACAGGAAGCACTCGTGCTTACCTCGAGGCTAGGGCTCGCGTTTACTTCGCACTTTAGCTAGGGCAAGCGTGGGATGAGCTCCTAGCAAGGCCCTGGAGACCCCCTGGATTCATAGGAGAAAACGCACTTTCTTCCCGGAGGCATGCCTAAGGGTGACTAGAAGACGGGTAACAACAATGTCTTTTCAGTCAGCCTTGAGGCCGCCACTATCTACCTTTCAAGTGGGGGGAATACTGCCTTTTTCCAGGCTTCTCAACTACAAACGGGATCACCCAGCACATACACCTATCTTCTCTGACAATCCAAAGGAGACCCTTGGAACACACTTCGGCCTTCTGCGATGAAACTTCTGGATGCAGTGTGTTCTATATGTGGTGAATGGCATAATCCTCTAAATGCCCTCAGTAGGCCTAGGTGACTCTGGATGTCCCAAGTGCCTAGCAAGGCTCAGGGTAAATCTCTCTTTCGGGCCGGACCTAAAGGCCAGTTTCCGCATCACTTAGAGAGACGTCGAGCAGGAGCCCCCAAACTGCACTGGAGGCCCCGGTGGTTTCTTTCAGGGCAGCTTAGGTTTCCTCAATGTGGCCGACACGCCTGGAGCAAAAGCCTGCCAAGAACCGCGTTCCTGAGGCCGCTTCGAAGCTGTGGCACGCTAGCCATAGAGAACACATTAGTCCCCGGCCCTTCCAACTGCATAGTGAGGGATGGTGTTCCCAGAGCTGTGTATCCCTTGATCGTGCTCAGAAGGCTTTGGGTACACCGTGTGCTTCCTTGGAAACAAGGGCCCACGTGAGAGCATTGAGTGCTGTGAGGCATACTAAAGGTAAAGGCGTCCATGGACTAAGACTTCCTGGAGACTGGTGCACCCCCTATCTCTGGCAGTGGGAAACTGTGCACCTTGCCTCGGGAACAGAGGTCACATTTAGTTGGCACTTTAGCTACAGTTGGCTCCGGGGGTGAGCTCCCAGGAAGGAATCGCAAGCACGGGGTTTCTTTTGGAAAAACTCACTGCTCCTCAGAGGCATCTGCGGAGTGAAGCGTATCCTTGCTGGTGTGGTTTTCAGGCGGCTTGGAAGCTGCAACGCAGTTGCTTTCCAAAGGGGGGAAGCCGGGCTCCTCCCACATTCTCCAGTTTCCAACGTGACCACGCAGCACATTGAGCAGCGCTCTCTGACTGACGACTGGAGACTTTCAGCCACACTGGGCCTTTCTATGATCGCGCTTCATTGGACTCGGGGTGTTTGTTTGGCGCGCCATGAAGGGCATTATTACCCGCTGAATGACTTAGTCAGGCCTACGTGACGTTGGAACGACCCAGTGCCTCACAATTTTACCGGTTTCTCTGTAGTTTCTCTCAGGCCGGACCTACAGTGTACCTTGCGTCCCAGTAGTAGGAGAGTGACAGGTAAGAGTTGCCAGGAGGCACTTTAGGCTCAGGGATTCTTTCAGTGCACTTCGGGGGGCCTCCCCAGAGGGAGAGCCAGGTTGAACGTAATACTGGCAGAAGCGTTGCCCTGGGGCTGCCTAACACGTGTACACGGCCTGCTCCGCAAGCGAGGATCAGTTCATTGCCCTCCCGCATGCGTAGAAAGAGCTGACCCCCAACAGCCTGTTCTGTGCTACGTTGCTCGGAAAACGAGAAGGGGACTCCCAGTGCACACGCTCTCCCTCAGGAGGGAATTCATACGTGACTCTCCTAGGCCTTACGGAAAGCCGTAGAGGAGTTAAAGCACTCTGGCATCGAGTCAGGGCTCAGGGAGATGGCTGCACACAAAACCCTGCTGACAGGAAGCACTCGTGCTTACCTCGAGGCTAGGGCTCGCCTTTACTTCGCACTTTAGCTAGGGCAAGCGTGGGATGAGCTCCTAGCAAGGCCCTGGAGACCCCCTGGATTCATAGGAGAAAACGCACTTTCTTCCCGGAGGCATGCCTACGGGTGACTAGAAGACGGGTAACAACAATGTCTTTTCAGTCAGCCTTGAGGCCGCCACTATCTACCTTTCAAGTGGGGGGAATACTGCCTTTTTCCAGGCTTCTCAACTACAAACGGGATCACCCAGCACATACACCTATCTTCTCTGACAATCCAAAGGAGACCCTTGGAACACACTTCGGCCTTCTGCGATGAAACTTCTGGATGCAGTGTGTTCTATATGTGGTGAATGGCATAATCCTCTAAATGCCCTCAGTAGGCCTAGGTGACTCTGGATGTCCCAAGTGCCTAGCAAGGCTCAGGGTAAATCTCTCTTTCGGGCCGGACCTAAAGGCCAGTTTCCGCATCACTTAGAGAGACGTCGAGCAGGAGCCCCCAAACTGCACTGGAGGCCCCGGTGGTTTCTTTCAGGGCAGCTTAGGTTTCCTCAATGTGGCCGACACGCCTGGAGCAAAAGCCTGCCAAGAACCGCGTTCCTGAGGCCGCTTCGAAGCTGTGGCACGCTAGCCATAGAGAACACATTAGTCCCCGGCCCTTCCAACTGCATAGTGAGGGACGGTGTTCCCAGAGCTGTGTATCCCTTGATCGTGCTCAGAAGGCTTTGGGTACACCGTGTGCATCCTTGGAAACAAGGGCCCACGTGAGAGCATTGAGTGCTGTGAGGCATACTAAAGGTAAAGGCGTCCATGGACTAAGACTTCCTGGAGACTGGTGCACCCCCTATCTCTGGCAGTGGGAAACTGTGCACCTTGCCTCGGGACCAGAGGTCACATTTAGTTGGCACTTTAGCTACAGTTGGCTCCGGGGGTGAGCTCCCAGGAAGGAATCGCAAGCACGGGGTTTCTTTTGGAAAAACTCACTGCTCCTCAGAGGCATCTGAAGAGTGAAGCGTATCCTTGCTGGTGTGGTTTTCAGGCGGCTTGGAAGCTGCAACGCAGTTGCTTTCCGAAGGGGGGAAGCCGGGCTCCTCCCACATTCTCCAGTTTCCAACGTGACCACGCAGCACATTGAGCAGCGCTCTCTGACTGACGACTGGAGACTTTCAGCCACACTGGGCCTTTCTATGATCGCGCTTCATTGGACTCGGGGTGTTTGTTTGGCGCGCCATGAAGGGCATTATTACCCGCTGAATGACTTAGTCAGGCCTACGTGACGTTGGAACGACCCAGTGCCTCACAAGTTTACCGGTTTCTCTGTAGTTTCTCTCAGGCCGGACCTACAGTGTACCTTGCGTCCCAGTAGTAGGAGAGTGACAGGTAAGAGTTGCCAGGAGGCACTTTAGGCTCAGGGATTCTTTCAGTGCACTTCGGGGGGCCTCCCCAGAGGGAGAGCCAGGTTGAACGTAATACTGGCAGAAGCGTTGCCCTGGGGCTGCCTAACACGTGTACACGGCCTGCTCCGCAAGCGAGGATCAGTTCATTGCCCTCCCGCATGCGTAGAAAGAGCTGACCCCCAACAGCCTGTTCTGTGCTACGTTGCTCGGAAAACGAGAAGGGGACTCCCAGTGCACACGCTCTCCCTCAGGAGGGAATTCATACGTGACTCTCCTAGGCCTTACGGAAAGCCGTAGAGGAGTTAAAGCACTCTGGCATCGAGTCAGGGCTCAGGGAGATGGCTGCACACAAAACCCTGCTGACAGGAAGCACTCGTGCTTACCTCGAGGCTAGGGCTCGCGTTTACTTCGCACTTTAGCTAGGGCAAGCGTGGGATGAGCTCCTAGCAAGGCCCTGGAGACCCCCTGGATTCATAGGAGAAAACGCACTTTCTTCCCGGAGGCATGCCTAAGGGTGACTAGAAGACGGGTAACAACAATGTCTTTTCAGTCAGCCTTGAGGCCGCCACTATCTACCTTTCAAGTGGGGGGAATACTGCCTTTTTACAGGCTTCTCAACTACAAACGGGATCACCCAGCACATACACCTATCTTCTCTGACAATCCAAAGGAGACCCTTGGAACACACTTCGGCCTTCTGCCATGAAACTTCTGGATGCAGTGTGTTCTGCATGTGGTGAATGGCATAATCCTCTAAATGCCCTCAGTAGGCCTAGGTGACTCTGGATGTCCCAAGTGCCTAGCAAGGCTCAGGGTAAATCTCTCTTTCGGGCCGGACCTAAAGGCCAGTTTCCGCATCACTTAGAGAGACGTCGAGCAGGAGCCCCCAAACTGCACTGGAGGCGCCGGTGGTTTCTTTCAGGGCAGCTTAGGTTTCCTCAATGTGGCCGACACGCCTGGAGCAAAAGCCTGCCAAGAACCGCGTTCCTGAGGCCGCTTCGAAGCTGTGGCACGCTAGCCATAGAGAACACATTAGTCCCCGGCCCTTCCAACTGCATAGTGAGGGATGGTGTTCCCAGAGCTGTGTATCCCTTGATCGTGCTCAGAAGGCTTTGGGTACACCGTGTGCTTCCTTGGAAACAAGGGCCCACGTGAGAGCATTGAGTGCTGTGAGGCATACTAAAGGTAAAGGCGTCCATGGACTAAGACTTCCTGGAGACTGGTGCACCCCCTATCTCTGGCAGTGGGAAACTGTGCACCTTGCCTCGGGACCAGAGGTCACATTTACTTGGCACTTTAGCTACAGTTGGCTCCGGGGGTGAGCTCCCAGGAAGGAATCGCAAGCACGGGGTTTCTTTTGGAAAAACTCACTGCTCCTCAGAGGCATCTGCGGAGTGAAGCGTATCCTTGCTGGTGTGGTTTTCAGGCGGCTTGGAAGCTGCAACGCAGTTGCTTTCCGAAGGGGGGAAGCCGGGCTCCTCCCACATTCTCCAGTTTCCAACGTGACCACGCAGCACATTGAGCAGCGCTCTCTGACTGATGACTGGAGACTTTCAGCCACACTGGGCCTTTCTATGATCGCGCTTCATTGGACTCGGGGTGTTTGTTTGGCGCGCCATGAAGGGCATTATTACCCGCTGAATGACTTAGTCAGGCCTACGTGACGTTGGAACGACCCAGTGCCTCACAATTTTACCGGTTTCTCTGTAGTTTCTCTCAGGCCGGACCTACAGTGTACCTTGCGTCCCAGTAGTAGGAGAGTGACAGGTAAGAGTTGCCAGGAGGCACTTTAGGCTCAGGGATTCTTTCAGTGCACTTCGGGGGGCCTCCCCAGAGGGAGAGCCAGGTTGAACGTAATACTGGCAGAAGCGTTGCCCTGGGGCTGCCTAACACGTGTACACGGCCTGCTCCGCAAGCGAGGATCAGTTCATTGCCCTCCCGCATGCGTAGAAAGAGCTGACCCCCAACAGCCTGTTCTGTGCTACGTTGCTCGGAAAACGAGAAGGGGACTCCCAGTGCACACGCTCTCCCTCAGGAGGGAATTCATACGTGACTCTCCTAGGCCTTACGGAAAGCCGTAGAGGAGTTAAAGCACTCTGGCATCGAGTCAGGGCTCAGGGAGATGGCTGCACACAAAACCCTGCTGACAGGAAGCACTCGTGCTTACCTCGAGGCTAGGGCTCGCGTTTACTTCGCACTTTAGCTAGGGCAAGCGTGGGATGAGCTCCTAGCAAGGCCCTGGAGACCCCCTGGATTCATAGGAGAAAACGCACTTTCTTCCCGGAGGCATGCCTAAGGGTGACTAGAAGACGGGTAACAACAATGTCTTTTCAGTCAGCCTTGAGGCCGCCACTATCTACCTTTCAAGTGGGGGGAATACTGCCTTTTTACAGGCTTCTCAACTACAAACGGGATCACCCAGCACATACACCTATCTTCTCTGACAATCCAAAGGAGACCCTTGGAACACACTTCGGCCTTCTGCCATGAAACTTCTGGATGCAGTGTGTTCTGCATGTGGTGAATGGCATAATCCTCTAAATGCCCTCAGTAGGCCTAGGTGACTCTGGATGTCCCAAGTGCCTAGCAAGGCTCAGGGTAAATCTCTCTTTCGGGCCGGACCTAAAGGCCAGTTTCCGCATCACTTAGAGAGACGTCGAGCAGGAGCCCCCAAACTGCACTGGAGGCCCCGGTGGTTTCTTTCAGGGCAGCTTAGGTTTCCTCAATGTGGCCGACACGCCTGGAGCAAAAGCCTGCCAAGAACCGCGTTCCTGAGGCCGCTTCGAAGCTGTGGCACGCTAGCCATAGAGAACACATTAGTCCCCGGCCCTTCCAACTGCATAGTGAGGGATGGTGTTCCCAGAGCTGTGTATCCCTTGATCGTGCTCAGAAGGCTTTGGGTACACCGTGTGCTTCCTTGGAAACAAGGGCCCACGTGAGAGCATTGAGTGCTGTGAGGCATACTAAAGGTAAAGGCGTCCATGGACTAAGACTTCCTGGAGACTGGTGCACCCCCTATCTCTGGCAGTGGGAAACTGTGCACCTTGCCTCGGGACCAGAGGTCACATTTACTTGGCACTTTAGCTACAGTTGGCTCCGGGGGTGAGCTCCCAGGAAGGAATCGCAAGCACGGGGTTTCTTTTGGAAAAACTCACTGCTCCTCAGAGGCATCTGCGGAGTGAAGCGTATCCTTGCTGGTGTGGTTTTCAGGCGGCTTGGAAGCTGCAACGCAGTTGCTTTCCGAAGGGGGGAAGCCGGCCTCCTCCCACATTCTCCAGTTTCCAACGTGACCACGCAGCACATTGAGCAGCGCTCTCTGACTGATGACTGGAGACTTTCAGCCACACTGGGCCTTTCTATGATCGCGCTTCATTGGACTCGGGGTGTTTGTTTGGCGCGCCATGAAGGGCATTATTACCCGCTGAATGACTTAGTCAGGCCTACGTGACGTTGGAACGACCCAGTGCCTCACAAGTTTACCGGTTTCTCTGTAGTTTCTCTCAGGCCGGACCTACAGTGTACCTTGCGTCCCAGTAGTAGGAGAGTGACAGGTAAGAGTTGCCAGGAGGCACTTTAGGCTCAGGGATTCTTTCAGTGCACTTCGGGGGGCCTCCCCAGAGGGAGAGCCAGGTTGAACGTAATACTGGCAGAAGCGTTGCCCTGGGGCTGCCTAACACGTGTACACGGCCTGCTCCGCAAGCGAGGATCAGTTCATTGCCCTCCCGCATGCGTAGAAAGAGCTGACCCCCAACAGCCTGTTCTGTGCTACGTTGCTCGGAAAACGAGAAGGGGACTCCCAGTGCACACGCTCTCCCTCAGGAGGGAATTCATACGTGACTCTCCTAGGCCTTACGGAAAGCCGTAGAGGAGTTAAAGCACTCTGGCATCGAGTCAGGGCTCAGGGAGATGGCTGCACACAAAACCCTGCTGACAGGAAGCACTCGTGCTTACCTCGAGGCTAGGGCTCGCGTTTACTTCGCACTTTAGCTAGGGCAAGCGTGGGATGAGCTCCTAGCAAGGCCCTGGAGACCCCCTGGATTCATAGGAGAAAACGCACTTTCTTCCCGGAGGCATGCCTAAGGGTGACTAGAAGACGGGTAACAACAATGTCTTTTCAGTCAGCCTTGAGGCCGCCACTATCTACCTTTCAAGTGGGGGGAATACTGCCTTTTTCCAGGCTTCTCAACTACAAACGGGATCACCCAGCACATACACCTATCTTCTCTGACAATCCAAAGGAGACCCTTGGAACACACTTCGGCCTTCTGCCATGAAACTTCTGGATGCAGTGTGTTCTGCATGTGGTGAATGGCATAATCCTCTAAATGCCCTCAGTAGGCCTAGGTGACTCTGGATGTCCCAAGTGCCTAGCAAGGCTCAGGGTAAATCTCTCTTTCGGGCCGGACCTAAAGGCCAGTTTCCGCATCACTTAGAGAGACGTCGAGCAGGAGCCCCCAAACTGCACTGGAGGCCCCGGTGGTTTCTTTCAGGGCAGCTTAGGTTTCCTCAATGTGGCCGACACGCCTGGAGCAAAAGCCTGCCAAGAACCGCGTTCCTGAGGCCGCTTCGAAGCTGTGGCACGCTAGCCATAGAGAACACATTAGTCCCCGGCCCTTCCAACTGCATAGTGAGGGATGGTGTTCCCAGAGCTGTGTATCCCTTGATCGTGCTCAGAAGGCTTTGGGTACACCGTGTGCTTCCTTGGAAACAAGGGCCCACGTGAGAGCATTGAGTGCTGTGAGGCATACTAAAGGTAAAGGCGTCCATGGACTAAGACTTCCTGGAGACTGGTGCACCCCCTATCTCTGGCAGTGGGAAACTGTGCACCTTGCCTCGGGACCAGAGGTCACATTTACTTGGCACTTTAGCTACAGTTGGCTCCGGGGGTGAGCTCCCAGGAAGGAATCGCAAGCACGGGGTTTCTTTTGGAAAAACTCACTGCTCCTCAGAGGCATCTGCGGAGTGAAGCGTATCCTTGCTGGTGTGGTTTTCAGGCGGCTTGGAAGCTGCAACGCAGTTGCTTTCCGAAGGGGGGAAGCCGGCCTCCTCCCACATTCTCCAGTTTCCAACGTGACCACGCAGCACATTGAGCAGCGCTCTCTGACTGATGACTGGAGACTTTCAGCCACACTGGGCCTTTCTATGATCGCGCTTCATTGGACTCGGGGTGTTTGTTTGGCGCGCCATGAAGGGCATTATTACCCGCTGAATGACTTAGTCAGGCCTACGTGACGTTGGAACGACCCAGTGCCTCACAAGTTTACCGGTTTCTCTGTAGTTTCTCTCAGGCCGGACCTACAGTGTACCTTGCATCCCAGTAGTAGGAGAGTGACAGGTAAGAGTTGCCAGGAGGCACTTTAGGCTCAGGGATTCTTTCAGTGCACTTCGGGGGGCCTCCCCAGAGGGAGAGCCAGGTTGAACGTAATACTGGCAGAAGCGTTGCCCTGGGGCTGCCTAACACGTGTACACGGCCTGCTCCGCAAGCGAGGATCAGTTCATTGCCCTCCCGCATGCGTAGAAAGAGCTGACCCCCAACAGCCTGTTCTGTGCTACGTTGCTCGGAAAACGAGAAGGGGACTCCCAGTGCACACGCTCTCCCTCAGGAGGGAATTCATACGTGACTCTCCTAGGCCTTACGGAAAGCCGTAGAGGAGTTAAAGCACTCTGGCATCGAGTCAGGGCTCAGGGAGATGGCTGCACACAAAACCCTGCTGACAGGAAGCACTCGTGCTTACCTCGAGGCTAGGGCTCGCGTTTACTTCGCACTTTAGCTAGGGCAAGCGTGGGATGAGCTCCTAGCAAGGCCCTGGAGACCCCCTGGATTCATAGGAGAAAACGCACTTTCTTCCCGGAGGCATGCCTAAGGGTGACTAGAAGACGGGTAACAACAATGTCTTTTCAGTCAGCCTTGAGGCCGCCACTATCTACCTTTCAAGTGGGGGGAATACTGCCTTTTTCCAGGCTTCTCAACTACAAACGGGATCACCCAGCACATACACCTATCTTCTCTGACAATCCAAAGGAGACCCTTGGAACACACTTCGGCCTTCTGCGATGAAACTTCTGGATGCAGTGTGTTCTATATGTGGTGAATGGCATAATCCTCTAAATGCCCTCAGTAGGCCTAGGTGACTCTGGATGTCCCAAGTGCCTAGCAAGGCTCAGGGTAAATCTCTCTTTCGGGCCGGACCTAAAGGCCAGTTTCCGCATCACTTAGAGAGACGTCGAGCAGGAGCCCCCAAACTGCACTGGAGGCCCCGGTGGTTTCTTTCAGGGCAGCTTAGGTTTCCTCAATGTGGCCGACACGCCTGGAGCAAAAGCCTGCCAAGAACCGCGTTCCTGAGGCCGCTTCGAAGCTGTGGCACGCTAGCCATAGAGAACACATTAGTCCCCGGCCCTTCCAACTGCATAGTGAGGGATGGTGTTCCCAGAGCTGTGTATCCCTTGATCGTGCTCAGAAGGCTTTGGGTACACCGTGTGCTTCCTTGGAAACAAGGGCCCACGTGAGAGCATTGAGTGCTGTGAGGCATACTAAAGGTAAAGGCGTCCATGGACTAAGACTTCCTGGAGACTGGTGCACCCCCTATCTCTGGCAGTGGGAAACTGTGCACCTTGCCTCGGGAACAGAGGTCACATTTACTTGGCACTTTAGCTACAGTTGGCTCCGGGGGTGAGCTCCCAGGAAGGAATCGCAAGCACGGGGTTTCTTTTGGAAAAACTCACTGCTCCTCAGAGGCATCTGCGGAGTGAAGCGTATCCTTGCTGGTGTGGTTTTCAGGCGGCTTGGAAGCTGCAACGCAGTTGCTTTCCGAAGGGGGGAAGCCGGGCTCCTCCCACATTCTCCAGTTTCCAACGTGACCACGCAGCACATTGAGCAGCGCTCTCTGACTGACGACTGGAGACTTTCAGCCACACTGGGCCTTTCTATGATCGCGCTTCATTGGACTCGGGGTGTTTGTTTGGCGCGCCATGAAGGGCATTATTACCCGCTGAATGACTTAGTCAGGCCTACGTGACGTTGGAACGACCCAGTGCCTCACAATTTTACCGGTTTCTCTGTAGTTTCTCTCAGGCCGGACCTACAGTGTACCTTGCGTCCCAGTAGTAGGAGAGTGACAGGTAAGAGTTGCCAGGAGGCACTTTAGGCTCAGGGATTCTTTCAGTGCACTTCGGGGGGCCTCCCCAGAGGGAGAGCCAGGTTGAACGTAATACTGGCAGAAGCGTTGCCCTGGGGCTGCCTAACACGTGTACACGGCCTGCTCCGCAAGCGAGGATCAGTTCATTGCCCTCCCGCATGCGTAGAAAGAGCTGACCCCCAACAGCCTGTTCTGTGCTACGTTGCTCGGAAAACGAGAAGGGGACTCCCAGTGCACACGCTCTCCCTCAGGAGGGAATTCATACGTGACTCTCCTAGGCCTTACGGAAAGCCGTAGAGGAGTTAAAGCACTCTGGCATCGAGTCAGGGCTCAGGGAGATGGCTGCACACAAAACCCTGCTGACAGGAAGCACTCGTGCTTACCTCGAGGCTAGGGCTCGCCTTTACTTCGCACTTTAGCTAGGGCAAGCGTGGGATGAGCTCCTAGCAAGGCCCTGGAGACCCCCTGGATTCATAGGAGAAAACGCACTTTCTTCCCGGAGGCATGCCTACGGGTGACTAGAAGACGGGTAACAACAATGTCTTTTCAGTCAGCCTTGAGGCCGCCACTATCTACCTTTCAAGTGGGGGGAATACTGCCTTTTTCCAGTCTTCTCAACTACAAACGGGATCACCCAGCACATACACCTATCTTCTCTGACAATCCAAAGGAGACCCTTGGAACACACTTCGGCCTTCTGCGATGAAACTTCTGGATGCAGTGTGTTCTATATGTGGTGAATGGCATAATCCTCTAAATGCCCTCAGTAGGCCTAGGTGACTCTGGATGTCCCAAGTGCCTAGCAAGGCTCAGGGTAAATCTCTCTTTCGGGCCGGACCTAAAGGCCAGTTTCCGCATCACTTAGAGAGACGTCGAGCAGGAGCCCCCAAACTGCACTGGAGGCCCCGGTGGTTTCTTTCAGGGCAGCTTAGGTTTCCTCAATGTGGCCGACACGCCTGGAGCAAAAGCCTGCCAAGAACCGCGTTCCTGAGGCCGCTTCGAAGCTGTGGCACGCTAGCCATAGAGAACACATTAGTCCCCGGCCCTTCCAACTGCATAGTGAGGGACGGTGTTCCCAGAGCTGTGTATCCCTTGATCGTGCTCAGAAGGCTTTGGGTACACCGTGTGCATCCTTGGAAACAAGGGCCCACGTGAGAGCATTGAGTGCTGTGAGGCATACTAAAGGTAAAGGCGTCCATGGACTAAGACTTCCTGGAGACTGGTGCACCCCCTATCTCTGGCAGTGGGAAACTGTGCACCTTGCCTCGGGACCAGAGGTCACATTTAGTTGGCACTTTAGCTACAGTTGGCTCCGGGGGTGAGCTCCCAGGAAGGAATCGCAAGCACGGGGTTTCTTTTGGAAAAACTCACTGCTCCTCAGAGGCATCTGAAGAGTGAAGCGTATCCTTGCTGGTGTGGTTTTCAGGCGGCTTGGAAGCTGCAACGCAGTTGCTTTCCGAAGGGGGGAAGCCGGGCTCCTCCCACATTCTCCAGTTTCCAACGTGACCACGCAGCACATTGAGCAGCGCTCTCTGACTGACGACTGGAGACTTTCAGCCACACTGGGCCTTTCTATGATCGCGCTTCATTGGACTCGGGGTGTTTGTTTGGCGCGCCATGAAGGGCATTATTACCCGCTGAATGACTTAGTCAGGCCTACGTGACGTTGGAACGACCCAGTGCCTCACAAGTTTACCGGTTTCTCTGTAGTTTCTCTCAGGCCGGACCTACAGTGTACCTTGCGTCCCAGTAGTAGGAGAGTGACAGGTAAGAGTTGCCAGGAGGCACTTTAGGCTCAGGGATTCTTTCAGTGCACTTCGGGGGGCCTCCCCAGAGGGAGAGCCAGGTTGAACGTAATACTGGCAGAAGCGTTGCCCTGGGGCTGCCTAACACGTGTACACGGCCTGCTCCGCAAGCGAGGATCAGTTCATTGCCCTCCCGCATGCGTAGAAAGAGCTGACCCCCAACAGCCTGTTCTGTGCTACGTTGCTCGGAAAACGAGAAGGGGACTCCCAGTGCACACGCTCTCCCTCAGGAGGGAATTCATACGTGACTCTCCTAGGCCTTACGGAAAGCCGTAGAGGAGTTAAAGCACTCTGGCATCGAGTCAGGGCTCAGGGAGATGGCTGCACACAAAACCCTGCTGACAGGAAGCACTCGTGCTTACCTCGAGGCTAGGGCTCGCGTTTACTTCGCACTTTAGCTAGGGCAAGCGTGGGATGAGCTCCTAGCAAGGCCCTGGAGACCCCCTGGATTCATAGGAGAAAACGCACTTTCTTCCCGGAGGCATGCCTAAGGGTGACTAGAAGACGGGTAACAACAATGTCTTTTCAGTCAGCCTTGAGGCCGCCACTATCTACCTTTCAAGTGGGGGGAATACTGCCTTTTTACAGGCTTCTCAACTACAAACGGGATCACCCAGCACATACACCTATCTTCTCTGACAATCCAAAGGAGACCCTTGGAACACACTTCGGCCTTCTGCCATGAAACTTCTGGATGCAGTGTGTTCTGCATGTGGTGAATGGCATAATCCTCTAAATGCCCTCAGTAGGCCTAGGTGACTCTGGATGTCCCAAGTGCCTAGCAAGGCTCAGGGTAAATCTCTCTTTCGGGCCGGACCTAAAGGCCAGTTTCCGCATCACTTAGAGAGACGTCGAGCAGGAGCCCCCAAACTGCACTGGAGGCCCCGGTGGTTTCTTTCAGGGCAGCTTAGGTTTCCTCAATGTGGCCGACACGCCTGGAGCAAAAGCCTGCCAAGAACCGCGTTCCTGAGGCCGCTTCGAAGCTGTGGCACGCTAGCCATAGAGAACACATTAGTCCCCGGCCCTTCCAACTGCATAGTGAGGGATGGTGTTCCCAGAGCTGTGTATCCCTTGATCGTGCTCAGAAGGCTTTGGGTACACCGTGTGCTTCCTTGGAAACAAGGGCCCACGTGAGAGCATTGAGTGCTGTGAGGCATACTAAAGGTAAAGGCGTCCATGGACTAAGACTTCCTGGAGACTGGTGCACCCCCTATCTCTGGCAGTGGGAAACTGTGCACCTTGCCTCGGGACCAGAGGTCACATTTACTTGGCACTTTAGCTACAGTTGGCTCCGGGGGTGAGCTCCCAGGAAGGAATCGCAAGCACGGGGTTTCTTTTGGAAAAACTCACTGCTCCTCAGAGGCATCTGCGGAGTGAAGCGTATCCTTGCTGGTGTGGTTTTCAGGCGGCTTGGAAGCTGCAACGCATTTGCTTTCCGAAGGGGGGAAGCCGGGCTCCTCCCACATTCTCCAGTTTCCAACGTGACCACACAGCACATTGAGCAGCGCTCTCTGACTGATGACTGGAGACTTTCAGCCACACTGGGCCTTTCTATGATCGCGCTTCATTGGACTCGGGGTGTTTGTTTGGCGCGCCATGAAGCGCATTATTACCCGCTGAATGACTTAGTCAGGCCTACGTGACGTTGGAACGACCCAGTGCCTCACAAGTTTACCGGTTTCTCTGTAGTTTCTCTCAGGCCGGACCTACAGTGTACCTTGCGTCCCAGTAGTAGGAGAGTGACAGGTAAGAGTTGCCAGGAGGCACTTTAGGCTCAGGGATTCTTTCAGTGCACTTCGGGGGGCCTCCCCAGAGGGAGAGCCAGGTTGAACGTAATACTGGCAGAAGCGTTGCCCTGGGGCTGCCTAACACGTGTACACGGCCTGCTCCGCAAGCGAGGATCAGTTCATTGCCCTCCCGCATGCGTAGAAAGAGCTGACCCCCAACAGCCTGTTCTGTGCTACGTTGCTCGGAAAACGAGAAGGGGACTCCCAGTGCACACGCTCTCCCTCAGGAGGGAATTCATACGTGACTCTCCTAGGCCTTACGGAAAGCCGTAGAGGAGTTAAAGCACTCTGGCATCGAGTCAGGGCTCAGGGAGATGGCTGCACACAAAACCCTGCTGACAGGAAGCACTCGTGCTTACCTCGAGGCTAGGGCTCGCCTTTACTTCGCACTTTAGCTAGGGCAAGCGTGGGATGAGCTCCTAGCAAGGCCCTGGAGACCCCCTGGATTCATAGGAGAAAACGCACTTTCTTCCCGGAGGCATGCCTAAGGGTGACTAGAAGACGGGTAACAACAATGTCTTTTCAGTCAGCCTTGAGGCCGCCACTATCTACCTTTCAAGTGGGGGGAATACTGCCTTTTTACAGGCTTCTCAACTACAAACGGGATCACCCAGCACATACACCTATCTTCTCTGACAATCCAAAGGAGACCCTTGGAACACACTTCGGCCTTCTGCCATGAAACTTCTGGATGCAGTGTGTTCTGCATGTGGTGAATGGCATAATCCTCTAAATGCCCTCAGTAGGCCTAGGTGACTCTGGATGTCCCAAGTGCCTAGCAAGGCTCAGGGTAAATCTCTCTTTCGGGCCGGACCTAAAGGCCAGTTTCCGCATCACTTAGAGAGACGTCGAGCAGGAGCCCCCAAACTGCACTGGAGGCCCCGGTGGTTTCTTTCAGGGCAGCTTAGGTTTCCTCAATGTGGCCGACACGCCTGGAGCAAAAGCCTGCCAAGAACCGCGTTCCTGAGGCCGCTTCGAAGCTGTGGCACGCTAGCCATAGAGAACACATTAGTCCCCGGCCCTTCCAACTGCATAGTGAGGGATGGTGTTCCCAGAGCTGTGTATCCCTTGATCGTGCTCAGAAGGCTTTGGGTACACCGTGTGCTTCCTTGGAAACAAGGGCCCACGTGAGAGCATTGAGTGCTGTGAGGCATACTAAAGGTAAAGGCGTCCATGGACTAAGACTTCCTGGAGACTGGTGCACCCCCTATCTCTGGCAGTGGGAAACTGTGCACCTTGCCTCGGGACCAGAGGTCACATTTACTTGGCACTTTAGCTACAGTTGGCTCCGGGGGTGAGCTCCCAGGAAGGAATCGCAAGCACGGGGTTTCTTTTGGAAAAACTCACTGCTCCTCAGAGGCATCTGCGGAGTGAAGCGTATCCTTGCTGGTGTGGTTTTCAGGCGGCTTGGAAGCTGCAACGCAGTTGCTTTCCGAAGGGGGGAAGCCGGCCTCCTCCCACATTCTCCAGTTTCCAACGTGACCACGCAGCACATTGAGCAGCGCTCTCTGACTGATGACTGGAGACTTTCAGCCACACTGGGCCTTTCTATGATCGCGCTTCATTGGACTCGGGGTGTTTGTTTGGCGCGCCATGAAGGGCATTATTACCCGCTGAATGACTTAGTCAGGCCTACGTGACGTTGGAACGACCCAGTGCCTCACAAGTTTACCGGTTTCTCTGTAGTTTCTCTCAGGCCGGACCTACAGTGTACCTTGCGTCCCAGTAGTAGGAGAGTGACAGGTAAGAGTTGCCAGGAGGCACTTTAGGCTCAGGGATTCTTTCAGTGCACTTCGGGGGGCCTCCCCAGAGGGAGAGCCAGGTTGAACGTAATACTGGCAGAAGCGTTGCCCTGGGGCTGCCTAACACGTGTACACGGCCTGCTCCGCAAGCGAGGATCAGTTCATTGCCCTCCCGCATGCGTAGAAAGAGCTGACCCCCAACAGCCTGTTCTGTGCTACGTTGCTCGGAAAACGAGAAGGGGACTCCCAGTGCACACGCTCTCCCTCAGGAGGGAATTCATACGTGACTCTCCTAGGCCTTACGGAAAGCCGTAGAGGAGTTAAAGCACTCTGGCATCGAGTCAGGGCTCAGGGAGATGGCTGCACACAAAACCCTGCTGACAGGAAGCACTCGTGCTTACCTCGAGGCTAGGGCTCGCGTTTACTTCGCACTTTAGCTAGGGCAAGCGTGGGATGAGCTCCTAGCAAGGCCCTGGAGACCCCCTGGATTCATAGGAGAAAACGCACTTTCTTCCCGGAGGCATGCCTAAGGGTGACTAGAAGACGGGTAACAACAATGTCTTTTCAGTCAGCCTTGAGGCCGCCACTATCTACCTTTCAAGTGGGGGGAATACTGCCTTTTTACAGGCTTCTCAACTACAAACGGGATCACCCAGCACATACACCTATCTTCTCTGACAATCCAAAGGAGACCCTTGGAACACACTTCGGCCTTCTGCCATGAAACTTCTGGATGCAGTGTGTTCTGCATGTGGTGAATGGCATAATCCTCTAAATGCCCTCAGTAGGCCTAGGTGACTCTGGATGTCCCAAGTGCCTAGCAAGGCTCAGGGTAAATCTCTCTTTCGGGCCGGACCTAAAGGCCAGTTTCCGCATCACTTAGAGAGACGTCGAGCAGGAGCCCCCAAACTGCACTGGAGGCCCCGGTGGTTTCTTTCAGGGCAGCTTAGGTTTCCTCAATGTGGCCGACACGCCTGGAGCAAAAGCCTGCCAAGAACCGCGTTCCTGAGGCCGCTTCGAAGCTGTGGCACGCTAGCCATAGAGAACACATTAGTCCCCGGCCCTTCCAACTGCATAGTGAGGGATGGTGTTCCCAGAGCTGTGTATCCCTTGATCGTGCTCAGAAGGCTTTGGGTACACCGTGTGCTTCCTTGGAAACAAGGGCCCACGTGAGAGCATTGAGTGCTGTGAGGCATACTAAAGGTAAAGGCGTCCATGGACTAAGACTTCCTGGAGACTGGTGCACCCCCTATCTCTGGCAGTGGGAAACTGTGCACCTTGCCTCGGGACCAGAGGTCACATTTACTTGGCACTTTAGCTACAGTTGGCTCCGGGGGTGAGCTCCCAGGAAGGAATCGCAAGCACGGGGTTTCTTTTGGAAAAACTCACTGCTCCTCAGAGGCATCTGCGGAGTGAAGCGTATCCTTGCTGGTGTGGTTTTCAGGCGGCTTGGAAGCTGCAACGCAGTTGCTTTCCGAAGGGGGGAAGCCGGCCTCCTCCCACATTCTCCAGTTTCCAACGTGACCACGCAGCACATTGAGCAGCGCTCTCTGACTGATGACTGGAGACTTTCAGCCACACTGGGCCTTTCTATGATCGCGCTTCATTGGACTCGGGGTGTTTGTTTGGCGCGCCATGAAGGGCATTATTACCCGCTGAATGACTTAGTCAGGCCTACGTGACGTTGGAACGACCCAGTGCCTCACAAGTTTACCGGTTTCTCTGTAGTTTCTCTCAGGCCGGACCTACAGTGTACCTTGCATCCCAGTAGTAGGAGAGTGACAGGTAAGAGTTGCCAGGAGGCACTTTAGGCTCAGGGATTCTTTCAGTGCACTTCGGGGGGCCTCCCCAGAGGGAGAGCCAGGTTGAACGTAATACTGGCAGAAGCGTTGCCCTGGGGCTGCCTAACACGTGTACACGGCCTGCTCCGCAAGCGAGGATCAGTTCATTGCCCTCCCGCATGCGTAGAAAGAGCTGACCCCCAACAGCCTGTTCTGTGCTACGTTGCTCGGAAAACGAGAAGGGGACTCCCAGTGCACACGCTCTCCCTCAGGAGGGAATTCATACGTGACTCTCCTAGGCCTTACGGAAAGCCGTAGAGGAGTTAAAGCACTCTGGCATCGAGTCAGGGCTCAGGGAGATGGCTGCACACAAAACCCTGCTGACAGGAAGCACTCGTGCTTACCTCGAGGCTAGGGCTCGCGTTTACTTCGCACTTTAGCTAGGGCAAGCGTGGGATGAGCTCCTAGCAAGGCCCTGGAGACCCCCTGGATTCATAGGAGAAAACGCACTTTCTTCCCGGAGGCATGCCTAAGGGTGACTAGAAGACGGGTAACAACAATGTCTTTTCAGTCAGCCTTGAGGCCGCCACTATCTACCTTTCAAGTGGGGGGAATACTGCCTTTTTCCAGGCTTCTCAACTACAAACGGGATCACCCAGCACATACACCTATCTTCTCTGACAATCCAAAGGAGACCCTTGGAACACACTTCGGCCTTCTGCGATGAAACTTCTGGATGCAGTGTGTTCTATATGTGGTGAATGGCATAATCCTCTAAATGCCCTCAGTAGGCCTAGGTGACTCTGGATGTCCCAAGTGCCTAGCAAGGCTCAGGGTAAATCTCTCTTTCGGGCCGGACCTAAAGGCCAGTTTCCGCATCACTTAGAGAGACGTCGAGCAGGAGCCCCCAAACTGCACTGGAGGCCCCGGTGGTTTCTTTCAGGGCAGCTTAGGTTTCCTCAATGTGGCCGACACGCCTGGAGCAAAAGCCTGCCAAGAACCGCGTTCCTGAGGCCGCTTCGAAGCTGTGGCACGCTAGCCATAGAGAACACATTAGTCCCCGGCCCTTCCAACTGCATAGTGAGGGATGGTGTTCCCAGAGCTGTGTATCCCTTGATCGTGCTCAGAAGGCTTTGGGTACACCGTGTGCTTCCTTGGAAACAAGGGCCCACGTGAGAGCATTGAGTGCTGTGAGGCATACTAAAGGTAAAGGCGTCCATGGACTAAGACTTCCTGGAGACTGGTGCACCCCCTATCTCTGGCAGTGGGAAACTGTGCACCTTGCCTCGGGAACAGAGGTCACATTTACTTGGCACTTTAGCTACAGTTGGCTCCGGGGGTGAGCTCCCAGGAAGGAATCGCAAGCACGGGGTTTCTTTTGGAAAAACTCACTGCTCCTCAGAGGCATCTGCGGAGTGAAGCGTATCCTTGCTGGTGTGGTTTTCAGGCGGCTTGGAAGCTGCAACGCAGTTGCTTTCCGAAGGGGGGAAGCCGGGCTCCTCCCACATTCTCCAGTTTCCAACGTGACCACGCAGCACATTGAGCAGCGCTCTCTGACTGACGACTGGAGACTTTCAGCCACACTGGGCCTTTCTATGATCGCGCTTCATTGGACTCGGGGTGTTTGTTTGGCGCGCCATGAAGGGCATTATTACCCGCTGAATGACTTAGTCAGGCCTACGTGACGTTGGAACGACCCAGTGCCTCACAATTTTACCGGTTTCTCTGTAGTTTCTCTCAGGCCGGACCTACAGTGTACCTTGCGTCCCAGTAGTAGGAGAGTGACAGGTAAGAGTTGCCAGGAGGCACTTTAGGCTCAGGGATTCTTTCAGTGCACTTCGGGGGGCCTCCCCAGAGGGAGAGCCAGGTTGAACGTAATACTGGCAGAAGCGTTGCCCTGGGGCTGCCTAACACGTGTACACGGCCTGCTCCGCAAGCGAGGATCAGTTCATTGCCCTCCCGCATGCGTAGAAAGAGCTGACCCCCAACAGCCTGTTCTGTGCTACGTTGCTCGGAAAACGAGAAGGGGACTCCCAGTGCACACGCTCTCCCTCAGGAGGGAATTCATACGTGACTCTCCTAGGCCTTACGGAAAGCCGTAGAGGAGTTAAAGCACTCTGGCATCGAGTCAGGGCTCAGGGAGATGGCTGCACACAAAACCCTGCTGACAGGAAGCACTCGTGCTTACCTCGAGGCTAGGGCTCGCCTTTACTTCGCACTTTAGCTAGGGCAAGCGTGGGATGAGCTCCTAGCAAGGCCCTGGAGACCCCCTGGATTCATAGGAGAAAACGCACTTTCTTCCCGGAGGCATGCCTAAGGGTGACTAGAAGACGGGTAACAACAATGTCTTTTCAGTCAGCCTTGAGGCCGCCACTATCTACCTTTCAAGTGGGGGGAATACTGCCTTTTTCCAGGCTTCTCAACTACAAACGGGATCACCCAGCACATACACCTATCTTCTCTGACAATCCAAAGGAGACCCTTGGAACACACTTCGGCCTTCTGCCATGAAACTTCTGGATGCAGTGTGTTCTATATGTGGTGAATGGCATAATCCTCTAAATGCCCTCAGTAGGCCTAGGTGACTCTGGATGTCCCAAGTGCCTAGCAAGGCTCAGGGTAAATCTCTCTTTCGGGCCGGACCTAAAGGCCAGTTTCCGCATCACTTAGAGAGACGTCGAGCAGGAGCCCCCAAACTGCACTGGAGGCCCCGGTGGTTTCTTTCAGGGCAGCTTAGGTTTCCTCAATGTGGCCGACACGCCTGGAGCAAAAGCCTGCCAAGAACCGCGTTCCTGAGGCCGCTTCGAAGCTGTGGCACGCTAGCCATAGAGAACACATTAGTCCCCGGCCCTTCCAACTGCATAGTGAGGGATGGTGTTCCCAGAGCTGTGTATCCCTTGATCGTGCTCAGAAGGCTTTGGGTACACCGTGTGCTTCCTTGGAAACAAGGGCCCACGTGAGAGACTTGAGTGCTGTGAGGCATACTAAAGGTAAAGGCGTCCATGGACTAAGACTTCCTGGAGACTGGTGCACCCCCTATCTCTGGCAGTGGGAAACTGTGCACCTTGCCTCGGGAACAGAGGTCACATTTACTTGGCACTTTAGCTACAGTTGGCTCCGGGGGTGAGCTCCCAGGAAGGAATCGCAAGCACGGGGTTTCTTTTGGAAAAACTCACTGCTCCTCAGAGGCATCTGCGGAGTGAAGCGTATCCTTGCTGGTGTGGTTTTCAGGCGGCTTGGAAGCTGCAACGCAGTTGCTTTCCGAAGGGGGGAAGCCGGGCTCCTCCCACATTCTCCAGTTTCCAACGTGACCACGCAGCACATTGAGCAGCGCTCTCTGACTGACGACTGGAGACTCTCAGCCACACTGGGCCTTTCTATGATCGCGCTTCATTGGACTCGGGGTGTTTGTTTGGCGCGCCATGAAGCGCATTATTACCCGCTGAATGACTTAGTCAGGCCTACGTGACGTTGGAACGACCCAGTGCCTCACAAGTTTACCGGTTTCTCTGTAGTTTCTCTCAGGCCGGACCTACAGTGTACCTTGCGTCCCAGTAGTAGGAGAGTGACAGGTAAGAGTTGCCAGGAGGCACTTTAGGCTCAGGGATTCTTTCAGTGCACTTCGGGGGGCCTCCCCAGAGGGAGAGCCAGGTTGAACGTAATACTGGCAGAAGCGTTGCCCTGGGGCTGCCTAACACGTGTACACGGCCTGCTCCGCAAGCGAGGATCAGTTCATTGCCCTCCCGCATGCGTAGAAAGAGCTGACCCCCAACAGCCTGTTCTGTGCTACGTTGCTCGGAAAACGAGAAGGGGACTCCCAGTGCACACGCTCTCCCTCAGGAGGGAATTCATACGTGACTCTCCTAGGCCTTACGGAAAGCCGTAGAGGAGTTAAAGCACTCTGGCATCGAGTCAGGGCTCAGGGAGATGGCTGCACACAAAACCCTGCTGACAGGAAGCACTCGTGCTTACCTCGAGGCTAGGGCTCGCGTTTACTTCGCACTTTAGCTAGGGCAAGCGTGGGATGAGCTCCTAGCAAGGCCCTGGAGACCCCCTGGATTCATAGGAGAAAACGCACTTTCTTCCCGGAGGCATGCCTAAGGGTGACTAGAAGACGGGTAACAACAATGTCTTTTCAGTCAGCCTTGAGGCCGCCACTATCTACCTTTCAAGTGGGGGGAATACTGCCTTTTTCCATGCTTCTCAACTACAAACGGGATCACCCAGCACATACACCTATCTTCTCTGACAATCCAAAGGAGACCCTTGGAACACACTTCGGCCTTCTGCCATGAAACTTCTGGATGCAGTGTGTTCTGCATGTGGTGAACGGCATAATCCTCTAAATGCCCTCAGTAGGCCTAGGTGACTCTGGATGTCCCAAGTGCCTAGCAAGGCTCAGGGTAAATCTCTCTTTCGGGCCGGACCTAAAGGCCAGTTTCCGCATCACTTAGAGAGACGTCGAGCAGGAGCCCCCAAACTGCACTGGAGGCCCCGGTGGTTTCTTTCAGGGCAGCTTAGGTTTCCTCAATGTGGCCGACACGCCTGGAGCAAAAGCCTGCCAAGAACCGCGTTCCTGAGGCCGCTTCGAAGCTGTGGCACGCTAGCCATAGAGAACACATTAGTCCCCGGCCCTTCCAACTGCATAGTGAGGGATGGTGTTCCCAGAGCTGTGTATCCCTTGATCGTGCTCAGAAGGCTTTGGGTACACCGTGTGCTTCCTTGGAAACAAGGGCCCACGTGAGAGACTTGAGTGCTGTGAGGCATACTAAAGGTAAAGGCGTCCATGGACTAAGACTTCCTGGAGACTGGTGCACCCCCTATCTCTGGCAGTGGGAAACTGTGCACCTTGCCTCGGGAACAGAGGTCACATTTACTTGGCACTTTAGCTACAGTTGGCTCCGGGGGTGAGCTCCCAGGAAGGAATCGCAAGCACGGGGTTTCTTTTGGAAAAACTCACTGCTCCTCAGAGGCATCTGCGGAGTGAAGCGTATCCTTGCTGGTGTGGTTTTCAGGCGGCTTGGAAGCTGCAACGCAGTTGCTTTCCGAAGGGGGGAAGCCGGCCTCCTCCCACATTCTCCAGTTTCCAACGTGACCACGCAGCACATTGAGCAGCGCTCTCTGACTGATGACTGGAGACTTTCAGCCACACTGGGCCTTTCTATGATCGCGCTTCATTGGACTCGGGGTGTTTGTTTGGCGCGCCATGAAGGGCATTATTACCCGCTGAATGACTTAGTCAGGCCTACGTGACGTTGGAACGACCCAGTGCCTCACAAGTTTACCGGTTTCTCTGTAGTTTCTCTCAGGCCGGACCTACAGTGTACCTTGCGTCCCAGTAGTAGGAGAGTGACAGGTAAGAGTTGCCAGGAGGCACTTTAGGCTCAGGGATTCTTTCAGTGCACTTCGGGGGGCCTCCCCAGAGGGAGAGCCAGGTTGAACGTAATACTGGCAGAAGCGTTGCCCTGGGGCTGCCTAACACGTGTACACGGCCTGCTCCGCAAGCGAGGATCAGTTCATTGCCCTCCCGCATGCGTAGAAAGAGCTGACCCCCAACAGCCTGTTCTGTGCTACGTTGCTCGGAAAACGAGAAGGGGACTCCCAGTGCACACGCTCTCCCTCAGGAGGGAATTCATACGTGACTCTCCTAGGCCTTACGGAAAGCCGTAGAGGAGTTAAAGCACTCTGGCATCGAGTCAGGGCTCAGGGAGATGGCTGCACACAAAACCCTGCTGACAGGAAGCACTCGTGCTTACCTCGAGGCTAGGGCTCGCGTTTACTTCGCACTTTAGCTAGGGCAAGCGTGGGATGAGCTCCTAGCAAGGCCCTGGAGACCCCCTGGATTCATAGGAGAAAACGCACTTTCTTCCCGGAGGCATGCCTAAGGGTGACTAGAAGACGGGTAACAACAATGTCTTTTCAGTCAGCCTTGAGGCCGCCACTATCTACCTTTCAAGTGGGGGGAATACTGCCTTTTTACAGGCTTCTCAACTACAAACGGGATCACCCAGCACATACACCTATCTTCTCTGACAATCCAAAGGAGACCCTTGGAACACACTTCGGCCTTCTGCCATGAAACTTCTGGATGCAGTGTGTTCTGCATGTGGTGAATAGCATAATCCTCTAAATGCCCTCAGTAGGCCTAGGTGACTCTGGATGTCCCAAGTGCCTAGCAAGGCTCAGGGTAAATCTCTCTTTCGGGCCGGACCTAAAGGCCAGTTTCCGCATCACTTAGAGAGACGTCGAGCAGGAGCCCCCAAACTGCACTGGAGGCCCCGGTGGTTTCTTTCAGGGCAGCTTAGGTTTCCTCAATGTGGCCGACACGCCTGGAGCAAAAGCCTGCCAAGAACCGCGTTCCTGAGGCCGCTTCGAAGCTGTGGCACGCTAGCCATAGAGAACACATTAGTCCCCGGCCCTTCCAACTGCATAGTGAGGGATGGTGTTCCCAGAGCTGTGTATCCCTTGATCGTGCTCAGAAGGCTTTGGGTACACCGTGTGCTTCCTTGGAAACAAGGGCCCACGTGAGAGCATTGAGTGCTGTGAGGCATACTAAAGGTAAAGGCGTCCATGGACTAAGACTTCCTGGAGACTGGTGCACCCCCTATCTCTGGCAGTGGGAAACTGTGCACCTTGCCTCGGGACCAGAGGTCACATTTACTTGGCACTTTAGCTACAGTTGGCTCCGGGGGTGAGCTCCCAGGAAGGAATCGCAAGCACGGGGTTTCTTTTGGAAAAACTCACTGCTCCTCAGAGGCATCTGCGGAGTGAAGCGTATCCTTGCTGGTGTGGTTTTCAGGCGGCTTGGAAGCTGCAACGCAGTTGCTTTCCGAAGGGGGGAAGCCGGCCTCCTCCCACATTCTCCAGTTTCCAACGTGACCACGCAGCACATTGAGCAGCGCTCTCTGACTGATGACTGGAGACTTTCAGCCACACTGGGCCTTTCTATGATCGCGCTTCATTGGACTCGGGGTGTTTGTTTGGCGCGCCATGAAGGGCATTATTACCCGCTGAATGACTTAGTCAGGCCTACGTGACGTTGGAACGACCCAGTGCCTCACAAGTTTACCGGTTTCTCTGTAGTTTCTCTCAGGCCGGACCTACAGTGTACCTTGCGTCCCAGTAGTAGGAGAGTGACAGGTAAGAGTTGCCAGGAGGCACTTTAGGCTCAGGGATTCTTTCAGTGCACTTCGGGGGGCCTCCCCAGAGGGAGAGCCAGGTTGAACGTAATACTGGCAGAAGCGTTGCCCTGGGGCTGCCTAACACGTGTACACGGCCTGCTCCGCAAGCGAGGATCAGTTCATTGCCCTCCCGCATGCGTAGAAAGAGCTGACCCCCAACAGCCTGTTCTGTGCTACGTTGCTCGGAAAACGAGAAGGGGACTCCCAGTGCACACGCTCTCCCTCAGGAGGGAATTCATACGTGACTCTCCTAGGCCTTACGGAAAGCCGTAGAGGAGTTAAAGCACTCTGGCATCGAGTCAGGGCTCAGGGAGATGGCTGCACACAAAACCCTGCTGACAGGAAGCACTCGTGCTTACCTCGAGGCTAGGGCTCGCGTTTACTTCGCACTTTAGCTAGGGCAAGCGTGGGATGAGCTCCTAGCAAGGCCCTGGAGACCCCCTGGATTCATAGGAGAAAACGCACTTTCTTCCCGGAGGCATGCCTAAGGGTGACTAGAAGACGGGTAACAACAATGTCTTTTCAGTCAGCCTTGAGGCCGCCACTATCTACCTTTCAAGTGGGGGGAATACTGCCTTTTTACAGGCTTCTCAACTACAAACGGGATCACCCAGCACATACACCTATCTTCTCTGACAATCCAAAGGAGACCCTTGGAACACACTTCGGCCTTCTGCCATGAAACTTCTGGATGCAGTGTGTTCTGCATGTGGTGAATGGCATAATCCTCTAAATGCCCTCAGTAGGCCTAGGTGACTCTGGATGTCCCAAGTGCCTAGCAAGGCTCAGGGTAAATCTCTCTTTCGGGCCGGACCTAAAGGCCAGTTTCCGCATCACTTAGAGAGACGTCGAGCAGGAGCCCCCAAACTGCACTGGAGGCCCCGGTGGTTTCTTTCAGGGCAGCTTAGGTTTCCTCAATGTGGCCGACACGCCTGGAGCAAAAGCCTGCCAAGAACCGCGTTCCTGAGGCCGCTTCGAAGCTGTGGCACGCTAGCCATAGAGAACACATTAGTCCCCGGCCCTTCCAACTGCATAGTGAGGGATGGTGTTCCCAGAGCTGTGTATCCCTTGATCGTGCTCAGAAGGCTTTGGGTACACCGTGTGCTTCCTTGGAAACAAGGGCCCACGTGAGAGCATTGAGTGCTGTGAGGCATACTAAAGGTAAAGGCGTCCATGGACTAAGACTTCCTGGAGACTGGTGCACCCCCTATCTCTGGCAGTGGGAAACTGTGCACCTTGCCTCGGGACCAGAGGTCACATTTACTTGGCACTTTAGCTACAGTTGGCTCCGGGGGTGAGCTCCCAGGAAGGAATCGCAAGCACGGGGTTTCTTTTGGAAAAACTCACTGCTCCTCAGAGGCATCTGCGGAGTGAAGCGTATCCTTGCTGGTGTGGTTTTCAGGCGGCTTGGAAGCTGCAACGCAGTTGCTTTCCGAAGGGGGGAAGCCGGCCTCCTCCCACATTCTCCAGTTTCCAACGTGACCACGCAGCACATTGAGCAGCGCTCTCTGACTGACGACTGGAGACTCTCAGCCACACTGGGCCTTTCTATGATCGCGCTTCATTGGACTCGGGGTGTTTGTTTGGCGCGCCATGAAGGGCATTATTACCCGCTGAATGACTTAGTCAGGCCTACGTGACGTTGGAACGACCCAGTGCCTCACAAGTTTACCGGTTTCTCTGTAGTTTCTCTCAGGCCGGACCTACAGTGTACCTTGCGTCCCAGTAGTAGGAGAGTGACAGGTAAGAGTTGCCAGGAGGCACTTTAGGCTCAGGGATTCTTTCAGTGCACTTCGGGGGGCCTCCCCAGAGGGAGAGCCAGGTTGAACGTAATACTGGCAGAAGCGTTGCCCTGGGGCTGCCTAACACGTGTACACGGCCTGCTCCGCAAGCGAGGATCAGTTCATTGCCCTCCCGCATGCGTAGAAAGAGCTGACCCCCAACAGCCTGTTCTGTGCTACGTTGCTCGGAAAACGAGAAGGGGACTCCCAGTGCACACGCTCTCCCTCAGGAGGGAATTCATACGTGACTCTCCTAGGCCTTACGGAAAGCCGTAGAGGAGTTAAAGCACTCTGGCATCGAGTCAGGGCTCAGGGAGATGGCTGCACACAAAACCCTGCTGACAGGAAGCACTCGTGCTTACCTCGAGGCTAGGGCTCGCGTTTACTTCGCACTTTAGCTAGGGCAAGCGTGGGATGAGCTCCTAGCAAGGCCCTGGAGACCCCCTGGATTCATAGGAGAAAACGCACTTTCTTCCCGGAGGCATGCCTAAGGGTGACTAGAAGACGGGTAACAACAATGTCTTTTCAGTCAGCCTTGAGGCCGCCACTATCTACCTTTCAAGTGGGGGGAATACTGCCTTTTTCCAGGCTTCTCAACGACAAACGGGATCACCCAGCACATACACCTATCTTCTCTGACAATCCAAAGGAGACCCTTGGAACACACTTCGGCCTTCTGCCATGAAACTTCTGGATGCAGTGTGTTCTATATGTGGTGAATGGCATAATCCTCTAAATGCCCTCAGTAGGCCTAGGTGACTCTGGATGTCCCAAGTGCCTAGCAAGGCTCAGGGTAAATCTCTCTTTCGGGCCGGACCTAAAGGCCAGTTTCCGCATCACTTAGAGAGACGTCGAGCAGGAGCCCCCAAACTGCACTGGAGGCCCCGGTGGTTTCTTTCAGGGCAGCTTAGGTTTCCTCAATGTGGCCGACACGCCTGGAGCAAAAGCCTGCCAAGAACCGCGTTCCTGAGGCCGCTTCGAAGCTGTGGCACGCTAGCCATAGAGAACACATTAGTCCCCGGCCCTTCCAACTGCATAGTGAGGGATGGTGTTCCCAGAGCTGTGTATCCCTTGATCGTGCTCAGAAGGCTTTGGGTACACCGTGTGCTTCCTTGGAAACAAGGGCCCACGTGAGAGCATTGAGTGCTGTGAGGCATACTAAAGGTAAAGGCGTCCATGGACTAAGACTTCCTGGAGACTGGTGCACCCCCTATCTCTGGCAGTGGGAAACTGTGCACCTTGCCTCGGGACCAGAGGTCACATTTACTTGGCACTTTAGCTACAGTTGGCTCCGGGGGTGAGCTCCCAGGAAGGAATCGCAAGCACGGGGTTTCTTTTGGAAAAACTCACTGCTCCTCAGAGGCATCTGCGGAGTGAAGCGTATCCTTGCTGGTGTGGTTTTCAGGCGGCTTGGAAGCTGCAACGCAGTTGCTTTCCGAAGGGGGGAAGCCGGGCTCCTCCCACATTCTCCAGTTTCCAACGTGACCACGCAGCACATTGAGCAGCGCTCTCTGACTGACGACTGGAGACTTTCAGCCACACTGGGCCTTTCTATGATCGCGCTTCATTGGACTCGGGGTGTTTGTTTGGCGCGCCATGAAGGGCATTATTACCCGCTGAATGACTTAGTCAGGCCTACGTGACGTTGGAACGACCCAGTGCCTCACAAGTTTACCGGTTTCTCTGTAGTTTCTCTCAGGCCGGACCTACAGTGTACCTTGCGTCCCAGTAGTAGGAGAGTGACAGGTAAGAGTTGCCAGGAGGCACTTTAGGCTCAGGGATTCTTTCAGTGCACTTCGGGGGGCCTCCCCAGAGGGAGAGCCAGGTTGAACGTAATACTGGCAGAAGCGTTGCCCTGGGGCTGCCTAACACGTGTACACGGCCTGCTCCGCAAGCGAGGATCAGTTCATTGCCCTCCCGCATGCGTAGAAAGAGCTGACCCCCAACAGCCTGTTCTGTGCTACGTTGCTCGGAAAACGAGAAGGGGACTCCCAGTGCACACGCTCTCCCTCAGGAGGGAATTCATACGTGACTCTCCTAGGCCTTACGGAAAGCCGTAGAGGAGTTAAAGCACTCTGGCATCGAGTCAGGGCTCAGGGAGATGGCTGCACACAAAACCCTGCTGACAGGAAGCACTCGTGCTTACCTCGAGGCTAGGGCTCGCGTTTACTTCGCACTTTAGCTAGGGCAAGCGTGGGATGAGCTCCTAGCAAGGCCCTGGAGACCCCCTGGATTCATAGGAGAAAACGCACTTTCTTCCCGGAGGCATGCCTAAGGGTGACTAGAAGACGGGTAACAACAATGTCTTTTCAGTCAGCCTTGAGGCCGCCACTATCTACCTTTCAAGTGGGGGGAATACTGCCTTTTTACAGGCTTCTCAACTACAAACGGGATCACCCAGCACATACACCTATCTTCTCTGACAATCCAAAGGAGACCCTTGGAACACACTTCGGCCTTCTGCCATGAAACTTCTGGATGCAGTGTGTTCTATATGTGGTGAATGGCATAATCCTCTAAATGCCCTCAGTAGGCCTAGGTGACTCTGGATGTCCCAAGTGCCTAGCAAGGCTCAGGGTAAATCTCTCTTTCGGGCCGGACCTAAAGGCCAGTTTCCGCATCACTTAGAGAGACGTCGAGCAGGAGCCCCCAAACTGCACTGGAGGCCCCGGTGGTTTCTTTCAGGGCAGCTTAGGTTTCCTCAATGTGGCCGACACGCCTGGAGCAAAAGCCTGCCAAGAACCGCGTTCCTGAGGCCGCTTCGAAGCTGTGGCACGCTAGCCATAGAGAACACATTAGTCCCCGGCCCTTCCAACTGCATAGTGAGGGATGGTGTTCCCAGAGCTGTGTATCCCTTGATCGTGCTCAGAAGGCTTTGGGTACACCGTGTGCTTCCTTGGAAACAAGGGCCCACGTGAGAGACTTGAGTGCTGTGAGGCATACTAAAGGTAAAGGCGTCCATGGACTAAGACTTCCTGGAGACTGGTGCACCCCTATCTCTGGCAGTGGGAAACTGTGCACCTTGCCTCGGGAACAGAGGTCACATTTACTTGGCACTTTAGCTACAGTTGGCTCCGGGGGTGAGCTCCCAGGAAGGAATCGCAAGCACGGGGTTTCTTTTGGAAAAACTCACTGCTCCTCAGAGGCATCTGCGGAGTGAAGCGTATCCTTGCTGGTGTGGTTTTCAGGCGGCTTGGAAGCTGCAACGCAGTTGCTTTCCGAAGGGGGGAAGCCGGGCTCCTCCCACATTCTCCAGTTTCCAACGTGACCACGCAGCACATTGAGCAGCGCTCTCTGACTGACGACTGGAGACTCTCAGCCACACTGGGCCTTTCTATGATCGCGCTTCATTGGACTCGGGGTGTTTGTTTGGCGCGCCATGAAGGGCATTATTACCCGCTGAATGACTTAGTCAGGCCTACGTGACGTTGGAACGACCCAGTGCCTCACAAGTTTACCGGTTTCTCTGTAGTTTCTCTCAGGCCGGACCTACAGTGTACCTTGCGTCCCAGTAGTAGGAGAGTGACAGGTAAGAGTTGCCAGGAGGCACTTTAGGCTCAGGGATTCTTTCAGTGCACTTCGGGGGGCCTCCCCAGAGGGAGAGCCAGGTTGAACGTAATACTGGCAGAAGCGTTGCCCTGGGGCTGCCTAACACGTGTACACGGCCTGCTCCGCAAGCGAGGATCAGTTCATTGCCCTCCCGCATGCGTAGAAAGAGCTGACCCCCAACAGCCTGTTCTGTGCTACGTTGCTCGGAAAACGAGAAGGGGACTCCCAGTGCACACGCTCTCCCTCAGGAGGGAATTCATACGTGACTCTCCTAGGCCTTACGGAAAGCCGTAGAGGAGTTAAAGCACTCTGGCATCGAGTCAGGGCTCAGGGAGATGGCTGCACACAAAACCCTGCTGACAGGAAGCACTCGTGCTTACCTCGAGGCTAGGGCTCGCCTTTACTTCGCACTTTAGCTAGGGCAAGCGTGGGATGAGCTCCTAGCAAGGCCCTGGAGACCCCCTGGATTCATAGGAGAAAACGCACTTTCTTCCCGGAGGCATTCCTAAGGGTGACTAGAAGACGGGTAACAACAATGTCTTTTCAGTCAGCCTTGAGGCCGCCACTATCTACCTTTCAAGTGGGGGGAATACTGCCTTTTTCCAGGCTTCTCAACTACAAACGGGATCACCCAGCACATACACCTATCTTCTCTGACAATCCAAAGGAGACCCTTGGAACACAGTTCGGCCTTCTGCCATGAAACTTCTGGATGCAGTGTGTTCTGCATGTGGTGAACGGCATAATCCTCTACATGCCGTCAGTAGGCCTAGGTGACTCTGGAGGTTCCAAGTGCCTAGCAAGGCTCAGGGTAAATCTCTCTTTCGGGCCGGACCTAAAGGCCAGTTTCCGCATCACTTAGAGAGACGTCGAGCAGGAGCCCCCAAACTGCACTGGAGGCCCCGGTGGTTTCTTTCAGGGCAGCTTAGGTTTCCTCAATGTGGCCGACACGCCTGGAGCAAAAGCCTGCCAAGAACCGTGTTCCTGAGGCCGCTTCGAAGCTGTGGCACGCTAGCCATAGAGAACACATTAGTCCCCGGCCCTTCCAACTGCATAGTGAGGGATGGTGTTCCCAGAGCTGTGTATCCCTTGATCGTGCTCAGAAGGCTTTGGGTACACCGTGTGCTTCCTTGGAAACAAGGGCCCACGTGAGAGCATTGAGTGCTGTGAGGCATACTAAAGGTAAAGGCGTCCATGGACTAAGGCTTCCTGGAGATTGGTGCACCCCCTATCTCTGGCAGTGGGAAACTGTGCACCTTGCCTCGGGACCAGATGTCACAGTTACTTGGCACTTTAGCTACAGTTGGCTCCGGGGGTGAGCTCCCAGGAAGGAATCGCAAGCACGGGGTTTCTTTTGGAAAAACTCACTGCTCCTCAGAGGCATCTGCGGAGTGAAGCGTATCCTTGCTGGTGTGGTTTTCAGGCGGCTTGGATGTTGCAACGCAGTTGCTTTCCGAAGGGGGGAAGCCGGGCTCCTCCCACATTCTCCAGTTTCCAACGTGACCACGCAGCACATTGAGCAGCGCTCTCTGACTGACGACTGGAGACTTTCAGCCACACTGGGCCTTTCTATGATCGCGCTTCATTGGACTCGGGGTGTTTTTTTGGCGCGCCATGGAGGGCATTATTACCCGCTGAATGACTTAGTCAGGCCTACGTGACCTTGGATCGACCCAGTGCCTCACAATTTTACCGGTTTCTCTGTAGTTCCTCTCAAGCCGGACCTACAGTGTACCTTGCGTCCCAGTAGTAGGAGAGTGACAGGTAAGAGTTGCCAGGAGGCACTTTAGGCTCAGGGATTCTTTCAGTGCACTTTGGGGGGCCTCCCCAGAGGGAGAGCCAGGTTGAACATAATACTGGCAGAAGCATTGCCCTGGGGCTGCCTAACACGTGTACACGGCCTGCTCCGCAAGCGAGGATCAGTTCATTGCCCTCCCGCATGCGTAGAAAGAGCTGACGCCCAACAGCCTGTTCTGTGCTACGTTGCTCGGAAAACGAGAAGGGGACTCCCAGTGCACACGCTCTCCCTCAGGAGGGAATTCATACGTGACTCTCCTAGGCCTTACGGAAAGCCGTAGAGGAGTTATAGCACTCTGGCATCGAGTCAGGGCTCAGGGAGATGGCTGCACACAAAACCCTGCTGACAGGAAGCACTCGTGCTTACCTCGAGGCTAGGGCTCGCGTTTACTTCGCACTTTAGCTAGGGCAAGCGTGGGATGAGCTCCTAGCAAGGCCCTGGAGACCCCCTGGATTCATAGGAGAAAACGCACTTTCTTCCCGGAGGCATGCCTAAGGGTGACTAGAAGACGGGTAACAACAATGTCTTTTCAGTCAGCCTTGAGGCCGCCACAATCTACCTTTTAAGTGGGGGGAATACTGCCTTTTTCCAGGCTTCTCAACTACAAACGGGATCACCCAGCATATACACCTATCTTCTCTGACAACCCAAAGGAGACCCTTGGAACACAGTTCGGCCTTCTGCCATGAAACTTCTGGATGCAGTGTGTTCTGCATGTGGTGAATGGCATAATCCTCTAAATGCCCTCAGTAGGCCTAGGTGACTCTGGATGTCCCAAGTGCCTAGCAAGGCTCAGGGTAAATCTCTCTTTCGGGCCGGACCTAAAGGCCAGTTTCCGCATCACTTAGAGAGACGTCGAGCAGGAGCCCCCAAACTGCACTGGAGGCCCCGGTGGTTTCTTTCAGGGCAGCTTAGGTTTCCTCAATGTGGCCGACACGCCTGGAGCAAAAGCCTGCCAAGAACCGCGTTCCTGAGGCCGCTTCGAAGCTGTGGCACGCTAGCCATAGAGAACACATTAGTCCCCGGCCCTTCCAACTGCATAGTGAGGGATGGTGTTCCCAGAGCTGTGTATCCCTTGATCGTGCTCAGAAGGCTTTGGGTACACCGTGTGCTTCCTTGGAAACAAGGGCCCACGTGAGAGCATTGAGTGCTGTGAGGCATACTAAAGGTAAAGGCGTCCATGGACTAAGACTTCCTGGAGACTGGTGCACCCCCTATCTCTGGCAGTGGGAAACTGTGCACCTTGCCTCGGGACCAGAGGTCACATTTACTTGGCACTTTAGCTACAGTTGGCTCCGGGGGTGAGCTCCCAGGAAGGAATCGCAAGCACGGGGTTTCTTTTGGACAAACTCACTGCTCCTCAGAGGCATCTGCGGAGTGAAGCGTATCCTTGCTGGTGTGGTTTTCAGGCGGCTTGGAAGCTGCAACGCAGTTGCTTTCCGAAGGGGGGAAGCCGGGCTCCTCCCACATTCTCCAGTTTCCAACGTGACCACGCAGCACATTGAGCAGCGCTCTCTGACTGACGACTGGAGACTCTCAGCCACACTGGGCCTTTCTATGATCGCGCTTCATTGGACTCGGGGTGTTTGTTTGGCGCGCCATGAAGGGCATTATTACCCGCTGAATGACTTAGTCAGGCCTACGTGACGTTGGAACGACCCAGTGCCTCACAATTTTACCGGTTTCTCTGTAGTTCCTCTCAGGCCGGACCTACAGTGTACCTTGCGTCCCAGTAGTAGGAGAGTGACAGGTAAGAGTTGCCAGGAGGCACTTTAGGCTCAGGGATTCTTTCAGTGCACTTCGGGGGGCCTCCCCAGAGGGAGAGCCAGGTTGAACGTAATACTGGCAGAAGCGTTGCCCTGGGGCTGCCTAACACGTGTACACGGCCTGCTCCGCAAGCGAGGATCAGTTCATTGCCCTCCCGCATGCGTAGAAAGAGCTGACCCCCAACAGCCTGTTCTGTGCTACGTTGCTCGGAAAACGAGAAGGGGACTCCCAGTGCACACGCTCTCCCTCAGGAGGGAATTCATACGTGACTCTCCTAGGCCTTACGGAAAGCCGTAGAGGAGTTAAAGCACTCTGGCATCGATTCAGGGCTCAGGGAGATGGCTGCACACAAAACCCTGCTGACAGGAAGCACTCGTGCTTACCTCGAGGCTAGGGCTCGCGTTTACTTCGCACTTTAGCTAGGGCAAGCGTGGGATGAGCTCCTAGCAAGGCCCTGGAGACCCCCTGGATTCATAGGAGAAAACGCACTTTCTTCCCGGAGGCATGCCTAAGGGTGACTAGAAGACGGGTAACAACAATGTCTTTTCAGTCAGCCTTGAGGCCGCCACTATCTACCTTTCAAGTGGGGGGAATACTGCCTTTTTCCAGGCTTCTCAACTACAAACGGGATCACCCAGCACATACACCTATCTTCTCTGACAATCCAAAGGAGACCCTTGGAACACACTTCGGCCTTCTGCCATGAAACTTCTGGATGCAGTGTGTTCTGCATGTGGTGAATGGCATAATCCTCTAAATGCCCTCAGTAGGCCTAGGTGACTCTGGATGTCCCAAGTGCCTAGCAAGGCTCAGGGTAAATCTCTCTTTCGGGCCGGACCTAAAGGCCAGTTTCCGCATCACTTAGAGAGACGTCGAGCAGGAGCCCCCAAACTGCACTGGAGGCCCCGGTGGTTTCTTTCAGGGCAGCTTAGGTTTCCTCAATGTGGCCGACACGCCTGGAGCAAAAGCCTGCCAAGAACCGCGTTCCTGAGGCCGCTTCGAAGCTGTGGCACGCTAGCCATAGAGAACACATTAGTCCCCGGCCCTTCCAACTGCATAGTGAGGGATGGTGTTCCCAGAGCTGTGTATCCCTTGATCGTGCTCAGAAGGCTTTGGGTACACCGTGTGCTTCCTTGGAAACAAGGGCCCACGTGAGAGCATTGAGTGCTGTGAGGCATACTAAAGGTAAAGGCGTCCATGGACTAAGACTTCCTGGAGACTGGTGCACCCCCTATCTCTGGCAGTGGGAAACTGTGCACCTTGCCTCGGGACCAGAGGTCACATTTAGTTGGCACTTTAGCTACAGTTGGCTCCGGGGGTGAGCTCCCAGGAAGGAATCGCAAGCACGGGGTTTCTTTTGGAAAAACTCACTGCTCCTCAGAAGCATCTGCGGAGTGAAGCGTATCCTTGCTGGTGTGGTTTTCAGGCGGCTTGGAAGCTGCAACGCAGTTGCTTTCCGAAGGGGGGAAGCCGGGCTCCTCCCACATTCTCCAGTTTCCAACGTGACCACGCAGCACATTGAGCAGCGCTCTCTGACTGATGACTGGAGACTTTCAGCCACACTGGGCCTTTCTATGATCGCGCTTCATTGGACTCGGGGTGTTTGTTTGGCGCGCCATGAAGGGCATTATTACCCGCTGAATGACTTAGTCAGGCCTACGTGACGTTGGAACGACCCAGTGCCTCACAATTTTACCGGTTTCTCTGTAGTTTCTCTCAGGCCGGACCTACAGTGTACCTTGCGTCCCAGTAGTAGGAGAGTGACAGGTAAGAGTTGCCAGGAGGCACTTTAGGCTCAGGGATTCTTTCAGTGCACTTCGGGGGGCCTCCCCAGAGGGAGAGCCAGGTTGAACGTAATACTGGCAGAAGCGTTGCCCTGGGGCTGCCTAACACGTGTACACGGCCTGCTCCGCAAGCGAGGATCAGTTCATTGCCCTCCCGCATGCGTAGAAAGAGCTGACCCCCAACAGCCTGTTCTGTGCTACGTTGCTCGGAAAACGAGAAG
Organism: Mesoplodon mirus; assembly: GCF_964341445.2. Taxonomy (NCBI): domain Eukaryota; kingdom Metazoa; phylum Chordata; class Mammalia; order Artiodactyla; family Ziphiidae; genus Mesoplodon; species Mesoplodon mirus. The sequence goes on along the minus strand of NC_138976.1, from coordinate 93,095,345 downwards.
GGGACTCCCAGTGCACACGCTCTCCCTCAGGAGGGAATTCATACGTGACTCTCCTAGGCCTTACGGAAAGCCGTAGAGGAGTTAAAGCACTCTGGCATCGAGTCAGGGCTCAGGGAGATGGCTGCACACAAAACCCTGCTGACAGGAAGCACTCGTGCTTACCTCGAGGCTAGGGCTCGCCTTTACTTCGCACTTTAGCTAGGGCAAGCGTGGGATGAGCTCCTAGCAAGGCCCTGGAGACCCCCTGGATTCATAGGAGAAAACGCACTTTCTTCCCGGAGGCATGCCTAAGGGTGACTAGAAGACGGGTAACAACAATGTCTTTTCAGTCAGCCTTGAGGCCGCCACTATCTACCTTTCAAGTGGGGGGAATACTGCCTTTTTCCAGGCTTCTCAACTACAAACGGGATCACCCAGCACATACACCTATCTTCTCTGACAATCCAAAGGAGACCCTTGGAACACACTTCGGCCTTCTGCGATGAAACTTCTGGATGCAGTGTGTTCTATATGTGGTGAATGGCATAATCCTCTAAATGCCCTCAGTAGGCCTAGGTGACTCTGGATGTCCCAAGTGCCTAGCAAGGCTCAGGGTAAATCTCTCTTTCGGGCCGGACCTAAAGGCCAGTTTCCGCATCACTTAGAGAGACGTCGAGCAGGAGCCCCCAAACTGCACTGGAGGCCCCGGTGGTTTCTTTCAGGGCAGCTTAGGTTTCCTCAATGTGGCCGACACGCCTGGAGCAAAAGCCTGCCAAGAACCGCGTTCCTGAGGCCGCTTCGAAGCTGTGGCACGCTAGCCATAGAGAACACATTAGTCCCCGGCCCTTCCAACTGCATAGTGAGGGATGGTGTTCCCAGAGCTGTGTATCCCTTGATCGTGCTCAGAAGGTTTTGGGTACACCGTGTGCTTCCTTGGAAACAAGGGCCCACGTGAGAGCATTGAGTGCTGTGAGGCATACTAAAGGTAAAGGCGTCCATGGACTAAGACTTCCTGGAGACTGGTGCACCCCCTATCTCTGGCAGTGGGAAACTGTGCACCTTGCCTCGGGACCAGAGGTCACATTTACTTGGCACTTTAGCTACAGTTGGCTCCGGGGGTGAGCTCCCAGGAAGGAATCGCAAGCACGGGGTTTCTTTTGGAAAAACTCACTGCTCCTCAGAGGCATCTGCGGAGTGAAGCGTATCCTTGCTGGTGTGGTTTTCAGGCGGCTTGGAAGCTGCAACGCAGTTGCTTTCCGAAGGGGGGAAGCCGGGCTCCTCCCACATTCTCCAGTTTCCAACGTGACCACGCAGCACATTGAGCAGCGCTCTCTGACTGACGACTGGAGACTTTCAGCCACACTGGGCCTTTCTATGATCGCGCTTCATTGGACTCGGGGTGTTTGTTTGGCGCGCCATGAAGGGCATTATTACCCGCTGAATGACTTAGTCAGGCCTACGTGACGTTGGAACGACCCAGTGCCTCACAAGTTTACCGGTTTCTCTGTAGTTCCTCTCAGGCCGGACCTACAGTGTACCTTGCGTCCCAGTAGTAGGAGAGTGACAGGTAAGAGTTGCCAGGAGGCACTTTAGGCTCAGGGATTCTTTCAGTGCACTTCGGGGGGCCTCCCCAGAGGGAGAGCCAGGTTGAACGTAATACTGGCAGAAGCGTTGCCCTGGGGCTGCCTAACACGTGTACACGGCCTGCTCCACAAGCGAGGATCAGTTCATTGCCCTCCCGCATGCGTAGAAAGAGCTGACGCCCAACAGCCTGTTCTGTGCTACGTTGCTCGGAAAACGAGAAGGGGACTCCCAGTGCACACGCTCTCCCTCAGGAGGGAATTCATACGTGACTCTCCTAGGCCTTACGGAAAGCCGTAGAGGAGTTAAAGCACTCTGGCATCGAGTCAGGGCTCAGGGAGATGGCTGCACACAAAACCCTGCTGACAGGAAGCACTCGTGCTTACCTCGAGGCTAGGGCTCGCGTTTACTTCGCACTTTAGCTAGGGCAAGCGTGGGATGAGCTCCTAGCAAGGCCCTGGAGACCCCCTGGATTCATAGGAGAAAACGCACTTTCTTCCCGGAGGCATGCCTAAGGGTGACTAGAAGACGGGTAACAACAATGTCTTTTCAGTCAGCCTTGAGGCCGCCACTATCTACCTTTCAAGTGGGGGGAATACTGCCTTTTTACAGGCTTCTCAACTACAAACGGGATCACCCAGCACATACACCTATCTTCTCTGACAATCCAAAGGAGACCCTTGGAACACACTTCGGCCTTCTGCCATGAAACTTCTGGATGCAGTGTGTTCTGCATGTGGTGAATGGCATAATCCTCTAAATGCCTTCAGTAGGCCTAGGTGACTCTGGACGTCCCAAGTGCCTAGCAAGGCTCAGGGTAAATCTCTCTTTCGGGCCGGACCTAAAGGCCAGTTTCCGCATCACTTAGAGAGACGTCGAGCAGGAGCCCCCAAACTGCACTGGAGGCCCCGGTGGTTTCTTTCAGGGCAGCTTAGGTTTCCTCAATGTGGCCGACACGCCTGGAGCAAAAGCCTGCCAAGAACCGCGTTCCTGAGGCCGCTTCGAAGCTGTGGCACGCTAGCCATAGAGAACACATTAGTCCCCGGCCCTTCCAACTGCATAGTGAGGGATGGTGTTCCCAGAGCTGTGTATCCCTTGATCGTGCTCAGAAGGCTTTGGGTACACCGTGTGCTTCCTTGGAAACAAGGGCCCACGTGAGAGCATTGAGTGCTGTGAGGCATACTAAAGGTAAAGGCGTCCATGGACTAAGACTTCCTGGAGACTGGTGCACCCCCTATCTCTGGCAGTGGGAAACTGTGCACCTTGCCTCGGGAACAGAGGTCACATTTACTTGGCACTTTAGCTACAGTTGGCTCCGGGGGTGAGCTCCCAGGAAGGAATCGCAAGCACGGGGTTTCTTTTGGAAAAACTCACTGCTCCTCAGAGGCATCTGAAGAGTGAAGCGTATCCTTGCTGGTGTGGTTTTCAGGCGGCTTGGAAGCTGCAACGCAGTTGCTTTCCAAAGGGGGGAAGCCGGGCTCCTCCCACATTCTCCAGTTTCCAACGTGACCACGCAGCACATTGAGCAGCGCTCTCTGACTGACGACTGGAGACTCTCAGCCACACTGGGCCTTTCTATGATCGCGCTTCATTGGACTCGGGGTGTTTGTTTGGCGCGCCATGAAGGGCATTATTACCCGCTGAATGACTTAGGCCTACGTGTCGTTGGAACGACCCAGTGCCTCACAAGTTTACCGGTTTCTCTGTAGTTTCTCTCAGGCCGGACCTACAGTGTACCTTGCGTCCCAGTAGTAGGAGAGTGACAGGTAAGAGTTGCCAGGAGGCACTTTAGGCTCAGGGATTCTTTCAGTGCACTTCGGGGGGCCTCCCCAGAGGGAGAGCCAGGTTGAACGTAATACTGGCAGAAGCGTTGCCCTGGGGCTGCCTAACACGTGTACACGGCCTGCTCCGCAAGCGAGGATCAGTTCATTGCCCTCCCGCATGCGTAGAAAGAGCTGACCCCCAACAGCCTGTTCTGTGCTACGTTGCTCGGAAAACGAGAAGGGGACTCCCAGTGCACACGCTCTCCCTCAGGAGGGAATTCATACGTGACTCTCCTAGGCCTTACGGAAAGCCGTAGAGGAGTTAAAGCACTCTGGCATCGAGTCAGGGCTCAGGGAGATGGCTGCACACAAAACCCTGCTGACAGGAAGCACTCGTGCTTACCTCGAGGCTAGGGCTCGCCTTTACTTCGCACTTTAGCTAGGGCAAGCGTGGGATGAGCTCCTAGCAAGGCCCTGGAGACCCCCTGGATTCATAGGAGAAAACGCACTTTCTTCCCGGAGGCATGCCTAAGGGTGACTAGAAGACGGGTAACAACAATGTCTTTTCAGTCAGCCTTGAGGCCGCCACTATCTACCTTTCAAGTGGGGGGAATACTGCCTTTTTACAGGCTTCTCAACTACAAACGGGATCACCCAGCACATACACCTATCTTCTCTGACAATCCAAAGGAGACCCTTGGAACACACTTCGGCCTTCTGCCATGAAACTTCTGGATGCAGTGTGTTCTGCATGTGGTGAATGGCATAATCCTCTAAATGCCCTCAGTAGGCCTAGGTGACTCTGGATGTCCCAAGTGCCTAGCAAGGCTCAGGGTAAATCTCTCTTTCGGGCCGGACCTAAAGGCCAGTTTCCGCATCACTTAGAGAGACATCGAGCAGGAGCCCCCAAACTGCACTGGAGGCCCCGGTGGTTTCTTTCAGGGCAGCTTAGGTTTCCTCAATGTGGCCGACACGCCTGGAGCAAAAGCCTGCCAAGAACCGCGTTCCTGAGGCCGCTTCGAAGCTGTGGCACGCTAGCCATAGAGAACACATTAGTCCCCGGCCCTTCCAACTGCATAGTGAAGGATGGTGTTCCCAGAGCTGTGTATCCCTTGATCGTGCTCAGAAGGCTTTGGGTACACCGTGTGCTTCCTTGGAAACAAGGGCCCACGTGAGAGCATTGAGTGCTGTGAGGCATACTAAAGGTAAAGGCGTCCATGGACTAAGACTTCCTGGAGACTGGTGCACCCCCTATCTCTGGCAGTGGGAAACTGTGCACCTTGCCTCGGGACCAGAGGTCACATTTACTTGGCACTTTAGCTACAGTTGGCTCCGGGGGTGAGCTCCCAGGAAGGAATCGCAAGCACGGGGTTTCTTTTGGAAAAACTCACTGCTCCTCAGAGGCATCTGCGGAGTGAAGCGTATCCTTGCTGGTGTGGTTTTCAGGCGGCTTGGAAGCTGCAACGCAGTTGCTTTCCGAAGGGGGGAAGCCGGGCTCCTCCCACATTCTCCAGTTTCCAACGTGACCACGCAGCACATTGAGCAGCGCTCTCTGACTGACGACTGGAGACTTTCAGCCACACTGGGCCTTTCTATGATCACGCTTCATTGGACTCGGGGTGTTTGTTTGGCGCGCCATGAAGGGCATTATTACCCGCTGAATGACTTAGTCAGGCCTACGTGACGTTGGAACGACCCAGTGCCTCACAAGTTTACCGGTTTCTCTGTAGTTTCTCTCAGGCCGGACCTACAGTGTACCTTGCGTCCCAGTAGTAGGAGAGTGACAGGTAAGAGTTGCCAGGAGGCACTTTAGGCTCAGGGATTCTTTCAGTGCACTTCGGGGGGCCTCCCCAGAGGGAGAGCCAGGTTGAACGTAATACTGGCAGAAGCGTTGCCCTGGGGCTGCCTAACACGTGTACACGGCCTGCTCCGCAAGCGAGGATCAGTTCATTGCCCTCCCGCATGCGTAGAAAGAGCTGACCCCCAACAGCCTGTTCTGTGCTACGTTGCTCGGAAAACGAGAAGGGGACTCCCAGTGCACACGCTCTCCCTCAGGAGGGAATTCATACGTGACTCTCCTAGGCCTTACGGAAAGCCGTAGAGGAGTTAAAGCACTCTGGCATCGAGTCAGGGCTCAGGGAGATGGCTGCACACAAAACCCTGCTGACAGGAAGCACTCGTGCTTACCTCGAGGCTAGGGCTCGCCTTTACTTCGCACTTTAGCTAGGGCAAGCGTGGGATGAGCTCCTAGCAAGGCCCTGGAGACCCCCTGGATTCATAGGAGAAAACGCACTTTCTTCCCGGAGGCATGCCTAAGGGTGACTAGAAGACGGGTAACAACAATGTCTTTTCAGTCAGCCTTGAGGCCGCCACTATCTACCTTTCAAGTGGGGGGAATACTGCCTTTTTCCAGGCTTCTCAACGACAAACGGGATCACCCAGCACATACACCTATCTTCTCTGACAATCCAAAGGAGACCCTTGGAACACACTTCGGCCTTCTGCGATGAAACTTCTGGATGCAGTGTGTTCTATATGTGGTGAATGGCATAATCCTCTAAATGCCCTCAGTAGGCCTAGGTGACTCTGGATGTCCCAAGTGCCTAGCAAGGCTCAGGGTAAATCTCTCTTTCGGGCCGGACCTAAAGGCCAGTTTCCGCATCACTTAGAGAGACGTCGAGCAGGAGCCCCCAAACTGCACTGGAGGCCCCGGTGGTTTCTTTCAGGGCAGCTTAGGTTTCCTCAATGTGGCCGACACGCCTGGAGCAAAAGCCTGCCAAGAACCGCGTTCCTGAGGCCGCTTCGAAGCTGTGGCACGCTAGCCATAGAGAACACATTAGTCCCCGGCCCTTCCAACTGCATAGTGAGGGATGGTGTTCCCAGAGCTGTGTATCCCTTGATCGTGCTCAGAAGGCTTTGGGTACACCGTGTGCTTCCTTGGAAACAAGGGCCCACGTGAGAGCATTGAGTGCTGTGAGGCATACTAAAGGTAAAGGCGTCCATGGACTAAGACTTCCTGGAGACTGGTGCACCCCCTATCTCTGGCAGTGGGAAACTGTGCACCTTGCCTCGGGAACAGAGGTCACATTTACTTGGCACTTTAGCTACAGTTGGCTCCGGGGGTGAGCTCCCAGGAAGGAATCGCAAGCACGGGGTTTCTTTTGGAAAAACTCACTGCTCCTCAGAGGCATCTGCGGAGTGAAGCGTATCCTTGCTGGTGTGGTTTTCAGGCGGCTTGGAAGCTGCAACGCAGTTGCTTTCCGAAGGGGGGAAGCCGGGCTCCTCCCACATTCTCCAGTTTCCAACGTGACCACGCAGCACATTGAGCAGCGCTCTCTGACTGACGACTGGAGACTCTCAGCCACACTGGGCCTTTCTATGATCGCGCTTCATTGGACTCGGGGTGTTTGTTTGGCGCGCCATGAAGGGCATTATTACCCGCTGAATGACTTAGTCAGGCCTACGTGACGTTGGAACGACCCAGTGCCTCACAAGTTTACCGGTTTCTCTGTAGTTCCTCTCAGGCCGGACCTACAGTGTACCTTGCGTCCCAGTAGTAGGAGAGTGACAGGTAAGAGTTGCCAGGAGGCACTTTAGGCTCAGGGATTCTTTCAGTGCACTTCGGGGGGCCTCCCCAGAGGGAGAGCCAGGTTGAACGTAATACTGGCAGAAGCGTTGCCCTGGGGCTGCCTAACACGTGTACACGGCCTGCTCCGCAAGCGAGGATCAGTTCATTGCCCTCCCGCATGCGTAGAAAGAGCTGACCCCCAACAGCCTGTTCTGTGCTACGTTGCTCGGAAAACGAGAAGGGGACTCCCAGTGCACACGCTCTCCCTCAGGAGGGAATTCATACGTGACTCTCCTAGGCCTTACGGAAAGCCGTAGAGGAGTTAAAGCACTCTGGCATCGAGTCAGGGCTCAGGGAGATGGCTGCACACAAAACCCTGCTGACAGGAAGCACTCGTGCTTACCTCGAGGCTAGGGCTCGCGTTTACTTCGCACTTTAGCTAGGGCAAGCGTGGGATGAGCTCCTAGCAAGGCCCTGGAGACCCCCTGGATTCATAGGAGAAAACGCACTTTCTTCCCGGAGGCATGCCTAAGGGTGACTAGAAGACGGGTAACAACAATGTCTTTTCAGTCAGCCTTGAGGCCGCCACTATCTACCTTTCAAGTGGGGGGAATACTGCCTTTTTACAGGCTTCTCAACTACAAACGGGATCACCCAGCACATACACCTATCTTCTCTGACAATCCAAAGGAGACCCTTGGAACACACTTCGGCCTTCTGCCATGAAACTTCTGGATGCAGTGTGTTCTATATGTGGTGAATGGCATAATCCTCTAAATGCCCTCAGTAGGCCTAGGTGACTCTGGATGTCCCAAGTGCCTAGCAAGGCTCAGGGTAAATCTCTCTTTCGGGCCGGACCTAAAGGCCAGTTTCCGCATCACTTAGAGAGACGTCGAGCAGGAGCCCCCAAACTGCACTGGAGGCCCCGGTGGTTTCTTTCAGGGCAGCTTAGGTTTCCTCAATGTGGCCGACACGCCTGGAGCAAAAGCCTGCCAAGAACCGCGTTCCTGAGGCCGCTTCGAAGCTGTGGCACGCTAGCCATAGAGAACACATTAGTCCCCGGCCCTTCCAACTGCATAGTGAGGGATGGTGTTCCCAGAGCTGTGTATCCCTTGATCGTGCTCAGAAGGCTTTGGGTACACCGTGTGCTTCCTTGGAAACAAGGGCCCACGTGAGAGACTTGAGTGCTGTGAGGCATACTAAAGGTAAAGGCGTCCATGGACTAAGACTTCCTGGAGACTGGTGCACCCCCTATCTCTGGCAGTGGGAAACTGTGCACCTTGCCTCGGGAACAGAGGTCACATTTACTTGGCACTTTAGCTACAGTTGGCTCCGGGGGTGAGCTCCCAGGAAGGAATCGCAAGCACGGGGTTTCTTTTGGAAAAACTCACTGCTCCTCAGAGGCATCTGCGGAGTGAAGCGTATCCTTGCTGGTGTGGTTTTCAGGCGGCTTGGAAGCTGCAACGCAGTTGCTTTCCGAAGGGGGGAAGCCGGGCTCCTCCCACATTCTCCAGTTTCCAACGTGACCACGCAGCACATTGAGCAGCGCTCTCTGACTGACGACTGGAGACTCTCAGCCACACTGGGCCTTTCTATGATCGCGCTTCATTGGACTCGGGGTGTTTGTTTGGCGCGCCATGAAGGGCATTATTACCCGCTGAATGACTTAGTCAGGCCTACGTGACGTTGGAACGACCCAGTGCCTCACAAGTTTACCGGTTTCTCTGTAGTTTCTCTCAGGCCGGACCTACAGTGTACCTTGCGTCCCAGTAGTAGGAGAGTGACAGGTAAGAGTTGCCAGGAGGCACTTTAGGCTCAGGGATTCTTTCAGTGCACTTCGGGGGGCCTCCCCAGAGGGAGAGCCAGGTTGAACGTAATACTGGCAGAAGCGTTGCCCTGGGGCTGCCTAACACGTGTACACGGCCTGCTCCGCAAGCGAGGATCAGTTCATTGCCCTCCCGCATGCGTAGAAAGAGCTGACCCCCAACAGCCTGTTCTGTGCTACGTTGCTCGGAAAACGAGAAGGGGACTCCCAGTGCACACGCTCTCCCTCAGGAGGGAATTCATACGTGACTCTCCTAGGCCTTACGGAAAGCCGTAGAGGAGTTAAAGCACTCTGGCATCGAGTCAGGGCTCAGGGAGATGGCTGCACACAAAACCCTGCTGACAGGAAGCACTCGTGCTTACCTCGAGGCTAGGGCTCGCCTTTACTTCGCACTTTAGCTAGGGCAAGCGTGGGATGAGCTCCTAGCAAGGCCCTGGAGACCCCCTGGATTCATAGGAGAAAACGCACTTTCTTCCCGGAGGCATTCCTAAGGGTGACTAGAAGACGGGTAACAACAATGTCTTTTCAGTCAGCCTTGAGGCCGCCACTATCTACCTTTCAAGTGGGGGGAATACTGCCTTTTTCCAGGCTTCTCAACTACAAACGGGATCACCCAGCACATACACCTATCTTCTCTGACAATCCAAAGGAGACCCTTGGAACACAGTTCGGCCTTCTGCCATGAAACTTCTGGATGCAGTGTGTTCTGCATGTGGTGAACGGCATAATCCTCTACATGCCGTCAGTACGCCTAGGTGACTCTGGTGGTTCCAAGTGCCTAGCAAGGCTCAGGGTAAATCTCTCTTTCGGGCCGGACCTAAAGGCCAGTTTCCGCATCACTTAGAGAGACGTCGAGCAGGAGCCCCCAAACTGCACTGGAGGCCCCGGTGGTTTCTTTCAGGGCAGCTTAGGTTTCCTCAATGTGGCCGACACGCCTGGAGCAAAAGCCTGCCAAGAACCGTGTTCCTGAGGCCGCTTCGAAGCTGTGGCACGCTAGCCATAGAGAACACATTAGTCCCCGGCCCTTCCAACTGCATAGTGAGGGATGGTGTTCCCAGAGCTGTGTATCCCTTGATCGTGCTCAGAAGGCTTTGGGTACACCGTGTGCTTCCTTGGAAACAAGGGCCCACGTGAGAGCATTGAGTGCTGTGAGGCATACTAAAGGTAAAGGCGTCCATGGACTAAGACTTCCTGGAGACTGGTGCACCCCCTATCTCTGGCAGTGGGAAACTGTGCACCTTGCCTCGGGAACAGAGGTCACATTTACTTGGCACTTTAGCTACAGTTGGCTCCGGGGGTGAGCTCCCAGGAAGGAATCGCAAGCACGGGGTTTCTTTTGGAAAAACTCACTGCTCCTCAGAGGCATCTGCGGAGTGAAGCGTATCCTTGCTGGTGTGGTTTTCAGGCGGCTTGGAAGCTGCAACGCAGTTGCTTTCCGAAGGGGGGAAGCCGGGCTCCTCCCACATTCTCCAGTTTCCAACGTGACCACGCAGCACATTGAGCAGCGCTCTCTGACTGACGACTGGAGACTCTCAGCCACACTGGGCCTTTCTATGATCGCGCTTCATTGGACTCGGGGTGTTTGTTTGGCGCGCCATGAAGGGCATTATTACCCGCTGAATGACTTAGTCAGGCCTACGTGACGTTGGAACGACCCAGTGCCTCACAATTTTACCGGTTTCTCTGTAGTTCCTCTCAGGCCGGACCTACAGTGTACCTTGCGTCCCAGTAGTAGGAGAGTGACAGGTAAGAGTTGCCAGGAGGCACTTTAGGCTCAGGGATTCTTTCAGTGCACTTCGGGGGGCCTCCCCAGAGGGAGAGCCAGGTTGAACGTAATACTGGCAGAAGCGTTGCCCTGGGGCTGCCTAACACGTGTACACGGCCTGCTCCGCAAGCGAGGATCAGTTCATTGCCCTCCCGCATGCGTAGAAAGAGCTGACCCCCAACAGCCTGTTCTGTGCTACGTTGCTCGGAAAACGAGAAGGGGACTCCCAGTGCACACGCTCTCCCTCAGGAGGGAATTCATACGTGACTCTCCTAGGCCTTACGGAAAGCCGTAGAGGAGTTAAAGCACTCTGGCATCGAGTCAGGGCTCAGGGAGATGGCTGCACACAAAACCCTGCTGACAGGAAGCACTCGTGCTTACCTCGAGGCTAGGGCTCGCGTTTACTTCGCACTTTAGCTAGGGCAAGCGTGGGATGAGCTCCTAGCAAGGCCCTGGAGACCCCCTGGATTCATAGGAGAAAACGCACTTTCTTCCCGGAGGCATGCCTAAGGGTGACTAGAAGACGGGTAACAACAATGTCTTTTCAGTCAGCCTTGAGGCCGCCACTATCTACCTTTCAAGTGGGGGGAATACTGCCTTTTTACAGGCTTCTCAACTACAAACGGGATCACCCAGCACATACACCTATCTTCTCTGACAATCCAAAGGAGACCCTTGGAACACACTTCGGCCTTCTGCCATGAAACTTCTGGATGCAGTGTGTTCTATATGTGGTGAATGGCATAATCCTCTAAATGCCCTCAGTAGGCCTAGGTGACTCTGGATGTCCCAAGTGCCTAGCAAGGCTCAGGGTAAATCTCTCTTTCGGGCCGGACCTAAAGGCCAGTTTCCGCATCACTTAGAGAGACGTCGAGCAGGAGCCCCCAAACTGCACTGGAGGCCCCGGTGGTTTCTTTCAGGGCAGCTTAGGTTTCCTCAATGTGGCCGACACGCCTGGAGCAAAAGCCTGCCAAGAACCGCGTTCCTGAGGCCGCTTCGAAGCTGTGGCACGCTAGCCATAGAGAACACATTAGTCCCCGGCCCTTCCAACTGCATAGTGAGGGATGGTGTTCCCAGAGCTGTGTATCCCTTGATCGTGCTCAGAAGGCTTTGGGTACACCGTGTGCTTCCTTGGAAACAAGGGCCCACGTGAGAGACTTGAGTGCTGTGAGGCATACTAAAGGTAAAGGCGTCCATGGACTAAGACTTCCTGGAGACTGGTGCACCCCCTATCTCTGGCAGTGGGAAACTGTGCACCTTGCCTCGGGAACAGAGGTCACATTTACTTGGCACTTTAGCTACAGTTGGCTCCGGGGGTGAGCTCCCAGGAAGGAATCGCAAGCACGGGGTTTCTTTTGGAAAAACTCACTGCTCCTCAGAGGCATCTGCGGAGTGAAGCGTATCCTTGCTGGTGTGGTTTTCAGGCGGCTTGGAAGCTGCAACGCAGTTGCTTTCCGAAGGGGGGAAGCCGGGCTCCTCCCACATTCTCCAGTTTCCAACGTGACCACGCAGCACATTGAGCAGCGCTCTCTGACTGACGACTGGAGACTCTCAGCCACACTGGGCCTTTCTATGATCGCGCTTCATTGGACTCGGGGTGTTTGTTTGGCGCGCCATGAAGGGCATTATTACCCGCTGAATGACTTAGTCAGGCCTACGTGACGTTGGAACGACCCAGTGCCTCACAAGTTTACCGGTTTCTCTGTAGTTTCTCTCAGGCCGGACCTAGAGTGTACCTTGCGTCCCAGTAGTAGGAGAGTGACAGGTAAGAGTTGCCAGGAGGCACTTTAGGCTCAGGGATTCTTTCAGTGCACTTCGGGGGGCCTCCCCAGAGGGAGAGCCAGGTTGAACGTAATACTGGCAGAAGCGTTGCCCTGGGGCTGCCTAACACGTGTACACGGCCTGCTCCGCAAGCGAGGATCAGTTCATTGCCCTCCCGCATGCGTAGAAAGAGCTGACCCCCAACAGCCTGTTCTGTGCTACGTTGCTCGGAAAACGAGAAGGGGACTCCCAGTGCACACGCTCTCCCTCAGGAGGGAATTCATACGTGACTCTCCTAGGCCTTACGGAAAGCCGTAGAGGAGTTAAAGCACTCTGGCATCGAGTCAGGGCTCAGGGAGATGGCTGCACACAAAACCCTGCTGACAGGAAGCACTCGTGCTTACCTCGAGGCTAGGGCTCGCCTTTACTTCGCACTTTAGCTAGGGCAAGCGTGGGATGAGCTCCTAGCAAGGCCCTGGAGACCCCCTGGATTCATAGGAGAAAACGCACTTTCTTCCCGGAGGCATTCCTAAGGGTGACTAGAAGACGGGTAACAACAATGTCTTTTCAGTCAGCCTTGAGGCCGCCACTATCTACCTTTCAAGTGGGGGGAATACTGCCTTTTTCCAGGCTTCTCAACTACAAACGGGATCACCCAGCACATACACCTATCTTCTCTGACAATCCAAAGGAGACCCTTGGAACACAGTTCGGCCTTCTGCCATGAAACTTCTGGATGCAGTGTGTTCTGCATGTGGTGAACGGCATAATCCTCTACATGCCGTCAGTAGGCCTAGGTGACTCTGGAGGTTCCAAGTGCCTAGCAAGGCTCAGGGTAAATCTCTCTTTCGGGCCGGACCTAAAGGCCAGTTTCCGCATCACTTAGAGAGACGTCGAGCAGGAGCCCCCAAACTGCACTGGAGGCCCCGGTGGTTTCTTTCAGGGCAGCTTAGGTTTCCTCAATGTGGCCGACACGCCTGGAGCAAAAGCCTGCCAAGAACCGTGTTCCTGAGGCCGCTTCGAAGCTGTGGCACGCTAGCCATAGAGAACACATTAGTCCCCGGCCCTTCCAACTGCATAGTGAGGGATGGTGTTCCCAGAGCTGTGTATCCCTTGATCGTGCTCAGAAGGCTTTGGGTACACCGTGTGCTTCCTTGGAAACAAGGGCCCACGTGAGAGCATTGAGTGCTGTGAGGCATACTAAAGGTAAAGGCGTCCATGGACTAAGACTTCCTGGAGACTGGTGCACCCCCTATCTCTGGCAGTGGGAAACTGTGCACCTTGCCTCGGGAACAGAGGTCACATTTAGTTGGCACTTTAGCTACAGTTGGCTCCGGGGGTGAGCTCCCAGGAAGGAATCGCAAGCACGGGGTTTCTTTTGGAAAAACTCACTGCTCCTCAGAGGCATCTGCGGAGTGAAGCGTATCCTTGCTGGTGTGGTTTTCAGGCGGCTTGGAAGCTGCAACGCAGTTGCTTTCCGAAGGGGGGAAGCCGGGCTCCTCCCACATTCTCCAGTTTCCAACGTGACCACGCAGCACATTGAGCAGCGCTCTCTGACTGACGACTGGAGACTCTCAGCCACACTGGGCCTTTCTATGATCGCGCTTCATTGGACTCGGGGTGTTTGTTTGGCGCGCCATGAAGGGCATTATTACCCGCTGAATGACTTAGTCAGGCCTACGTGACGTTGGAACGACCCAGTGCCTCACAAGTTTACCGGTTTCTCTGTAGTTTCTCTCAGGCCGGACCTACAGTGTACCTTGCGTCCCAGTAGTAGGAGAGTGACAGGTAAGAGTTGCCAGGAGGCACTTTAGGCTCAGGGATTCTTTCAGTGCACTTCGGGGGGCCTCCCCAGAGGGAGAGCCAGGTTGAACGTAATACTGGCAGAAGCGTTGCCCTGGGGCTGCCTAACACGTGTACACGGCCTGCTCCGCAAGCGAGGATCAGTTCATTGCCCTCCCGCATGCGTAGAAAGAGCTGACCCCCAACAGCCTGTTCTGTGCTACGTTGCTCGGAAAACGAGAAGGGGACTCCCAGTGCACACGCTCTCCCTCAGGAGGGAATTCATACGTGACTCTCCTAGGCCTTACGGAAAGCCGTAGAGGAGTTAAAGCACTCTGGCATCGAGTCAGGGCTCAGGGAGATGGCTGCACACAAAACCCTGCTGACAGGAAGCACTCGTGCTTACCTCGAGGCTAGGGCTCGCCTTTACTTCGCACTTTAGCTAGGGCAAGCGTGGGATGAGCTCCTAGCAAGGCCCTGGAGACCCCCTGGATTCATAGGAGAAAACGCACTTTCTTCCCGGAGGCATTCCTAAGGGTGACTAGAAGACGGGTAACAACAATGTCTTTTCAGTCAGCCTTGAGGCCGCCACTATCTACCTTTCAAGTGGGGGGAATACTGCCTTTTTCCAGGCTTCTCAACTACAAACGGGATCACCCAGCACATACACCTATCTTCTCTGACAATCCAAAGGAGACCCTTGGAACACAGTTCGGCCTTCTGCCATGAAACTTCTGGATGCAGTGTGTTCTGCATGTGGTGAACGGCATAATCCTCTACATGCCGTCAGTAGGCCTAGGTGACTCTGGAGGTTCCAAGTGCCTAGCAAGGCTCAGGGTAAATCTCTCTTTCGGGCCGGACCTAAAGGCCAGTTTCCGCATCACTTAGAGAGACGTCGAGCAGGAGCCCCCAAACTGCACTGGAGGCCCCGGTGGTTTCTTTCAGGGCAGCTTAGGTTTCCTCAATGTGGCCGACACGCCTGGAGCAAAAGCCTGCCAAGAACCGTGTTCCTGAGGCCGCTTCGAAGCTGTGGCACGCTAGCCATAGAGAACACATTAGTCCCCGGCCCTTCCAACTGCATAGTGAGGGATGGTGTTCCCAGAGCTGTGTATCCCTTGATCGTGCTCAGAAGGCTTTGGGTACACCGTGTGCTTCCTTGGAAACAAGGGCCCACGTGAGAGCATTGAGTGCTGTGAGGCATACTAAAGGTAAAGGCGTCCATGGACTAAGGCTTCCTGGAGATTGGTGCACCCCCTATCTCTGGCAGTGGGAAACTGTGCACCTTGCCTCGGGACCAGATGTCACAGTTACTTGGCACTTTAGCTACAGTTGGCTCCGGGGGTGAGCTCCCAGGAAGGAATCGCAAGCACGGGGTTTCTTTTGGAAAAACTCACTGCTCCTCAGAGGCATCTGCGGAGTGAAGCGTATCCTTGCTGGTGTGGTTTTCAGGCGGCTTGGATGTTGCAACGCAGTTGCTTTCCGAAGGGGGGAAGCCGGGCTCCTCCCACATTCTCCAGTTTCCAACGTGACCACGCAGCACATTGAGCAGCGCTCTCTGACTGACGACTGGAGACTTTCAGCCACACTGGGCCTTTCTATGATCGCGCTTCATTGGACTCGGGGTGTTTTTTTGGCGCGCCATGGAGGGCATTATTACCCGCTGAATGACTTAGTCAGGCCTACGTGACCTTGGATCGACCCAGTGCCTCACAATTTTACCGGTTTCTCTGTAGTTCCTCTCAAGCCGGACCTACAGTGTACCTTGCGTCCCAGTAGTAGGAGAGTGACAGGTAAGAGTTGCCAGGAGGCACTTTAGGCTCAGGGATTCTTTCAGTGCACTTTGGGGGGCCTCCCCAGAGGGAGAGCCAGGTTGAACATAATACTGGCAGAAGCATTGCCCTGGGGCTGCCTAACACGTGTACACGGCCTGCTCCGCAAGCGAGGATCAGTTCATTGCCCTCCCGCATGCGTAGAAAGAGCTGACGCCCAACAGCCTGTTCTGTGCTACGTTGCTCGGAAAACGAGAAGGGGACTCCCAGTGCACACGCTCTCCCTCAGGAGGGAATTCATACGTGACTCTCCTAGGCCTTACGGAAAGCCGTAGAGGAGTTATAGCACTCTGGCATCGAGTCAGGGCTCAGGGAGATGGCTGCACACAAAACCCTGCTGACAGGAAGCACTCGTGCTTACCTCGAGGCTAGGGCTCGCGTTTACTTCGCACTTTAGCTAGGGCAAGCGTGGGATGAGCTCCTAGCAAGGCCCTGGAGACCCCCTGGATTCATAGGAGAAAACGCACTTTCTTCCCGGAGGCATGCCTAAGGGTGACTAGAAGACGGGTAACAACAATGTCTTTTCAGTCAGCCTTGAGGCCGCCACAATCTACCTTTTAAGTGGGGGGAATACTGCCTTTTTCCAGGCTTCTCAACTACAAACGGGATCACCCAGCACATACACCTATCTTCTCTGACAACCCAAAGGAGACCCTTGGAACACAGTTCGGCCTTCTGCCATGAAACTTCTGGATGCAGTGTGTTCTGCATGTGGTGAATGGCATAATCCTCTAAATGCCCTCAGTAGGCCTAGGTGACTCTGGATGTCCCAAGTGCCTAGCAAGGCTCAGGGTAAATCTCTCTTTCGGGCCGGACCTAAAGGCCAGTTTCCGCATCACTTAGAGAGACGTCGAGCAGGAGCCCCCAAACTGCACTGGAGGCCCCGGTGGTTTCTTTCAGGGCAGCTTAGGTTTCCTCAATGTGGCCGACACGCCTGGAGCAAAAGCCTGCCAAGAACCGCGTTCCTGAGGCCGCTTCGAAGCTGTGGCACGCTAGCCATAGAGAACACATTAGTCCCCGGCCCTTCCAACTGCATAGTGAGGGATGGTGTTCCCAGAGCTGTGTATCCCTTGATCGTGCTCAGAAGGCTTTGGGTACACCGTGTGCTTCCTTGGAAACAAGGGCCCACGTGAGAGCATTGAGTGCTGTGAGGCATACTAAAGGTAAAGGCGTCCATGGACTAAGACTTCCTGGAGACTGGTGCACCCCCTATCTCTGGCAGTGGGAAACTG
Source organism: Mesoplodon mirus (assembly GCF_964341445.2). Taxonomy (NCBI): domain Eukaryota; kingdom Metazoa; phylum Chordata; class Mammalia; order Artiodactyla; family Ziphiidae; genus Mesoplodon; species Mesoplodon mirus. Next base: position 93,078,260 of record NC_138976.1, on the reverse strand, counting down.
TGCACCTTGCCTCGGGACCAGAGGTCACATTTACTTGGCACTTTAGCTACAGTTGGCTCCGGGGGTGAGCTCCCAGGAAGGAATCGCAAGCACGGGGTTTCTTTTGGACAAACTCACTGCTCCTCAGAGGCATCTGCGGAGTGAAGCGTATCCTTGCTGGTGTGGTTTTCAGGCGGCTTGGAAGCTGCAACGCAGTTGCTTTCCGAAGGGGGGAAGCCGGGCTCCTCCCACATTCTCCAGTTTCCAACGTGACCACGCAGCACATTGAGCAGCGCTCTCTGACTGACGACTGGAGACTCTCAGCCACACTGGGCCTTTCTATGATCGCGCTTCATTGGACTCGGGGTGTTTGTTTGGCGCGCCATGAAGGGCATTATTACCCGCTGAATGACTTAGTCAGGCCTACGTGACGTTGGAACGACCCAGTGCCTCACAATTTTACCGGTTTCTCTGTAGTTCCTCTCAGGCCGGACCTACAGTGTACCTTGCGTCCCAGTAGTAGGAGAGTGACAGGTAAGAGTTGCCAGGAGGCACTTTAGGCTCAGGGATTCTTTCAGTGCACTTCGGGGGGCCTCCCCAGAGGGAGAGCCAGGTTGAACGTAATACTGGCAGAAGCGTTGCCCTGGGGCTGCCTAACACGTGTACACGGCCTGCTCCGCAAGCGAGGATCAGTTCATTGCCCTCCCGCATGCGTAGAAAGAGCTGACCCCCAACAGCCTGTTCTGTGCTACGTTGCTCGGAAAACGAGAAGGGGACTCCCAGTGCACACGCTCTCCCTCAGGAGGGAATTCATACGTGACTCTCCTAGGCCTTACGGAAAGCCGTAGAGGAGTTAAAGCACTCTGGCATCGATTCAGGGCTCAGGGAGATGGCTGCACACAAAACCCTGCTGACAGGAAGCACTCGTGCTTACCTCGAGGCTAGGGCTCGCGTTTACTTCGCACTTTAGCTAGGGCAAGCGTGGGATGAGCTCCTAGCAAGGCCCTGGAGACCCCCTGGATTCATAGGAGAAAACGCACTTTCTTCCCGGAGGCATGCCTAAGGGTGACTAGAAGACGGGTAACAACAATGTCTTTTCAGTCAGCCTTGAGGCCGCCACTATCTACCTTTCAAGTGGGGGGAATACTGCCTTTTTCCAGGCTTCTCAACTACAAACGGGATCACCCAGCACATACACCTATCTTCTCTGACAATCCAAAGGAGACCCTTGGAACACACTTCGGCCTTCTGCCATGAAACTTCTGGATGCAGTGTGTTCTGCATGTGGTGAATGGCATAATCCTCTAAATGCCCTCAGTAGGCCTACGTGACTCTGGATGTCCCAAGTGCCTAGCAAGGCTCAGGGTAAATCTCTCTTTCGGGCCGGACCTAAAGGCCAGTTTCCGCATCACTTAGAGAGACGTCGAGCAGGAGCCCCCAAACTGCACTGGAGGCCCCGGTGGTTTCTTTCAGGGCAGCTTAGGTTTCCTCAATGTGGCCGACACGCCTGGAGCAAAAGCCTGCCAAGAACCGCGTTCCTGAGGCCGCTTCGAAGCTGTGGCACGCTAGCCATAGAGAACACATTAGTCCCCGGCCCTTCCAACTGCATAGTGAGGGATGGTGTTCCCAGAGCTGTGTATCCCTTGATCGTGCTCAGAAGGCTTTGGGTACACCGTGTGCTTCCTTGGAAACAAGGGCCCACGTGAGAGCATTGAGTGCTGTGAGGCATACTAAAGGTAAAGGCGTCCATGGACTAAGACTTCCTGGAGACTGGTGCACCCCCTATCTCTGGCAGTGGGAAACTGTGCACCTTGCCTCGGGACCAGAGGTCACATTTACTTGGCACTTTAGCTACAGTTGGCTCCGGGGGTGAGCTCCCAGGAAGGAATCGCAAGCACGGGGTTTCTTTTGGAAAAACTCACTGCTCCTCAGAGGCATCTGCGGAGTGAAGCGTATCCTTGCTGGTGTGGTTTTCAGGCGGCTTGGAAGCTGCAACGCAGTTGCTTTCCGAAGGGGGGAAGCCGGGCTCCTCCCACATTCTCCAGTTTCCAACGTGACCACGCAGCACATTGAGCAGCGCTCTCTGACTGATGACTGGAGACTTTCAGCCACACTGGGCCTTTCTATGATCGCGCTTCATTGGACTCGGGGTGTTTGTTTGGCGCGCCATGAAGGGCATTATTACCCGCTGAATGACTTAGTCAGGCCTACGTGACGTTGGAACGACCCAGTGCCTCACAATTTTACCGGTTTCTCTGTAGTTTCTCTCAGGCCGGACCTACAGTGTACCTTGCGTCCCAGTAGTAGGAGAGTGACAGGTAAGAGTTGCCAGGAGGCACTTTAGGCTCAGGGATTCTTTCAGTGCACTTCGGGGGGCCTCCCCAGAGGGAGAGCCAGGTTGAACGTAATACTGGCAGAAGCGTTGCCCTGGGGCTGCCTAACACGTGTACACGGCCTGCTCCGCAAGCGAGGATCAGTTCATTGCCCTCCCGCATGCGTAGAAAGAGCTGACCCCCAACAGCCTGTTCTGTGCTACGTTGCTCGGAAAACGAGAAGGGGACTCCCAGTGCACACGCTCTCCCTCAGGAGGGAATTCATACGTGACTCTCCTAGGCCTTACGGAAAGCCGTAGAGGAGTTAAAGCACTCTGGCATCGAGTCAGGGCTCAGGGAGATGGCTGCACACAAAACCCTGCTGACAGGAAGCACTCGTGCTTACCTCGAGGCTAGGGCTCGCGTTTACTTCGCACTTTAGCTAGGGCAAGCGTGGGATGAGCTCCTAGCAAGGCCCTGGAGACCCCCTGGATTCATAGGAGAAAACGCACTTTCTTCCCGGAGGCATGCCTAAGGGTGACTAGAAGACGGGTAACAACAATGTCTTTTCAGTCAGCCTTGAGGCCGCCACTATCTACCTTTCAAGTGGGGGGAATACTGCCTTTTTACAGGCTTCTCAACTACAAACGGGATCACCCAGCACATACACCTATCTTCTCTGACAATCCAAAGGAGACCCTTGGAACACACTTCGGCCTTCTGCGATGAAACTTCTGGATGCAGTGTGTTCTATATGTGGTGAATGGCATAATCCTCTAAATGCCCTCAGTAGGCCTAGGTGACTCTGGATGTCCCAAGTGCCTAGCAAGGCTCAGGGTAAATCTCTCTTTCGGGCCGGACCTAAAGGCCAGTTTCCGCATCACTTAGAGAGACGTCGAGCAGGAGCCCCCAAACTGCACTGGAGGCCCCGGTGGTTTCTTTCAGGGCAGCTTAGGTTTCCTCAATGTGGCCGACACGCCTGGAGCAAAAGCCTGCCAAGAACCGCGTTCCTGAGGCCGCTTCGAAGCTGTGGCACGCTAGCCATAGAGAACACATTAGTCCCCGGCCCTTCCAACTGCATAGTGAGGGATGGTGTTCCCAGAGCTGTGTATCCCTTGATCGTGCTCAGAAGGCTTTGGGTACACCGTGTGCTTCCTTGGAAACAAGGGCCCACGTGAGAGCATTGAGTGCTGTGAGGCATACTAAAGGTAAAGGCGTCCATGGACTAAGACTTCCTGGAGACTGGTGCACCCCCTATCTCTGGCAGTGGGAAACTGTGCACCTTGCCTCGGGACCAGAGGTCACATTTACTTGGCACTTTAGCTACAGTTGGCTCCGGGGGTGAGCTCCCAGGAAGGAATCGCAAGCACGGGGTTTCTTTTGGAAAAACTCACTGCTCCTCAGAGGCATCTGCGGAGTGAAGCGTATCCTTGCTGGTGTGGTTTTCAGGCGGCTTGGAAGCTGCAACGCAGTTGCTTTCCGAAGGGGGGAAGCCGGGCTCCTCCCACATTCTCCAGTTTCCAACGTGACCACGCAGCACATTGAGCAGCGCTCTCTGACTGACGACTGGAGACTTTCAGCCACACTGGGCCTTTCTATGATCGCGCTTCATTGGACTCGGGGTGTTTGTTTGGCGCGCCATGAAGGGCATTATTACCCGCTGAATGACTTAGTCAGGCCTACGTGACGTTGGAACGACCCAGTGCCTCACAAGTTTACCGGTTTCTCTGTAGTTCCTCTCAGGCCGGACCTACAGTGTACCTTGCGTCCCAGTAGTAGGAGAGTGACAGGTAAGAGTTGCCAGGAGGCACTTTAGGCTCAGGGATTCTTTCAGTGCACTTCGGGGGGCCTCCCCAGAGGGAGAGCCAGGTTGAACGTAATACTGGCAGAAGCGTTGCCCTGGGGCTGCCTAACACGTGTACACGGCCTGCTCCGCAAGCGAGGATCAGTTCATTGCCCTCCCGCATGCGTAGAAAGAGCTGACCCCCAACAGCCTGTTCTGTGCTACGTTGCTCGGAAAACGAGAAGGGGACTCCCAGTGCACACGCTCTCCCTCAGGAGGGAATTCATACGTGACTCTCCTAGGCCTTACGGAAAGCCGTAGAGGAGTTAAAGCACTCTGGCATCGAGTCAGGGCTCAGGGAGATGGCTGCACACAAAACCCTGCTGACAGGAAGCACTCGTGCTTACCTCGAGGCTAGGGCTCGCGTTTACTTCGCACTTTAGCTAGGGCAAGCGTGGGATGAGCTCCTAGCAAGGCCCTGGAGACCCCCTGGATTCATAGGAGAAAACGCACTTTCTTCCCGGAGGCATGCCTAAGGGTGACTAGAAGACGGGTAACAACAATGTCTTTTCAGTCAGCCTTGAGGCCGCCACTATCTACCTTTCAAGTGGGGGGAATACTGCCTTTTTACAGGCTTCTCAACTACAAACGGGATCACCCAGCACATACACCTATCTTCTCTGACAATCCAAAGGAGACCCTTGGAACACACTTCGGCCTTCTGCCATGAAACTTCTGGATGCAGTGTGTTCTGCATGTGGTGAATGGCATAATCCTCTAAATGCCTTCAGTAGGCCTAGGTGACTCTGGACGTCCCAAGTGCCTAGCAAGGCTCAGGGTAAATCTCTCTTTCGGGCCGGACCTAAAGGCCAGTTTCCGCATCACTTAGAGAGACGTCGAGCAGGAGCCCCCAAACTGCACTGGAGGCCCCGGTGGTTTCTTTCAGGGCAGCTTAGGTTTCCTCAATGTGGCCGACACGCCTGGAGCAAAAGCCTGCCAAGAACCGCGTTCCTGAGGCCACTTCGAAGCTGTGGCACGCTAGCCATAGAGAACACATTAGTCCCCGGCCCTTCCAACTGCATAGTGAGGGATGGTGTTCCCAGAGCTGTGTATCCCTTGATCGTGCTCAGAAGGCTTTGGGTACACCGTGTGCTTCCTTGGAAACAAGGGCCCACGTGAGAGCATTGAGTGCTGTGAGGCATACTAAAGGTAAAGGCGTCCATGGACTAAGACTTCCTGGAGACTGGTGCACCCCCTATCTCTGGCAGTGGGAAACTGTGCACCTTGCCTCGGGAACAGAGGTCACATTTAGTTGGCACTTTAGCTACAGTTGGCTCCGGGGGTGAGCTCCCAGGAAGGAATCGCAAGCACGGGGTTTCTTTTGGAAAAACTCACTGCTCCTCAGAGGCATCTGCGGAGTGAAGCGTATCCTTGCTGGTGTGGTTTTCAGGCGGCTTGGAAGCTGCAACGCAGTTGCTTTCCGAAGGGGGGAAGCCGGGCTCCTCCCACATTCTCCAGTTTCCAACGTGACCACGCAGCACATTGAGCAGCGCTCTCTGACTGACGACTGGAGACTCTCAGCCACACTGGGCCTTTCTATGATCGCGCTTCATTGGACTCGGGGTGTTTGTTTGGCGCGCCATGAAGGGCATTATTACCCGCTGAATGACTTAGGCCTACGTGTCGTTGGAACGACCCAGTGCCTCACAAGTTTACCGGTTTCTCTGTAGTTTCTCTCAGGCCGGACCTACAGTGTACCTTGCGTCCCAGTAGTAGGAGAGTGACAGGTAAGAGTTGCCAGGAGGCACTTTAGGCTCAGGGATTCTTTCAGTGCACTTCGGGGGGCCTCCCCAGAGGGAGAGCCAGGTTGAACGTAATACTGGCAGAAGCGTTGCCCTGGGGCTGCCTAACACGTGTACACGGCCTGCTCCGCAAGCGAGGATCAGTTCATTGCCCTCCCGCATGCGTAGAAAGAGCTGACCCCCAACAGCCTGTTCTGTGCTACGTTGCTCGGAAAACGAGAAGGGGACTCCCAGTGCACACGCTCTCCCTCAGGAGGGAATTCATACGTGACTCTCCTAGGCCTTACGGAAAGCCGTAGAGGAGTTAAAGCACTCTGGCATCGAGTCAGGGCTCAGGGAGATGGCTGCACACAAAACCCTGCTGACAGGAAGCACTCGTGCTTACCTCGAGGCTAGGGCTCGCCTTTACTTCGCACTTTAGCTAGGGCAAGCGTGGGATGAGCTCCTAGCAAGGCCCTGGAGACCCCCTGGATTCATAGGAGAAAACGCACTTTCTTCCCGGAGGCATGCCTAAGGGTGACTAGAAGACGGGTAACAACAATGTCTTTTCAGTCAGCCTTGAGGCCGCCACTATCTACCTTTCAAGTGGGGGGAATACTGCCTTTTTACAGGCTTCTCAACTACAAACGGGATCACCCAGCACATACACCTATCTTCTCTGACAATCCAAAGGAGACCCTTGGAACACACTTCGGCCTTCTGCCATGAAACTTCTGGATGCAGTGTGTTCTGCATGTGGTGAATGGCATAATCCTCTAAATGCCCTCAGTAGGCCTAGGTGACTCTGGATGTCCCAAGTGCCTAGCAAGGCTCAGGGTAAATCTCTCTTTCGGGCCGGACCTAAAGGCCAGTTTCCGCATCACTTAGAGAGACGTCGAGCAGGAGCCCCCAAACTGCACTGGAGGCCCCGGTGGTTTCTTTCAGGGCAGCTTAGGTTTCCTCAATGTGGCCGACACGCCTGGAGCAAAAGCCTGCCAAGAACCGCGTTCCTGAGGCCGCTTCGAAGCTGTGGCACGCTAGCCATAGAGAACACATTAGTCCCCGGCCCTTCCAACTGCATAGTGAGGGATGGTGTTCCCAGAGCTGTGTATCCCTTGATCGTGCTCAGAAGGCTTTGGGTACACCGTGTGCTTCCTTGGAAACAAGGGCCCACGTGAGAGCATTGAGTGCTGTGAGGCATACTAAAGGTAAAGGCGTCCATGGACTAAGACTTCCTGGAGACTGGTGCACCCCCTATCTCTGGCAGTGGGAAACTGTGCACCTTGCCTCGGGACCAGAGGTCACATTTACTTGGCACTTTAGCTACAGTTGGCTCCGGGGGTGAGCTCCCAGGAAGGAATCGCAAGCACGGGGTTTCTTTTGGAAAAACTCACTGCTCCTCAGAGGCATCTGCGGAGTGAAGCGTATCCTTGCTGGTGTGGTTTTCAGGCGGCTTGGAAGCTGCAACGCAGTTGCTTTCCGAAGGGGGGAAGCCGGGCTCCTCCCACATTCTCCAGTTTCCAACGTGACCACGCAGCACATTGAGCAGCGCTCTCTGACTGACGACTGGAGACTTTCAGCCACACTGGGCCTTTCTATGATCGCGCTTCATTGGACTCGGGGTGTTTGTTTGGCGCGCCATGAAGGGCATTATTACCCGCTGAATGACTTAGTCAGGCCTACGTGACGTTGGAACGACCCAGTGCCTCACAAGTTTACCGGTTTCTCTGTAGTTTCTCTCAGGCCGGACCTACAGTGTACCTTGCGTCCCAGTAGTAGGAGAGTGACAGGTAAGAGTTGCCAGGAGGCACTTTAGGCTCAGGGATTCTTTCAGTGCACTTCGGGGGGCCTCCCCAGAGGGAGAGCCAGGTTGAACGTAATACTGGCAGAAGCGTTGCCCTGGGGCTGCCTAACACGTGTACACGGCCTGCTCCACAAGCGAGGATCAGTTCATTGCCCTCCCGCATGCGTAGAAAGAGCTGACCCCCAACAGCCTGTTCTGTGCTACGTTGCTCGGAAAACGAGAAGGGGACTCCCAGTGCACACGCTCTCCCTCAGGAGGGAATTCATACGTGACTCTCCTAGGCCTTACGGAAAGCCGTAGAGGAGTTAAAGCACTCTGGCATCGAGTCAGGGCTCAGGGAGATGGCTGCACACAAAACCCTGCTGACAGGAAGCACTCGTGCTTACCTCGAGGCTAGGGCTCGCGTTTACTTCGCACTTTAGCTAGGGCAAGCGTGGGATGAGCTCCTAGCAAGGCCCTGGAGACCCCCTGGATTCATAGGAGAAAACGCACTTTCTTCCCGGAGGCATGCCTAAGGGTGACTAGAAGACGGGTAACAACAATGTCTTTTCAGTCAGCCTTGAGGCCGCCACTATCTACCTTTCAAGTGGGGGGAATACTGCCTTTTTCCAGGCTTCTCAACTACAAACGGGATCACCCAGCACATACACCTATCTTCTCTGACAATCCAAAGGAGACCCTTGGAACACACTTCGGCCTTCTGCGATGAAACTTCTGGATGCAGTGTGTTCTATATGTGGTGAATGGCATAATCCTCTAAATGCCCTCAGTAGGCCTAGGTGACTCTGGATGTCCCAAGTGCCTAGCAAGGCTCAGGGTAAATCTCTCTTTCGGGCCGGACCTAAAGGCCAGTTTCCGCATCACTTAGAGAGACGTCGAGCAGGAGCCCCCAAACTGCACTGGAGGCCCCGGTGGTTTCTTTCAGGGCAGCTTAGGTTTCCTCAATGTGGCCGACACGCCTGGAGCAAAAGCCTGCCAAGAACCGCGTTCCTGAGGCCGCTTCGAAGCTGTGGCACGCTAGCCATAGAGAACACATTAGTCCCCGGCCCTTCCAACTGCATAGTGAGGGATGGTGTTCCCAGAGCTGTGTATCCCTTGATCGTGCTCAGAAGGCTTTGGGTACACCGTGTGCTTCCTTGGAAACAAGGGCCCACGTGAGAGCATTGAGTGCTGTGAGGCATACTAAAGGTAAAGGCGTCCATGGACTAAGACTTCCTGGAGACTGGTGCACCCCCTATCTCTGGCAGTGGGAAACTGTGCACCTTGCCTCGGGAACAGAGGTCACATTTAGTTGGCACTTTAGCTACAGTTGGCTCCGGGGGTGAGCTCCCAGGAAGGAATCGCAAGCACGGGGTTTCTTTTGGAAAAACTCACTGCTCCTCAGAGGCATCTGCGGAGTGAAGCGTATCCTTGCTGGTGTGGTTTTCAGGCGGCTTGGAAGCTGCAACGCAGTTGCTTTCCGAAGGGGGGAAGCCGGGCTCCTCCCACATTCTCCAGTTTCCAACGTGACCACGCAGCACATTGAGCAGCGCTCTCTGACTGACGACTGGAGACTTTCAGCCACACTGGGCCTTTCTATGATCGCGCTTCATTGGACTCGGGGTGTTTGTTTGGCGCGCCATGAAGGGCATTATTACCCGCTGAATGACTTAGTCAGGCCTACGTGACGTTGGAACGACCCAGTGCCTCACAATTTTACCGGTTTCTCTGTAGTTTCTCTCAGGCCGGACCTACAGTGTACCTTGCGTCCCAGTAGTAGGAGAGTGACAGGTAAGAGTTGCCAGGAGGCACTTTAGGCTCAGGGATTCTTTCAGTGCACTTCGGGGGGCCTCCCCAGAGGGAGAGCCAGGTTGAACGTAATACTGGCAGAAGCGTTGCCCTGGGGCTGCCTAACACGTGTACACGGCCTGCTCCGCAAGCGAGGATCAGTTCATTGCCCTCCCGCATGCGTAGAAAGAGCTGACCCCCAACAGCCTGTTCTGTGCTACGTTGCTCGGAAAACGAGAAGGGGACTCCCAGTGCACACGCTCTCCCTCAGGAGGGAATTCATACGTGACTCTCCTAGGCCTTACGGAAAGCCGTAGAGGAGTTAAAGCACTCTGGCATCGAGTCAGGGCTCAGGGAGATGGCTGCACACAAAACCCTGCTGACAGGAAGCACTCGTGCTTACCTCGAGGCTAGGGCTCGCGTTTACTTCGCACTTTAGCTAGGGCAAGCGTGGGATGAGCTCCTAGCAAGGCCCTGGAGACCCCCTGGATTCATAGGAGAAAACGCACTTTCTTCCCGGAGGCATGCCTAAGGGTGACTAGAAGACGGGTAACAACAATGTCTTTTCAGTCAGCCTTGAGGCCGCCACTATCTACCTTTCAAGTGGGGGGAATACTGCCTTTTTACAGGCTTCTCAACTACAAACGGGATCACCCAGCACATACACCTATCTTCTCTGACAATCCAAAGGAGACCCTTGGAACACACTTCGGCCTTCTGCCATGAAACTTCTGGATGCAGTGTGTTCTGCATGTGGTGAATGGCATAATCCTCTAAATGCCCTCAGTAGGCCTAGGTGACTCTGGATGTCCCAAGTGCCTAGCAAGGCTCAGGGTAAATCTCTCTTTCGGGCCGGACCTAAAGGCCAGTTTCCGCATCACTTAGAGAGACGTCGAGCAGGAGCCCCCAAACTGCACTGGAGGCCCCGGTGGTTTCTTTCAGGGCAGCTTAGGTTTCCTCAATGTGGCCGACACGCCTGGAGCAAAAGCCTGCCAAGAACCGCGTTCCTGAGGCCGCTTCGAAGCTGTGGCACGCTAGCCATAGAGAACACATTAGTCCCCGGCCCTTCCAACTGCATAGTGAGGGATGGTGTTCCCAGAGCTGTGTATCCCTTGATCGTGCTCAGAAGGCTTTGGGTACACCGTGTGCTTCCTTGGAAACAAGGGCCCACGTGAGAGCATTGAGTGCTGTGAGGCATACTAAAGGTAAAGGCGTCCATGGACTAAGACTTCCTGGAGACTGGTGCACCCCCTATCTCTGGCAGTGGGAAACTGTGCACCTTGCCTCGGGACCAGAGGTCACATTTAGTTGGCACTTTAGCTACAGTTGGCTCCGGGGGTGAGCTCCCAGGAAGGAATCGCAAGCACGGGGTTTCTTTTGGAAAAACTCACTGCTCCTCAGAGGCATCTGCGGAGTGAAGCGTATCCTTGCTGGTGTGGTTTTCAGGCGGCTTGGAAGCTGCAACGCAGTTGCTTTCCGAAGGGGGGAAGCCGGGCTCCTCCCACATTCTCCAGTTTCCAACGTGACCACGCAGCACATTGAGCAGCGCTCTCTGACTGACGACTGGAGACTTTCAGCCACACTGGGCCTTTCTATGATCGCGCTTCATTGGACTCGGGGTGTTTGTTTGGCGCGCCATGAAGGGCATTATTACCCGCTGAATGACTTAGTCAGGCCTACGTGACGTTGGAACGACCCAGTGCCTCACAAGTTTACCGGTTTCTCTGTAGTTTCTCTCAGGCCGGACCTACAGTGTACCTTGCGTCCCAGTAGTAGGAGAGTGACAGGTAAGAGTTGCCAGGAGGCACTTTAGGCTCAGGGATTCTTTCAGTGCACTTCGGGGGGCCTCCCCAGAGGGAGAGCCAGGTTGAACGTAATACTGGCAGAAGCGTTGCCCTGGGGCTGCCTAACACGTGTACACGGCCTGCTCCGCAAGCGAGGATCAGTTCATTGCCCTCCCGCATGCGTAGAAAGAGCTGACCCCCAACAGCCTGTTCTGTGCTACGTTGCTCGGAAAACGAGAAGGGGACTCCCAGTGCACACGCTCTCCCTCAGGAGGGAATTCATACGTGACTCTCCTAGGCCTTACGGAAAGCCGTAGAGGAGTTAAAGCACTCTGGCATCGAGTCAGGGCTCAGGGAGATGGCTGCACACAAAACCCTGCTGACAGGAAGCACTCGTGCTTACCTCGAGGCTAGGGCTCGCGTTTACTTCGCACTTTAGCTAGGGCAAGCGTGGGATGAGCTCCTAGCAAGGCCCTGGAGACCCCCTGGATTCATAGGAGAAAACGCACTTTCTTCCCGGAGGCATGCCTAAGGGTGACTAGAAGACGGGTAACAACAATGTCTTTTCAGTCAGCCTTGAGGCCGCCACTATCTACCTTTCAAGTGGGGGGAATACTGCCTTTTTACAGGCTTCTCAACTACAAACGGGATCACCCAGCACATACACCTATCTTCTCTGACAATCCAAAGGAGACCCTTGGAACACACTTCGGCCTTCTGCCATGAAACTTCTGGATGCAGTGTGTTCTGCATGTGGTGAATGGCATAATCCTCTAAATGCCCTCAGTAGGCCTAGGTGACTCTGGATGTCCCAAGTGCCTAGCAAGGCTCAGGGTAAATCTCTCTTTCGGGCCGGACCTAAAGGCCAGTTTCCGCATCACTTAGAGAGACGTCGAGCAGGAGCCCCCAAACTGCACTGGAGGCCCCGGTGGTTTCTTTCAGGGCAGCTTAGGTTTCCTCAATGTGGCCGACACGCCTGGAGCAAAAGCCTGCCAAGAACCGCGTTCCTGAGGCCGCTTCGAAGCTGTGGCACGCTAGCCATAGAGAACACATTAGTCCCCGGCCCTTCCAACTGCATAGTGAGGGATGGTGTTCCCAGAGCTGTGTATCCCTTGATCGTGCTCAGAAGGCTTTGGGTACACCGTGTGCTTCCTTGGAAACAAGGGCCCACGTGAGAGCATTGAGTGCTGTGAGGCATACTAAAGGTAAAGGCGTCCATGGACTAAGACTTCCTGGAGACTGGTGCACCCCCTATCTCTGGCAGTGGGAAACTGTGCACCTTGCCTCGGGAACAGAGGTCACATTTAGTTGGCACTTTAGCTACAGTTGGCTCCGGGGGTGAGCTCCCAGGAAGGAATCGCAAGCACGGGGTTTCTTTTGGAAAAACTCACTGCTCCTCAGAGGCATCTGCGGAGTGAAGCGTATCCTTGCTGGTGTGGTTTTCAGGCGGCTTGGAAGCTGCAACGCAGTTGCTTTCCGAAGGGGGGAAGCCGGGCTCCTCCCACATTCTCCAGTTTCCAACGTGACCACGCAGCACATTGAGCAGCGCTCTCTGACTGACGACTGGAGACTTTCAGCCACACTGGGCCTTTCTATGATCGCGCTTCATTGGACTCGGGGTGTTTGTTTGGCGCGCCATGAAGGGCATTATTACCCGCTGAATGACTTAGTCAGGCCTACGTGACGTTGGAACGACCCAGTGCCTCACAAGTTTACCGGTTTCTCTGTAGTTTCTCTCAGGCCGGACCTACAGTGTACCTTGCGTCCCAGTAGTAGGAGAGTGACAGGTAAGAGTTGCCAGGAGGCACTTTAGGCTCAGGGATTCTTTCAGTGCACTTCGGGGGGCCTCCCCAGAGGGAGAGCCAGGTTGAACGTAATACTGGCAGAAGCGTTGCCCTGGGGCTGCCTAACACGTGTACACGGCCTGCTCCGCAAGCGAGGATCAGTTCATTGCCCTCCCGCATGCGTAGAAAGAGCTGACCCCCAACAGCCTGTTCTGTGCTACGTTGCTCGGAAAACGAGAAGGGGACTCCCAGTGCACACGCTCTCCCTCAGGAGGGAATTCATACGTGACTCTCCTAGGCCTTACGGAAAGCCGTAGAGGAGTTAAAGCACTCTGGCATCGAGTCAGGGCTCAGGGAGATGGCTGCACACAAAACCCTGCTGACAGGAAGCACTCGTGCTTACCTCGAGGCTAGGGCTCGCGTTTACTTCGCACTTTAGCTAGGGCAAGCGTGGGATGAGCTCCTAGCAAGGCCCTGGAGACCCCCTGGATTCATAGGAGAAAACGCACTTTCTTCCCGGAGGCATGCCTACGGGTGACTAGAAGACGGGTAACAACAATGTCTTTTCAGTCAGCCTTGAGGCCGCCACTATCTACCTTTCAAGTGGGGGGAATACTGCCTTTTTCCAGGCTTCTCAACTACAAACGGGATCACCCAGCACATACACCTATCTTCTCTGACAATCCAAAGGAGACCCTTGGAACACACTTCGGCCTTCTGCGATGAAACTTCTGGATGCAGTGTGTTCTATATGTGGTGAATGGCATAATCCTCTAAATGCCCTCAGTAGGCCTAGGTGACTCTGGATGTCCCAAGTGCCTAGCAAGGCTCAGGGTAAATCTCTCTTTCGGGCCGGACCTAAAGGCCAGTTTCCGCATCACTTAGAGAGACGTCGAGCAGGAGCCCCCAAACTGCACTGGAGGCCCCGGTGGTTTCTTTCAGGGCAGCTTAGGTTTCCTCAATGTGGCCGACACGCCTGGAGCAAAAGCCTGCCAAGAACCGCGTTCCTGAGGCCGCTTCGAAGCTGTGGCACGCTAGCCATAGAGAACACATTAGTCCCCGGCCCTTCCAACTGCATAGTGAGGGATGGTGTTCCCAGAGCTGTGTATCCCTTGATCGTGCTCAGAAGGCTTTGGGTACACCGTGTGCTTCCTTGGAAACAAGGGCCCACGTGAGAGCATTGAGTGCTGTGAGGCATACTAAAGGTAAAGGCGTCCATGGACTAAGACTTCCTGGAGACTGGTGCACCCCCTATCTCTGGCAGTGGGAAACTGTGCACCTTGCCTCGGGACCAGAGGTCACATTTAGTTGGCACTTTAGCTACAGTTGGCTCCGGGGGTGAGCTCCCAGGAAGGAATCGCAAGCACGGGGTTTCTTTTGGAAAAACTCACTGCTCCTCAGAGGCATCTGCGGAGTGAAGCGTATCCTTGCTGGTGTGGTTTTCAGGCGGCTTGGAAGCTGCAACGCAGTTGCTTTCCGAAGGGGGGAAGCCGGGCTCCTCCCACATTCTCCAGTTTCCAACGTGACCACGCAGCACATTGAGCAGCGCTCTCTGACTGACGACTGGAGACTTTCAGCCACACTGGGCCTTTCTATGATCGCGCTTCATTGGACTCGGGGTGTTTGTTTGGCGCGCCATGAAGGGCATTATTACCCGCTGAATGACTTAGTCAGGCCTACGTGACGTTGGAACGACCCAGTGCCTCACAAGTTTACCGGTTTCTCTGTAGTTTCTCTCAGGCCGGACCTACAGTGTACCTTGCGTCCCAGTAGTAGGAGAGTGACAGGTAAGAGTTGCCAGGAGGCACTTTAGGCTCAGGGATTCTTTCAGTGCACTTCGGGGGGCCTCCCCAGAGGGAGAGCCAGGTTGAACGTAATACTGGCAGAAGCGTTGCCCTGGGGCTGCCTAACACGTGTACACGGCCTGCTCCGCAAGCGAGGATCAGTTCATTGCCCTCCCGCATGCGTAGAAAGAGCTGACCCCCAACAGCCTGTTCTGTGCTACGTTGCTCGGAAAACGAGAAGGGGACTCCCAGTGCACACGCTCTCCCTCAGGAGGGAATTCATACGTGACTCTCCTAGGCCTTACGGAAAGCCGTAGAGGAGTTAAAGCACTCTGGCATCGAGTCAGGGCTCAGGGAGATGGCTGCACACAAAACCCTGCTGACAGGAAGCACTCGTGCTTACCTCGAGGCTAGGGCTCGCGTTTACTTCGCACTTTAGCTAGGGCAAGCGTGGGATGAGCTCCTAGCAAGGCCCTGGAGACCCCCTGGATTCATAGGAGAAAACGCACTTTCTTCCCGGAGGCATGCCTAAGGGTGACTAGAAGACGGGTAACAACAATGTCTTTTCAGTCAGCCTTGAGGCCGCCACTATCTACCTTTCAAGTGGGGGGAATACTGCCTTTTTCCAGGCTTCTCAACTACAAACGGGATCACCCAGCACATACACCTATCTTCTCTGACAATCCAAAGGAGACCCTTGGAACACACTTCGGCCTTCTGCGATGAAACTTCTGGATGCAGTGTGTTCTGCATGTGGTGAATGGCATAATCCTCTAAATGCCCTCAGTAGGCCTAGGTGACTCTGGATGTCCCAAGTGCCTAGCAAGGCTCAGGGTAAATCTCTCTTTCGGGCCGGACCTAAAGGCCAGTTTCCGCATCACTTAGAGAGACGTCGAGCAGGAGCCCCCAAACTGCACTGGAGGCCCCGGTGGTTTCTTTCAGGGCAGCTTAGGTTTCCTCAATGTGGCCGACACGCCTGGAGCAAAAGCCTGCCAAGAACCGCGTTCCTGAGGCCGCTTCGAAGCTGTGGCACGCTAGCCATAGAGAACACATTAGTCCCCGGCCCTTCCAACTGCATAGTGAGGGATGGTGTTCCCAGAGCTGTGTATCCCTTGATCGTGCTCAGAAGGCTTTGGGTACACCGTGTGCTTCCTTGGAAACAAGGGCCCACGTGAGAGCATTGAGTGCTGTGAGGCATACTAAAGGTAAAGGCGTCCATGGACTAAGACTTCCTGGAGACTGGTGCACCCCCTATCTCTGGCAGTGGGAAACTGTGCACATTGCCTCGGGACCAGAGGTCACATTTAGTTGGCACTTTAGCTACAGTTGGCTCCGGGGGTGAGCTCCCAGGAAGGAATCGCAAGCACGGGGTTTCTTTTGGAAAAACTCACTGCTCCTCAGAGGCATCTGCGGAGTGAAGCGTATCCTTGCTGGTGTGGTTTTCAGGCGGCTTGGAAGCTGCAACGCAGTTGCTTTCCGAAGGGGGGAAGCCGGGCTCCTCCCACATTCTCCAGTTTCCAACGTGACCACGCAGCACATTGAGCAGCGCTCTCTGACTGATGACTGGAGACTTTCAGCCACACTGGGCCTTTCTATGATCGCGCTTCATTGGACTCGGGGTGTTTGTTTGGCGCGCCATGAAGGGCATTATTACCCGCTGAATGACTTAGTCAGGCCTACGTGACGTTGGAACGACCCAGTGCCTCACAAGTTTACCGGTTTCTCTGTAGTTTCTCTCAGGCCGGACCTACAGTGTACCTTGCGTCCCAGTAGTAGGAGAGTGACAGGTAAGAGTTGCCAGGAGGCACTTTAGGCTCAGGGATTCTTTCAGTGCACTTCGGGGGGCCTCCCCAGAGGGAGAGCCAGGTTGAACGTAATACTGGCAGAAGCGTTGCCCTGGGGCTGCCTAACACGTGTACACGGCCTGCTCCGCAAGCGAGGATCAGTTCATTGCCCTCCCGCATGCGTAGAAAGAGCTGACCCCCAACAGCCTGTTCTGTGCTACGTTGCTCGGAAAACGAGAAGGGGACTCCCAGTGCACACGCTCTCCCTCAGGAGGGAATTCATACGTGACTCTCCTAGGCCTTACGGAAAGCCGTAGAGGAGTTAAAGCACTCTGGCATCGAGTCAGGGCTCAGGGAGATGGCTGCACACAAAACCCTGCTGACAGGAAGCACTCGTGCTTACCTCGAGGCTAGGGCTCGCGTTTACTTCGCACTTTAGCTAGGGCAAGCGTGGGATGAGCTCCTAGCAAGGCCCTGGAGACCCCCTGGATTCATAGGAGAAAACGCACTTTCTTCCCGGAGGCATGCCTAAGGGTGACTAGAAGACGGGTAACAACAATGTCTTTTCAGTCAGCCTTGAGGCCGCCACTATCTACCTTTCAAGTGGGGGGAATACTGCCTTTTTCCAGGCTTCTCAACTACAAACGGGATCACCCAGCACATACACCTATCTTCTCTGACAATCCAAAGGAGACCCTTGGAACACACTTCGGCCTTCTGCCATGAAACTTCTGGATGCAGTGTGTTCTGCATGTGGTGAATGGCATAATCCTCTAAATGCCCTCAGTAGGCCTAGGTGACTCTGGATGTCCCAAGTGCCTAGCAAGGCTCAGGGTAAATCTCTCTTTCGGGCCGGACCTAAAGGCCAGTTTCCGTATCACTTAGAGAGACGTCGAGCAGGAGCCCCCAAACTGCACTGGAGGCCCCGGTGGTTTCTTTCAGGGCAGCTTAGGTTTCCTCAATGTGGCCGACACGCCTGGAGCAAAAGCCTGCCAAGAACCGCGTTCCTGAGGCCGCTTCGAAGCTGTGGCACGCTAGCCATAGAGAACACATTAGTCCCCGGCCCTTCCAACTGCATAGTGAGGGATGGTGTTCCCAGAGCTGTGTATCCCTTGATCGTGCTCAGAAGGCTTTGGGTACACCGTGTGCTTCCTTGGAAACAAGGGCCCACGTGAGAGACTTGAGTGCTGTGAGGCATACTAAAGGTAAAGGCGTCCATGGACTAAGACTTCCTGGAGACTGGTGCACCCCCTATCTCTGGCAGTGGGAAACTGTGCACCTTGCCTCGGGAACAGAGGTCACATTTACTTGGCACTTTAGCTACAGTTGGCTCCGGGGTTGAGCTCCCAGGAAGGAATCGCAAGCACGGGGTTTCTTTTGGAAAAACTCACTGCTCCTCAGAGGCATCTGCGGAGTGAAGCGTATCCTTGCTGGTGTGGTTTTCAGGCGGCTTGGAAGCTGCAACGCAGTTGCTTTCCGAAGGGGGGAAGCCGGGCTCCTCCCACATTCTCCAGTTTCCAACGTGACCACGCAGCACATTGAGCAGCGCTCTCTGACTGACGACTGGAGACTTTCAGCCACACTGGGCCTTTCTATGATCGCGCTTCATTGGACTCGGGGTGTTTGTTTGGCGCGCCATGAAGGGCATTATTACCCGCTGAATGACTTAGTCAGGCCTACGTGACGTTGGAACGACCCAGTGCCTCACAAGTTTACCGGTTTCTCTGTAGTTTCTCTCAGGCCGGACCTACAGTGTACCTTGCGTCCCAGTAGTAGGAGAGTGACAGGTAAGAGTTGCCAGGAGGCACTTTAGGCTCAGGGATTCTTTCAGTGCACTTCGGGGGGCCTCCCCAGAGGGAGAGCCAGGTTGAACGTAATACTGGCAGAAGCGTTGCCCTGGGGCTGCCTAACACGTGTACACGGCCTGCTCCGCAAGCGAGGATCAGTTCATTGCCCTCCCGCATGCGTAGAAAGAGCTGACCCCCAACAGCCTGTTCTGTGCTACGTTGCTCGGAAAACGAGAAGGGGACTCCCAGTGCACACGCTCTCCCTCAGGAGGGAATTCATACGTGACTCTCCTAGGCCTTACGGAAAGCCGTAGAGGAGTTAAAGCACTCTGGCATCGAGTCAGGGCTCAGGGAGATGGCTGCACACAAAACCCTGCTGACAGGAAGCACTCGTGCTTACCTCGAGGCTAGGCCTCGCGTTTACTTCGCACTTTAGCTAGGGCAAGCGTGGGATGAGCTCCTAGCAAGGCCCTGGAGACCCCCTGGATTCATAGGAGAAAACGCACTTTCTTCCCGGAGGCATGCCTAAGGGTGACTAGAAGACGGGTAACAACAATGTCTTTTCAGTCAGCCTTGAGGCCGCCACTATCTACCTTTCAAGTGGGGGGAATACTGCCTTTTTCCAGGCTTCTCAACTACAAACGGGATCACCCAGCACATACACCTATCTTCTCTGACAATCCAAAGGAGACCCTTGGAACACACTTCGGCCTTCTGCGATGAAACTTCTGGATGCAGTGTGTTCTGCATGTGGTGAATGGCATAATCCTCTAAATGCCCTCAGTAGGCCTAGGTGACTCTGGATGTCCCAAGTGCCTAGCAAGGCTCAGGGTAAATCTCTCTTTCGGGCCGGACCTAAAGGCCAGTTTCCGTATCACTTAGAGAGACGTCGAGCAGGAGCCCCCAAACTGCACTGGAGGCCCCGGTGGTTTCTTTCAGGGCAGCTTAGGTTTCCTCAATGTGGCCGACACGCCTGGAGCAAAAGCCTGCCAAGAACCGCGTTCCTGAGGCCGCTTCGAAGCTGTGGCACGCTAGCCATAGAGAACACATTAGTCCCCGGCCCTTCCAACTGCATAGTGAGGGATGGTGTTCCCAGAGCTGTGTATCCCTTGATCGTACTCAGAAGGCTTTGGGTACACCGTGTGCTTCCTTGGAAACAAGGGCCCACGTGAGAGACTTGAGTGCTGTGAGGCATACTAAAGGTAAAGGCGTCCATGGACTAAGACTTCCTGGAGACTGGTGCACCCCCTATCTCTGGCAGTGGGAAACTGTGCACCTTGCCTCGGGACCAGAGGTCACATTTACTTGGCACTTTAGCTACAGTTGGCTCCGGGGGTGAGCTCCCAGGAAGGAATCGCAAGCACGGGGTTTCTTTTGGAAAAACTCACTGCTCCTCAGAGGCATCTGCGGAGTGAAGCGTATCCTTGCTGGTGTGGTTTTCAGGCGGCTTGGAAGCTGCAACGCAGTTGCTTTCCGAAAGGGGGAAGCCGGCCTCCTCCCACATTCTCCAGTTTCCAACGTGACCACGCAGCACATTGAGCAGCGCTCTCTGACTGACGACTGGAGACTTTCAGCCACACTGGGCCTTTCTATGATCGCGCTTCATTGGACTCGGGGTGTTTGTTTGGCGCGCCATGAAGGGCATTATTACCCGCTGAATGACTTAGTCAGGCCTACGTGACGTTGGAACGACCCAGTGCCTCACAAGTTTACCGGTTTCTCTGTAGTTTCTCTCAGGCCGGACCTACAGTGTACCTTGCGTCCCAGTAGTAGGAGAGTGACAGGTAAGAGTTGCCAGGAGGCACTTTAGGCTCAGGGATTCTTTCAGTGCACTTCGGGGGGCCTCCCCAGAGGGAGAGCCAGGTTGAACGTAATACTGGCAGAAGCGTTGCCCTGGGGCTGCCTAACACGTGTACACGGCCTGCTCCGCAAGCGAGGATCAGTTCATTGCCCTCCCGCATGCGTAGAAAGAGCTGACCCCCAACAGCCTGTTCTGTGCTACGTTGCTCGGAAAACGAGAAGGGGACTCCCAGTGCACACGCTCTCCCTCAGGAGGGAATTCATACGTGACTCTCCTAGGCCTTACGGAAAGCCGTAGAGGAGTTAAAGCACTCTGGCATCGAGTCAGGGCTCAGGGAGATGGCTGCACACAAAACCCTGCTGACAGGAAGCACTCGTGCTTACCTCGAGGCTAGGGCTCGCGTTTACTTCGCACTTTAGCTAGGGCAAGCGTGGGATGAGCTCCTAGCAAGGCCCTGGAGACCCCCTGGATTCATAGGAGAAAACACACTTTCTTCCCGGAGGCATGCCTACGGGTGACTAGAAGACGGGTAACAACAATGTCTTTTCAGTCAGCCTTGAGGCCGCCACTATCTACCTTTCAAGTGGGGGGAATACTGCCTTTTTACAGGCTTCTCAACTACAAACGGGATCACCCAGCACATACACCTATCTTCTCTGACAATCCAAAGGAGACCCTTGGAACACACTTCGGCCTTCTGCCATGAAACTTCTGGATGCAGTGTGTTCTATATGTGGTGAATGGCATAATCCTCTAAATGCCCTCAGTAGGCCTAGGTGACTCTGGATGTCCCAAGTGCCTAGCAAGGCTCAGGGTAAATCTCTCTTTCGGGCCGGACCTAAAGGCCAGTTTCCGCATCACTTAGAGAGACGTCGAGCAGGAGCCCCCAAACTGCACTGGAGGCCCCGGTGGTTTCTTTCAGGGCAGCTTAGGTTTCCTCAATGTGGCCGACACGCCTGGAGCAAAAGCCTGCCAAGAACCGCGTTCCTGAGGCCGCTTCGAAGCTGTGGCACGCTAGCCATAGAGAACACATTAGTCCCCGGCCCTTCCAACTGCATAGTGAGGGACGGTGTTCCCAGAGCTGTGTATCCCTTGATCGTGCTCAGAAGGCTTTGGGTACACCGTGTGCTTCCTTGGAAACAAGGGCCCACGTGAGAGCATTGAGTGCTGTGAGGCATACTAAAGGTAAAGGCGTCCATGGACTAAGACTTCCTGGAGACTGGTGCACCCCCTATCTCTGGCAGTGGGAAACTGTGCACCTTGCCTCGGGACCAGAGGTCACATTTACTTGGCACTTTAGCTACAGTTGGCTCCGGGGGTGAGCTCCCAGGAAGGAATCGCAAGCACGGGGTTTCTTTTGGAAAAACTCACTGCTCCTCAGAGGCATCTGCGGAGTGAAGCGTATCCTTGCTGGTGTGGTTTTCAGGCGGCTTGGAAGCTGCAACGCAGTTGCTTTCCGAAGGGGGGAAGCCGGGCTCCTCCCACATTCTCCAGTTTCCAACGTGACCACGCAGCACATTGAGCAGCGCTCTCTGACTGACGACTGGAGACTTTCAGCCACACTGGGCCTTTCTATGATCGCGCTTCATTGGACTCGGGGTGTTTGTTTGGCACGCCATGAAGGGCATTATTACCCGCTGAATGACTTAGTCAGGCCTACGTGACGTTGGAACGACCCAGTGCCTCACAAGTTTACCGGTTTCTCTGTAGTTTCTCTCAGGCCGGACCTACAGTGTACCTTGCGTCCCAGTAGTAGGAGAGTGACAGGTAAGAGTTGCCAGGAGGCACTTTAGGCTCAGGGATTCTTTCAGTGCACTTCGGGGGGCCTCCCCAGAGGGAGAGCCAGGTTGAACGTAATACTGGCAGAAGCGTTGCCCTGGGGCTGCCTAACACGTATACACGGCCTGCTCCGCAAGCGAGGATCAGTTCATTGCCCTCCCGCATGCGTAGAAAGAGCTGACCCCCAACAGCCTGTTCTGTGCTACGTTGCTCGGAAAACGAGAAGGGGACTCCCAGTGCACACGCTCTCCCTCAGGAGGGAATTCATACGTGACTCTCCTAGGCCTTACGGAAAGCCGTAGAGGAGTTAAAGCACTCTGGCATCGAGTCAGGGCTCAGGGAGATGGCTGCACACAAAACCCTGCTGACAGGAAGCACTCGTGCTTACCTCGAGGCTAGGGCTCGCGTTTACTTCGCACTTTAGCTAGGGCAAGCGTGGGATGAGCTCCTAGCAAGGCCCTGGAGACCCCCTGGATTCATAGGAGAAAACGCACTTTCTTCCCGGAGGCATGCCTAAGGGTGACTAGAAGACGGGTAACAACAATGTCTTTTCAGTCAGCCTTGAGGCCGCCACTATCTACCTTTCAAGTGGGGGGAATACTGCCTTTTTCCAGGCTTCTCAACTACAAACGGGATCACCCAGCACATACACCTATCTTCTCTGACAATCCAAAGGAGACCCTTGGAACACACTTCGGCCTTCTGCGATGAAACTTCTGGATGCAGTGTGTTCTGCATGTGGTGAATGGCATAATCCTCTAAATGCCCTCAGTAGGCCTAGGTGACTCTGGATGTCCCAAGTGCCTAGCAAGGCTCAGGGTAAATCTCTCTTTCGGGCCGGACCTAAAGGCCAGTTTCCGCATCACTTAGAGAGACGTCGAGCAGGAGCCCCCAAACTGCACTGGAGGCCCCGGTGGTTTCTTTCAGGGCAGCTTAGGTTTCCTCAATGTGGCCGACACGCCTGGAGCAAAAGCCTGCCAAGAACCGCGTTCCTGAGGCCGCTTCGAAGCTGTGGCACGCTAGCCATAGAGAACACATTAGTCCCCGGCCCTTCCAACTGCATAGTGAGGGATGGTGTTCCCAGAGCTGTGTATCCCTTGATCGTGCTCAGAAGGCTTTGGGTACACCGTGTGCTTCCTTGGAAACAAGGGCCCACGTGAGAGCATTGAGTGCTGTGAGGCATACTAAAGGTAAAGGCGTCCATGGACTAAGACTTCCTGGAGACTGGTGCACCCCCTATCTCTGGCAGTGGGAAACTGTGCACCTTGCCTCGGGACCAGAGGTCACATTTAGTTGGCACTTTAGCTACAGTTGGCTCCGGGGGTGAGCTCCCAGGAAGGAATCGCAAGCACGGGGTTTCTTTTGGAAAAACTCACTGCTCCTCAGAGGCATCTGCGGAGTGAAGCGTATCCTTGCTGGTGTGGTTTTCAGGCGGCTTGGAAGCTGCAACGCAGTTGCTTTCCGAAGGGGGGAAGCCGGGCTCCTCCCACATTCTCCAGTTTCCAACGTGACCACGCAGCACATTGAGCAGCGCTCTCTGACTGATGACTGGAGACTTTCAGCCACACTGGGCCTTTCTATGATCGCGCTTCATTGGACTCGGGGTGTTTGTTTGGCGCGCCATGAAGGGCATTATTACCCGCTGAATGACTTAGTCAGGCCTACGTGACGTTGGAACGACCCAGTGCCTCACAAGTTTACCGGTTTCTCTGTAGTTTCTCTCAGGCCGGACCTACAGTGTACCTTGCGTCCCAGTAGTAGGAGAGTGACAGGTAAGAGTTGCCAGGAGGCACTTTAGGCTCAGGGATTCTTTCAGTGCACTTCGGGGGGCCTCCCCAGAGGGAGAGCCAGGTTGAACGTAATACTGGCAGAAGCGTTGCCCTGGGGCTGCCTAACACGTGTACACGGCCTGCTCCGCAAGCGAGGATCAGTTCATTGCCCTCCCGCATGCGTAGAAAGAGCTGACCCCCAACAGCCTGTTCTGTGCTACGTTGCTCGGAAAACGAGAAGGGGACTCCCAGTGCACACGCTCTCCCTCAGGAGGGAATTCATACGTGACTCTCCTAGGCCTTACGGAAAGCCGTAGAGGAGTTAAAGCACTCTGGCATCGAGTCAGGGCTCAGGGAGATGGCTGCACACAAAACCCTGCTGACAGGAAGCACTCGTGCTTACCTCGAGGCTAGGGCTCGCGTTTACTTCGCACTTTAGCTAGGGCAAGCGTGGGATGAGCTCCTAGCAAGGCCCTGGAGACCCCCTGGATTCATAGGAGAAAACGCACTTTCTTCCCGGAGGCATGCCTAAGGGTGACTAGAAGACGGGTAACAACAATGTCTTTTCAGTCAGCCTTGAGGCCGCCACTATCTACCTTTCAAGTGGGGGGAATACTGCCTTTTTCCAGGCTTCTCAACTACAAACGGGATCACCCAGCACATACACCTATCTTCTCTGACAATCCAAAGGAGACCCTTGGAACACACTTCGGCCTTCTGCCATGAAACTTCTGGATGCAGTGTGTTCTGCATGTGGTGAATGGCATAATCCTCTAAATGCCCTCAGTAGGCCTAGGTGACTCTGGATGTCCCAAGTGCCTAGCAAGGCTCAGGGTAAATCTCTCTTTCGGGCCGGACCTAAAGGCCAGTTTCCGTATCACTTAGAGAGACGTCGAGCAGGAGCCCCCAAACTGCACTGGAGGCCCCGGTGGTTTCTTTCAGGGCAGCTTAGGTTTCCTCAATGTGGCCGACACGCCTGGAGCAAAAGCCTGCCAAGAACCGCGTTCCTGAGGCCGCTTCGAAGCTGTGGCACGCTAGCCATAGAGAACACATTAGTCCCCGGCCCTTCCAACTGCATAGTGAGGGATGGTGTTCCCAGAGCTGTGTATCCCTTGATCGTGCTCAGAAGGCTTTGGGTACACCGTGTGCTTCCTTGGAAACAAGGGCCCACGTGAGAGACTTGAGTGCTGTGAGGCATACTAAAGGTAAAGGCGTCCATGGACTAAGACTTCCTGGAGACTGGTGCACCCCCTATCTCTGGCAGTGGGAAACTGTGCACCTTGCCTCGGGACCAGAGGTCACATTTACTTGGCACTTTAGCTACAGTTGGCTCCGGGGGTGAGCTCCCAGGAAGGAATCGCAAGCACGGGGTTTCTTTTGGAAAAACTCACTGCTCCTCAGAGGCATCTGCGGAGTGAAGCGTATCCTTGCTGGTGTGGTTTTCAGGCGGCTTGGAAGCTGCAACGCAGTTGCTTTCCGAAAGGGGGAAGCCGGCCTCCTCCCACATTCTCCAGTTTCCAACGTGACCACGCAGCACATTGAGCAGCGCTCTCTGACTGACGACTGGAGACTTTCAGCCACACTGGGCCTTTCTATGATCGCGCTTCATTGGACTCGGGGTGTTTGTTTGGCGCGCCATGAAGGGCATTATTACCCGCTGAATGACTTAGTCAGGCCTACGTGACGTTGGAACGACCCAGTGCCTCACAAGTTTACCGGTTTCTCTGTAGTTTCTCTCAGGCCGGACCTACAGTGTACCTTGCGTCCCAGTAGTAGGAGAGTGACAGGTAAGAGTTGCCAGGAGGCACTTTAGGCTCAGGGATTCTTTCAGTGCACTTCGGGGGGCCTCCCCAGAGGGAGAGCCAGGTTGAACGTAATACTGGCAGAAGCGTTGCCCTGGGGCTGCCTAACACGTGTACACGGCCTGCTCCGCAAGCGAGGATCAGTTCATTGCCCTCCCGCATGCGTAGAAAGAGCTGACCCCCAACAGCCTGTTCTGTGCTACGTTGCTCGGAAAACGAGAAGGGGACTCCCAGTGCACACGCTCTCCCTCAGGAGGGAATTCATACGTGACTCTCCTAGGCCTTACGGAAAGCCGTAGAGGAGTTAAAGCACTCTGGCATCGAGTCAGGGCTCAGGGAGATGGCTGCACACAAAACCCTGCTGACAGGAAGCACTCGTGCTTACCTCGAGGCTAGGGCTCGCGTTTACTTCGCACTTTAGCTAGGGCAAGCGTGGGATGAGCTCCTAGCAAGGCCCTGGAGACCCCCTGGATTCATAGGAGAAAACGCACTTTCTTCCCGGAGGCATGCCTAAGGGTGACTAGAAGACGGGTAACAACAATGTCTTTTCAGTCAGCCTTGAGGCCGCCACTATCTACCTTTCAAGTGGGGGGAATACTGCCTTTTTCCAGGCTTCTCAACTACAAACGGGATCACCCAGCACATACACCTATCTTCTCTGACAATCCAAAGGAGACCCTTGGAACACACTTCGGCCTTCTGCGATGAAACTTCTGGATGCAGTGTGTTCTATATGTGGTGAATGGCATAATCCTCTAAATGCCCTCAGTAGGCCTAGGTGACTCTGGATGTCCCAAGTGCCTAGCAAGGCTCAGGGTAAATCTCTCTTTCGGGCCGGACCTAAAGGCCAGTTTCCGCATCACTTAGAGAGACGTCGAGCAGGAGCCCCCAAACTGCACTGGAGGCCCCGGTGGTTTCTTTCAGGGCAGCTTAGGTTTCCTCAATGTGGCCGACACGCCTGGAGCAAAAGCCTGCCAAGAACCGCGTTCCTGAGGCCGCTTCGAAGCTGTGGCACGCTAGCCATAGAGAACACATTAGTCCCCGGCCCTTCCAACTGCATAGTGAGGGATGGTGTTCCCAGAGCTGTGTATCCCTTGATCGTGCTCAGAAGGCTTTGGGTACACCGTGTGCTTCCTTGGAAACAAGGGCCCACGTGAGAGCATTGAGTGCTGTGAGGCATACTAAAGGTAAAGGCGTCCATGGACTAAGACTTCCTGGAGACTGGCGCACCCCCTATCTCTGGCAGTGGGAAACTGTGCACCTTGCCTCGGGACCAGAGGTCACATTTACTTGGCACTTTAGCTACAGTTGGCTCCGGGGGTGAGCTCCCAGGAAGGAATCGCAAGCACGGGGTTTCTTTTGGAAAAACTCACTGCTCCTCAGAGGCATCTGCGGAGTGAAGCGTATCCTTGCTGGTGTGGTTTTCAGGCGGCTTGGAAGCTGCAACGCAGTTGCTTTCCGAAGGGGGGAAGCCGGCCTCCTCCCACATTCTCCAGTTTCCAACGTGACCACGCAGCACATTGAGCAGCGCTCTCTGACTGATGACTGGAGACTTTCAGCCACACTGGGCCTTTCTATGATCGCGCTTCATTGGACTCGGGGTGTTTGGCGCGCCATGAAGGGCATTATTACCCGCTGAATGACTTAGTCAGGCCTACGTGACGTTGGAACGACCCAGTGCCTCACAATTTTACCGGTTTCTCTGTAGTTTCTCTCAGGCCGGACCTACAGTGTACCTTGCGTCCCAGTAGTAGGAGAGTGACAGGTAAGAGTTGCCAGGAGGCACTTTAGGCTCAGGGATTCTTTCAGTGCACTTCGGGGGGCCTCCCCAGAGGGAGAGCCAGGTTGAACGTAATACTGGCAGAAGCGTTGCCCTGGGGCTGCCTAACACGTGTACACGGCCTGCTCCGCAAGCGAGGATCAGTTCATTGCCCTCCCGCATGCGTAGAAAGAGCTGACCCCCAACAGCCTGTTCTGTGCTACGTTGCTCGGAAAACGAGAAGGGGACTCCCAGTGCACACGCTCTCCCTCAGGAGGGAATTCATACGTGACTCTCCTAGGCCTTACGGAAAGCCGTAGAGGAGTTAAAGCACTCTGGCATCGAGTCAGGGCTCAGGGAGATGGCTGCACACAAAACCCTGCTGACAGGAAGCACTCGTGCTTACCTCGAGGCTAGGGCTCGCGTTTACTTCGCACTTTAGCTAGGGCAAGCGTGGGATGAGCTCCTAGCAAGGCCCTGGAGACCCCCTGGATTCATAGGAGAAAACGCACTTTCTTCCCGGAGGCATGCCTAAGGGTGACTAGAAGACGGGTAACAACAATGTCTTTTCAGTCAGCCTTGAGGCCGCCACTATCTACCTTTCAAGTGGGGGGAATACTGCCTTTTTCCAGGCTTCTCAACTACAAACGGGATCACCCAGCACATACACCTATCTTCTCTGACAATCCAAAGGAGACCCTTGGAACACACTTCGGCCTTCTGCGATGAAACTTCTGGATGCAGTGTGTTCTGCATGTGGTGAATGGCATAATCCTCTAAATGCCCTCAGTAGGCCTAGGTGACTCTGGATGTCCCAAGTGCCTAGCAAGGCTCAGGGTAAATCTCTCTTTCGGGCCGGACCTAAAGGCCAGTTTCCGCATCACTTAGAGAGACGTCGAGCAGGAGCCCCCAAACTGCACTGGAGGCCCCGGTGGTTTCTTTCAGGGCAGCTTAGGTTTCCTCAATGTGGCCGACACGCCTGGAGCAAAAGCCTGCCAAGAACCGCGTTCCTGAGGCCGCTTCGAAGCTGTGGCACGCTAGCCATAGAGAACACATTAGTCCCCGGCCCTTCCAACTGCATAGTGAGGGATGGTGTTCCCAGAGCTGTGTATCCCTTGATCGTGCTCAGAAGGCTTTGGGTACACCGTGTGCTTCCTTGGAAACAAGGGCCCACGTGAGAGCATTGAGTGCTGTGAGGCATACTAAAGGTAAAGGCGTCCATGGACTAAGACTTCCTGGAGACTGGTGCACCCCCTATCTCTGGCAGTGGGAAACTGTGCACCTTGCCTCGGGAACAGAGGTCACATTTAGTTGGCACTTTAGCTACAGTTGGCTCCGGGGGTGAGCTCCCAGGAAGGAATCGCAAGCACGGGGTTTCTTTTGGAAAAACTCACTGCTCCTCAGAGGCATCTGCGGAGTGAAGCGTATCCTTGCTGGTGTGGTTTTCAGGCGGCTTGGAAGCTGCAACGCAGTTGCTTTCCGAAGGGGGGAAGCCGGGCTCCTCCCACATTCTCCAGTTTCCAACGTGACCACGCAGCACATTGAGCAGCGCTCTCTGACTGATGACTGGAGACTTTCAGCCACACTGGGCCTTTCTATGATCGCGCTTCATTGGACTCGGGGTGTTTGTTTGGCGCGCCATGAAGGGCATTATTACCCGCTGAATGACTTAGTCAGGCCTACGTGACGTTGGAACGACCCAGTGCCTCACAATTTTACCGGTTTCTCTGTAGTTTCTCTCAGGCCGGACCTACAGTGTACCTTGCGTCCCAGTAGTAGGAGAGTGACAGGTAAGAGTTGCCAGGAGGCACTTTAGGCTCAGGGATTCTTTCAGTGCACTTCGGGGGGCCTCCCCAGAGGGAGAGCCAGGTTGAACGTAATACTGGCAGAAGCGTTGCCCTGGGGCTGCCTAACACGTGTACACGGCCTGCTCCGCAAGCGAGGATCAGTTCATTGCCCTCCCGCATGCGTAGAAAGAGCTGACCCCCAACAGCCTGTTCTGTGCTACGTTGCTCGGAAAACGAGAAGGGGACTCCCAGTGCACACGCTCTCCCTCAGGAGGGAATTCATACGTGACTCTCCTAGGCCTTACGGAAAGCCGTAGAGGAGTTAAAGCACTCTGGCATCGAGTCAGGGCTCAGGGAGATGGCTGCACACAAAACCCTGCTGACAGGAAGCACTCGTGCTTACCTCGAGGCTAGGGCTCGCGTTTACTTCGCACTTTAGCTAGGGCAAGCGTGGGATGAGCTCCTAGCAAGGCCCTGGAGACCCCCTGGATTCATAGGAGAAAACGCACTTTCTTCCCGGAGGCATGCCTAAGGGTGACTAGAAGACGGGTAACAACAATGTCTTTTCAGTCAGCCTTGAGGCCGCCACTATCTACCTTTCAAGTGGGGGGAATACTGCCTTTTTACAGGCTTCTCAACTACAAACGGGATCACCCAGCACATACACCTATCTTCTCTGACAATCCAAAGGAGACCCTTGGAACACACTTCGGCCTTCTGCCATGAAACTTCTGGATGCAGTGTGTTCTATATGTGGTGAATGGCATAATCCTCTAAATGCCCTCAGTAGGCCTAGGTGACTCTGGATGTCCCAAGTGCCTAGCAAGGCTCAGGGTAAATCTCTCTTTCGGGCCGGACCTAAAGGCCAGTTTCCGCATCACTTAGAGAGACGTCGAGCAGGAGCCCCCAAACTGCACTGGAGGCCCCGGTGGTTTCTTTCAGGGCAGCTTAGGTTTCCTCAATGTGGCCGACACGCCTGGAGCAAAAGCCTGCCAAGAACCGCGTTCCTGAGGCCGCTTCGAAGCTGTGGCACGCTAGCCATAGAGAACACATTAGTCCCCGGCCCTTCCAACTGCATAGTGAGGGATGGTGTTCCCAGAGCTGTGTATCCCTTGATCGTGCTCAGAAGGCTTTGGGTACACCGTGTGCTTCCTTGGAAACAAGGGCCCACGTGAGAGCATTGAGTGCTGTGAGGCATACTAAAGGTAAAGGCGTCCATGGACTAAGACTTCCTGGAGACTGGTGCACCCCCTATCTCTGGCAGTGGGAAACTGTGCACCTTGCCTCGGGACCAGAGGTCACATTTACTTGGCACTTTAGCTACAGTTGGCTCCGGGGGTGAGCTCCCAGGAAGGAATCGCAAGCACGGGGTTTCTTTTGGAAAAACTCACTGCTCCTCAGAGGCATCTGCGGAGTGAAGCGTATCCTTGCTGGTGTGGTTTTCAGGCGGCTTGGAAGCTGCAACGCAGTTGCTTTCCAAAGGGGGGAAGCCAGGCTCCTCCCACATTCTCCAGTTTCCAACGTGACCACGCAGCACATTGAGCAGCGCTCTCTGACTGACGACTGGAGACTTTCAGCCACACTGGGCCTTTCTATGATCGCGCTTCATTGGACTCCGGGTGTTTGTTTGGCGCGCCATGAAGGGCATTATTACCCGCTGAATGACTTAGTCAGGCCTACGTGACGTTGGAACGACCCAGTGCCTCACAATTTTACCGGTTTCTCTGTAGTTTCTCTCAGGCCGGACCTACAGTGTACCTTGCGTCCCAGTAGTAGGAGAGTGACAGGTAAGAGTTGCCAGGAGGCACTTTAGGCTCAGGGATTCTTTCAGTGCACTTCGGGGGGCCTCCCCAGAGGGAGAGCCAGGTTGAACGTAATACTGGCAGAAGCGTTGCCCTGGGGCTGCCTAACACGTGTACACGGCCTGCTCCGCAAGCGAGGATCAGTTCATTGCCCTCCCGCATGCGTAGAAAGAGCTGACCCCCAACAGCCTGTTCTGTGCTACGTTGCTCGGAAAACGAGAAGGGGACTCCCAGTGCACACGCTCTCCCTCAGGAGGGAATTCATACGTGACTCTCCTAGGCCTTACGGAAAGCCGTAGAGGAGTTAAAGCACTCTGGCATCGAGTCAGGGCTCAGGGAGATGGCTGCACACAAAACCCTGCTGACAGGAAGCACTCGTGCTTACCTCGAGGCTAGGGCTCGCGTTTACTTCGCACTTTAGCTAGGGCAAGCGTGGGATGAGCTCCTAGCAAGGCCCTGGAGACCCCCTGGATTCATAGGAGAAAACGCACTTTCTTCCCGGAGGCATGCCTAAGGGTGACTAGAAGACGGGTAACAACAATGTCTTTTCAGTCAGCCTTGAGGCCGCCACTATCTACCTTTCAAGTGGGGGGAATACTGCCTTTTTCCAGGCTTCTCAACTACAAACGGGATCACCCAGCACATACACCTATCTTCTCTGACAATCCAAAGGAGACCCTTGGAACACACTTCGGCCTTCTGCCATGAAACTTCTGGATGCAGTGTGTTCTATATGTGGTGAATGGCATAATCCTCTAAATGCCCTCAGTAGGCCTAGGTGACTCTGGATGTCCCAAGTGCCTAGCAAGGCTCAGGGTAAATCTCTCTTTCGGGCCGGACCTAAAGGCCAGTTTCCGCATCACTTAGAGAGACGTCGAGCAGGAGCCCCCAAACTGCACTGGAGGCCCCGGTGGTTTCTTTCAGGGCAGCTTAGGTTTCCTCAATGTGGCCGACACGCCTGGAGCAAAAGCCTGCCAAGAACCGCGTTCCTGAGGCCGCTTCGAAGCTGTGGCACGCTAGCCATAGAGAACACATTAGTCCCCGGCCCTTCCAACTGCATAGTGAGGGATGGTGTTCCCAGAGCTGTGTATCCCTTGATCGTGCTCAGAAGGCTTTGGGTACACCGTGTGCTTCCTTGGAAACAAGGGCCCACGTGAGAGCATTGAGTGCTGTGAGGCATACTAAAGGTAAAGGCGTCCATGGACTAAGACTTCCTGGAGACTGGTGCACCCCCTATCTCTGGCAGTGGGAAACTGTGCACCTTGCCTCGGGAACAGAGGTCACATTTACTTGGCACTTTAGCTACAGTTGGCTCCGGGGGTGAGCTCCCAGGAAGGAATCGCAAGCACGGGGTTTCTTTTGGAAAAACTCACTGCTCCTCAGAGGCATCTGCGGAGTGAAGCGTATCCTTGCTGGTGTGGTTTTCAGGCGGCTTGGAAGCTGCAACGCAGTTGCTTTCCAAAGGGGGGAAGCCGGGCTCCTCCCAC
This sequence comes from Mesoplodon mirus, assembly GCF_964341445.2. Classification (NCBI taxonomy): domain Eukaryota; kingdom Metazoa; phylum Chordata; class Mammalia; order Artiodactyla; family Ziphiidae; genus Mesoplodon; species Mesoplodon mirus. Next base: position 93,045,925 of record NC_138976.1, on the reverse strand, counting down.
ATTCTCCAGTTTCCAACGTGACCACGCAGCACATTGAGCAGCGCTCTCTGACTGACGACTGGAGACTTTCAGCCACACTGGGCCTTTCTATGATCGCGCTTCATTGGACTCGGGGTGTTTGTTTGGCGCGCCATGAAGGGCATTATTACCCGCTGAATGACTTAGTCAGGCCTACGTGACGTTGGAACGACCCAGTGCCTCACAATTTTACCGGTTTCTCTGTAGTTTCTCTCAGGCCGGACCTACAGTGTACCTTGCGTCCCAGTAGTAGGAGAGTGACAGGTAAGAGTTGCCAGGAGGCACTTTAGGCTCAGGGATTCTTTCAGTGCACTTCGGGGGGCCTCCCCAGAGGGAGAGCCAGGTTGAACGTAATACTGGCAGAAGCGTTGCCCTGGGGCTGCCTAACACGTGTACACGGCCTGCTCCGCAAGCGAGGATCAGTTCATTGCCCTCCCGCATGCGTAGAAAGAGCTGACCCCCAACAGCCTGTTCTGTGCTACGTTGCTCGGAAAACAAGAAGGGGACTCCCAGTGCACACGCTCTCCCTCAGGAGGGAATTCATACGTGACTCTCCTAGGCCTTACGGAAAGCCGTAGAGGAGTTAAAGCACTCTGGCATCGAGTCAGGGCTCAGGGAGATGGCTGCACACAAAACCCTGCTGACAGGAAGCACTCGTGCTTACCTCGAGGCTAGGGCTCACGTTTACTTCGCACTTTAGCTAGGGCAAGCGTGGGATGAGCTCCTAGCAAGGCCCTGGAGACCCCCTGGATTCATAGGAGAAAACGCACTTTCTTCCCGGAGGCATGCCTAAGGGTGACTAGAAGACGGGTAACAACAATGTCTTTTCAGTCAGCCTTGAGGCCGCCACTATCTACCTTTCAAGTGGGGGGAATACTGCCTTTTTACAGGCTTCTCAACTACAAACGGGATCACCCAGCACATACACCTATCTTCTCTGACAATCCAAAGGAGACCCTTGTAACACACTTCGGCCTTCTGCCATGAAACTTCTGGATGCAGTGTGTTCTGCATGTGGTGAATGGCATAATCCTCTAAATGCCCTCAGTAGGCCTAGGTGACTCTGGATGTCCCAAGTGCCTAGCAAGGCTCAGGGTAAATCTCTCTTTCGGGCCGGACCTAAAGGCCAGTTTCCGCATCACTTAGAGAGACGTCGAGCAGGAGCCCCCAAACTGCACTGGAGGCCCCGGTGGTTTCTTTCAGGGCAGCTTAGGTTTCCTCAATGTGGCCGACACGCCTGGAGCAAAAGCCTGCCAAGAACCGCGTTCCTGAGGCCGCTTCGAAGCTGTGGCACGCTAGCCATAGAGAACACATTAGTCCCCGGCCCTTCCAACTGCATAGTGAGGGATGGTGTTCCCAGAGCTGTGTATCCCTTGATCGTGCTCAGAAGGCTTTGGGTACACCGTGTGCTTCCTTGGAAACAAGGGCCCACGTGAGAGACTTGAGTGCTGTGAGGCATACTAAAGGTAAAGGCGTCCATGGACTAAGACTTCCTGGAGACTGGTGCACCCCCTATCTCTGGCAGTGGGAAACTGTGCACCTTGCCTCGGGAACAGAGGTCACATTTACTTGGCACTTTAGCTACAGTTGGCTCCGGGGGTGAGCTCCCAGGAAGGAATCGCAAGCACGGGGTTTCTTTTGGAAAAACTCACTGCTCCTCAGAGGCATCTGCGGAGTGAAGCATATCCTTGCTGGTGTGGTTTTCAGGCGGCTTGGAAGCTGCAACGCTGTTGCTTTCCGAAGGGGGGAAGCCGGGCTCCTCCCACATTCTCCAGTTTCCAACGTGACCACGCAGCACATTGAGCAGCGCTCTCTGACTGATGACTGGAGACTTTCAGCCACACTGGGCCTTTCTATGATCGCGCTTCATTGGACTCGGGGTGTTTGTTTGGCGCGCCATGAAGGGCATTATTACCCGCTGAATGACTTAGTCAGGCCTACGTGACGTTGGAACGACCCAGTGCCTCACAAGTTTACCGGTTTCTCTGTAGTTTCTCTCAGGCCGGACCTACAGTGTACCTTGCGTCCCAGTAGTAGGAGAGTGACAGGTAAGAGTTGCCAGGAGGCACTTTAGGCTCAGGGATTCTTTCAGTGCACTTCGGGGGGCCTCCCCAGAGGGAGAGCCAGGTTGAACGTAATACTGGCAGAAGCGTTGCCCTGGGGCTGCCTAACACGTGTACACGGCCTGCTCCGCAAGCGAGGATCAGTTCATTGCCCTCCCGCATGCGTAGAAAGAGCTGACCCCCAACAGCCTGTTCTGTGCTACGTTGCTCGGAAAACGAGAAGGGGACTCCCAGTGCACACGCTCTCCCTCAGGAGGGAATTCATACGTGACTCTCCTAGGCCTTACGGAAAGCCGTAGAGGAGTTAAAGCACTCTGGCATCGAGTCAGGGCTCAGGGAGATGGCTGCACACAAAACCCTGCTGACAGGAAGCACTCGTGCTTACCTCGAGGCTAGGGCTCGCGTTTACTTCGCACTTTAGCTAGGGCAAGCGTGGGATGAGCTCCTAGCAAGGCCCTGGAGACCCCCTGGATTCATAGGAGAAAACACACTTTCTTCCCGGAGGCATGCCTACGGGTGACTAGAAGACGGGTAACAACAATGTCTTTTCAGTCAGCCTTGAGGCCGCCACTATCTACCTTTCAAGTGGGGGGAATACTGCCTTTTTACAGGCTTCTCAACGACAAACGGGATCACCCAGCACATACACCTATCTTCTCTGACAATCCAAAGGAGACCCTTGGAACACACTTCGGCCTTCTGCCATGAAACTTCTGGATGCAGTGTGTTCTATATGTGGTGAATGGCATAATCCTCTAAATGCCCTCAGTAGGCCTAGGTGACTCTGGATGTCCCAAGTGCCTAGCAAGGCTCAGGGTAAATCTCTCTTTCGGGCCGGACCTAAAGGCCAGTTTCCGCATCACTTAGAGAGACGTCGAGCAGGAGCCCCCAAACTGCACTGGAGGCCCCGGTGGTTTCTTTCAGGGCAGCTTAGGTTTCCTCAATGTGGCCGACACGCCTGGAGCAAAAGCCTGCCAAGAACCGCGTTCCTGAGGCCGCTTCGAAGCTGTGGCACGCTAGCCATAGAGAACACATTAGTCCCCGGCCCTTCCAACTGCATAGTGAGGGACGGTGTTCCCAGAGCTGTGTATCCCTTGATCGTGCTCAGAAGGCTTTGGGTACACCGTGTGCTTCCTTGGAAACAAGGGCCCACGTGAGAGCATTGAGTGCTGTGAGGCATACTAAAGGTAAAGGCGTCCATGGACTAAGACTTCCTGGAGACTGGTGCACCCCCTATCTCTGGCAGTGGGAAACTGTGCACCTTGCCTCGGGACCAGAGGTCACATTTACTTGGCACTTTAGCTACAGTTGGCTCCGGGGGTGAGCTCCCAGGAAGGAATCGCAAGCACGGGGTTTCTTTTGGAAAAACTCACTGCTCCTCAGAGGCATCTGCGGAGTGAAGCGTATCCTTGCTGGTGTGGTTTTCAGGCGGCTTGGAAGCTGCAACGCAGTTGCTTTCCGAAGGGGGGAAGCCGGGCTCCTCCCACATTCTCCAGTTTCCAACGTGACCACGCAGCACATTGAGCAGCGCTCTCTGACTGACGACTGGAGACTTTCAGCCACACTGGGCCTTTCTATGATCGCGCTTCATTGGACTCGGGGTGTTTGTTTGGCGCGCCATGAAGGGCATTATTACCCGCTGAATGACTTAGTCAGGCCTACGTGACGTTGGAACGACCCAGTGCCTCACAAGTTTACCGGTTTCTCTGTAGTTTCTCTCAGGCCGGACCTACAGTGTACCTTGCGTCCCAGTAGTAGGAGAGTGACAGGTAAGAGTTGCCAGGAGGCACTTTAGGCTCAGGGATTCTTTCAGTGCACTTCGGGGGGCCTCCCCAGAGGGAGAGCCAGGTTGAACGTAATACTGGCAGAAGCGTTGCCCTGGGGCTGCCTAACACGTGTACACGGCCTGCTCCGCAAGCGAGGATCAGTTCATTGCCCTCCCGCATGCGTAGAAAGAGCTGACCCCCAACAGCCTGTTCTGTGCTACGTTGCTCGGAAAACGAGAAGGGGACTCCCAGTGCACACGCTCTCCCTCAGGAGGGAATTCATACGTGACTCTCCTAGGCCTTACGGAAAGCCGTAGAGGAGTTAAAGCACTCTGGCATCGAGTCAGGGCTCAGGGAGATGGCTGCACACAAAACCCTGCTGACAGGAAGCACTCGTGCTTACCTCGAGGCTAGGGCTCGCGTTTACTTCGCACTTTAGCTAGGGCAAGCGTGGGATGAGCTCCTAGCAAGGCCCTGGAGACCCCCTGGATTCATAGGAGAAAACGCACTTTCTTCCCGGAGGCATGCCTAAGGGTGACTAGAAGACGGGTAACAACAATGTCTTTTCAGTCAGCCTTGAGGCCGCCACTATCTACCTTTCAAGTGGGGGGAATACTGCCTTTTTCCAGGCTTCTCAACTACAAACGGGATCACCCAGCACATACACCTATCTTCTCTGACAATCCAAAGGAGACCCTTGGAACACACTTCGGCCTTCTGCCATGAAACTTCTGGATGCAGTGTGTTCTGCATGTGGTGAATGGCATAATCCTCTAAATGCCCTCAGTAGGCCTAGGTGACTCTGGATGTCCCAAGTGCCTAGCAAGGCTCAGGGTAAATCTCTCTTTCGGGCCGGACCTAAAGGCCAGTTTCCGCATCACTTAGAGAGACGTCGAGCAGGAGCCCCCAAACTGCACTGGAGGCCCCGGTGGTTTCTTTCAGGGCAGCTTAGGTTTCCTCAATGTGGCCGACACGCCTGGAGCAAAAGCCTGCCAAGAACCGCGTTCCTGAGGCCGCTTCGAAGCTGTGGCACGCTAGCCATAGAGAACACATTAGTCCCCGGCCCTTCCAACTGCATAGTGAGGGATGGTGTTCCCAGAGCTGTGTATCCCTTGATCGTGCTCAGAAGGCTTTGGGTACACCGTGTGCTTCCTTGGAAACAAGGGCCCACGTGAGAGCCTTGAGCACTGTGAGGCATACTAAAGGTAAAGGCGTCCATGGACTAAGACTTCCTGGAGACTGGTGCACCCCCTATCTCTGGCAGTGGGAAACTGTGCACCTTGCCTCGGGAACAGAGGTCACATTTACTTGGCACTTTAGCTACAGTTGGCTCCGGGGGTGAGCTCCCAGGAAGGAATCGCAAGCACGGGGTTTCTTTTGGAAAAACTCACTGCTCCTCAGAGGCATCTGCGGAGTGAAGCGAATCCTAGCTGGTGTGGTTTTCAGGCGGCTTGGAAGCTGCAACGCAGTTGCTTTCCGAAGGGGGGAAGCCGGGCTCCTCCCACATTCTCCAGTTTCCAACGTGACCACGCAGCACATTGAGCAGCGCTCTCTGACTGATGACTGGAGACTTTCAGCCACACTGGGCCTTTCTATGATCGCGCTTCATTGGACTCGGGGTGTTTGTTTGGCGCGCCATGAAGGGCATTATTACCCGCTGAATGACTTAGTCAGGCCTACGTGACGTTGGAACGACCCAGTGCCTCACAAGTTTACCGGTTTCTCTGTAGTTTCTCTCAGGCCGGACCTACAGTGTACCTTGCGTCCCAGTAGTAGGAGAGTGACAGGTAAGAGTTGCCAGGAGGCACTTTAGGCTCAGGGATTCTTTCAGTGCACTTCGGGGGGCCTCCCCAGAGGGAGAGCCAGTTTGAACGTAATACTGGCAGAAGCGTTGCCCTGGGGCTGCCTAACACGTGTACACGGCCTGCTCCGCAAGCGAGGATCAGTTCATTGCCCTCCCGCATGCGTAGAAAGAGCTGACCCCCAACAGCCTGTTCTGTGCTACGTTGCTCGGAAAACGAGAAGGGGACTCCCAGTGCACACGCTCTCCCTCAGGAGGGAATTCATACGTGACTCTCCTAGGCCTTACGGAAAGCCGTAGAGGAGTTAAAGCACTCTGGCATCGAGTCAGGGCTCAGGGAGATGGCTGCACACAAAACCCTGCTGACAGGAAGCACTCGTGCTTACCTCGAGGCTAGGGCTCGCGTTTACTTCGCACTTTAGCTAGGGCAAGCGTGGGATGAGCTCCTAGCAAGGCCCTGGAGACCCCCTGGATTCATAGGAGAAAACACACTTTCTTCCCGGAGGCATGCCTACGGGTGACTAGAAGACGGGTAACAACAATGTCTTTTCAGTCAGCCTTGAGGCCGCCACTATCTACCTTTCAAGTGGGGGGAATACTGCCTTTTTCCAGGCTTCTCAACGACAAACGGGATCACCCAGCACATACACCTATCTTCTCTGACAATCCAAAGGAGACCCTTGGAACACACTTCGGCCTTCTGCCATGAAACTTCTGGATGCAGTGTGTTCTATATGTGGTGAATGGCATAATCCTCTAAATGCCCTCAGTAGGCCTAGGTGACTCTGGATGTCCCAAGTGCCTAGCAAGGCTCAGGGTAAATCTCTCTTTCGGGCCGGACCTAAAGGCCAGTTTCCGCATCACTTAGAGAGACGTCGAGCAGGAGCCCCCAAACTGCACTGGAGGCCCCGGTGGTTTCTTTCAGGGCAGCTTAGGTTTCCTCAATGTGGCCGACACGCCTGGAGCAAAAGCCTGCCAAGAACCGCGTTCCTGAGGCCGCTTCGAAGCTGTGGCACGCTAGCCATAGAGAACACATTAGTCCCCGGCCCTTCCAACTGCATAGTGAGGGACGGTGTTCCCAGAGCTGTGTATCCCTTGATCGTGCTCAGAAGGCTTTGGGTACACCGTGTGCTTCCTTGGAAACAAGGGCCCACGTGAGAGCATTGAGTGCTGTGAGGCATACTAAAGGTAAAGGCGTCCATGGACTAAGACTTCCTGGAGACTGGTGCACCCCCTATCTCTGGCAGTGGGAAACTGTGCACCTTGCCTCGGGACCAGAGGTCACATTTACTTGGCACTTTAGCTACAGTTGGCTCCGGGGTTGAGCTCCCAGGAAGGAATCGCAAGCACGGGGTTTCTTTTGGAAAAACTCACTGCTCCTCAGAGGCATCTGCGGAGTGAAGCGAATCCTAGCTGGTGTGGTTTTCAGGCGGCTTGGAAGCTGCAACGCAGTTGCTTTCCGAAGGGGGGAAGCCGGGCTCCTCCCACATTCTCCAGTTTCCAACGTGACCACGCAGCACATTGAGCAGTGCTCTCTGACTGACGACTGGAGACTTTCAGCCACACTGGGCCTTTCTATGATCGCGCTTCATTGGACTCGGGGTGTTTGTTTGGCGCGCCATGAAGGGCATTATTACCCGCTGAATGACTTAGTCAGGCCTACGTGACGTTGGATCGACCCAGTGCCTCACAATTTTACCGGTTTCTCTGTAGTTCCTCTCAGGCCGGACCTACAGTGTACCTTGCGTCCCAGTAGTAGGAGAGTGACAGGTAAGAGTTGCCAGGAGGCACTTTAGGCTCAGGGATTCTTTCAGTGCACTTCGGGGGGCCTCCCCAGAGGGAGAGCCAGGTTGAACGTAATACTGGCAGAAGCGTTGCCCTGGGGCTGCCTAACACGTGTACACGGCCTGCTCCGCAAGCGAGGATCAGTTCATTGCCCTCCCGCATGCGTAGAAAGAGCTGACCCCCAACAGCCTGTTCTGTGCTACGTTGCTCGGAAAACGAGAAGGGGACTCCCAGTGCACACGCTCTCCCTCAGGAGGGAATTCATACGTGACTCTCCTAGGCCTTACGGAAAGCCGTAGAGGAGTTAAAGCACTCTGGCATCGAGTCAGGGCTCAGGGAGATGGCTGCACACAAAACCCTGCTGACAGGAAGCACTCGTGCTTACCTCGAGGCTAGGGCTCGCGTTTACTTCGCACTTTAGCTAGGGCAAGCGTGGGATGAGCTCCTAGCAAGGCCCTGGAGACCCCCTGGATTCATAGGAGAAAACGCACTTTCTTCCCGGAGGCATGCCTAAGGGTGACTAGAAGACGGGTAACAACAATGTCTTTTCAGTCAGCCTTGAGGCCGCCACTATCTACCTTTCAAGTGGGGGGAATACTGCCTTTTTCCAGGCTTCTCAACTACAAACGGGATCACCCAGCACATACACCTATCTTCTCTGACAATCCAAAGGAGACCCTTGGAACACACTTCGGCCTTCTGCGATGAAACTTCTGGATGCAGTGTGTTCTGCATGTGGTGAATGACATAATCCTCTAAATGCCCTCAGTAGGCCTAGGTGACTCTGGATGTCCCAAGTGCCTAGCAAGGCTCAGGGTAAATCTCTCTTTCGGGCCGGACCTAAAGGCCAGTTTCCGCATCACTTAGAGAGACGTCGAGCAGGAGCCCCCAAACTGCACTGGAGGCCCCGGTGGTTTCTTTCAGGGCAGCTTAGGTTTCCTCAATGTGGCCGACACGCCTGGAGCAAAAGCCTGCCAAGAACCGCGTTCCTGAGGCCGCTTCGAAGCTGTGGCACGCTAGCCATAGAGAACACATTAGTCCCCGGCCCTTCCAACTGCATAGTGAGGGATGGTGTTCCCAGAGCTGTGTATCCCTTGATCGTGCTCAGAAGGCTTTGGGTACACCGTGTGCTTCCTTGGAAACAAGGGCCCACGTGAGAGCATTGAGTGCTGTGAGGCATACTAAAGGTAAAGGCGTCCATGGACTAAGACTTCCTGGAGACTGGTGCACCCCCTATCTCTGGCAGTGGGAAACTGTGCACCTTGCCTCGGGACCAGAGGTCACATTTACTTGGCACTTTAGCTACAGTTGGCTCCGGGGGTGAGCTCCCAGGAAGGAATCGCAAGCACGGGGTTTCTTTTGGAAAAACTCACTGCTCCTCAGAGGCATCTGCGGAGTGAAGCGTATCCTTGCTGGTGTGGTTTTCAGGCGGCTTGGAAGCTGCAACGCAGTTGCTTTCCAAAGGGGGGAAGCCGGGCTCCTCCCACATTCTCCAGTTTCCAACGTGACCACGCAGCACATTGAGCAGCGCTCTCTGACTGACGACTGGAGACTTTCAGCCACACTGGGCCTTTCTATGATCGCGCTTCATTGGACTCCGGGTGTTTGTTTGGCGCGCCATGAAGGGCATTATTACCCGCTGAATGACTTAGTCAGGCCTACGTGACGTTGGAACGACCCAGTGCCTCACAATTTTACCGGTTTCTCTGTAGTTTCTCTCAGGCCGGACCTACAGTGTACCTTGCGTCCCAGTAGTAGGAGAGTGACAGGTAAGAGTTGCCAGGAGGCACTTTAGGCTCAGGGATTCTTTCAGTGCACTTCGGGGGGCCTCCCCAGAGGGAGAGCCAGGTTGAACGTAATACTGGCAGAAGCGTTGCCCTGGGGCTGCCTAACACGTGTACACGGCCTGCTCCGCAAGCGAGGATCAGTTCATTGCCCTCCCGCATGCGTAGAAAGAGCTGACCCCCAACAGCCTGTTCTGTGCTACGTTGCTCGGAAAACGAGAAGGGGACTCCCAGTGCACACGCTCTCCCTCAGGAGGGAATTCATACGTGACTCTCCTAGGCCTTACGGAAAGCCGTAGAGGAGTTAAAGCACTCTGGCATCGAGTCAGGGCTCAGGGAGATGGCTGCACACAAAACCCTGCTGACAGGAAGCACTCGTGCTTACCTCGAGGCTAGGGCTCGCGTTTACTTCGCACTTTAGCTAGGGCAAGCGTGGGATGAGCTCCTAGCAAGGCCCTGGAGACCCCCTGGATTCATAGGAGAAAACGCACTTTCTTCCCGGAGGCATGCCTAAGGGTGACTAGAAGACGGGTAACAACAATGTCTTTTCAGTCAGCCTTGAGGCCGCCACTATCTACCTTTCAAGTGGGGGGAATACTGCCTTTTTACAGGCTTCTCAACTACAAACGGGATCACCCAGCACATACACCTATCTTCTCTGACAATCCAAAGGAGACCCTTGGAACACACTTCGGCCTTCTGCCATGAAACTTCTGGATGCAGTGTGTTCTATATGTGGTGAATGGCATAATCCTCTAAATGCCCTCAGTAGGCCTAGGTGACTCTGGATGTCCCAAGTGCCTAGCAAGGCTCAGGGTAAATCTCTCTTTCGGGCCGGACCTAAAGGCCAGTTTCCGCATCACTTAGAGAGACGTCGAGCAGGAGCCCCCAAACTGCACTGGAGGCCCCGGTGGTTTCTTTCAGGGCAGCTTAGGTTTCCTCAATGTGGCCGACACGCCTGGAGCAAAAGCCTGCCAAGAACCGCGTTCCTGAGGCCGCTTCGAAGCTGTGGCACGCTAGCCATAGAGAACACATTAGTCCCCGGCCCTTCCAACTGCATAGTGAGGGATGGTGTTCCCAGAGCTGTGTATCCCTTGATCGTGCTCAGAAGGCTTTGGGTACACCGTGTGCTTCCTTGGAAACAAGGGCCCACGTGAGAGCATTGAGTGCTGTGAGGCATACTAAAGGTAAAGGCGTCCATGGACTAAGACTTCCTGGAGACTGGTGCACCCCCTATCTCTGGCAGTGGGAAACTGTGCACCTTGCCTCGGGACCAGAGGTCACATTTACTTGGCACTTTAGCTACAGTTGGCTCCGGGGGTGAGCTCCCAGGAAGGAATCGCAAGCACGGGGTTTCTTTTGGAAAAACTCACTGCTCCTCAGAGGCATCTGCGGAGTGAAGCGTATCCTTGCTGGTGTGGTTTTCAGGCGGCTTGGAAGCTGCAACGCAGTTGCTTTCCAAAGGGGGGAAGCCGGGCTCCTCCCACATTCTCCAGTTTCCAACGTGACCACGCAGCACATTGAGCAGCGCTCTCTGACTGACGACTGGAGACTTTCAGCCACACTGGGCCTTTCTATGATCGCGCTTCATTGGACTCCGGGTGTTTGTTTGGCGCGCCATGAAGGGCATTATTACCCGCTGAATGACTTAGTCAGGCCTACGTGACGTTGGAACGACCCAGTGCCTCACAATTTTACCGGTTTCTCTGTAGTTTCTCTCAGGCCGGACCTACAGTGTACCTTGCGTCCCAGTAGTAGGAGAGTGACAGGTAAGAGTTGCCAGGAGGCACTTTAGGCTCAGGGATTCTTTCAGTGCACTTCGGGGGGCCTCCCCAGAGGGAGAGCCAGGTTGAACGTAATACTGGCAGAAGCGTTGCCCTGGGGCTGCCTAACACGTGTACACGGCCTGCTCCGCAAGCGAGGATCAGTTCATTGCCCTCCCGCATGCGTAGAAAGAGCTGACCCCCAACAGCCTGTTCTGTGCTACGTTGCTCGGAAAACGAGAAGGGGACTCCCAGTGCACACGCTCTCCCTCAGGAGGGAATTCATACGTGACTCTCCTAGGCCTTACGGAAAGCCGTAGAGGAGTTAAAGCACTCTGGCATCGAGTCAGGGCTCAGGGAGATGGCTGCACACAAAACCCTGCTGACAGGAAGCACTCGTGCTTACCTCGAGGCTAGGGCTCACGTTTACTTCGCACTTTAGCTAGGGCAAGCGTGGGATGAGCTCCTAGCAAGGCCCTGGAGACCCCCTGGATTCATAGGAGAAAACGCACTTTCTTCCCGGAGGCATGCCTAAGGGTGACTAGAAGACGGGTAACAACAATGTCTTTTCAGTCAGCCTTGAGGCCGCCACTATCTACCTTTCAAGTGGGGGGAATACTGCCTTTTTCCAGGCTTCTCAACTACAAACGGGATCACCCAGCACATACACCTATCTTCTCTGACAATCCAAAGGAGACCCTTGGAACACACTTCGGCCTTCTGCCATGAAACTTCTGGATGCAGTGTGTTCTGCATGTGGTGAATGGCATAATCCTCTAAATGCCCTCAGTAGGCCTAGGTGACTCTGGATGTCCCAAGTGCCTAGCAAGGCTCAGGGTAAATCTCTCTTTCGGGCCGGACCTAAAGGCCAGTTTCCGCATCACTTAGAGAGACGTCGAGCAGGAGCCCCCAAACTGCACTGGAGGCCCCGGTGGTTTCTTTCAGGGCAGCTTAGGTTTCCTCAATGTGGCCGACACGCCTGGAGCAAAAGCCTGCCAAGAACCGCGTTCCTGAGGCCGCTTCGAAGCTGTGGCACGCTAGCCATAGAGAACACATTAGTCCCCGGCCCTTCCAACTGCATAGTGAGGGATGGTGTTCCCAGAGCTGTGTATCCCTTGATCGTGCTCAGAAGGCTTTGGGTACACCGTGTGCTTCCTTGGAAACAAGGGCCCACGTGAGAGACTTGAGTGCTGTGAGGCATACTAAAGGTAAAGGCGTCCATGGACTAAGACTTCCTGGAGACTGGTGCACCCCCTATCTCTGGCAGTGGGAAACTGTGCACCTTGCCTCGGGAACAGAGGTCACATTTACTTGGCACTTTAGCTACAGTTGGCTCCGGGGGTGAGCTCCCAGGAAGGAATCGCAAGCACGGGGTTTCTTTTGGAAAAACTCACTGCTCCTCAGAGGCATCTGCGGAGTGAAGCATATCCTTGCTGGTGTGGTTTTCAGGCGGCTTGGAAGCTGCAACGCAGTTGCTTTCCGAAGGGGGGAAGCCGGGCTCCTCCCACATTCTCCAGTTTCCAACGTGACCACGCAGCACATTGAGCAGCGCTCTCTGACTGATGACTGGAGACTTTCAGCCACACTGGGCCTTTCTATGATCGCGCTTCATTGGACTCGGGGTGTTTGTTTGGCGCGCCATGAAGGGCATTATTACCCGCTGAATGACTTAGTCAGGCCTACGTGACGTTGGAACGACCCAGTGCCTCACAAGTTTACCGGTTTCTCTGTAGTTTCTCTCAGGCCGGACCTACAGTGTACCTTGCGTCCCAGTAGTAGGAGAGTGACAGGTAAGAGTTGCCAGGAGGCACTTTAGGCTCAGGGATTCTTTCAGTGCACTTCGGGGGCCTCCCCAGAGGGAGAGCCAGGTTGAACGTAATACTGGCAGAAGCGTTGCCCTGGGGCTGCCTAACACGTGTACACGGCCTGCTCCGCAAGCGAGGATCAGTTCATTGCCCTCCCGCATGCGTAGAAAGAGCTGACCCCCAACAGCCTGTTCTGTGCTACGTTGCTCGGAAAACGAGAAGGGGACTCCCAGTGCACACGCTCTCCCTCAGGAGGGAATTCATACGTGACTCTCCTAGGCCTTACGGAAAGCCGTAGAGGAGTTAAAGCACTCTGGCATCGAGTCAGGGCTCAGGGAGATGGCTGCACACAAAACCCTGCTGACAGGAAGCACTCGTGCTTACCTCGAGGCTAGGGCTCGCGTTTACTTCGCACTTTAGCTAGGGCAAGCGTGGGATGAGCTCCTAGCAAGGCCCTGGAGACCCCCTGGATTCATAGGAGAAAACACACTTTCTTCCCGGAGGCATGCCTACGGGTGACTAGAAGACGGGTAACAACAATGTCTTTTCAGTCAGCCTTGAGGCCGCCACTATCTACCTTTCAAGTGGGGGGAATACTGCCTTTTTACAGGCTTCTCAACGACAAACGGGATCACCCAGCACATACACCTATCTTCTCTGACAATCCAAAGGAGACCCTTGGAACACACTTCGGCCTTCTGCCATGAAACTTCTGGATGCAGTGTGTTCTATATGTGGTGAATGGCATAATCCTCTAAATGCCCTCAGTAGGCCTAGGTGACTCTGGATGTCCCAAGTGCCTAGCAAGGCTCAGGGTAAATCTCTCTTTCGGGCCGGACCTAAAGGCCAGTTTCCGCATCACTTAGAGAGACGTCGAGCAGGAGCCCCCAAACTGCACTGGAGGCCCCGGTGGTTTCTTTCAGGGCAGCTTAGGTTTCCTCAATGTGGCCGACACGCCTGGAGCAAAAGCCTGGCAAGAACCGCGTTCCTGAGGCCGCTTCGAAGCTGTGGCACGCTAGCCATAGAGAACACATTAGTCCCCGGCCCTTCCAACTGCATAGTGAGGGACGGTGTTCCCAGAGCTCTGTATCCCTTGATCGTGCTCAGAAGGCTTTGGGTACACCGTGTGCTTCCTTGGAAACAAGGGCCCACGTGAGAGCATTGAGTGCTGTGAGGCATACTAAAGGTAAAGGCGTCCATGGACTAAGACTTCCTGGAGACTGGTGCACCCCCTATCTCTGGCAGTGGGAAACTGTGCACCTTGCCTCGGGACCAGAGGTCACATTTACTTGGCACTTTAGCTACAGTTGGCTCCGGGGGTGAGCTCCCAGGAAGGAATCGCAAGCACGGGGTTTCTTTTGGAAAAACTCACTGCTCCTCAGAGGCATCTGCGGAGTGAAGCGTATCCTTGCTGGTGTGGTTTTCAGGCGGCTTGGAAGCTGCAACGCAGTTGCTTTCCGAAGGGGGGAAGCCGGGCTCCTCCCACATTCTCCAGTTTCCAACGTGACCACGCAGCACATTGAGCAGCGCTCTCTGACTGACGACTGGAGACTTTCAGCCACACTGGGCCTTTCTATGATCGCGCTTCATTGGACTCGGGGTGTTTGTTTGGCGCGCCATGAAGGGCATTATTACCCGCTGAATGACTTAGTCAGGCCTACGTGACGTTGGAACGACCCAGTGCCTCACAAGTTTACCGGTTTCTCTGTAGTTTCTCTCAGGCCGGACCTACAGTGTACCTTGCGTCCCAGTAGTAGGAGAGTGACAGGTAAGAGTTGCCAGGAGGCACTTTAGGCTCAGGGATTCTTTCAGTGCACTTCGGGGGGCCTCCCCAGAGGGAGAGCCAGGTTGAACGTAATACTGGCAGAAGCGTTGCCCTGGGGCTGCCTAACACGTATACACGGCCTGCTCCGCAAGCGAGGATCAGTTCATTGCCCTCCCGCATGCGTAGAAAGAGCTGACCCCCAACAGCCTGTTCTGTGCTACGTTGCTCGGAAAACGAGAAGGGGACTCCCAGTGCACACGCTCTCCCTCAGGAGGGAATTCATACGTGACTCTCCTAGGCCTTACGGAAAGCCGTAGAGGAGTTAAAGCACTCTGGCATCGAGTCAGGGCTCAGGGAGATGGCTGCACACAAAACCCTGCTGACAGGAAGCACTCGTGCTTACCTCGAGGCTAGCCCTCGCGTTTACTTCGCACTTTAGCTAGGGCAAGCGTGGGATGAGCTCCTAGCAAGGCCCTGGAGACCCCCTGGATTCATAGGAGAAAACGCACTTTCTTCCCGGAGGCATGCCTAAGGGTGACTAGAAGACGGGTAACAACAATGTCTTTTCAGTCAGCCTTGAGGCCGCCACTATCTACCTTTCAAGTGGGGGGAATACTGCCTTTTTCCAGGCTTCTCAACTACAAACGGGATCACCCAGCACATACACCTATCTTCTCTGACAATCCAAAGGAGACCCTTGGAACACACTTCGGCCTTCTGCCATGAAACTTCTGGATGCAGTGTGTTCTGCATGTGGTGAATGGCATAATCCTCTAAATGCCCTCAGTAGGCCTAGGTGACTCTGGATGTCCCAAGTGCCTAGCAAGGCTCAGGGTAAATCTCTCTTTCGGGCCGGACCTAAAGGCCAGTTTCCGCATCACTTAGAGAGACGTCGAGCAGGAGCCCCCAAACTGCACTGGAGGCCCCGGTGGTTTCTTTCAGGGCAGCTTAGGTTTCCTCAATGTGGCCGACACGCCTGGAGCAAAAGCCTGCCAAGAACCGCGTTCCTGAGGCCGCTTCGAAGCTGTGGCACGCTAGCCATAGAGAACACATTAGTCCCCGGCCCTTCCAACTGCATAGTGAGGGATGGTGTTCCCAGAGCTGTGTATCCCTTGATCGTGCTCAGAAGGCTTTGGGTACACCGTGTGCTTCCTTGGAAACAAGGGCCCACGTGAGAGCCTTGAGCACTGTGAGGCATACTAAAGGTAAAGGCGTCCATGGACTAAGACTTCCTGGAGACTGGTGCACCCCCTATCTCTGGCAGTGGGAAACTGTGCACCTTGCCTCGGGAACAGAGGTCACATTTACTTGGCACTTTAGCTACAGTTGGCTCCGGGGGTGAGCTCCCAGGAAGGAATCGCAAGCACGGGGTTTCTTTTGGAAAAACTCACTGCTCCTCAGAGGCATCTGCGGAGTGAAGCGAATCCTAGCTGGTGTGGTTTTCAGGCGGCTTGGAAGCTACAACGCAGTTGCTTTCCGAAGGGGGGAAGCCGGGCTCCTCCCACATTCTCCAGTTTCCAACGTGACCACGCAGCACATTGAGCAGCGCTCTCTGACTGATGACTGGAGACTTTCAGCCACACTGGGCCTTTCTATGATCGCGCTTCATTGGACTCGGGGTGTTTGTTTGGCGCGCCATGAAGGGCATTATTACCCGCTGAATGACTTAGTCAGGCCTACGTGACGTTGGAACGACCCAGTGCCTCACAAGTTTACCGGTTTCTCTGTAGTTTCTCTCAGGCCGGACCTACAGTGTACCTTGCGTCCCAGTAGTAGGAGAGTGACAGGTAAGAGTTGCCAGGAGGCACTTTAGGCTCAGGGATTCTTTCAGTGCACTTCGGGGGGCCTCCCCAGAGGGAGAGCCAGGTTGAACGTAATACTGGCAGAAGCGTTGCCCTGGGGCTGCCTAACACGTGTACACGGCCTGCTCCGCAAGCGAGGATCAGTTCATTGCCCTCCCGCATGCGTAGAAAGAGCTGACCCCCAACAGCCTGTTCTGTGCTACGTTGCTCGGAAAACGAGAAGGGGACTCCCAGTGCACACGCTCTCCCTCAGGAGGGAATTCATACGTGACTCTCCTAGGCCTTACGGAAAGCCGTAGAGGAGTTAAAGCACTCTGGCATCGAGTCAGGGCTCAGGGAGATGGCTGCACACAAAACCCTGCTGACAGGAAGCACTCGTGCTTACCTCGAGGCTAGGGCTCGCGTTTACTTCGCACTTTAGCTAGGGCAAGCGTGGGATGAGCTCCTAGCAAGGCCCTGGAGACCCCCTGGATTCATAGGAGAAAACACACTTTCTTCCCGGAGGCATGCCTACGGGTGACTAGAAGACGGGTAACAACAATGTCTTTTCAGTCAGCCTTGAGGCCGCCACTATCTACCTTTCAAGTGGGGGGAATACTGCCTTTTTCCAGGCTTCTCAACGACAAACGGGATCACCCAGCACATACACCTATCTTCTCTGACAATCCAAAGGAGACCCTTGGAACACACTTCGGCCTTCTGCCATGAAACTTCTGGATGCAGTGTGTTCTATATGTGGTGAATGGCATAATCCTCTAAATGCCCTCAGTAGGCCTAGGTGACTCTGGATGTCCCAAGTGCCTAGCAAGGCTCAGGGTAAATCTCTCTTTCGGGCCGGACCTAAAGGCCAGTTTCCGCATCACTTAGAGAGACGTCGAGCAGGAGCCCCCAAACTGCACTGGAGGCCCCGGTGGTTTCTTTCAGGGCAGCTTAGGTTTCCTCAATGTGGCCGACACGCCTGGAGCAAAAGCCTGCCAAGAACCGCGTTCCTGAGGCCGCTTCGAAGCTGTGGCACGCTAGCCATAGAGAACACATTAGTCCCCGGCCCTTCCAACTGCATAGTGAGGGACGGTGTTCCCAGAGCTGTGTATCCCTTGATCGTGCTCAGAAGGCTTTGGGTACACCGTGTGCTTCCTTGGAAACAAGGGCCCACGTGAGAGCATTGAGTGCTGTGAGGCATACTAAAGGTAAAGGCGTCCATGGACTAAGACTTCCTGGAGACTGGTGCACCCCCTATCTCTGGCAGTGGGAAACTGTGCACCTTGCCTCGGGACCAGAGGTCACATTTACTTGGCACTTTAGCTACAGTTGGCTCCGGGGGTGAGCTCCCAGGAAGGAATCGCAAGCACGGGGTTTCTTTTGGAAAAACTCACTGCTCCTCAGAGGCATCTGCGGAGTGAAGCGAATCCTAGCTGGTGTGGTTTTCAGGCGGCTTGGAAGCTGCAACGCAGTTGCTTTCCGAAGGGGGGAAGCCGGGCTCCTCCCACATTCTCCAGTTTCCAACGTGACCACGCAGCACATTGAGCAGCGCTCTCTGACTGACGACTGGAGACTTTCAGCCACACTGGGCCTTTCTATGATCGCGCTTCATTGGACTCGGGGTGTTTGTTTGGCGCGCCATGAAGGGCATTATTACCCGCTGAATGACTTAGTCAGGCCTACGTGACGTTGGATCGACCCAGTGCCTCACAATTTTACCGGTTTCTCTGTAGTTCCTCTCAGGCCGGACCTACAGTGTACCTTGCGTCCCAGTAGTAGGAGAGTGACAGGTAAGAGTTGCCAGGAGGCACTTTAGGCTCAGGGATTCTTTCAGTGCACTTCGGGGGGCCTCCCCAGAGGGAGAGCCAGGTTGAACGTAATACTGGCAGAAGCGTTGCCCTGGGGCTGCCTAACACGTGTACACGGCCTGCTCCGCAAGCGAGGATCAGTTCATTGCCCTCCCGCATGCGTAGAAAGAGCTGACCCCCAACAGCCTGTTCTGTGCTACGTTGCTCGGAAAACGAGAAGGGGACTCCCAGTGCACACGCTCTCCCTCAGGAGGGAATTCATACGTGACTCTCCTAGGCCTTACGGAAAGCCGTAGAGGAGTTAAAGCACTCTGGCATCGAGTCAGGGCTCAGGGAGATGGCTGCACACAAAACCCTGCTGACAGGAAGCACTCGTGCTTACCTCGAGGCTAGGGCTCGCGTTTACTTCGCACTTTAGCTAGGGCAAGCGTGGGATGAGCTCCTAGCAAGGCCCTGGAGACCCCCTGGATTCATAGGAGAAAACGCACTTTCTTCCCGGAGGCATGCCTAAGGGTGACTAGAAGACGGGTAACAACAATGTCTTTTCAGTCAGCCTTGAGGCCGCCACTATCTACCTTTCAAGTGGAGGGAATACTGCCTTTTTCCAGGCTTCTCAACTACAAACGGGATCACCCAGCACATACACCTATCTTCTCTGACAATCCAAAGGAGACCCTTGGAACACACTTCGGCCTTCTGCGATGAAACTTCTGGATGCAGTGTGTTCTGCATGTGGTGAATGACATAATCCTCTAAATGCCCTCAGTAGGCCTAGGTGACTCTGGATGTCCCAAGTGCCTAGCAAGGCTCAGGGTAAATCTCTCTTTCGGGCCGGACCTAAAGGCCAGTTTCCGCATCACTTAGAGAGACGTCGAGCAGGAGCCCCCAAACTGCACTGGAGGCCCCAGTGGTTTCTTTCAGGGCAGCTTAGGTTTCCTCAATGTGGCCGACACGCCTGGAGCAAAAGCCTGCCAAGAACCGCGTTCCTGAGGCCGCTTCGAAGCTGTGGCACGCTAGCCATAGAGAACACATTAGTCCCCGGCCCTTCCAACTGCATAGTGAGGGATGGTGTTCCCAGAGCTGTGTATCCCTTGATCGTGCTCAGAAGGCTTTGGGTACACCGTGTGCTTCCTTGGAAACAAGGGCCCACGTGAGAGCATTGAGTGCTGTGAGGCATACTAAAGGTAAAGGCGTCCATGGACTAAGACTTCCTGGAGACTGGTGCACCCCCTATCTCTGGCAGTGGGAAACTGTGCACCTTGCCTCGGGACCAGAGGTCACATTTACTTGGCACTTTAGCTACAGTTGGCTCCGGGGGTGAGCTCCCAGGAAGGAATCGCAAGCACGGGGTTTCTTTTGGAAAAACTCACTGCTCCTCAGAGGCATCTGCGGAGTGAAGCGTATCCTTGCTGGTGTGGTTTTCAGGCGGCTTGGAAGCTGCAACGCAGTTGCTTTCCAAAGGGGGGAAGCCGGGCTCCTCCCACATTCTCCAGTTTCCAACGTGACCACGCAGCACATTGAGCAGCGCTCTCTGACTGACGACTGGAGACTTTCAGCCACACTGGGCCTTTCTATGATCGCGCTTCATTGGACTCCGGGTGTTTGTTTGGCGCGCCATGAAGGGCATTATTACCCGCTGAATGACTTAGTCAGGCCTACGTGACGTTGGAACGACCCAGTGCCTCACAATTTTACCGGTTTCTCTGTAGTTTCTCTCAGGCCGGACCTACAGTGTACCTTGCGTCCCAGTAGTAGGAGAGTGACAGGTAAGAGTTGCCAGGAGGCACTTTAGGCTCAGGGATTCTTTCAGTGCACTTCGGGGGGCCTCCCCAGAGGGAGAGCCAGGTTGAACGTAATACTGGCAGAAGCGTTGCCCTGGGGCTGCCTAACACGTGTACACGGCCTGCTCCGCAAGCGAGGATCAGTTCATTGCCCTCCCGCATGCGTAGAAAGAGCTGACCCCCAACAGCCTGTTCTGTGCTACGTTGCTCGGAAAACGAGAAGGGGACTCCCAGTGCACACGCTCTCCCTCAGGAGGGAATTCATACGTGACTCTCCTAGGCCTTACGGAAAGCCGTAGAGGAGTTAAAGCACTCTGGCATCGAGTCAGGGCTCAGGGAGATGGCTGCACACAAAACCCTGCTGACAGGAAGCACTCGTGCTTACCTCGAGGCTAGGGCTCGCGTTTACTTCGCAGTTTAGCTAGGGCAAGCGTGGGATGAGCTCCTAGCAAGGCCCTGGAGACCCCCTGGATTCATAGGAGAAAACGCACTTTCTTCCCGGAGGCATGCCTAAGGGTGACTAGAAGACGGGTAACAACAATGTCTTTTCAGTCAGCCTTGAGGCCGCCACTATCTACCTTTCAAGTGGGGGGAATACTGCCTTTTTCCAGGCTTCTCAACTACAAACGGGATCACCCAGCACATACACCTATCTTCTCTGACAATCCAAAGGAGACCCTTGGAACACACTTCGGCCTTCTGCCATGAAACTTCTGGATGCAGTGTGTTCTATATGTGGTGAATGGCATAATCCTCTAAATGCCCTCAGTAGGCCTAGGTGACTCTGGATGTCCCAAGTGCCTAGCAAGGCTCAGGGTAAATCTCTCTTTCGGGCCGGACCTAAAGGCCAGTTTCCGCATCACTTAGAGAGACGTCGAGCAGGAGCCCCCAAACTGCACTGGAGGCCCCGGTGGTTTCTTTCAGGGCAGCTTAGGTTTCCTCAATGTGGCCGACACGCCTGGAGCAAAAGCCTGCCAAGAACCGCGTTCCTGAGGCCGCTTCGAAGCTGTGGCACGCTAGCCATAGAGAACACATTAGTCCCCGGCCCTTCCAACTGCATAGTGAGGGATGGTGTTCCCAGAGCTGTGTATCCCTTGATCGTGCTCAGAAGGCTTTGGGTACACCGTGTGCTTCCTTGGAAACAAGGGCCCACGTGAGAGCATTGAGTGCTGTGAGGCATACTAAAGGTAAAGGCGTCCATGGACTAAGACTTCCTGGAGACTGGTGCACCCCCTATCTCTGGCAGTGGGAAACTGTGCACCTTGCCTCGGGACCAGAGGTCACATTTACTTGGCACTTTAGCTACAGTTGGCTCCGGGGGTGAGCTCCCAGGAAGGAATCGCAAGCACGGGGTTTCTTTTGGAAAAACTCACTGCTCCTCAGAGGCATCTGCGGAGTGAAGCGTATCCTTGCTGGTGTGGTTTTCAGGCGGCTTGGAAGCTGCAACGCAGTTGCTTTCCAAAGGGGGGAAGCCGGGCTCCTCCCACATTCTCCAGTTTCCAACGTGACCACGCAGCACATTGAGCAGCGCTCTCTGACTGACGACTGGAGACTTTCAGCCACACTGGGCCTTTCTATGATCGCGCTTCATTGGACTCCGGGTGTTTGTTTGGCGCGCCATGAAGGGCATTATTACCCGCTGAATGACTTAGTCAGGCCTACGTGACGTTGGAACGACCCAGTGCCTCACAATTTTACCGGTTTCACTGTAGTTTCTCTCAGGCCGGACCTACAGTGTACCTTGCGTCCCAGTAGTAGGAGAGTGACAGGTAAGAGTTGCCAGGAGGCACTTTAGGCTCAGGGATTCTTTCAGTGCACTTCGGGGGGCCTCCCCAGAGGGAGAGCCAGGTTGAACGTAATACTGGCAGAAGCGTTGCCCTGGGGCTGCCTAACACGTGTACACGGCCTGCTCCGCAAGCGAGGATCAGTTCATTGCCCTCCCGCATGCGTAGAAAGAGCTGACCCCCAACAGCCTGTTCTGTGCTACGTTGCTCGGAAAACGAGAAGGGGACTCCCAGTGCACACGCTCTCCCTCAGGAGGGAATTCATACGTGACTCTCCTAGGCCTTACGGAAAGCCGTAGAGGAGTTAAAGCACTCTGGCATCGAGTCAGGGCTCAGGGAGATGGCTGCACACAAAACCCTGCTGACAGGAAGCACTCGTGCTTACCTCGAGGCTAGGGCTCACGTTTACTTCGCACTTTAGCTAGGGCAAGCGTGGGATGAGCTCCTAGCAAGGCCCTGGAGACCCCCTGGATTCATAGGAGAAAACGCACTTTCTTCCCGGAGGCATGCCTAAGGGTGACTAGAAGACGGGTAACAACAATGTCTTTTCAGTCAGCCTTGAGGCCGCCACTATCTACCTTTCAAGTGGGGGGAATACTGCCTTTTTCCAGGCTTCTCAACTACAAACGGGATCACCCAGCACATACACCTATCTTCTCTGACAATCCAAAGGAGACCCTTGGAACACACTTCGGCCTTCTGCCATGAAACTTCTGGATGCAGTGTGTTCTGCATGTGGTGAATGGCATAATCCTCTAAATGCCCTCAGTAGGCCTAGGTGACTCTGGATGTCCCAAGTGCCTAGCAAGGCTCAGGGTAAATCTCTCTTTCGGGCCGGACCTAAAGGCCAGTTTCCGCATCACTTAGAGAGATGTCGAGCAGGAGCCCCCAAACTGCACTGGAGGCCCCGGTGGTTTCTTTCAGGGCAGCTTAGGTTTCCTCAATGTGGCCGACACGCCTGGAGCAAAAGCCTGCCAAGAACCGCGTTCCTGAGGCCGCTTCGAAGCTGTGGCACGCTAGCCATAGAGAACACATTAGTCCCCGGCCCTTCCAACTGCATAGTGAGGGATGGTGTTCCCAGAGCTGTGTATCCCTTGATCGTGCTCAGAAGGCTTTGGGTACACCGTGTGCTTCCTTGGAAACAAGGGCCCACGTGAGAGCATTGAGTGCTGTGAGGCATACTAAAGGTAAAGGCGTCCATGGACTAAGACTTCCTGGAGACTGGTGCACCCCCTATCTCTGGCAGTGGGAAACTGTGCACCTTGCCTCGGGAACAGAGGTCACATTTACTTGGCACTTTAGCTACAGTTGGCTCCGGGGGTGAGCTCCCAGGAAGGAATCGCAAGCACGGGGTTTCTTTTGGAAAAACTCACTGCTCCTCAGAGGCATCTGCGGAGTGAAGCGTATCCTTGCTGGTGTGGTTTTCAGGCGGCTTGGAAGCTGCAACGCAGTTGCTTTCCGAAGGGGGGAAGCCGGGCTCCTCCCACATTCTCCAGTTTCCAACGTGACCACGCAGCACATTGAGCAGCGCTCTCTGACTGATGACTGGAGACTTTCAGCCACACTGGGCCTTTCTATGATCGCGCTTCATTGGACTCGGGGTGTTTGTTTGGCGCGCCATGAAGGGCATTATTACCCGCTGAATGACTTAGTCAGGCCTACGTGACGTTGGAACGACCCAGTGCCTCACAAGTTTACCGGTTTCTCTGTAGTTTCTCTCAGGCCGGACCTACAGTGTACCTTGCGTCCCAGTAGTAGGAGAGTGACAGGTAAGAGTTGCCAGGAGGCACTTTAGGCTCAGGGATTCTTTCAGTGCACTTCGGGGGGCCTCCCCAGAGGGAGAGCCAGGTTGAACGTAATACTGGCAGAAGCGTTGCCCTGGGGCTGCCTAACACGTGTACACGGCCTGCTCCGCAAGCGAGGATCAGTTCATTGCCCTCCCGCATGCGTAGAAAGAGCTGACCCCCAACAGCCTGTTCTGTGCTACGTTGCTCGGAAAACGAGAAGGGGACTCCCAGTGCACACGCTCTCCCTCAGGAGGGAATTCATACGTGACTCTCCTAGGCCTTACGGAAAGCCGTAGAGGAGTTAAAGCACTCTGGCATCGAGTCAGGGCTCAGGGAGATGGCTGCACACAAAACCCTGCTGACAGGAAGCACTCGTGCTTACCTCGAGGCTAGGGCTCGCGTTTACTTCGCAGTTTAGCTAGGGCAAGTGTGGGATGAGCTCCTAGCAAGGCCCTGGAGACCCCCTGGATTCATAGGAGAAAACGCACTTTCTTCCCGGAGGCATGCCTAAGGGTGACTAGAAGACGGGTAACAACAATGTCTTTTCAGTCAGCCTTGAGGCCGCCACTATCTACCTTTCAAGTGGGGGGAATACTGCCTTTTTACAGGCTTCTCAACTACAAACGGGATCACCCAGCACATACACCTATCTTCTCTGACAATCCAAAGGAGACCCTTGGAACACACTTCGGCCTTCTGCCATGAAACTTCTGGATGCAGTGTGTTCTATATGTGGTGAATGGCATAATCCTCTAAATGCCCTCAGTAGGCCTAGGTGACTCTGGATGTCCCAAGTGCCTAGCAAGGCTCAGGGTAAATCTCTCTTTCGGGCCGGACCTAAAGGCCAGTTTCCGCATCACTTAGAGAGACGTCGAGCAGGAGCCCCCAAACTGCACTGGAGGCCCCGGTGGTTTCTTTCAGGGCAGCTTAGGTTTCCTCAATGTGGCCGACACGCCTGGAGCAAAAGCCTGCCAAGAACCGCGTTCCTGAGGCCGCTTCGAAGCTGTGGCACGCTAGCCATAGAGAACACATTAGTCCCCGGCCCTTCCAACTGCATAGTGAGGGATGGTGTTCCCAGAGCTGTGTACCCCTTGATCGTGCTCAGAAGGCTTTGGGTACACCGTGTGCTTCCTTGGAAACAAGGGCCCACGTGAGAGCATTGAGTGCTGTGAGGCATACTAAAGGTAAAGGCGTCCATGGACTAAGACTTCCTGGAGACTGGTGCACCCCCTATCTCTGGCAGTGGGAAACTGTGCACCTTGCCTCGGGAACAGAGGTCACATTTACTTGGCACTTTAGCTACAGTTGGCTCCGGGGGTGAGCTCCCAGGAAGGAATCGCAAGCACGGGGTTTCTTTTGGAAAAACTCACTGCTCCTCAGAGGCATCTGCGGAGTGAAGCGTATCCTTGCTGGTGTGGTTTTCAGGCGGCTTGGAAGCTGCAACGCAGTTGCTTTCCAAAGGGGGGAAGCCGGGCTCCTCCCACATTCTCCAGTTTCCAACGTGACCACGCAGCACATTGAGCAGCGCTCTCTGACTGACGACTGGAGACTTTCAGCCACACTGGGCCTTTCTATGATCGCGCTTCATTGGACTCCGGGTGTTTGTTTGGCGCGCCATGAAGGGCATTATTACCCGCTGAATGACTTAGTCAGGCCTACGTGACGTTGGAACGACCCAGTGCCTCACAATTTTACCGGTTTCTCTGTAGTTTCTCTCAGGCCGGACCTACAGTGTACCTTGCGTCCCAGTAGTAGGAGAGTGACAGGTAAGAGTTGCCAGGAGGCACTTTAGGCTCAGGGATTCTTTCAGTGCACTTCGGGGGGCCTCCCCAGAGGGAGAGCCAGGTTGAACGTAATACTGGCAGAAGCGTTGCCCTGGGGCTGCCTAACACGTATACACGGCCTGCTCCGCAAGCGAGGATCAGTTCATTGCCCTCCCGCATGCGTAGAAAGAGCTGACCCCCAACAGCCTGTTCTGTGCTACGTTGCTCGGAAAACGAGAAGGGGACTCCCAGTGCACACGCTCTCCCTCAGGAGGGAATTCATACGTGACTCTCCTAGGCCTTACGGAAAGCCGTAGAGGAGTTAAAGCACTCTGGCATCGAGTCAGGGCTCAGGGAGATGGCTGCACACAAAACCCTGCTGACAGGAAGCACTCGTGCTTACCTCGAGGCTAGGGCTCGCGTTTACTTCGCACTTTAGCTAGGGCAAGCGTGGGATGAGCTCCTAGCAAGGCCCTGGAGACCCCCTGGATTCATAGGAGAAAACGCACTTTCTTCCCGGAGGCATGCCTAAGGGTGACTAGAAGACGGGTAACAACAATGTCTTTTCAGTCAGCCTTGAGGCCGCCACTATCTACCTTTCAAGTGGGGGGAATACTGCCTTTTTACAGGCTTCTCAACTACAAACGGGATCACCCAGCACATACACCTATCTTCTCTGACAATCCAAAGGAGACCCTTGGAACACAGTTCGGCCTTCTGCCATGAAACTTCTGGATGCAGTGTGTTCTATATGTGGTGAATGGCATAATCCTCTAAATGCCCTCAGTAGGCCTAGGTGACTCTGGATGTCCCAAGTGCCTAGCAAGGCTCAGGGTAAATCTCTCTTTCGGGCCGGACCTAAAGGCCAGTTTCCGCATCACTTAGAGAGACGTCGAGCAGGAGCCCCCAAACTGCACTGGAGGCCCCGGTGGTTTGTTTCAGGGCAGCTTAGGTTTCCTCAATGTGGCCGACACGCCTGGAGCAAAAGCCTGCCAAGAACCGCGTTCCTGAGGCCGCTTCGAAGCTGTGGCACGCTAGCCATAGAGAACACATTAGTCCCCGGCCCTTCCAACTGCATAGTGAGGGACGGTGTTCCCAGAGCTGTGTATCCCTTGATCGTGCTCAGAAGGCTTTGGGTACACCGTGTGCTTCCTTGGAAACAAGGGCCCACGTGAGAGCATTGAGTGCTGTGAGGCATACTAAAGGTAAAGGCGTCCATGGACTAAGACTTCCTGGAGACTGGTGCACCCCCTATCTCTGGCAGTGGGAAACTGTGCACCTTGCCTCGGGACCAGAGGTCACATTTACTTGGCACTTTAGCTACAGTTGGCTCCGGGGGTGAGCTCCCAGGAAGGAATCGCAAGCACGGGGTTTCTTTTGGAAAAACTCACTGCTCCTCAGAGGCATCTGCGGAGTGAAGCGTATCCTTGCTGGTGTGGTTTTCAGGCGGCTTGGAAGCTGCAACGCAGTTGCTTTCCGAAGGGGGGAAGCCGGGCTCCTCCCACATTCTCCAGTTTCCAACGTGACCACGCAGCACATTGAGCAGCGCTCTCTGACTGACGACTGGAGACTTTCAGCCACACTGGGCCTTTCTATGATCGCGCTTCATTGGACTCGGGGTGTTTGTTTGGCGCGCCATGAAGGGCATTATTACCCGCTGAATGACTTAGTCAGGCCTACGTGACGTTGGAACGACCCAGTGCCTCACAATTTTACCGGTTTCTCTGTAGTTTCTCTCAGGCCGGACCTACAGTGTACCTTGCGTCCCAGTAGTAGGAGAGTGAAAGGTAAGAGTTGCCAGGAGGCACTTTAGGCTCAGGGATTCTTTCAGTGCACTTCGGGGGGCCTCCCCAGAGGGAGAGCCAGGTTGAACGTAATACTGGCAGAAGCGTTGCCCTGGGGCTGCCTAACACGTATACACGGCCTGCTCCGCAAGCGAGGATCAGTTCATTGCCCTCCCGCATGCGTAGAAAGAGCTGACCCCCAACAGCCTGTTCTGTGCTACCTTGCTCGGAAAACGAGAAGGGGACTCCCAGTGCACACGCTCTCCCTCAGGAGGGAATTCATACGTGACTCTCCTAGGCCTTACGGAAAGCCGTAGAGGAGTTAAAGCACTCTGGCATCGAGTCAGGGCTCAGGGAGATGGCTGCACACAAAACCCTGCTGACAGGAAGCACTCGTGCTTACCTCGAGGCTAGGGCTCGCGTTTACTTCGCACTTTAGCTAGGGCAAGCGTGGGATGAGCTCCTAGCAAGGCCCTGGAGACCCCCTGGATTCATAGGAGAAAACGCACTTTCTTCCCGGAGGCATGCCTAAGGGTGACTAGAAGACGGGTAACAACAATGTCTTTTCAGTCAGCCTTGAGGCCGCCACTATCTACCTTTCAAGTGGGGGGAATACTGCCTTTTTCCAGGCTTCTCAACTACAAACGGGATCACCCAGCACATACACCTATCTTCTCTGACAATCCAAAGGAGACCCTTGGAACACACTTCGGCCTTCTGCGATGAAACTTCTGGATGCAGTGTGTTCTGCATGTGGTGAATGGCATAATCCTCTAAATGCCCTCAGTAGGCCTAGGTGACTCTGGATGTCCCAAGTGCCTAGCAAGGCTCAGGGTAAATCTCTCTTTCGGGCCGGACCTAAAGGCCAGTTTCCGCATCACTTAGAGAGACGTCGAGCAGGAGCCCCCAAACTGCACTGGAGGCCCCGGTGGTTTCTTTCAGGGCAGCTTAGGTTTCCTCAATGTGGCCGACACGCCTGGAGCAAAAGCCTGCCAAGAACCGCGTTCCTGAGGCCGCTTCGAAGCTGTGGCACGCTAGCCATAGAGAACACATTAGTCCCCGGCCCTTCCAACTGCATAGTGAGGGATGGTGTCCCCAGAGCTGTGTATCCCTTGATCGTGCTCAGAAGGCTTTGGGTACACCGTGTGCTTCCTTGGAAACAAGGGCCCACGTGAGAGCATTGAGTGCTGTGAGGCATACTAAAGGTAAAGGCGTCCATGGACTAAGACTTCCTGGAGACTGGTGCACCCCCTATCTCTGGCAGTGGGAAACTGTGCACCTTGCCTCGGGAACAGAGGTCACATTTACTTGGCACTTTAGCTACAGTTGGCTCCGGGGGTGAGCTCCCAGGAAGGAATCGCAAGCACGGGGTTTCTTTTGGAAAAACTCACTGCTCCTCAGAGGCATCTGCGGAGTGAAGCGTATCCTTGCTGGTGTGGTTTTCAGGCGGCTTGGAAGCTGCAACGCAGTTGCTTTCCGAAGGGGGGAAGCCGGCCTCCTTCCACATTCTCCAGTTTCCAACGTGACCACGCAGCACATTGAGCAGCGCTCTCTGACTGATGACTGGAGACTTTCAGCCACACTGGGCCTTTCTATGATCGCGCTTCATTGGACTCGGGGTGTTTGTTTGGCGCGCCATGAAGGGCATTATTACCCGCTGAATGACTTAGTCAGGCCTACGTGACGTTGGAACGACCCAGTGCCTCACAATTTTACCGGTTTCTCTGTAGTTTCTCTCAGGCCGGACCTACAGTGTACCTTGCGTCCCAGTAGTAGGAGAGTGACAGGTAAGAGTTGCCAGGAGGCACTTTAGGCTCAGGGATTCTTTCAGTGCACTTCGGGGGGCCTCCCCAGAGGGAGAGCCAGGTTGAACGTAATACTGGCAGAAGCGTTGCCCTGGGGCTGCCTAACACGTGTACACGGCCTGCTCCGCAAGCGAGGATCAGTTCATTGCCCTCCCGCATGCGTAGAAAGAGCTGACCCCCAACAGCCTGTTCTGTGCTACGTTGCTCGGAAAACGAGAAGGGGACTCCCAGTGCACACGCTCTCCCTCAGGAGGGAATTCATACGTGACTCTCCTAGGCCTTACGGAAAGCCGTAGAGGAGTTAAAGCACTCTGGCATCGAGTCAGGGCTCAGGGAGATGGCTGCACACAAAACCCTGCTGACAGGAAGCACTCGTGCTTACCTCGAGGCTAGGGCTCGCGTTTACTTCGCAGTTTAGCTAGGGCAAGCGTGGGATGAGCTCCTAGCAAGGCCCTGGAGACCCCCTGGATTCATAGGAGAAAACGCACTTTCTTCCCGGAGGCATGCCTAAGGGTGACTAGAAGACGGGTAACAACAATGTCTTTTCAGTCAGCCTTGAGGCCGCCACTATCTACCTTTCAAGTGGGGGGAATACTGCCTTTTTACAGGCTTCTCAACTACAAACGGGATCACCCAGCACATACACCTATCTTCTCTGACAATCCAAAGGAGACCCTTGGAACACACTTCGGCCTTCTGCCATGAAACTTCTGGATGCAGTGTGTTCTATATGTGGTGAATGGCATAATCCTCTAAATGCCCTCAGTAGGCCTAGGTGACTCTGGATGTCCCAAGTGCCTAGCAAGGCTCAGGGTAAATCTCTCTTTCGGGCCGGACCTAAAGGCCAGTTTCCGCATCACTTAGAGAGACGTCGAGCAGGAGCCCCCAAACTGCACTGGAGGCCCCGGTGGTTTCTTTCAGGGCAGCTTAGGTTTCCTCAATGTGGCCGACACGCCTGGAGCAAAAGCCTGCCAAGAACCGCGTTCCTGAGGCCGCTTCGAAGCTGTGGCACGCTAGCCATAGAGAACACATTAGTCCCCGGCCCTTCCAACTGCATAGTGAGGGATGGTGTTCCCAGAGCTGTGTATCCCTTGATCGTGCTCAGAAGGCTTTGGGTACACCGTGTGCTTCCTTGGAAACAAGGGCCCACGTGAGAGCATTGAGTGCTGTGAGGCATACTAAAGGTAAAGGCGTCCATGGACTAAGACTTCCTGGAGACTGGTGCACCCCCTATCTCTGGCAGTGGGAAACTGTGCACCTTGCCTCGGGAACAGAGGTCACATTTACTTGGCACTTTAGCTACAGTTGGCTCCGGGGGTGAGCTCCCAGGAAGGAATCGCAAGCACGGGGTTTCTTTTGGAAAAACTCACTGCTCCTCAGAGGCATCTGCGGAGTGAAGCGTATCCTTGCTGGTGTGGTTTTCAGGCGGCTTGGAAGCTGCAACGCAGTTGCTTTCCAAAGGGGGGAAGCCGGGCTCCTCCCACATTCTCCAGTTTCCAACGTGACCACGCAGCACATTGAGCAGCGCTCTCTGACTGACGACTGGAGACTTTCAGCCACACTGGGCCTTTCTATGATCGCGCTTCATTGGACTCCGGGTGTTTGTTTGGCGCGCCATGAAGGGCATTATTACCCGCTGAATGACTTAGTCAGGCCTACGTGACGTTGGAACGACCCAGTGCCTCACAATTTTACCGGTTTCTCTGTAGTTTCTCTCAGGCCGGACCTACAGTGTACCTTGCGTCCCAGTAGTAGGAGAGTGACAGGTAAGAGTTGCCAGGAGGCACTTTAGGCTCAGGGATTCTTTCAGTGCACTTCGGGGGGCCTCCCCAGAGGGAGAGCCAGGTTGAACGTAATACTGGCAGAAGCGTTGCCCTGGGGCTGCCTAACACGTATACACGGCCTGCTCCGCAAGCGAGGATCAGTTCATTGC
This sequence comes from Mesoplodon mirus, assembly GCF_964341445.2. NCBI lineage: Eukaryota > Metazoa > Chordata > Mammalia > Artiodactyla > Ziphiidae > Mesoplodon > Mesoplodon mirus. The sequence goes on along the minus strand of NC_138976.1, from coordinate 93,015,149 downwards.
CCTCCCGCATGCGTAGAAAGAGCTGACCCCCAACAGCCTGTTCTGTGCTACGTTGCTCGGAAAACGAGAAGGGGACTCCCAGTGCACACGCTCTCCCTCAGGAGGGAATTCATACGTGACTCTCCTAGGCCTTACGGAAAGCCGTAGAGGAGTTAAAGCACTCTGGCATCGAGTCAGGGCTCAGGGAGATGGCTGCACACAAAACCCTGCTGACAGGAAGCACTCGTGCTTACCTCGAGGCTAGGGCTCGCGTTTACTTCGCACTTTAGCTAGGGCAAGCGTGGGATGAGCTCCTAGCAAGGCCCTGGAGACCCCCTGGATTCATAGGAGAAAACGCACTTTCTTCCCGGAGGCATGCCTAAGGGTGACTAGAAGACGGGTAACAACAATGTCTTTTCAGTCAGCCTTGAGGCCGCCACTATCTACCTTTCAAGTGGGGGGAATACTGCCTTTTTACAGGCTTCTCAACTACAAACGGGATCACCCAGCACATACACCTATCTTCTCTGACAATCCAAAGGAGACCCTTGGAACACAGTTCGGCCTTCTGCCATGAAACTTCTGGATGCAGTGTGTTCTATATGTGGTGAATGGCATAATCCTCTAAATGCCCTCAGTAGGCCTAGGTGACTCTGGATGTCCCAAGTGCCTAGCAAGGCTCAGGGTAAATCTCTCTTTCGGGCCGGACCTAAAGGCCAGTTTCCGCATCACTTAGAGAGACGTCGAGCAGGAGCCCCCAAACTGCACTGGAGGCCCCGGTGGTTTGTTTCAGGGCAGCTTAGGTTTCCTCAATGTGGCCGACACGCCTGGAGCAAAAGCCTGCCAAGAACCGCGTTCCTGAGGCCGCTTCGAAGCTGTGGCACGCTAGCCATAGAGAACACATTAGTCCCCGGCCCTTCCAACTGCATAGTGAGGGACGGTGTTCCCAGAGCTGTGTATCCCTTGATCGTGCTCAGAAGGCTTTGGGTACACCGTGTGCTTCCTTGGAAACAAGGGCCCACGTGAGAGCATTGAGTGCTGTGAGGCATACTAAAGGTAAAGGCGTCCATGGACTAAGACTTCCTGGAGACTGGTGCACCCCCTATCTCTGGCAGTGGGAAACTGTGCACCTTGCCTCGGGACCAGAGGTCACATTTACTTGGCACTTTAGCTACAGTTGGCTCCGGGGGTGAGCTCCCAGGAAGGAATCGCAAGCACGGGGTTTCTTTTGGACAAACTCACTGCTCCTCAGAGGCATCTGCGGAGTGAAGCGTATCCTTGCTGGTGTGGTTTTCAGGCGGCTTGGAAGCTGCAACGCAGTTGCTTTCCGAAGGGGGGAAGCCGGGCTCCTCCCACATTCTCCAGTTTCCAACGTGACCACGCAGCACATTGAGCAGCGCTCTCTGACTGACGACTGGAGACTTTCAGCCACACTGGGCCTTTCTATGATCGCGCTTCATTGGACTCGGGGTGTTTGTTTGGCGCGCCATGAAGGGCATTATTACCCGCTGAATGACTTAGTCAGGCCTACGTGACGTTGGAACGACCCAGTGCCTCACAATTTTACCGGTTTCTCTGTAGTTTCTCTCAGGCCGGACCTACAGTGTACCTTGCGTCCCAGTAGTAGGAGAGTGAAAGGTAAGAGTTGCCAGGAGGCACTTTAGGCTCAGGGATTCTTTCAGTGCACTTCGGGGGGCCTCCCCAGAGGGAGAGCCAGGTTGAACGTAATACTGGCAGAAGCGTTGCCCTGGGGCTGCCTAACACGTATACACGGCCTGCTCCGCAAGCGAGGATCAGTTCATTGCCCTCCCGCATGCGTAGAAAGAGCTGACCCCCAACAGCCTGTTCTGTGCTACCTTGCTCGGAAAACGAGAAGGGGACTCCCAGTGCACACGCTCTCCCTCAGGAGGGAATTCATACGTGACTCTCCTAGGCCTTACGGAAAGCCGTAGAGGAGTTAAAGCACTCTGGCATCGAGTCAGGGCTCAGGGAGATGGCTGCACACAAAACCCTGCTGACAGGAAGCACTCGTGCTTACCTCGAGGCTAGGGCTCGCGTTTACTTCGCACTTTAGCTAGGGCAAGCGTGGGATGAGCTCCTAGCAAGGCCCTGGAGACCCCCTGGATTCATAGGAGAAAACGCACTTTCTTCCCGGAGGCATGCCTAAGGGTGACTAGAAGACGGGTAACAACAATGTCTTTTCAGTCAGCCTTGAGGCCGCCACTATCTACCTTTCAAGTGGGGGGAATACTGCCTTTTTCCAGGCTTCTCAACTACAAACGGGATCACCCAGCACATACACCTATCTTCTCTGACAATCCAAAGGAGACCCTTGGAACACACTTCGGCCTTCTGCGATGAAACTTCTGGATGCAGTGTGTTCTGCATGTGGTGAATGGCATAATCCTCTAAATGCCCTCAGTAGGCCTAGGTGACTCTGGATGTCCCAAGTGCCTAGCAAGGCTCAGGGTAAATCTCTCTTTCGGGCCGGACCTAAAGGCCAGTTTCCGCATCACTTAGAGAGACGTCGAGCAGGAGCCCCCAAACTGCACTGGAGGCCCCGGTGGTTTCTTTCAGGGCAGCTTAGGTTTCCTCAATGTGGCCGACACGCCTGGAGCAAAAGCCTGCCAAGAACCGCGTTCCTGAGGCCGCTTCGAAGCTGTGGCACGCTAGCCATAGAGAACACATTAGTCCCCGGCCCTTCCAACTGCATAGTGAGGGATGGTGTCCCCAGAGCTGTGTATCCCTTGATCGTGCTCAGAAGGCTTTGGGTACACCGTGTGCTTCCTTGGAAACAAGGGCCCACGTGAGAGCATTGAGTGCTGTGAGGCATACTAAAGGTAAAGGCGTCCATGGACTAAGACTTCCTGGAGACTGGTGCACCCCCTATCTCTGGCAGTGGGAAACTGTGCACCTTGCCTCGGGAACAGAGGTCACATTTACTTGGCACTTTAGCTACAGTTGGCTCCGGGGGTGAGCTCCCAGGAAGGAATCGCAAGCACGGGGTTTCTTTTGGAAAAACTCACTGCTCCTCAGAGGCATCTGCGGAGTGAAGCGTATCCTTGCTGGTGTGGTTTTCAGGCGGCTTGGAAGCTGCAACGCAGTTGCTTTCCGAAGGGGGGAAGCCGGCCTCCTTCCACATTCTCCAGTTTCCAACGTGACCACGCAGCACATTGAGCAGCGCTCTCTGACTGATGACTGGAGACTTTCAGCCACACTGGGCCTTTCTATGATCGCGCTTCATTGGACTCGGGGTGTTTGTTTGGCGCGCCATGAAGGGCATTATTACCCGCTGAATGACTTAGTCAGGCCTACGTGACGTTGGAACGACCCAGTGCCTCACAAGTTTACCGGTTTCTCTGTAGTTTCTCTCAGGCCGGACCTACAGTGTACCTTGCGTCCCAGTAGTAGGAGAGTGACAGGTAAGAGTTGCCAGGAGGCACTTTAGGCTCAGGGATTCTTTCAGTGCACTTCGGGGGGCCTCCCCAGAGGGAGAGCCAGGTTGAACGTAATACTGGCAGAAGCGTTGCCCTGGGGCTGCCTAACACGTGTACACGGCCTGCTCCGCAAGCGAGGATCAGTTCATTGCCCTCCCGCATGCGTAGAAAGAGCTGACCCCCAACAGCCTGTTCTGTGCTACGTTGCTCGGAAAACGAGAAGGGGACTCCCAGTGCACACGCTCTCCCTCAGGAGGGAATTCATACGTGACTCTCCTAGGCCTTACGGAAAGCCGTAGAGGAGTTAAAGCACTCTGGCATCGAGTCAGGGCTCAGGGAGATGGCTGCACACAAAACCCTGCTGACAGGAAGCACTCGTGCTTACCTCGAGGCTAGGGCTCGCGTTTACTTCGCAGTTTAGCTAGGGCAAGCGTGGGATGAGCTCCTAGCAAGGCCCTGGAGACCCCCTGGATTCATAGGAGAAAACGCACTTTCTTCCCGGAGGCATGCCTAAGGGTGACTAGAAGACGGGTAACAACAATGTCTTTTCAGTCAGCCTTGAGGCCGCCACTATCTACCTTTCAAGTGGGGGGAATACTGCCTTTTTCCAGGCTTCTCAACTACAAACGGGATCACCCAGCACATACACCTATCTTCTCTGACAATCCAAAGGAGACCCTTGGAACACACTTCGGCCTTCTGCCATGAAACTTCTGGATGCAGTGTGTTCTATATGTGGTGAATGGCATAATCCTCTAAATGCCCTCAGTAGGCCTAGGTGACTCTGGATGTCCCAAGTGCCTAGCAAGGCTCAGGGTAAATCTCTCTTTCGGGCCGGACCTAAAGGCCAGTTTCCGCATCACTTAGAGAGACGTCGAGCAGGAGCCCCCAAACTGCACTGGAGGCCCCGGTGGTTTCTTTCAGGGCAGCTTAGGTTTCCTCAATGTGGCCGACACGCCTGGAGCAAAAGCCTGCCAAGAACCGCGTTCCTGAGGCCGCTTCGAAGCTGTGGCACGCTAGCCATAGAGAACACATTAGTCCCCGGCCCTTCCAACTGCATAGTGAGGGATGGTGTTCCCAGAGCTGTGTACCCCTTGATCGTGCTCAGAAGGCTTTGGGTACACCGTGTGCTTCCTTGGAAACAAGGGCCCACGTGAGAGACTTGAGTGCTGTGAGGCATACTAAAGGTAAAGGCGTCCATGGACTAAGACTTCCTGGAGACTGGTGCACCCCCTATCTCTGGCAGTGGGAAACTGTGCACCTTGCCTCGGGAACAGAGGTCACATTTACTTGGCACTTTAGCTACAGTTGGCTCCGGGGGTGAGCTCCCAGGAAGGAATCGCAAGCACGGGGTTTCTTTTGGAAAAACTCACTGCTCCTCAGAGGCATCTGCGGAGTGAAGCGTATCCTTGCTGGTGTGGTTTTCAGGCGGCTTGGAAGCTGCAACGCAGTTGCTTTCCAAAGGGGGGAAGCCGGGCTCCTCCCACATTCTCCAGTTTCCAACGTGACCACGCAGCACATTGAGCAGCGCTCTCTGACTGACGACTGGAGACTTTCAGCCACACTGGGCCTTTCTATGATCGCGCTTCATTGGACTCCGGGTGTTTGTTTGGCGCGCCATGAAGGGCATTATTACCCGCTGAATGACTTAGTCAGGCCTACGTGACGTTGGAACGACCCAGTGCCTCACAATTTTACCGGTTTCTCTGTAGTTTCTCTCAGGCCGGACCTACAGTGTACCTTGCGTCCCAGTAGTAGGAGAGTGACAGGTAAGAGTTGCCAGGAGGCACTTTAGGCTCAGGGATTCTTTCAGTGCACTTCGGGGGGCCTCCCCAGAGGGAGAGCCAGGTTGAACGTAATACTGGCAGAAGCGTTGCCCTGGGGCTGCCTAACACGTGTACACGGCCTGCTCCGCAAGCGAGGATCAGTTCATTGCCCTCCCGCATGCGTAGAAAGAGCTGACCCCCAACAGCCTGTTCTGTGCTACGTTGCTCGGAAAACGAGAAGGGGACTCCCAGTGCACACGCTCTCCCTCAGGAGGGAATTCATACGTGACTCTCCTAGGCCTTACGGAAAGCCGTAGAGGAGTTAAAGCACTTTGGCATCGAGTCAGGGCTCAGGGAGATGGCTGCACACAAAACCCTGCTGACAGGAAGCACTCGTGCTTACCTCGAGGCTAGGGCTCACGTTTACTTCGCACTTTAGCTAGGGCAAGCGTGGGATGAGCTCCTAGCAAGGCCCTGGAGACCCCCTGGATTCATAGGAGAAAACGCACTTTCTTCCCGGAGGCATGCCTAAGGGTGACTAGAAGACGGGTAACAACAATGTCTTTTCAGTCAGCCTTGAGGCCGCCACTATCTACCTTTCAAGTGGGGGGAATACTGCCTTTTTCCAGGCTTCTCAACTACAAACGGGATCACCCAGCACATACACCTATCTTCTCTGACAATCCAAAGGAGACCCTTGGAACACACTTCGGCCTTCTGCCATGAAACTTCTGGATGCAGTGTGTTCTGCATGTGGTGAATGGCATAATCCTCTAAATGCCCTCAGTAGGCCTAGGTGACTCTGGATGTCCCAAGTGCCTAGCAAGGCTCAGGGTAAATCTCTCTTTCGGGCCGGACCTAAAGGCCAGTTTCCGCATCACTTAGAGAGACGTCGAGCAGGAGCCCCCAAACTGCACTGGAGGCCCCGGTGGTTTCTTTCAGGGCAGCTTAGGTTTCCTCAATGTGGCCGACACGCCTGGAGCAAAAGCCTGCCAAGAACCGCGTTCCTGAGGCCGCTTCGAAGCTGTGGCACGCTAGCCATAGAGAACACATTAGTCCCCGGCCCTTCCAACTGCATAGTGAGGGATGGTGTTCCCAGAGCTGTGTATCCCTTGATCGTGCTCAGAAGGCTTTGGGTACACCGTGTGCTTCCTTGGAAACAAGGGCCCACGTGAGAGCATTGAGTGCTGTGAGGCATACTAAAGGTAAAGGCGTCCATGGACTAAGACTTCCTGGAGACTGGTGCACCCCCTATCTCTGGCAGTGGGAAACTGTGCACCTTGCCTCGGGAACAGAGGTCACATTTACTTGGCACTTTAGCTACAGTTGGCTCCGGGGGTGAGCTCCCAGGAAGGAATCGCAAGCACGGGGTTTCTTTTGGAAAAACTCACTGCTCCTCAGAGGCATCTGCGGAGTGAAGCGTATCCTTGCTGGTGTGGTTTTCAGGCGGCTTGGAAGCTGCAACGCAGTTGCTTTCCAAAGGGGGGAAGCCGGGCTCCTCCCACATTCTCCAGTTTCCAACGTGACCACGCAGCACATTGAGCAGCGCTCTCTGACTGACGACTGGAGACTTTCAGCCACACTGGGCCTTTCTATGATCGCGCTTCATTGGACTCGGGGTGTTTGTTTGGCGCGCCATGAAGGGCATTATTACCCGCTGAATGACTTAGTCAGGCCTACGTGACGTTGGAACGACCCAGTGCCTCACAATTTTACCGGTTTCTCTGTAGTTTCTCTCAGGCCGGACCTACAGTGTACCTTGCGTCCCAGTAGTAGGAGAGTGACAGGTAAGAGTTGCCAGGAGGCACTTTAGGCTCAGGGATTCTTTCAGTGCACTTCGGGGGGCCTCCCCAGAGGGAGAGCCAGGTTGAACGTAATACTGGCAGAAGCGTTGCCCTGGGGCTGCCTAACACGTGTACACGGCCTGCTCCGCAAGCGAGGATCAGTTCATTGCCCTCCCGCATGCGTAGAAAGAGCTGACCCCCAACAGCCTGTTCTGTGCTACGTTGCTCGGAAAACGAGAAGGGGACTCCCAGTGCACACGCTCTCCCTCAGGAGGGAATTCATACGTGACTCTCCTAGGCCTTACGGAAAGCCGTAGAGGAGTTAAAGCACTCTGGCATCGAGTCAGGGCTCAGGGAGATGGCTGCACACAAAACCCTGCTGACAGGAAGCACTCGTGCTTACCTCGAGGCTAGGGCTCGCGTTTACTTCGCAGTTTAGCTAGGGCAAGCGTGGGATGAGCTCCTAGCAAGGCCCTGGAGACCCCCTGGATTCATAGGAGAAAACGCACTTTCTTCCCGGAGGCATGCCTAAGGGTGACTAGAAGACGGGTAACAACAATGTCTTTTCAGTCAGCCTTGAGGCCGCCACTATCTACCTTTCAAGTGGGGGGAATACTGCCTTTTTACAGGCTTCTCAACTACAAACGGGATCACCCAGCACATACACCTATCTTCTCTGACTATCCAAAGGAGACCCTTGGAACACACTTCGGCCTTCTGCCATGAAACTTCTGGATGCAGTGTGTTCTATATGTGGTGAATGGCATAATCCTCTAAATGCCCTCAGTAGGCCTAGGTGACTCTGGATGTCCCAAGTGCCTAGCAAGGCTCAGGGTAAATCTCTCTTTCGGGCCGGACCTAAAGGCCAGTTTCCGCATCACTTAGAGAGACGTCGAGCAGGAGCCCCCAAACTGCACTGGAGGCCCCGGTGGTTTGTTTCAGGGCAGCTTAGGTTTCCTCAATGTGGCCGACACGCCTGGAGCAAAAGCCTGCCAAGAACCGCGTTCCTGAGGCCGCTTCGAAGCTGTGGCACGCTAGCCATAGAGAACACATTAGTCCCCGGCCCTTCCAACTGCATAGTGAGGGACGGTGTTCCCAGAGCTGTGTATCCCTTGATCGTGCTCAGAAGGCTTTGGGTACACCGTGTGCTTCCTTGGAAACAAGGGCCCACGTGAGAGCATTGAGTGCTGTGAGGCATACTAAAGGTAAAGGCGTCCATGGACTAAGACTTCCTGGAGACTGGTGCACCCCCTATCTCTGGCAGTGGGAAACTGTGCACCTTGCCTCGGGACCAGAGGTCACATTTAGTTGGCACTTTAGCTACAGTTGGCTCCGGGGGTGAGCTCCCAGGAAGGAATCGCAAGCACGGGGTTTCTTTTGGAAAAACTCACTGCTCCTCAGAGGCATCTGCGGAGTGAAGCGTATCCTTGCTGGTGTGGTTTTCAGGCGGCTTGGAAGCTGCAACGCAGTTGCTTTCCGAAGGGGGGAAGCCGGGCTCCTCCCACATTCTCCAGTTTCCAACGTGACCACGCAGCACATTGAGCAGCGCTCTCTGACTGACGACTGGAGACTTTCAGCCACACTGGGCCTTTCTATGATCGCGCTTCATTGGACTCGGGGTGTTTGTTTGGCGCGCCATGAAGGGCATTATTACCCGCTGAATGACTTAGTCAGGCCTACGTGACGTTGGAACGACCCAGTGCCTCACAAGTTTACCGGTTTCTCTGTAGTTTCTCTCAGGCCGGACCTACAGTGTACCTTGCGTCCCAGTAGTAGGAGAGTGACAGGTAAGAGTTGCCAGGAGGCACTTTAGGCTCAGGGATTCTTTCAGTGCACTTCGGGGGGCCTCCCCAGAGGGAGAGCCAGGTTGAACGTAATACTGGCAGAAGCGTTGCCCTGGGGCTGCCTAACACGTGTACACGGCCTGCTCCGCAAGCGAGGATCAGTTCATTGCCCTCCCGCATGCGTAGAAAGAGCTGACCCCCAACAGCCTGTTCTGTGCTACGTTGCTCGGAAAACGAGAAGGGGACTCCCAGTGCACACGCTCTCCCTCAGGAGGGAATTCATACGTGACTCTCCTAGGCCTTACGGAAAGCCGTAGAGGAGTTAAAGCACTCTGGCATCGAGTCAGGGCTCAGGGAGATGGCTGCACACAAAACCCTGCTGACAGGAAGCACTCGTGCTTACCTCGAGGCTAGGGCTCACGTTTACTTCGCACTTTAGCTAGGGCAAGCGTGGGATGAGCTCCTAGCAAGGCCCTGGAGACCCCCTGGATTCATAGGAGAAAACGCACTTTCTTCCCGGAGGCATGCCTAAGGGTGACTAGAAGACGGGTAACAACAATGTCTTTTCAGTCAGCCTTGAGGCCGCCACTATCTACCTTTCAAGTGGGGGGAATACTGCCTTTTTACAGGCTTCTCAACTACAAACGGGATCACCCAGCACATACACCTATCTTCTCTGACAATCCAAAGGAGACCCTTGGAACACACTTCGGCCTTCTGCCATGAAACTTCTGGATGCAGTGTGTTCTATATGTGGTGAATGGCATAATCCTCTAAATGCCCTCAGTAGGCCTAGGTGACTCTGGATGTCCCAAGTGCCTAGCAAGGCTCAGGGTAAATCTCTCTTTCGGGCCGGACCTAAAGGCCAGTTTCCGCATCACTTAGAGAGACGTCGAGCAGGAGCCCCCAAACTGCACTGGAGGCCCCGGTGGTTTGTTTCAGGGCAGCTTAGGTTTCCTCAATGTGGCCGACACGCCTGGAGCAAAAGCCTGCCAAGAACCGCGTTCCTGAGGCCGCTTCGAAGCTGTGGCACGCTAGCCATAGAGAACACATTAGTCCCCGGCCCTTCCAACTGCATAGTGAGGGACGGTGTTCCCAGAGCTGTGTATCCCTTGATCGTGCTCAGAAGGCTTTGGGTACACCGTGTGCTTCCTTGGAAACAAGGGCCCACGTGAGAGCATTGAGTGCTGTGAGGCATACTAAAGGTAAAGGCGTCCATGGACTAAGACTTCCTGGAGACTGGTGCACCCCCTATCTCTGGCAGTGGGAAACTGTGCACCTTGCCTCGGGACCAGAGGTCACATTTACTTGGCACTTTAGCTACAGTTGGCTCCGGGGGTGAGCTCCCAGGAAGGAATCGCAAGCACGGGGTTTCTTTTGGAAAAACTCACTGCTCCTCAGAGGCATCTGCGGAGTGAAGCGTATCCTTGCTGGTGTGGTTTTCAGGCGGCTTGGAAGCTGCAACGCAGTTGCTTTCCGAAGGGGGGAAGCCGGGCTCCTCCCACATTCTCCAGTTTCCAACGTGACCACGCAGCACATTGAGCAGCGCTCTCTGACTGACGACTGGAGACTTTCAGCCACACTGGGCCTTTCTATGATCGCGCTTCATTGGACTCGGGGTGTTTGTTTGGCGCGCCATGAAGGGCATTATTACCCGCTGAATGACTTAGTCAGGCCTACGTGACGTTGGAACGACCCAGTGCCTCACAAGTTTACCGGTTTCTCTGTAGTTTCTCTCAGGCCGGACCTACAGTGTACCTTGCGTCCCAGTAGTAGGAGAGTGAAAGGTAAGAGTTGCCAGGAGGCACTTTAGGCTCAGGGATTCTTTCAGTGCACTTCGGGGGGCCTCCCCAGAGGGAGAGCCAGGTTGAACGTAATACTGGCAGAAGCGTTGCCCTGGGGCTGCCTAACACGTATACACGGCCTGCTCCGCAAGCGAGGATCAGTTCATTGCCCTCCCGCATGCGTAGAAAGAGCTGACCCCCAACAGCCTGTTCTGTGCTACGTTGCTCGGAAAACGAGAAGGGGACTCCCAGTGCACACGCTCTCCCTCAGGAGGGAATTCATACGTGACTCTCCTAGGCCTTACGGAAAGCCGTAGAGGAGTTAAAGCACTCTGGCATCGAGTCAGGGCTCAGGGAGATGGCTGCACACAAAACCCTGCTGACAGGAAGCACTCGTGCTTACCTCGAGGCTAGGGCTCGCGTTTACTTCGCACTTTAGCTAGGGCAAGCGTGGGATGAGCTCCTAGCAAGGCCCTGGAGACCCCCTGGATTCATAGGAGAAAACGCACTTTCTTCCCGGAGGCATGCCTAAGGGTGACTAGAAGACGGGTAACAACAATGTCTTTTCAGTCAGCCTTGAGGCCGCCACTATCTACCTTTCAAGTGGGGGGAATACTGCCTTTTTACAGGCTTCTCAACTACAAACGGGATCACCCAGCACATACACCTATCTTCTCTGACAATCCAAAGGAGACCCTTGGAACACACTTCGGCCTTCTGCGATGAAACTTCTGGATGCAGTGTGTTCTGCATGTGGTGAATGGCATAATCCTCTAAATGCCCTCAGTAGGCCTAGGTGACTCTGGATGTCCCAAGTGCCTAGCAAGGCTCAGGGTAAATCTCTCTTTCGGGCCGGACCTAAAGGCCAGTTTCCGCATCACTTAGAGAGACGTCGAGCAGGAGCCCCCAAACTGCACTGGAGGCCCCGGTGGTTTCTTTCAGGGCAGCTTAGGTTTCCTCAATGTGGCCGACACGCCTGGAGCAAAAGCCTGCCAAGAACCGCGTTCCTGAGGCAGCTTCGAAGCTGTGGCACGCTAGCCATAGAGAACACATTAGTCCCCGGCCCTTCCAACTGCATAGTGAGGGATGGTGTTCCCAGAGCTGTGTATCCCTTGATCGTGCTCAGAAGGCTTTGGGTACACCGTGTGCTTCCTTGGAAACAAGGGCCCACGTGAGAGCATTGAGTGCTGTGAGGCATACTAAAGGTAAAGGCGTCCATGGACTAAGACTTCCTGGAGACTGGTGCACCCCCTATCTCTGGCAGTGGGAAACTGTGCACCTTGCCTCGGGACCAGAGGTCACATTTACTTGGCACTTTAGCTACAGTTGGCTCCGGGGGTGAGCTCCCAGGAAGGAATCGCAAGCACGGGGTTTCTTTTGGAAAAACTCACTGCTCCTCAGAGGCATCTGCGGAGTGAAGCGTATCCTTGCTGGTGTGGTTTTCAGGCGGCTTGGAAGCTGCAACGCAGTTGCTTTCCGAAGGGGGGAAGCCGGCCTCCTCCCACATTCTCCAGTTTCCAACGTGACCACGCAGCACATTGAGCAGCGCTCTCTGACTGACGACTGGAGACTTTCAGCCACACTGGGCCTTTCTATGATCGCGCTTCATTGGACTCGGGGTGTTTGTTTGGCGCGCCATGAAGGGCATTATTACCCGCTGAATGACTTAGTCAGGCCTACGTGACGTTGGAACGACCCAGTGCCTCACAAGTTTACCGGTTTCTCTGTAGTTCCTCTCAGGCCGGACCTACAGTGTACCTTGCGTCCCAGTAGTAGGAGAGTGACAGGTAAGAGTTGCCAGGAGGCACTTTAGGCTCAGGGATTCTTTCAGTGCACTTCGGGGGGCCTCCCCAGAGGGAGAGCCAGGTTGAACGTAATACTGGCAGAAGCGTTGCCCTGGGGCTGCCTAACACGTGTACACGGCCTGCTCCGCAAGCGAGGATCAGTTCATTGCCCTCCCGCATGCGTAGAAAGAGCTGACCCCCAACAGCCTGTTCTGTGCTACGTTGCTCGGAAAACGAGAAGGGGACTCCCAGTGCACACGCTCTCCCTCAGGAGGGAATTCATACGTGACTCTCCTAGGCCTTACGGAAAGCCGTAGAGGAGTTAAAGCACTCTGGCATCGAGTCAGGGCTCAGGGAGATGGCTGCACACAAAACCCTGCTGACAGGAAGCACTCGTGCTTACCTCGAGGCTAGGGCTCGCGTTTACTTCGCACTTTAGCTAGGGCAAGCGTGGGATGAGCTCCTAGCAAGGCCCTGGAGACCCCCTGGATTCATAGGAGAAAACGCACTTTCTTCCCGGAGGCATGCCTAAGGGTGACTAGAAGACGGGTAACAACAATGTCTTTTCAGTCAGCCTTGAGGCCGCCACTATCTACCTTTCAAGTGGGGGGAATACTGCCTTTTTACAGGCTTCTCAACTACAAACGGGATCACCCAGCACATACACCTATCTTCTCTGACAATCCAAAGGAGACCCTTGGAACACAGTTCGGCCTTCTGCGATGAAACTTCTGGATGCAGTGTGTTCTGCATGTGGTGAATGGCATAATCCTCTAAATGCCCTCAGTAGGCCTAGGTGACTCTGGATGTCCCAAGTGCCTAGCAAGGCTCAGGGTAAATCTCTCTTTCGGGCCGGACCTAAAGGCCAGTTTCCGCATCACTTAGAGAGACGTCGAGCAGGAGCCCCCAAACTGCACTGGAGGCCCCGGTGGTTTCTTTCAGGGCAGCTTAGGTTTCCTCAATGTGGCCGACACGCCTGGAGCAAAAGCCTGCCAAGAACCGCGTTCCTGAGGCCGCTTCGAAGCTGTGGCACGCTAGCCATAGAGAACACATTAGTCCCCGGCCCTTCCAACTGCATAGTGAGGGATGGTGTTCCCAGAGCTGTGTATCCCTTGATCGTGCTCAGAAGGCTTTGGGTACACCGTGTGCTTCCTTGGAAACAAGGGCCCACGTGATAGCATTGAGTGCTGTGAGGCATACTAAAGGTAAAGGCGTCCATGGACTAAGACTTCCTGGAGACTGGTGCACCCCCTATCTCTGGCAGTGGGAAACTGTGCACCTTGCCTCGGGACCAGAGGTCACATTTAGTTGGCACTTTAGCTACAGTTGGCTCCGGGGGTGAGCTCCCAGGAAGGAATCGCAAGCACGGGGTTTCTTTTGGAAAAACTCACTGCTCCTCAGAGGCATCTGCGGAGTGAAGCGTATCCTTGCTGGTGTGGTTTTCAGGCGGCTTGGAAGCTGCAACGCAGTTGCTTTCCGAAGGGGGGAAGCCGGGCTCCTCCCACATTCTCCAGTTTCCAACGTGACCACGCAGCACATTGAGCAGCGCTCTCTGACTGACGACTGGAGACTTTCAGCCACACTGGGCCTTTCTATGATCGCGCTTCATTGGACTCGGGGTGTTTGTTTGGCGCGCCATGAAGGGCATTATTACCCGCTGAATGACTTAGTCAGGCCTACGTGACGTTGGAACGACCCAGTGCCTCACAATTTTACCGGTTTCTCTGTAGTTCCTCTCAGGCCGGACCTACAGTGTACCTTGCGTCCCAGTAGTAGGAGAGTGAAAGGTAAGAGTTGCCAGGAGGCACTTTAGGCTCAGGGATTCTTTCAGTGCACTTCGGGGGGCCTCCCCAGAGGGAGAGCCAGGTTGAACGTAATACTGGCAGAAGCGTTGCCCTGGGGCTGCCTAACACGTGTACACGGCCTGCTCTGCAAGCGAGGATCAGTTCATTGCCCTCCCGCATGCGTAGAAAGAGCTGACCCCCAACAGCCTGTTCTGTGCTACGTTGCTCGGAAAACGAGAAGGGGACTCCCAGTGCACACGCTCTCCCTCAGGAGGGAATTCATACGTGACTCTCCTAGGCCTTACGGAAAGCCGTAGAGGAGTTAAAGCACTCTGGCATCGAGTCAGGGCTCAGGGAGATGGCTGCACACAAAACCCTGCTGACAGGAAGCACTCGTGCTTACCTCGAGGCTAGGGCTCGCGTTTACTTCGCACTTTAGCTAGGGCAAGCGTGGGATGAGCTCCTAGCAAGGCCCTGGAGACCCCCTGGATTCATAGGAGAAAACGCACTTTCTTCCCGGAGGCATGCCTAAGGGTGACTAGAAGACGGGTAACAACAATGTCTTTTCAGTCAGCCTTGAGGCCGCCACTATCTACCTTTCAAGTGGGGGGAATACTGCCTTTTTACAGGCTTCTCAACTACAAACGGGATCACCCAGCACATACACCTATCTTCTCTGACAATCCAAAGGAGACCCTTGGAACACACTTCGGCCTTCTGCCATGAAACTTCTGGATGCAGTGTGTTCTGCATGTGGTGAATGGCATAATCCTCTAAATGCCCTCAGTAGGCCTAGGTGACTCTGGATGTCCCAAGTGCCTAGCAAGGCTCAGGGTAAATCTCTCTTTCGGGCCGGACCTAAAGGCCAGTTTCCGCATCACTTAGAGAGACGTCGAGCAGGAGCCCCCAAACTGCACTGGAGGCCCCGGTGGTTTGTTTCAGGGCAGCTTAGGTTTCCTCAATGTGGCCGACACGCCTGGAGCAAAAGCCTGCCAAGAACCGCGTTCCTGAGGCCGCTTCGAAGCTGTGGCACGCTAGCCATAGAGAACACATTAGTCCCCGGCCCTTCCAACTGCATAGTGAGGGACGGTGTTCCCAGAGCTGTGTATCCCTTGATCGTGCTCAGAAGGCTTTGGGTACACCGTGTGCTTCCTTGGAAACAAGGGCCCACGTGAGAGCATTGAGTGCTGTGAGGCATACTAAAGGTAAAGGCGTCCATGGACTAAGACTTCCTGGAGACTGGTGCACCCCCTATCTCTGGCAGTGGGAAACTGTGCACCTTGCCTCGGGACCAGAGGTCACATTTACTTGGCACTTTAGCTACAGTTGGCTCCGGGGGTGAGCTCCCAGGAAGGAATCGCAAGCACGGGGTTTCTTTTGGAAAAACTCACTGCTCCTCAGAGGCATCTGCGGAGTGAAGCGTATCCTTGCTGGTGTGGTTTTCAGGCGGCTTGGAAGCTGCAACGCAGTTGCTTTCCGAAGGGGGGAAGCCGGCCTCCTCCCACATTCTCCAGTTTCCAACGTGACCACGCAGCACATTGAGCAGCGCTCTCTGACTGACGACTGGAGACTTTCAGCCACACTGGGCCTTTCTATGATCGCGCTTCATTGGACTCGGGGTGTTTGTTTGGCGCGCCATGAAGGGCATTATTACCCGCTGAATGACTTAGTCAGGCCTACGTGACGTTGGAACGACCCAGTGCCTCACAAGTTTACCGGTTTCTCTGTAGTTTCTCTCAGGCCGGACCTACAGTGTACCTTGCGTCCCAGTAGTAGGAGAGTGACAGGTAAGAGTTGCCAGGAGGCACTTTAGGCTCAGGGATTCTTTCAGTGCACTTCGGGGGGCCTCCCCAGAGGGAGAGCCAGGTTGAACGTAATACTGGCAGAAGCGTTGCCCTGGGGCTGCCTAACACGTGTACACGGCCTGCTCTGCAAGCGAGGATCAGTTCATTGCCCTCCCGCATGCGTAGAAAGAGCTGACCCCCAACAGCCTGTTCTGTGCTACGTTGCTCGGAAAACGAGAAGGGGACTCCCAGTGCACACGCTCTCCCTCAGGAGGGAATTCATACGTGACTCTCCTAGGCCTTACGGAAAGCCGTAGAGGAGTTAAAGCACTCTGGCATCGAGTCAGGGCTCAGGGAGATGGCTGCACACAAAACCCTGCTGACAGGAAGCACTCGTGCTTACCTCGAGGCTAGGGCTCACGTTTACTTCGCACTTTAGCTAGGGCAAGCGTGGGATGAGCTCCTAGCAAGGCCCTGGAGACCCCCTGGATTCATAGGAGAAAACGCACTTTCTTCCCGGAGGCATGCCTAAGGGTGACTAGAAGACGGGTAACAACAATGTCTTTTCAGTCAGCCTTGAGGCCGCCACTATCTACCTTTCAAGTGGGGGGAATACTGCCTTTTTCCAGGCTTCTCAACTACAAACGGGATCACCCAGCACATACACCTATCTTCTCTGACAATCCAAAGGAGACCCTTGGAACACACTTCGGCCTTCTGCCATGAAACTTCTGGATGCAGTGTGTTCTATATGTGGTGAATGGCATAATCCTCTAAATGCCCTCAGTAGGCCTAGGTGACTCTGGATGTCCCAAGTGCCTAGCAAGGCTCAGGGTAAATCTCTCTTTCGGGCCGGACCTAAAGGCCAGTTTCCGCATCACTTAGAGAGACGTCGAGCAGGAGCCCCCAAACTGCACTGGAGGCCCCGGTGGTTTGTTTCAGGGCAGCTTAGGTTTCCTCAATGTGGCCGACACGCCTGGAGCAAAAGCCTGCCAAGAACCGCGTTCCTGAGGCCGCTTCGAAGCTGTGGCACGCTAGCCATAGAGAACACATTAGTCCCCGGCCCTTCCAACTGCATAGTGAGGGACGGTGTTCCCAGAGCTGTGTATCCCTTGATCGTGCTCAGAAGGCTTTGGGTACACCGTGTGCTTCCTTGGAAACAAGGGCCCACGTGAGAGCATTGAGTGCTGTGAGGCATACTAAAGGTAAAGGCGTCCATGGACTAAGACTTCCTGGAGACTGGTGCACCCCCTATCTCTGGCAGTGGGAAACTGTGCACCTTGCCTCGGGACCAGAGGTCACATTTACTTGGCACTTTAGCTACAGTTGGCTCCGGGGGTGAGCTCCCAGGAAGGAATCGCAAGCACGGGGTTTCTTTTGGAAAAACTCACTGCTCCTCAGAGGCATCTGCGGAGTGAAGCGTATCCTTGCTGGTGTGGTTTTCAGGCGGCTTGGAAGCTGCAACGCAGTTGCTTTCCGAAGGGGGGAAGCCGGGCTCCTCCCACATTCTCCAGTTTCCAACGTGACCACGCAGCACATTGAGCAGCGCTCTCTGACTGACGACTGGAGACTTTCAGCCACACTGGGCCTTTCTATGATCGCGCTTCATTGGACTCGGGGTGTTTGTTTGGCGCGCCATGAAGGGCATTATTACCCGCTGAATGACTTAGTCAGGCCTACGTGACGTTGGAACGACCCAGTGCCTCACAATTTTACCGGTTTCTCTGTAGTTTCTCTCAGGCCGGACCTACAGTGTACCTTGCGTCCCAGTAGTAGGAGAGTGAAAGGTAAGAGTTGCCAGGAGGCACTTTAGGCTCAGGGATTCTTTCAGTGCACTTCGGGGGGCCTCCCCAGAGGGAGAGCCAGGTTGAACGTAATACTGGCAGAAGCGTTGCCCTGGGGCTGCCTAACACGTATACACGGCCTGCTCCGCAAGCGAGGATCAGTTCATTGCCCTCCCGCATGCGTAGAAAGAGCTGACCCCCAACAGCCTGTTCTGTGCTACGTTGCTCGGAAAACGAGAAGGGGACTCCCAGTGCACACGCTCTCCCTCAGGAGGGAATTCATACGTGACTCTCCTAGGCCTTACGGAAAGCCGTAGAGGAGTTAAAGCACTCTGGCATCGAGTCAGGGCTCAGGGAGATGGCTGCACACAAAACCCTGCTGACAGGAAGCACTCGTGCTTACCTCGAGGCTAGGGCTCGCGTTTACTTCGCACTTTAGCTAGGGCAAGCGTGGGATGAGCTCCTAGCAAGGCCCTGGAGACCCCCTGGATTCATAGGAGAAAACGCACTTTCTTCCCGGAGGCATGCCTAAGGGTGACTAGAAGACGGGTAACAACAATGTCTTTTCAGTCAGCCTTGAGGCCGCCACTATCTACCTTTCAAGTGGGGGGAATACTGCCTTTTTACAGGCTTCTCAACTACAAACGGGATCACCCAGCACATACACCTATCTTCTCTGACAATCCAAAGGAGACCCTTGGAACACAGTTCGGCCTTCTGCGATGAAACTTCTGGATGCAGTGTGTTCTGCATGTGGTGAATGGCATAATCCTCTAAATGCCCTCAGTAGGCCTAGGTGACTCTGGATGTCCCAAGTGCCTAGCAAGGCTCAGGGTAAATCTCTCTTTCGGGCCGGACCTAAAGGCCAGTTTCCGCATCACTTAGAGAGACGTCGAGCAGGAGCCCCCAAACTGCACTGGAGGCCCCGGTGGTTTCTTTCAGGGCAGCTTAGGTTTCCTCAATGTGGCCGACACGCCTGGAGCAAAAGCCTGCCAAGAACCGCGTTCCTGAGGCCGCTTCGAAGCTGTGGCACGCTAGCCATAGAGAACACATTAGTCCCCGGCCCTTCCAACTGCATAGTGAGGGATGGTGTTCCCAGAGCTGTGTATCCCTTGATCGTGCTCAGAAGGCTTTGGGTACACCGTGTGCTTCCTTGGAAACAAGGGCCCACGTGAGAGCATTGAGTGCTGTGAGGCATACTAAAGGTAAAGGCGTCCATGGACTAAGACTTCCTGGAGACTGGTGCACCCCCTATCTCTGGCAGTGGGAAACTGTGCACCTTGCCTCGGGACCAGAGGTCACATTTACTTGGCACTTTAGCTACAGTTGGCTCCGGGGGTGAGCTCCCAGGAAGGAATCGCAAGCACGGGGTTTCTTTTGGAAAAACTCACTGCTCCTCAGAGGCATCTGCGGAGTGAAGCGTATCCTTGCTGGTGTGGTTTTCAGGCGGCTTGGAAGCTGCAACGCAGTTGCTTTCCGAAGTGGGGAAGCCGGCCTCCTCCCACATTCTCCAGTTTCCAACGTGACCACGCAGCACATTGAGCAGCGCTCTCTGACTGACGACTGGAGACTTTCAGCCACACTGGGCCTTTCTATGATCGCGCTTCATTGGACTCGGGGTGTTTGTTTGGCGCGCCATGAAGGGCATTATTACCCGCTGAATGACTTAGTCAGGCCTACGTGACGTTGGAACGACCCAGTGCCTCACAATTTTACCGGTTTCTCTGTAGTTCCTCTCAGGCCGGACCTACAGTGTACCTTGCGTCCCAGTAGTAGGAGAGTGAAAGGTAAGAGTTGCCAGGAGGCACTTTAGGCTCAGGGATTCTTTCAGTGCACTTCGGGGGGCCTCCCCAGAGGGAGAGCCAGGTTGAACGTAATACTGGCAGAAGCGTTGCCCTGGGGCTGCCTAACACGTGTACACGGCCTGCTCTGCAAGCGAGGATCAGTTCATTGCCCTCCCGCATGCGTAGAAAGAGCTGACCCCCAACAGCCTGTTCTGTGCTACGTTGCTCGGAAAACGAGAAGGGGACTCCCAGTGCACACGCTCTCCCTCAGGAGGGAATTCATACGTGACTCTCCTAGGCCTTACGGAAAGCCGTAGAGGAGTTAAAGCACTCTGGCATCGAGTCAGGGCTCAGGGAGATGGCTGCACACAAAACCCTGCTGACAGGAAGCACTCGTGCTTACCTCGAGGCTAGGGCTCGCGTTTACTTCGCACTTTAGCTAGGGCAAGCGTGGGATGAGCTCCTAGCAAGGCCCTGGAGACCCCCTGGATTCATAGGAGAAAACGCACTTTCTTCCCGGAGGCATGCCTAAGGGTGACTAGAAGACGGGTAACAACAATGTCTTTTCAGTCAGCCTTGAGGCCGCCACTATCTACCTTTCAAGTGGGGAGAATACTGCCTTTTTACAGGCTTCTCAACTACAAACGGGATCACCCAGCACATACACCTATCTTCTCTGACAATCCAAAGGAGACCCTTGGAACACACTTCGGCCTTCTGCCATGAAACTTCTGGATGCAGTGTGTTCTGCATGTGGTGAATGGCATAATCCTCTAAATGCCCTCAGTAGGCCTAGGTGACTCTGGATGTCCCAAGTGCCTAGCAAGGCTCAGGGTAAATCTCTCTTTCGGGCCGGACCTAAAGGCCAGTTTCCGCATCACTTAGAGAGACGTCGAGCAGGAGCCCCCAAACTGCACTGGAGGCCCCGGTGGTTTCTTTCAGGGCAGCTTAGGTTTCCTCAATGTGGCCGACACGCCTGGAGCAAAAGCCTGCCAAGAACCGTGTTCCTGAGGCCGCTTCGAAGCTGTGGCACGCTAGCCATAGAGAACACATTAGTCCCCGGCCCTTCCAACTGCATAGTGAGGGATGGTGTTCCCAGAGCTGTGTATCCCTTGATCGTGCTCAGAAGGCTTTGGGTACACCGTGTGCTTCCTTGGAAACAAGGGCCCACGTGAGAGCATTGAGTGCTGTGAGGCATACTAAAGGTAAAGGCGTCCATGGACTAAGGCTTCCTGGAGATTGGTGCACCCCCTATCTCTGGCAGTGGGAAACTGTGCACCTTGCCTCGGGACCAGAGGTCACATTTAGTTGGCACTTTAGCTACAGTTGGCTCCGGGGGTGAGCTCCCAGGAAGGAATCGCAAGCACGGGGTTTCTTTTGGAAAAACTCACTGCTCCTCAGAGGCATCTGCGGAGTGAAGCGTATCCTTGCTGGTGTGGTTTTCAGGCGGCTTGGAAGCTGCAACGCAGTTGCTTTCCAAAGGGGGGAAGCCGGGCTCCTCCCACATTCTCCAGTTTCCAACGTGACCACGCAGCACATTGAGCAGCGCTCTCTGACTGACGACTGGAGACTTTCAGCCACACTGGGCCTTTCTATGATCGCGCTTCATTGGACTCGGGGTGTTTGTTTGGCGCGCCATGAAGGGCATTATTACCCGCTGAATGACTTAGTCAGGCCTACGTGACGTTGGATCGACCCAGTGCCTCACAATTTTACCGGTTTCTCTGTAGTTCCTCTCAGGCCGGACCTACAGTGTACCTTGCGTCCCAGTAGTAGGAGAGTGACAGGTAAGAGTTGCCAGGAGGCACTTTAGGCTCAGGGATTCTTTCAGTGCACTTTGGGGGGCCTCCCCAGAGGGAGAGCCAGGTTGAACGTAATACTGGCAGAAGCATTGCCCTGGGGCTGCCTAACAGGTGTACACGGCCTGCTCCGCAAGCGAGGATCAGTTCATTGCCCTCCCGCATGCGTAGAAAGAGCTGACCCCCAACAGCCTGTTCTGTGCTACGTTGCTCGGAAAACGAGAAGGGGACTCCCAGTGCACACGCTCTCCCTCAGGAGGGAATTCATACGTGACTCTCCTAGGCCTTACGGAAAGCCGTAGAGGAGTTAAAGCACTCTGGCATCGAGTCAGGGCTCAGGGAGATGGCTGCACACAAAACCCTGCTGACAGGAAGCACTCGTGCTTACCTCGAGGCTAGGGCTCGCGTTTACTTCGTACTTTAGCTAGGGCAAGCGTGGGATGAGCTCCTAGCAAGGCCCTGGAGACCCCCTGGATTCATAGGAGAAAACGCACTTTCTTCCCGGAGGCATGCCTAAGGGTGACTAGAAGACGGGTAACAACAATGTCTTTTCAGTCAGCCTTGAGGCCGCCACTATCTACCTTTCAAGTGGGGGGAATACTGCCTTTTTACAGGCTTCTCAACTACAAACGGGATCACCCAGCACATACACCTATCTTCTCTGACAATCCAAAGGAGACCCTTGGAACACACTTCGGCCTTCTGCCATGAAACTTCTGGATGCAGTGTGTTCTATATGTGGTGAATGGCATAATCCTCTAAATGCCCTCAGTAGGCCTAGGTGACTCTGGATGTCCCAAGTGCCTAGCAAGGCTCAGGGTAAATCTCTCTTTCGGGCCGGACCTAAAGGCCAGTTTCTGCATCACTTAGAGAGACGTCGAGCAGGAGCCCCCAAACTGCACTGGAGGCCCCGGTGGTTTCTTTCAGGGCAGCTTAGGTTTCCTCAATGTGGCCGACACGCCTGGAGCAAAAGCCTGCCAAGAACCGCGTTCCTGAGGCCGCTTCGAAGTTGTGGAACGCTAGCCATAGAGAACACATTAGTCCCCGGCCCTTCCAACTGCATAGTGAGGGATGGTGTTCCCAGAGCTGTGTATCCCTTGATCGTGCTCAGAAGGCTTTGGGTACACCGTGTGCTTCCTTGGAAACAAGGGCCCACGTGAGAGACTTGAGTGCTGTGAGGCATACTAAAGGTAAAGGCGTCCATGGACTAAGACTTCCTGGAGACTGGTGCACCCCCTATCTCTGGCAGTGGGAAACTGTGCACCTTGCCTCGGGAACAGAGGTCACATTTACTTGGCACTTTAGCTACAGTTGGCTCCGGGGGTGAGCTCCCAGGAAGGAATCGCAAGCACGGGGTTTCTTTTGGAAAAACTCACTGCTCCTCAGAGGCATCTGCGGAGTGAAGCGTATCCTTGCTGGTGTGGTTTTCAGGCGGCTTGGAAGCTGCAACGCAGTTGCTTTCCGAAGGGGGGAAGCCGGGCTCCTCCCACATTCTCCAGTTTCCAACGTGACCACGCAGCACATTGAGCAGCGCTCTCTGACTGACGACTGGAGACTTTCAGCCACACTGGGCCTTTCTATGATCGCGCTTCATTGGACTCGGGGTGTGTGTTTGGCGCGCCATGAAGGGCATTATTACCCGCTGAATGACTTAGTCAGGCCTACGTGACGTTGGAACGACCCAGTGCCTCACAAGTTTACCGGTTTCTCTGTAGTTTCTCTCAGGCCGGACCTACAGTGTACCTTGCGTCCCAGTAGTAGGAGAATGACAGGTAAGAGTTGCCAGGAGGCACTTTAGGCTCAGGGATTCTTTCAGTGCACTTCGGGGGGCCTCCCCAGAGGGAGAGCCAGGTTGAACGTAATACTGGCAGAAGCGTTGCCCTGGGGCTGCCTAACACGTGTACACGGCCTGCTCCGCAAGCGAGGATCAGTTCATTGCCCTCCCGCATGCGTAGAAAGAGCTGACCCCCAACAGCCTGTTCTGTGCTACGTTGCTCGGAAAACGAGAAGGGGACTCCCAGTGCACACGCTCTCCCTCAGGAGGGAATTCATACGTGACCCTCCTAGGCCTTACGGAAAGCCGTAGAGGAGTTAAAGCACTCTGGCATCGAGTCAGGGCTCAGGGAGATGGCTGCACACAAAACCCTGCTGACAGGAAGCACTCGTGCTTACCTCGAGGCTAGGGCTCGCGTTTACTTCGCACTTTAGCTAGGGCAAGCGTGGGATGAGCTCCTAGCAAGGCCCTGGAGACCCCCTGGATTCATAGGAGAAAACGCACTTTCTTCCCGGAGGCATGCCTAAGGGTGACTAGAAGACGGGTAACAACAATGTCTTTTCAGTCAGCCTTGAGGCCGCCACTATCTACCTTTTAAGTGGGGGGAATACTGCCTTTTTCCAGGCTTCTGAACTACAAACGGGATCACCCAGC
The DNA here is from genome assembly GCF_964341445.2 of Mesoplodon mirus. NCBI lineage: Eukaryota > Metazoa > Chordata > Mammalia > Artiodactyla > Ziphiidae > Mesoplodon > Mesoplodon mirus. Next base: position 92,991,468 of record NC_138976.1, on the reverse strand, counting down.
ACATACACCTATCTTCTCTGACAATCCAAAGGAGACCCTTGGAACACACTTCGGCCTTCTGCCATGAAACTTCTGGATGCAGTGTGTTCTGCATGTGGTGAATGGCATAATCCTCTAAATGCCCTCAGTAGGCCTAGGTGACTCTGGATGTCCCAAGTGCCTAGCAAGGCTCAGGGTAAATCTCTCTTTCGGGCCGGACCTAAAGGCCAGTTTCCGCATCACTTAGAGAGACGTCGAGCAGGAGCCCCCAAACTGCACTGGAGGCCCCGGTGGTTTCTTTCAGGGCAGCTTAGGTTTCCTCAATGTGGCCGACACGCCTGGAGCAAAAGCCTGCCAAGAACCGCGTTCCTGAGGCCGCTTCGAAGCTGTGGCACGCTAGCCATAGAGAACACATTAGTCCCCGGCCCTTCCAACTGCATAGTGAGGGACGGTGTTCCCAGAGCTGTGTATCCCTTGATCGTGCTCAGAAGGCTTTGGGTACACCGTGTGCTTCCTTGGAAACAAGGGCCCACGTGAGAGCATTGAGCGCTGTGAGGCATACTAAAGGTAAAGGAGTCCATGGACTAAGACTTCCTGGAGACTGGTGCAACCCCTATCTCTGGCAGTGGGAAACTGTGCACCTTGCCTCGGGACCAGAGGTCACATTTAGTTGGCACTTTAGCTACAGTTGGCTCCGGGGGTGAGCTCCCAGGAAGGAATCGCAAGCACGGGGTTTCTTTTGGACAAACTCACTGCTCCTCAGAGGCATCTGCGGAGTGAAGCGTATCCTTGCTGGTGTGGTTTTCAGGCGGCTTGGAAGCTGCAACGCAGTTGCTTTCCGAAGGGGGGAAGCCGGGCTCCTCCCACATTCTCCAGTTTCCAACGTGACCACGCAGCACATTGAGCAGCGCTCTCTGACTGACGACTGGAGACTTTCAGCCACACTGGGCCTTTCTATGATCGCGCTTCATTGGACTCGGGGTGTTTGTTTGGCGCGCCATGAAGGGCATTATTACCCGCTGAATGACTTAGTCAGGCCTACGTGACGTTGGAACGACCCAGTGCCTCACAATTTTACCGGTTTCTCTGTAGTTCCTCTCAGGCCGGACCTACAGTGTACCTTGCGTCCCAGTAGTAGGAGAGTGAAAGGTAAGAGTTGCCAGGAGGCACTTTAGGCTCAGGGATTCTTTCAGTGCACTTCGGGGGGCCTCACCAGAGGGAGAGCCAGGTTGAACGTAATACTGGCAGAAGCGTTGCCCTGGGGCTGCCTAACAGGTGTACACGGCCTGCTCCGCAAGCGAGGATCAGTTCATTGCCCTCCCGCATGCGTAGAAAGAGCTGACCCCCAACAGCCTGTTCTGTGCTACGTTGCTCGGAAAACGAGAAGGGGACTCCCAGTGCACACGCTCTCCCTCAGGAGGGAATTCATACGTGACTCTCCTAGGCCTTACGGAAAGCCGTAGAGGAGTTAAAGCACTCTGGCATCGAGTCAGGGCTCAGGGAGATGGCTGCACACAAAACCCTGCTGACAGGAAGCACTCGTGCTTACCTCGAGGCTAGGGCTCGCGTTTACTTCGTACTTTAGCTAGGGCAAGCGTGGGATGAGCTCCTAGCAAGGCCCTGGAGACCCCCTGGATTCATAGGAGAAAACGCACTTTCTTCCCGGAGGCATGCCTAAGGGTGACTAGAAGACGGGTAACAACAATGTCTTTTCAGTCAGCCTTGAGGCCGCCACTATCTACCTTTCAAGTGGGGGGAATACTGCCTTTTTACAGGCTTCTCAACTACAAACGGGATCACCCAGCACATACACCTATCTTCTCTGACAATCCAAAGGAGACCCTTGGAACACACTTCGGCCTTCTGCCATGAAACTTCTGGATGCAGTGTGTTCTATATGTGGTGAATGGCATAATCCTCTAAATGCCCTCAGTAGGCCTAGGTGACTCTGGATGTCCCAAGTGCCTAGCAAGGCTCAGGGTAAATCTCTCTTTCGGGCCGGACCTAAAGGCCAGTTTCTGCATCACTTAGAGAGACGTCGAGCAGGAGCCCCCAAACTGCACTGGAGGCCCCGGTGGTTTCTTTCAGGGCAGCTTAGGTTTCCTCAATGTGGCCGACACGCCTGGAGCAAAAGCCTGCCAAGAACCGCGTTCCTGAGGCCGCTTCGAAGTTGTGGAACGCTAGCCATAGAGAACACATTAGTCCCCGGCCCTTCCAACTGCATAGTGAGGGATGGTGTTCCCAGAGCTGTGTATCCCTTGATCGTGCTCAGAAGGCTTTGGGTACACCGTGTGCTTCCTTGGAAACAAGGGCCCACGTGAGAGACTTGAGTGCTGTGAGGCATACTAAAGGTAAAGGCGTCCATGGACTAAGACTTCCTGGAGACTGGTGCACCCCCTATCTCTGGCAGTGGGAAACTGTGCACCTTGCCTCGGGAACAGAGGTCACATTTACTTGGCACTTTAGCTACAGTTGGCTCCGGGGGTGAGCTCCCAGGAAGGAATCGCAAGCACGGGGTTTCTTTTGGAAAAACTCACTGCTCCTCAGAGGCATCTGCGGAGTGAAGCGTATCCTTGCTGGTGTGGTTTTCAGGCGGCTTGGAAGCTGCAACGCAGTTGCTTTCCGAAGGGGGGAAGCCGGGCTCCTCCCACATTCTCCAGTTTCCAACGTGACCACGCAGCACATTGAGCAGCGCTCTCTGACTGACGACTGGAGACTTTCAGCCACACTGGGCCTTTCTATGATCGCGCTTCATTGGACTCGGGGTGTGTGTTTGGCGCGCCATGAAGGGCATTATTACCCGCTGAATGACTTAGTCAGGCCTACGTGACGTTGGAACGACCCAGTGCCTCACAAGTTTACCGGTTTCTCTGTAGTTTCTCTCAGGCCGGACCTACAGTGTACCTTGCGTCCCAGTAGTAGGAGAATGACAGGTAAGAGTTGCCAGGAGGCACTTTAGGCTCAGGGATTCTTTCAGTGCACTTCGGGGGGCCTCCCCAGAGGGAGAGCCAGGTTGAACGTAATACTGGCAGAAGCGTTGCCCTGGGGCTGCCTAACACGTGTACACGGCCTGCTCCGCAAGCGAGGATCAGTTCATTGCCCTCCCGCATGCGTAGAAAGAGCTGACCCCCAACAGCCTGTTCTGTGCTACGTTGCTCGGAAAACGAGAAGGGGACTCCCAGTGCACACGCTCTCCCTCAGGAGGGAATTCATACGTGACCCTCCTAGGCCTTACGGAAAGCCGTAGAGGAGTTAAAGCACTCTGGCATCGAGTCAGGGCTCAGGGAGATGGCTGCACACAAAACCCTGCTGACAGGAAGCACTCGTGCTTACCTCGAGGCTAGGGCTCGCCTTTACTTCGCAGTTTAGCTAGGGCAAGCGTGGGATGAGCTCCTAGCAAGGCCCTGGAGACCCCCTGGATTCATAGGAGAAAACGCACTTTCTTCCCGGAGGCATGCCTAAGGGTGACTAGAAGACGGGTAACAACAATGTCTTTTCAGTCAGCCTTGAGGCCGCCACTATCTACCTTTCAAGTGGGGGGAATACTGCCTTTTTCCAGGCTTCTCAACTACAAACGGGATCACCCAGCACATACACCTATCTTCTCTGACAATCCAAAGGAGACCCTTGGAACACACTTCGGCCTTCTGCCATGAAACTTCTGGATGCAGTGTGTTCTGCATGTGGTGAATGGCATAATCCTCTAAATGCCCTCAGTAGGCCTAGGTGACTCTGGATGTCCCAAGTGCCTAGCAAGGCTCAGGGTAAATCTCTCTTTCGGGCCGGACCTAAAGGCCAGTTTCCGCATCACTTAGAGAGACGTCGAGCAGGAGCCCCCAAACTGCACTGGAGGCCCCGGTGGTTTCTTTCAGGGCAGCTTAGGTTTCCTCAATGTGGCCGACACGCCTGGAGCAAAAGCCTGCCAAGAACCGTGTTCCTGAGGCCGCTTCGAAGCTGTGGCACGCTAGCCATAGAGAACACATTAGTCCCCGGCCCTTCCAACTGCATAGTGAGGGATGGTGTTCCCAGAGCTGTGTATCCCTTGATCGTGCTCAGAAGGCTTTGGGTACACCGTGTGCTTCCTTGGAAACAAGGGCCCACGTGAGAGCATTGAGTGCTGTGAGGCATACTAAAGGTAAAGGCGTCCATGGACTAAGGCTTCCTGGAGATTGGTGCACCCCCTATCTCTGGCAGTGGGAAACTGTGCACCTTGCCTCGGGAACAGAGGTCACATTTAGTTGGCACTTTAGCTACAGTTGGCTCCGGGGGTGAGCTCCCAGGAAGGAATCGCAAGCACGGGGTTTCTTTTGGACAAACTCACTGCTCCTCAGAGGCATCTGCGGAGTGAAGCGTATCCTTGCTGGTGTGGTTTTCAGGCGGCTTGGAAGCTGCAACGCAGTTGCTTTCCGAAGGGGGGAAGCCGGGCTCCTCCCACATTCTCCAGTTTCCAACGTGACCACGCAGCACATTGAGCAGCGCTCTCTGACTGACGACTGGAGACTTTCAGCCACACTGGGCCTTTCTATGATCGCGCTTCATTGGACTCGGGGTGTTTGTTTGGCGCGCCATGGAGGGCATTATTACCCGCTGAATGACTTAGTCAGGCCTACGTGACGTTGGATCGACCCAGTGCCTCACAATTTTACCGGTTTCTCTGTAGTTCCTCTCAGGCCGGACCTACAGTGTACCTTGCGTCCCAGTAGTAGGAGAGTGACAGGTAAGAGTTGCCAGGAGGCACTTTAGGCTCAGGGATTCTTTCAGTGCACTTCGGGGGGCCTCCCCAGAGGGAGAGCCAGGTTGAACGTAATACTGGCAGAAGCGTTGCCCTGGGGCTGCCTAACACGTGTACACGGCCTGCTCCGCAAGCGAGGATCAGTTCATTGCCCTCCCGCATGCGTAGAAAGAGCTGACACCCAACAGCCTGTTCTGTGCTACGTTGCTCGGAAAACGAGAAGGGGACTCCCAGTGCACACGCTCTCCCTCAGGAGGGAATTCATACGTGACTCTCCTAGGCCTTACGGAAAGCCGTAGAGGAGTTAAAGCACTCTGGCATCGAGTCAGGGCTCAGGGAGATGGCTGCACACAAAACCCTGCTGACAGGAAGCACTCGTGCTTACCTCGAGGCTAGGGCTCGCCTTTACTTCGCACTTTAGCTAGGGCAAGCGTGGGATGAGCTCCTAGCAAGGCCCTGGAGACCCCCTGGATTCATAGGAGAAAACGCACTTTCTTCCCGGAGGCATGCCTAAGGGTGACTAGAAGACGGGTAACAACAATGTCTTTTCAGTCAGCCTTGAGGCCGCCACTATCTACCTTTCAAGTGGGGGGAATACTGCCTTTTTCCAGGCTTCTCAACTACAAACGGGATCACCCAGCACATACACCTATCTTCTCTGACAATCCAAAGGAGACCCTTGGAACACACTTCGGCCTTCTGCCATGAAACTTCTGGATGCAGTGTGTTCTGCATGTGGTGAATGGCATAATCCTCTAAATGCCCTCAGTAGGCCTAGGTGACTCTGGATGTCCCAAGTGCCTAGCAAGGCTCAGGGTAAATCTCTCTTTCGGGCCGGACCTAAAGGCCAGTTTCCGCATCACTTAGAGAGACGTCGAGCAGGAGCCCCCAAAGTGCACTGGAGGCCCCGGTGGTTTCTTTCAGGGCAGCTTAGGTTTCCTCAATGTGGCCGACACGCCTGGAGCAAAAGCCTGCCAAGAACCGTGTTCCTGAGGCCGCTTCGAAGCTGTGGCACGCTAGCCATAGAGAACACATTAGTCCCCGGCCCTTCCAACTGCATAGTGAGGGATGGTGTTCCCAGAGCTGTGTATCCCTTGATCGTGCTCAGAAGGCTTTGGGTACACCGTGTGCTTCCTTGGAAACAAGGGCCCACGTGAGAGCATTGAGTGCTGTGAGGCATACTAAAGGTAAAGGCGTCCATGGACTAAGGCTTCCTGGAGATTGGTGCACCCCCTATCTCTGGCAGTGGGAAACTGTGCACCTTGCCTCGGGAACAGAGGTCACATTTAGTTGGCACTTTAGCTACAGTTGGCTCCGGGGGTGAGCTCCCAGGAAGGAATCGCAAGCACGGGGTTTCTTTTGGACAAACTCACTGCTCCTCAGAGGCATCTGCGGAGTGAAGCGTATCCTTGCTGGTGTGGTTTTCAGGCGGCTTGGAAGCTGCAACGCAGTTGCTTTCCGAAGGGGGGAAGCCGGGCTCCTCCCACATTCTCCAGTTTCCAACGTGACCACGCAGCACATTGAGCAGCGCTCTCTGACTGACGACTGGAGACTTTCAGCCACACTGGGCCTTTCTATGATCGCGCTTCATTGGACTCGGGGTGTTTGTTTGGCGCGCCATGGAGGGCATTATTACCCGCTGAATGACTTAGTCAGGCCTACGTGACGTTGGATCGACCCAGTGCCTCACAATTTTACCGGTTTCTCTGTAGTTCCTCTCAGGCCGGACCTACAGTGTACCTTGCGTCCCAGTAGTAGGAGAGTGACAGGTAAGAGTTGCCAGGAGGCACTTTAGGCTCAGGGATTCTTTCAGTGCACTTCGGGGGGCCTCCCCAGAGGGAGAGCCAGGTTGAACGTAATACTGGCAGAAGCGTTGCCCTGGGGCTGCCTAACACGTGTACACGGCCTGCTCCGCAAGCGAGGATCAGTTCATTGCCCTCCCGCATGCGTAGAAAGAGCTGACACCCAACAGCCTGTTCTGTGCTACGTTGCTCGGAAAACGAGAAGGGGACTCCCAGTGCACACGCTCTCCCTCAGGAGGGAATTCATACGTGACTCTCCTAGGCCTTACGGAAAGCCGTAGAGGAGTTAAAGCACTCTGGCATCGAGTCAGGGCTCAGGGAGATGGCTGCACACAAAACCCTGCTGACAGGAAGCACTCGTGCTTACCTCGAGGCTAGGGCTCGCGTTTACTTCGCACTTTAGCTAGGGCAAGCGTGGGATGAGCTCCTAGCAAGGCCCTGGAGACCCCCTGGATTCATAGGAGAAAACGCACTTTCTTCCCGGAGGCATGCCTAAGGGTGACTAGAAGACGGGTAACAACAATGTCTTTTCAGTCAGCCTTGAGGCCGCCACTATCTACCTTTCAAGTGGGGGGAATACTGCCTTTTTCCAGGCTTCTGAACTACAAACGGGATCACCCAGCACATACACCTATCTTCTCTGACAATCCAAAGGAGACCCTTGGAACACACTTCGGCCTTCTGCCATGAAACTTCTGGATGCAGTGTGTTCTGCATGTGGTGAATGGCATAATCCTCTAAATGCCCTCAGTAGGCCTAGGTGACTCTGGATGTCCCAAGTGCCTAGCAAGGCTCAGGGTAAATCTCTCTTTCGGGCCGGACCTAAAGGCCAGTTTCCGCATCACTTAGAGAGACGTCGAGCAGGAGCCCCCAAACTGCACTGGAGGCCCCGGTGGTTTCTTTCAGGGCAGCTTAGGTTTCCTCAATGTGGCCGACACGCCTGGAGCAAAAGCCTGCCAAGAACCGCGTTCCTGAGGCCGCTTCGAAGCTGTGGCACGCTAGCCATAGAGAACACATTAGTCCCCGGCCCTTCCAACTGCATAGTGAGGGATGGTGTTCCCAGAGCTGTGTATCCCTTGATCGTGCTCAGAAGGCTTTGGGTACACCGTGTGCTTCCTTGGAGACAAGGGCCCACGTGAGAGCATTGAGTGCTGTGAGGCATACTAAAGGTAAAGGCGTCCATGGACTAAGACTTCCTGGAGACTGGTGCACCCCCTATCTCTGGCAGTGGGAAACTGTGCACCTTGCCTCGGGACCAGAGGTCACATTTAGTTGGCACTTTAGCTACAGTTGGCTCCGGGGGTGAGCTCCCAGGAAGGAATCGCAAGCACGGGGTTTCTTTTGGAAAAACTCACTGCTCCTCAGAGGCATCTGCGGAGTGAAGCGTATCCTTGCTGGTGTGGTTTTCAGGCGGCTTGGAAGCTGCAACGCAGTTGCTTTCCGAAGGGGGGAAGCCGGGCTCCTCCCACATTCTCCAGTTTCCAACGTGACCACGCAGCACATTGAGCAGCGCTCTCTGACTGACGACTGGAGACTTTCAGCCACACTGGGCCTTTCTATGATCGCGCTTCATTGGACTCGGGGTGTTTGTTTGGCGCGCCATGAAGGGCATTATTACCCGCTGAATGACTTAGTCAGGCCTACGTGACGTTGGAACGACCCAGTGCCTCACAATTTTACCGGTTTCTCTGTAGTTCCTCTCAGGCCGGACCTACAGTGTACCTTGCGTCCCAGTAGTAGGAGAGTGAAAGGTAAGAGTTGCCAGGAGGCACTTTAGGCTCAGGGATTCTTTCAGTGCACTTCGGGGGGCCTCCCCAGAGGGAGAGCCAGGTTGAACGTAATACTGGCAGAAGCATTGCCCTGGGGCTGCCTAACACGTGTACACGGCCTGCTCCGCAAGCGAGGATCAGTTCATTGCCCTCCCGCATGCGTAGAAAGAGCTGACCCCCAACAGCCTGTTCTGTGCTACGTTGCTCGGAAAACGAGAAGGGGACTCCCAGTGCACACGCTCTCCCTCAGGAGGGAATTCATACGTGACTCTCCTAGGCCTTACGGAAAGCCGTAGAGGAGTTATAGCACTCTGGCATGGAGTCAGGGCTCAGGGAGATGGCTGCACACAAAACCCTGCTGACAGGAAGCACTCGTGCTTACCTCGAGGCTAGGGCTCGCGTTTACTTCGCACTTTAGCTAGGGCAAGCGTGGGATGAGCTCCTAGCAAGGCCCTGGAGACCCCCTGGATTCATAGGAGAAAACGCACTTTCTTCCCGGAGGCATGCCTAAGGGTGACTAGAAGACGGGTAACAACAATGTCTTTTCAGTCAGCCTTGAGGCCGCCACTATCTACCTTTCAAGTGGGGGGAATACTGCCTTTTTCCAGGCTTCTGAACTACAAACGGGATCACCCAGCACATACACCTATCTTCTCTGACAATCCAAAGGAGACCCTTGGAACACACTTCGGCCTTCTGCCATGAAACTTCTGGATGCAGTGTGTTCTGCATGTGGTGAATGGCATAATCCTCTAAATGCCCTCAGTAGGCCTAGGTGACTCTGGATGTCCCAAGTGCCTAGCAAGGCTCAGGGTAAATCTCTCTTTCGGGCCGGACCTAAAGGCCAGTTTCCGCATCACTTAGAGAGACGTCGAGCAGGAGCCCCCAAACTGCACTGGAGGCCCCGGTGGTTTGTTTCAGGGCAGCTTAGGTTTCCTCAATGTGGCCGACACGCCTGGAGCAAAAGCCTGCCAAGAACCGTGTTCCTGAGGCCGCTTCGAAGCTGTGGCACGCTAGCCATAGAGAACACATTAGTCCCCGGCCCTTCCAACTGCATAGTGAGGGATGGTGTTCCCAGAGCTGTGTATCCCTTGATCGTGCTCAGAAGGCTTTGGGTACACCGTGTGCTTCCTTGGAAACAAGGGCCCACGTGAGAGCATTGAGTGCTGTGAGGCATACTAAAGGTAAAGGCGTCCATGGACTAAGGCTTCCTGGAGATTGGTGCACCCCCTATCTCTGGCAGTGGGAAACTGTGCACCTTGCCTCGGGAACAGAGGTCACATTTAGTTGGCACTTTAGCTACAGTTGGCTCCGGGGGTGAGCTCCCAGGAAGGAATCGCAAGCACGGGGTTTCTTTTGGACAAACTCACTGCTCCTCAGAGGCATCTGCGGAGTGAAGCGTATCCTTGCTGGTGTGGTTTTCAGGCGGCTTGGAAGCTGCAACGCAGTTGCTTTCCGAAGGGGGGAAGCCGGGCTCCTCCCACATTCTCCAGTTTCCAACGTGACCACGCAGCACATTGAGCAGCGCTCTCTGACTGACGACTGGAGACTTTCAGCCACACTGGGCCTTTCTATGATCGCGCTTCATTGGACTCGGGGTGTTTGTTTGGCGCGCCATGGAGGGCATTATTACCCGCTGAATGACTTAGTCAGGCCTACGTGACGTTGGATCGACCCAGTGCCTCACAATTTTACCGGTTTCTCTGTAGTTCCTCTCAGGCCGGACCTACAGTGTACCTTGCGTCCCAGTAGTAGGAGAGTGACAGGTAAGAGTTGCCAGGAGGCACTTTAGGCTCAGGGATTCTTTCAGTGCACTTCGGGGGGCCTCCCCAGAGGGAGAGCCAGGTTGAACGTAATACTGGCAGAAGCGTTGCCCTGGGGCTGCCTAACACGTGTACACGGCCTGCTCCGCAAGCGAGGATCAGTTCATTGCCCTCCCGCATGCGTAGAAAGAGCTGACACCCAACAGCCTGTTCTGTGCTACGTTGCTCGGAAAACGAGAAGGGGACTCCCAGTGCACACGCTCTCCCTCAGGAGGGAATTCATACGTGACTCTCCTAGGCCTTACGGAAAGCCGTAGAGGAGTTAAAGCACTCTGGCATCGAGTCAGGGCTCAGGGAGATGGCTGCACACAAAACCCTGCTGACAGGAAGCACTCGTGCTTACCTCGAGGCTAGGGCTCGCGTTTACTTCGCACTTTAGCTAGGGCAAGCGTGGGATGAGCTCCTAGCAAGGCCCTGGAGACCCCCTGGATTCATAGGAGAAAACGCACTTTCTTCCCGGAGGCATGCCTAAGGGTGACTAGAAGACGGGTAACAACAATGTCTTTTCAGTCAGCCTTGAGGCCGCCACTATCTACCTTTCAAGTGGGGGGAATACTGCCTTTTTCCAGGCTTCTGAACTACAAACGGGATCACCCAGCACATACACCTATCTTCTCTGACAATCCAAAGGAGACCCTTGGAACACACTTCGGCCTTCTGCCATGAAACTTCTGGATGCAGTGTGTTCTGCATGTGGTGAATGGCATAATCCTCTAAATGCCCTCAGTAGGCCTAGGTGACTCTGGATGTCCCAAGTGCCTAGCAAGGCTCAGGGTAAATCTCTCTTTCGGGCCGGACCTAAAGGCCAGTTTCCGCATCACTTAGAGAGACGTCGAGCAGGAGCCCCCAAACTGCACTGGAGGCCCCGGTGGTTTCTTTCAGGGCAGCTTAGGTTTCCTCAATGTGGCCGACACGCCTGGAGCAAAAGCCTGCCAAGAACCGCGTTCCTGAGGCCGCTTCGAAGCTGTGGCACGCTAGCCATAGAGAACACATTAGTCCCCGGCCCTTCCAACTGCATAGTGAGGGATGGTGTTCCCAGAGCTGTGTATCCCTTGATCGTGCTCAGAAGGCTTTGGGTACACCGTGTGCTTCCTTGGAGACAAGGGCCCACGTGAGAGCATTGAGTGCTGTGAGGCATACTAAAGGTAAAGGCGTCCATGGACTAAGACTTCCTGGAGACTGGTGCACCCCCTATCTCTGGCAGTGGGAAACTGTGCACCTTGCCTCGGGACCAGAGGTCACATTTAGTTGGCACTTTAGCTACAGTTGGCTCCGGGGGTGAGCTCCCAGGAAGGAATTGCAAGCACGGGGTTTCTTTTGGAAAAACTCACTGCTCCTCAGAGGCATCTGCGGAGTGAAGCGTATCCTTGCTGGTGTGGTTTTCAGGCGGCCTGGAAGCTGCAACGCAGTTGCTTTCCGAAGGGGGGAAGCCGGGCTCCTCCCACATTCTCCAGTTTCCAACGTGACCACGCAGCACATTGAGCAGCGCTCTCTGACTGACGACTGGAGACTTTCAGCCACACTGGGCCTTTCTATGATCGCGCTTCATTGGACTCGGGGTGTTTGTTTGGCGCGCCATGAAGGGCATTATTACCCGCTGAATGACTTAGTCAGGCCTACGTGACGTTGGAACGACCCAGTGCCTCACAATTTTACCGGTTTCTCTGTAGTTCCTCTCAGGCCGGACCTACAGTGTACCTTGCGTCCCAGTAGTAGGAGAGTGAAAGGTAAGAGTTGCCAGGAGGCACTTTAGGCTCAGGGATTCTTTCAGTGCACTTCGGGGGGCCTCCCCAGAGGGAGAGCCAGGTTGAACGTAATACTGGCAGAAGCATTGCCCTGGGGCTGCCTAACACGTGTACACGGCCTGCTCCGCAAGCGAGGATCAGTTCATTGCCCTCCCGCATGCGTAGAAAGAGCTGACCCCCAACAGCCTGTTCTGTGCTACGTTGCTCGGAAAACGAGAAGGGGACTCCCAGTGCACACGCTCTCCCTCAGGAGGGAATTCATACGTGACTCTCCTAGGCCTTACGGAAAGCCGTAGAGGAGTTATAGCACTCTGGCATGGAGTCAGGGCTCAGGGAGATGGCTGCACACAAAACCCTGCTGACAGGAAGCACTCGTGCTTACCTCGAGGCTAGGGCTCGCGTTTACTTCCACTTTAGCTAGGGCAAGCGTGGGATGAGCTCCTAGCAAGGCCCTGGAGACCCCCTGGATTCATAGGAGAAAACGCACTTTCTTCCCGGAGGCATGCCTAAGGGTGACTAGAAGACGGGTAACAACAATGTCTTTTCAGTCAGCCTTGAGGCCGCCACTATCTACCTTTTAAGTGGGGGGAATACTGCCTTTTTCCAGGCTTCTGAACTACAAACGGGATCACCCAGCACATACACCTATCTTCTCTGACAATCCAAAGGAGACCCTTGGAACACACTTCGGCCTTCTGCCATGAAACTTCTGGATGCAGTGTGTTCTGCATGTGGTGAATGGCATAATCCTCTAAATGCCCTCAGTAGGCCTAGGTGACTCTGGATGTCCCAAGTGCCTAGCAAGGCTCAGGGTAAATCTCTCTTTCGGGCCGGACCTAAAGGCCAGTTTCCGCATCACTTAGAGAGACGTCGAGCAGGAGCCCCCAAACTGCACTGGAGGCCCCGGTGGTTTCTTTCAGGGCAGCTTAGGTTTCCTCAATGTGGCCGACACGCCTGGAGCAAAAGCCTGCCAAGAACCGCGTTCCTGAGGCCGCTTCGAAGCTGTGGCACGCTAGCCATAGAGAACACATTAGTCCCCGGCCCTTCCAACTGCATAGTGAGGGATGGTGTTCCCAGAGCTGTGTATCCCTTGATCGTGCTCAGAAGGCTTTGGGTACACCGTGTGCTTCCTTGGAAACAAGGGCCCACGTGAGAGCCTTGAGCGCTGTGAGGCATACTAAAGGTAAAGGAGTCCATGGACTAAGACTTCCTGGAGACTGGTGCAACCCCTATCTCTGGCAGTGGGAAACTGTGCACCTTGCCTCGGGAACAGAGGTCACATTTAGTTGGCACTTTAGCTACAGTTGGCTCCGGGGGTGAGCTCCCAGGAAGGAATCGCAAGCACGGGGTTTCTTTTGGACAAACTCACTGCTCCTCAGAGGCATCTGCGGAGTGAAGCGTATCCTTGCTGGTGTGGTTTTCAGGCGGCTTGGAAGCTGCAACGCAGTTGATTTCCGAAGGGGGGAAGCCGGGCTCCTCCCACATTCTCCAGTTTCCAACGTGACCACGCAGCACATTGAGCAGCGCTCTCTGACTGACGACTGGAGACTTTCAGCCACACTGGGCCTTTCTATGATCGCGCTTCATTGGACTCGGGGTGTGTGTTTGGCGCGCCATGAAGGGCATTATTACCCGCTGAATGACTTAGTCAGGCCTACGTGACGTTGGAACGACCCAGTGCCTCACAAGTTTACCGGTTTCTCTGTAGTTTCTCTCAGGCCGGACCTACAGTGTACCTTGCGTCCCAGTAGTAGGAGAATGACAGGTAAGAGTTGCCAGGAGGCACTTTAGGCTCAGGGATTCTTTCAGTGCACTTCGGGGGGCCTCCCCAGAGGGAGAGCCAGGTTGAACGTAATACTGGCAGAAGCATTGCCCTGGGGCTGCCTAACACGTGTACACGGCCTGCTCCGCAAGCGAGGATCAGTTCATTGCCCTCCCGCATGCGTAGAAAGAGCTGACCCCCAACAGCCTGTTCTGTGCTACGTTGCTCGGAAAACGAGAAGGGGACTCCCAGTGCACACGCTCTCCCTCAGGAGGGAATTCATACGTGACTCTCCTAGGCCTTACGGAAAGCCGTAGAGGAGTTATAGCACTCTGGCATGGAGTCAGGGCTCAGGGAGATGGCTGCACACAAAACCCTGCTGACAGGAAGCACTCGTGCTTACCTCGAGGCTAGGGCTCGCCTTTACTTCGCACTTTAGCTAGGGCAAGCGTGGGATGAGCTCCTAGCAAGGCCCTGGAGACCCCCTGGATTCATAGGAGAAAACGCACTTTCTTCCCGGAGGCATGCCTAAGGGTGACTAGAAGACGGGTAACAACAATGTCTTTTCAGTCAGCCTTGAGGCCGCCACTATCTACCTTTTAAGTGGGGGGAATACTGCCTTTTTCCAGGCTTCTGAACTACAAACGGTATCACCCCGCACATACACCTATCTTCTCTGACAATCCAAAGGAGACCCTTGGAACACACTTCGGCCTTCTGCCATGAAACTTCTGGATGCAGTGTGTTCTGCATGTGGTGAATGGCATAATCCTCTAAATGCCCTCAGTAGGCCTAGGTGACTCTGGATGTCCCAAGTGCCTAGCAAGGCTCAGGGTAAATCTCTCTTTCGGGCCGGACCTAAAGGCCAGTTTCCGCATCACTTAGAGAGACGTCGAGCAGGAGCCCCCAAACTGCACTGGAGGCCCCGGTGGTTTCTTTCAGGGCAGCTTAGGTTTCCTCAATGTGGCCGACACGCCTGGAGCAAAAGCCTGCCAAGAACCGCATTCCTGAGGCCGCTTCGAAGCTGTGGCACGCTAGCCATAGAGAACACATTAGTCCCCGGCCCTTCCAACTGCATAGTGAGGGATGGTGTTCCCAGAGCTGTGTATCCCTTGATCGTGCTCAGAAGGCTTTGGGTACACCGTGTGCTTCCTTGGAAACAAGGGCCCACGTGAGAGCCTTGAGCGCTGTGAGGCATACTAAAGGTAAAGGCGTCCATGGATTAAGACTTCCTGGAGACTGGTGCAACCCCTATCTCTGGCAGTGGGAAACTGTGCACCTTGCCTCGGGAACAGAGGTCACATTTAGTTGGCACTTTAGCTACAGTTGGCTCCGGGGGTGAGCTCCCAGGAAGGAATCGCAAGCACGGGGTTTCTTTTGGACAAACTCACTGCTCCTCAGAGGCATCTGCGGAGTGAAGCGTATCCTTGCTGGTGTGGTTTTCAGGCGGCTTGGAAGCTGCAACGCAGTTGCTTTCCGAAGGGGGGAAGCCGGGCTCCTCCCACATTCTCCAGTTTCCAACGTGACCACGCAGCACATTGAGCAGCGCTCTCTGACTGACGACTGGAGACTTTCAGCCACACTGGGCCTTTCTATGATCGCGCTTCATTGGACTCGGGGTGTTTGTTTGGCGCGCCATGGAGGGCATTATTACCCGCTGAATGACTTAGTCAGGCCTACGTGACGTTGGATCGACCCAGTGCCTCACAATTTTACCGGTTTCTCTGTAGTTCCTCTCAGGCCGGACCTACAGTGTACCTTGCGTCCCAGTAGTAGGAGAGTGACAGGTAAGAGTTGCCAGGAGGCACTTTAGGCTCAGGGATTCTTTCAGTGCACTTCGGGGGGCCTCCCCAGAGGGAGAGCCAGGTTGAACGTAATACTGGCAGAAGCGTTGCCCTGGGGCTGCCTAACACGTGTACACGGCCTGCTCCGCAAGCGAGGATCAGTTCATTGCCCTCCCGCATGCGTAGAAAGAGCTGACACCCAACAGCCTGTTCTGTGCTACGTTGCTCGGAAAACGAGAAGGGGACTCCCAGTGCACACGCTCTCCCTCAGGAGGGAATTCATACGTGACTCTCCTAGGCCTTACGGAAAGCCGTAGAGGAGTTAAAGCACTCTGGCATCGAGTCAGGGCTCAGGGAGATGGCTGCACACAAAACCCTGCTGACAGGAAGCACTCGTGCTTACCTCGAGGCTAGGGCTCGCCTTTACTTCGCACTTTAGCTAGGGCAAGCGTGGGATGAGCTCCTAGCAAGGCCCTGGAGACCCCCTGGATTCATAGGAGAAAACGCACTTTCTTCCCGGAGGCATGCCTAAGGGTGACTAGAAGACGGGTAACAACAATGTCTTTTCAGTCAGCCTTGAGGCCGCCACTATCTACCTTTCAAGTGGGGGGAATACTGCCTTTTTCCAGGCTTCTGAACTACAAACGGGATCACCCAGCACATACACCTATCTTCTCTGACAATCCAAAGGAGACCCTTGGAACACACTTCGGCCTTCTGCCATGAAACTTCTGGATACAGTGTGTTCTGCATGTGGTGAATGGCATAATCCTCTACATGCCCTCAGTAGGCCTAGGTGACTCTGGATGTCCCAAGTGCCTAGCAAGGCTCAGGGTAAATCTCTCTTTCGGGCCGGACCTAAAGGCCAGTTTCCGCATCACTTAGAGAGACGTCGAGCAGGAGCCCCCAAACTGCACTGGAGGCCCCGGTGGTTTCTTTCAGGGCAGCTTAGGTTTCCTCAATGTGGCCGACACGCCTGGAGCAAAAGCCTGCCAAGAACCGCGTTCCTGAGGCCGCTTCGAAGCTGTGGCACGCTAGCCATAGAGAACACATTAGTCCCCGGCCCTTCCAACTGCATAGTGAGGGATGGTGTTCCCAGAGCTGTGTATCCCTTGATCGTGCTCAGAAGGCTTTGGGTACACCGTGTGCTTCCTTGGAAACAAGGGCCCACGTGAGAGCCTTGAGCACTGTGAGGCATACTAAAGGTAAAGGCGTCCATGGACTAAGACTTCCTGGAGACTGGTGCACCCCCTATCTCTGGCAGTGGGAAACTGTGCACCTTGCCTCGGGAACAGAGGTCACATTTACTTGGCACTTTAGCTACAGTTGGCTCCGGGGGTGAGCTCCCAGGAAGGAATCGCAAGCACGGGGTTTCTTTTGGAAAAACTCACTGCTCCTCAGAGGCATCTGCGGAGTGAAGCGAATCCTAGCTGGTGTGGTTTTCAGGCGGCTTGGAAGCTGCAACGCAGTTGCTTTCCGAAGGGGGGAAGCCGGGCTCCTCCCACATTCTCCAGTTTCCAACGTGACCACGCAGCACATTGAGCAGTGCTCTCTGACTGACGACTGGAGACTTTCAGCCACACTGGGCCTTTCTATGATCGCGCTTCATTGGACTCGGGGTGTTTGTTTGGCGCGCCATGAAGGGCATTATTACCCGCTGAATGACTTAGTCAGGCCTACGTGACGTTGGATCGACCCAGTGCCTCACAATTTTACCGGTTTCTCTGTAGTTCCTCTCAGGCCGGACCTACAGTGTACCTTGCGTCCCAGTAGTAGGAGAGTGACAGGTAAGAGTTGCCAGGAGGCACTTTAGGCTCAGGGATTCTTTCAGTGCACTTCGGGGGGCCTCCCCAGAGGGAGAGCCAGGTTGAACGTAATACTGGCAGAAGCGTTGCCCTGGGGCTGCCTAACACGTGTACACGGCCTGCTCCGCAAGCGAGGATCAGTTCATTGCCCTCCCGCATGCGTAGAAAGAGCTGACCCCCAACAGCCTGTTCTGTGCTACGTTGCTCGGAAAACGAGAAGGGGACTCCCAGTGCACACGCTCTCCCTCAGGAGGGAATTCATACGTGACTCTCCTAGGCCTTACGGAAAGCCGTAGAGGAGTTAAAGCACTCTGGCATCGAGTCAGGGCTCAGGGAGATGGCTGCACACAAAACCCTGCTGACAGGAAGCACTCGTGCTTACCTCGAGGCTAGGGCTCGCGTTTACTTCGCACTTTAGCTAGGGCAAGCGTGGGATGAGCTCCTAGCAAGGCCCTGGAGACCCCCTGGATTCATAGGAGAAAACGCACTTTCTTCCCGGAGGCATGCCTAAGGGTGACTAGAAGACGGGTAACAACAATGTCTTTTCAGTCAGCCTTGAGGCCGCCACTATCTACCTTTCAAGTGGGGGGAATACTGCCTTTTTACAGGCTTCTCAACTACAAACGGGATCACCCAGCACATACACCTATCTTCTCTGACAATCCAAAGGAGACCCTTGGAACACACTTCGGCCTTCTGCGATGAAACTTCTGGGTGCAGTGTGTTCTGCATGTGGTGAATGGCATAATCCTCTAAATGCCCTCAGTAGGCCTAGGTGACTCTGGATGTCCCAAGTGCCTAGCAAGGCTCAGGGTAAATCTCTCTTTCGGGCCGGACCTAAAGGCCAGTTTCCGCATCACTTAGAGAGACGTCGAGCAGGAGCCCCCAAACTGCACTGGAGGCCCCGGTGGTTTCTTTCAGGTCAGCTTAGGTTTCCTCAACGTGGCCGACACGCCTGGAGCAAAAGCCTGCCAAGAACCGCGTTCCTGAGGCAGCTTCGAAGCTGTGGCACGCTAGCCATAGAGAACACATTAGTCCCCGGCCCTTCCAACTGCATAGTGAGGGATGGTGTTCCCAGAGCTGTGTATCCCTTGATCGTGCTCAGAAGGCTTTGGGTACACCGTGTGCTTCCTTGGAAACAAGGGCCCACGTGAGAGCATTGAGTGCTGTGAGGCATACTAAAGGTAAAGGCGTCCATGGACTAAGACTTCCTGGAGACTGGTGCACCCCCTATCTCTGGCAGTGGGAAACTGTGCACCTTGCCTCGGGACCAGAGGTCACATTTACTTGGCACTTTAGCTACAGTTGGCTCCGGGGGTGAGCTCCCAGGAAGGAATCGCAAGCACGGGGTTTCTTTTGGACAAACTCACTGCTCCTCAGAGGCATCTGCGGAGTGAAGCGTATCCTTGCTGGTGTGGTTTTCAGGCGGCTTGGAAGCTGCAACGCAGTTGCTTTCCGAAGGGGGGAAGCCGGCCTCCTTCCACATTCTCCAGTTTCCAACGTGACCACGCAGCACATTGAGCAGCGCTCTCTGACTGATGACTGGAGACTTTCAGCCACACTGGGCCTTTCTATGATCGCGCTTCATTGGACTCGGGGTGTTTGTTTGGCGCGCCATGAAGGGCATTATTACCCGCTGAATGACTTAGTCAGGCCTACGTGACGTTGGAACGACCCAGTGCCTCACAATTTTACCGGTTTCTCTGTAGTTTCTCTCAGGCCGGACCTACAGTGTACCTTGCGTCCCAGTAGTAGGAGAGTGACAGGTAAGAGTTGCCAGGAGGCACTTTAGGCTCAGGGATTCTTTCAGTGCACTTCGGGGGGCCTCCCCAGAGGGAGAGCCAGGTTGAACGTAATACTGGCAGAAGCGTTGCCCTGGGGCTGCCTAACACGTGTACACGGCCTGCTCCGCAAGCGAGGATCAGTTCATTGCCCTCCCGCATGCGTAGAAAGAGCTGACCCCCAACAGCCTGTTCTGTGCTACGTTGCTCGGAAAACGAGAAGGGGACTCCCAGTGCACACGCTCTCCCTCAGGAGGGAATTCATACGTGACTCTCCTAGGCCTTACGGAAAGCCGTAGAGGAGTTAAAGCACTCTGGCATCGAGTCAGGGCTCAGGGAGATGGCTGCACACAAAACCCTGCTGACAGGAAGCACTCGTGCTTACCTCGAGGCTAGGGCTCGCGTTTACTTCGCACTTTAGCTAGGGCAAGCGTGGGATGAGCTCCTAGCAAGGCCCTGGAGACCCCCTGGATTCATAGGAGAAAACGCACTTTCTTCCCGGAGGCATGCCTAAGGGTGACTAGAAGACGGGTAACAACAATGTCTTTTCAGTCAGCCTTGAGGCCGCCACTATCTACCTTTCAAGTGGGGGGAATACTGCCTTTTTCCAGGCTTCTCAACTACAAACGGGATCACCCAGCACATACACCTGTCTTCTCTGACAATCCAAAGGAGACCCTTGGAACACACTTCGGCCTTCTGCGATGAAACTTCTGGATGCAGTGTGTTCTATATGTGGTGAATGGCATAATCCTCTAAATGCCCTCAGTAGGCCTAGGTGACTCTGGATGTCCCAAGTGCCTAGCAAGGCTCAGGGTAAATCTCTCTTTCGGGCCGGACCTAAAGGCCAGTTTCCGCATCACTTAGAGAGACGTCGAGCAGGAGCCCCCAAACTGCACTGGAGGCCCCGGTGGTTTCTTTCAGGGCAGCTTAGGTTTCCTCAATGTGGCCGACACGCCTGGAGCAAAAGCCTGCCAAGAACCGCGTTCCTGAGGCCGCTTCGAAGCTGTGGCACGCTAGCCATAGAGAACACATTAGTCCCCGGCCCTTCCAACTGCATAGTGAGGGATGGTGTTCCCAGAGCTGTGTATCCCTTGATCGTGCTCAGAAGGCTTTGGGTACACCGTGTGCTTCCTTGGAAACAAGGGCCCACGTGAGAGCATTGAGTGCTGTGAGGCATACTAAAGGTAAAGGCGTCCATGGACTAAGACTTCCTGGAGACTGGTGCACCCCCTATCTCTGGCAGTGGGAAACTGTGCACCTTGCCTCGGGACCAGAGGTCACATTTAGTTGGCACTTTAGCTACAGTTGGCTCCGGGGGTGAGCTCCCAGGAAGGAATCGCAAGCACGGGGTTTCTTTTGGAAAAACTCACTGCTCCTCAGAGGCATCTGCGGAGTGAAGCGTATCCTTGCTGGTGTGGTTTTCAGGCGGCTTGGAAGCTGCAACGCAGTTGCTTTCCGAAGGGGGGAAGCCGGGCTCCTCCCACATTCTCCAGTTTCCAACGTGACCACGCAGCACATTGAGCAGCGCTCTCTGACTGACGACTGGAGACTTTCAGCCACACTGGGCCTTTCTATGATCGCGCTTCATTGGACTCGGGGTGTTTGTTTGGCGCGCCATGAAGGGCATTATTACCCGCTGAATGACTTAGTCAGGCCTACGTGACGTTGGAACGACCCAGTGCCTCACAAGTTTACCGGTTTCTCTGTAGTTCCTCTCAGGCCGGACCTACAGTGTACCTTGCGTCCCAGTAGTAGGAGAGTGACAGGTAAGAGTTGCCAGGAGGCACTTTAGGCTCAGGGATTCTTTCAGTGCACTTCGGGGGCCTCCCCAGAGGGAGAGCCAGGTTGAACGTAATACTGGCAGAAGCGTTGCCCTGGGGCTGCCTAACACGTGTACACGGCCTGCTCTGCAAGCGAGGATCAGTTCATTGCCCTCCCGCATGCGTAGAAAGAGCTGACCCCCAACAGCCTGTTCTGTGCTACGTTGCTCGGAAAACGAGAAGGGGACTCCCAGTGCACACGCTCTCCCTCAGGAGGGAATTCATACGTGACTCTCCTAGGCCTTACGGAAAGCCGTAGAGGAGTTAAAGCACTCTGGCATCGAGTCAGGGCTCAGGGAGATGGCTGCACACAAAACCCTGCTGACAGGAAGCACTCGTGCTTACCTCGAGGCTAGGGCTCGCGTTTACTTCGCACTTTAGCTAGGGCAAGCGTGGGATGAGCTCCTAGCAAGGCCCTGGAGACCCCCTGGATTCATAGGAGAAAACGCACTTTCTTCCCGGAGGCATGCCTAAGGGTGACTAGAAGACGGGTAACAACAATGTCTTTTCAGTCAGCCTTGAGGCCGCCACTATCTACCTTTCAAGTGGGGGGAATACTGCCTTTTTACAGGCTTCTCAACTACAAACGGGATCACCCAGCACATACACCTATCTTCTCTGACAATCCAAAGGAGACCCTTGGAACACAGTTCGGCCGTCTGCCATGAAACTTCTGGATGCAGTGTGTTCTGCATGTGGTGAATGGCATAATCCTCTAAATGCCCTCAGTAGGCCTAGGTGACTCTGGATGTCCCAAGTGCCTAGCAAGGCTCAGGGTAAATCTCTCTTTCGGGCCGGACCTAAAGGCCAGTTTCCGCATCACTTAGAGAGACGTCGAGCAGGAGCCCCCAAACTGCACTGGAGGCCCCGGTGGTTTCTTTCAGGGCAGCTTAGGTTTCCTCAATGTGGCCGACACGCCTGGAGCAAAAGCCTGCCAAGAACCGCGTTCCTGAGGCCGCTTCGAAGCTGTGGCACGCTAGCCATAGAGAACACATTAGTCCCCGGCCCTTCCAACTGCATAGTGAGGGATGGTGTTCCCAGAGCTGTGTATCCCTTGATCGTGCTCAGAAGGCTTTGGGTACACCGTGTGCTTCCTTGGAAACAAGGGCCCACGTGATAGCATTGAGTGCTGTGAGGCATACTAAAGGTAAAGGCGTCCATGGACTAAGACTTCCTGGAGACTGGTGCACCCCCTATCTCTGGCAGTGGGAAACTGTGCACCTTGCCTCGGGACCAGAGGTCACATTTAGTTGGCACTTTAGCTACAGTTGGCTCCGGGGGTGAGCTCCCAGGAAGGAATCGCAAGCACGGGGTTTCTTTTGGAAAAACTCACTGCTCCTCAGAGGCATCTGCGGAGTGAAGCGTATCCTTGCTGGTGTGGTTTTCAGGCGGCTTGGAAGCTGCAACGCAGTTGCTTTCCGAAGGGGGGAAGCCGGGCTCCTCCCACATTCTCCAGTTTCCAACGTGACCACGCAGCACATTGAGCAGCGCTCTCTGACTGACGACTGGAGACTTTCAGCCACACTGGGCCTTTCTATGATCGCGCTTCATTGGACTCGGGGTGTTTGTTTGGCGCGCCATGAAGGGCATTATTACCCGCTGAATGACTTAGTCAGGCCTACGTGACGTTGGAACGACCCAGTGCCTCACAATTTTACCGGTTTCTCTGTAGTTTCTCTCAGGCCGGACCTACAGTGTACCTTGCGTCCCAGTAGTAGGAGAGTGACAGGTAAGAGTTGCCAGGAGGCACTTTAGGCTCAGGGATTCTTTCAGTGCACTTCGGGGGGCCTCCCCAGAGGGAGAGCCAGGTTGAACGTAATACTGGCAGAAGCGTTGCCCTGGGGCTGCCTAACACGTGTACACGGCCTGCTCTGCAAGCGAGGATCAGTTCATTGCCCTCCCGCATGCGTAGAAAGAGCTGACCCCCAACAGCCTGTTCTGTGCTACGTTGCTCGGAAAACGAGAAGGGGACTCCCAGTGCACACGCTCTCCCTCAGGAGGGAATTCATACGTGACTCTCCTAGGCCTTACGGAAAGCCGTAGAGGAGTTAAAGCACTCTGGCATCGAGTCAGGGCTCAGGGAGATGGCTGCACACAAAACCCTGCTGACAGGAAGCACTCGTGCTTACCTCGAGGCTAGGGCTCGCGTTTACTTCGCACTTTAGCTAGGGCAAGCGTGGGATGAGCTCCTAGCAAGGCCCTGGAGACCCCCTGGATTCATAGGAGAAAACGCACTTTCTTCCCGGAGGCATGCCTAAGGGTGACTAGAAGACGGGTAACAACAATGTCTTTTCAGTCAGCCTTGAGGCCGCCACTATCTACCTTTCAAGTGGGGGGAATACTGCCTTTTTACAGGCTTCTCAACTACAAACGGGATCACCCAGCACATACACCTATCTTCTCTGACAATCCAAAGGAGACCCTTGGAACACACTTCGGCCTTCTGCCATGAAACTTCTGGATGCAGTGTGTTCTGCATGTGGTGAATGGCATAATCCTCTAAATGCCCTCAGTAGGCCTAGGTGACTCTGGATGTCCCAAGTGCCTAGCAAGGCTCAGGGTAAATCTCTCTTTCGGGCCGGACCTAAAGGCCAGTTTCCGCATCACTTAGAGAGACGTCGAGCAGGAGCCCCCAAACTGCACTGGAGGCCCCGGTGGTTTCTTTCAGGGCAGCTTAGGTTTCCTCAATGTGGCCGACACGCCTGGAGCAAAAGCCTGCCAAGAACCGTGTTCCTGAGGCCGCTTCGAAGCTGTGGCACGCTAGCCATAGAGAACACATTAGTCCCCGGCCCTTCCAACTGCATAGTGAGGGATGGTGTTCCCAGAGCTGTGTATCCCTTGATCGTGCTCAGAAGGCTTTGGGTACACCGTGTGCTTCCTTGGAAACAAGGGCCCACGTGAGAGCATTGAGTGCTGTGAGGCATACTAAAGGTAAAGGCGTCCATGGACTAAGGCTTCCTGGAGATTGGTGCACCCCCTATCTCTGGCAGTGGGAAACTGTGCACCTTGCCTCGGGACCAGAGGTCACATTTAGTTGGCACTTTAGCTACAGTTGGCTCCGGGGGTGAGCTCCCAGGAAGGAATCGCAAGCACGGGGTTTCTTTTGGAAAAACTCACTGCTCCTCAGAGGCATCTGCGGAGTGAAGCGTATCCTTGCTGGTGTGGTTTTCAGGCGGCTTGGAAGCTGCAACGCAGTTGCTTTCCAAAGGGGGGAAGCCGGGCTCCTCCCACATTCTCCAGTTTCCAACGTGACCACGCAGCACATTGAGCAGCGCTCTCTGACTGACGACTGGAGACTTTCAGCCACACTGGGCCTTTCTATGATCGCGCTTCATTGGACTCGGGGTGTTTGTTTGGCGCGCCATGGAGGGCATTATTACCCGCTGAATGACTTAGTCAGGCCTACGTGACGTTGGATCGACCCAGTGCCTCACAAGTTTACCGGTTTCTCTGTAGTTTCTCTCAGGCCGGACCTACAGTGTACCTTGCGTCCCAGTAGTAGGAGAGTGACAGGTAAGAGTTGCCAGGAGGCACTTTAGGCTCAGGGATTCTTTCAGTGCACTTTGGGGGGCCTCCCCAGAGGGAGAGCCAGGTTGAACGTAATACTGGCAGAAGCGTTGCCCTGGGGCTGCCTAACACGTGTACACGGCCTGCTCCGCAAGCGAGGATCAGTTCATTGCCCTCCCGCATGCGTAGAAAGAGCTGACCCCCAACAGCCTGTTCTGTGCTACGTTGCTCGGAAAACGAGAAGGGGACTCCCAGTGCACACGCTCTCCCTCAGGAGGGAATTCATACGTGACTCTCCTAGGCCTTACGGAAAGCCGTAGAGGAGTTATAGCACTCTGGCATGGAGTCAGGGCTCAGGGAGATGGCTGCACACAAAACCCTGCTGACAGGAAGCACTCGTGCTTACCTCGAGGCTAGGGCTCGCGTTTACTTCGCACTTTAGCTAGGGCAAGCGTGGGATGAGCTCCTAGCAAGGCCCTGGAGACCCCCTGGATTCATAGGAGAAAACGCACTTTCTTCCCGGAGGCATGCCTAAGGGTGACTAGAAGACGGGTAACAACAATGTCTTTTCAGTCAGCCTTGAGGCCGCCACTATCTACCTTTCAAGTGGGGGGAATACTGCCTTTTTCCAGGCTTCTGAACTACAAACGGGATCACCCAGCACATACACCTATCTTCTCTGACAATCCAAAGGAGACCCTTGGAACACACTTCGGCCTTCTGCCATGAAACTTCTGGATGCAGTGTGTTCTGCATGTGGTGAATGGCATAATCCTCTAAATGCCCTCAGTAGGCCTAGGTGACTCTGGATGTCCCAAGTGCCTAGCAAGGCTCAGGGTAAATCTCTCTTTCGGGCCGGACCTAAAGGCCAGTTTCCGCATCACTTAGAGAGACGTCGAGCAGGAGCCCCCAAACTGCACTGGAGGCCCCGGTGGTTTCTTTCAGGGCAGCTTAGGTTTCCTCAATGTGGCCGACACGCCTGGAGCAAAAGCCTGCCAAGAACCGCGTTCCTGAGGCCGCTTCGAAGCTGTGGCACGCTAGCCATAGAGAACACATTAGTCCCCGGCCCTTCCAACTGCATAGTGAGGGATGGTGTTCCCAGAGCTGTGTATCCCTTGATCGTGCTCAGAAGGCTTTGGGTACACCGTGTGCTTCCTTGGAAACAAGGGCCCACGTGAGAGCCTTGAGCGCTGTGAGGCATACTAAAGGTAAAGGAGTCCATGGACTAAGACTTCCTGGAGACTGGTGCAACCCCTATCTCTGGCAGTGGGAAACTGTGCACCTTGCCTCGGGAACAGAGGTCACATTTAGTTGGCACTTTAGCTACAGTTGGCTCCGGGGGTGAGCTCCCAGGAAGGAATCGCAAGCACGGGGTTTCTTTTGGACAAACTCACTGCTCCTCAGAGGCATCTGCGGAGTGAAGCGTATCCTTGCTGGTGTGGTTTTCAGGCGGCTTGGAAGCTGCAACGCAGTTGCTTTCCGAAGGGGGGAAGCCGGGCTCCTCCCACATTCTCCAGTTTCCAACGTGACCACGCAGCACATTGAGCAGCGCTCTCTGACTGACGACTGGAGACTTTCAGCCACACTGGGCCTTTCTATGATCGCGCTTCATTGGACTCGGGGTGTTTGTTTGGCGCGCCATGAAGGGCATTATTACCCGCTGAATGACTTAGTCAGGCCTACGTGACGTTGGAACGTCCCAGTGCCTCACAATTTTACCGGTTTCTCTGTAGTTCCTCTCAGGCCGGACCTACAGTGTACCTTGCGTCCCAGTAGTAGGAGAGTGAAAGGTAAGAGTTGCCAGGAGGCACTTTAGGCTCAGGGATTCTTTCAGTGCACTTCGGGGGGCCTCCCCAGAGGGAGAGCCAGGTTGAACGTAATACTGGCAGAAGCGTTGCCCTGGGGCTGCCTAACAGGTGTACACGGCCTGCTCCGCAAGCGAGGATCAGTTCATTGCCCTCCCGCATGCGTAGAAAGAGCTGACCCCCAACAGCCTGTTCTGTGCTACGTTGCTCGGAAAACGAGAAGGGGACTCCCAGTGCACACGCTCTCCCTCAGGAGGGAATTCATACGTGACTCTCCTAGGCCTTACGGAAAGCCGTAGAGGAGTTAAAGCACTCTGGCATCGAGTCAGGGCTCAGGGAGATGGCTGCACACAAAACCCTGCTGACAGGAAGCACTCGTGCTTACCTCGAGGCTAGGGCTCGCGTTTACTTCGTACTTTAGCTAGGGCAAGCGTGGGATGAGCTCCTAGCAAGGCCCTGGAGACCCCCTGGATTCATAGGAGAAAACGCACTTTCTTCCCGGAGGCATGCCTAAGGGTGACTAGAAGACGGGTAACAACAATGTCTTTTCAGTCAGCCTTGAGGCCGCCACTATCTACCTTTCAAGTGGGGGGAATACTGCCTTTTTACAGGCTTCTCAACTACAAACGGGATCACCGAGCACATACACCTATCTTCTCTGACAATCCAAAGGAGACCCTTGGAACACACTTCGGCCTTCTGCCATGAAACTTCTGGATGCAGTGTGTTCTATATGTGGTGAATGGCATAATCCTCTAAATGCCCTCAGTAGGCCTAGGTGACTCTGGATGTCCCAAGTGCCTAGCAAGGCTCAGGGTAAATCTCTCTTTCGGGCCGGACCTAAAGGCCAGTTTCCGCATCACTTAGAGAGACGTCGAGCAGGAGCCCCCAAACTGCACTGGAGGCCCCGGTGGTTTCTTTCAGGGCAGCTTAGGTTTCCTCAATGTGGCCGACACGCCTGGAGCAAAAGCCTGCCAAGAACCGCGTTCCTGAGGCCGCTTCGAAGTTGTGGAACGCTAGCCATAGAGAACACATTAGTCCCCGGCCCTTCCAACTGCATAGTGAGGGATGGTGTTCCCAGAGCTGTGTATCCCTTGATCGTGCTCAGAAGGCTTTGGGTACACCGTGTGCTTCCTTGGAAACAAGGGCCCACGTGAGAGACTTGAGTGCTGTGAGGCATACTAAAGGTAAAGGCGTCCATGGACTAAGACTTCCTGGAGACTGGTGCACCCCCTATCTCTGGCAGTGGGAAACTGTGCACCTTGCCTCGGGAACAGAGGTCACATTTACTTGGCACTTTAGCTACAGTTGGCTCCGGGGGTGAGCTCCCAGGAAGGAATCGCAAGCACGGGGTTTCTTTTGGAAAAACTCACTGCTCCTCAGAGGCATCTGAAGAGTGAAGCGTATCCTTGCTGGTGTGGTTTTCAGGCGGCTTGGAAGCTGCAACGCAGTTGCTTTCCGAAGGGGGGAAGCCGGGCTCCTCCCACATTCTCCAGTTTCCAACGTGACCACGCAGCACATTGAGCAGCGCTCTCTGACTGACGACTGGAGACTTTCAGCCACACTGGGCCTTTCTATGATCGCGCTTCATTGGACTCGGGGTGTTTGTTTGGCGCGCCATGGAGGGCATTATTACCCGCTGAATGACTTAGTCAGGCCTACGTGACGTTGGATCGACCCAGTGCCTCACAATTTTACCGGTTTCTCTGTAGTTCCTCTCAGGCCGGACCTACAGTGTACCTTGCGTCCCAGTAGTAGGAGAGTGACAGGTAAGAGTTGCCAGGAGGCACTTTAGGCTCAGGGATTCTTTCAGTGCACTTTGGGGGGCCTCCCCAGAGGGAGAGCCAGGTTGAACGTAATACTGGCAGAAGCATTGCCCTGGGGCTGCCTAACACGTGTACACGGCCTGCTCCGCAAGCGAGGATCAGTTCATTGCCCTCCCGCATGCGTAGAAAGAGCTGACCCCCAACAGCCTGTTCTGTGCTACGTTGCTCGGAAAACGAGAAGGGGACTCCCAGTGCACACGCTCTCCCTCAGGAGGGAATTCATACGTGACTCTCCTAGGCCTTACGGAAAGCCGTAGAGGAGTTATAGCACTCTGGCATGGAGTCAGGTCTCAGGGAGATGGCTGCACACAAAACCCTGCTGACAGGAAACACTCGTGCTTACCTCGAGGCTAGGGCTCGCGTTTACTTCGCACTTTAGCTAGGGCAAGCGTGGGATGAGCTCCTAGCAAGGCCCTGGAGACCCCCTGGATTCATAGGAGAAAACGCACTTTCTTCCCGGAGGCATGCCTAAGGGTGACTAGAAGACGGGTAACAACAATGTCTTTTCAGTCAGCCTTGAGGCCGCCACTATCTACCTTTTAAGTGGGGGGAATACTGCCTTTTTCCAGGCTTCTGAACTACAAACGGGATCACCCAGCACATACACCTATCTTCTCTGACAATCCAAAGGAGACCCTTGGAACACACTTCGGCCTTCTGCCATGAAACTTCTGGATGCAGTGTGTTCTGCATGTGGTGAATGGCATAATCCTCTAAATGCCCTCAGTAGGCCTAGGTGACTCTGGATGTCCCAAGTGCCTAGCAAGGCTCAGGGTAAATCTCTCTTTCGGGCCGGACCTAAAGGCCAGTTTCCGCATCACTTAGAGAGACGTCGAGCAGGAGCCCCCAAACTGCACTGGAGGCCCCGGTGGTTTCTTTCAGGGCAGCTTAGGTTTCCTCAATGTGGCCGACACGCCTGGAGCAAAAGCCTGCCAAGAACCGCGTTCCTGAGGCCGCTTCGAAGCTGTGGCACGCTAGCCATAGAGAACACATTAGTCCCCGGCCCTTCCAACTGCATAGTGAGGGATGGTGTTCCCAGAGCTGTGTATCCCTTGATCGTGCTCAGAAGGCTTTGGGTACACCGTGTGCTTCCTTGGAAACAAGGGCCCACGTGAGAGCCTTGAGCGCTGTGAGGCATACTAAAGGTAAAGGAGTCCATGGACTAAGACTTCCTGGAGACTGGTGCAACCCCTATCTCTGGCAGTGGGAAACTGTGCACCTTGCCTCGGGAACAGAGGTCACATTTAGTTGGCACTTTAGCTACAGTTGGCTCCGGGGGTGAGCTCCCAGGAAGGAATCGCAAGCACGGGGTTTCTTTTGGACAAACTCACTGCTCCTCAGAGGCATCTGCGGAGTGAAGCGTATCCTTGCTGGTGTGGTTTTCAGGCGGCTTGGAAGCTGCAACGCAGTTGCTTTCCGAAGGGGGGAAGCCGGGCTCCTCCCACATTCTCCAGTTTCCAACGTGACCACGCAGCACATTGAGCAGCGCTCTCTGACTGACGACTGGAGACTTTCAGCCACACTGGGCCTTTCTATGATCGCGCTTCATTGGACTCGGGGTGTTTGTTTGGCGCGCCATGAAGGGCATTATTACCCGCTGAATGACTTAGTCAGGCCTACGTGACGTTGGAACGACCCAGTGCCTCACAATTTTACCGGTTTCTCTGTAGTTCCTCTCAGGCCGGACCTACAGTGTACCTTGCGTCCCAGTAGTAGGAGAGTGAAAGGTAAGAGTTGCCAGGAGGCACTTTAGGCTCAGGGATTCTTTCAGTGCACTTCGGGGGGCCTCCCCAGAGGGAGAGCCAGGTTGAACGTAATACTGGCAGAAGCGTTGCCCTGGGGCTGCCTAACAGGTGTACACGGCCTGCTCCGCAAGCGAGGATCAGTTCATTGCCCTCCCGCATGCGTAGAAAGAGCTGACCCCCAACAGCCTGTTCTGTGCTACGTTGCTCGGAAAACGAGAAGGGGACTCCCAGTGCACACGCTCTCCCTCAGGAGGGAATTCATACGTGACTCTCCTAGGCCTTACGGAAAGCCGTAGAGGAGTTAAAGCACTCTGGCATCGACTCAGGGCTCAGGGAGATGGCTGCACACAAAACCCTGCTGACAGGAAGCACTCGTGCTTACCTCGAGGCTAGGGCTCGCGTTTACTTCGTACTTTAGCTAGGGCAAGCGTGGGATGAGCTCCTAGCAAGGCCCTGGAGACCCCCTGGATTCATAGGAGAAAACGCACTTTCTTCCCGGAGGCATGCCTAAGGGTGACTAGAAGACGGGTAACAACAATGTCTTTTCAGTCAGCCTTGAGGCCGCCACTATCTACCTTTCAAGTGGGGGGAATACTGCCTTTTTACAGGCTTCTCAACTACAAACGGGATCACCCAGCACATACACCTATCTTCTCTGACAATCCAAAGGAGACCCTTGGAACACACTTCGGCCTTCTGCCATGAAACTTCTGGATGCAGTGTGTTCTATATGTGGTGAATGGCATAATCCTCTAAATGCCCTCAGTAGGCCTAGGTGACTCTGGATGTCCCAAGTGCCTAGCAAGGCTCAGGGTAAATCTCTCTTTCGGGCCGGACCTAAAGGCCAGTTTCCGCATCACTTAGAGAGACGTCGAGCAGGAGCCCCCAAACTGCACTGGAGGCCCCGGTGGTTTCTTTCAGGGCAGCTTAGGTTTCCTCAATGTGGCCGACACGCCTGGAGCAAAAGCCTGCCAAGAACCGCGTTCCTGAGGCCGCTTCGAAGTTGTGGAACGCTAGCCATAGAGAACACATTAGTCCCCGGCCCTTCCAACTGCATAGTGAGGGATGGTGTTCCCAGAGCTGTGTATCCCTTGATCGTGCTCAGAAGGCTTTGGGTACACCGTGTGCTTCCTTGGAAACAAGGGCCCACGTGAGAGACTTGAGTGCTGTGAGGCATACTAAAGGTAAAGGCGTCCATGGACTAAGACTTCCTGGAGACTGGTGCACCCCCTATCTCTGGCAGTGGGAAACTGTGCACCTTGCCTCGGGAACAGAGGTCACATTTACTTGGCACTTTAGCTACAGTTGGCTCCGGGGGTGAGCTCCCAGGAAGGAATCGCAAGCACGGGGTTTCTTTTGGAAAAACTCACTGCTCCTCAGAGGCATCTGAAGAGTGAAGCGTATCCTTGCTGGTGTGGTTTTCAGGCGGCTTGGAAGCTGCAACGCAGTTGCTTTCCGAAGGGGGGAAGCCGGGCTCCTCCCACATTCTCCAGTTTCCAACGTGACCACGCAGCACATTGAGCAGCGCTCTCTGACTGACGACTGGAGACTTTCAGCCACACTGGGCCTTTCTATGATCGCGCTTCATTGGACTCGGGGTGTGTGTTTGGCGCGCCATGAAGGGCATTATTACCCGCTGAATGACTTAGTCAGGCCTACGTGACGTTGGAACGACCCAGTGCCTCACAAGTTTACCGGTTTCTCTGTAGTTTCTCTCAGGCCGGACCTACAGTGTACCTTGCGTCCCAGTAGTAGGAGAATGACAGGTAAGAGTTGCCAGGAGGCACTTTAGGCTCAGGGATTCTTTCAGTGCACTTCGGGGGGCCTCCCCAGAGGGAGAGCCAGGTTGAACGTAATACTGGCAGAAGCGTTGCCCTGGGGCTGCCTAACACGTGTACACGGCCTGCTCCGCAAGCGAGGATCAGTTCATTGCCCTCCCGCATGCGTAGAAAGAGCTGACCCCCAACAGCCTGTTCTGTGCTACGTTGCTCGGAAAACGAGAAGGGGACTCCCAGTGCACACGCTCTCCCTCAGGAGGGAATTCATACGTGACCCTCCTAGGCCTTACGGAAAGCCGTAGAGGAGTTAAAGCACTCTGGCATCGAGTCAGGGCTCAGGGAGATGGCTGCACACAAAACCCTGCTGACAGGAAGCACTCGTGCTTACCTCGAGGCTAGGGCTCGCGTTTACTTCGCAGTTTAGCTAGGGCAAGCGTGGGATGAGCTCCTAGCAAGGCCCTGGAGACCCCCTGGATTCATAGGAGAAAACGCACTTTCTTCCCGGAGGCATGCCTAAGGGTGACTAGAAGACGGGTAACAACAATGTCTTTTCAGTCAGCCTTGAGGCCGCCACTATCTACCTTTCAAGTGGGGGGAATACTGCCTTTTTACAGGCTTCTCAACTACAAACGGGATCACCCAGCACATACACCTATCTTCTCTGACAATCCAAAGGAGACCCTTGGAACACACTTCGGCCTTCTGCCATGAAACTTCTGGATGCAGTGTGTTCTATATGTGGTGAATGGCATAATCCTCTAAATGCCCTCAGTAGGCCTAGGTGACTCTGGATGTCCCAAGTGCCTAGCAAGGCTCAGGGTAAATCTCTCTTTCGGGCCGGACCTAAAGGCCAGTTTCCGCATCACTTAGAGAGACGTCGAGCAGGAGCCCCCAAACTGCACTGGAGGCCCCGGTGGTTTCTTTCAGGGCAGCTTAGGTTTCCTCAATGTGGCCGACACGCCTGGAGCAAAAGCCTGCCAAGAACCGCGTTCCTGAGGCCGCTTCGAAGCTGTGGCACGCTAGCCATAGAGAACACATTAGTCCCCGGCCCTTCCAACTGCATAGTGAGGGATGGTGTTCCCAGAGCTGTGTATCCCTTGATCGTGCTCAGAAGGCTTTGGGTACACCGTGTGCTTCCTTGGAAACAAGGGCCCACGTGAGAGACTTGAGTGCTGTGAGGCATACTAAAGGTAAAGGCGTCCATGGACTAAGACTTCCTGGAGACTGGTGCACCCCCTATCTCTGGCAG
This sequence comes from Mesoplodon mirus, assembly GCF_964341445.2. Taxonomy (NCBI): domain Eukaryota; kingdom Metazoa; phylum Chordata; class Mammalia; order Artiodactyla; family Ziphiidae; genus Mesoplodon; species Mesoplodon mirus. Next base: position 92,958,753 of record NC_138976.1, on the reverse strand, counting down.
TGGGAAACTGTGCACCTTGCCTCGGGAACAGAGGTCACATTTACTTGGCACTTTAGCTACAGTTGGCTCCGGGGGTGAGCTCCCAGGAAGGAATCGCAAGCACGGGGTTTCTTTTGGAAAAACTCACTGCTCCTCAGAGGCATCTGAAGAGTGAAGCGTATCCTTGCTGGTGTGGTTTTCAGGCGGCTTGGAAGCTGCAACGCAGTTGCTTTCCGAAGGGGGGAAGCCGGGCTCCTCCCACATTCTCCAGTTTCCAACGTGACCACGCAGCACATTGAGCAGCGCTCTCTGACTGACGACTGGAGACTTTCAGCCACACTGGGCCTTTCTATGATCGCGCTTCATTGGACTCGGGGTGTGTGTTTGGCGCGCCATGAAGGGCATTATTACCCGCTGAATGACTTAGTCAGGCCTACGTGACGTTGGAACGACCCAGTGCCTCACAAGTTTACCGGTTTCTCTGTAGTTTCTCTCAGGCCGGACCTACAGTGTACCTTGCGTCCCAGTAGTAGGAGAATGACAGGTAAGAGTTGCCAGGAGGCACTTTAGGCTCAGGGATTCTTTCAGTGCACTTCGGGGGGCCTCCCCAGAGGGAGAGCCAGGTTGAACGTAATACTGGCAGAAGCGTTGCCCTGGGGCTGCCTAACACGTGTACACGGCCTGCTCCGCAAGCGAGGATCAGTTCATTGCCCTCCCGCATGCGTAGAAAGAGCTGACCCCCAACAGCCTGTTCTGTGCTACGTTGCTCGGAAAACGAGAAGGGGACTCCCAGTGCACACGCTCTCCCTCAGGAGGGAATTCATACGTGACCCTCCTAGGCCTTACGGAAAGCCGTAGAGGAGTTAAAGCACTCTGGCATCGAGTCAGGGCTCAGGGAGATGGCTGCACACAAAACCCTGCTGACAGGAAGCACTCGTGCTTACCTCGAGGCTAGGGCTCGCGTTTACTTCGCAGTTTAGCTAGGGCAAGCGTGGGATGAGCTCCTAGCAAGGCCCTGGAGACCCCCTGGATTCATAGGAGAAAACGCACTTTCTTCCCGGAGGCATGCCTAAGGGTGACTAGAAGACGGGTAACAACAATGTCTTTTCAGTCAGCCTTGAGGCCGCCACTATCTACCTTTCAAGTGGGGGGAATACTGCCTTTTTCCAGGCTTCTCAACTACAAACGGGATCACCCAGCACATACACCTATCTTCTCTGACAATCCAAAGGAGACCCTTGGAACACACTTCGGCCTTCTGCCATGAAACTTCTGGATGCAGTGTGTTCTGCATGTGGTGAATGGCATAATCCTCTAAATGCCCTCAGTAGGCCTAGGTGACTCTGGATGTCCCAAGTGCCTAGCAAGGCTCAGGGTAAATCTCTCTTTCGGGCCGGACCTAAAGGCCAGTTTCCGCATCACTTAGAGAGACGTCGAGCAGGAGCCCCCAAACTGCACTGGAGGCCCCGGTGGTTTCTTTCAGGGCAGCTTAGGTTTCCTCAATGTGGCCGACACGCCTGGAGCAAAAGCCTGCCAAGAACCGTGTTCCTGAGGCCGCTTCGAAGCTGTGGCACGCTAGCCATAGAGAACACATTAGTCCCCGGCCCTTCCAACTGCATAGTGAGGGATGGTGTTCCCAGAGCTGTGTATCCCTTGATCGTGCTCAGAAGGCTTTGGGTACACCGTGTGCTTCCTTGGAAACAAGGGCCCACGTGAGAGCATTGAGTGCTGTGAGGCATACTAAAGGTAAAGGCGTCCATGGACTAAGGCTTCCTGGAGATTGGTGCACACCCTATCTCTGGCAGTGGGAAACTGTGCACCTTGCCTCGGGACCAGAGGTCACATTTAGTTGGCACTTTAGCTACAGTTGGCTCCGGGGGTGAGCTCCCAGGAAGGAATCGCAAGCACGGGGTTTCTTTTGGACAAACTCACTGCTCCTCAGAGGCATCTGCGGAGTGAAGCGTATCCTTGCTGGTGTGGTTTTCAGGCGGCTTGGAAGTTGCAACGCAGTTGCTTTCCGAAGGGGGGAAGCCGGGCTCCTCCCACATTCTCCAGTTTCCAACGTGACCACGCAGCACATTGAGCAGCGCTCTCTGACTGACGACTGGAGACTTTCAGCCACACTGGGCCTTTCTATGATCGCGCTTCATTGGACTCGGGGTGTTTGTTTGGCGCGCCATGGAGGGCATTATTACCCGCTGAATGACTTAGTCAGGCCTACGTGACGTTGGATCGACCCAGTGCCTCACAATTTTACCGGTTTCTCTGTAGTTCCTCTCAGGCCGGACCTACAGTGTACCTTGCGTCCCAGTAGTAGGAGAGTGACAGGTAAGAGTTGCCAGGAGGCACTTTAGGCTCAGGGATTCTTTCAGTGCACTTTGGGGGGCCTCCCCAGAGGGAGAGCCAGGTTGAACGTAATACTGGCAGAAGCATTGCCCTGGGGCTGCCTAACACGTGTACACGGCCTGCTCCGCAAGCGAGGATCAGTTCATTGCCCTCCCGCATGCGTAGAAAGAGCTGACCCCCAACAGCCTGTTCTGTGCTACGTTGCTCGGAAAACGAGAAGGGGACTCCCAGTGCACACGCTCTCCCTCAGGAGGGAATTCATACGTGACTCTCCTAGGCCTTACGGAAAGCCGTAGAGGAGTTAAAGCACTCTGGCATCGAGTCAGGGCTCAGGGAGATGGCTGCACACAAAACCCTGCTGACAGGAAGCACTCGTGCTTACCTCGAGGCTAGGGCTCGCGTTTACTTCGCACTTTAGCTAGGGCAAGCGTGGGATGAGCTCCTAGCAAGGCCCTGGAGACCCCCTGGATTCATAGGAGAAAACGCACTTTCTTCCCGGAGGCATGCCTAAGGGTGACTAGAAGACGGGTAACAACAATGTCTTTTCAGTCAGCCTTGAGGCCGCCACTATCTACCTTTCAAGTGGGGGGAATACTGCCTTTTTCCAGGCTTCTCAACTACAAACGGGATCACCCAGCACATACACCTATCTTCTCTGACAATCCAAAGGAGACCCTTGGAACACACTTCGGCCTTCTGCGATGAAACTTCTGGATGCAGTGTGTTCTATATGTGGTGAATGGCATAATCCTCTAAATGCCCTCAGTAGGCCTAGGTGACTCTGGATGTCCCAAGTGCCTAGCAAGGCTCAGGGTAAATCTCTCTTTCGGGCCGGACCTAAAGGCCAGTTTCCGCATCACTTAGAGAGACGTCGAGCAGGAGCCCCCAAACTGCACTGGAGGCCCCGGTGGTTTCTTTCAGGGCAGCTTAGGTTTCCTCAATGTGGCCGACACGCCTGGAGCAAAAGCCTGCCAAGAACCGCGTTCCTGAGGCCGCTTCGAAGCTGTGGCACGCTAGCCATAGAGAACACATTAGTCCCCGGCCCTTCCAACTGCATAGTGAGGGATGGTGTTCCCAGAGCTGTGTATCCCTTGATCGTGCTCAGAAGGCTTTGGGTACACCGTGTGCTTCCTTGGAAACAAGGGCCCACGTGAGAGCATTGAGTGCTGTGAGGCATACTAAAGGTAAAGGCGTCCATGGACTAAGACTTCCTGGAGACTGGTGCACCCCCTATCTCTGGCAGTGGGAAACTGTGCACCTTGCCTCGGGACCAGAGGTCACATTTAGTTGGCACTTTAGCTACAGTTGGCTCCGGGGGTGAGCTCCCAGGAAGGAATCGCAAGCACGGGGTTTCTTTTGGAAAAACTCACTGCTCCTCAGAGGCATCTGCGGAGTGAAGCGTATCCTTGCTGGTGTGGTTTTCAGGCGGCTTGGAAGCTGCAACGCAGTTGCTTTCCGAAGGGGGGAAGCCGGCCTCCTCCCACATTCTCCAGTTTCCAACGTGACCACGCAGCACATTGAGCAGCGCTCTCTGACTGACGACTGGAGACTTTCAGCCACACTGGGCCTTTCTATGATCGCGCTTCATTGGACTCGGGGTGTTTGTTTGGCGCGCCATGAAGGGCATTATTACCCGCTGAATGACTTAGTCAGGCCTACGTGACGTTGGAACGACCCAGTGCCTCACAAGTTTACCGGTTTCTCTGTAGTTCCTCTCAGGCCGGACCTACAGTGTACCTTGCGTCCCAGTAGTAGGAGAGTGACAGGTAAGAGTTGCCAGGAGGCACTTTAGGCTCAGGGATTCTTTCAGTGCACTTCGGGGGCCTCCCCAGAGGGAGAGCCAGGTTGAACGTAATACTGGCAGAAGCGTTGCCCTGGGGCTGCCTAACACGTGTACACGGCCTGCTCCGCAAGCGAGGATCAGTTCATTGCCCTCCCGCATGCGTAGAAAGAGCTGACCCCCAACAGCCTGTTCTGTGCTACGTTGCTCGGAAAACGAGAAGGGGACTCCCAGTGCACACGCTCTCCCTCAGGAGGGAATTCATACGTGACTCTCCTAGGCCTTACGGAAAGCCGTAGAGGAGTTAAAGCACTCTGGCATCGAGTCAGGGCTCAGGGAGAGGGCTGCACACAAAACCCTGCTGACAGGAAGCACTCGTGCTTACCTCGAGGCTAGGGCTCGCGTTTACTTCGCAGTTTAGCTAGGGCAAGCGTGGGATGAGCTCCTAGCAAGGCCCTGGAGACCCCCTGGATTCATAGGAGAAAACGCACTTTCTTCCCGGAGGCATGCCTAAGGGTGACTAGAAGACGGGTAACAACAATGTCTTTTCAGTCAGCCTTGAGGCCGCCACTATCTACCTTTCAAGTGGGGGGAATACTGCCTTTTTACAGGCTTCTCAACTACAAACGGGATCACCCAGCACATACACCTATCTTCTCTGACAATCCAAAGGAGACCCTTGGAACACAGTTCGGCCGTCTGCCATGAAACTTCTGGATGCAGTGTGTTCTGCATGTGGTGAATGGCATAATCCTCTAAATGCCCTCAGTAGGCCTAGGTGACTCTGGATGTCCCAAGTGCCTAGCAAGGCTCAGGGTAAATCTCTCTTTCGGGCCGGACCTAAAGGCCAGTTTCCGCATCACTTAGAGAGACGTCGAGCAGGAGCCCCCAAACTGCACTGGAGGCCCCGGTGGTTTCTTTCAGGGCAGCTTAGGTTTCCTCAATGTGGCCGACACGCCTGGAGCAAAAGCCTGCCAAGAACCGCGTTCCTGAGGCCGCTTCGAAGCTGTGGCACGCTAGCCATAGAGAACACATTAGTCCCCGGCCCTTCCAACTGCATAGTGAGGGATGGTGTTCCCAGAGCTGTGTATCCCTTGATCGTGCTCAGAAGGCTTTGGGTACACCGTGTGCTTCCTTGGAAACAAGGGCCCACGTGATAGCATTGAGTGCTGTGAGGCATACTAAAGGTAAAGGCGTCCATGGACTAAGACTTCCTGGAGACTGGTGCACCCCCTATCTCTGGCAGTGGGAAACTGTGCACCTTGCCTCGGGACCAGAGGTCACATTTAGTTGGCACTTTAGCTACAGTTGGCTCCGGGGGTGAGCTCCCAGGAAGGAATCGCAAGCACGGGGTTTCTTTTGGAAAAACTCACTGCTCCTCAGAGGCATCTGCGGAGTGAAGCGTATCCTTGCTGGTGTGGTTTTCAGGCGGCTTGGAAGCTGCAACGCAGTTGCTTTCCGAAGGGGGGAAGCCGGGCTCCTCCCACATTCTCCAGTTTCCAACGTGACCACGCAGCACATTGAGCAGCGCTCTCTGACTGACGACTGGAGACTTTCAGCCACACTGGGCCTTTCTATGATCGCGCTTCATTGGACTCGGGGTGTTTGTTTGGCGCGCCATGAAGGGCATTATTACCCGCTGAATGACTTAGTCAGGCCTACGTGACGTTGGAACGACCCAGTGCCTCACAATTTTACCGGTTTCTCTGTAGTTTCTCTCAGGCCGGACCTACAGTGTACCTTGCGTCCCAGTAGTAGGAGAGTGACAGGTAAGAGTTGCCAGGAGGCACTTTAGGCTCAGGGATTCTTTCAGTGCACTTCGGGGGGCCTCCCCAGAGGGAGAGCCAGGTTGAACGTAATACTGGCAGAAGCGTTGCCCTGGGGCTGCCTAACACGTGTACACGGCCTGCTCTGCAAGCGAGGATCAGTTCATTGCCCTCCCGCATGCGTAGAAAGAGCTGACCCCCAACAGCCTGTTCTGTGCTACGTTGCTCGGAAAACGAGAAGGGGACTCCCAGTGCACACGCTCTCCCTCAGGAGGGAATTCATACGTGACTCTCCTAGGCCTTACGGAAAGCCGTAGAGGAGTTAAAGCACTCTGGCATCGAGTCAGGGCTCAGGGAGATGGCTGCACACAAAACCCTGCTGACAGGAAGCACTCGTGCTTACCTCGAGGCTAGGGCTCGCGTTTACTTCGCAGTTTAGCTAGGGCAAGCGTGGGATGAGCTCCTAGCAAGGCCCTGGAGACCCCCTGGATTCATAGGAGAAAACGCACTTTCTTCCCGGAGGCATGCCTAAGGGTGACTAGAAGACGGGTAACAACAATGTCTTTTCAGTCAGCCTTGAGGCCGCCACTATCTACCTTTCAAGTGGGGGGAATACTGCCTTTTTACAGGCTTCTCAACTACAAACGGGATCACCCAGCACATACACCTATCTTCTCTGACAATCCAAAGGAGACCCTTGGAACACACTTCGGCCTTCTGCCATGAAACTTCTGGATGCAGTGTGTTCTGCATGTGGTGAATGGCATAATCCTCTAAATGCCCTCAGTAGGCCTAGGTGACTCTGGATGTCCCAAGTGCCTAGCAAGGCTCAGGGTAAATCTCTCTTTCGGGCCGGACCTAAAGGCCAGTTTCCGCATCACTTAGAGAGACGTCGAGCAGGAGCCCCCAAACTGCACTGGAGGCCCCGGTGGTTTCTTTCAGGGCAGCTTAGGTTTCCTCAATGTGGCCGACACGCCTGGAGCAAAAGCCTGCCAAGAACCGTGTTCCTGAGGCCGCTTCGAAGCTGTGGCACGCTAGCCATAGAGAACACATTAGTCCCCGGCCCTTCCAACTGCATAGTGAGGGATGGTGTTCCCAGAGCTGTGTATCCCTTGATCGTGCTCAGAAGGCTTTGGGTACACCGTGTGCTTCCTTGGAAACAAGGGCCCACGTGAGAGCATTGAGTGCTGTGAGGCATACTAAAGGTAAAGGCGTCCATGGACTAAGGCTTCCTGGAGATTGGTGCACCCCCTATCTCTGGCAGTGGGAAACTGTGCACCTTGCCTCGGGACCAGAGGTCACATTTAGTTGGCACTTTAGCTACAGTTGGCTCCGGGGGTGAGCTCCCAGGAAGGAATCGCAAGCACGGGGTTTCTTTTGGAAAAACTCACTGCTCCTCAGAGGCATCTGCGGAGTGAAGCGTATCCTTGCTGGTGTGGTTTTCAGGCGGCTTGGAAGCTGCAACGCAGTTGCTTTCCAAAGGGGGGATGCCGGGCTCCTCCCACATTCTCCAGTTTCCAACGTGACCACGCAGCACATTGAGCAGCGCTCTCTGACTGACGACTGGAGACTTTCAGCCACACTGGGCCTTTCTATGATCGCGCTTCATTGGACTCGGGGTGTTTGTTTGGCGCGCCATGGAGGGCATTATTACCCGCTGAATGACTTAGTCAGGCCTACGTGACGTTGGATCGACCCAGTGCCTCACAAGTTTACCGGTTTCTCTGTAGTTCCTCTCAGGCCGGACCTACAGTGTACCTTGCGTCCCAGTAGTAGGAGAGTGACAGGTAAGAGTTGCCAGGAGGCACTTTAGGCTCAGGGATTCTTTCAGTGCACTTTGGGGGGCCTCCCCAGAGGGAGAGCCAGGTTGAACGTAATACTGGCAGAAGCGTTGCCCTGGGGCTGCCTAACACGTGTACACGGCCTGCTCCGCAAGCGAGGATCAGTTCATTGCCCTCCCGCATGCGTAGAAAGAGCTGACCCCCAACAGCCTGTTCTGTGCTACGTTGCTCGGAAAACGAGAAGGGGACTCCCAGTGCACACGCTCTCCCTCAGGAGGGAATTCATACGTGACTCTCCTAGGCCTTACGGAAAGCCGTAGAGGAGTTATAGCACTCTGGCATGGAGTCAGGGCTCAGGGAGATGGCTGCACACAAAACCCTGCTGACAGGAAGCACTCGTGCTTACCTCGAGGCTAGGGCTCGCCTTTACTTCGCACTTTAGCTAGGGCAAGCGTGGGATGAGCTCCTAGCAAGGCCCTGGAGACCCCCTGGATTCATAGGAGAAAACGCACTTTCTTCCCGGAGGCATGCCTAAGGGTGACTAGAAGACGGGTAACAACAATGTCTTTTCAGTCAGCCTTGAGGCCGCCACTATCTACCTTTCAAGTGGGGGGAATACTGCCTTTTTCCAGGCTTCTGAACTACAAACGGGATCACCCAGCACATACACCTATCTTCTCTGACAATCCAAAGGAGACCCTTGGAACACACTTCGGCCTTCTGCCATGAAACTTCTGGATGCAGTGTGTTCTGCATGTGGTGAATGGCATAATCCTCTAAATGCCCTCAGTAGGCCTAGGTGACTCTGGATGTCCCAAGTGCCTAGCAAGGCTCAGGGTAAATCTCTCTTTCGGGCCGGACCTAAAGGCCAGTTTCCGCATCACTTAGAGAGACGTCGAGCAGGAGCCCCCAAACTGCACTGGAGGCCCCGGTGGTTTCTTTCAGGGCAGCTTAGGTTTCCTCAATGTGGCCGACACGCCTGGAGCAAAAGCCTGCCAAGAACCGCGTTCCTGAGGCCGCTTCGAAGCTGTGGCACGCTAGCCATAGAGAACACATTAGTCCCCGGCCCTTCCAACTGCATAGTGAGGGATGGTGTTCCCAGAGCTGTGTATCCCTTGATCGTGCTCAGAAGGCTTTGGGTACACCGTGTGCTTCCTTGGAAACAAGGGCCCACGTGAGAGCCTTGAGCGCTGTGAGGCATACTAAAGGTAAAGGAGTCCATGGACTAAGACTTCCTGGAGACTGGTGCAACCCCTATCTCTGGCAGTGGGAAACTGTGCACCTTGCCTCGGGAACAGAGGTCACATTTAGTTGGCACTTTAGCTACAGTTGGCTCCGGGGGTGAGCTCCCAGGAAGGAATCGCAAGCACGGGGTTTCTTTTGGACAAACTCACTGCTCCTCAGAGGCATCTGCGGAGTGAAGCGTATCCTTGCTGGTGTGGTTTTCAGGCGGCTTGGAAGCTGCAACGCAGTTGCTTTCCGAAGGGGGGAAGCCGGGCTCCTCCCACATTCTCCAGTTTCCAACGTGACCACGCAGCACATTGAGCAGCGCTCTCTGACTGACGACTGGAGACTTTCAGCCACACTGGGCCTTTCTATGATCGCGCTTCATTGGACTCGGGGTGTTTGTTTGGCGCGCCATGAAGGGCATTATTACCCGCTGAATGACTTAGTCAGGCCTACGTGATGTTGGAACGACCCAGTGCCTCACAATTTTACCGGTTTCTCTGTAGTTCCTCTCAGGCCGGACCTACAGTGTACCTTGCGTCCCAGTAGTAGGAGAGTGAAAGGTAAGAGTTGCCAGGAGGCACTTTAGGCTCAGGGATTCTTTCAGTGCACTTCGGGGGGCCTCCCCAGAGGGAGAGCCAGGTTGAACGTAATACTGGCAGAAGCGTTGCCCTGGGGCTGCCTAACAGGTGTACACGGCCTGCTCCGCAAGCGAGGATCAGTTCATTGCCCTCCCGCATGCGTAGAAAGAGCTGACCCCCAACAGCCTGTTCTGTGCTACGTTGCTCGGAAAACGAGAAGGGGACTCCCAGTGCACACGCTCTCCCTCAGGAGGGAATTCATACGTGACTCTCCTAGGCCTTACGGAAAGCCGTAGAGGAGTTAAAGCACTCTGGCATCGAGTCAGGGCTCAGGGAGATGGCTGCACACAAAACCCTGCTGACAGGAAGCACTCGTGCTTACCTCGAGGCTAGGGCTCGCGTTTACTTCGTACTTTAGCTAGGGCAAGCGTGGGATGAGCTCCTAGCAAGGCCCTGGAGACCCCCTGGATTCATAGGAGAAAACGCACTTTCTTCCCGGAGGCATGCCTAAGGGTGACTAGAAGACGGGTAACAACAATGTCTTTTCAGTCAGCCTTGAGGCCGCCACTATCTACCTTTCAAGTGGGGGGAATACTGCCTTTTTACAGGCTTCTCAACTACAAACGGGATCACCGAGCACATACACCTATCTTCTCTGACAATCCAAAGGAGACCCTTGGAACACACTTCGGCCTTCTGCCATGAAACTTCTGGATGCAGTGTGTTCTATATGTGGTGAATGGCATAATCCTCTAAATGCCCTCAGTAGGCCTAGGTGACTCTGGATGTCCCAAGTGCCTAGCAAGGCTCAGGGTAAATCTCTCTTTCGGGCCGGACCTAAAGGCCAGTTTCCGCATCACTTAGAGAGACGTCGAGCAGGAGCCCCCAAACTGCACTGGAGGCCCCGGTGGTTTCTTTCAGGGCAGCTTAGGTTTCCTCAATGTGGCCGACACGCCTGGAGCAAAAGCCTGCCAAGAACCGCGTTCCTGAGGCCGCTTCGAAGTTGTGGAACGCTAGCCATAGAGAACACATTAGTCCCCGGCCCTTCCAACTGCATAGTGAGGGATGGTGTTCCCAGAGCTGTGTATCCCTTGATCGTGCTCAGAAGGCTTTGGGTACACCGTGTGCTTCCTTGGAAACAAGGGCCCACGTGAGAGACTTGAGTGCTGTGAGGCATACTAAAGGTAAAGGCGTCCATGGACTAAGACTTCCTGGAGACTGGTGCACCCCCTATCTCTGGCAGTGGGAAACTGTGCACCTTGCCTCGGGAACAGAGGTCACATTTACTTGGCACTTTAGCTACAGTTGGCTCCGGGGGTGAGCTCCCAGGAAGGAATCGCAAGCACGGGGTTTCTTTTGGAAAAACTCACTGCTCCTCAGAGGCATCTGAAGAGTGAAGCGTATCCTTGCTGGTGTGGTTTTCAGGCGGCTTGGAAGCTGCAACGCAGTTGCTTTCCGAAGGGGGGAAGCCGGGCTCCTCCCACATTCTCCAGTTTCCAACGTGACCACGCAGCACATTGAGCAGCGCTCTCTGACTGACGACTGGAGACTTTCAGCCACACTGGGCCTTTCTATGATCGCGCTTCATTGGACTCGGGGTGTTTGTTTGGCGCGCCATGGAGGGCATTATTACCCGCTGAATGACTTAGTCAGGCCTACGTGACGTTGGATCGACCCAGTGCCTCACAATTTTACCGGTTTCTCTGTAGTTCCTCTCAGGCCGGACCTACAGTGTACCTTGCGTCCCAGTAGTAGGAGAGTGACAGGTAAGAGTTGCCAGGAGGCACTTTAGGCTCAGGGATTCTTTCAGTGCACTTTGGGGGGCCTCCCCAGAGGGAGAGCCAGGTTGAACGTAATACTGGCAGAAGCATTGCCCTGGGGCTGCCTAACACGTGTACACGGCCTGCTCCGCAAGCGAGGATCAGTTCATTGCCCTCCCGCATGCGTAGAAAGAGCTGACCCCCAACAGCCTGTTCTGTGCTACGTTGCTCGGAAAACGAGAAGGGGACTCCCAGTGCACACGCTCTCCCTCAGGAGGGAATTCATACGTGACTCTCCTAGGCCTTACGGAAAGCCGTAGAGGAGTTATAGCACTCTGGCATGGAGTCAGGTCTCAGGGAGATGGCTGCACACAAAACCCTGCTGACAGGAAACACTCGTGCTTACCTCGAGGCTAGGGCTCGCGTTTACTTCGCACTTTAGCTAGGGCAAGCGTGGGATGAGCTCCTAGCAAGGCCCTGGAGACCCCCTGGATTCATAGGAGAAAACGCACTTTCTTCCCGGAGGCATGCCTAAGGGTGACTAGAAGACGGGTAACAACAATGTCTTTTCAGTCAGCCTTGAGGCCGCCACTATCTACCTTTTAAGTGGGGGGAATACTGCCTTTTTCCAGGCTTCTGAACTACAAACGGGATCACCCAGCACATACACCTATCTTCTCTGACAATCCAAAGGAGACCCTTGGAACACACTTCGGCCTTCTGCCATGAAACTTCTGGATGCAGCGTGTTCTGCATGTGGTGAATGGCATAATCCTCTAAATGCCCTCAGTAGGCCTAGGTGACTCTGGATGTCCCAAGTGCCTAGCAAGGCTCAGGGTAAATCTCTCTTTCGGGCCGGACCTAAAGGCCAGTTTCCGCATCACTTAGAGAGACGTCGAGCAGGAGCCCCCAAACTGCACTGGAGGCCCCGGTGGTTTCTTTCAGGGCAGCTTAGGTTTCCTCAATGTGGCCGACACGCCTGGAGCAAAAGCCTGCCAAGAACCGCGTTCCTGAGGCCGCTTCGAAGCTGTGGCACGCTAGCCATAGAGAACACATTAGTCCCCGGCCCTTCCAACTGCATAGTGAGGGATGGTGTTCCCAGAGCTGTGTATCCCTTGATCGTGCTCAGAAGGCTTTGGGTACACCGTGTGCTTCCTTGGAAACAAGGGCCCACGTGAGAGCCTTGAGCGCTGTGAGGCATACTAAAGGTAAAGGAGTCCATGGACTAAGACTTCCTGGAGACTGGTGCAACCCCTATCTCTGGCAGTGGGAAACTGTGCACCTTGCCTCGGGAACAGAGGTCACATTTAGTTGGCACTTTAGCTACAGTTGGCTCCGGGGGTGAGCTCCCAGGAAGGAATCGCAAGCACGGGGTTTCTTTTGGACAAACTCACTGCTCCTCAGAGGCATCTGCGGAGTGAAGCGTATCCTTGCTGGTGTGGTTTTCAGGCGGCTTGGAAGCTGCAACGCAGTTGCTTTCCGAAGGGGGGAAGCCGGGCTCCTCCCACATTCTCCAGTTTCCAACGTGACCACGCAGCACATTGAGCAGCGCTCTCTGACTGACGACTGGAGACTTTCAGCCACACTGGGCCTTTCTATGATCGCGCTTCATTGGACTCGGGGTGTTTGTTTGGCGCGCCATGAAGGGCATTATTACCCGCTGAATGACTTAGTCAGGCCTACGTGACGTTGGAACGACCCAGTGCCTCACAATTTTACCGGTTTCTCTGTAGTTCCTCTCAGGCCGGACCTACAGTGTACCTTGCGTCCCAGTAGTAGGAGAGTGAAAGGTAAGAGTTGCCAGGAGGCACTTTAGGCTCAGGGATTCTTTCAGTGCACTTCGGGGGGCCTCCCCAGAGGGAGAGCCAGGTTGAACGTAATACTGGCAGAAGCGTTGCCCTGGGGCTGCCTAACAGGTGTACACGGCCTGCTCCGCAAGCGAGGATCAGTTCATTGCCCTCCCGCATGCGTAGAAAGAGCTGACCCCCAACAGCCTGTTCTGTGCTACGTTGCTCGGAAAACGAGAAGGGGACTCCCAGTGCACACGCTCTCCCTCAGGAGGGAATTCATACGTGACTCTCCTAGGCCTTACGGAAAGCCGTAGAGGAGTTAAAGCACTCTGGCATCGACTCAGGGCTCAGGGAGATGGCTGCACACAAAACCCTGCTGACAGGAAGCACTCGTGCTTACCTCGAGGCTAGGGCTCGCGTTTACTTCGTACTTTAGCTAGGGCAAGCGTGGGATGAGCTCCTAGCAAGGCCCTGGAGACCCCCTGGATTCATAGGAGAAAACGCACTTTCTTCCCGGAGGCATGCCTAAGGGTGACTAGAAGACGGGTAACAACAATGTCTTTTCAGTCAGCCTTGAGGCCGCCACTATCTACCTTTCAAGTGGGGGGAATACTGCCTTTTTACAGGCTTCTCAACTACAAACGGGATCACCCAGCACATACACCTATCTTCTCTGACAATCCAAAGGAGACCCTTGGAACACACTTCGGCCTTCTGCCATGAAACTTCTGGATGCAGTGTGTTCTATATGTGGTGAATGGCATAATCCTCTAAATGCCCTCAGTAGGCCTAGGTGACTCTGGATGTCCCAAGTGCCTAGCAAGGCTCAGGGTAAATCTCTCTTTCGGGCCGGACCTAAAGGCCAGTTTCCGCATCACTTAGAGAGACGTCGAGCAGGAGCCCCCAAACTGCACTGGAGGCCCCGGTGGTTTCTTTCAGGGCAGCTTAGGTTTCCTCAATGTGGCCGACACGCCTGGAGCAAAAGCCTGCCAAGAACCGCGTTCCTGAGGCCGCTTCGAAGTTGTGGAACGCTAGCCATAGAGAACACATTAGTCCCCGGCCCTTCCAACTGCATAGTGAGGGATGGTGTTCCCAGAGCTGTGTATCCCTTGATCGTGCTCAGAAGGCTTTGGGTACACCGTGTGCTTCCTTGGAAACAAGGGCCCACGTGAGAGACTTGAGTGCTGTGAGGCATACTAAAGGTAAAGGCGTCCATGGACTAAGACTTCCTGGAGACTGGTGCACCCCCTATCTCTGGCAGTGGGAAACTGTGCACCTTGCCTCGGGAACAGAGGTCACATTTACTTGGCACTTTAGCTACAGTTGGCTCCGGGGGTGAGCTCCCAGGAAGGAATCGCAAGCACGGGGTTTCTTTTGGAAAAACTCACTGCTCCTCAGAGGCATCTGAAGAGTGAAGCGTATCCTTGCTGGTGTGGTTTTCAGGCGGCTTGGAAGCTGCAACGCAGTTGCTTTCCGAAGGGGGGAAGCCGGGCTCCTCCCACATTCTCCAGTTTCCAACGTGACCACGCAGCACATTGAGCAGCGCTCTCTGACTGACGACTGGAGACTTTCAGCCACACTGGGCCTTTCTATGATCGCGCTTCATTGGACTCGGGGTGTGTGTTTGGCGCGCCATGAAGGGCATTATTACCCGCTGAATGACTTAGTCAGGCCTACGTGACGTTGGAACGACCCAGTGCCTCACAAGTTTACCGGTTTCTCTGTAGTTTCTCTCAGGCCGGACCTACAGTGTACCTTGCGTCCCAGTAGTAGGAGAATGACAGGTAAGAGTTGCCAGGAGGCACTTTAGGCTCAGGGATTCTTTCAGTGCACTTCGGGGGGCCTCCCCAGAGGGAGAGCCAGGTTGAACGTAATACTGGCAGAAGCGTTGCCCTGGGGCTGCCTAACACGTGTACACGGCCTGCTCCGCAAGCGAGGATCAGTTCATTGCCCTCCCGCATGCGTAGAAAGAGCTGACCCCCAACAGCCTGTTCTGTGCTACGTTGCTCGGAAAACGAGAAGGGGACTCCCAGTGCACACGCTCTCCCTCAGGAGGGAATTCATACGTGACCCTCCTAGGCCTTACGGAAAGCCGTAGAGGAGTTAAAGCACTCTGGCATCGAGTCAGGGCTCAGGGAGATGGCTGCACACAAAACCCTGCTGACAGGAAGCACTCGTGCTTACCTCGAGGCTAGGGCTCGCGTTTACTTCGCAGTTTAGCTAGGGCAAGCGTGGGATGAGCTCCTAGCAAGGCCCTGGAGACCCCCTGGATTCATAGGAGAAAACGCACTTTCTTCCCGGAGGCATGCCTAAGGGTGACTAGAAGATGGGTAACAACAATGTCTTTTCAGTCAGCCTTGAGGCCGCCACTATCTACCTTTCAAGTGGGGGGAATACTGCCTTTTTCCAGGCTTCTCAACTACAAACGGGATCACCCAGCACATACACCTATCTTCTCTGACAATCCAAAGGAGACCCTTGGAACACACTTCGGCCTTCTGCCATGAAACTTCTGGATGCAGTGTGTTCTGCATGTGGTGAATGGCATAATCCTCTAAATGCCCTCAGTAGGCCTAGGTGACTCTGGATGTCCCAAGTGCCTAGCAAGGCTCAGGGTAAATCTCTCTTTCGGGCCGGACCTAAAGGCCAGTTTCCGCATCACTTAGAGAGACGTCGAGCAGGAGCCCCCAAACTGCACTGGAGGCCCCGGTGGTTTCTTTCAGGGCAGCTTAGGTTTCCTCAATGTGGCCGACACGCCTGGAGCAAAAGCCTGCCAAGAACCGTGTTCCTGAGGCCGCTTCGAAGCTGTGGCACGCTAGCCATAGAGAACACATTAGTCCCCGGCCCTTCCAACTGCATAGTGAGGGATGGTGTTCCCAGAGCTGTGTATCCCTTGATCGTGCTCAGAAGGCTTTGGGTACACCGTGTGCTTCCTTGGAAACAAGGGCCCACGTGAGAGCATTGAGTGCTGTGAGGCATACTAAAGGTAAAGGCGTCCATGGACTAAGGCTTCCTGGAGATTGGTGCACACCCTATCTCTGGCAGTGGGAAACTGTGCACCTTGCCTCGGGACCAGAGGTCACATTTAGTTGGCACTTTAGCTACAGTTGGCTCCGGGGGTGAGCTCCCAGGAAGGAATCGCAAGCACGGGGTTTCTTTTGGACAAACTCACTGCTCCTCAGAGGCATCTGCGGAGTGAAGCGTATCCTTGCTGGTGTGGTTTTCAGGCGGCTTGGAAGTTGCAACGCAGTTGCTTTCCGAAGGGGGGAAGCCGGGCTCCTCCCACATTCTCCAGTTTCCAACGTGACCACGCAGCACATTGAGCAGCGCTCTCTGACTGACGACTGGAGACTTTCAGCCACACTGGGCCTTTCTATGATCGCGCTTCATTGGACTCGGGGTGTTTGTTTGGCGCGCCATGGAGGGCATTATTACCCGCTGAATGACTTAGTCAGGCCTACGTGACGTTGGATCGACCCAGTGCCTCACAATTTTACCGGTTTCTCTGTAGTTCCTCTCAGGCCGGACCTACAGTGTACCTTGCGTCCCAGTAGTAGGAGAGTGACAGGTAAGAGTTGCCAGGAGGCACTTTAGGCTCAGGGATTCTTTCAGTGCACTTTGGGGGGCCTCCCCAGAGGGAGAGCCAGGTTGAACGTAATACTGGCAGAAGCATTGCCCTGGGGCTGCCTAACACGTGTACACGGCCTGCTCCGCAAGCGAGGATCAGTTCATTGCCCTCCCGCATGCGTAGAAAGAGCTGACCCCCAACAGCCTGTTCTGTGCTACGTTGCTCGGAAAACGAGAAGGGGACTCCCAGTGCACACGCTCTCCCTCAGGAGGGAATTCATACGTGACTCTCCTAGGCCTTACGGAAAGCCGTAGAGGAGTTATAGCACTCTGGCATTGAGTCAGGGCTCAGGGAGATGGCTGCACACAAAACCCTGCTGACAGGAAGCACTCGTGCTTACCTCGAGGCTAGGGCTCGCCTTTACTTCGCACTTTAGCTAGGGCAAGCGTGGGATGAGCTCCTAGCAAGGCCCTGGAGACCCCCTGGATTCATAGGAGAAAACGCACTTTCTTCCCGGAGGCATGCCTAAGGGTGACTAGAAGACGGGTAACAACAATGTCTTTTCAG
Source organism: Mesoplodon mirus (assembly GCF_964341445.2). Taxonomy (NCBI): domain Eukaryota; kingdom Metazoa; phylum Chordata; class Mammalia; order Artiodactyla; family Ziphiidae; genus Mesoplodon; species Mesoplodon mirus. The sequence continues at coordinate 92,941,608 of NC_138976.1, read as the reverse complement.
TCAGCCTTGAGGCCGCCACTATCTACCTTTCAAGTGGGGGGAATACTGCCTTTTTCCAGGCTTCTCAACTACAAACGGTATCACCCAGCACATACACCTATCTTCTCTGACAATCCAAAGGAGACCCTTGGAACACACTTCGGCCTTCTGCCATGAAACTTCTGGATGCAGTGTGTTCTGCATGTGGTGAATGGCATAATCCTCTAAATGCCCTCAGTAGGCCTAGGTGACTCTGGATGTCCCAAGTGCCTAGCAAGGCTCAGGGTAAATCTCTCTTTCGGGCCGGACCTAAAGGCCAGTTTCCGCATCACTTAGAGAGACGTCGAGCAGGAGCCCCCAAACTGCACTGGAGGCCCCGGTGGTTTCTTTCAGGGCAGCTTAGGTTTCCTCAATGTGGCCGACACGCCTGGAGCAAAAGCCTGCCAAGAACCGCGTTCCTGAGGCCGCTTTGAAGCTGTGGCACGCTAGCCATAGAGAACACATTAGTCCCCGGCCCTTCCAACTGCATAGTGAGGGATGGTGTTCCCAGAGCTGTGTATCCCTTGATCGTGCTCAGAAGGCTTTGGGTACACCGTGTGCTTCCTTGGAAACAAGGGCCCACGTGAGAGCCTTGAGCGCTGTGAGGCATACTAAAGGTAAAGGCGTCCATGGATTAAGACTTCCTGGAGACTGGTGCAACCCCTATCTCTGGCAGTGGGAAACTGTGCACCTTGCCTCGGGAACAGAGGTCACATTTAGTTGGCACTTTAGCTACAGTTGGCTCCGGGGGTGAGCTCCCAGGAAGGAATCGCAAGCACGGGGTTTCTTTTGGACAAACTCACTGCTCCTCAGAGGCATCTGCGGAGTGAAGCGTATCCTTGCTGGTGTGGTTTTCAGGCGGCTTGGAAGCTGCAACGCAGTTGCTTTCCGAAGGGGGGAAGCCGGGCTCCTCCCACATTCTCCAGTTTCCAACGTGACCACGCAGCACATTGAGCAGCGCTCTCTGACTGACGACTGGAGACTTTCAGCCACACTGGGCCTTTCTATGATCGCGCTTCATTGGACTCGGGGTGTTTGTTTGGCGCGCCATGGAGGGCATTATTACCCGCTGAATGACTTAGTCAGGCCTACGTGACGTTGGATCGACCCAGTGCCTCACAATTTTACCGGTTTCTCTGTAGTTCCTCTCAGGCCGGACCTACAGTGTACCTTGCGTCCCAGTAGTAGGAGAGTGACAGGTAAGAGTTGCCAGGAGGCACTTTAGGCTCAGGGATTCTTTCAGTGCACTTTGGGGGGCCTCCCCAGAGGGAGAGCCAGGTTGAACGTAATACTGGCAGAAGCATTGCCCTGGGGCTGCCTAACACGTGTACACGGCCTGCTCCGCAAGCGAGGATCAGTTCATTGCCCTCCCGCATGCGTAGAAAGAGCTGACCCCCAACAGCCTGTTCTGTGCTACGTTGCTCGGAAAACGAGAAGGGGACTCCCAGTGCACACGCTCTCCCTCAGGAGGGAATTCATACGTGACTCTCCTAGGCCTTACGGAAAGCCGTAGAAGAGTTAAAGCACTCTGGCATCGAGTCAGGGCTCAGGGAGATGGCTGCACACAAAACCCTGCTGACAGGAAGCACTCGTGCTTACCTCGAGGCTAGAGCTCGCGTTTACTTCGCACTTTAGCTAGGGCAAGCGTGGGATGAGCTCCTAGCAAGGCCCTGGAGACCCCCTGGATTCATAGGAGAAAATGCACTTTCTTCCCGGAGGCATGCCTAAGGGTGACTAGAAGACGGGTAACAACAATGTCTATTCAGTCAGCCTTGAGGCCGCCACTATCTACCTTTCAAGTGGGGGGAATACTGCCTTTTTCCAGGCTTCTCAACGACAAACGGGATCACCCAGCACATACACCTATCTTCTCTGACAATCCAAAGGAGACCCTTGGAACACACTTCGGCCTTCTGCGATGAAACTTCTGGATGCAGTGTGTTCTGCATGTGGTGAATGGCATAATCCTCTAAATGCCCTCAGTAGGCCTAGGTGACTCTGGATGTCCCAAGTGCCTAGCAAGTCTCAGGGTAAATCTCTCTTTCGGGCCGGACCTAAAGGCCAGTTTCCGCATCACTTAGAGAGACGTCGAGCAGGAGCCCCCAAACTGCACTGGAGGCCCCGGTGGTTTCTTTCAGGGCAGCTTAGGTTTCCTCAATGTGGCCGACACGCCTGGAGCAAAAGCCTGCCAAGAACCGCGTTCCTGAGGCCGCTTCGAAGCTGTGGCACGCTAGCCATAGAGAACACATTAGTCCCCGGCCCTTCCAACTGCATAGTGAGGGATGGTGTTCCCAGAGCTGTGTATCCCTTGATCGTGCTCAGAAGGCTTTGGGTACACCGTGTGCTTCCTTGGAAACAAGGGCCCACGTGAGAGCATTGAGTGCTGTGAGGCATACTAAAGGTAAAGGCGTCCATGGACTAAGACTTCCTGGAGACTGGTGCACCCCCTATCTCTGGCAGTGGGAAACTGTGCACCTTGCCTCGGGAACAGAGGTCACATTTAGTTGGCACTTTAGCTACAGTTGGCTCCGGGGGTGAGCTCCCAGGAAGGAATCGCAAGCACGGGGTTTCTTTTGGACAAACTCACTGCTCCTCAGAGGCATCTGCGGAGTGAAGCGTATCCTTGCTGGTGTGGTTTTCAGGCGGCTTGGAAGCTGCAACGCAGTTGATTTCCGAAGGGGGGAAGCCGGGCTCCTCCCACATTCTCCAGTTTCCAACGTGACCACGCAGCACATTGAGCAGCGCTCTCTGACTGACGACTGGAGACTTTCAGCCACACTGGGCCTTTCTATGATCGCGCTTCATTGGACTCGGGGTGTTTGTTTGGCGCGCCATGAAGGGCATTATTACCCGCTGAATGACTTAGTCAGGCCTACGTGACGTTGGATCAACCCAGTGCCTCACAATTTTACCGGTTTCTCTGTAGTTTCTCTCAGGCCGAACCTACAGTGTACCTTGCGTCCCAGTAGTAGGAGAGTGACAGGTAAGAGTTGCCAGGAGGCACTTTAGGCTCAGGGATTCTTTCAGTGCACTTCGGGGGGCCTCCCCAGAGGGAGAGCCAGGTTGAACGTAATACTGGCAGAAGCGTTGCCCTGGGGCTGCCTAACACGTGTACACGGCCTGCTCCGCAAGCGAGGATCAGTTCATTGCCCTCCCGCATGCGTAGAAAGAGCTGACCCCCAACAGCCTGTTCTGTGCTACGTTGCTCGGAAAACGAGAAGGGGACTCCCAGTGCACACGCTCTCCCTCAGGAGGGAATTCATACGTGACTCTCCTAGGCCTTACGGAAAGCCGTAGAGGAGTTAAAGCACTCTGGCATCGAGTCAGGGCTCAGGGAGATGGCTGCACACAAAACCCTGCTGACAGGAAGCACTCGTGCTTACCTCGAGGCTAGGGCTCGCCTTTACTTCGCACTTTAGCTAGGGCAAGCGTGGGATGAGCTCCTAGCAAGGCCCTGGAGACCCCCTGGATTCATAGGAGAAAACGCACTTTCTTCCCGGAGGCATGCCTAAGGGTGACTAGAAGACGGGTAACAACAATGTCTTTTCAGTCAGCCTTGAGGCCGCCACTATCTACCTTTCAAGTGGGGGGAATACTGCCTTTTTCCAGGCTTCTGAACTACAAACGGGATCACCCAGCACATACACCTATCTTCTCTGACAATCCAAAGGAGACCCTTGGAACACACTTCGGCCTTCTGCCATGAAACTTCTGGATACAGTGTGTTCTGCATGTGGTGAATGGCATAATCCTCTAAATGCCCTCAGTAGGCCTAGGTGACTCTGGATGTCCCAAGTGCCTAGCAAGGCTCAGGGTAAATCTCTCTTTCGGGCCGGACCTAAAGGCCAGTTTCCGCATCACTTAGAGAGACGTCGAGCAGGAGCCCCCAAACTGCACTGGAGGCCCCGGTGGTTTCTTTCAGGGCAGCTTAGGTTTCCTCAATGTGGCCGACACGCCTGGAGCAAAAGCCTGCCAAGAACCGCGTTCCTGAGGCCGCTTCGAAGCTGTGGCACGCTAGCCATAGAGAACACATTAGTCCCCGGCCCTTCCAACTGCATAGTGAGGGATGGTGTTCCCAGAGCTGTGTATCCCTTGATCGTGCTCAGAAGGCTTTGGGTACACCGTGTGCTTCCTTGGAAACAAGGGCCCACGTGAGAGCCTTGAGCACTGTGAGGCATACTAAAGGTAAAGGCGTCCATGGACTAAGACTTCCTGGAGACTGGTGCACCCCCTATCTCTGGCAGTGGGAAACTGTGCACCTTGCCTCGGGACCAGAGGTCACATTTACTTGGCACTTTAGCTACAGTTGGCTCCGGGGGTGAGCTCCCAGGAAGGAATCGCAAGCACGGGGTTTCTTTTGGAAAAACTCACTGCTCCTCAGAGGCATCTGCGGAGTGAAGCGAATCCTAGCTGGTGTGGTTTTCAGGCGGCTTGGAAGCTGCAACGCAGTTGCTTTCCGAAGGGGGGAAGCCGGGCTCCTCCCACATTCTCCAGTTTCCAACGTGACCACGCAGCGCATTGAGCAGTGCTCTCTGACTGACGACTGGAGACTTTCAGCCACACTGGGCCTTTCTATGATCGCGCTTCATTGGACTCGGGGTGTTTGTTTGGCGCGCCATGAAGGGCATTATTACCCGCTGAATGACTTAGTCAGGCCTACGTGACGTTGGATCGACCCAGTGCCTCACAATTTTACCGGTTTCTCTGTAGTTCCTCTCAGGCCGGACCTACAGTGTACCTTGCGTCCCAGTAGTAGGAGAGTGACAGGTAAGAGTTGCCAGGAGGCACTTTAGGCTCAGGGATTCTTTCAGTGCACTTCGGGGGGCCTCCCCAGAGGGAGAGCCAGGTTGAACGTAATACTGGCAGAAGCGTTGCCCTGGGGCTGCCTAACACGTGTACACGGCCTGCTCCGCAAGCGAGGATCAGTTCATTGCCCTCCCGCATGCGTAGAAAGAGCTGACCCCCAACAGCCTGTTCTGTGCTATGTTGCTCGGAAAACGAGAAGGGGACTCCCAGTGCACACGCTCTCCCTCAGGAGGGAATTCATACGTGACTCTCCTAGGCCTTACGGAAAGCCGTAGAGGAGTTAAAGCACTCTGGCATCGAGTCAGGGCTCAGGGAGATGGCTGCACACAAAACCCTGCTGACAGGAAGCACTCGTGCTTACCTCGAGGCTAGGGCTCGCGTTTACTTCGCACTTTAGCTAGGGCAAGCGTGGGATGAGCTCCTAGCAAGGCCCTGGAGACCCCCTGGATTCATAGGAGAAAACGCACTTTCTTCCCGGAGGCATGCCTAAGGGGGACTAGAAGACGGGTAACAACAATGTCTTTTCAGTCAGCCTTGAGGCCGCCACTATCTACCTTTCAAGTGGGGGGAATACTGCCTTATTCCAGGCTTCTCAACTACATACGGGATCACCCAGCACATACACCTATCTTCTCTGACAATCCAAAGGACACCCTTGGAACACACTTCGGCCTTCTGCGATGAAACTTCTGGATGCAGTGTGTTCTGCATGTGGTGAATGTCATAATCCTCTAAATGCCCTCAGTAGGCCTAGTTGACTCTGGATGTCCCAAGTGCCTAAAAAGGCTCAGGGTAAATCTCTCTTTCAGGCCGGACCTAAAGGCCAGTTTCCGCATCACTTAGAGAGACGTCGAGCAGGAGCCCCCAAACTGCACTGGAGGCCCCGGTGGTTTCTTTCAGGGCAGCTTAGGTTTCCTCAATGTGGCCGACACGCCTGGAGCAAAAGCCTGCCAAGAACCGCGTTCCTGAGGCCGCTTCGAAGCTGTGGAACGCTAGCCATAGAGAACACATTAGTCCCCGGCCCTTCCAACTGCATAGTGAGGGATGGTGTTCCCAGAGCTGTGTATCCCTTGATCGTGCTCAGAAGGCTTTGGGTACACCGTGTGCTTCCTTGGAAACAAGGGCCCACGTGAGAGCATTGAGTGCTGTGAGGCATACTAAAGGTAAAGGCGTCCATGGACTAAGACTTCCTGGAGACTGGTGCACCCCCTATCTCTGGCAGTGGGAAACTGTGCACCTTGCCTCGGGAACAGAGGTCACATTTACTTGGCACTTTAGCTACAGTTGGCTCCGGGGGTGAGCTCCCAGGAAGGAATCGCAAGCACGGGGTTTCTTTTGGAAAAACTCACTGCTCCTCAGAGGCATCTGAAGAGTGAAGCGTATCCTTGCTGGTGTGGTTTTCAGGCGGCTTGGAAGCTGCAACGCAGTTGCTTTCCGAAGGGGGGAAGCCGGGCTCCTCCCACATTCTCCAGTTTCCAACGTGACCACGCAGCACATTGAGCAGCGCTCTCTGACTGACGACTGGAGACTTTCAGCCACACTGGGCCTTTCTATGATCGCGCTTCATTGGACTCGGGGTGTTTGTTTGGCGCGCCATGAAGGGCATTATTACCCGCTGAATGACTTAGTCAGGCCTACGTGACGTTGGAACGACCCAGTGCCTCACAAGTTTACCGGTTTCTCTGTAGTTTCTCTCAGGCCGGACCTACAGTGTACCTTGCGTCCCAGTAGTAGGAGAATGACAGGTAAGAGTTGCCAGGAGGCACTTTAGGCTCAGGGATTCTTTCAGTGCACTTCGGGGGGACTCCCCAGAGGGAGAGCCAGGTTGAACGTAATACTGGCAGAAGCGTTGCCCTGGGGCTGCCTAACACGTGTACACGGCCTGCTCCGCAAGCGAGGATCAGTTCATTGCCCTCCCGCATGCGTAGATAGAGCTGACCCCCAACAGCCTGTTCTGTGCTACGTTGCTCGGAAAACGAGAAGGGGACTCCCAGTGCACACGCTCTCCCTCAGGAGGGAATTCATACGTGACCCTCCTAGGCATTACGGAAAGCCGTAGAGGAGTTAAAGCACTCTGGCATCGAGTCAGGGCTCAGGGAGATGGCTGCACACAAAACCCTGCTGACAGGAAGCACTCGTGCTTACCTCGAGGCTAGGGCTCGCGTTTACTTCGCAGTTTAGCTAGGGCAAGCGTGGGATGAGCTCCTAGCAAGGCCCTGGAGACCCCCTGGATTCATAGGAGAAAACGCACTTTCTTCCCGGAGGCATGCCTAAGGGTGACTAGAAGACGGGTAACAACAATGTCTTTTCAGTCAGCCTTGAGGCCGCCACTATCTACCTTTCAAGTGGGGGGAATACTGCCTTTTTCCAGGCTTCTCAACTACAAACGGGATCACCCAGCACATACACCTATCTTCTCTGACAATCCAAAGGAGACCCTTGGAACACACTTCGGCCTTCTGCCATGAAACTTCTGGATGCAGTGTGTTCTGCATGTGGTGAATGGCATAATCCTCTAAATGCCCTCAGTAGGCCTAGGTGACTCTGGATGTCCCAAGTGCCTTGCAAGGCTCAGGGTAAATCTCTCTTTCGGGCCGGACCTAAAGGCCAGTTTCCGCATCACTTAGAGAGACGTCGAGCAGGAGCCCCCAAACTGCACTGGAGGCCCCGGTGGTTTCTTTCAGGGCAGCTTAGGTTTCCTCAATGTGGCCGACACGCCTGGAGCAAAAGCCTGCCAAGAACCGCGTTCCTGAGTCCGCTTCGAAGCTGTGGCACGCTAGCCATAGAGAACACATTAGTCCCCGGCCCTTCCAACTGCATAGTGAGGGATGGTGTTCCCAGAGCCGTGTATCCCTTGATCGTGCTCAGAAGGCTTTGGGTACACCGTGTGCTTCCTTGGAAACAAGGGCCCACGTGAGAGCCTTGAGCGCTGTGAGGCATACTAAAGGTAAAGGCGTCCATGGACTAAGACTTCCTGGAGACTGGTGCACCCCCTATCTCTGGCAGTGGGAAACTGTGCACCTTGCCTCGGGACCAGAGGTCACATTTAGTTGGCACTTTAGCTACAGTTGGCTCCGGGGGTGAGCTCCCAGGAAGGAATCGCAAGCACGGGGTTTCTTTTGGAAAAACTCACTGCTCCTCAGAGGCATCTGCGGAGTGAAGCGTATCCTTGCTGGTGTGGTTTTCAGGCGGCTTGGAAGTTGCAACGCAGTTGCTTTCCGAAGGGGGGAAGCCGGGCTCCTCCCACATTCTCTAGTTTCCAACGTGACCACGCAGCACATTGAGCAGCGCTCTCTGACTGACGACTGGAGACTTTCAGCCACACTGGGCCTTTCTATGATCGCGCTTCATTGGACTCGGGGTGTTTGTTTGGCGCGCCATGGAGGGCATTATTACCCGCTGAATGACTTAGTCAGGCCTACGTGACGTTGGATCGACCCAGTGCCTCACAAGTTTACCGGTTTCTCTGTAGTTCCTCTCAGGCCGGACCTACAGTGTACCTTGCGTCCCAGTAGTAGGAGAGTGACAGGTAAGAGTTGCCAGGAGGCACTTTAGGCTCAGGGATTCTTTCAGTGCACTTCGGGGGGCCTCCCCAGAGGGAGAGCCAGGTTGAACGTAATACTGGCAGAAGCGTTGCCCTGGGGCTGCCTAACACGTGTACACGGCCTGCTCCGCAAGCGAGGATCAGTTCATTGCCCTCCCGCATGCGTAGAAAGAGCTGACCCCCAACAGCCTGTTCTGTGCTACGTTGCTCGGAAAACGAGAAGGGGACTCCCAGTGCACACGCTCTCCCTCAGGAGGGAATTCATACGTGACTCTCCTAGGCCTTACGGAAAGCCGTAGAGGAGTTAAAGCACTCTGGCATCGAGTCAGGGCTCAGGGGGATGGCTGCACACAAAACCCTGCTGACAGGAAGCACTCGTGCTTACCTCGAGGCTAGGGCTCGCGTTTACTTCGCAGTTTAGCTAGGGCAAGCGTGGGATGAGCTCCTAGCAAGGCCCTGGAGACCCCCTGGATTCATAGGAGAAAACGCACTTTCTTCCCGGAGGCATGCCTAAGGGTGACTAGAAGACGGGTAACAACAATGTCTTTTCAGTCAGCCTTGAGGCCGCCACTATCTACCTTTCAAGTGGGGGGAATACTGCCTTTTTCCAGGCTTCTCAACTACAAACGGGATCACCCAGCACATACACCTATCTTCTCTGACAATCCAAAGGAGACCCTTGGAACACAGTTCGGCCTTCTGCCATGAAACTTCTGGATGCAGTGTGTTCTGCATGTGGTGAATGGCATAATCCTCTAAATGCCCTCAGTAGGCCTAGGTGACTCTGGATGTCCCAAGTGCCTAGCAAGGCTCAGGGTAAATCTCTCTTTCGGGCCGGACCTAAAGGCCAGTTTCCGCATCACTTAGAGAGACGTCGAGCAGGAGCCCCCAAACTGCACTGGAGGCCCCGGTGGTTTCTTTCAGGGCAGCTTAGGTTTCCTCAATGTGGCCGACACGCCTGGAGCAAAAGCCTGCCAAGAACCGCGTTCCTGAGGCCGCTTCGAAGCTGTGGCACGCTAGCCATAGAGAACACATTAGTCCCCGGCCCTTCCAACTGCATAGTGAGGGATGGTGTTCCCAGAGCTGTGTATCCCTTGATCGTGCTCAGAAGGCTTTGGGTACACCGTGTGCTTCCTTGGAAACAAGGGCCCACGTGAGAGCCTTGAGCGCTGTGAGGCATACTAAAGGTAAAGGCGTCCATGGACTAAGACTTCCTGGAGACTGGTGCACCCCCTATCTCTGGCATTGGGAAACTGTGCACCTTGCCTCGGGACCAGAGGTCACATTTAGTTGGCACTTTAGCTACAGTTGGCTCCGGGGGTGAGCTCCCAGGAAGGAATCGCAAGCACGGGGTTTCTTTTGGAAAAACTCACTGCTCCTCAGAGGCATCTGCGGAGTGAAGCGTATCCTTGCTGGTGTGGTTTTCAGGCGGCTTGGAAGCTGCAACGCAGTTGCTTTCCGAAGGGGGGAAGCCGGGCTCCTCCCACATTCTCCAGTTTCCAACGTGACCACGCAGCACATTGAGCAGCGCTCTCTGACTGACGACTGGAGACTTTCAGCCACACTGGGCCTTTCTATGATCGCGCTTCATTGGACTCGGGGTGTTTGTTTGGCGCGCCATGAAGGGCATTATTACCCGCTGAATGACTTAGTCAGGCCTACGTGACGTTGGAACGACCCAGTGCCTCACAAGTTTACCGGTTTCTCTGTAGTTCCTCTCAGGCCGGACCTACAGTGTACCTTGCGTCCCAGTAGTAGGAGAGTGAAAGGTAAGAGTTGCCAGGAGGCACTTTAGGCTCAGGGATTCTTTCAGTGCACTTCGGGGGGCCTCCCCAGAGGGAGAGCCAGGTTGAACGTAATACTGGCAGAAGCGTTGCCCTGGGGCTGCCTAACACGTGTACACGGCCTGCTCCGCAAGCGAGGATCAGTTCATTGCCCTCCCGCATGCGTAGAAAGAGCTGACCCCCAACAGCCTGTTCTGTGCTACGTTGCTCGGAAAACGAGAAGGGGACTCCCAGTGCACACGCTCTCCCTCAGGAGGGAATTCATACGTGACTCTCCTAGGCCTTACGGAAAGCCGTAGAGGAGTTAAAGCACTCTGGCATCGAGTCAGGGCTCAGGGAGATGGCTGCACACAAAACCCTGCTGACAGGAAGCACTCGTGCTTACCTCGAGGCTAGGGCTCGCCTTTACTTCGCACTTTAGCTAGGGCAAGCGTGGGATGAGCTCCTAGCAAGGCCCTGGAGACCCCCTGGATTCATAGGAGAAAACGCACTTTCTTCCCGGAGGCATGCCTAAGGGGGACTAGAAGACGGGTAACAACAATGTCTTTTCAGTCAGCCTTGAGGCCGCCACTATCTACCTTTCAAGTGGGGGGAATACTGCCTTTTTCCAGGCTTCTCAACTACAAACGGGATCACCCAGCACATACACCTATCTTCTCTGACAATCCAAAGGAGACCCTTGGAACACACTTCGGCCTTCTGCCATGAAACTTCTGGATGCAGTGTGTTCTATATGTGGTGAATGGCATAATCCTCTAAATGCCCTCAGTAGGCCTAGGTGACTCTGGATGTCCCAAGTGCCTAGCAAGGCTCAGGGTAAATCTCTCTTTCGGGCCGGACCTAAAGGCCAGTTTCCGCATCACTTAGAGAGACGTCGAGCAGGAGCCCCCAAACTGCACTGGAGGCCCCGGTGGTTTCTTTCAGGGCAGCTTAGGTTTCCTCAATGTGGCCGACACGCCTGGAGCAAAAGCCTGCCAAGAACCGCGTTCCTGAGGCCGCTTCGAAGCTGTGGAACGCTAGCCATAGAGAACACATTAGTCCCCGGCCCTTCCAACTGCATAGTGAGGGATGGTGTTCCCAGAGCTGTGTATCCCTTGATCGTGCTCAGAAGGCTTTGGGTACACCGTGTGCTTCCTTGGAAACAAGGGCCCACGTGAGAGCATTGAGTGCTGTGAGGCATACTAAAGGTAAAGGCGTCCATGGACTAAGACTTCCTGGAGACTGGTGCACCCCCTATCTCTGGCAGTGGGAAACTGTGCACCTTGCCTCGGGAACAGAGGTCACATTTACTTGGCACTTTAGCTACAGTTGGCTCCGGGGGTGAGCTCCCAGGAAGGAATCGCAAGCACGGGGTTTCTTTTGGAAAAACTCACTGCTCCTCAGAGGCATCTGAAGAGTGAAGCGTATACTTGCTGGTGTGGTTTTCAGGCGGCTTGGAAGCTGCAACGCAGTTGCTTTCCGAAGGGGGGAAGCCGGGCTCCTCCCACATTCTCCAGTTTCCAACGTGACCACGCAGCACATTGAGCAGCGCTCTCTGACTGACGACTGGAGACTTTCAGCCACACTGGGCCTTTCTATGATCGCGCTTCATTGGACTCGGGGTGTTTGTTTGGCGCGCCATGAAGGGCATTATTACCCGCTGAATGACTTAGTCAGGCCTACGTGACGTTGGAACGACCCAGTGCCTCACAAGTTTACCGGTTTCTCTGTAGTTTCTCTCAGGCCGGACCTACAGTGTACCTTGCGTCCCAGTAGTAGGAGAATGACAGGTAAGAGTTGCCAGGAGGCACTTTAGGCTCAGGGATTCTTTCAGTGCACTTCGGGGGGCCTCCCCAGAGGGAGAGCCAGGTTGAACGTAATACTGGCAGAAGCGTTGCCCTGGGGCTGCCTAACACGTGTACACGGCCTGCTCCGCAAGCGAGGATCAGTTCATTGCCCTCCCGCATGCGTAGAAAGAGCTGACCCCCAACAGCCTGTTCTGTGCTACGTTGCTCGGAAAACGAGAAGGGGACTCCCAGTGCACACGCTCTCCCTCAGGAGGGAATTCATACGTGACCCTCCTAGGCCTTACGGAAAGCCGTAGAGGAGTTAAAGCACTCTGGCATCGAGTCAGGGCTCAGGGAGATGGCTGCACACAAAACCCTGCTGACAGGAAGCACTCGTGCTTACCTCGAGGCTAGGGCTCGCGTTTACTTCGCACTTTAGCTAGGGCAAGCGTGGGATGAGCTCCTAGCAAGGCCCTGGAGACCCCCTGGATTCATAGGAGAAAACGCACTTTCTTCCCGGAGGCATGCCTAAGGGTGACTAGAAGACGGGTAACAACAATGTCTTTTCAGTCAGCCTTGAGGCCGCCACTATCTACCTTTCAAGTGGGGGGAATACTGCCTTTTTCCAGGCTTCTCAACTACAAACGGGATCACCCAGCACATACACCTATCTTCTCTGACAATCCAAAGGAGACCCTTGGAACACACTTCGGCCTTCTGCCATGAAACTTCTGGATGCAGTGTGTTCTGCATGTGGTGAATGGCATAATCCTCTAAATGCCCTCAGTAGGCCTAGGTGACTCTGGATGTCCCAAGTGCCTATCAAGGCTCAGGGTAAATCCCTCTTTCGGGCCGGACCTAAAGGCCAGTTTCCGCATCACTTAGAGAGACGTCGAGCAGGAGCCCCCAAACTGCACTGGAGGCCCCGGTGGTTTCTTTCAGGGCAGCTTAGGTTTCCTCAATGTGGCCGACACGCCTGGAGCAAAAGCCTGCCAAGAACCGTGTTCCTGAGGCCGCTTCGAAGCTGTGGCACGCTAGCCATAGAGAACACATTAGTCCCCGGCCCTTCCAACTGCATAGTGAGGGATGGTGTTCCCAGAGCTGTGTATCCCTTGATCGTGCTCAGAAGGCTTTGGGTACACCGTGTGCTTCCTTGGAAACAAGGGCCCACGTGAGAGCATTGAGTGCTGTGAGGCATACTAAAGGTAAACGCGTCCATGGACTAAGGCTTCCTGGAGACTGGTGCACCCCCTATCTCTGGCAGTGGGAAACTGTGCACCTTGCCTCGGGACCAGAGGTCACATTTAGTTGGCACTTTAGCTACAGTTGGCTCCGTGGGTGAGCTCCCAGGAAGGAATCGCAAGCACGGGGTTTCTTTTGGACAAACTCACTGCTCCTCAGAGGCATCTGCGGAGTGAAGCGCATCCTTGCTGGTGTGGTTTTCAGGCGGCTTGGAAGCTGCAACGCAGTTGCTTTCCGAAGGGGGGAAGCCGGGCTCCTCCCACATTCTCCAGTTTCCAACGTGACCACGCAGCACATTGAGCAGTGCTCTCTGACTGACGACTGGAGACTTTCAGCCACACTGGGCCTTTCTATGATCGCGCTTCATTGGACTCGGGGTGTTTGTTTGGCGCGCCATGAAGGGCATTATTACCCGCTGAATGACTTAGTCAGGCCTACGTGACGTTGGATCGACCCAGTGCCTCACAATTTTACCGGTTTCTCTGTAGTTTCTCTCAGGCCGGACCTACAGTGTACCTTGCGTCCCAGTAGTAGGAGAGTGACAGGTAAGAGTTGCCAGGAGGCACTTTAGGCTCAGGGATTCTTTCAGTGCACTTCAGGGGGCCTCCCCAGAGGGAGAGCCAGGTTGAACGTAATACTGGCAGAAGCGTTGCCCTGGGGCTGCCTATACACGTGTACACGGCCTGCTCCGCAAGCGAGAATCAGTTCATTGCCCTCCCCCATGCGTAGAAAGTGCTGACCCCCAACAGCCTGTTCTGTGCTACGTTGCTCGGAAAACGAGAAGGGGACTCCCAGTGCACACGCTCTCCCTCAGGAGGGAATTCATACGTGACTCTCCTAGGCCTTACGGATAGCCGTAGAGGAGTTAAAGCACTCTGGCATCGAGTCAGGGCTCAGGGAGATGGCTGCACACAAAACCCTGCTGACAGGGAGCACTCTTGCTTACCTCGAGGCTAGGGCTCGCGTTTACTTCGCACTTTAGCTAGGGCAAGCGTGGGATGAGCTCCTAGCAAGGCCCTGGAGACCCCCTGGATTCATAGGAGAAAACGCACTTTCGTCCCGGAGGCATGCCTAAGGGTGACGAGAAGACGGGTAACAACAATGTCTTTTCAGTCAGCCTTGAGGCCGCCACTATGTACCTTTCAAGTGGGGGGAATACTGCCTTTTTCCAGGCTTCTCAACTACAAACGGGATCACCCGGCACATACACCTATCTTCTCTGACAATCCAAAGGAGACCCTTGGAACACAGTTCGGCCTTCTGCGATGAAACTTCTGGATGCAGTGTGTTCTGCATGTGGTGAATGGCATAATCCTCTAAATGCCCTCAGTAGGCCTAGGTGACTCTGGACGTCACAAGTGCCTAGCAAGGCTCAGGGTAAATCTCTCTTTCGGGCCGGACCTAAAGGCCAGTTTCCGCATCACTTAGAGAGACGTTGAGCAGGAGCCCCCAAACTGCACTGGAGGCCCCGGTGGTTTCTTTCAGGGCAGCTTAGGTTTCCTCAATGTGGCCGACACGCCTGGAGCAAAAGCCTGCCAAGAACCGCGTTCCTGAGGCCGCTTCGAAGCTGTGGCACGCTAGCCATAGAGAACACATTAGTCCCCGGCCCTTCCAACTGCCTAGTGAGGGATGGTGTTCCCAGAGCTGTGTATCCCTTGATCGTGCTCAGAAGGCTTTGGGTACACCGTGTGCTTCCTTGGAAACAAGGGCCCACGTGAGAGCCTTGAGCACTGTGAGGCATACAAAAGGTAAAGGCGTCCATGGACTAAGATTTCCTGGAGACTGGTGCACCCCCTATCTCTGGCAGTGGGAAACTGTGCACCTTGCCTCAGGACCAGAGGTCACATTTAGTTGGCACTTTAGCTACAGTTGGCTCCGGGGGTGAGCTCCCAGGAAGGAATCGCAAGCACGGGGTTTCTTTTGGACAAACTCACTGCTCCTCAGAGGCATCTGCGGAGTGAAGCGTATCCTAGCTTGTGTGGTTTTCAGGCGGCTTGGAAGCTGCAACGCAGTTGCTTCCCGAAGGGGGGAAGCTGGGCTCCTCCCACATTCTCTAGTTTCCAACGTGACCACGCAGCACATTGAGCAGGGCTCTCTGACTGACGACTGGAGACTTTCAGCCACACTGGGCCTTTCTATGATCGCGCTTCATTGGTTTCGGGGTGTTTGTTTGGCGCGCCATGAAGGGCATTATTACCCGCTGAATGACTTAGTCAGGCCTACGTGACGTTGGATCGACCCAGTGCCTCACAATTTTACCGGTTTCTCTGTAGTTTCTCTCAGGCCGGACCTACAGTGTACCTTGCGTCCCAGTAGTAGGACAGTGACAGGTAAGAGTTGCCAGGAGGCACTTTAGGCTCAGGGATTCTTTCAGTGCACTTCAGGGGGCCTCCCCAGAGGGAGAGCCAGGTTGAACGTAATACTGGCACAAGCGTTGCCCTGGGGCTGCCTAACACGTATACACGGCCTGCTCCGCAAGCGAGAATCAGTTCATTGCCCTCCCCCATGCGTAGAAAGAGCTGACCCCCAACAGCCTGTTCTGTGTTACGTTGCTCGGAAAACGAGAAGGGGACTCCCAGTGCACACGCTCTCCCTCAGGAGGGAATTCATACGTGACTCTCCTAGGCCTTACGGAAAGCCATAGTGGAGTTAAAGCACTCTGGCATCGAGTCAGGGCTCAGGGAGATGGCTGCACACAAAACCCTGCTGACAGGAAGCACTCGTGCTTACCTCGAGGCTAGGGCTCGCGTTTACTTCGCACTTTAGCTAGGGCAAGGGTGGGATGAGCTCCTAGCAAGGCCCTGGAGAGCCCCTGGATTCATAGTAGAAAACGCACTTTCTTCCCGGAGGCATGCCTAAGGGTGACTAGAAGACGCGTAACAACAATGTCTTTTCAGTCAGCCTTGAGGCCGCCACTATCTACCTTTCAAGTGGGGGGAATACTGCCTTTTTCTAGGCTTCTCAACTACAAACGGGGTCACCCAGCACATACACCTATCTTCTCTGACAATCCAAAGGAGACCCTTGGAACACACTTCGGCCTTCTGCGATGAAACTTCTGGATGCAGTGTGTTCTGCATGTGGTGAACGGCATAATCCTCTAAATTCCCTCAGTAGGCCTAGGTGACTCTGGATGTCCCAAGTGCCTAGAAAGGCTCAGGGTAAATCTCTCTTTCGGGCCGGACCTAAAGGCCAGTTTCCGCATCACTTAGAGAGACGTCGAGCAGGAGCCCCCAAACTGCACTGGAGGCCCCGGTGGTTTCTTTCAGGGCAGCTTAGGTTTCCTCAATGTGGCCGACACGCCTGGAGCAAAAGCCTGCCAAGAACCGCGTTCCTGAGGCCGCTTCGAAGCTGTGGCACGCTAGCCATAGAGAACACATTAGTCCCCGGCCCTTCCAACTGCATAGTGAGGGATGGTGTTCCCAGAGCTGTGTATCCCTTGATCGTGCTCAGAAGGCTTTGGGTACACCGTGTGCTTCCTTGGAAACAAGGGCCCACGTGAGAGCCTTGAGCGCTGTGAGGCATACTAAAGGTAAAGGCGTCCATGGACTAAGGCTTCCTGGAGACTGGTGCACCCCCTATCTCTGGCAGTGGGAAACTGTGCACCTTGCCTCGGGACCAGAGGTCACATTTAGTTGGCACTTTACCTACAGTTGGCTCCGGGGGTGAGCTCCCAGGAAGGAATCGCAAGCACGGGGTTTCTTTTGGACAAACTCACTGCTCCTCAGAGGCATCTGCGGAGTGAAGCGTATCCTTGCTGGTGTGGTTTTCAGGCGGCTTGGAAGCTGCAACGCAGTTGCTTTCCGAAGGGGGGAAGCCAGGCTCCTCCCACATTCTCCAGTTTCCAACGTGACCACGCAGCCCATTGAGCAGCGCTCTCTGACTGACGACTGGAGACTTTCAGCCACACTGGGCCTTTCTATGATCGCGCTTCATTGGACTCGGGGTGTTTGTTTGGCGCGCCATGAAGGGCATTATTAGCCGCTGAATGACTTAGTCAGGCCTACGTGACGTTGGATCGACCCAGTGCCTCACAATTTTACCGGTTTCTCTGTAGTTTCTCTCAGGCCGGACCTACAGTGTACCTTGCGTCCAAGTAGTAGGAGAGTGACAGGTAAGAGTTGCCAGGAGGCACTTTAGGCTCAGGGATTCTTTCAGTGCACTTCAGGGGGCCTCCCCAGAGGGAGAGCCAGGTTGAACGTAATACTGGCAGAAGCGTTGCCCTGGGGCTGCCTAACACGTGTACACGGCCTGCTCCGCAAGCGAGAATCAGTTCATTGCCCTCCCCCATGCGTATAAAGAGCTGACCCCCAACAGCCTGTTCTGTGCTACGTTGCTCGGAAAACGAGAAGGGGACTCCCAGTGCACACGCTCTCCCTCAGGAGGAAATTCATACGTGACTCTCCTAGGCCTTACGGAAAGCCGTAGAGGAGTTAAAGCACTCTGGCGTCGATTCAGGGCTCAGGGAGATGGCTGCACACAAAACCCTGCTGACAGGAAGCACTCGTGCTTACCTCGAGGCTAGGGCTCGCGTTTACTTCGCACTTTAGCTAGGGCAAGCGTGGGATGAGCTCCTAGCAAGGCCCTGGAGACCCCCTGGATTCATAGGAGAAAACGCACTTTCTTCCCGGAGGCATGCCTAAGGGTGACTAGAAGACGGGTAACAACAATGTCTTTTCAGTCAGCCTTGAGGCCGCCACTATCTACCTTTCAAGTGGGGGGAATACTGCCTTTTTCCAGGCTTCTCAACTACATACGGGATCACCCAGCACATACACCTATCTTCTCTGACAATCCAAAGGACACCCCTGGAACACACTTCGGCCTTCTGCGATGAAACTTCTGGATGCAGTGTGTTCTGCATGTGGTGAATGTCATAATCCTCTAAATGCCCTCAGTAGGCCTAGTTGACTCTGGATGTCCCAAGTGCCTAGCAAGGCTCAGGGTAAATCTCTCTTTCAGGCCGGACCTAAAGGCCAGTTTCCGCATCACTTAGAGAGACGTCGAGCAGGAGCCCCCAAACTGCACTGGAGGCCCCGGTGGTTTCTTTCAGGGCAGCTTAGGTTTCCTCAATGTGGCCGACACGCCTGGAGCAAAAGCCTGCCAAGAACCGCGTTCCTGAGGCCGCTTCAAAGCTGTGGCACGCTAGCCATAGAGAACACATTAGTCCCCGGCCCTTCCAACTGCATAGTGAGGGATGGTGTTCCCAGAGCTGTGTATCCCTTGATCGTGCTCAGAAGGCTTTGGGTACACCGTGTGCTTCCTTGGAAACAAGGGCCCACGTGAGAGCATTGAGTGCTGTGAGGCATACTAAAGGTAAAGGCGTCCATGGACTAAGACTTCCTGGAGACTGGTGCACCCCCTATCTCTGGCAGTGGGAAACTGTGCACCTTGCCTCGGGAACAGAGGTCACATTTACTTGGCACTTTAGCTACAGTTGGCTCCGGGGGTGAGCTCCCAGGAAGGAATCGCAAGCACGGGGTTTCTTTTGGAAAAACTCACTGCTCCTCAGAGGCATCTGAAGAGTGAAGCGTATCCTTGCTGGTGTGGTTTTCAGGCGGCTTGGAAGCTGCAACGCAGTTGCTTTCCGAAGGGGGGAAGCCGGGCTCCTCCCACATTCTCCAGTTTCCAACGTGACCACGCAGCACATTGAGCAGCGCTCTCTGACTGACGACTGGAGACTTTCAGCCACACTGGGCCTTTCTATGATCGCGCTTCATTGGACTCGGGGTGTGTGTTTGGCGCGCCATGAAGGGCATTATTACCCGCTGAATGACTTAGTCAGGCCTACGTGACGTTGGAACGACCCAGTGCCTCACAAGTTTACCGGTTTCTCTGTAGTTTCTCTCAGGCCGGACCTACAGTGTACCTTGCGTCCCAGTAGTAGGAGAATGACAGGTAAGAGTTGCCAGGAGGCACTTTAGGCTCAGGGATTCTTTCAGTGCACTTCGGGGGGCCTCCCCAGAGGGAGAGCCAGGTTGAACGTAATACTGGCAGAAGCGTTGCCCTGGGGCTGCCTAACACGTGTACACGGCCTGCTCCGCAAGCGAGGATCAGTTCATTGCCCTCCCGCATGCGTAGAAAGAGCTGACCCCCAACAGCCTGTTCTGTGCTACGTTGCTCGGAAAACGAGAAGGGGACTCCCAGTGCACACGCTCTCCCTCAGGAGGGAATTCATACGTGACTCTCCTAGGCCTTACGGAAAGCCGTAGAGGAGTTAAAGCACTCTGGCATCGAGTCAGGGCTCAGGGAGATGGCTGCACACAAAACCCTGCTGACAGGAAGCACTCGTGCTTACCTCGAGGCTAGGGCTCGCGTTTACTTCGCAGTTTAGCTAGGGCAAGCGTGGGATGAGCTCCTAGCAAGGCCCTGGAGACCCCCTGGATTCATAGGAGAAAACGCACTTTCTTCCCGGAGGCATGCCTAAGGGTGACTAGAAGACGGGTAACAACAATGTCTTTTCAGTCAGCCTTGAGGCCGCCACTATCTACCTTTCAAGTGGGGGGAATACTGCCTTTTTCCAGGCTTCTCAACTACAAACGGGATCACCCAGCACATACACCTATCTTCTCTGACAATCCAAAGGAGACCCTTGGAACACACTTCGGCCTTCTGCCATGAAACTTCTGGATGCAGTGTGTTCTGCATGTGGTGAATGGCATAATCCTCTAAATGCCCTCAGTAGGCCTAGGTGACTCTGGATGTCCCAAGTGCCTAGCAAGGCTCAGGGTAAATCTCTCTTTCGGGCCGGACCTAAAGGCCAGTTTCCGCATCACTTAGAGAGACGTCGAGCAGGAGCCCCCAAACTGCACTGGAGGCCCCGGTGGTTTCTTTCAGGGCAGCTTAGGTTTCCTCAATGTGGCCGACACGCCTGGAGCAAAAGCCTGCCAAGAACCGTGTTCCTGAGGCCGCTTCGAAGCTGTGGCACGCTAGCCATAGAGAACACATTAGTCCCCGGCCCTTCCAACTGCATAGTGAGGGATGGTGTTCCCAGAGCTGTGTATCCCTTGATCGTGCTCAGAAGGCTTTGGGTACACCGTGTGCTTCCTTGGAAACAAGGGCCCACGTGAGAGCATTGAGTGCTGTGAGGCATACTAAAGGTAAAGGCGTCCATGGACTAAGGCTTCCTGGAGATTGGTGCACCCCCTATCTCTGGCAGTGGGAAACTGGGCACCTTGCCTCGGGACCAGAGGTCACATTTAGTTGGCACTTTAGCTACAGTTGGCTCCGGGGGTGAGCTCCCAGGAAGGAATCGCAAGCACGGGGTTTCTTTTGGAAAAACTCACTGCTCCTCAGAGGCATCTGCGGAGTGATGCGTATCCTTGCTGGTGTGGTTTTCAGGCGGCTTGGAAGTTGCAACGCAGTTGCTTTCCGAAGGGGGGAAGCCGGGCTCCTCCCACATTCTCCAGTTTCCAACGTGACCACGCAGCACATTGAGCAGCGCTCTCTGACTGACGACTGGAGACTTTCAGCCACACTGGGCCTTTCTATGATCGCGCTTCATTGGACTCGGGGTGTTTGTTTGGCGCGCCATGGAGGGCATTATTACCCGCTGAATGACTTAGTCAGGCCTACGTGACGTTGGATCGACCCAGTGCCTCACAATTTTACCGGTTTCTCTGTAGTTCCTCTCAGGCCAGACCTACAGTGTACCTTGCGTCCCAGTAGTAGGAGAGTGACAGGTAAGAGTTGCCAGGAGGCACTTTAGGCTCAGGGATTCTTTCAGTGCACTTTGGGGGGCCTCCCCAGAGGGAGAGCGTGGTTGAACGTAATACTGGCAGAAGCATTTCCCTGGGGCTGCCTAACACGTGTACACGGCCTGCTCCGCAAGCGAGGATCAGTTCATTGCCCTCCCGCATGCGTAGAAAGAGCTGACCCCCAACAGCCTGTTCTGTGCTACGTTGCTCGGAAAACGAGAAGGGGACTCCCAGTGCACACGCTCTCCCTCAGGAGGGAATTCATACGTGACTCTCCTAGGCCTTACGGAAAGCCGTAGAGGAGTTATAGCACTCTGGCATCGAGTCAGGGCTCAGGGAGATGGCTGCACACAAAACCCTGCTGACAGGAAGCACTCGTGCTTACCTCGAGGCTAGGGCTCGCGTTTACTTCGCACTTTAGCTAGGGCAAGCGTGGGATGAGCTCCTAGCAAGGCCCTGGAGACCCCCTGGATTCATAGGAGAAAACGCACTTTCTTCCCGGAGGCATGCCTAAGGGTGACTAGAAGACGGGTAACAACAATGTCTTTTCAGTCAGCCTTGAGGCCGCCACTATCTACCTTTCAAGTGGGGGGAATACTGCCTTTTTCCAGGCTTCTCAACTACAAACGGGATCACCCAGCACATACACCTATCTTCTCTGACAATCCAAAGGAGACCCTTGGAACACACTTCGGCCTTCTGCGATGAAACTTCTGGATGCAGTGTGTTCTGCATGTGGTGAATGGCATAATCCTCTAAATGCCCTCAGTAGGCCTAGGTGACTCTGGATGTCCCAAGTGCCTAGCAAGGCTCAGGGTAAATCTCTCTTTCGGGCCGGACCTAAAGGCCAGTTTCCGCATCACTTAGAGAGACGTCGAGCAGGAGCCCCCAAACTGCACTGGAGGCCCCGGTGGTTTCTTTCAGGGCAGCTTAGGTTTCCTCAATGTGGCCGACACGCCTGGAGCAAAAGCCTGCCAAGAACCGCGTTCCTGAGGCCGCTTCGAAGCTGTGGAACGCTAGCCATAGAGAACACATTAGTCCCCGGCCCTTCCAACTGCATAGTGAGGGATGGTGTTCCCAGAGCTGTGTATCCCTTGATCGTGCTCAGAAGGCTTTGGGTACACCGTGTGCTTCCTTGGAAACAAGGGCCCACGTGAGAGCATTGAGTGCTGTGAGGCATACTAAAGGTAAAGGCGTCCATGGACTAAGACTTCCTGGAGACTGGTGCACCCCCTATCTCTGGCAGTGGGAAACTGTGCACCTTGCCTCGGGAACAGAGGTCACATTTACTTGGCACTTTAGCTACAGTTGGCTCCGGGGGTGAGCTCCCAGGAAGGAATCGCAAGCACGGGGTTTCTTTTGGAAAAACTCACTGCTCCTCAGAGGCATCTGCGGAGTGAAGCGTATCCTTGCTGGTGTGGTTTTCAGGCGGCTTGGAAGCTGCAACGCAGTTGCTTTCCGAAGGGGGGAAGCCGGGCTCCTCCCACATTCTCCAGTTTCCAACGTGACCACGCAGCACATTGAGCAGCGCTCTCTGACTGACGACTGGAGACTTTCAGCCACACTGGGCCTTTCTATGATCGCGCTTCATTGGACTCGGGGTGTTTGTTTGGCGCGCCATGAAGGGCATTATTACCCGCTGAATGACTTAGTCAGGCCTACGTGACGTTGGAACGACCCAGTGCCTCACAAGTTTACCGGTTTCTCTGTAGTTTCTCTCAGGCCGGACCTACAGTGTACCTTGCGTCCCAGTAGTAGGAGAATGACAGGTAAGAGTTGCCAGGAGGCACTTTAGGCTCAGGGATTCTTTCAGTGCACTTTGGGGGGCCTCCCCAGAGGGAGAGCCAGGTTGAACGTAATACTGGCAGAAGCGTTGCCCTGGGGCTGCCTAACACGTGTACACGGCCTGCTCCGCAAGCGAGGATCAGTTCATTGCCCTCCCGCATGCGTAGAAAGAGCTGACCCCCAACAGCCTGTTCTGTGCTACGTTGCTCGGAAAACGAGAAGGGGACTCCCAGTGCACACGCTCTCCCTCAGGAGGGAATTCATACGTGACCCTCCTAGGCCTTACGGAAAGCCGTAGAGGAGTTAAAGCACTCTGGCATCGAGTCAGGGCTCAGGGAGATGGCTGCACACAAAACCCTGCTGACAGGAAGCACTCGTGCTTACCTCGAGGCTAGGGCTCGCGTTTACTTCGCACTTTAGCTAGGGCAAGCGTGGGATGAGCTCCTAGCAAGGCCCTGGAGACCCCCTGGATTCATAGGAGAAAACGCACTTTCTTCCCGGAGGCATGCCTAAGGGTGACGAGAAGACGGGTAACAACAATGTCTTTTCAGTCAGCCTTGAGGCCGCCACTATCTACCTTTCAAGTGGGGGGAATACTGCCTTTTTCCAGGCTTCTCAACTACAAACGGGATCACCCAGCACATACACCTATCTTCTCTGACAATCCAAAGGAGACCCTTGGAACACACTTCGGCCTTCTGCGATGAAACTTCTGGATGCAGTGTGTTCTGCATGTGGTGAATGGCATAATCCTCTAAATGCCCTCAGTAGGCCTAGGTGACTCTGGATGTCCCAAGTGCCTAGCAAGGCTCAGGGTAAATCTCTCTTTCGGGCCGGACCTAAAGGCCAGTTTCCGCATCACTTAGAGAGACGTCGAGCAGGAGCCCCCAAACTGCACTGGAGGCCCCGGTGGTTTCTTTCAGGGCAGCTTAGGTTTCCTCAATGTGGCCGACACGCCTGGAGCAAAAGCCTGCCAAGAACCGCGTTCCTGAGGCCGCTTCGAAGCTGTGGCACGCTAGCCATAGAGAACACATTAGTCCCCGGCCCTTCCAACTGCATAGTGAGGGATGGTGTTCCCAGAGCTGTGTATCCCTTGATCGTGCTCAGAAGGCTTTGGGTACACCGTGTGCTTCCTTGGAAACAAGGGCCCACGTGAGAGCATTGAGTGCTGTGAGGCATACTAAAGGTAAAGGCGTCCATGGACTAAGACTTCCTGGAGACTGGTGCACCCCCTATCTCTGGCAGTGGGAAACTGTGCACCTTGCCTCGGGAACAGAGGTCACATTTAGTTGGCACTTTAGCTACAGTTGGCTCCGGGGGTGAGCTCCCAGGAAGGAATCGCAAGCACGGGGTTTCTTTTGGAAAAACTCACTGCTCCTCAGAGGCATCTGCGGAGTGAAGCGTATCCTTGCTGGTGTGGTTTTCAGGCGGCTTGGAAGCTGCAACGCAGTTGCTTTCCGAAGGGGGGAAGCCGGGCTCCTCCCACATTCTCCAGTTTCCAACGTGACCACGCAGCACATTGAGCAGCGCTCTCTGACTGACGACTGGAGACTTTCAGCCACACTGGGCCTTTCTATGATCGCGCTTCATTGGACTCGGGGTGTTTGTTTGGCGCGCCATGAAGGGCATTATTACCCGCTGAATGACTTAGTCAGGCCTACGTGACGTTGGAACGACCCAGTGCCTCACAAGTTTACCGGTTTCTCTGTAGTTTCTCTCAGGCCGGAACTACAGTGTACCTTGCGTCCCAGTAGTAGGAGAATGACAGGTAAGAGTTGCCAGGAGGCACTTTAGGCTCAGGGATTCTTTCAGTGCACTTCGGGGGGCCTCCCCAGAGGGAGAGCCAGGTTGAACGTAATACTGGCAGAAGCGTTGCCCTGGGGCTGCCTAACACGTGTACACGGCCTGCTCCGCAAGCGAGGATCAGTTCATTGCCCTCCCGCATGCATAGAAAGAGCTGACCCCCAACAGCCTGTTCTGTGCTACGTTGCTCGGAAAACGAGAAGGGGACTCCCAGTGCACACGCTCTCCCTCAGGAGGGAATTCATACGTGACCCTCCTAGGCCTTACGGAAAGCCGTAGAGGAGTTAAAGCACTCTGGCATCGAGTCAGGGCTCAGGGAGATGGCTGCACACAAAACCCTGCTGACAGGAAGCACTCGTGCTTACCTCGAGGCTAGGGCTCGCGTTTACTTCGCACTTTAGCTAGGGCAAGCGTGGGATGAGCTCCTAGCAAGGCCCTGGAGACCCCCTGGATTCATAGGAGAAAACGCACTTTCTTCCCGGAGGCATGCCTAAGGGTGACGAGAAGACGGGTAACAACAATGTCTTTTCAGTCAGCCTTGAGGCCGCCACTATCTACCTTTCAAGTGGGGGGAATACTGCCTTTTTCCAGGCTTCTCAACTACAAACGGGATCACCCAGCACATACACCTATCTTCTCTGACAATCCAAAGGAGACCCTTGGAACACACTTCGGCCTTCTGCGATGAAACTTCTGGATGCAGTGTGTTCTGCATGTGGTGAATGGCATAATCCTCTAAATGCCCTCAGTAGGCCTAGGTGACTCTGGACGTCCCAAGTGCCTAGCAAGGCTCAGGGTAAATCTCTCTTTCGGGCCGGACCTAAAGGCCAGTTTCCGCATCACTTAGAGAGACGTCGAGCAGGAGCCCCCAAACTGCACTGGAGGCCCCGGTGGTTTCTTTCAGGGCAGCTTAGGTTTCCTCAATGTGGCCGACACGCCTGGAGCAAAAGCCTGCCAAGAACCGCGTTCCTGAGGCCGCTTCGAAGCTGTGGCACGCTAGCCATAGAGAACACATTAGTCCCCGGCCCTTCCAACTGCATAGTGAGGGATGGTGTTCCCAGAGCTGTGTATCCCTTGATCGTGCTCAGAAGGCTTTGGGTACACCGTGTGCTTCCTTGGAAACAAGGGCCCACGTGAGAGCATTGAGTGCTGTGAGGCATACTAAAGGTAAAGGCGTCCATGGACTAAGACTTCCTGGAGACTGGTGCACCCCCTATCTCTGGCAGTGGGAAACTGTGCACCTTGCCTCGGGAACAGAGGTCACATTTAGTTGGCACTTTAGCTACAGTTGGCTCCGGGGGTGAGCTCCCAGGAAGGAATCGCAAGCACGGGGTTTCTTTTGGAAAAACTCACTGCTCCTCAGAGGCATCTGCGGAGTGAAGCGTATCCTTGCTGGTGTGGTTTTCAGGCGGCTTGGAAGCTGCAACGCAGTTGCTTTCCGAAGGGGGGAAGCCGGGCTCCTCCCACATTCTCCAGTTTCCAACGTGACCACGCAGCACATTGAGCAGCGCTCTCTGACTGACGACTGGAGACTTTCAGCCACACTGGGCCTTTCTATGATCGCGCTTCATTGGACTCGGGGTGTTTGTTTGGCGCGCCATGAAGGGCATTATTACCCGCTGAATGACTTAGTCAGGCCTACGTGACGTTGGAACGACCCAGTGCCTCACAAGTTTACCGGTTTCTCTGTAGTTTCTCTCAGGCCGGACCTACAGTGTACCTTGCGTCCCAGTAGTAGGAGAATGACAGGTAAGAGTTGCCAGGAGGCACTTTAGGCTCAGGGATTCTTTCAGTGCACTTTGGGGGGCCTCCCCAGAGGGAGAGCCAGGTTGAACGTAATACTGGCAGAAGCGTTGCCCTGGGGCTGCCTAACACGTGTACACGGCCTGCTCCGCAAGCGAGGATCAGTTCATTGCCCTCCCGCATGCGTAGAAAGAGCTGACCCCCAACAGCCTGTTCTGTGCTACGTTGCTCGGAAAACGAGAAGGGGACTCCCAGTGCACACGCTCTCCCTCAGGAGGGAATTCATACGTGACCCTCCTAGGCATTACGGAAAGCCGTAGAGGAGTTAAAGCACTCTGGCATCGAGTCAGGGCTCAGGGAGATGGCTGCACACAAAACCCTGCTGACAGGAAGCACTCGTGCTTACCTCGAGGCTAGGGCTCGCGTTTACTTCGCACTTTAGCTAGGGCAAGCGTGGGATGAGCTCCTAGCAAGGCCCTGGAGACCCCCTGGATTCATAGGAGAAAACGCACTTTCTTCCCGGAGGCATGCCTAAGGGTGACGAGAAGACGGGTAACAACAATGTCTTTTCAGTCAGCCTTGAGGCCGCCACTATCTACCTTTCAAGTGGGGGGAATACTGCCTTTTTCCAGGCTTCTCAACTACAAACGGGATCACCCAGCACATACACCTATCTTCTCTGACAATCCAAAGGAGACCCTTGGAACACAGTTCGGCCTTCTGCGATGAAACTTCTGGATGCAGTGTGTTCTGCATGTGGTGAATGGCATAATCCTCTAAATGCCCTCAGTAGGCCTAGGAGACTCTGGACGTCCCAAGTGCCTAGCAAGGCTCAGGGTAAATCTCTCTTTCGGGCCGGACCTAAAGGCCAGTTTCCGCATCACTTAGAGAGACGTTGAGCAGGAGCCCCCAAACTGCACTGGAGGCCCCGGTGGTTTCTTTCAGGGCAGCTTAGGTTTCCTCAATGTGGCCGACACGCCTGGAGCAAAAGCCTGCCAAGAACCGCGTTCCTGAGGCCGCTTCGAAGCTGTGGCACGCTAGCCATAGAGAACACATTAGTCCCCGGCCCTTCCAACTGCATAGTGAGGGATGGTGTTCCCAGAGCTGTGTATCCCTTGATCGTGCTCAGAAGGCTTTGGGTACACCGTGTGCTTCCTTGGAAACAAGGGCCCACGTGAGAGCCTTGAGCACTGTGAGGCATACAAAAGGTAAAGGCGTCCATGGACTAAGATTTCCTGGAGACTGGTGCACCCCCTATCTCTGGCAGTGGGAAACTGTGCACCTTGCCTCAGGACCAGAGGTCACATTTAGTTGGCACTTTAGCTACAGTTGGCTCCGGGGGTGAGCTCCCAGGAAGGAATCGCAAGCACGGGGTTTCTTTTGGACAAACTCACTGCTCCTCAGAGGCATCTGCGGAGTGAAGCGTATCCTAGCTTGTGTGGTTTTCAGGCGGCTTGGAAGCTGCAACGCAGTTGCTTCCCGAAGGGGGGAAGCCGGGCTCCTCCCACATTCTCCAGTTTCCAACGTGACCACGCAGCACATTGAGCAGGGCTCTCTGACTGACGACTGGAGACTTTCAGCCACACTGGGCCTTTCTATGATCGCGCTTCATTGGTTTCGGGGTGTTTGTTTGGCGCGCCATGAAGGGCATTATTACCCGCTGAATGACTTAGTCAGGCCTACGTGACGTTGGATCGACCCAGTGCCTCACAATTTTACCGGTTTCTCTGTAGTTTCTCTCAGGCCGGACCTACAGTGTACCTTGCGTCCCAGTAGTAGGAGAGTGACACGTAAGAGTTGCCAGGAGGCACTTTAGGCTCAGGGATTCTTTCAGTGCACTTCAGGGGGCCTCCCCAGAGGGAGAGCCAGGTTGAACGTAATACTGGCACAAGCGTTGACCTGGGGCTGCCTAACACGTATACACGGCCTGCTCCGCAAGCGAGAATCAGTTCATTGCCCTCCCCCATGCGTAGAAAGAGCTGACCCCCAACAGCCTGTTCTGTGCTACGTTGCTCAGAAAACGAGAAGGGGACTCCCAGTGCACACGCTCTCCCTCAGGAGGGAATTCATACGTGACTCTCCTAGGCCTTACGGAAAGCCATAGTGGAGTTAAAGCACTCTGGCATCGAGTCAGGGCTCAGGGAGATGGCTGCACACAAAACCCTGCTGACAGGAAGCACTCGTGCTTACCTCGAGGCTAGGGCTCGCGTTTACTTCGCACTTTAGCTAGGGCAAGGGTGGGATGAGCTCCTAGCAAGGCCCTGGAGAGCCCCTGGATTCATAGTAGAAAACGCACTTTCTTCCCGGAGGCATGCCTAAGGGTGACTAGAAGACGCGTAACAACAATGTCTTTTCAGTCAGCCTTGAGGCCGCCACTATCTACCTTTCAAGTGGGGGGAATACTGCCTTTTTCTAGGCTTCTCAACTACAAACGGGGTCACCCAGCACATACACCTATCTTCTCTGACAATCCAAAGGAGACCCTTGGAACACACTTCGGCCTTCTGCGATGAAACTTCTGGATGCAGTGTGTTCTGCATGTGGTGAACGGCATAATCCTCTAAATTCCCTCAGTAGGCCTAGGTGACTCTGGATGTCCCAAGTGCCTAGAAAGGCTCAGGGTAAATCTCTCTTTCGGGCCGGACCTAAAGGCCAGTTTCCGCATCACTTAGAGAGACGTCGAGCAGGAGCCCCCAAACTGCACTGGAGGCCCCGGTGGTTTCTTTCAGGGCAGCTTAGGTTTCCTCAATGTGGCCGACACGCCTGGAGCAAAAGCCTGCCAAGAACCGCGTTCCTGAGGCCGCTTCGAAGCTGTGGCACGCTAGCCATAGAGAACACATTAGTCCCCGGCCCTTCCAACTGCATAGTGAGGGATGGTGTTCCCAGAGCTGTGTATCCCTTGATCGTGCTCAGAAGGCTTTGGGTACACCGTGTGCTTCCTTGGAAACAAGGGCCCACGTGAGAGCCTTGAGCGCTGTGAGGCATACTAAAGGTAAAGGCGTCCATGGACTAAGACTTCCTGGAGACTGGTGCACCCCCTATCTCTGGCAGTGGGAAACTGTGCACCTTGCCTCGGGACCAGAGGTCACATTTAGTTGGCACTTTACCTACAGTTGGCTCCGGGGGTGAGCTCCCAGGAAGGAATCGCAAGCACGGGGTTTCTTTTGGACAAACTCACTGCTCCTCAGAGGCATCTGCGGAGTGAAGCGTATCCTTGCTGGTGTGGTTTTCAGGCGGCTTGGAAGCTGCAACGCAGTTGCTTTCCGAAGGGGGGAAGCCAGGCTCCTCCCACATTCTCCAGTTTCCAACGTGACCACGCAGCCCATTGAGCAGCGCTCTCTGACTGACGACTGGAGACTTTCAGCCACACTGGGCCTTTCTATGATCGCGCTTCATTGGACTCGGGGTGTTTGTTTGGCGCGCCATGAAGGGCATTATTAGCCGCTGAATGACTTAGTCAGGCCTACGTGACGTTGGATCGACCCAGTGCCTCACAATTTTACCGGTTTCTCTGTAGTTTCTCTCAGGCCGGACCTACAGTGTACCTTGCGTCCAAGTAGTAGGAGAGTGACAGGTAAGAGTTGCCAGGAGGCACTTTAGGCTCAGGGATTCTTTCAGTGCACTTCAGGGGGCCTCCCCAGAGGGAGAGCCAGGTTGAACGTAATACTGGCAGAAGCGTTGCCCTGGGGCTGCCTAACACGTGTACACGGCCTGCTCCGCAAGCGAGAATCAGTTCATTGCCCTCCCCCATGCGTATAAAGAGCTGACCCCCAACAGCCTGTTCTGTGCTACGTTGCTCGGAAAACGAGAAGGGGACTCCCAGTGCACACGCTCTCCCTCAGGAGGGAATTCATACGTGACTCTCCTAGGCCTTACGGAAAGCCGTAGAGGAGTTAAAGCACTCTGGCGTCGATTCAGGGCTCAGGGAGATGGCTGCACACAAAACCCTGCTGACAGGAAGCACTCGTGCTTACCTCGAGGCTAGGGCTCGCCTTTACTTCGCACTTTAGCTAGGGTAAGCGTGGGATGAGCTCCTAGCAAGGCCCTGGAGACCCCCTGGATTCATAGGAGAAAACGCACTTTCTTCCCGAGGCATGCCTAAGGGTGACTAGAAGACGGGTAACAACAATGTCTTTTCAGTCAGCCTTGAGGCCGCCACTATCTACCTTTCAAATGGGGGGAATACTGCCTTTTTCCAGGCTTCTCAATGACAAACGGGATCACCCAGCACATACACCTATCTTCTCTGACAATCCAAAGGAGACCCTTGGAACACACTTCAGCCTTCTGCGATGAAACTTCTGGATGCAGTGTGTTCTGCATGTGGTGAATGGCATAATCCTCTAAATGCCCTCAGTAGGCCTAGGTGACTGTGGACGTCCCAAGTGCCTAGCAAGGCTCAGGGTAAATCTCTCTTTCGGGCCGGACCTAAAGGCCAGTTTCCGCATCACTTAGAGAGACGTCGAGCAGGAGCCCCCAAACTGCACTGGAGGCCCCGGTGGTTTCTTTCAGGGCAGCTTAGGTTTCCTCAATGTGGCCGACACGCCTGGAGCAAAAGCCTGCCAAGAACCGCGTTCCTGAGGCCGCTTCGAAGCTGTGGAACGCTAGCCATAGAGAACACATTAGTCCCCGGCCCTTCCAACTGCATAGTGAGGGATGGTGTTCCCAGAGTTGTGTATCCCTTGATCGTGCTCAGAAGGCTTTGGGTACACCGTGTGCTTCCTTGGAAACAAGGGCCCACGTGAGAGGCTTGAGCGCTGTGAAGCATACTAAAGGTAAATGTGTCCATAGACTAAGGCTTCCTAGAGACTGGTGCACCCCCTATCTCTGGCAGTGGGAAACTGTGCACCTTGCCTCGGGACCAGAGGTCACATTTAGTTGGCACTTTAGCTACAGTTGGCTCCGGGGGTGAGCTCCCAGGAAGGAATCGCAAGCACGGGGTTTCTTTTGGACAAACTCACTGCTCCTCAGAGGCATCTGCGGAGTGAAGCGTATCCTTGCTGGTGTGGTTTTCAGGCGGCTTGGAAGCTGCAACGCAGTTGCTTTCCAAAGGGGGGAAGCCGGGCTCCTCCCACATTCTCCAGTTTCCAACGTGACCATGCAGCACATTGAGCAGCGCTCTCTTACTGACGACTGGAGACTTTCAGCCACACTGGGCCTTTCTATGATCGCGCTTCATTGGACTTGGGGTGTTTGTTTGGCGCGCCATGAAGGGCATTATTACCCGCTGAATGACTTAGTCAGGCCTACGTGACGTTGGATCGACCCAGTGCCTCACAATTTTACCGGTTTCTCTGTAGTTTCTCTCAGGCCGGACCTACAGTGTACCTTGCGTCCCAGTAGTAGGACAGTGACAGGTAAGAGTTGCCAGGAGGCACTTTAGGCTCAGGGATTCTTTCAGTGCACTTCAGGGGGCCTCCCCAGAGGGAGAGCCAGGTTGAACGTAATACTGGCAGAAGCGTTGCCCTGGGGCTGCCTAACACGTGTACACGGCCTGCTCCGCAAGCGAGAATCAGTTCATTGCCCTCCCCCATGCGTAGAAAGAGCTGACCCACAAGAGCCTGTTCTGTGCTACGTTGCTCGGAAAACGAGAAGGGGACTCCCAGTGCACACGCTCTCCCTCAGGAGGGAATTCATACGTGACTCTCCTAGGCCTTACGGAAAGCCGTAGAGGAGTTAAAGCACTCTGGCATCGAGTCAGGGCTCAGGGAGATGGCTGCACACAAAACCCTGCTGACAGGAAGCACTCGTGCTTACCTCGAGGCTAGGGCTCGCCTTTACTTCGCACTTTAGCTAGGGCAAGCGTGGGATGAGCTCCTAGCAAGGCCCTGGAGACCCCCTGGATTCATAGGAGAAAACGCACTTTCTTCCCGGAGGCATGCCTAAGGGTGACTAGAAGACGGGTAACAACAGTGTCTTTTCAGTCAGCCTTGAGGCCGCCACTATCTACCTTTCAAGTGGGGGGAATACTGCCTTTTTCCAGGCTTCTCAACTACAAACGGGATCACCCAGCACATACACCTATCTTCTCTGACAATCCAAAGGAGACCCTTGGAACACACTTCGGCCTTCTGCGATGAAACTTCTGGATGCAGTGTGTTCTGCATGTGGTGAACGGCATAATCCTCTAAATTCCCTCAGTAGGCCTAGGTGACTCTGGATGTCCCAAGTGCCTAGAAAGGCTCAGGGTAAATCTCTCTTTCGGGCCGGACCTAAAGGCCAGTTTCCGCATCACTTAGAGAGACGTCGAGCAGGAGCCCCCAAACTGCACTGGAGGCCCCGGTGGTTTCTTTCAGGGCAGCTTAGGTTTCCTCAATGTGGCCGACACGCCTGGAGCAAAAGCCTGCCAAGAACCGCGTTCCTGAGGCCGCTTCGAAGCTGTGGCACGCTAGCCATAGAGAACACATTAGTCCCCGGCCCTTCCAACTGCATAGTGAGGGATGGTGTTCCCAGAGCTGTGTATCCCTTGATCGTGCTCAGAAGGCTTTGGGTACACCGTGTGCTTCCTTGGAAACAAGGGCCCACGTGAGAGCCTTGAGCGCTGTGAGGCATACTAAAGGTAAAGGCGTCCATGGACTAAGGCTTCCTGGAGACTGGTGCACCCCCTATCTCTGGCAGTGGGAAACTGTGCACCTTGCCTCGGGACCAGAGGTCACATTTAGTTGGCACTTTACCTACAGTTGGCTCCGGGGGTGAGCTCCCAGGAAGGAATCGCAAGCACGGGGTTTCTTTTGGACAAACTCACTGCTCCTCAGAGGCATCTGCGGAGTGAAGCGTATCCTTGCTGGTGTGGTTTTCAGGCGGCTTGGAAGCTGCAACGCAGTTGCTTTCCGAAGGGGGGAAGCCAGGCTCCTTCCACATTCTCCAGTTTCCAACGTGACCACGCAGCCCATTGAGCAGCGCTCTCTGACTGACGACTGGAGACTTTCAGCCACACTGGGCCTTTCTATGATCGCGCTTCATTGGACTCGGGGTGTTTGTTTGGCGCGCCATGAAGGGCATTATTAGCCGCTGAATGACTTAGTCAGGCCTACGTGACGTTGGATCGACCCAGTGCCTCACAATTTTACCGGTTTCTCTGTAGTTTCTCTCAGGCCGGACCTACAGTGTACCTTGCGTCCAAGTAGTAGGAGAGTGACAGGTAAGAGTTGCCAGGAGGCACTTTAGGCTCAGGGATTCTTTCAGTGCACTTCAGGGGGCCTCCCCAGAGGGAGAGCCAGGTTGAACGTAATACTGGCAGAAGCGTTGCCCTGGGGCTGCCTAACACGTGTACACGGCCTGCTCCGCAAGCGAGAATCAGTTCATTGCCCTCCCCCATGCGTATAAAGAGCTGACCCCCAACAGCCTGTTCTGTGCTACGTTGCTCGGAAAACGAGAAGGGGACTCCCAGTGCACACGCTCTCCCTCAGGAGGGAATTCAGACGTGACTCTCCTAGGCCTTACGGAAAGCCGTAGAGGAGTTAAAGCACTCTGGCATCGAGTCAGGGCTCAGGGAGATGGCTGCACACAAAACCCTGCTGACAGGAAGCACTCGTGCTTACCTCGAGGCTAGGGCTCGCCTTTACTTCGCACTTTAGCTAGGGTAAGCGTGGGATGAGCTCCTAGCAAGGCCCTGGAGACCCCCTGGATTCATAGGAGAAAACGCACTTTCTTCCCGAGGCATGCCTAAGGGTGACTAGAAGACGGGTAACAACAATGTCTTTTCAGTCAGCCTTGAGGCCGCCACTATCTACCTTTCAAATGGGGGGAATACTGCCTTTTTCCAGGCTTCTCAATGACAAACGGGATCACCCAGCACATACACCTATCTTCTCTGACAATCCAAAGGAGACCCTTGGAACACACTTCAGCCTTCTGCGATGAAACTTCTGGATGCAGTGTGTTCTGCATGTGGTGAATGGCATAATCCTCTAAATGCCCTCAGTAGGCCTAGGTGACTGTGGACGTCCCAAGTGCCTAGCAAGGCTCAGGGTAAATCTCTCTTTTGGGCCGGACCTAAAGGCCAGTTTCCGCATCACTTAGAGAGACGTCGAGCAGGAGCCCCCAAACTGCACTGGAGGCCCCGGTGGTTTCTTTCAGGGCAGCTTAGGTTTCCTCAATGTGGCCGACACGCCTGGAGCAAAAGCCTGCCAAGAACCGCGTTCCTGAGGCCGCTTCGAAGCTGTGGAACGCTAGCCATAGAGAACACATTAGTCCCCGGCCCTTCCAACTGCATAGTGAGGGATGGTGTTCCCAGAGTTGTGTATCCCTTGATCGTGCTCAGAAGGCTTTGGGTACACCGTGTGCTTCCTTGGAAACAAGGGCCCACGTGAGAGGCTTGAGCGCTGTGAAGCATACTAAAGGTAAATGTGTCCATAGACTAAGGCTTCCTAGAGACTGGTGCACCCCCTATCTCTGGCAGTGGGAAACTGTGCACCTTGCCTCGGGACCAGAGGTCACATTTAGTTGGCACTTTAGCTACAGTTGGCTCCGGGGGTGAGCTCCCAGGAAGGAATCGCAAGCACGGGGTTTCTTTTGGACAAACTCACTGCTCCTCAGAGGCATCTGCGGAGTGAAGCGTATCCTTGCTGGTGTGGTTTTCAGGCGGCTTGGAAGCTGCAACGCAGTTGCTTTCCAAAGGGGGGAAGCCGGGCTCCTCCCACATTCTCCAGTTTCCAACGTGACCATGCAGCACATTGAGCAGCGCTCTCTTACTGACGACTGGAGACTTTCAGCCACACTGGGCCTTTCTATGATCGCGCTTCATTGGACTTGGGGTGTTTGTTTGGCGCGCCATGAAGGGCATTATTACCCGCTGAATGACTTAGTCAGGCCTACGTGACGTTGGATCGACCCAGTGCCTCACAATTTTACCGGTTTCTCTGTAGTTTCTCTCAGGCCGGACCTACAGTGTACCTTGCGTCCCAGTAGTAGGACAGTGACAGGTAAGAGTTGCCAGGAGGCACTTTAGGCTCAGGGATTCTTTCAGTGCACTTCAGGGGGCCTCCCCAGAGGGAGAGCCAGGTTGAACGTAATACTGGCAGAAGCGTTGCCCTGGGGCTGCCTAACACGTGTACACGGCCTGCTCCGCAAGCGAGAATCAGTTCATTGCCCTCCCCCATGCGTAGAAAGAGCTGACCCACAAGAGCCTGTTCTGTGCTACGTTGCTCGGAAAACGAGAAGGGGACTCCCAGTGCACACGCTCTCCCTCAGGAGGGAATTCATACGTGACTCTCCTAGGCCTTACGGAAAGCCGTAGAGGAGTTAAAGCACTCTGGCATCGAGTCAGGGCTCAGGGAGATGGCTGCACACAAAACCCTGCTGACAGGAAGCACTCGTGCTTACCTCGAGGCTAGGGCTCGCCTTTACTTCGCACTTTAGCTAGGGCAAGCGTGGGATGAGCTCCTAGCAAGGCCCTGGAGACCCCCTGGATTCATAGGAGGAAACGCACTTTCTTCCCGGAGGCATGCCTAAGGGTGACTAGAAGACGGGTAACAACAATGTCTTTTCAGTCAGCCTTGAGGCCGCCACTATCTACCTTTCAAGTGGGGGGAATACTGCCTTTTTCCAGGCTTCTCAACTACAAACGGGATCACCCAGCACATACACCTATCTTCTCTGACAATCCAAAGGAGACCCTTGGAACACACTTCAGCCTTCTGCGATGAAACTTCTGGATGCAGTGTGTTCTGCATGTTGTGAACGGCATAATCCTCTAAATTCCCTCAGTACGCCTAGGTGACTCTGGATGTCCCAAGTGCCTAGCAAGGCTCAGGGTAAATCTTTCTTTCGGGCCGGACCTAAAGGCCAGTTTCCACATCACTTAGAGAAACGTCGAGCAGGAGCCCCCAAACTGCACTGGAGGCCCCGGTGGTTTCTTTCAGGGCAGCTTAGGTTTCCTCAATGTGGCCGACACGCCTGGAGCAAAAGCCTGCCAAGAACCGCGTTCCTGAGGCCGCTTCGAAGCTGTGGCACGCTAGCCATAGAGAACACATTAGTCCCCGGCCCTTCCAACTGCATAGTGAGGGATGGTGTTCCCAGAGCTGTGTATCCCTTGATCGTGCTCAGAAGGCTTTGGGTACACCGTGTGCTTCCTTGGAAACAAGGGCCCACGTGAGAGCCTTGAGCGCTGTGAGGCATACTAAAGGTAAAGGCGTCCATGGACTAAGTCTTCCTGGAGACTGGTGCACCCCCTATCTCTGGCAGTGGGAAACTGTGCACCTTGCCTCGGGACCAGAGGTCACATTTACTTGGCACTTTAGCTACAGTTGGCTCCGGGGGTGAGCACCCAGGAAGGAATCGCAAGCACGGGGTTTCTTTTGGACAAACTCACTGCTCCTCAGAGGCATCTGCGGAGTGAAGCGTATCCTTGCTGGTGTGGTTTTCAGGCGGCTTGGAAGCTGCAACGCAGTTGCTTTCCGAAGGGGGGAAGCCGGGCTCCTCTCACATTCTCCAGTTTCCAACGTGACCACGCAGCACATTGAGCAGTGCTCTCTGACTGACGACTGGAGACTTTCAGCCACACTGGGCCTTTCTATGATCGCGCTTCATTGGACTCGGGGTGTTTGTTTGGCGCGCCATGAAGGGCATTATTACCCGCTGAATGACTTAGTCAGGCCTACGTGACGTTGGATCGACCCAGTGCCTCACAATTTTACCGGTTTCTCTGTAGTTTCTCTCAGGCTGGACCTACAGTGTACCTTGCGTCCCAATAGTAGGAGAGTGACAGGTAAGAGTTGCCAGGAGGCACTTTAGGCTCAGGGATTCTTTCAGTGCACTTCAGGCGGCCTCCCCAGAGGGAGAGCCAGGTTGAACGTAATACTGGCAGAAGCGTTGCCCTGGGGCTGCCTAACACGTGTACAAGGCCTGCTCCGCAAGCGAGAATCAGTTCATTGCCCTCCCCGATGCGTAGAAAGAGCTGACCCCCAACAGCCTGTTCTGTGCTACGTTGCTCGGAAAACGAGAAGGGGACTCCCAGTGCACACGCTCTCCCTCAGGAGGGAATTCATACGTGACTCTCCTAGGCCTTACGGAAAGCCGTAGAGGAGTTAAAGCACTCTGGCATCGAGTCAGGGCTCAGGGAGATGGCTGCACACAAAACCCTGCTGACAGGAAGCACTCGTGCTTACCTCGAGGCTAGGGCTCGCGTTTACTTCGCACTTTAGCTAGGGCAAGCGTGGGATGAGCTCCTAGCAAGGCCCTGGAGACCCCCTGGATTCATAGGAGAAAACGCACTTTCTTCCCGGAGGCATGCCTAAGGGTGACTAGAAGACGGGTAACAACAGTGTCTTTTCAGTCAGCCTTGAGGCCGCCACTATCTACCTTTCAAGTGGGGGGAATACTGCCTTTTTCCAGGCTTCTCAACTACAAACGGGATCACCCAGCACATACACCTATCTTCTCTGACAAGCCAAAGGAGACCCTTGGAACACAGTTCGGCCTTCTGCGATGAAACTTCTGGATGCAGTGTGTTCTGCATGTGGTGAATGGCATAATCCTCTAAATGCCCTCAGTAGGCCTAGGTGACTCTGGATGTCCCAAGTGCCTAGCAAGGCTCAGGGTAAATCTCTCTTTCGGGCCGGACCTAAAGGCCAGTTTCCGCATCACTTAGAGAGACGTCGAGCAGGAGCCCCCAAACTGCACTGGAGGCCCCGGTGGTTTGTTTCAGGGCAGCTTAGGTTTCCTCAATGTGGCCGACATGCCTGGAGCAAAAGCCTGCCAAGAACCGCGTTCCTGAGGCCGCTTCGAAGCTGTGGAATGCTAGCCATAGAGAACACATTAGTCCCCGGCCCTTCCAACTGCATAGTGAGGGATGGTGTTCCCAGAGTTGTGTATCCCTTGATCGTGCTCAGAAGGCTTTGGGTACACCGTGTGCTTCCTTGGAAACAAGGGCCCACGTGAGAGGCTTGAGCGCTGTGAAGCATACTAAAGGTAAATGTGTCCATAGACTAAGGCTTCCTAGAGACTGGTGCACCCCCTATCTCTGGCATTGGGAAACTGTGCACCTTGCCTCGGGACCGGAGGTCACATTTAGTTGGCACTTTAGCTACAGTTGGCTCCGGGGGTGAGCTCCCAGGAAGGAATCGCAAGCACGGGGTTTCTTTTGGAAAAACTCACTGCTCCTCAGAGGCATCTGCGGAGTGAAGCGTATCCTTGCTGGTGTGGTTTTCAGGCGGCTTGGAAGCTGCAACGCAGTTGCTTTCCGAAGGGGGGAAGCCGGGCTCCTCCCACATTCTCCAGTTTCCAACGTGACCACGCAGCACATTGAGCAGCGCTCTCTGACTGACGACTGGAGACTTTCAGCCACAATGGGCCTTTCTATGATCGCGCTTCATTGGACTCGGGGTGTTTGTTTGGCGCGCCATGAAGGGCATTATTACCCGCTGAATGACTTAGTCAGGCCTACGTGACGTTGGATCGACCCAGTGCCTCACAATTTTACCGGTTTCTCTGTAGTTTCTCTCAGGCTGGACCTACAGTGTACCTTGCGTCCCAGTAGTAGGAGAGTGACAGGTAAGAGTTGCCAGGAGGCACTTTAGGCTCAGGGATTCTTTCAGTGCACTTCAGGGGGCCTCCCCAGAGGGAGAGCCAGGTTGAACATAATACTGGCAGAAGCGTTGACCTGGGGCTGCCTAACACGTGGACACGGCCTGCTCCGCAAGCGAGAATCAGTTCATTGCCCTCCCCCATGCGTAGAAAGAGCTGAACCCCAACAGCCTGTTCTGTGCTACGTTGCTCGGAAAACGAGAAGGGGACTCCCAGTGCACACGCTCTCCCTCAGGAGGGAATTCATACTTGACTCTCCTAGGCCTAACGGTAAGCCATAGAGGAGTTAAAGCACTCTGGCATCGAGTCAGGGCTCAGGGAGATGGCTGCACACAAAACCCTGCTGACAGGAAGCACTCGTGCTTACCTCGAGGCTAGGACTCGCCTTTACTTTGCACTTTAGCTAGGGCAAGCGTGGGATGACCTCCTAGCAAGGCCCTGGAGAGCCCCTGGATTCATAGGAGAAAACGCACTTTCTTCCCGGAGGCATGCCTAAGGGTGACTAGAAGACGGGTAACAACAATGTCTTTTCAGTCAACCTTGAGGCCGCCACTATCTACCTTTCAAGTGGGGGGAATACTGCCTTTTTCCAGGCTGCTCAACTACAAACGGGATCACCCAGCACATACACCTATCTTCTCTGACAATCCAAAGGAGACCCTTGGAACACACTTCGGCCTTCTGCGATGAAACTTCTGGATGCAGTGTGTTCTGCATGTGGTGAACGGCATAATCCTCTACATGCCCTCAGTAGGCCTAGGTGACTCTGGATGTCCCAAGTGCCTAGCAAGGCTCAGGGTAAATCTCTCTTTCGGGCCGGACCTAAAGGCCAGTTTCCGCATCACTTAGAGAGACGTCGAGCAGGAGCCCCCAAACTGCACTGGAGGCCCCGGTGGTTTCTTTCAGGGCAGCTTAGGTTTCCTCAATGTGGCCGACACGCCTGGAGCAAAAGCCTGCCAAGAACCGCGTTCCTGAGGCCGCTTCGAAGCTGTGGCACGCTAGCCATAGAGAACACATTAGTCCTCGGCCCTTCCAACTGCATAGTGAGGGATGGTGTTCCCAGAGCTGTGTATCCCTTGGTCGTGCTCAGAAGGCTTTGGGTACACCGTGTGCTTACTTGGAAACAAGGGCCCACGTGAGAGCCTTGAGCGCTGTGAGGCATACTAAAGGTAAAGGCGTCCATGGACTAAGACTTCCTGGAGACTGGTGCACCCCCTATCTCTGGCAGTGGGAAACTGTGCACCTGGCCTCGGGACCGGAGGTCACATTTACTTGGCACTTTAGCTACAGTTGGCTCCGGGGGTGAGCTCCCAGGAAGGAATCGCAAGCACGGGGTTTCTTTTGGACAAACTCACTGCTCCTCAGAGGCATCTGCGGAGTGAAGCGTATCCTTGCTGGTGTGGTTTTCGGGCGGCTTGGAAGCTGCAACGCAGTTGCTTTCCGAAGGGGGGAAGCCGGGCTCCTCCCACATTCTCCAGTTTCCAACGTGACCACGCAGCCCATTGAGCAGCGCTCTCTGACTGACGACTGGAGACTTTCAGCCACACTGGGCCTTTCTATGATCGCGCTTCATTGGACTCGGGGTGTTTGTTTGGCGCGCCATGAAGGGCATTATTACCCGCTGAATGACTTAGTCAGGCCTACGTGACGTTGGATCGACCCAGTGCCTCACAACTTTACCGGTTTCTCTGTAGTTTCTCCCAGGCTGGACCTCCAGTGTACTTGGCGTCCCAGTAGTAGGAGAGTGACAGGTAAGAGTTGCCAGGAGGCACTTTAGGCTCAGGGATTCTTTCAGTGCACTTCAGGGGGCCTCCCCAGAGGGAGAGCCAGGTTGAACGTAATACTGGCAGAAGCGTTGCCCTGGGGCTGCCTGACACGTGTACACGGCCTGCTCCGCAAGCGAGAATCAGTTCATTGCCCTCCCCCATGCGTAGAAAGAGCTGACCCCCAACAGCCTGTTCTGTGTTACGTTGCTCGGAAAACGAGAAGGGGACTCCCAGTGCACACGCTCTCCCTCAGGAGGGAATTCAGACGTGACTCTCCTAGGCCTTACGGAAAGCCGTAGAGGAGTTAAAGCACTCTGGCATCGAGTCAGGGCTCAGGGAGATGGCTGCACACAAAACCCTGCTGACAGGAAGCACTCGTGCTTACCTCGAGGCTAGGGCTCGCCTTTACTTCGCACTTTAGCTAGGGCAAGCGTGGGATGAGCTCCTAGCAAGGCCCTGGAG
This sequence comes from Mesoplodon mirus, assembly GCF_964341445.2. Lineage (NCBI taxonomy): Eukaryota > Metazoa > Chordata > Mammalia > Artiodactyla > Ziphiidae > Mesoplodon > Mesoplodon mirus. The sequence goes on along the minus strand of NC_138976.1, from coordinate 92,900,667 downwards.
ACCCCATGGATTCATAGGAGAAAACGCACTTTCTTCCCGGAGGCATTCCTAAGGGTGACTAGAAGACGGGTAAAAACAATGTCTTTTCAGTCAGCCTTGAGGCCGCCACTATCTACCTTTCAAGTGGGGGGAATACTGCCTTTTTCCAGGCTTCTCAACGACAAACGGGATCACCCAGCACATACACCTATCTTCTCTGACACGCCAAAGGAGACCCTTGGAACACCGTTCGGCCTTCTGCGATGAAACTTCTGGATGCAGTGTGTTCTGCATGTGGTGAACGGCATAATCCTCTACATGCCCTCAGTAGGCCTAGGTGACTCTGGATGTTCCAAGTGCCTAGCAAGGCTCAGGGTAAATCTCTCTTTCGGGCCGGGCCTAAAGGCCAGTTTCCGCATCACTTAGAGAGACGTCGAGCAGGAGCCCCCAAACTGCACTGGAGGCCCCGGTGGTTTCTTTCAGGGCAGCTTAGGTTTCCTCAATGTGGCCGACACGCCTGGAGCAAAAGCCTGCCAAGAACCGCGTTCCTGAGGCCGCTTCGAAGCTGTGGCACGCTAGCCATAGAGAACACATTAGTCCCCGGCCCTTCCAACTGCATAGTGAGGGACGGTGTTCCCAGAGCTGTGTATCCCTTGATCATGCTCAGAAGGCTTTGGGTACACCGTGTGCTTCCTTGGAAACAAGGGCCCACGTGAGAGCCTTGAGCGCTGTGGGGCATACTAAAGGTGAAGGCGTCCATGGACTAAGACTTCCTGGAGACTGGTGCACCCCCTATCTCTGGCAGTGGGAAACTGTGCACCTTGCCTCGGGACCGGAGGTCACATTTACTTGGCACTTTAGCTACAGTTGGCTCCGGGGGTGAGCTCCCAGGAAGGAATCGCAAGCACGGGGTTTCTTTTGGACAAACTCACTGCTCCTCAGAGGCATCTGCGGAGTGAAGCGTATCCTTGCTGGTGTGGTTTTCAGGCGGCTTGGAAGCTGCAACGCAGTTGCTTTCCGAAGGGGGGAAGCCGGGCTCCTCCCACATTCTCCAGTTTCCAACGTGACCACGCAGCCCATTGAGCAGCGCTCTCTGACTGACGACTGGAGACTTTCAGCCACACTGGGCCTTTCTATGATCGCGCTTCATTGGACTCGGGGTGTTTGTTTGGCGCGCCATGAAGGGCATTATTAGCCGCTGAATGACTTAGTCAGGCCTACGTGACGTTGGATCGACCCAGTGCCTCACAACTTTACCGGTTTCTCTGTAGTTTCTCCCAGGCTGGACCTACAGTGTACCTGGCGTCCCAGTAGTAGGAGAGTGACAGGTAAGAGTTGCCAGGAGGCACTTTAGGCTCAGGGATTCTTTCAGTGCCCTTCAGGGGGCCTCCCCAGAGGGAGAGCCAGGTTGAACGTAATACTGGCAGAAGCGTTGCCCTGGGGCTGCCTGACACGTGGACACGGCCTGCTCCGCAAGCGAGAATCAGTTCATTGCCCTCCCCCATGCGTAGAAAGAGCTGACCCCCAACTGCCTGTTCTGTGTTACGTTGCTCGGAAAACGAGAAGGGGACTCCCAGTGCACACGCTCTCCCTCAGGAGGGAATTCAGACGTGACTCTCCTAGGCCTTACGGAAAGCCGTAGAGGAGTTAAAGCACTCTGGCATCGAGTCAGGGCTCAGGGAGATGGCTGCACACAAAACCCTGCTGACAGGAAGCACTCGTGCTTACCTCGAGGCTAGGGCTCGCCTTTACTTCGCACTTTAGCTAGGGCAAGCGTGGGATGAGCTCCTAGCAAGGCCCTGGAGACCCCCTGGATTCATAGGAGAAAACGCACTTTCTTCCCGGAGGCATTCCTAAGGGTGACTAGAAGACGGGTAACAACAATGTCTTTTCAGTCAGCCTTGAGGCCGCCACTATCTACCTTTCAAGTGGGGGGAATACTGCCTTTTTCCAGGCTTCTCAACGACAAACGGGATCACCCAGCACATACACCTATCTTCTCTGACACGCCAAAGGAGACCCTTGGAACACCGTTCGGCCTTCTGCGATGAAACTTCTGGATGCAGTGTGTTCTGCATGTGGTGAACGGCATAATCCTCTACATGCCCTCAGTAGGCCTAGGTGACTCTGGATGTTCCAAGTGCCTAGCAAGGCTCAGGGTAAATCTCTCTTTCGGGCCGGGCCTAAAGGCCAGTTTCCGCATCACTTAGAGAGACATCGAGCAGGAGCCCCCAAACTGCACTGGAGGCCCCGGTGGTTTCTTTCAGGGCAGCTTAGGTTTCCTCAATGTGGCCGACACGCCTGGAGCAAAAGCCTGCCAAGAACCGCGTTCCTGAGGCCGCTTCGAAGCTGTGGCACGCTAGCCATAGAGAACACATTAGTCCCCGGCCCTTCCAACTGCATAGTGAGGGACGGTGTTCCCAGAGCTGTGTATCCCTTGATCGTGCTCAGAAGGCTTTGGGTACACCGTGTGCTTCCTTGGAAACAAGGGCCCACGTGAGAGCCTTGAGCGCTGTGGGGCATACTAAAGGTGAAGGCGTCCATGGACTAAGACTTCCTGGAGACTGGTGCACCCCCTATCTCTGGCAGTGGGAAACTGTGCACCTTGCCTCGGGACCGGAGGTCACATTTACTTGGCACTTTAGCTACAGTTGGCTCCGGGGGTGAGCTCCCAGGAAGGAATCGCAAGCACGGGGTTTCTTTTGGACAAACTCACTGCTCCTCAGAGGCATCTGCGGAGTGAAGCGTATCCTTGCTGGTGTGGTTTTCGGGCGGCTTGGAAGCTGCAACGCAGTTGCTTTCCGAAGGGGGGAAGCCGGGCTCCTCCCACATTCTCCAGTTTCCAACGTGACCACGCAGCCCATTGAGCAGCGCTCTCTGACTGACGACTGGAGACTTTCAGCCACACTGGGCCTTTCTATGATCGCGCTTCATTGGACTCGGGGTGTTTGTTTGGCGCGCCATGAAGGGCATTATTAGCCGCTGAATGACTTAGTCAGGCCTACGTGACGTTGGATCGACCCAGTGCCTCACAACTTTACCGGTTTCTCTGTAGTTTCTTCCAGGCTGGACCTACAGTGTACCTTGCGTCCCAGTAGTAGGAGAGTGACAGGTAAGAGTTGCCAGGAGGCACTTTAGGCTCAGGGATTCTTTCAGTGCACTTCAGGGGGCCTCCCCAGAGGGAGAGCCAGGTTGAACGTAATACTGGCAGAAGCGTTGCCCTGGGGCTGCCTGACACGTGTACACGGCCTGCTCCGCAAGCGAGAATCAGTTCATTGCCCTCCCCCATGCGTAGAAAGAGCTGACCCCCAACAGCCTGTTCTGTGTTACGTTGCTCGGAAAACGAGAAGGGGACTCCCAGTGCACACGCTCTCCCTCAGGAGGGAATTCAGACGTGACTCTCCTAGGCCTTACGGAAAGCCGTAGAGGAGTTAAAGCACTCTGGCATCGAGTCAGGGCTCAGGGAGATGGCTGCACACAAAACCCTGCTGACAGGAAGCACTCGTGCTTACCTCGAGGCTAGGGCTCGCCTTTACTTTGCACTTTAGCTAGGGCACGCGTGGCATGAGCTCCTAGCAAGGCCCTGGAGACCCCCTGGATTCATAGGAGAAAACGCACTTTCTTCCCGGAGGCATTCCTAAGGGTGACTAGAAGACGGGTAACAACAATGTCTTTTCAGTCAGCCTTGAGGCCGCCACTATCTACCTTTCAAGTGGGGGGAATACTGCCTTTTTCCAGGCTTCTCAACGACAAACGGGATCACCCAGCACATACACCTATCTTCTCTGACACGCCAAAGGAGACCCTTGGAACACCGTTCGGCCTTCTGCGATGAAACTTCTGGATGCAGTGTGTTCTGCATGTGGTGAACGGCATAATCCTCTACATGCCCTCAGTAGGCCTAGGTGACTCTGGATGTTCCAAGTGCCTAGCAAGGCTCAGGGTAAATCTCTCTTTCAGGCCGGGCCTAAAGGCCAGTTTCCGCATCACTTAGAGAGACGTCGAGCAGGAGGCCCCAAACTGCACTGGAGGCCCCGGTGGTTTCTTTCAGGGCAGCTTAGGTTTCCTCAATGTGGCCGACACGCCTGGAGCAAAAGCCTGCCAAGAACCGCGTTCCTGAGGCCGCTTCGAAGCTGTGGCACGCTAGCCATAGAGAACACATTAGTCCCCGGCCCTTCCAACTGCATAGTGAGGGACGGTGTTCCCAGAGCTGTGTATCCCTTGATCGTGCTCAGAAGGCTTTGGGTACACCGTGTGCTTCCTTGGAAACAAGGGCCCACGTGAGAGCCTTGAGCGCTGTGGGGCATACTAAAGGTGAAGGCGTCCATGGACTAAGACTTCCTGGAGACTGGTGCACCCCCTATCTCTGGCAGTGGGAAACTGTGCACCTTGCCTCGGGACCGGAGGTCACATTTACTTGGCACTTTAGCTACAGTTGGCTCCGGGGGTGAGCTCCCAGGAAGGAATCGCAAGCACGGGGTTTCTTTTGGACAAACTCACTGCTCCTCAGAGGCATCTGCGGAGTGAAGCGTATCCTTGCTGGTGTGGTTTTCGGGCGGCTTGGAAGCTGCAACGCAGTTGCTTTCCGAATGGGGGAAGCCGGGCTCCTCCCACATTCTCCAGTTTCCAACGTGACCACGCAGCCCATTGAGCAGCGCTCTCTGACTGACGACTGGAGACTTTCAGCCACACTGGGCCTTTCTATGATCGCGCTTCATTGGACTCGGGGTGTTTGTTTGGCGCGCCATGAAGGGCATTATTAGCCGCTGAATGACTTAGTCAGGCCTACGTGACGTTGGATCGACCCAGTGCCTCACAACTTTACCGGTTTCTCTGTAGTTTCTCCCAGGCTGGACCTACAGTGTACCTGGCGTCCCAGTAGTAGGAGAGTGACAGGTAAGAGTTGCCAGGAGGCACTTTAGGCTCAGGGATTCTTTCAGTGCACTTCAGGGGGCCTCCCCAGAGGGAGAGCCAGGTTGAACGTAATACTGGCAGAAGCGTTGCCCTGGGGCTGCCTGACACGTGGACACGGCCTGCTCCACAAGCGAGAATCAGTTCATTGCCCTCCCCCATGCGTAGAAAGAGCTGACCCCCAACAGCCTGTTCTGTGTTACATTGCTCGGAAAACGAGAAGGGGACTCCCAGTGCACACGCTCTCCCTCAGGAGGGAATTCAGACGTGACTCTCCTAGGCCTTACGGAAAGCCGTAGAGGAGTTAAAGCACTCTGGCATCGAGTCAGGGCTCAGGGAGATGGCTGCACACAAAACCCTGCTGACAGGAAGCACTCGTGCTTACCTCGAGGCTAGGGCTCGCCTTTACTTCGCACTTTAGCTAGGGCAAGCGTGGGATGAGCTCCTAGCAAGGCCCTGGAGACCCCCTGGATTCATAGGAGAAAACGCACTTTCTTCCCGGAGGCATTCCTAAGGGTGACTAGAAGACGGGTAACAACAATGTCTTTTCAGTCAGCCTTGAGGCCGCCACTATCTACCTTTCAAGTGGGGGGAATACTGCCTTTTTCCAGGCTTCTCAACGACAAACGGGATCACCCAGCACATACACCTATCTTCTCTGACACGCCAAAGGAGACCCTTGGAACACCGTTCGGCCTTCTGCGATGAAACTTCTGGATGCAGTGTGTTCTGCATGTGGTGAACGGCATAATCCTCTACATGCCCTCAGTAGGCCTAGGTGACTCTGGATGTTCCAAGTGCCTAGCAAGGCTCAGGGTAAATCTCTCTTTCGGGCCGGGCCTAAAGGCCAGTTTCCGCATCACTTAGAGAGACGTCGAGCAGGAGCCCCCAAACTGCACTGGAGGCCCCGGTGGTTTCTTTCAGGGCAGCTTAGGTTTCCTCAATGTGGCCGACACGCCTGGAGCAAAAGCCTGCCAAGAACCGCGTTCCTGAGGCCGCTTCGAAGCTGTGGCACGCTAGCCATAGAGAACACATTAGTCCCCGGCCCTTCCAACTGCATAGTGAGGGACGGTGTTCCCAGAGCTGTGTATCCCTTGATCGTGCTCAGAAGGCTTTGGGTACACCGTGTGCTTCCTTGGAAACAAGGGCCCACGTGAGAGCCTTGAGCGCTGTGGGGCATACTAAAGGTGAAGGCGTCCATGGACTAAGACTTCCTGGAGACTGGTGCACCCCCTATCTCTGGCAGTGGGAAACTGTGCACCTTGCCTCGGGACCGGAGGTCACATTTACTTGGCACTTTAGCTACAGTTGGCTCCGGGGATGAGCTCCCAGGAAGGAATCGCAAGCACGGGGTTTCTTTTGGACAAACTCACTGCTCCTCAGAGGCATCTGCGGAGTGAAGCGTATCCTTGCTGGTGTGGTTTTCGGGCGGCTTGGAAGCTGCAACGCAGTTGCTTTCCGAAGGGGGGAAGCCGGGCTCCTCCCACATTCTCCAGTTTCCAACGTGACCACGCAGCCCATTGAGCAGCGCTCTCTGACTGACGACTGGAGACTTTCAGCCACACTGGGCCTTTCTATGATCGCGCTTCATTGGACTCGGGGTGTTTGTTTGGCGCGCCATGAAGGGCATTATTACCCGCTGAATGACTTAGTCAGGCCTACGTGACGTTGGATCGACCCAGTGCCTCACAACTTTACCGGTTTCTCTGTAGTTTCTCCCAGGCTGGACCTACAGTGTACCTGGCGTCCCAGTAGTAGGAGAGTGACAGGTAAGAGTTGCCAGGAGGCACTTTAGGCTCAGGGATTCTTTCAGTGCACTTCAGGGGGCCTCCCCAGAGGGAGAGCCAGGTTGAACGTAATACTGGCAGAAGCGTTGCCCTGGGGCTGCCTGACACGTGGACACGGCCTGCTCCGCAAGCGAGAATCAGTTCATTGCCCTCCCCCATGCGTAGAAAGAGCTGACCCCCAACAGCCTGTTCTGTGTTACGTTGCTCGGAAAACGAGAAGGGGACTCCCAGTGCACACGCTCTCCCTCAGGAGGGAATTCAGACGTGACTCTCCTAGGCCTTACGGAAAGCCGTAGAGGAGTTAAAGCACTCTGGCATCGAGTCAGGGCTCAGGGAGATGGCTGCACACAAAACCCTGCTGACAGGAAGCACTCGTGCTTACCTCGAGGCTAGGGCTCGCCTTTACTTTGCACTTTAGCTAGGGCACGCGTGGCATGAGCTCCTAGCAAGGCCCTGGAGACCCCCTGGATTCATAGGAGAAAACGCACTTTCTTCCCGGAGGCATTCCTAAGGGTGACTAGAAGACGGGTAACAACAATGTCTTTTCAGTCAGCCTTGAGGCCGCCACTATCTACCTTTCAAGTGGGGGGAATACTGCCTTTTTCCAGGCTTCTCAACGACAAACGGGATCACCCAGCACATACACCTATCTTCTCTGACACGCCAAAGGAGACCCTTGGAACACCGTTCGGCCTTCTGCGATGAAACTTCTGGATGCAGTGTGTTCTGCATGTGGTGAACGGCATAATCCTCTACATGCCCTCAGTAGGCCTAGGTGACTCTGGATGTTCCAAGTGCCTAGCAAGGCTCAGGGTAAATCTCTCTTTCGGGCCGGGCCTAAAGGCCAGTTTCCGCATCACTTAGAGAGACGTCGAGCAGGAGCCCCCAAACTGCACTGGAGGCCCCGGTGGTTTCTTTCAGGGCAGCTTAGGTTTCCTCAATGTGGCCGACACGCCTGGAGCAAAAGCCTGCCAAGAACCGCGTTCCTGAGGCCGCTTCGAAGCTGTGGCACGCTAGCCATAGAGAACACATTAGTCCCCGGCCCTTCCAACTGCATAGTGAGGGACGGTGTTCCCAGAGCTGTGTATCCCTTGATCGTGCTCAGAAGGCTTTGGGTACACCGTGTGCTTCCTTGGAAACAAGGGCCCACGTGAGAGCCTTGAGCGCTGTGGGGCATACTAAAGGTGAAGGCGTCCATGGACTAAGACTTCCTGGAGACTGGTGCACCCCCTATCTCTGGCAGTGGGAAACTGTGCACCTTGCCTCGGGACCGGAGGTCACATTTACTTGGCACTTTAGCTACAGTTGGCTCCGGGGGTGAGCTCCCAGGAAGGAATCGCAAGCACGGGGTTTCTTTTGGACAAACTCACTGCTCCTCAGAGGCATCTGCGGAGTGAAGCGTATCCTTGCTGGTGTGGTTTTCGGGCGGCTTGGAAGCTGCAACGCAGTTGCTTTCCGAAGGGGGGAAGCCGGGCTCCTCCCACATTCTCCAGTTTCCAACGTGACCACGCAGCCCATTGAGCAGCGCTCTCTGACTGACGACTGGAGACTTTCAGCCACACTGGGCCTTTCTATGATCGCGCTTCATTGGACTCGGGGTGTTTGTTTGGCGCGCCATGAAGGGCATTATTAGCCGCTGAATGACTTAGTCAGGCCTACGTGACGTTGGATCGACCCAGTGCCTCACAACTTTACCGGTTTCTCTGTAGTTTCTCCCAGGCTGGACCTACAGTGTACCTGGCGTCCCAGTAGTAGGAGAGTGACAGGTAAGAGTTGCCAGGAGGCACTTTAGGCTCAGGGATTCTTTCAGTGCACTTCAGGGGGCCTCCCCAGAGGGAGAGCCAGGTTGAACGTAATACTGGCAGAAGCGTTGCCCTGGGGCTGCCTGACACGTGGACACGGCCTGCTCCGCAAGCGAGAATCAGTTCATTGCCCTCCCCCATGCGTAGAAAGAGCTGACCCCCAACAGCCTGTTCTGTGTTACGTTGCTCGGAAAACGAGAAGGGGACTCCCAGTGCACACGCTCTCCCTCAGGAGGGAATTCAGACGTGACTCTCCTAGGCCTTACGGAAAGCCGTAGAGGAGTTAAAGCACTCTGGCATCGAGTCAGGGCTCAGGGAGATGGCTGCACACAAAACCCTGCTGACAGGAAGCACTCGTGCTTACCTCGAGGCTAGGGCTCGCCTTTACTTTGCACTTTAGCTAGGGCAAGCGTGGGATGAGCTCCTAGCAAGGCCCTGGAGACCCCCTGGATTCATAGGAGAAAACGCACTTTCTTCCCGGAGGCATTCCTAAGGGTGACTAGAAGACGGGTAACAACAATGTCTTTTCAGTCAGCCTTGAGGCCGCCACTATCTACCTTTCAAGTGGGGGGAATACTGCCTTTTTCCAGGCTTCTCAACGACAAACGGGATCACCCAGCACATACACCTATCTTCTCTGACACGCCAAAGGAGACCCTTGGAACACCGTTCGGCCTTCTGCGATGAAACTTCTGGATGCAGTGTGTTCTGCATGTGGTGAACGGCATAATCCTCTACATGCCCTCAGTAGGCCTAGGTGACTCTGGATGTTCCAAGTGCCTAGCAAGGCTCAGGGTAAATCTCTCTTTCGGGCCGGGCCTAAAGGCCAGTTTCCGCATCACTTAGAGAGACGTCGAGCAGGAGCCCCCAAACTGCACTGGAGGCCCCGGTGGTTTCTTTCAGGGCAGCTTAGGTTTCCTCAATGTGGCCAACACGCCTGGAGCAAAAGCCTGCCAAGAACCGCGTTCCTGAGGCCGCTTCGAAGCTGTGGCACGCTAGCCATAGAGAACACATTAGTCCCCGGCCCTTCCAACTGCATAGTGAGGGACGGTGTTCCCAGAGCTGTGTATCCCTTGATCGTGCTCAGAAGGCTTTGGGTACACCGTGTGCTTCCTTGGAAACAAGGGCCCACGTGAGAGCCTTGAGCGCTGTGGGGCATACTAAAGGTGAAGGCGTCCATGGACTAAGACTTCCTGGAGACTGGTGCACCCCCTATCTCTGGCAGTGGGAAACTGTGCACCTTGCCTCGGGACCGGAGGTCACATTTACTTGGCACTTTAGCTACAGTTGGCTCCGGGGATGAGCTCCCAGGAAGGAATCGCAAGCACGGGGTTTCTTTTGGACAAACTCACTGCTCCTCAGAGGCATCTGCGGAGTGAAGCGTATCCTTGCTGGTGTGGTTTTCGGGCGGCTTGGAAGCTGCAACGCAGTTGCTTTCCGAAGGGGGGAAGCCGGGCTCCTCCCACATTCTCCAGTTTCCAACGTGACCACGCAGCCCATTGAGCAGCGCTCTCTGACTGACGACTGGAGACTTTCAGCCACACTGGGCCTTTCTATGATCGCGCTTCATTGGACTCGGGGTGTTTGTTTGGCGCGCCATGAAGGGCATTATTACCCGCTGAATGACTTAGTCAGGCCTACGTGACGTTGGATCGACCCAGTGCCTCACAACTTTACCGGTTTCTCTGTAGTTTCTCCCAGGCTGGACCTACAGTGTACCTGGCGTCCCAGTAGTAGGAGAGTGACAGGTAAGAGTTGCCAGGAGGCACTTTAGGCTCAGGGATTCTTTCAGTGCACTTCAGGGGGCCTCCCCAGAGGGAGAGCCAGGTTGAACGTAATACTGGCAGAAGCGTTGCCCTGGGGCTGCCTGACACGTGGACACGGCCTGCTCCGCAAGCGAGAATCAGTTCATTGCCCTCCCCCATGCGTAGAAAGAGCTGACCCCCAACAGCCTGTTCTGTGTTACGTTGCTCGGAAAACGAGAAGGGGACTCCCAGTGCACACGCTCTCCCTCAGGAGGGAATTCAGACGTGACTCTCCTAGGCCTTACGGAAAGCCGTAGAGGAGTTAAAGCACTCTGGCATCGAGTCAGGGCTCAGGGAGATGGCTGCACACAAAACCCTGCTGACAGGAAGCACTCGTGCTTACCTCGAGGCTAGGGCTCGCCTTTACTTTGCACTTTAGCTAGGGCACGCGTGGCATGAGCTCATAGCAAGGCCCTGGAGACCCCCTGGATTCATAGGAGAAAACGCACTTTCTTCCCGGAGGCATTCCTAAGGGTGACTAGAAGACGGGTAACAACAATGTCTTTTCAGTCAGCCTTGAGGCCGCCACTATCTACCTTTCAAGTGGGGGGAATACTGCCTTTTTCCAGGCTTCTCAACGACAAACGGGATCACCCAGCACATACACCTATCTTCTCTGACACGCCAAAGGAGACCCTTGGAACACCGTTCGGCCTTCTGCGATGAAACTTCTGGATGCAGTGTGTTCTGCATGTGGTGAACGGCATAATCCTCTACATGCCCTCAGTAGGCCTAGGTGACTCTGGATGTTCCAAGTGCCTAGCAAGGCTCAGGGTAAATCTCTCTTTCGGGCCGGGCCTAAAGGCCAGTTTCCGCATCACTTAGAGAGACGTCGAGCAGGAGCCCCCAAACTGCACTGGAGGCCCCGGTGGTTTCTTTCAGGGCAGCTTAGGTTTCCTCAATGTGGCCGACACGCCTGGAGCAAAAGCCTGCCAAGAACCGCGTTCCTGAGGCCGCTTCGAAGCTGTGGCACGCTAGCCATAGAGAACACATTAGTCCCCGGCCCTTCCAACTGCATAGTGAGGGACGGTGTTCCCAGAGCTGTGTATCCCTTGATCGTGCTCAGAAGGCTTTGGGTACACCGTGTGCTTCCTTGGAAACAAGGGCCCACGTGAGAGCCTTGAGCGCTGTGGGGCATACTAAAGGTGAAGGCGTCCATGGACTAAGACTTCCTGGAGACTGGTGCACCCCCTATCTCTGGCAGTGGGAAACTGTGCACCTTGCCTCGGGACCGGAGGTCACATTTACTTGGCACTTTAGCTACAGTTGGCTCCGGGGGTGAGCTCCCAGGAAGGAATCGCAAGCACGGGGTTTCTTTTGGACAAACTCACTGCTCCTCAGAGGCATCTGCGGAGTGAAGCGTATCCTTGCTGGTGTGGTTTTCGGGCGGCTTGGAAGCTGCAACGCAGTTGCTTTCCGAAGGGGGGAAGCCGGGCTCCTCCCACATTCTCCAGTTTCCAACGTGACCACGCAGCCCATTGAGCAGCGCTCTCTGACTGACGACTGGAGACTTTCAGCCACACTGGGCCTTTCTATGATCGCGCTTCATTGGACTCGGGGTGTTTGTTTGGCGCGCCATGAAGGGCATTATTAGCCGCTGAATGACTTAGTCAGGCCTACGTGACGTTGGATCGACCCAGTGCCTCACAACTTTACCGGTTTCTCTGTAGTTTCTCCCAGGCTGGACCTACAGTGTACCTGGCGTCCCAGTAGTAGGAGAGTGACAGGTAAGAGTTGCCAGGAGGCACTTTAGGCTCAGGGATTCTTTCAGTGCACTTCAGGGGGCCTCCCCAGAGGGAGAGCCAGGTTGAACGTAATACTGGCAGAAGCGTTGCCCTGGGGCTGCCTGACACGTGGACACGGCCTGCTCCGCAAGCGAGAATCAGTTCATTGCCCTCCCCCATGCGTAGAAAGAGCTGACCCCCAACAGCCTGTTCTGTGTTACGTTGCTCGGAAAACGAGAAGGGGACTCCCAGTGCACACGCTCTCCCTCAGGAGGGAATTCAGACGTGACTCTCCTAGGCCTTACGGAAAGCCGTAGAGGAGTTAAAGCACTCTGGCATCGAGTCAGGGCTCAGGGAGATGGCTGCACACAAAACCCTGCTGACAGGAAGCACTCGTGCTTACCTCGAGGCTAGGGCTCGCCTTTACTTTGCACTTTAGCTAGGGCAAGCGTGGGATGAGCTCCTAGCAAGGCCCTGGAGACCCCCTGGATTCATAGGAGAAAACGCACTTTCTTCCCGGAGGCATTCCTAAGGGTGACTAGAAGACGGGTAACAACAATGTCTTTTCAGTCAGCCTTGAGGCCGCCACTATCTACCTTTCAAGTGGGGGGAATACTGCCTTTTTCCAGGCTTCTCAACGACAAACGGGATCACCCAGCACATACACCTATCTTCTCTGACACGCCAAAGGAGACCCTTGGAACACCGTTCGGCCTTCTGCGATGAAACTTCTGGATGCAGTGTGTTCTGCATGTGGTGAACGGCATAATCCTCTACATGCCCTCAGTAGGCCTAGGTGACTCTGGATGTTCCAAGTGCCTAGCAAGGCTCAGGGTAAATCTCTCTTTCGGGCCGGGCCTAAAGGCCAGTTTCCGCATCACTTAGAGAGACGTCGAGCAGGAGCCCCCAAACTGCACTGGAGGCCCCGGTGGTTTCTTTCAGGGCAGCTTAGGTTTCCTCAATGTGGCCAACACGCCTGGAGCAAAAGCCTGCCAAGAACCGCGTTCCTGAGGCCGCTTCGAAGCTGTGGCACGCTAGCCATAGAGAACACATTAGTCCCCGGCCCTTCCAACTGCATAGTGAGGGACGGTGTTCCCAGAGCTGTGTATCCCTTGATCGTGCTCAGAAGGCTTTGGGTACACCGTGTGCTTCCTTGGAAACAAGGGCCCACGTGAGAGCCTTGAGCGCTGTGGGGCATACTAAAGGTGAAGGCGTCCATGGACTAAGACTTCCTGGAGACTGGTGCACCCCCTATCTCTGGCAGTGGGAAACTGTGCACCTTGCCTCGGGACCGGAGGTCACATTTACTTGGCACTTTAGCTACAGTTGGCTCCGGGGATGAGCTCCCAGGAAGGAATCGCAAGCACGGGGTTTCTTTTGGACAAACTCACTGCTCCTCAGAGGCATCTGCGGAGTGAAGCGTATCCTTGCTGGTGTGGTTTTCGGGCGGCTTGGAAGCTGCAACGCAGTTGCTTTCCGAAGGGGGGAAGCCGGGCTCCTCCCACATTCTCCAGTTTCCAACGTGACCACGCAGCCCATTGAGCAGCGCTCTCTGACTGACGACTGGAGACTTTCAGCCACACTGGGCCTTTCTATGATCGCGCTTCATTGGACTCGGGGTGTTTGTTTGGCGCGCCATGAAGGGCATTATTAGCCGCTGAATGACTTAGTCAGGCCTACGTGACGTTGGATCGACCCAGTGCCTCACAACTTTACCGGTTTCTCTGTAGTTTCTCCCAGGCTGGACCTACAGTGTACCTGGCGTCTCAGTAGTAGGAGAGTGACAGGTAAGAGTTGCCAGGAGGCACTTTAGGCTCAGGGATTCTTTCAGTGCACTTCAGGGGGCCTCCCCAGAGGGAGAGCCAGGTTGAACGTAATACTGGCAGAAGCGTTGCCCTGGGGCTGCCTGACACGTGTACACGGCCTGCTCCGCAAGCGAGAATCAGTTCATTGCCCTCCCCCATGCGTAGAAAGAGCTGACCCCCAACAGCCTGTTCTGTGTTACGTTGCTCGGAAAACGAGAAGGGGACTCCCAGTGCACACGCTCTCCCTCAGGAGGGAATTCAGACGTGACTCTCCTAGGCCTTACGGAAAGCCGTAGAGGAGTTAAAGCACTCTGGCATCGAGTCAGGGCTCAGGGAGATGGCTGCACACAAAACCCTGCTGACAGGAAGCACTCGTGCTTACCTCGAGGCTAGGGCTCGCCTTTACTTCGCACTTTAGCTAGGGCAAGCGTGGGATGAGCTCCTAGCAAGGCCCTGGAGACCCCCTGGATTCATAGGAGAAAACGCACTTTCTTCCCGGAGGCATTCCTAAGGGTGACTAGAAGACGGGTAACAACAATGTCTTTTCAGTCAGCCTTGAGGCCGCCACTATCTACCTTTCAAGTGGGGGGAATACTGCCTTTTTCCAGGCTTCTCAACGACAAACGGGATCACCCAGCACATACACCTATCTTCTCTGACACGCCAAAGGAGACCCTTGGAACACCGTTCAGCCTTCTGCGATGAAACTTCTGGATTCAGTGTGTTCTGCATGTGGTGAACGGCATAATCCTCTACATGCCCTCAGTAGGCCTAGGTGACTCTGGATGTTCCAAGTGCCTAGCAAGGCTCAGGGTAAATCTCTCTTTCGGGCCGGGCCTAAAGGCCAGTTTCCGCATCACTTAGAGAGACGTCGAGCAGGAGCCCCCAAACTGCACTGGAGGCCCCGGTGGTTTCTTTCAGGGCAGCTTAGGTTTCCTCAATGTGGCCGACACGCCTGGAGCAAAAGCCTGCCAAGAACCGCGTTCCTGAGGCCGCTTCGAAGCTGTGGCACGCTAGCCATAGAGAACACATTAGTCCCCGGCCCTTCCAACTGCATAGTGAGGGACGGTGTTCCCAGAGCTGTGTATCCCTTGATCGTGCTCAGAAGGCTTTGGGTACACCGTGTGCTTCCTTGGAAACAAGGGCCCACGTGAGAGCCTTGAGCGCTGTGGGGCATACTAAAGGTGAAGGCGTCCATGGACTAAGACTTCCTGGAGACTGGTGCACCCCCTATCTCTGGCAGTGGGAAACTGTGCACCTTGCCTCGGGACCGGAGGTCACATTTACTTGGCACTTTAGCTACAGTTGGCTCCGGGGGTGAGCTCCCAGGAAGGAATCGCAAGCACGGGGTTTCTTTTGGACAAACTCACTGCTCCTCAGAGGCATCTGCGGAGTGAAGCGTATCCTTGCTGGTGTGGTTTTCGGGCGGCTTGGAAGCTGCAACGCAGTTGCTTCCCGAAGGGGGGAAGCCGGGCTCCTCCCACATTCTCCAGTTTCCAACGTGACCACGCAGCCCATTGAGCAGCGCTCTCTGACTGACGACTGGAGACTTTCAGCCACACTGGGCCTTTCTATGATCGCGCTTCATTGGACTCGGGGTGTTTGTTTGGCGCGCCATGAAGGGCATTATTAGCCGCTGAATGACTTAGTCAGGCCTACGTGACGTTGGATCGACCCAGTGCCTCACAACTTTACCGGTTTCTCTGTAGTTTCTCCCAGGCTGGACCTACAGTGTACCTGGCGTCCCAGTAGTAGGAGAGTGACAGGTAAGAGTTGCCAGGAGGCACTTTAGGCTCAGGGATTCTTTCAGTGCACTTCAGGGGGCCTCCCCAGAGGGAGAGCCAGGTTGAACGTAATACTGGCAGAAGCGTTGCCCTGGGGCTGCCTGACACGTGGACACGGCCTGCTCCGCAAGCGAGAATCAGTTCATTGCCCTCCCCCATGCGTAGAAAGAGCTGACCCCCAACAGCCTGTTCTGTGTTACGTTGCTCGGAAAACGAGAAGGGGACTCCCAGTGCACACGCTCTCCCTCAGGAGGGAATTCAGACGTGACTCTCCTAGGCCTTACGGAAAGCCGTAGAGGAGTTAAAGCACTCTGGCATCGAGTCAGGGCTCAGGGAGAGGGCTGCACACAAAACCCTGCTGACAGGAAGCACTCGTGCTTACCTCGAGGCTAGGGCTCGCCTTTACTTCGCAATTTAGCTAGGGCAAGCGTGGGATGAGCTCCTAGCAAGGCCCTGGAGACCCCCTGGATTCATAGGAGAAAACGCACTTTCTTCCCGGAGGCATTCCTAAGGGTGACTAGAAGACGGGTAACAACAATGTCTTTTCAGTCAGCCTTGAGGCCGCCACTATCTACCTTTCAAGTGGGGGGAATACTGCCTTTTTCCAGGCTTCTCAACGACAAACGGGATCACCCAGCACATACACCTATCTTCTCTGACACGCCAAAGGAGACCCTTGGAACACCGTTCGGCCTTCTGCGATGAAACTTCTGGATGCAGTGTGTTCTGCATGTGGTGAACGGCATAATCCTCTACATGCCCTCAGTAGGCCTAGGTGACTCCGGATGTTCCAAGTGCCTAGCAAGGCTCAGGGTAAATCTCTCTTTCGGGCCGGGCCTAAAGGCCAGTTTCCGCATCACTTAGAGAGACGTCGAGCAGGAGCCCCCAAACTGCACTGGAGGCCCCGGTGGTTTCTTTCAGGGCAGCTTAGGTTTCCTCAATGTGGCCGACACGCCTGGAGCAAAAGCCTGCCAAGAACCGCGTTCCTGAGGCCGCTTCGAAGCTGTGGCACGCTAGCCATAGAGAACACATTAGTCCCCGGCCCTTCCAACTGCATAGTGAGGGACGGTGTTCCCAGAGCTGTGTATCCCTTGATCGTGCTCAGAAGGCTTTGGGTACACCGTGTGCTTCCTTGGAAACAAGGGCCCACGTGAGAGCCTTGAGCGCTGTGGGGCATACTAAAGGTGAAGGCGTCCATGGACTAAGACTTCCTGGAGACTGGTGCACCCCCTATCTCTGGCAGTGGGAAACTGTGCACCTTGCCTCGGGACCGGAGGTCACATTTACTTGGCACTTTAGCTACAGTTGGCTCCGGGGGTGAGCTCCCAGGAAGGAATCGCAAGCACGGGGTTTCTTTTGGACAAACTCACTGCTCCTCAGAGGCATCTGCGGAGTGAAGCGTATCCTTGCTGGTGTGGTTTTCGGGCGGCTTGGAAGCTGCAACGCAGTTGCTTCCCGAAGGGGGGAAGCCGGGCTCCTCCCACATTCTCCAGTTTCCAACGTGACCACGCAGCCCATTGAGCAGCGCTCTCTGACTGACGACTGGAGACTTTCAGCCACACTGGGCCTTTCTATGATCGCGCTTCATTGGACTCGGGGTGTTTGTTTGGCGCGCCATGAAGGGCATTATTAGCCGCTGAATGACTTAGTCAGGCCTACGTGAGGTTGGATCGACCCAGTGCCTCACAACTTTACCGGTTTCTCTGTAGTTTCTCCCAGGCTGGACCTACAGTGTACCTTGCGTCCCAGTAGTAGGAGAGTGACAGGTAAGAGTTGCCAGGAGGCACTTTAGGCTCAGGGATTCTTTCAGTGCACTTCAGGGGGCCTCCCCAGAGGGAGAGCCAGGTTGAACGTAATACTGGCAGAAGCGTTGCCCTGGGGCTGCCTGACACGTGGACACGGCCTGCTCCGCAAGCGAGAATCAGTTCATTGCCCTCCCCCATGCGTAGAAAGAGCTGACCCCCAACAGCCTGTTCTGTGTTACATTGCTCGGAAAACGAGAAGGGGACTCCCAGTGCACACGCTCTCCCTCAGGAGGGAATTCAGACGTGACTCTCCTAGGCCTTACGGAAAGCCGTAGAGGAGTTAAAGCACTCTGGCATCGAGTCAGGGCTCAGGGAGATGGCTGCACACAAAACCCTGCTGACAGGAAGCACTCGTGCTTACCTCGAGGCTAGGGCTCGCCTTTACTTTGCACTTTAGCTAGGGCAAGCGTGGGATGAGCTCCTAGCAAGGCCCTGGAGACCCCCTGGATTCATAGGAGAAAACGCACTTTCTTCCCGGAGGCATTCCTAAGGGTGACTAGAAGACGGGTAACAACAATGTCTTTTCAGTCAGCCTTGAGGCCGCCACTATCTACCTTTCAAGTGGGGGGAATACTGCCTTTTTCCAGGCTTCTCAACGACAAACGGGATCACCCAGCACATACACCTATCTTCTCTGACACGCCAAAGGAGACCCTTGGAACACCGTTCGGCCTTCTGCGATGAAACTTCTGGATGCAGTGTGTTCTGCATGTGGTGAACGGCATAATCCTCTACATGCCCTCAGTAGGCCTAGGTGACTCTGGATGTTCCAAGTGCCTAGCAAGGCTCAGGGTAAATCTCTCTTTCGGGCCGGGCCTAAAGGCCAGTTTCCGCATCACTTAGAGAGACGTCGAGCAGGAGCCCCCAAGCTGCACTGGAGGCCCCGGTGGTTTCTTTCAGGGCAGCTTAGGTTTCCTCAATGTGGCCGACACGCCTGGAGCAAAAGCCTGCCAAGAACCGCGTTCCTGAGGCCGCTTCGAAGCTGTGGCACGCTAGCCATAGAGAACACATAAGTCCCCGGCCCTTCCAACTGCATAGTGAGGGACGGTGTTCCCAGAGCTGTGTATCCCTTGATCGTGCTCAGAAGGCTTTGGGTACACCGTGTGCTTCCTTGGAAACAAGGGCCCACGTGAGAGCCTTGAGCGCTGTGGGGCATACTACAGGTGAAGGCGTCCATGGACTAAGACTTCCTGGGGACTGGTGCACCCCCTATCTCTGGCAGTGGGAAACTGTGCACCTTGCCTCGGGACCAGAGGTCACATTTACTTGGCACTTTAGCTACAGTTGGCTCCGGGGGTGAGCTCCCAGGAAGGAATCGCAAGCACGGGGTTTCTTTTGGACAAACTCACTGCTCCTCAGAGGCATCTGCGGAGTGAAGCGTATCCTTGCTGGTGTGGTTTTCGGGCGGCTTGGAAGCTGCAACGCAGTTGCTTTCCGAAGGGGGGAAGCCGGGCTCCTCCCACATTCTCCAGTTTCCAACGTGACCACGCAGCCCATTGAGCAGCGCTCTCTGACTGACGACTGGAGACTTTCAGCCACACTGGGCCTTTCTATGATCGCGCTTCATTGGACTCGGGGTGTTTGTTTGGCGCGCCATGAAGGGCATTATTAGCCGCTGAATGACTTAGTCAGGCCTACGTGACGTTGGATCGACCCAGTGCCTCACAACTTTACCGGTTTCTCTGTAGTTTCTCCCAGGCTGGACCTACAGTGTACCTGGCGTCCCAGTAGTAGGAGAGTGACAGGTAAGAGTTGCCAGGAGGCACTTTAGGCTCAGGGATTCTTTCAGTGCACTTCAGGGGGCCTCCCCAGAGGGAGAGCCAGGTTGAACGTAATACTGGCAGAAGCGTTGCCCTGGGGCTGCCTGACACGTGGACACGGCCTGCTCCGCAAGCGAGAATCAGTTCATTGCCCTCCCCCATGCGTAGAAAGAGCTGACCCCCAACAGCCTGTTCTGTGTTACGTTGCTCGGAAAACGAGAAGGGGACTCCCAGTGCACACGCTCTCCCTCAGGAGGGAATTCAGACGTGACTCTCCTAGGCCTTACGGAAAGCCGTAGAGGAGTTAAAGCACTCTGGCATCGAGTCAGGGCTCAGGGAGAGGGCTGCACACAAAACCCTGCTGACAGGAAGCACTCGTGCTTACCTCGAGGCTAGGGCTCGCCTTTACTTCGCACTTTAGCTAGGGCAAGCGTGGGATGAGCTCCTAGCAAGGCCCTGGAGACCCCCTGGATTCATAGGAGAAAACGCACTTTCTTCCCGGAGGCATTCCTAAGGGTGACTAGAAGACGGGTAACAACAATGTCTTTTCAGTCAGCCTTGAGGCCGCCACTATCTACCTTTCAAGTGGGGGGAATACTGCCTTTTTCCAGGCTTCTCAACGACAAACGGGATCACCCAGCACATACACCTATCTTCTCTGACACGCCAAAGGAGACCCTTGGAACACCGTTCGGCCTTCTGCGATGAAACTTCTGGATGCAGTGTGTTCTGCATGTGGTGAACGGCATAATCCTCTACATGCCCTCAGTAGGCCTAGGTGACTCTGGATGTTCCAAGTGCCTAGCAAGGCTCAGGGTAAATCTCTCTTTCGGGCCGGGCCTAAAGGCCAGTTTCCGCATCACTTAGAGAGACGTCGAGCAGGAGCCCCCAAACTGCACTGGAGGCCCCGGTGGTTTCTTTCAGGGCAGCTTAGGTTTCCTCAATGTGGCCGACACGCCTGGAGCAAAAGCCTGCCAAGAACCGCGTTCCTGAGGCCGCTTCGAAGCTGTGGCACGCTAGCCATAGAGAACACATTAGTCCCCGGCCCTTCCAACTGCATAGTGAGGGACGGTGTTCCCAGAGCTCTGTATCCCTTGATCGTGCTCAGAAGGCTTTGGGTACACCGTGTGCTTCCTTGGAAACAAGGGCCCACGTGAGAGCCTTGAGCGCTGTGGGGCATACTAAAGGTGAAGGCGTCCATGGACTAAGACTTCCTGGAGACTGGTGCACCCCCTATCTCTGGCAGTGGGAAACTGTGCACCTTGCCTCGGGACCGGAGGTCACATTTACTTGGCACTTTAGCTACAGTTGGCTCCGGGGGTGAGCTCCCAGGAAGGAATCGCAAGCACGGGGTTTCTTTTGGACAAACTCACTGCTCCTCAGAGGCATCTGCGGAGTGAAGCGTATCCTTGCTGGTGTGGTTTTCGGGCGGCTTGGAAGCTGCAACGCAGTTGCTTCCCGAAGGGGGGAAGCCGGGCTCCTCCCACATTCTCCAGTTTCCAACGTGACCACGCAGCCCATTGAGCAGCGCTCTCTGACTGACGACTGGAGACTTTCAGCCACACTGGGCCTTTCTATGATCGCGCTTCATTGGACTCGGGGTGTTTGTTTGGCGCGCCATGAAGGGCATTATTAGCCGCTGAATGACTTAGTCAGGCCTACGTGACGTTGGATCGACCCAGTGCCTCACAACTTTACCGGTTTCTCTGTAGTTTCTCCCAGGCTGGACCTACAGTGTACCTGGCGTCCCAGTAGTAGGAGAGTGACAGGTAAGAGTTGCCAGGAGGCACTTTAGGCTCAGGGATTCTTTCAGTGCACTTCAGGGGGCCTCCCCAGAGGGAGAGCCAGGTTGAACGTAATACTGGCAGAAGCGTTGCCCTGGGGCTGCCTGACACGTGGACACGGCCTGCTCCGCAAGCGAGAATCAGTTCATTGCCCTCCCCCATGCGTAGAAAGAGCTGACCCCCAACAGCCTGTTCTGTGTTACGTTGCTCGGAAAACGAGAAGGGGACTCCCAGTGCACACGCTCTCCCTCAGGAGGGAATTCAGACGTGACTCTCCTAGGCCTTACGGAAAGCCGTAGAGGAGTTAAAGCACTCTGGCATCGAGTCAGGGCTCAGGGAGATGGCTGCACACAAAACCCTGCTGACAGGAAGCACTCGTGCTTACCTCGAGGCTAGGGCTCGCCTTTACTTCGCACTTTAGCTAGGGCACGCGTGGCATGAGCTCCTAGCAAGGCCCTGGAGACCCCCTGGATTCATAGGAGAAAACGCACTTTCTTCCCGGAGGCATTCCTAAGGGTGACTAGAAGACGGGTAACAACAATGTCTTTTCAGTCAGCCTTGAGGCCGCCACTATCTACCTTTCAAGTGGGGGGAATACTGCCTTTTTCCAGGCTTCTCAACGACAAACGGGATCACCCAGCACATACACCTATCTTCTCTGACACGCCAAAGGAGACCCTTGGAACACCGTTCGGCCTTCTGCGATGAAACTTCTGGATGCAGTGTGTTCTGCATGTGGTGAACGGCATAATCCTCTACATGCCCTCAGTAGGCCTAGGTGACTCTGGATGTTCCAAGTGCCTAGCAAGGCTCAGGGTAAATCTCTCTTTCGGGCCGGGCCTAAAGGCCAGTTTCCGCATCACTTAGAGAGACGTCGAGCAGGAGCCCCCAAACTGCACTGGAGGCCCCGGTGGTTTCTTTCAGGGCAGCTTAGGTTTCCTCAATGTGGCCGACACGCCTGGAGCAAAAGCCTGCCAAGAACCGCGTTCCTGAGGCCGCTTCGAAGCTGTGGCACGCTAGCCATAGAGAACACATTAGTCCCCGGCCCTTCCAACTGCATAGTGAGGGACGGTGTTCCCAGAGCTGTGTATCCCTTGATCGTGCTCAGAAGGCTTTGGGTACACCGTGTGATTCCTTGGAAACAAGGGCCCACGTGAGAGCCTTGAGCGCTGTGGGGCATACTAAAGGTGAAGGCGTCCATGGACTAAGACTTCCTGGAGACTGGTGCACCCCCTATCTCTGGCAGTGGGAAACTGTGCACCTTGCCTCGGGACCGGAGGTCACATTTACTTGGCACTTTAGCTACAGTTGGCTCCGGGGGTGAGCTCCCAGGAAGGAATCGCAAGCACGGGGTTTCTTTTGGACAAACTCACTGCTCCTCAGAGGCATCTGCGGAGTGAAGCGTATCCTTGCTGGTGTGGTTTTCGGGCGGCTTGGAAGCTGCAACGCAGTTGCTTCCCGAAGGGGGGAAGCCGGGCTCCTCCCACATTCTCCAGTTTCCAACGTGACCACGCAGCCCATTGAGCAGCGCTCTCTGACTGACGACTGGAGACTTTCAGCCACACTGGGCCTTTCTATGATCGCGCTTCATTGGACTCGGGGTGTTTGTTTGGCGCGCCATGAAGGGCATTATTAGCCGCTGAATGACTTAGTCAGGCCTACGTGACGTTGGATCGACCCAGTGCCTCACAACTTTACCGGTTTCTCTGTAGTTTCTCCCAGGCTGGACCTACAGTGTACCTGGCGTCCCAGTAGTAGGAGAGTGACAGGTAAGAGTTGCCAGGAGGCACTTTAGGCTCAGGGATTCTTTCAGTGCACTTCAGGGGGCCTCCCCAGAGGGAGAGCCAGGTTGAACGTAATACTGGCAGAAGCGTTGCCCTGGGGCTGCCTGACACGTGTACACGGCCTGCTCCGCAAGCGAGAATCAGTTCATTGCCCTCCCCCATGCGTAGAAAGAGCTGACCCCCAACAGCCTGTTCTGTGTTACGTTGCTCGGAAAACGAGAAGGGGACTCCCAGTGCACACGCTCTCCCTCAGGAGGGAATTCAGACGTGACTCTCCTAGGCCTTACGGAAAGCCGTAGAGGAGTTAAAGCACTCTGGCATCGAGTCAGGGCTCAGGGAGAGGGCTGCACACAAAACCCTGCTGACAGGAAGCACTCGTGCTTACCTCGAGGCTAGGGCTCGCCTTTACTTCGCACTTTAGCTAGGGCAAGCGTGGGATGAGCTCCTAGCAAGGCCCTGGAGACCCCCTGGATTCATAGGAGAAAACGCACTTTCTTCCCGGAGGCATTCCTAAGGGTGACTAGAAGACGGGTAACAACAATGTCTTTTCAGTCAGCCTTGAGGCCGCCACTATCTACCTTTCAAGTGGGGGGAATACTGCCTTTTTCCAGGCTTCTCAACGACAAACGGGATCACCCAGCACATACACCTATCTTCTCTGACACGCCAAAGGAGACCCTTGGAACACCGTTCGGCCTTCTGCGATGAAACTTCTGGATGCAGTGTGTTCTGCATGTGGTGAACGGCATAATCCTCTACATGCCCTCAGTAGGCCTAGGTGACTCTGGATGTTCCAAGTGCCTAGCAAGGCTCAGGGTAAATCTCTCTTTCGGGCCGGGCCTAAAGGCCAGTTTCCGCATCACTTAGAGAGACGTCGAGCAGGAGCCCCCAAACTGCACTGGAGGCCCCGGTGGTTTCTTTCAGGGCAGCTTAGGTTTCCTCAATGTGGCCGACACGCCTGGAGCAAAAGCCTGGCAAGAACCGCGTTCCTGAGGCCGCTTCGAAGCTGTGGCACGCTAGCCATAGAGAACACATTAGTCCCCGGCCCTTCCAACTGCATAGTGAGGGACGGTGTTCCCAGAGCTGTGTATCCCTTGATCGTGCTCAGAAGGCTTTGGGTACACCGTGTGCTTCCTTGGAAACAAGGGCCCACGTGAGAGCCTTGAGCGCTGTGGGGCATACTAAAGGTGAAGGCGTCCATGGACTAAGACTTCCTGGAGACTGGTGCACCCCCTATCTCTGGCAGTGGGAAACTGTGCACCTTGCCTCGGGACCGGAGGTCACATTTACTTGGCACTTTAGCTACAGTTGGCTCCGGGGGTGAGCTCCCAGGAAGGAATCGCAAGCACGGGGTTTCTTTTGGACAAACTCACTGCTCCTCAGAGGCATCTGCGGAGTGAAGCGTATCCTTGCTGGTGTGGTTTTCGGGCGGCTTGGAAGCTGCAACGCAGTTGCTTCCCGAAGGGGGGAAGCCGGGCTCCTCCCACATTCTCCAGTTTCCAACGTGACCACGCAGCCCATTGAGCAGCGCTCTCTGACTGACGACTGGAGACTTTCAGCCACACTGGGCCTTTCTATGATCGCGCTTCATTGGACTCGGGGTGTTTGTTTGGCGCGCCATGAAGGGCATTATTAGCCGCTGAATGACTTAGTCAGGCCTACGTGACGTTGGATCGACCCAGTGCCTCACAACTTTACCGGTTTCTCTGTAGTTTCTCCCAGGCTGGACCTACAGTGTACCTGGCGTCCCAGTAGTAGGAGAGTGACAGGTAAGAGTTGCCAGGAGGCACTTTAGGCTCAGGGATTCTTTCAGTGCACTTCAGGGGGCCTCCCCAGAGGGAGAGCCAGGTTGAACGTAATACTGGCAGAAGCGTTGCCCTGGGGCTGCCTGACACGTGGACACGGCCTGCTCCGCAAGCGAGAATCAGTTCATTGCCCTCCCCCATGCGTAGAAAGAGCTGACCCCCAACAGCCTGTTCTGTGTTACGTTGCTCGGAAAACGAGAAGGGGACTCCCAGTGCACACGCTCTCCCTCAGGAGGGAATTCAGACGTGACTCTCCTAGGCCTTACGGAAAGCCGTAGAGGAGTTAAAGCACTCTGGCATCGAGTCAGGGCTCAGGGAGAGGGCTGCACACAAAACCCTGCTGACAGGAAGCACTCGTGCTTACCTCGAGGCTAGGGCTCGCCTTTACTTCGCACTTTAGCTAGGGCAAGCGTGGGATGAGCTCCTAGCAAGGCCCTGGAGACCCCCTGGATTCATAGGAGAAAACGCACTTTCTTCCCGGAGGCATTCCTAAGGGTGACTAGAAGACGGGTAACAAAAATGTCTTTTCAGTCAGCCTTGAGGCCGCCACTATCTACCTTTCAAGTGGGGGGAATACTGCCTTTTTCCAGGCTTCTCAACGACAAACGGGATCACCCAGCACATACACCTATCTTCTCTGACACGCCAAAGGAGACCCTTGGAACACCGTTCGGCCTTCTGCGATGAAACTTCTGGATGCAGTGTGTTCTGCATGTGGTGAACGGCATAATCCTCTACATGCCCTCAGTAGGCCTAGGTGACTCTGGATGTTCCAAGTGCCTAGCAAGGCTCAGGGTAAATCTCTCTTTCGGGCCGGGCCTAAAGGCCAGTTTCCGCATCACTTAGAGAGACGTCGAGCAGGAGCCCCCAAACTGCACTGGAGGCCCCGGTGGTTTCTTTCAGGGCAGCTTAGGTTTCCTCAATGTGGCCGACACGCCTGGAGCAAAAGCCTGCCAAGAACCGCGTTCCTGAGGCCGCTTCGAAGCTGTGGCACGCTAGCCATAGAGAACACATTAGTCCCCGGCCCTTCCAACTGCATAGTGAGGGACGGTGTTCCCAGAGCTGTGTATCCCTTGATCGTGCTCAGAAGGCTTTGGGTACACCGTGTGCTTCCTTGGAAACAAGGGCCCACGTGAGAGCCTTGAGCGCTGTGGGGCATACTACAGGTGAAGGCGTCCATGGACTAAGACTTCCTGGAGACTGGTGCACCCCCTATCTCTGGCAGTGGGAAACTGTGCACCTTGCCTCGGGACCGGAGGTCACATTTACTTGGCACTTTAGCTACAGTTGGCTCCGGGGGTGAGCTCCCAGGAAGGAATCGCAAGCACGGGGTTTCTTTTGGACAAACTCACTGCTCCTCAGAGGCATCTGCGGAGTGAAGCGTATCCTTGCTGGTGTGGTTTTCGGGCGGCTTGGAAGCTGCAACGCAGTTGCTTCCCGAAGGGGGGAAGCCGGGCTCCTCCCACATTCTCCAGTTTCCAACGTGACCACGCAGCCCATTGAGCAGCGCTCTCTGACTGACGACTGGAGACTTTCAGCCACACTGGGCCTTTCTATGATCGCGCTTCATTGGACTCGGGGTGTTTGTTTGGCGCGCCATGAAGGGCATTATTAGCCGCTGAATGACTTAGTCAGGCCTACGTGACGTTGGATTGACCCAGTGCCTCACAACTTTACCGGTTTCTCTGTAGTTTCTCCCAGGCTGGACCTACAGTGTACCTGGCGTCCCAGTAGTAGGAGAGTGACAGGTAAGAGTTGCCAGGAGGCACTTTAGGCTCAGGGATTCTTTCAGTGCACTTCAGGGGGCCTCCCCAGAGGGAGAGCCAGGTTGAACGTAATACTGGCAGAAGCGTTGCCCTGGGGCTGCCTGACACTTGGACACGGCCTGCTCCGCAAGCGAGAATCAGTTCATTGCCCTCCCCCATGCGTAGAAAGAGCTGACCCCCAACAGCCTGTTCTGTGTTACGTTGCTCGGAAAACGAGAAGGGGACTCCCAGTGCACACGCTCTCCCTCAGGAGGGAATTCAGACGTGACTCTCCTAGGCCTTACGGAAAGCCGTAGAGGAGTTAAAGCACTCTGGCATCGAGTCAGGGCTCAGGGAGATGGCTGCACACAAAACCCTGCTGACAGGAAGCACTCGTGCTTACCTCGAGGCTAGGGCTCGCCTTTACTTCGCACTTTAGCTAGGGCACGCGTGGCATGAGCTCCTAGCAAGGCCCTGGAGACCCCCTGGATTCATAGGAGAAAACGCACTTTCTTCCCGGAGGCATTCCTAAGGGTGACTAGAAGACGGGTAACAACAATGTCTTTTCAGTCAGCCTTGAGGCCGCCACTATCTACCTTTCAAGTGGGGGGAATACTGCCTTTTTCCAGGCTTCTCAACGACAAACGGGATCACCCAGCACATACACCTATCTTCTCTGACAATCCAAAGGAGACCCTTGGAACACCGTTCGGCCTTCTGCGATGAAACTTCTGGATGCAGTGTGTTCTGCATGTGGTGAACGGCATAATCCTCTACATGCCCTCAGTAGGCCTAGGTGACTCTGGATGTTCCAAGTGCCTAGCAAGGCTCAGGGTAAATCTCTCTTTCGGGCCGGGCCTAAAGGCCAGTTTCCGCATCACTTAGAGAGACGTCGAGCAGGAGCCCCCAAACTGCACTGGAGGCCCCGGTGGTTTCTTTCAGGGCAGCTTAGGTTTCCTCAATGTGGCCGACACGCCTGGAGCAAAAGCCTGCCAAGAACCGCGTTCCTGAGGCCGCTTCGAAGCTGTGGCACGCTAGCCATAGAGAACACATTAGTCCTCGGCCCTTCCAACTGCATAGTGAGGGACGGTGTTCCCAGAGCTGTGTATCCCTTGATCGTGCTCAGAAGGCTTTGGGTACACCGTGTGATTCCTTGGAAACAAGGGCCCACGTGAGAGCCTTGAGCGCTGTGGGGCATACTAAAGGTGAAGGCGTCCATGGACTAAGACTTCCTGGAGACTGGTGCACCCCCTATCTCTGGCAGTGGGAAACTGTGCACCTTGCCTCGGGACCGGAGGTCACATTTACTTGGCACTTTAGCTACAGTTGGCTCCGGGGGTGAGCTCCCAGGAAGGAATCGCAAGCACGGGGTTTCTTTTGGACAAACTCACTGCTCCTCAGAGGCATCTGCGGAGTGAAGCGTATCCTTGCTGGTGTGGTTTTCGGGCGGCTTGGAAGCTGCAACGCAGTTGCTTTCCGAAGGGGGGAAGCCGGGCTCCTCCCACATTCTCCAGTTTCCAACGTGACCACGCAGCCCATTGAGCAGCGCTCTCTGACTGACGACTGGAGACTTTCAGCCACACTGGGCCTTTCTATGATCGCGCTTCATTGGACTCGGGGTGTTTGTTTGGCGCGCCATGAAGGGCATTATTAGCCGCTGAATGACTTAGTCAGGCCTACGTGACGTTGGATCGACCCAGTGCCTCACAACTTTACCGGTTTCTCTGTAGTTTCTCCCAGGCTGGACCTACAGTGTACCTGGCGTCCCAGTAGTAGGAGAGTGACAGGTAAGAGTTGCCAGGAGGCACTTTAGGCTCAGGGATTCTTTCAGTGCACTTCAGGGGGCCTCCCCAGAGGGAGAGCCAGGTTGAACGTAATACTGGCAGAAGCGTTGCCCTGGGGCTGCCTGACACGTGTACACGGCCTGCTCCGCAAGCGAGAATCAGTTCATTGCCCTCCCCCATGCGTAGAAAGAGCTGACCCCCAACAGCCTGTTCTGTGTTACGTTGCTCGGAAAACGAGAAGGGGACTCCCAGTGCACACGCTCTCCCTCAGGAGGGAATTCAGACGTGACTCTCCTAGGCCTTACGGAAAGCCGTAGAGGAGTTAAAGCACTCTGGCATCGAGTCAGGGCTCAGGGAGAGGGCTGCACACAAAACCCTGCTGACAGGAAGCACTCGTGCTTACCTCGAGGCTAGGGCTCGCCTTTACTTCGCAATTTAGCTAGGGCAAGCGTGGGATGAGCTCCTAGCAAGGCCCTGGAGACCCCCTGGATTCATAGGAGAAAACGCACTTTCTTCCCGGAGGCATTCCTAAGGGTGACTAGAAGACGGGTAACAACAATGTCTTTTCAGTCAGCCTTGAGGCCGCCACTATCTACCTTTCAAGTGGGGGGAATACTGCCTTTTTCCAGGCTTCTCAACGACAAACGGGATCACCCAGCACATACACCTATCTTCTCTGACACGCCAAAGGAGACCCTTGGAACACCGTTCGGCCTTCTGCGATGAAACTTCTGGATGCAGTGTGTTCTGCATGTGGTGAACGGCATAATCCTCTACATGCCCTCAGTAGGCCTAGGTGACTCCGGATGTTCCAAGTGCCTAGCAAGGCTCAGGGTAAATCTCTCTTTCGGGCCGGGCCTAAAGGCCAGTTTCCGCATCACTTAGAGAGACGTCGAGCAGGAGCCCCCAAACTGCACTGGAGGCCCCGGTGGTTTCTTTCAGGGCAGCTTAGGTTTCCTCAATGTGGCCGACACGCCTGGAGCAAAAGCCTGGCAAGAACCGCGTTCCTGAGGCCGCTTCGAAGCTGTGGCACGCTAGCCATAGAGAACACATTAGTCCCCGGCCCTTCCAACTGCATAGTGAGGGACGGTGTTCCCAGAGCTGTGTATCCCTTGATCGTGCTCAGAAGGCTTTGGGTACACCGTGTGCTTCCTTGGAAACAAGGGCCCACGTGAGAGCCTTGAGCGCTGTGGGGCATACTACAGGTGAAGGCGTCCATGGACTAAGACTTCCTGGAGACTGGTGCACCCCCTATCTCTGGCAGTGGGAAACTGTGCACCTTGCCTCGGGACCGGAGGTCACATTTACTTGGCACTTTAGCTACAGTTGGCTCCGGGGGTGAGCTCCCAGGAAGGAATCGCAAGCACGGGGTTTCTTTTGGACAAACTCACTGCTCCTCAGAGGCATCTGCGGAGTGAAGCGTATCCTTGCTGGTGTGGTTTTCGGGCGGCTTGGAAGCTGCAACGCAGTTGCTTCCCGAAGGGGGGAAGCCGGGCTCCTCCCACATTCTCCAGTTTCCAACGTGACCACGCAGCCCATTGAGCAGCGCTCTCTGACTGACGACTGGAGACTTTCAGCCACACTGGGCCTTTCTATGATCGCGCTTCATTGGACTCGGGGTGTTTGTTTGGCGCGCCATGAAGGGCATTATTAGCCGCTGAATGACTTAGTCAGGCCTACGTGACGTTGGATCGACCCAGTGCCTCACAACTTTACCGGTTTCTCTGTAGTTTCTCCCAGGCTGGACCTACAGTGTACCTGGCGTCCCAGTAGTAGGAGAGTGACAGGTAAGAGTTGCCAGGAGGCACTTTAGGCTCAGGGATTCTTTCAGTGCACTTCAGGGGGCCTCCCCAGAGGGAGAGCCAGGTTGAACGTAATACTGGCAGAAGCGTTGCCCTGGGGCTGCCTGACACGTGGACACGGCCTGCTCCGCAAGCGAGAATCAGTTCATTGCCCTCCCCCATGCGTAGAAAGAGCTGACCCCCAACAGCCTGTTCTGTGTTACGTTGCTCGGAAAACGAGAAGGGGACTCCCAGTGCACACGCTCTCCCTCAGGAGGGAATTCAGACGTGACTCTCCTAGGCCTTACGGAAAGCCGTAGAGGAGTTAAAGCACTCTGGCATCGAGTCAGGGCTCAGGGAGATGGCTGCACACAAAACCCTGCTGACAGGAAGCACTCGTGCTTACCTCGAGGCTAGGGCTCGCCTTTACTTCGCACTTTAGCTAGGGCACGCGTGGCATGAGCTCCTAGCAAGGCCCTGGAGACCCCCTGGATTCATAGGAGAAAACGCACTTTCTTCCCGGAGGCATTCCTAAGGGTGACTAGAAGACGGGTAACAACAATGTCTTTTCAGTCAGCCTTGAGGCCGCCACTATCTACCTTTCAAGTGGGGGGAATACTGCCTTTTTCCAGGCTTCTCAACGACAAACGGGATCACCCAGCACATACACCTATCTTCTCTGACACGCCAAAGGAGACCCTTGGAACACCGTTCGGCCTTCTGCGATGAAACTTCTGGATGCAGTGTGTTCTGCATGTGGTGAACGGCATAATCCTCTACATGCCCTCAGTAGGCCTAGGTGACTCTGGATGTTCCAAGTGCCTAGCAAGGCTCAGGGTAAATCTCTCTTTCGGGCCGGGCCTAAAGGCCAGTTTCCGCATCACTTAGAGAGACGTCGAGCAGGAGGCCCCAAACTGCACTGGAGGCCCCGGTGGTTTCTTTCAGGGCAGCTTAGGTTTCCTCAATGTGGCCGACACGCCTGGAGCAAAAGCCTGGCAAGAACCGCGTTCCTGAGGCCGCTTCGAAGCTGTGGCACGCTAGCCATAGAGAACACATTAGTCCCCGGCCCTTCCAACTGCATAGTGAGGGACGGTGTTCCCAGAGCTCTGTATCCCTTGATCGTGCTCAGAAGGCTTTGGGTACACCGTGTGCTTCCTTGGAAACAAGGGCCCACGTGAGAGCCTTGAGCGCTGTGGGGCATACTAAAGGTGAAGGCGTCCATGGACTAAGATTTCCTGGAGACTGGTGCACCCCCTATCTCTGGCAGTGGGAAACTGTGCACCTTGCCTCGGGACCGGAGGTCACATTTACTTGGCACTTTAGCTACAGTTGGCTCCGGGGGTGAGCTCCCAGGAAGGAATCGCAAGCACGGGGTTTCTTTTGGACAAACTCACTGCTCCTCAGAGGCATCTGCGGAGTGAAGCGTATCCTTGCTGGTGTGGTTTTCGGGCGGCTTGGAAGCTGCAACGCAGTTGCTTCCCGAAGGGGGGAAGCCGGGCTCCTCCCACATTCTCCAGTTTCCAACGTGACCACGCAGCCCATTGAGCAGCGCTCTCTGACTGACGACTGGAGACTTTCAGCCACACTGGGCCTTTCTATGATCGCGCTTCATTGGACTCGGGGTGTTTGTTTGGCGCGCCATGAAGGGCATTATTAGCCGCTGAATGACTTAGTCAGGCCTACGTGACGTTGGATCGACCCAGTGCCTCACAACTTTACCGGTTTCTCTGTAGTTTCTCCCAGGCTGGACCTACAGTGTACCTGGCGTCCCAGTAGTAGGAGAGTGACAGGTAAGAGTTGCCAGGAGGCACTTTAGGCTCAGGGATTCTTTCAGTGCACTTCAGGGGGCCTCCCCAGAGGGAGAGCCAGGTTGAACGTAATACTGGCAGAAGCGTTGCCCTGGGGCTGCCTGACACGTGGACACGGCCTGCTCCGCAAGCGAGAATCAGTTCATTGCCCTCCCCCATGCGTAGAAAGAGCTGACCCCCAACAGCCTGTTCTGTGTTACGTTGCTCGGAAAACGAGAAGGGGACTCCCAGTGCACACGCTCTCCCTCAGGAGGGAATTCAGACGTGACTCTCCTAGGCCTTACGGAAAGCCGTAGAGGAGTTAAAGCACTCTGGCATCGAGTCAGGGCTCAGGGAGATGGCTGCACACAAAACCCTGCTGACAGGAAGCACTCGTGCTTACCTCGAGGCTAGGGCTCGCCTTTACTTTGCACTTTAGCTAGGGCAAGCGTGGGATGAGCTCCTAGCAAGGCCCTGGAGACCCCCTGGATTCATAGGAGAAAACGCACTTTCTTCCCGGAGGCATTCCTAAGGGTGACTAGAAGACGGGTAACAACAATGTCTTTTCAGTCAGCCTTGAGGCCGCCACTATCTACCTTTCAAGTGGGGGGAATACTGCCTTTTTCCAGGCTTCTCAACGACAAACGGGATCACCCAGCACATACACCTATCTTCTCTGACACGCCAAAGGAGACCCTTGGAACACCGTTCGGCCTTCTGCGATGAAACTTCTGGATGCAGTGTGTTCTGCATGTGGTGAACGGCATAATCCTCTACATGCCCTCAGTAGGCCTAGGTGACTCTGGATGTTCCAAGTGCCTAGCAAGGCTCAGGGTAAATCTCTCTTTCGGGCCGGGCCTAAAGGCCAGTTTCCGCATCACTTAGAGAGACGTCGAGCAGGAGGCCCCAAACTGCACTGGAGGCCCCGGTGGTTTCTTTCAGGGCAGCTTAGGTTTCCTCAATGTGGCCGACACGCCTGGAGCAAAAGCCTGGCAAGAACCGCGTTCCTGAGGCCGCTTCGAAGCTGTGGCACGCTAGCCATAGAGAACACATTAGTCCCCGGCCCTTCCAACTGCATAGTGAGGGACGGTGTTCCCAGAGCTCTGTATCCCTTGATCGTGCTCAGAAGGCTTTGGGTACACCGTGTGCTTCCTTGGAAACAAGGGCCCACGTGAGAGCCTTGAGCGCTGTGGGGCATACTAAAGGTGAAGGCGTCCATGGACTAAGATTTCCTGGAGACTGGTGCACCCCCTATCTCTGGCAGTGGGAAACTGTGCACCTTGCCTCGGGACCGGAGGTCACATTTACTTGGCACTTTAGCTACAGTTGGCTCCGGGGGTGAGCTCCCAGGAAGGAATCGCAAGCACGGGGTTTCTTTTGGACAAACTCACTGCTCCTCAGAGGCATCTGCGGAGTGAAGCGTATCCTTGCTGGTGTGGTTTTCGGGCGGCTTGGAAGCTGCAATGCAGTTGCTTTCCGAAGGGGGGAAGCCGGGCTCCTCCCACATTCTCCAGTTTCCAACGTGACCACGCAGCCCATTGAGCAGCGCTCTCTGACTGACGACTGGAGACTTTCAGCCACACTGGGCCTTTCTATGATCGCGCTTCATTGGACTCGGGGTGTTTGTTTGGCGCGCCATGAAGGGCATTATTAGCCGCTGAATGACTTAGTCAGGCCTACGTGACGTTGGATCGACCCAGTGCCTCACAACTTTACCGGTTTCTCTGTAGTTTCTCCCAGGCTGGACCTACAGTGTACCTGGCGTCCCAGTAGTAGGAGAGTGACAGGTAAGAGTTGCCAGGAGGCACTTTAGGCTCAGGGATTCTTTCAGTGCACTTCAGGGGGCCTCCCCAGAGGGAGAGCCAGGTTGAACGTAATACTGGCAGAAGCGTTGCCCTGGGGCTGCCTGACACGTGGACACGGCCTGCTCCGCAAGCGAGAATCAGTTCATTGCCCTCCCCCATGCGTAGAAAGAGCTGACCCCCAACAGCCTGTTCTGTGTTACGTTGCTCGGAAAACGAGAAGGGGACTCCCAGTGCACACGCTCTCCCTCAGGAGGGAATTCAGACGTGACTCTCCTAGGCCTTACGGAAAGCCGTAGAGGAGTTAAAGCACTCTGGCATCGAGTCAGGGCTCAGGGAGATGGCTGCACACAAAACCCTGCTGACAGGAAGCACTCGTGCTTACCTCGAGGCTAGGGCTCGCCTTTACTTCGCACTTTAGCTAGGGCAAGCGTGGGATGAGCTCCTAGCAAGGCCCTGGAGACCCCCTGGATTCATAGGAGAAAACGCACTTTCTTCCCGGAGGCATTCCTAAGGGTGACTAGAAGACGGGTAACAACAATGTCTTTTCAGTCAGCCTTGAGGCCGCCACTATCTACCTTTCAAGTGGGGGGAATACTGCCTTTTTCCAGGCTTCTCAACGACAAACGGGATCACCCAGCACATACACCTATCTTCTCTGACACGCCAAAGGAGACCCTTGGAACACCGTTCGGCCTTCTGCGATGAAACTTCTGGATGCAGTGTGTTCTGCATGTGGTGAACGGCATAATCCTCTACATGCCCTCAGTAGGCCTAGGTGACTCTGGATGTTCCAAGTGCCTAGCAAGGCTCAGGGTAAATCTCTCTTTCGGGCCGGGCCTAAAGGCCAGTTTCCGCATCACTTAGAGAGACGTCGAGCAGGAGCCCCCAAACTGCACTGGAGGCCCCGGTGGTTTCTTTCAGGGCAGCTTAGGTTTCCTCAATGTGGCCGACACGCCTGGAGCAAAAGCCTGGCAAGAACCGCGTTCCTGAGGCCGCTTCGAAGCTGTGGCACGCTAGCCATAGAGAACACATTAGTCCCCGGCCCTTCCAACTGCATAGTGAGGGACGGTGTTCCCAGAGCTCTGTATCCCTTGATCGTGCTCAGAAGGCTTTGGGTACACCGTGTGCTTCCTTGGAAACAAGGGCCCACGTGAGAGCCTTGAGCGCTGTGGGGCATACTAAAGGTGAAGGCGTCCATGGACTAAGACTTCCTGGAGACTGGTGCACCCCCTATCTCTGGCAGTGGGAAACTGTGCACCTTGCCTCGGGACCGGAGGTCACATTTACTTGGCACTTTAGCTACAGTTGGCTCCGGGGGTGAGCTCCCAGGAAGGAATCGCAAGCACGGGGTTTCTTTTGGACAAACTCACTGCTCCTCAGAGGCATCTGCGGAGTGAAGCGTATCCTTGCTGGTGTGGTTTTCGGGCGGCTTGGAAGCTGCAACGCAGTTGCTTCCCGAAGGGGGGAAGCCGGGCTCCTCCCACATTCTCCAGTTTCCAACGTGACCACGCAGCCCATTGAGCAGCGCTCTCTGACTGACGACTGGAGACTTTCAGCCACACTGGGCCTTTCTATGATCGCGCTTCATTGGACTCGGGGTGTTTGTTTGGCGCGCCATGAAGGGCATTATTAGCCGCTGAATGACTTAGTCAGGCCTACGTGACGTTGGATCGACCCAGTGCCTCACAACTTTACCGGTTTCTCTGTAGTTTCTCCCAGGCTGGACCTACAGTGTACCTGGCGTCCCAGTAGTAGGAGAGTGACAGGTAAGAGTTGCCAGGAGGCACTTTAGGCTCAGGGATTCTTTCAGTGCACTTCAGGGGGCCTCCCCAGAGGGAGAGCCAGGTTGAACGTAATACTGGCAGAAGCGTTGCCCTGGGGCTGCCTGACACGTGGACACGGCCTGCTCCGCAAGCGAGAATCAGTTCATTGCCCTCCCCCATGCGTAGAAAGAGCTGACCCCCAACAGCCTGTTCTGTGTTACGTTGCTCGGAAAACGAGAAGGGGACTCCCAGTGCACACGCTCTCCCTCAGGAGGGAATTCAGACGTGACTCTCCTAGGCCTTACGGAAAGCCGTAGAGGAGTTAAAGCACTCTGGCATCGAGTCAGGGCTCAGGGAGAGGGCTGCACACAAAACCCTGCTGACAGGAAGCACTCGTGCTTACCTCGAGGCTAGGGCTCGCCTTTACTTCGCACTTTAGCTAGGGCAAGCGTGGGATGAGCTCCTAGCAAGGCCCTGGAGACCCCCTGGATTCATAGGAGAAAACGCACTTTCTTCCCGGAGGCATTCCTAAGGGTGACTAGAAGACGGGTAACAACAATGTCTTTTCAGTCAGCCTTGAGGCCGCCACTATCTACCTTTCAAGTGGGGGGAATACTGCCTTTTTCCAGGCTTCTCAACGACAAACGGGATCACCCAGCACATACACCTATCTTCTCTGACACGCCAAAGGAGACCCTTGGAACACCGTTCGGCCTTCTGCGATGAAACTTCTGGATGCAGTGTGTTCTGCATGTGGTGAACGGCATAATCCTCTACATGCCCTCAGTAGGCCTAGGTGACTCTGGATGTTCCAAGTGCCTAGCAAGGCTCAGGGTAAATCTCTCTTTCGGGCCGGGCCTAAAGGCCAGTTTCCGCATCACTTAGAGAGACGTCGAGCAGGAGCCCCCAAACTGCACTGGAGGCCCCGGTGGTTTCTTTCAGGGCAGCTTAGGTTTCCTCAATGTGGCCGACACGCCTGGAGCAAAAGCCTGCCAAGAACCGCGTTCCTGAGGCCGCTTCGAAGCTGTGGCACGCTAGCCATAGAGAACACATTAGTCCCCGGCCCTTCCAACTGCATAGTGAGGGACGGTGTTCCCAGAGCTGTGTATCCCTTGATCGTGCTCAGAAGGCTTTGGGTACACCGTGTGCTTCCTTGGAAACAAGGGCCCACGTGAGAGCCTTGAGCGCTGTGGGGCATACTACAGGTGAAGGCGTCCATGGACTAAGACTTCCTGGAGACTGGTGCACCCCCTATCTCTGGCAGTGGGAAACTGTGCACCTTGCCTCGGGACCGGAGGTCACATTTACTTGGCACTTTAGCTACAGTTGGCTCCGGGGGTGAGCTCCCAGGAAGGAATCGCAAGCACGGGGTTTCTTTTGGACAAACTCACTGCTCCTCAGAGGCATCTGCGGAGTGAAGCGTATCCTTGCTGGTGTGGTTTTCGGGCGGCTTGGAAGCTGCAACGCAGTTGCTTCCCGAAGGGGGGAAGCCGGGCTCCTCCCACATTCTCCAGTTTCCAACGTGACCACGCAGCCCATTGAGCAGCGCTCTCTGACTGACGACTGGAGACTTTCAGCCACACTGGGCCTTTCTATGATCGCGCTTCATTGGACTCGGGGTGTTTGTTTGGCGCGCCATGAAGGGCATTATTAGCCGCTGAATGACTTAGTCAGGCCTACGTGACGTTGGATCGACCCAGTGCCTCACAACTTTACCGGTTTCTCTGTAGTTTCTCCCAGGCTGGACCTACAGTGTACCTGGCGTCCCAGTAGTAGGAGAGTGACAGGTAAGAGTTGCCAGGAGGCACTTTAGGCTCAGGGATTCTTTCAGTGCACTTCAGGGGGCCTCCCCAGAGGGAGAGCCAGGTTGAACGTAATACTGGCAGAAGCGTTGCCCTGGGGCTGCCTGACACGTGGACACGGCCTGCTCCGCAAGCGAGAATCAGTTCATTGCCCTCCCCCATGCGTAGAAAGAGCTGACCCCCAACAGCCTGTTCTGTGTTACGTTGCTCGGAAAACGAGAAGGGGACTCCCAGTGCACACGCTCTCCCTCAGGAGGGAATTCAGACGTGACTCTCCTAGGCCTTACGGAAAGCCGTAGAGGAGTTAAAGCACTCTGGCATCGAGTCAGGGCTCAGGGAGATGGCTGCACACAAAACCCTGCTGACAGGAAGCACTCGTGCTTACCTCGAGGCTAGGGCTCGCCTTTACTTCGCACTTTAGCTAGGGCACGCGTGGGATGAGCTCCTAGCAAGGCCCTGGAGACCCCCTGGATTCATAGGAGAAAACGCACTTTCTTCCCGGAGGCATTCCTAAGGGTGACTAGAAGACGGGTAACAACAATGTCTTTTCAGTCAGCCTTGAGGCCGCCACTATCTACCTTTCAAGTGGGGGGAATACTGCCTTTTTCCAGGCTTCTCAACGACAAACGGGATCACCCAGCACATACACCTATCTTCTCTGACACGCCAAAGGAGACCCTTGGAACACCGTTCGGCCTTCTGCGATGAAACTTCTGGATGCAGTGTGTTCTGCATGTGGTGAACGGCATAATCCTCTACATGCCCTCAGTAGGCCTAGGTGACTCTGGATGTTCCAAGTGCCTAGCAAGGCTCAGAGTAAATCTCTCTTTCGGGCCGGGCCTAAAGGCCAGTTTCCGCATCACTTAGAGAGACGTCGAGCAGGAGCCCCCAAACTGCACTGGAGGCCCCGGTGGTTTCTTTCAGGGCAGCTTAGGTTTCCTCAATGTGGCCGACACGCCTGGAGCAAAAGCCTGGCAAGAACCGCGTTCCTGAGGCCGCTTCGAAGCTGTGGCACGCTAGCCATAGAGAACACATTAGTCCCCGGCCCTTCCAACTGCATAGTGAGGGACGGTGTTCCCAGAGCTGTGTATCCCTTGATCGTGCTCAGAAGGCTTTGGGTACACCGTGTGCTTCCTTGGAAACAAGGGCCCACGTGAGAGCCTTGAGCGCTGTGGGGCATACTACAGGTGAAGGCGTCCATGGACTAAGACTTCCTGGAGACTGGTGCACCCCCTATCTCTGGCAGTGGGAAACTGTGCACCTTGCCTCGGGACCGGAGGTCACATTTACTTGGCACTTTAGCTACAGTTGGCTCCGGGGGTGAGCTCCCAGGAAGGAATCGCAAGCACGGGGTTTCTTTTGGACAAACTCACTGCTCCTCAGAGGCATCTGCGGAGTGAAGCGTATCCTTGCTGGTGTGGTTTTCGGGCGGCTTGGAAGCTGCAACGCAGTTGCTTCCCGAAGGGGGGAAGCCGGGCTCCTCCCACATTCTCCAGTTTCCAACGTGACCACGCAGCCCATTGAGCAGCGCTCTCTGACTGACGACTGGAGACTTTCAGCCACACTGGGCCTTTCTATGATCGCGCTTCATTGGACTCGGGGTGTTTGTTTGGCGCGCCATGAAGGGCATTATTAGCCGCTGAATGACTTAGTCAGGCCTACGTGACGTTGGATCGACCCAGTGCCTCACAACTTTACCGGTTTCTCTGTAGTTTCTCCCAGGCTGGACCTACAGTGTACCTGGCGTCCCAGTAGTAGGAGAGTGACAGGTAAGAGTTGCCAGGAGGCACTTTAGGCTCAGGGATTCTTTCAGTGCACTTCAGGGGGCCTCCCCAGAGGGAGAGCCAGGTTGAACGTAATACTGGCAGAAGCGTTGCCCTGGGGCTGCCTGACACGTGGACACGGCCTGCTCCGCAAGCGAGAATCAGTTCATTGCCCTCCCCCATGCGTAGAAAGAGCTGACCCCCAACAGCCTGTTCTGTGTTACGTTGCTCGGAAAACGAGAAGGGGACTCCCAGTGCACACGCTCTCCCTCAGGAGGGAATTCAGACGTGACTCTCCTAGGCCTTACGGAAAGCCGTAGAGGAGTTAAAGCACTCTGGCATCGAGTCAGGGCTCAGGGAGAGGGCTGCACACAAAACCCTGCTGACAGGAAGCACTCGTGCTTACCTCGAGGCTAGGGCTCGCCTTTACTTCGCACTTTAGCTAGGGCACGCGTGGCATGAGCTCCTAGCAAGGCCCTGGAGACCCCCTGGATTCATAGGAGAAAACGCACTTTCTTCCCGGAGGCATTCCTAAGGGTGACTAGAAGACGGGTAACAACAATGTCTTTTCAGTCAGCCTTGAGGCCGCCACTATCTACCTTTCAAGTGGGGGGAATACTGCCTTTTTCCAGGCTTCTCAACGACAAACGGGATCACCCAGCACATACACCTATCTTCTCTGACACGCCAAAGGAGACCCTTGGAACACCGTTCGGCCTTCTGCGATGAAACTTCTGGATGCAGTGTGTTCTGCATGTGGTGAACGGCATAATCCTCTAAATGCCCTCAGTAGGCCTAGGTGACTCTGGATGTCCCAAGTGCCTAGCAAGGCTCAGGGTAAATCTCTCTTTCGGGCCGGGCCTAAAGGCCAGTTTCCGCATCACTTAGAGAGACGTCGAGCAGGAGGCCCCAAACTGCACTGGAGGCCCCGGTGGTTTCTTTCAGGGCAGCTTAGGTTTCCTCAATGTGGCCGACACGCCTGGAGCAAAAGCCTGCCAAGAACCGCGTTCCTGAGGCCGCTTCGAAGCTGTGGCACGCTAGCCATAGAGAACACATTAGTCCCCGGCCCTTCCAACTGCATAGTGAGGGACGGTGTTCCCAGAGCTCTGTATCCCTTGATCGTGCTCAGAAGGCTTTGGGTACACCGTGTGCTTCCTTGGAAACAAGGGCCCACGTGAGAGCCTTGAGCGCTGTGGGGCATACTACAGGTGAAGGCGTCCATGGACTAAGACTTCCTGGAGACTGGTGCACCCCCTATCTCTGGCAGTGGGAAACTGTGCACCTTGCCTCGGGACCGGAGGTCACATTTACTTGGCACTTTAGCTACAGTTGGCTCCGGGGGTGAGCTCCCAGGAAGGAATCGCAAGCACGGGGTTTCTTTTGGACAAACTCACTGCTCCTCAGAGGCATCTGCGGAGTGAAGCGTATCCTTGCTGGTGTGGTTTTCGGGCGGCTTGGAAGCTGCAACGCAGTTGCTTCCCGAAGGGGGGAAGCCGGGCTCCTCCCACATTCTCCAGTTTCCAACGTGACCACGCAGCCCATTGAGCAGCGCTCTCTGACTGACGACTGGAGAGTTTCAGCCACACTGGGCCTTTCTATGATCGCGCTTCATTGGACTCGGGGTGTTTGTTTGGCGCGCCATGAAGGGCATTATTAGCCGCTGAATGACTTAGTCAGGCCTACGTGACGTTGGATCGACCCAGTGCCTCACAACTTTACCGGTTTCTCTGTAGTTTCTCCCAGGCTGGACCTACAGTGTACCTGGCGTCCCAGTAGTAGGAGAGTGACAGGTAAGAGTTGCCAGGAGGCACTTTAGGCTCAGGGATTCTTTCAGTGCACTTCAGGGGGCCTCCCCAGAGGGAGAGCCAGGTTGAACGTAATACTGGCAGAAGCGTTGCCCTGGGGCTGCCTGACACGTGGACACGGCCTGCTCCGCAAGCGAGAATCAGTTCATTGCCCTCCCCCATGCGTAGAAAGAGCTGACCCCCAACAGCCTGTTCTGTGTTACGTTGCTCGGAAAACGAGAAGGGGACTCCCAGTGCACACGCTCTCCCTCAGGAGGGAATTCAGACGTGACTCTCCTAGGCCTTACGGAAAGCCGTAGAGGAGTTAAAGCACTCTGGCATCGAGTCAGGGCTCAGGGAGATGGCTGCACACAAAACCCTGCTGACAGGAAGCACTCGTGCTTACCTCGAGGCTAGGGCTCGCCTTTACTTCGCACTTTAGCTAGGGCACGCGTGGCATGAGCTCCTAGCAAGGCCCTGGAGACCCCCTGGATTCATAGGAGAAAACGCACTTTCTTCCCGGAGGCATTCCTAAGGGTGACTAGAAGACGGGTAACAACAATGTCTTTTCAGTCAGCCTTGAGGCCGCCACTATCTACCTTTCAAGTGGGGGGAATACTGCCTTTTTCCAGGCTTCTCAACGACAAACGGGATCACCCAGCACATACACCTATCTTCTCTGACACGCCAAAGGAGACCCTTGGAACACCGTTCGGCCTTCTGCGATGAAACTTCTGGATGCAGTGTGTTCTGCATGTGGTGAACGGCATAATCCTCTACATGCCCTCAGTAGGCCTAGGTGACTCTGGATGTCCCAAGTGCCTAGCAAGGCTCAGGGTAAATCTCTCTTTCGGGCCGGGCCTAAAGGCCAGTTTCCGCATCACTTAGAGAGACGTCGAGCAGGAGCCCCCAAACTGCACTGGAGGCCCCGGTGGTTTCTTTCAGGGCAGCTTAGGTTTCCTCAATGTGGCCGACACGCCTGGAGCAAAAGCCTGCCAAGAACCGCGTTCCTGAGGCCGCTTCGAAGCTGTGGCACGCTAGCCATAGAGAACACATTAGTCCCCGGCCCTTCCAACTGCATAGTGAGGGACGGTGTTCCCAGAGCTGTGTATCCCTTGATCGTGCTCAGAAGGCTTTGGGTACACCGTGTGCTTCCTTGGAAACAAGGGCCCACGTGAGAGCCTTGAGCGCTGTGGGGCATACTAAAGGTGAAGGCGTCCATGGACTAAGACTTCCTGGAGACTGGTGCACCCCCTATCTCTGGCAGTGGGAAACTGTGCACCTTGCCTCGGGACCGGAGGTCACATTTACTTGGCACTTTAGCTACAGTTGGCTCCGGGGGTGAGCTCCCAGGAAGGAATCGCAAGCACGGGGTTTCTTTTGGACAAACTCACTGCTCCTCAGAGGCATCTGCGGAGTGAAGCGTATCCTTGCTGGTGTGGTTTTCGGGCGGCTTGGAAGCTGCAACGCAGTTGCTTCCCGAAGGGGG
Source organism: Mesoplodon mirus (assembly GCF_964341445.2). Classification (NCBI taxonomy): domain Eukaryota; kingdom Metazoa; phylum Chordata; class Mammalia; order Artiodactyla; family Ziphiidae; genus Mesoplodon; species Mesoplodon mirus. The sequence continues at coordinate 92,858,629 of NC_138976.1, read as the reverse complement.
GAAGCCGGGCTCCTCCCACATTCTCCAGTTTCCAACGTGACCACGCAGCCCATTGAGCAGCGCTCTCTGACTGACGACTGGAGACTTTCAGCCACACTGGGCCTTTCTATGATCGCGCTTCATTGGACTCGGGGTGTTTGTTTGGCGCGCCATGAAGGGCATTATTAGCCGCTGAATGACTTAGTCAGGCCTACGTGAGGTTGGATCGACCCAGTGCCTCACAACTTTACCGGTTTCTCTGTAGTTTCTCCCAGGCTGGACCTACAGTGTACCTGGCGTCCCAGTAGTAGGAGAGTGACAGGTAAGAGTTGCCAGGAGGCACTTTAGGCTCAGGGATTCTTTCAGTGCACTTCAGGGGGCCTCCCCAGAGGGAGAGCCAGGTTGAACGTAATACTGGCAGAAGCGTTGCCCTGGGGCTGCCTGACACGTGGACACGGCCTGCTCCGCAAGCGAGAATCAGTTCATTGCCCTCCCCCATGCGTAGAAAGAGCTGACCCCCAACTGCCTGTTCTGTGTTACGTTGCTCGGAAAACGAGAAGGGGACTCCCAGTGCACACGCTCTCCCTCAGGAGGGAATTCAGACGTGACTCTCCTAGGCCTTACGGAAAGCCGTAGAGGAGTTAAAGCACTCTGGCATCGAGTCAGGGCTCAGGGAGATGGCTGCACACAAAACCCTGCTGACAGGAAGCACTCGTGCTTACCTCGAGGCTAGGGCTCGCCTTTACTTCGCACTTTAGCTAGGGCAAGCGTGGCATGAGCTCCTAGCAAGGCCCTGGAGACCCCCTGGATTCATAGGAGAAAACGCACTTTCTTCCCGGAGGCATTCCTAAGGGTGACTAGAAGACGGGTAACAACAATGTCTTTTCAGTCAGCCTTGAGGCCGCCACTATGTACCTTTCAAGTGGGGGGAATACTGCCTTTTTCCAGGCTTCTCAACGACAAACGGGATCACCCAGCACATACACCTATCTTCTCTGACACGCCAAAGGAGACCCTTGGAACACCGTTCGGCCTTCTGCGATGAAACTTCTGGATGCAGTGTGTTCTGCATGTGGTGAACGGCATAATCCTCTACATGCCCTCAGTAGGCCTAGGTGACTCTGGATGTTCCAAGTGCCTAGCAAGGCTCAGAGTAAATCTCTCTTTCGGGCCGGGCCTAAAGGCCAGTTTCCGCATCACTTAGAGAGACGTCGAGCAGGAACCCCCAAGCTGCACTGGAGGCCCCGGTGGTTTCTTTCAGGGCAGCTTAGGTTTCCTCAATGTGGCCGACACGCCTGGAGCAAAAGCCTGCCAAGAACCGCGTTCCTGAGGCCGCTTCGAAGCTGTGGCACGCTAGCCATAGAGAACACATTAGTCCCCGGCCCTTCCAACTGCATAGTGAGGGACGGTGTTCCCAGAGCTCTGTATCCCTTGATCGTGCTCAGAAGGCTTTGGGTACACCGTGTGCTTCCTTGGAAACAAGGGCCCACGTGAGAGCCTTGAGCGCTGTGGGGCATACTACAGGTGAAGGCGTCCATGGACTAAGACTTCCTGGGGACTGGTGCACCCCCTATCTCTGGCAGTGGGAAACTGTGCACCTTGCCTCGGGACCGGAGGTCACATTTACTTGGCACTTTAGCTACAGTTGGCTCCGGGGGTGAGCTCCCAGGAAGGAATCGCAAGCACGGGGTTTCTTTTGGACAAACTCACTGCTCCTCAGAGGCATCTGCGGAGTGAAGCGTATCCTTGCTGGTGTGGTTTTCGGGCGGCTTGGAAGCTGCAACGCAGTTGCTTTCCGAAGGGGGGAAGCCGGGCTCCTCCCACATTCTCCAGTTTCCAACGTGACCACGCAGCCCATTGAGCAGCGCTCTCTGACTGACGACTGGAGACTTTCAGCCACACTGGGCCTTTCTATGATCGCGCTTCATTGGACTCGGGGTGTTTGTTTGGCGCGCCATGAAGGGCATTATTAGCCGCTGAATGACTTAGTCAGGCCTACGTGACGTTGGATCGACCCAGTGCCTCACAACTTTACCGGTTTCTCTGTAGTTTCTCCCAGGCTGGACCTACAGTGTACCTGGCGTCCCAGTAGTAGGAGAGTGACAGGTAAGAGTTGCCAGGAGGCACTTTAGGCTCAGGGATTCTTTCAGTGCACTTCAGGGGGCCTCCCCAGAGGGAGAGCCAGGTTGAACGTAATACTGGCAGAAGCGTTGCCCTGGGGCTGCCTGACACGTGGACACGGCCTGCTCCGCAAGCGAGAATCAGTTCATTGCCCTCCCCCATGCGTAGAAAGAGCTGACCCCCAACTGCCTGTTCTGTGTTACGTTGCTCGGAAAACGAGAAGGGGACTCCCAGTGCACACGCTCTCCCTCAGGAGGGAATTCAGACGTGACTCTCCTAGGCCTTACGGAAAGCCGTAGAGGAGTTAAAGCACTCTGGCATCGAGTCAGGGCTCAGGGAGAGGGCTGCACACAAAACCCTGCTGACAGGAAGCACTCGTGCTTACCTCGAGGCTAGGGCTCGCCTTTACTTCGCACTTTAGCTAGGGCAAGCGTGGGATGAGCTCCTAGCAAGGCCCTGGAGACCCCCTGGATTCATAGGAGAAAACGCACTTTCTTCCCGGAGGCATTCCTAAGGGTGACTAGAAGACGGGTAACAACAATGTCTTTTCAGTCAGCCTTGAGGCCGCCACTATGTACCTTTCAAGTGGGGGGAATACTGCCTTTTTCCAGGCTTCTCAACGACAAACGGGATCACCCAGCACATACACCTATCTTCTCTGACACGCCAAAGGAGACCCTTGGAACACCGTTCGGCCTTCTGCGATGAAACTTCTGGATGCAGTGTGTTCTGCATGTGGTGAACGGCATAATCCTCTACATGCCCTCAGTAGGCCTAGGTGACTCTGGATGTTCCAAGTGCCTAGCAAGGCTCAGGGTAAATCTCTCTTTCGGGCCGGGCCTAAAGGCCAGTTTCCGCATCACTTAGAGAGACGTCGAGCAGGAGCCCCCAAACTGCACTGGAGGCCCCGGTGGTTTCTTTCAGGGCAGCTTAGGTTTCCTCAATGTGGCCGACACGCCTGGAGCAAAAGCCTGCCAAGAACCGCGTTCCTGAGGCCGCTTCGAAGCTGTGGCACGCTAGCCATAGAGAACACATTAGTCCCCGGCCCTTCCAACTGCATAGTGAGGGACGGTGTTCCCAGAGCTGTGTATCCCTTGATCGTGCTCAGAAGGCTTTGGGTACACCGTGTGCTTCCTTGGAAACAAGGGCCCACGTGAGAGCCTTGAGCGCTGTGGGGCATACTACAGGTGAAGGCGTCCATGGACTAAGACTTCCTGGAGACTGGTGCACCCCCTATCTCTGGCAGTGGGAAACTGTGCACCTTGCCTCGGGACCGGAGGTCACATTTACTTGGCACTTTAGCTACAGTTGGCTCCGGGGGTGAGCTCCCAGGAAGGAATCGCAAGCACGGGGTTTCTTTTGGACAAACTCACTGCTCCTCAGAGGCATCTGCGGAGTGAAGCGTATCCTTGCTGGTGTGGTTTTCGGGCGGCTTGGAAGCTGCAACGCAGTTGCTTCCCGAAGGGGGGAAGCCGGGCTCCTCCCACATTCTCCAGTTTCCAACGTGACCACGCAGCCCATTGAGCAGCGCTCTCTGACTGACGACTGGAGACTTTCAGCCACACTGGGCCTTTCTATGATCGCGCTTCATTGGACTCGGGGTGTTTGTTTGGCGCGCCATGAAGGGCATTATTAGCCGCTGAATGACTTAGTCAGGCCTACGTGACGTTGGATCGACCCAGTGCCTCACAACTTTACCGGTTTCTCTGTAGTTTCTCCCAGGCTGGACCTACAGTGTACCTGGCGTCCCAGTAGTAGGAGAGTGACAGGTAAGAGTTGCCAGGAGGCACTTTAGACTCAGGGATTCTTTCAGTGCACTTCAGGGGGCCTCCCCAGAGGGAGAGCCAGGTTGAACGTAATACTGGCAGAAGCGTTGCCCTGGGGCTGCCTGACACGTGGACACGGCCTGCTCCGCAAGCGAGAATCAGTTCATTGCCCTCCCCCATGCGTAGAAAGAGCTGACCCCCAACAGCCTGTTCTGTGTTACGTTGCTCGGAAAACGAGAAGGGGACTCCCAGTGCACACGCTCTCCCTCAGGAGGGAATTCAGACGTGACTCTCCTAGGCCTTACGGAAAGCCGTAGAGGAGTTAAAGCACTCTGGCATCGAGTCAGGGCTCAGGGAGAGGGCTGCACACAAAACCCTGCTGACAGGAAGCACTCGTGCTTACCTCGAGGCTAGGGCTCGCCTTTACTTCGCACTTTAGCTAGGGCAAGCGTGGGATGAGCTCCTAGCAAGGCCCTGGAGACCCCCTGGATTCATAGGAGAAAACGCACTTTCTTCCCGGAGGCATTCCTAAGGGTGACTAGAAGACGGGTAACAACAATGTCTTTTCAGTCAGCCTTGAGGCCGCCACTATCTACCTTTCAAGTGGGGGGAATACTGCCTTTTTCCAGGCTTCTCAACGACAAACGGGATCACCCAGCACATACACCTATCTTCTCTGACACGCCAAAGGAGACCCTTGGAACACCGTTCGGCCTTCTGCGATGAAACTTCTGGATGCAGTGTGTTCTGCATGTGGTGAACGGCATAATCCTCTACATGCCCTCAGTAGGCCTAGGTGACTCTGGATGTTCCAAGTGCCTAGCAAGGCTCAGGGTAAATCTCTCTTTCGGGCCGGGCCTAAAGGCCAGTTTCCGCATCACTTAGAGAGACGTCGAGCAGGAGCCCCCAAACTGCACTGGAGGCCCCGGTGGTTTCTTTCAGGGCAGCTTAGGTTTCCTCAATGTGGCCGACACGCCTGGAGCAAAAGCCTGCCAAGAACCGCGTTCCTGAGGCCGCTTCGAAGCTGTGGCACGCTAGCCATAGAGAACACATTAGTCCCCGGCCCTTCCAACTGCATAGTGAGGGACGGTGTTCCCAGAGCTGTGTATCCCTTGATCGTGCTCAGAAGGCTTTGGGTACACCGTGTGCTTCCTTGGAAACAAGGGCCCACGTGAGAGCCTTGAGCGCTGTGGGGCATACTACAGGTGAAGGCGTCCATGGACTAAGACTTCCTGGAGACTGGTGCACCCCCTATCTCTGGCAGTGGGAAACTGTGCACCTTGCCTCGGGACCGGAGGTCACATTTACTTGGCACTTTAGCTACAGTTGGCTCCGGGGGTGAGCTCCCAGGAAGGAATCGCAAGCACGGGGTTTCTTTTGGACAAACTCACTGCTCCTCAGAGGCATCTGCGGAGTGAAGCGTATCCTTGCTGGTGTGGTTTTCGGGCGGCTTGGAAGCTGCAACGCAGTTGCTTCCCGAAGGGGGGAAGCCGGGCTCCTCCCACATTCTCCAGTTTCCAACGTGACCACGCAGCCCATTGAGCAGCGCTCTCTGACTGACGACTGGAGACTTTCAGCCACACTGGGCCTTTCTATGATCGCGCTTCATTGGACTCGGGGTGTTTGTTTGGCGCGCCATGAAGGGCATTATTAGCCGCTGAATGACTTAGTCAGGCCTACGTGAGGTTGGATCGACCCAGTGCCTCACAACTTTACCGGTTTCTCTGTAGTTTCTCCCAGGCTGGACCTACAGTGTACCTGGCGTCCCAGTAGTAGGAGAGTGACAGGTAAGAGTTGCCAGGAGGCACTTTAGGCTCAGGGATTCTTTCAGTGCACTTCAGGGGGCCTCCCCAGAGGGAGAGCCAGGTTGAACGTAATACTGGCAGAAGCGTTGCCCTGGGGCTGCCTGACACTTGGACACGGCCTGCTCCGCAAGCGAGGATCAGTTCATTGCCCTCCCCCATGCGTAGAAAGAGCTGACCCCCAACAGCCTGTTCTGTGTTACGTTGCTCGGAAAACGAGAAGGGGACTCCCAGTGCACACGCTCTCCCTCAGGAGGGAATTCAGACGTGACTCTCCTAGGCCTTACGGAAAGCCGTAGAGGAGTTAAAGCACTCTGGCATCGAGTCAGGGCTCAGGGAGATGGCTGCACACAAAACCCTGCTGACAGGAAGCACTCGTGCTTACCTCGAGGCTAGGGCTCGCCTTTACTTCGCACTTTAGCTAAGGCAAGCGTGGGATGAGCTCCTAGCAAGGCCCTGGAGACCCCCTGGATTCATAGGAGAAAACGCACTTTCTTCCCGGAGGCATTCCTAAGGGTGACTAGAAGACGGGTAACAACAATGTCTTTTCAGTCAGCCTTGAGGCCGCCACTATCTACCTTTCAAGTGGGGGGAATACTGCCTTTTTCCAGGCTTCTCAACGACAAACGGGATCACCCAGCACATACACCTATCTTCTCTGACACGCCAAAGGAGACCCTTGGAACACCGTTCGGCCTTCTGCGATGAAACTTCTGGATGCAGTGTGTTCTGCATGTGGTGAACGGCATAATCCTCTACATGCCCTCAGTAGGCCTAGGTGACTCTGGATGTTCCAAGTGCCTAGCAAGGCTCAGGGTAAATCTCTCTTTCGGGCCGGGCCTAAAGGCCAGTTTCCGCATCACTTAGAGAGACGTCGAGCAGGAGCCCCCAAACTGCACTGGAGGCCCCGGTGGTTTCTTTCAGGGCAGCTTAGGTTTCCTCAATGTGGCCGACACGCCTGGAGCAAAAGCCTGCCAAGAACCGCGTTCCTGAGGCCGCTTCGAAGCTGTGGCACGCTAGCCATAGAGAACACATTAGTCCCCGGCCCTTCCAACTGCATAGTGAGGGACGGTGTTCCCAGAGCTGTGTATCCCTTGATCGTGCTCAGAAGGCTTTGGGTACACCGTGTGCTTCCTTGGAAACAAGGGCCCACGTGAGAGCCTTGAGCGCTGTGGGGCATACTACAGGTGAAGGCGTCCATGGACTAAGACTTCCTGGAGACTGGTGCACCCCCTATCTCTGGCAGTGGGAAACTGTGCACCTTGCCTCGGGACCGGAGGTCACATTTACTTGGCACTTTAGCTACAGTTGGCTCCGGGGGTGAGCTCCCAGGAAGGAATCGCAAGCACGGGGTTTCTTTTGGACAAACTCACTGCTCCTCAGAGGCATCTGCGGAGTGAAGCGTATCCTTGCTGGTGTGGTTTTCGGGCGGCTTGGAAGCTGCAACGCAGTTGCTTCCCGAAGGGGGGAAGCCGGGCTCCTCCCACATTCTCCAGTTTCCAACGTGACCACGCAGCCCATTGAGCAGCGCTCTCTGACTGACGACTGGAGACTTTCAGCCACACTGGGCCTTTCTATGATCGCGCTTCATTGGACTCGGGGTGTTTGTTTGGCGCGCCATGAAGGGCATTATTACCCGCTGAATGACTTAGTCAGGCCTACGTGACGTTGGATCGACCCAGTGCCTCACAACTTTACCGGTTTCTCTGTAGTTTCTCCCAGGCTGGACCTACAGTGTACCTGGCGTCCCAGTAGTAGGAGAGTGACAGGTAAGAGTTGCCAGGAGGCACTTTAGGCTCAGGGATTCTTTCAGTGCACTTCAGGGGGCCTCCCCAGAGGGAGAGCCAGGTTGAACGTAATACTGGCAGAAGCGTTGCCCTGGGGCTGCCTGACAAGTGGACACGGCCTGCTCCGCAAGCGAGAATCAGTTCATTGCCCTCCCCCATGCGTAGAAAGAGCTGACCCCCAACAGCCTGTTCTGTGTTACGTTGCTCGGAAAACGAGAAGGGGACTCCCAGTGCACACGCTCTCCCTCAGGAGGGAATTCAGACGTGACTCTCCTAGGCCTTACGGAAAGCCGTAGAGGAGTTAAAGCACTCTGGCATCGAGTCAGGGCTCAGGGAGATGGCTGCACACAAAACCCTGCTGACAGGAAGCACTCGTGCTTACCTCGAGGCTAGGGCTCGCCTTTACTTCGCACTTTAGCTAGGGCACGCGTGGCATGAGCTCCTAGCAAGGCCCTGGAGACCCCCTGGATTCATAGGAGAAAACGCACTTTCTTCCCGGAGGCATTCCTAAGGGTGACTAGAAGACGGGTAACAACAATGTCTTTTCAGTCAGCCTTGAGGCCGCCACTATCTACCTTTCAAGTGGGGGGAATACTGCCTTTTTCCAGGCTTCTCAACGACAAACGGGATCACCCAGCACATACACCTATCTTCTCTGACACGCCAAAGGAGACCCTTGGAACACCGTTCAGCCTTCTGCGATGAAACTTCTGGATGCAGTGTGTTCTGCATGTGGTGAACGGCATAATCCTCTAAATGCCCTCAGTAGGCCTAGGTGACTCTGGATGTCCCAAGTGCCTAGCAAGGCTCAGGGTAAATCTCTCTTTCGGGCCGGGCCTAAAGGCCAGTTTCCGCATCACTTAGAGAGACGTCGAGCAGGAGCCCCCAAACTGCACTGGAGGCCCCGGTGGTTTCTTTCAGGGCAGCTTAGGTTTCCTCAATGTGGCCGACACGCCTGGAGCAAAAGCCTGCCAAGAACCGCGTTCCTGAGGCCGCTTCGAAGCTGTGGCACGCTAGCCATAGAGAACACATTAGTCCCCGGCCCTTCCAACTGCATAGTGAGGGACGGTGTTCCCACAGCTGTGTATCCCTTGATCGTGCTCAGAAGGCTTTGGGTACACCGTGTGCTTCCTTGGAAACAAGGGCCCACGTGAGAGCCTTGAGCGCTGTGGGGCATACTAAAGGTGAAGGCGTCCATGGACTAAGACTTCCTGGAGACTGGTGCACCCCCTATCTCTGGCAGTGGGAAACTGTGCACCTTGCCTCGGGACCGGAGGTCACATTTACTTGGCACTTTAGCTACAGTTGGCTCCGGGGGTGAGCTCCCAGGAAGGAATCGCAAGCACGGGGTTTCTTTTGGACAAACTCACTGCTCCTCAGAGGCATCTGCGGAGTGAAGCGTATCCTTGCTGGTGTGGTTTTCGGGCGGCTTGGAAGCTGCAACGCAGTTGCTTCCCGAAGGGGGGAAGCCGGGCTCCTCCCAAATTCTCCAGTTTCCAACGTGACCACGCAGCCCATTGAGCAGCGCTCTCTGACTGACGACTGGAGACTTTCAGCCACACTGGGCCTTTCTATGATCGCGCTTCATTGGACTCGGGGTGTTTGTTTGGCGCGCCATGAAGGGCATTATTACCCGCTGAATGACTTAGTCAGGCCTACGTGACGTTGGATCGACCCAGTGCCTCACAACTTTACCGGTTTCTCTGTAGTTTCTCCCAGGCTGGACCTACAGTGTACCTGGCGTCCCAGTAGTAGGAGAGTGACAGGTAAGAGTTGCCAGGAGGCACTTTAGGCTCAGGGATTCTTTCAGTGCACTTCAGGGGGCCTCCCCAGAGGGAGAGCCAGGTTGAACGTAATACTGGCAGAAGCGTTGCCCTGGGGCTGCCTGACACGTGGACACGGCCTGCTCCGCAAGCGAGAATCAGTTCATTGCCCTCCCCCATGCGTAGAAAGAGCTGACCCCCAACTGCCTGTTCTGTGTTACGTTGCTCGGAAAACGAGAAGGGGACTCCCAGTGCACACGCTCTCCCTCAGGAGGGAATTCAGACGTGACTCTCCTAGGCCTTACGGAAAGCCGTAGAGGAGTTAAAGCACTCTGGCATCGAGTCAGGGCTCAGGGAGATGGCTGCACACAAAACCCTGCTGACAGGAAGCACTCGTGCTTACCTCGAGGCTAGGGCTCGCCTTTACTTCGCAATTTAGCTAGGGCAAGCGTGGGATGAGCTCCTAGCAAGGCCCTGGAGACCCCCTGGATTCATAGGAGAAAACGCACTTTCTTCCCGGAGGCATTCCTAAGGGTGACTAGAAGACGGGTAACAACAATGTCTTTTCAGTCAGCCTTGAGGCCGCCACTATCTACCTTTCAAGTGGGGGGAATACTGCCTTTTTCCAGGCTTCTCAACGACAAACGGGATCACCCAGCACATACACCTATCTTCTCTGACACGCCAAAGGAGACCCTTGGAACACCGTTCGGCCTTCTGCGATGAAACTTCTGGATGCAGTGTGTTCTGCATGTGGTGAACGGCATAATCCTCTACATGCCCTCAGTAGGCCTAGGTGACTCCGGATGTTCCAAGTGCCTAGCAAGGCTCAGGGTAAATCTCTCTTTCGGGCCGGGCCTAAAGGCCAGTTTCCGCATCACTTAGAGAGACGTCGAGCAGGAGCCCCCAAACTGCACTGGAGGCCCCGGTGGTTTCTTTCAGGGCAGCTTAGGTTTCCTCAATGTGGCCGACACGCCTGGAGCAAAAGCCTGGCAAGAACCGCGTTCCTGAGGCCGCTTCGAAGCTGTGGCACGCTAGCCATAGAGAACACATTAGTCCCCGGCCCTTCCAACTGCATAGTGAGGGACGGTGTTCCCAGAGCTGTGTATCCCTTGATCGTGCTCAGAAGGCTTTGGGTACACCGTGTGCTTCCTTGGAAACAAGGGCCCACGTGAGAGCCTTGAGCGCTGTGGGGCATACTAAAGGTGAAGGCGTCCATGGACTAAGACTTCCTGGAGACTGGTGCACCCCCTATCTCTGGCAGTGGGAAACTGTGCACCTTGCCTCGGGACCGGAGGTCACATTTACTTGGCACTTTAGCTACAGTTGGCTCCGGGGGTGAGCTCCCAGGAAGGAATCGCAAGCACGGGGTTTCTTTTGGACAAACTCACTGCTCCTCAGAGGCATCTGCGGAGTGAAGCGTATCCTTGCTGGTGTGGTTTTCGGGCGGCTTGGAAGCTGCAACGCAGTTGCTTCCCGAAGGGGGGAAGCCGGGCTCCTCCCACATTCTCCAGTTTCCAACGTGACCACGCAGCCCATTGAGCAGCGCTCTCTGACTGACGACTGGAGACTTTCAGCCACACTGGGCCTTTCTATGATCGCGCTTCATTGGACTCGGGGTGTTTGTTTGGCGCGCCATGAAGGGCATTATTAGCCGCTGAATGACTTAGTCAGGCCTACGTGAGGTTGGATCGACCCAGTGCCTCACAACTTTACCGGTTTCTCTGTAGTTTCTCCCAGGCTGGACCTACAGTGTACCTGGCGTCCCAGTAGTAGGAGAGTGACAGGTAAGAGTTGCCAGGAGGCACTTTAGGCTCAGGGATTCTTTCAGTGCACTTCAGGGGGCCTCCCCAGAGGGAGAGCCAGGTTGAACGTAATACTGGCAGAAGCGTTGCCCTGGGGCTGCCTGACACTTGGACACGGCCTGCTCCGCAAGCGAGGATCAGTTCATTGCCCTCCCCCATGCGTAGAAAGAGCTGACCCCCAACAGCCTGTTCTGTGTTACGTTGCTCGGAAAACGAGAAGGGGACTCCCAGTGCACACGCTCTCCCTCAGGAGGGAATTCAGACGTGACTCTCCTAGGCCTTACGGAAAGCCGTAGAGGAGTTAAAGCACTCTGGCATCGAGTCAGGGCTCAGGGAGATGGCTGCACACAAAACCCTGCTGACAGGAAGCACTCGTGCTTACCTCGAGGCTAGGGCTCGCCTTTACTTCGCACTTTAGCTAAGGCAAGCGTGGGATGAGCTCCTAGCAAGGCCCTGGAGACCCCCTGGATTCATAGGAGAAAACGCACTTTCTTCCCGGAGGCATTCCTAAGGGTGACTAGAAGACGGGTAACAACAATGTCTTTTCAGTCAGCCTTGAGGCCGCCACTATCTACCTTTCAAGTGGGGGGAATACTGCCTTTTTCCAGGCTTCTCAACGACAAACGGGATCACCCAGCACATACACCTATCTTCTCTGACACGCCAAAGGAGACCCTTGGAACACCGTTCGGCCTTCTGCGATGAAACTTCTGGATGCAGTGTGTTCTGCATGTGGTGAACAGCATAATCCTCTACATGCCCTCAGTAGGCCTAGGTGACTCTGGATGTTCCAAGTGCCTAGCAAGGCTCAGGGTAAATCTCTCTTTCGGGCCGGGCCTAAAGGCCAGTTTCCGCATCACTTAGAGAGACGTCGAGCAGGAGCCCCCAAACTGCACTGGAGGCCCCGGTGGTTTCTTTCAGGGCAGCTTAGGTTTCCTCAATGTGGCCGACACGCCTGGAGCAAAAGCCTGCCAAGAACCGCGTTCCTGAGGCCGCTTCGAAGCTGTGGCACGCTAGCCATAGAGAACACATTAGTCCCCGGCCCTTCCAACTGCATAGTGAGGGACGGTGTTCCCAGAGCTGTGTATCCCTTGATCGTGCTCAGAAGGCTTTGGGTACACCGTGTGCTTCCTTGGAAACAAGGGCCCACGTGAGAGCCTTGAGCGCTGTGGGGCATACTACAGGTGAAGGCGTCCATGGACTAAGACTTCCTGGAGACTGGTGCACCCCCTATCTCTGGCAGTGGGAAACTGTGCACCTTGCCTCGGGACCGGAGGTCACATTTACTTGGCACTTTAGCTACAGTTGGCTCCGGGGGTGAGCTCCCAGGAAGGAATCGCAAGCACGGGGTTTCTTTTGGACAAACTCACTGCTCCTCAGAGGCATCTGCGGAGTGAAGCGTATCCTTGCTGGTGTGGTTTTCGGGCGGCTTGGAAGCTGCAACGCAGTTGCTTCCCGAAGGGGGGAAGCCGGGCTCCTCCCACATTCTCCAGTTTCCAACGTGACCACGCAGCCCATTGAGCAGCGCTCTCTGACTGACGACTGGAGACTTTCAGCCACACTGGGCCTTTCTATGATCGCGCTTCATTGGACTCGGGGTGTTTGTTTGGCGCGCCATGAAGGGCATTATTACCCGCTGAATGACTTAGTCAGGCCTACGTGACGTTGGATCGACCCAGTGCCTCACAACTTTACCGGTTTCTCTGTAGTTTCTCCCAGGCTGGACCTACAGTGTACCTGGCGTCCCAGTAGTAGGAGAGTGACAGGTAAGAGTTGCCAGGAGGCACTTTAGGCTCAGGGATTCTTTCAGTGCACTTCAGGGGGCCTCCCCAGAGGGAGAGCCAGGTTGAACGTAATACTGGCAGAAGCGTTGCCCTGGGGCTGCCTGACACGTGGACACGGCCTGCTCCGCAAGCGAGAATCAGTTCATTGCCCTCCCCCATGCGTAGAAAGAGCTGACCCCCAACAGCCTGTTCTGTGTTACGTTGCTCGGAAAACGAGAAGGGGACTCCCAGTGCACACGCTCTCCCTCAGGAGGGAATTCAGACGTGACTCTCCTAGGCCTTACGGAAAGCCGTAGAGGAGTTAAAGCACTCTGGCATCGAGTCAGGGCTCAGGGAGATGGCTGCACACAAAACCCTGCTGACAGGAAGCACTCGTGCTTACCTCGAGGCTAGGGCTCGCCTTTACTTCGCACTTTAGCTAGGGCACGCGTGGCATGAGCTCCTAGCAAGGCCCTGGAGACCCCCTGGATTCATAGGAGAAAACGCACTTTCTTCCCGGAGGCATTCCTAAGGGTGACTAGAAGACGGGTAACAACAATGTCTTTTCAGTCAGCCTTGAGGCCGCCACTATCTACCTTTCAAGTGGGGGGAATACTGCCTTTTTCCAGGCTTCTCAACGACAAACGGGATCACCCAGCACATACACCTATCTTCTCTGACACGCCAAAGGAGACCCTTGGAACACCGTTCAGCCTTCTGCGATGAAACTTCTGGATGCAGTGTGTTCTGCATGTGGTGAACGGCATAATCCTCTAAATGCCCTCAGTAGGCCTAGGTGACTCTGGATGTCCCAAGTGCCTAGCAAGGCTCAGGGTAAATCTCTCTTTCGGGCCGGGCCTAAAGGCCAGTTTCCGCATCACTTAGAGAGACGTCGAGCAGGAGCCCCCAAACTGCACTGGAGGCCCCGGTGGTTTCTTTCAGGGCAGCTTAGGTTTCCTCAATGTGGCCGACACGCCTGGAGCAAAAGCCTGCCAAGAACCGCGTTCCTGAGGCCGCTTCGAAGCTGTGGCACGCTAGCCATAGAGAACACATTAGTCCCCGGCCCTTCCAACTGCATAGTGAGGGACGGTGTTCCCACAGCTGTGTATCCCTTGATCGTGCTCAGAAGGCTTTGGGTACACCGTGTGCTTCCTTGGAAACAAGGGCCCACGTGAGAGCCTTGAGCGCTGTGGGGCATACTAAAGGTGAAGGCGTCCATGGACTAAGACTTCCTGGAGACTGGTGCACCCCCTATCTCTGGCAGTGGGAAACTGTGCACCTTGCCTCGGGACCGGAGGTCACATTTACTTGGCACTTTAGCTACAGTTGGCTCCGGGGGTGAGCTCCCAGGAAGGAATCGCAAGCACGGGGTTTCTTTTGGACAAACTCACTGCTCCTCAGAGGCATCTGCGGAGTGAAGCGTATCCTTGCTGGTGTGGTTTTCGGGCGGCTTGGAAGCTGCAACGCAGTTGCTTCCCGAAGGGGGGAAGCCGGGCTCCTCCCAAATTCTCCAGTTTCCAACGTGACCACGCAGCCCATTGAGCAGCGCTCTCTGACTGACGACTGGAGACTTTCAGCCACACTGGGCCTTTCTATGATCGCGCTTCATTGGACTCGGGGTGTTTGTTTGGCGCGCCATGAAGGGCATTATTACCCGCTGAATGACTTAGTCAGGCCTACGTGACGTTGGATCGACCCAGTGCCTCACAACTTTACCGGTTTCTCTGTAGTTTCTCCCAGGCTGGACCTACAGTGTACCTGGCGTCCCAGTAGTAGGAGAGTGACAGGTAAGAGTTGCCAGGAGGCACTTTAGGCTCAGGGATTCTTTCAGTGCACTTCAGGGGGCCTCCCCAGAGGGAGAGCCAGGTTGAACGTAATACTGGCAGAAGCGTTGCCCTGGGGCTGCCTGACACGTGGACACGGCCTGCTCCGCAAGCGAGAATCAGTTCATTGCCCTCCCCCATGCGTAGAAAGAGCTGACCCCCAACTGCCTGTTCTGTGTTACGTTGCTCGGAAAACGAGAAGGGGACTCCCAGTGCACACGCTCTCCCTCAGGAGGGAATTCAGACGTGACTCTCCTAGGCCTTACGGAAAGCCGTAGAGGAGTTAAAGCACTCTGGCATCGAGTCAGGGCTCAGGGAGATGGCTGCACACAAAACCCTGCTGACAGGAAGCACTCGTGCTTACCTCGAGGCTAGGGCTCGCCTTTACTTCGCAATTTAGCTAGGGCAAGCGTGGGATGAGCTCCTAGCAAGGCCCTGGAGACCCCCTGGATTCATAGGAGAAAACGCACTTTCTTCCCGGAGGCATTCCTAAGGGTGACTAGAAGACGGGTAACAACAATGTCTTTTCAGTCAGCCTTGAGGCCGCCACTATCTACCTTTCAAGTGGGGGGAATACTGCCTTTTTCCAGGCTTCTCAACGACAAACGGGATCACCCAGCACATACACCTATCTTCTCTGACACGCCAAAGGAGACCCTTGGAACACCGTTCGGCCTTCTGCGATGAAACTTCTGGATGCAGTGTGTTCTGCATGTGGTGAATGGCATAATCCTCTAAATGCCCTCAGTAGGCCTAGGTGACTCCGGATGTTCCAAGTGCCTAGCAAGGCTCAGGGTAAATCTCTCTTTCGGGCCGGGCCTAAAGGCCAGTTTCCGCATCACTTAGAGAGACGTCGAGCAGGAGCCCCCAAACTGCACTGGAGGCCCCGGTGGTTTCTTTCAGGGCAGCTTAGGTTTCCTCAATGTGGCCGACACGCCTGGAGCAAAAGCCTGGCAAGAACCGCGTTCCTGAGGCCGCTTCGAAGCTGTGGCACGCTAGCCATAGAGAACACATTAGTCCCCGGCCCTTCCAACTGCATAGTGAGGGACGGTGTTCCCAGAGCTGTGTATCCCTTGATCGTGCTCAGAAGGCTTTGGGTACACCGTGTGCTTCCTTGGAAACAAGGGCCCACGTGAGAGCCTTGAGCGCTGTGGGGCATACTAAAGGTGAAGGCGTCCATGGACTAAGACTTCCTGGAGACTGGTGCACCCCCTATCTCTGGCAGTGGGAAACTGTGCACCTTGCCTCGGGACCGGAGGTCACATTTACTTGGCACTTTAGCTACAGTTGGCTCCGGGGGTGAGCTCCCAGGAAGGAATCGCAAGCACGGGGTTTCTTTTGGACAAACTCACTGCTCCTCAGAGGCATCTGCGGAGTGAAGCGTATCCTTGCTGGTGTGGTTTTCGGGCGGCTTGGAAGCTGCAACGCAGTTGCTTCCCGAAGGGGGGAAGCCGGGCTCCTCCCACATTCTCCAGTTTCCAACGTGACCACGCAGCCCATTGAGCAGCGCTCTCTGACTGACGACTGGAGACTTTCAGCCACACTGGGCCTTTCTATGATCGCGCTTCATTGGACTCGGGGTGTTTGTTTGGCGCGCCATGAAGGGCATTATTAGCCGCTGAATGACTTAGTCAGGCCTACGTGAGGTTGGATCGACCCAGTGCCTCACAACTTTACCGGTTTCTCTGTAGTTTCTCCCAGGCTGGACCTACAGTGTACCTGGCGTCCCAGTAGTAGGAGAGTGACAGGTAAGAGTTGCCAGGAGGCACTTTAGGCTCAGGGATTCTTTCAGTGCACTTCAGGGGGCCTCCCCAGAGGGAGAGCCAGGTTGAACGTAATACTGGCAGAAGCGTTGCCCTGGGGCTGCCTGACACGTGGACACGGCCTGCTCCGCAAGCGAGAATCAGTTCATTGCCCTCCCCCATGCGTAGAAAGAGCTGACCCCCAACTGCCTGTTCTGTGTTACGTTGCTCGGAAAACGAGAAGGGGACTCCCAGTGCACACGCTCTCCCTCAGGAGGGAATTCAGACGTGACTCTCCTAGGCCTTACGGAAAGCCGTAGAGGAGTTAAAGCACTCTGGCATCGAGTCAGGGCTCAGGGAGATGGCTGCACACAAAACCCTGCTGACAGGAAGCACTCGTGCTTACCTCGAGGCTAGGGCTCGCCTTTACTTCGCACTTTAGCTAGGGCAAGCGTGGGATGAGCTCCTAGCAAGGCCCTGGAGACCCCCTGGATTCATAGGAGAAAACGCACTTTCTTCCCGGAGGCATTCCTAAGGGTGACTAGAAGACGGGTAACAACAATGTCTTTTCAGTCAGCCTTGAGGCCGCCACTATCTACCTTTCAAGTGGGGGGAATACTGCCTTTTTCCAGGCTTCTCAACGACAAACGGGATCACCCAGCACATACACCTATCTTCTCTGACACGCCAAAGGAGACCCTTGGAACACCGTTCGGCCTTCTGCGATGAAACTTCTGGATGCAGTGTGTTCTGCATGTGGTGAACGGCATAATCCTCTACATGCCCTCAGTAGGCCTAGGTGACTCTGGATGTTCCAAGTGCCTAGCAAGGCTCAGGGTAAATCTCTCTTTCGGGCCGGGCCTAAAGGCCAGTTTCCGCATCACTTAGAGAGACGTCGAGCAGGAGGCCCCAAACTGCACTGGAGGCCCCGGTGGTTTCTTTCAGGGCAGCTTAGGTTTCCTCAATGTGGCCGACACGCCTGGAGCAAAAGCCTGGCAAGAACCGCGTTCCTGAGGCCGCTTCGAAGCTGTGGCACGCTAGCCATAGAGAACACATTAGTCCCCGGCCCTTCCAACTGCATAGTGAGGGACGGTGTTCCCAGAGCTCTGTATCCCTTGATCGTGCTCAGAAGGCTTTGGGTACACCGTGTGCTTCCTTGGAAACAAGGGCCCACGTGAGAGCCTTGAGCGCTGTGGGGCATACTAAAGGTGAAGGCGTCCATGGACTAAGATTTCCTGGAGACTGGTGCACCCCCTATCTCTGGCAGTGGGAAACTGTGCACCTTGCCTCGGGACCGGAGGTCACATTTACTTGGCACTTTAGCTACAGTTGGCTCCGGGGGTGAGCTCCCAGGAAGGAATCGCAAGCACGGGGTTTCTTTTGGACAAACTCACTGCTCCTCAGAGGCATCTGCGGAGTGAAGCGTATCCTTGCTGGTGTGGTTTTCGGGCGGCTTGGAAGCTGCAACGCAGTTGCTTCCCGAAGGGGGGAAGCCGGGCTCCTCCCACATTCTCCAGTTTCCAACGTGACCACGCAGCCCATTGAGCAGCGCTCTCTGACTGACGACTGGAGACTTTCAGCCACACTGGGCCTTTCTATGATCGCGCTTCATTGGACTCGGGGTGTTTGTTTGGCGCGCCATGAAGGGCATTATTAGCCGCTGAATGACTTAGTCAGGCCTACGTGACGTTGGATCGACCCAGTGCCTCACAACTTTACCGGTTTCTCTGTAGTTTCTCCCAGGCTGGACCTACAGTGTACCTGGCGTCCCAGTAGTAGGAGAGTGACAGGTAAGAGTTGCCAGGAGGCACTTTAGGCTCAGGGATTCTTTCAGTGCACTTCAGGGGGCCTCCCCAGAGGGAGAGCCAGGTTGAACGTAATACTGGCAGAAGCGTTGCCCTGGGGCTGCCTGACACGTGGACACGGCCTGCTCCGCAAGCGAGAATCAGTTCATTGCCCTCCCCCATGCGTAGAAAGAGCTGACCCCCAACAGCCTGTTCTGTGTTACGTTGCTCGGAAAACGAGAAGGGGACTCCCAGTGCACACGCTCTCCCTCAGGAGGGAATTCAGACGTGACTCTCCTAGGCCTTACGGAAAGCCGTAGAGGAGTTAAAGCACTCTGGCATCGAGTCAGGGCTCAGGGAGAGGGCTGCACACAAAACCCTGCTGACAGGAAGCACTCGTGCTTACCTCGAGGCTAGGGCTCGCCTTTACTTTGCACTTTAGCTAGGGCAAGCGTGGGATGAGCTCCTAGCAAGGCCCTGGAGACCCCCTGGATTCATAGGAGAAAACGCACTTTCTTCCCGGAGGCATTCCTAAGGGTGACTAGAAGACGGGTAACAACAATGTCTTTTCAGTCAGCCTTGAGGCCGCCACTATCTACCTTTCAAGTGGGGGGAATACTGCCTTTTTCCAGGCTTCTCAACGACAAACGGGATCACCCAGCACATACACCTATCTTCTCTGACACGCCAAAGGAGACCCTTGGAACACCGTTCGGCCTTCTGCGATGAAACTTCTGGATGCAGTGTGTTCTGCATGTGGTGAACGGCATAATCCTCTACATGCCCTCAGTAGGCCTAGGTGACTCTGGATGTTCCAAGTGCCTAGCAAGGCTCAGGGTAAATCTCTCTTTCGGGCCGGGCCTAAAGGCCAGTTTCCGCATCACTTAGAGAGACGTCGAGCAGGAGGCCCCAAACTGCACTGGAGGCCCCGGTGGTTTCTTTCAGGGCAGCTTAGGTTTCCTCAATGTGGCCGACACGCCTGGAGCAAAAGCCTGGCAAGAACCGCGTTCCTGAGGCCGCTTCGAAGCTGTGGCACGCTAGCCATAGAGAACACATTAGTCCCCGGCCCTTCCAACTGCATAGTGAGGGACGGTGTTCCCAGAGCTCTGTATCCCTTGATCGTGCTCAGAAGGCTTTGGGTACACCGTGTGCTTCCTTGGAAACAAGGGCCCACGTGAGAGCCTTGAGCGCTGTGGGGCATACTAAAGGTGAAGGCGTCCATGGACTAAGATTTCCTGGAGACTGGTGCACCCCCTATCTCTGGCAGTGGGAAACTGTGCACCTTGCCTCGGGACCGGAGGTCACATTTACTTGGCACTTTAGCTACAGTTGGCTCCGGGGGTGAGCTCCCAGGAAGGAATCGCAAGCACGGGGTTTCTTTTGGACAAACTCACTGCTCCTCAGAGGCATCTGCGGAGTGAAGCGTATCCTTGCTGGTGTGGTTTTCGGGCGGCTTGGAAGCTGCAACGCAGTTGCTTCCCGAAGGGGGGAAGCCGGGCTCCTCCCACATTCTCCAGTTTCCAACGTGACCACGCAGCCCATTGAGCAGCGCTCTCTGACTGACGACTGGAGACTTTCAGCCACACTGGGCCTTTCTATGATCGCGCTTCATTGGACTCGGGGTGTTTGTTTGGCGCGCCATGAAGGGCATTATTACCCGCTGAATGACTTAGTCAGGCCTACGTGACGTTGGATCGACCCAGTGCCTCACAACTTTACCGGTTTCTCTGTAGTTTCTCCCAGGCTGGACCTACAGTGTACCTGGCGTCCCAGTAGTAGGAGAGTGACAGGTAAGAGTTGCCAGGAGGCACTTTAGGCTCAGGGATTCTTTCAGTGCACTTCAGGGGGCCTCCCCAGAGGGAGAGCCAGGTTGAACGTAATACTGGCAGAAGCGTTGCCCTGGGGCTGCCTGACACGTGGACACGGCCTGCTCCGCAAGCGAGAATCAGTTCATTGCCCTCCCCCATGCGTAGAAAGAGCTGACCCCCAACAGCCTGTTCTGTGTTACGTTGCTCGGAAAACGAGAAGGGGACTCCCAGTGCACACGCTCTCCCTCAGGAGGGAATTCAGACGTGACTCTCCTAGGCCTTACGGAAAGCCGTAGAGGAGTTAAAGCACTCTGGCATCGAGTCAGGGCTCAGGGAGATGGCTGCACACAAAACCCTGCTGACAGGAAGCACTCGTGCTTACCTCGAGGCTAGGGCTCGCCTTTACTTCGCACTTTAGCTAGGGCAAGCGTGGGATGAGCTCCTAGCAAGGCCCTGGAGACCCCCTGGATTCATAGGAGAAAACGCACTTTCTTCCCGGAGGCATTCCTAAGGGTGACTAGAAGACGGGTAACAACAATGTCTTTTCAGTCAGCCTTGAGGCCGCCACTATCTACCTTTCAAGTGGGGGGAATACTGCCTTTTTCCAGGCTTCTCAACGACAAACGGGATCACCCAGCACATACACCTATCTTCTCTGACACGCCAAAGGAGACCCTTGGAACACCGTTCGGCCTTCTGCGATGAAACTTCTGGATGCAGTGTGTTCTGCATGTGGTGAACGGCATAATCCTCTACATGCCCTCAGTAGGCCTAGGTGACTCTGGATGTTCCAAGTGCCTAGCAAGGCTCAGGGTAAATCTCTCTTTCGGGCCGGGCCTAAAGGCCAGTTTCCGCATCACTTAGAGAGACGTCGAGCAGGAGCCCCCAAACTGCACTGGAGGCCCCGGTGGTTTCTTTCAGGGCAGCTTAGGTTTCCTCAATGTGGCCGACACGCCTGGAGCAAAAGCCTGCCAAGAACCGCGTTCCTGAGGCCGCTTCGAAGCTGTGGCACGCTAGCCATAGAGAACACATTAGTCCCCGGCCCTTCCAACTGCATAGTGAGGGACGGTGTTCCCAGAGCTGTGTATCCGTTGATCGTGCTCAGAAGGCTTTGGGTACACCGTGTGCTTCCTTGGAAACAAGGGCCCACGTGAGAGCCTTGAGCGCTGTGGGGCATACTAAAGGTGAAGGCGTCCATGGACTAAGACTTCCTGGAGACTGGTGCACCCCCTATCTCTGGCAGTGGGAAACTGTGCACCTTGCCTCGGGACCGGAGGTCACATTTACTTGGCACTTTAGCTACAGTTGGCTCCGGGGGTGAGCTCCCAGGAAGGAATCGCAAGCACGGGGTTTCTTTTGGACAAACTCACTGCTCCTCAGAGGCATCTGCGGAGTGAAGCGTATCCTTGCTGGTGTGGTTTTCGGGCGGCTTGGAAGCTGCAACGCAGTTGCTTCCCGAAGGGGGGAAGCCGGGCTCCTCCCACATTCTCCAGTTTCCAACGTGACCACGCAGCCCATTGAGCAGCGCTCTCTGACTGACGACTGGAGACTTTCAGCCACACTGGGCCTTTCTATGATCGCGCTTCATTGGACTCGGGGTGTTTGTTTGGCGCGCCATGAAGGGCATTATTAGCCGCTGAATGACTTAGTCAGGCCTACGTGACGTTGGATCGACCCAGTGCCTCACAACTTTACCGGTTTCTCTGTAGTTTCTCCCAGGCTGGACCTACAGTGTACCTGGCGTCCCAGTAGTAGGAGAGTGACAGGTAAGAGTTGCCAGGAGGCACTTTAGGCTCAGGGATTCTTTCAGTGCACTTCAGGGGGCCTCCCCAGAGGGAGAGCCAGGTTGAACGTAATACTGGCAGAAGCGTTGCCCTGGGGCTGCCTGACACGTGGACACGGCCTGCTCCGCAAGCGAGAATCAGTTCATTGCCCTCCCCCATGCGTAGAAAGAGCTGACCCCCAACAGCCTGTTCTGTGTTACGTTGCTCGGAAAACGAGAAGGGGACTCCCAGTGCACACGCTCTCCCTCAGGAGGGAATTCAGACGTGACTCTCCTAGGCCTTACGGAAAGCCGTAGAGGAGTTAAAGCACTCTGGCATCGAGTCAGGGCTCAGGGAGAGGGCTGCACACAAAACCCTGCTGACAGGAAGCACTCGTGCTTACCTCGAGGCTAGGGCTCGCCTTTACTTCGCACTTTAGCTAGGGCAAGCGTGGGATGAGCTCCTAGCAAGGCCCTGGAGACCCCCTGGATTCATAGGAGAAAACGCACTTTCTTCCCGGAGGCATTCCTAAGGGTGACTAGAAGACGGGTAACAACAATGTCTTTTCAGTCAGCCTTGAGGCCGCCACTATCTACCTTTCAAGTGGGGGGAATACTGCCTTTTTCCAGGCTTCTCAACGACAAACGGGATCACCCAGCACATACACCTATCTTCTCTGACACGCCAAAGGAGACCCTTGGAACACCGTTCGGCCTTCTGCGATGAAACTTCTGGATGCAGTGTGTTCTGCATGTGGTGAACGGCATAATCCTCTACATGCCCTCAGTAGGCCTAGGTGACTCTGGATGTTCCAAGTGCCTAGCAAGGCTCAGGGTAAATCTCTCTTTCGGGCCGGGCCTAAAGGCCAGTTTCCGCATCACTTAGAGAGACGTCGAGCAGGAGCCCCCAAACTGCACTGGAGGCCCCGGTGGTTTCTTTCAGGGCAGCTTAGGTTTCCTCAATGTGGCCGACACGCCTGGAGCAAAAGCCTGCCAAGAACCGCGTTCCTGAGGCCGCTTCGAAGCTGTGGCACGCTAGCCATAGAGAACACATTAGTCCCCGGCCCTTCCAACTGCATAGTGAGGGACGGTGTTCCCAGAGCTGTGTATCCCTTGATCGTGCTCAGAAGGCTTTGGGTACACCGTGTGCTTCCTTGGAAACAAGGGCCCACGTGAGAGCCTTGAGCGCTGTGGGGCATACTACAGGTGAAGGCGTCCATGGACTAAGACTTCCTGGAGACTGGTGCACCCCCTATCTCTGGCAGTGGGAAACTGTGCACCTTGCCTCGGGACCGGAGGTCACATTTCCTTGGCACTTTAGCTACAGTTGGCTCCGGGGGTGAGCTCCCAGGAAGGAATCGCAAGCACGGGGTTTCTTTTGGACAAACTCACTGCTCCTCAGAGGCATCTGCGGAGTGAAGCGTATCCTTGCTGGTGTGGTTTTCGGGCGGCTTGGAAGCTGCAACGCAGTTGCTTCCCGAAGGGGGGAAGCCGGGCTCCTCCCACATTCTCCAGTTTCCAACGTGACCACGCAGCCCATTGAGCAGCGCTCTCTGACTGACGACTGGAGACTTTCAGCCACACTGGGCCTTTCTATGATCGCGCTTCATTGGACTCGGGGTGTTTGTTTGGCGCGCCATGAAGGGCATTATTAGCCGCTGAATGACTTAGTCAGGCCTACGTGACGTTGGATCGACCCAGTGCCTCACAACTTTACCGGTTTCTCTGTAGTTTCTCCCAGGCTGGACCTACAGTGTACCTGGCGTCCCAGTAGTAGGAGAGTGACAGGTAAGAGTTGCCAGGAGGCACTTTAGGCTCAGGGATTCTTTCAGTGCACTTCAGGGGGCCTCCCCAGAGGGAGAGCCAGGTTGAACGTAATACTGGCAGAAGCGTTGCCCTGGGGCTGCCTGACACGTGGACACGGCCTGCTCCGCAAGCGAGAATCAGTTCATTGCCCTCCCCCATGCGTAGAAAGAGCTGACCCCCAACAGCCTGTTCTGTGTTACGTTGCTCGGAAAACGAGAAGGGGACTCCCAGTGCACACGCTCTCCCTCAGGAGGGAATTCAGACGTGACTCTCCTAGGCCTTACGGAAAGCCGTAGAGGAGTTAAAGCACTCTGGCATCGAGTCAGGGCTCAGGGAGATGGCTGCACACAAAACCCTGCTGACAGGAAGCACTCGTGCTTACCTCGAGGCTAGGGCTCGCCTTTACTTCGCACTTTAGCTAGGGCAAGCGTGGGATGAGCTCCTAGCAAGGCCCTGGAGACCCCCTGGATTCATAGGAGAAAACGCACTTTCTTCCCGGAGGCATTCCTAAGGGTGACTAGAAGACGGGTAACAACAATGTCTTTTCAGTCAGCCTTGAGGCCGCCACTATCTACCTTTCAAGTGGGGGGAATACTGCCTTTTTCCAGGCTTCTCAACGACAAACGGGATCACCCAGCACATACACCTATCTTCTCTGACACGCCAAAGGAGACCCTTGGAACACCGTTCGGCCTTCTGCGATGAAACTTCTGGATGCAGTGTGTTCTGCATGTGGTGAACGGCATAATCCTCTACATGCCCTCAGTAGGCCTAGGTGACTCTGGATGTTCCAAGTGCCTAGCAAGGCTCAGGGTAAATCTCTCTTTCGGGCCGGGCCTAAAGGCCAGTTTCCGCATCACTTAGAGAGACGTCGAGCAGGAGCCCCCAAGCTGCACTGGAGGCCCCGGTGGTTTCTTTCAGGGCAGCTTAGGTTTCCTCAATGTGGCCGACACGCCTGGAGCAAAAGCCTGCCAAGAACCGCGTTCCTGAGGCCGCTTCGAAGCTGTGGCACGCTAGCCATAGAGAACACATTAGTCCCCGGCCCTTCCAACTGCATAGTGAGGGACGGTGTTCCCAGAGCTGTGTATCCCTTGATCGTGCTCAGAAGGCTTTGGGTACACCGTGTGCTTCCTTGGAAACAAGGGCCCACGTGAGAGCCTTGAGCGCTGTGGGGCATACTACAGGTGAAGGCGTCCATGGACTAAGACTTCCTGGGGACTGGTGCACCCCCTATCTCTGGCAGTGGGAAACTGTGCACCTTGCCTCGGGACCAGAGGTCACATTTACTTGGCACTTTAGCTACAGTTGGCTCCGGGGGTGAGCTCCCAGGAAGGAATCGCAAGCACGGGGTTTCTTTTGGACAAACTCACTGCTCCTCAGAGGCATCTGCGGAGTGAAGCGTATCCTTGCTGGTGTGGTTTTCGGGCGGCTTGGAAGCTGCAACGCAGTTGCTTTCCGAAGGGGGGAAGCCGGGCTCCTCCCACATTCTCCAGTTTCCAACGTGACCACGCAGCCCATTGAGCAGCGCTCTCTGACTGACGACTGGAGACTTTCAGCCACACTGGGCCTTTCTATGATCGCGCTTCATTGGACTCGGGGTGTTTGTTTGGCGCGCCATGAAGGGCATTATTAGCCGCTGAATGACTTAGTCAGGCCTACGTGACGTTGGATCGACCCAGTGCCTCACAACTTTACCGGTTTCTCTGTAGTTTCTCCCAGGCTGGACCTACAGTGTACCTGGCATCCCAGTAGTAGGAGAGTGACAGGTAAGAGTTGCCAGGAGGCACTTTAGGCTCAGGGATTCTTTCAGTGCACTTCAGGGGGCCTCCCCAGAGGGAGAGCCAGGTTGAACGTAATACTGGCAGAAGCGTTGCCCTGGGGCTGCCTGACACGTGGACACGGCCTGCTCCGCAAGCGAGAATCAGTTCATTGCCCTCCCCCATGCGTAGAAAGAGCTGACCCCCAACAGCCTGTTCTGTGTTACGTTGCTCGGAAAACGAGAAGGGGACTCCCAGTGCACACGCTCTCCCTCAGGAGGGAATTCAGACGTGACTCTCCTAGGCCTTACGGAAAGCCGTAGAGGAGTTAAAGCACTCTGGCATCGAGTCAGGGCTCAGGGAGAGGGCTGCACACAAAACCCTGCTGACAGGAAGCACTCGTGCTTACCTCGAGGCTAGGGCTCGCCTTTACTTCGCACTTTAGCTAGGGCAAGCGTGGGATGAGCTCCTAGCAAGGCCCTGGAGACCCCCTGGATTCATAGGAGAAAACGCACTTTCTTCCCGGAGGCATTCCTAAGGGTGACTAGAAGACGGGTAACAACAATGTCTTTTCAGTCAGCCTTGAGGCCGCCACTATCTACCTTTCAAGTGGGGGGAATACTGCCTTTTTCCAGGCTTCTCAACGACAAACGGGATCACCCAGCACATACACCTATCTTCTCTGACACGCCAAAGGAGACCCTTGGAACACCGTTCGGCCTTCTGCGATGAAACTTCTGGATGCAGTGTGTTCTGCATGTGGTGAACGGCATAATCCTCTACATGCCCTCAGTAGGCCTAGGTGACTCTGGATGTTCCAAGTGCCTAGCAAGGCTCAGGGTAAATCTCTCTTTCGGGCCGGGCCTAAAGGCCAGTTTCCGCATCACTTAGAGAGACGTCGAGCAGGAGCCCCCAAACTGCACTGGAGGCCCCGGTGGTTTCTTTCAGGGCAGCTTAGGTTTCCTCAATGTGGCCGACACGCCTGGAGCAAAAGCCTGCCAAGAACCGCGTTCCTGAGGCCGCTTCGAAGCTGTGGCACGCTAGCCATAGAGAACACATTAGTCCCCGGCCCTTCCAACTGCATAGTGAGGGACGGTGTTCCCAGAGCTGTGTATCCCTTGATCGTGCTCAGAAGGCTTTGGGTACACCGTGTGCTTCCTTGGAAACAAGGGCCCACGTGAGAGCCTTGAGCGCTGTGGGGCATACTACAGGTGAAGGCGTCCATGGACTAAGACTTCCTGGAGACTGGTGCACCCCCTATCTCTGGCAGTGGGAAACTGTGCACCTTGCCTCGGGACCGGAGGTCACATTTACTTGGCACTTTAGCTACAGTTGGCTCCGGGGGTGAGCTCCCAGGAAGGAATCGCAAGCACGGGGTTTCTTTTGGACAAACTCACTGCTCCTCAGAGGCATCTGCGGAGTGAAGCGTATCCTTGCTGGTGTGGTTTTCGGGCGGCTTGGAAGCTGCAACGCAGTTGCTTCCCGAAGGGGGGAAGCCGGGCTCCTCCCACATTCTCCAGTTTCCAACGTGACCACGCAGCCCATTGAGCAGCGCTCTCTGACTGACGACTGGAGACTTTCAGCCACACTGGGCCTTTCTATGATCGCGCTTCATTGGACTCGGGGTGTTTGTTTGGCGCGCCATGAAGGGCATTATTAGCCGCTGAATGACTTAGTCAGGCCTACGTGAGGTTGGATCGACCCAGTGCCTCACAACTTTACCGGTTTCTCTGTAGTTTCTCCCAGGCTGGACCTACAGTGTACCTGGCGTCCCAGTAGTAGGAGAGTGACAGGTAAGAGTTGCCAGGAGGCACTTTAGGCTCAGGGATTCTTTCAGTGCACTTCAGGGGGCCTCCCCAGAGGGAGAGCCAGGTTGAACGTAATACTGGCAGAAGCGTTGCCCTGGGGCTGCCTGACACGTGTACACGGCCTGCTCCGCAAGCGAGAATCAGTTCATTGCCCTCCCCCATGCGTAGAAAGAGCTGACCCCCAACAGCCTGTTCTGTGTTACGTTGCTCGGAAAACGAGAAGGGGACTCCCAGTGCACACGCTCTCCCTCAGGAGGGAATTCAGACGTGACTCTCCTAGGCCTTACGGAAAGCCGTAGAGGAGTTAAAGCACTCTGGCATCGAGTCAGGGCTCAGGGAGAGGGCTGCACACAAAACCCTGCTGACAGGAAGCACTCGTGCTTACCTCGAGGCTAGGGCTCGCCTTTACTTCGCACTTTAGCTAGGGCAAGCGTGGGATGAGCTCCTAGCAAGGCCCTGGAGACCCCCTGGATTCATAGGAGAAAACGCACTTTCTTCCCGGAGGCATTCCTAAGGGTGACTAGAAGACGGGTAACAACAATGTCTTTTCAGTCAGCCTTGAGGCCGCCACTATCTACCTTTCAAGTGGGGGGAATACTGCCTTTTTCCAGGCTTCTCAACGACAAACGGGATCACCCAGCACATACACCTATCTTCTCTGACACGCCAAAGGAGACCCTTGGAACACCGTTCGGCCTTCTGCGATGAAACTTCTGGATGCAGTGTGTTCTGCATGTGGTGAACGGCATAATCCTCTACATGCCCTCAGTAGGCCTAGGTGACTCTGGATGTTCC
This sequence comes from Mesoplodon mirus, assembly GCF_964341445.2. Lineage (NCBI taxonomy): Eukaryota > Metazoa > Chordata > Mammalia > Artiodactyla > Ziphiidae > Mesoplodon > Mesoplodon mirus. The sequence continues at coordinate 92,830,758 of NC_138976.1, read as the reverse complement.
AAGTGCCTAGCAAGGCTCAGGGTAAATCTCTCTTTCGGGCCGGGCCTAAAGGCCAGTTTCCGCATCACTTAGAGAGACGTCGAGCAGGAGCCCCCAAACTGCACTGGAGGCCCCGGTGGTTTCTTTCAGGGCAGCTTAGGTTTCCTCAATGTGGCCGACACGCCTGGAGCAAAAGCCTGCCAAGAACCGCGTTCCTGAGGCCGCTTCGAAGCTGTGGCACGCTAGCCATAGAGAACACATTAGTCCCAGGCACTTCCAACTGCATAGTGAGGGACGGTGTTCCCAGAGCTGTGTATCCCTTGATCGTGCTCAGAAGGCTTTGGGTACACCGTGTGCTTCCTTGGAAACAAGGGCCCACGTGAGAGCCTTGAGCGCTGTGGGGCATACTACAGGTGAAGGCGTCCATGGACTAAGACTTCCTGGAGACTGGTGCACCCCCTATCTCTGGCAGTGGGAAACTGTGCACCTTGCCTCGGGACCGGAGGTCACATTTACTTGGCACTTTAGCTACAGTTGGCTCCGGGGGTGAGCTCCCAGGAAGGAATCGCAAGCACGGGGTTTCTTTTGGACAAACTCACTGCTCCTCAGAGGCATCTGCGGAGTGAAGCGTATCCTTGCTGGTGTGGTTTTCGGGCGGCTTGGAAGCTGCAACGCAGTTGCTTCCCGAAGGGGGGAAGCCGGGCTCCTCCCACATTCTCCAGTTTCCAACGTGACCACGCAGCCCATTGAGCAGCGCTCTCTGACTGACGACTGGAGACTTTCAGCCACACTGGGCCTTTCTATGATCGCGCTTCATTGGACTCGGGGTGTTTGTTTGGCGCGCCATGAAGGGCATTATTAGCCGCTGAATGACTTAGTCAGGCCTACGTGAGGTTGGATCGACCCAGTGCCTCACAACTTTACCGGTTTCTCTGTAGTTTCTCCCAGGCTGGACCTACAGTGTACCTGGCGTCCCAGTAGTAGGAGAGTGACAGGTAAGAGTTGCCAGGAGGCACTTTAGGCTCAGGGATTCTTTCAGTGCACTTCAGGGGGCCTCCCCAGAGGGAGAGCCAGGTTGAACGTAATACTGGCAGAAGCGTTGCCCTGGGGCTGCCTGACACTTGGACACGGCCTGCTCCGCAAGCGAGAATCAGTTCATTGCCCTCCCCCATGCGTAGAAAGAGCTGACCCCCAACAGCCTGTTCTGTGTTACGTTGCTCGGAAAACGAGAAGGGGACTCCCAGTGCACACGCTCTCCCTCAGGAGGGAATTCAGACGTGACTCTCCTAGGCCTTACGGAAAGCCGTAGAGGAGTTAAAGCACTCTGGCATCGAGTCAGGGCTCAGGGAGATGGCTGCACACAAAACCCTGCTGACAGGAAGCACTCGTGCTTACCTCGAGGCTAGGGCTCGCCTTTACTTCGCACTTTAGCTAGGGCAAGCGTGGGATGAGCTCCTAGCAAGGCCCTGGAGACCCCCTGGATTCATAGGAGAAAACGCACTTTCTTCCCGGAGGCATTCCTAAGGGTGACTAGAAGACGGGTAACAACAATGTCTTTTCAGTCAGCCTTGAGGCCGCCACTATCTACCTTTCAAGTGGGGGGAATACTGCCTTTTTCCAGGCTTCTCAACGACAAACGGGATCACCCAGCACATACACCTATCTTCTCTGACACGCCAAAGGAGACCCTTGGAACACCGTTCGGCCTTCTGCGATGAAACTTCTGGATGCAGTGTGTTCTGCATGTGGTGAACGGCATAATCCTCTACATGCCCTCAGTAGGCCTAGGTGACTCTGGATGTTCCAAGTGCCTAGCAAGGCTCAGGGTAAATCTCTCTTTCGGGCCGGGCCTAAAGGCCAGTTTCCGCATCACTTAGAGAGACGTCGAGCAGGAGCCCCCAAACTGCACTGGAGGCCCCGGTGGTTTCTTTCAGGGCAGCTTAGGTTTCCTCAATGTGGCCGACACGCCTGGAGCAAAAGCCTGCCAAGAACCGCGTTCCTGAGGCCGCTTCGAAGCTGTGGCACGCTAGCCATAGAGAACACATTAGTCCCCGGCCCTTCCAACTGCATAGTGAGGGACGGTGTTCCCAGAGCTGTGTATCCCTTGATCGTGCTCAGAAGGCTTTGGGTACACCGTGTGCTTCCTTGGAAACAAGGGCCCACGTGAGAGCCTTGAGCGCTGTGGGGCATACTACAGGTGAAGGCGTCCATGGACTAAGACTTCCTGGAGACTGGTGCACCCCCTATCTCTGGCAGTGGGAAACTGTGCACCTTGCCTCGGGACCGGAGGTCACATTTCCTTGGCACTTTAGCTACAGTTGGCTCCGGGGGTGAGCTCCCAGGAAGGAATCGCAAGCACGGGGTTTCTTTTGGACAAACTCACTGCTCCTCAGAGGCATCTGCGGAGTGAAGCGTATCCTTGCTGGTGTGGTTTTCGGGCGGCTTGGAAGCTGCAACGCAGTTGCTTCCCGAAGGGGGGAAGCCGGGCTCCTCCCACATTCTCCAGTTTCCAACGTGACCACGCAGCCCATTGAGCAGCGCTCTCTGACTGACGACTGGAGACTTTCAGCCACACTGGGCCTTTCTATGATCGCGCTTCATTGGACTCGGGGTGTTTGTTTGGCGCGCCATGAAGGGCATTATTAGCCGCTGAATGACTTAGTCAGGCCTACGTGAGGTTGGATCGACCCAGTGCCTCACAACTTTACCGGTTTCTCTGTAGTTTCTCCCAGGCTGGACCTACAGTGTACCTGGCGTCCCAGTAGTAGGAGAGTGACAGGTAAGAGTTGCCAGGAGGCACTTTAGGCTCAGGGATTCTTTCAGTGCACTTCAGGGGGCCTCCCCAGAGGGAGAGCCAGGTTGAACGTAATACTGGCAGAAGCGTTGCCCTGGGGCTGCCTGACACGTGGACACGGCCTGCTCCGCAAGCGAGAATCAGTTCATTGCCCTCCCCCATGCGTAGAAAGAGCTGACCCCCAACAGCCTGTTCTGTGTTACGTTGCTCGGAAAACGAGAAGGGGACTCCCAGTGCACACGCTCTCCCTCAGGAGGGAATTCAGACGTGACTCTCCTAGGCCTTACGGAAAGCCGTAGAGGAGTTAAAGCACTCTGGCATCGAGTCAGGGCTCAGGGAGATGGCTGCACACAAAACCCTGCTGACAGGAAGCACTCGTGCTTACCTCGAGGCTAGGGCTCGCCTTTACTTCGCACTTTAGCTAGGGCACGCGTGGCATGAGCTCCTAGCAAGGCCCTGGAGACCCCCTGGATTCATAGGAGAAAACGCACTTTCTTCCCGGAGGCATTCCTAAGGGTGACTAGAAGACGGGTAACAACAATGTCTTTTCAGTCAGCCTTGAGGCCGCCACTATCTACCTTTCAAGTGGGGGGAATACTGCCTTTTTCCAGGCTTCTCAACGACAAACGGGATCACCCAGCACATACACCTATCTTCTCTGACACGCCAAAGGAGACCCTTGGAACACCGTTCGGCCTTCTGCGATGAAACTTCTGGATGCAGTGTGTTCTGCATGTGGTGAACGGCATAATCCTCTAAATGCCCTCAGTAGGCCTAGGTGACTCTGGATGTCCCAAGTGCCTAGCAAGGCTCAGGGTAAATCTCTCTTTCGGGCCGGGCCTAAAGGCCAGTTTCCGCATCACTTAGAGAGACGTCGAGCAGGAGCCCCCAAACTGCACTGGAGGCCCCGGTGGTTTCTTTCAGGGCAGCTTAGGTTTCCTCAATGTGGCCGACACGCCTGGAGCAAAAGCCTGCCAAGAACCGCGTTCCTGAGGCCGCTTCGAAGCTGTGGCACGCTAGCCATAGAGAACACATTAGTCCCCGGCCCTTCCAACTGCATAGTGAGGGACGGTGTTCCCAGAGCTGTGTATCCCTTGATCGTGCTCAGAAGGCTTTGGGTACACCGTGTGCTTCCTTGGAAACAAGGGCCCACGTGAGAGCCTTGAGCGCTGTGGGGCATACTAAAGGTGAAGGCGTCCATGGACTAAGACTTCCTGGAGACTGGTGCACCCCCTATCTCTGGCAGTGGGAAACTGTGCACCTTGCCTCGGGACCGGAGGTCACATTTACTTGGCACTTTAGCTACAGTTGGCTCCGGGGGTGAGCTCCCAGGAAGGAATCGCAAGCACGGGGTTTCTTTTGGACAAACTCACTGCTCCTCAGAGGCATCTGCGGAGTGAAGCGTATCCTTGCTGGTGTGGTTTTCGGGCGGCTTGGAAGCTGCAACGCAGTTGCTTCCCGAAGGGGGGAAGCCGGGCTCCTCCCAAATTCTCCAGTTTCCAACGTGACCACGCAGCCCATTGAGCAGCGCTCTCTGACTGACGACTGGAGACTTTCAGCCACACTGGGCCTTTCTATGATCGCGCTTCATTGGACTCGGGGTGTTTGTTTGGCGCGCCATGAAGGGCATTATTACCCGCTGAATGACTTAGTCAGGCCTACGTGACGTTGGATCGACCCAGTGCCTCACAACTTTACCGGTTTCTCTGTAGTTTCTCCCAGGCTGGACCTACAGTGTACCTGGCGTCCCAGTAGTAGGAGAGTGACAGGTAAGAGTTGCCAGGAGGCACTTTAGGCTCAGGGATTCTTTCAGTGCACTTCAGGGGGCCTCCCCAGAGGGAGAGCCAGGTTGAACGTAATACTGGCAGAAGCGTTGCCCTGGGGCTGCCTGACACGTGGACACGGCCTGCTCCGCAAGCGAGAATCAGTTCATTGCCCTCCCCCATGCGTAGAAAGAGCTGACCCCCAACAGCCTGTTCTGTGTTACGTTGCTCGGAAAACGAGAAGGGGACTCCCAGTGCACACGCTCTCCCTCAGGAGGGAATTCAGACGTGACTCTCCTAGGCCTTACGGAAAGCCGTAGAGGAGTTAAAGCACTCTGGCATCGAGTCAGGGCTCAGGGAGATGGCTGCACACAAAACCCTGCTGACAGGAAGCACTCGTGCTTACCTCGAGGCTAGGGCTCGCCTTTACTTTGCACTTTAGCTAGGGCAAGCGTGGGATGAGCTCCTAGCAAGGCCCTGGAGACCCCCTGGATTCATAGGAGAAAACGCACTTTCTTCCCGGAGGCATTCCTAAGGGTGACTAGAAGACGGGTAACAACAATGTCTTTTCAGTCAGCCTTGAGGCCGCCACTATCTACCTTTCAAGTGGGGGGAATACTGCCTTTTTCCAGGCTTCTCAACGACAAACGGGATCACCCAGCACATACACCTATCTTCTCTGACACGCCAAAGGAGACCCTTGGAACACCGTTCGGCCTTCTGCGATGAAACTTCTGGATGCAGTGTGTTCTGCATGTGGTGAACGGCATAATCCTCTACATGCCCTCAGTAGGCCTAGGTGACTCTGGATGTTCCAAGTGCCTAGCAAGGCTCAGGGTAAATCTCTCTTTCGGGCCGGGCCTAAAGGCCAGTTTCCGCATCACTTAGAGAGACGTCGAGCAGGAGGCCCCAAACTGCACTGGAGGCCCCGGTGGTTTCTTTCAGGGCAGCTTAGGTTTCCTCAATGTGGCCGACACGCCTGGAGCAAAAGCCTGGCAAGAACCGCGTTCCTGAGGCCGCTTCGAAGCTGTGGCACGCTAGCCATAGAGAACACATTAGTCCCCGGCCCTTCCAACTGCATAGTGAGGGACGGTGTTCCCAGAGCTCTGTATCCCTTGATCGTGCTCAGAAGGCTTTGGGTACACCGTGTGCTTCCTTGGAAACAAGGGCCCACGTGAGAGCCTTGAGCGCTGTGGGGCATACTAAAGGTGAAGGCGTCCATGGACTAAGATTTCCTGGAGACTGGTGCACCCCCTATCTCTGGCAGTGGGAAACTGTGCACCTTGCCTCGGGACCGGAGGTCACATTTACTTGGCACTTTAGCTACAGTTGGCTCCGGGGGTGAGCTCCCAGGAAGGAATCGCAAGCACGGGGTTTCTTTTGGACAAACTCACTGCTCCTCAGAGGCATCTGCGGAGTGAAGCGTATCCTTGCTGGTGTGGTTTTCGGGCGGCTTGGAAGCTGCAACGCAGTTGCTTCCCGAAGGGGGGAAGCCGGGCTCCTCCCACATTCTCCAGTTTCCAACGTGACCACGCAGCCCATTGAGCAGCGCTCTCTGACTGACGACTGGAGACTTTCAGCCACACTGGGCCTTTCTATGATCGCGCTTCATTGGACTCGGGGTGTTTGTTTGGCGCGCCATGAAGGGCATTATTAGCCGCTGAATGACTTAGTCAGGCCTACGTGACGTTGGATCGACCCAGTGCCTCACAACTTTACCGGTTTCTCTGTAGTTTCTCCCAGGCTGGACCTACAGTGTACCTGGCGTCCCAGTAGTAGGAGAGTGACAGGTAAGAGTTGCCAGGAGGCACTTTAGGCTCAGGGATTCTTTCAGTGCACTTCAGGGGGCCTCCCCAGAGGGAGAGCCAGGTTGAACGTAATACTGGCAGAAGCGTTGCCCTGGGGCTGCCTGACACGTGGACACGGCCTGCTCCGCAAGCGAGAATCAGTTCATTGCCCTCCCCCATGCGTAGAAAGAGCTGACCCCCAACAGCCTGTTCTGTGTTACGTTGCTCGGAAAACGAGAAGGGGACTCCCAGTGCACACGCTCTCCCTCAGGAGGGAATTCAGACGTGACTCTCCTAGGCCTTACGGAAAGCCGTAGAGGAGTTAAAGCACTCTGGCATCGAGTCAGGGCTCAGGGAGATGGCTGCACACAAAACCCTGCTGACAGGAAGCACTCGTGCTTACCTCGAGGCTAGGGCTCGCCTTTACTTCGCACTTTAGCTAGGGCACGCGTGGCATGAGCTCCTAGCAAGGCCCTGGAGACCCCCTGGATTCATAGGAGAAAACGCACTTTCTTCCCGGAGGCATTCCTAAGGGTGACTAGAAGACGGGTAACAACAATGTCTTTTCAGTCAGCCTTGAGGCCGCCACTATCTACCTTTCAAGTGGGGGGAATACTGCCTTTTTCCAGGCTTCTCAACGACAAACGGGATCACCCAGCACATACACCTATCTTCTCTGACAATCCAAAGGAGACCCTTGGAACACCGTTCGGCCTTCTGCGATGAAACTTCTGGATGCAGTGTGTTCTGCATGTGGTGAACGGCATAATCCTCTACATGCCCTCAGTAGGCCTAGGTGACTCTGGATGTTCCAAGTGCCTAGCAAGGCTCAGGGTAAATCTCTCTTTCGGGCCGGGCCTAAAGGCCAGTTTCCGCATCACTTAGAGAGACGTCGAGCAGGAGCCCCCAAACTGCACTGGAGGCCCCGGTGGTTTCTTTCAGGGCAGCTTAGGTTTCCTCAATGTGGCCGACACGCCTGGAGCAAAAGCCTGCCAAGAACCGCGTTCCTGAGGCCGCTTCGAAGCTGTGGCACGCTAGCCATAGAGAACACATTAGTCCTCGGCCCTTCCAACTGCATAGTGAGGGACGGTGTTCCCAGAGCTGTGTATCCCTTGATCGTGCTCAGAAGGCTTTGGGTACACCGTGTGATTCCTTGGAAACAAGGGCCCACGTGAGAGCCTTGAGCGCTGTGGGGCATACTAAAGGTGAAGGCGTCCATGGACTAAGACTTCCTGGAGACTGGTGCACCCCCTATCTCTGGCAGTGGGAAACTGTGCACCTTGCCTCGGGACCGGAGGTCACATTTACTTGGCACTTTAGCTACAGTTGGCTCCGGGGGTGAGCTCCCAGGAAGGAATCGCAAGCACGGGGTTTCTTTTGGACAAACTCACTGCTCCTCAGAGGCATCTGCGGAGTGAAGCGTATCCTTGCTGGTGTGGTTTTCGGGCGGCTTGGAAGCTGCAACGCAGTTGCTTTCCGAAGGGGGGAAGCCGGGCTCCTCCCACATTCTCCAGTTTCCAACGTGACCACGCAGCACATTGAGCAGCGCTCTCTGACTGACGACTGGAGACTTTCAGCCACACTGGGCCTTTCTATGATCGCGCTTCATTGGACTCGGGGTGTTTGTTTGGCGCGCCATGAAGGGCATTATTAGCCGCTGAATGACTTAGTCAGGCCTACGTGAGGTTGGATCGACCCAGTGCCTCACAACTTTACCGGTTTCTCTGTAGTTTCTCCCAGGCTGGACCTACAGTGTACCTGGCGTCCCAGTAGTAGGAGAGTGACAGGTAAGAGTTGCCAGGAGGCACTTTAGGCTCAGGGATTCTTTCAGTGCACTTCAGGGGGCCTCCCCAGAGGGAGAGCCAGGTTGAACGTAATACTGGCAGAAGCGTTGCCCTGGGGCTGCCTGACACGTGGACACGGCCTGCTCCGCAAGCGAGAATCAGTTCATTGCCCTCCCCCATGCGTAGAAAGAGCTGACCCCCAACAGCCTGTTCTGTGTTACGTTGCTCGGAAAACGAGAAGGGGACTCCCAGTGCACACGCTCTCCCTCAGGAGGGAATTCAGACGTGACTCTCCTAGGCCTTACGGAAAGCCGTAGAGGAGTTAAAGCACTCTGGCATCGAGTCAGGGCTCAGGGAGAGGGCTGCACACAAAACCCTGCTGACAGGAAGCACTCGTGCTTACCTCGAGGCTAGGGCTCGCCTTTACTTCGCAATTTAGCTAGGGCAAGCGTGGGATGAGCTCCTAGCAAGGCCCTGGAGACCCCCTGGATTCATAGGAGAAAACGCACTTTCTTCCCGGAGGCATTCCTAAGGGTGACTAGAAGACGGGTAACAACAATGTCTTTTCAGTCAGCCTTGAGGCCGCCACTATCTACCTTTCAAGTGGGGGGAATACTGCCTTTTTCCAGGCTTCTCAACGACAAACGGGATCACCCAGCACATACACCTATCTTCTCTGACACGCCAAAGGAGACCCTTGGAACACCGTTCGGCCTTCTGCGATGAAACTTCTGGATGCAGTGTGTTCTGCATGTGGTGAACGGCATAATCCTCTACATGCCCTCAGTAGGCCTAGGTGACTCCGGATGTTCCAAGTGCCTAGCAAGGCTCAGGGTAAATCTCTCTTTCGGGCCGGGCCTAAAGGCCAGTTTCCGCATCACTTAGAGAGACGTCGAGCAGGAGCCCCCAAACTGCACTGGAGGCCCCGGTGGTTTCTTTCAGGGCAGCTTAGGTTTCCTCAATGTGGCCGACACGCCTGGAGCAAAAGCCTGGCAAGAACCGCGTTCCTGAGGCCGCTTCGAAGCTGTGGCACGCTAGCCATAGAGAACACATTAGTCCCCGGCCCTTCCAACTGCATAGTGAGGGACGGTGTTCCCAGAGCTGTGTATCCCTTGATCGTGCTCAGAAGGCTTTGGGTACACCGTGTGCTTCCTTGGAAACAAGGGCCCACGTGAGAGCCTTGAGCGCTGTGGGGCATACTAAAGGTGAAGGCGTCCATGGACTAAGACTTCCTGGAGACTGGTGCACCCCCTATCTCTGGCAGTGGGAAACTGTGCACCTTGCCTCGGGACCGGAGGTCACATTTACTTGGCACTTTAGCTACAGTTGGCTCCGGGGGTGAGCTCCCAGGAAGGAATCGCAAGCACGGGGTTTCTTTTGGACAAACTCACTGCTCCTCAGAGGCATCTGCGGAGTGAAGCGTATCCTTGCTGGTGTGGTTTTCGGGCGGCTTGGAAGCTGCAACGCAGTTGCTTCCCGAAGGGGGGAAGCCGGGCTCCTCCCACATTCTCCAGTTTCCAACGTGACCACGCAGCCCATTGAGCAGCGCTCTCTGACTGACGACTGGAGACTTTCAGCCACACTGGGCCTTTCTATGATCGCGCTTCATTGGACTCGGGGTGTTTGTTTGGCGCGCCATGAAGGGCATTATTAGCCGCTGAATGACTTAGTCAGGCCTACGTGACGTTGGATCGACCCAGTGCCTCACAACTTTACCGGTTTCTCTGTAGTTTCTCCCAGGCTGGACCTACAGTGTACCTGGCGTCCCAGTAGTAGGAGAGTGACAGGTAAGAGTTGCCAGGAGGCACTTTAGGCTCAGGGATTCTTTCAGTGCACTTCAGGGGGCCTCCCCAGAGGGAGAGCCAGGTTGAACGTAATACTGGCAGAAGCGTTGCCCTGGGGCTGCCTGACACGTGGACACGGCCTGCTCCGCAAGCGAGAATCAGTTCATTGCCCTCCCCCATGCGTAGAAAGAGCTGACCCCCAACAGCCTGTTCTGTGTTACGTTGCTCGGAAAACGAGAAGGGGACTCCCAGTGCACACGCTCTCCCTCAGGAGGGAATTCAGACGTGACTCTCCTAGGCCTTACGGAAAGCCGTAGAGGAGTTAAAGCACTCTGGCATCGAGTCAGGGCTCAGGGAGATGGCTGCACACAAAACCCTGCTGACAGGAAGCACTCGTGCTTACCTCGAGGCTAGGGCTCGCCTTTACTTCGCACTTTAGCTAGGGCACGCGTGGCATGAGCTCCTAGCAAGGCCCTGGAGACCCCCTGGATTCATAGGAGAAAACGCACTTTCTTCCCGGAGGCATTCCTAAGGGTGACTAGAAGACGGGTAACAACAATGTCTTTTCAGTCAGCCTTGAGGCCGCCACTATCTACCTTTCAAGTGGGGGGAATACTGCCTTTATCCAGGCTTCTCAACGACAAACGGGATCACCCAGCACATACACCTATCTTCTCTGACACGCCAAAGGAGACCCTTGGAACACCGTTCGGCCTTCTGCGATGAAACTTCTGGATGCAGTGTGTTCTGCATGTGGTGAACGGCATAATCCTCTACATGCCCTCAGTAGGCCTAGGTGACTCTGGATGTTCCAAGTGCCTAGCAAGGCTCAGGGTAAATCTCTCTTTCGGGCCGGGCCTAAAGGCCAGTTTCCGCATCACTTAGAGAGACGTCGAGCAGGAGGCCCCAAACTGCACTGGAGGCCCCGGTGGTTTCTTTCAGGGCAGCTTAGGTTTCCTCAATGTGGCCGACACGCCTGGAGCAAAAGCCTGGCAAGAACCGCGTTCCTGAGGCCGCTTCGAAGCTGTGGCACGCTAGCCATAGAGAACACATTAGTCCCCGGCCCTTCCAACTGCATAGTGAGGGACGGTGTTCCCAGAGCTCTGTATCCCTTGATCGTGCTCAGAAGGCTTTGGGTACACCGTGTGCTTCCTTGGAAACAAGGGCCCACGTGAGAGCCTTGAGCGCTGTGGGGCATACTAAAGGTGAAGGCGTCCATGGACTAAGATTTCCTGGAGACTGGTGCACCCCCTATCTCTGGCAGTGGGAAACTGTGCACCTTGCCTCGGGACCGGAGGTCACATTTACTTGGCACTTTAGCTACAGTTGGCTCCGGGGGTGAGCTCCCAGGAAGGAATCGCAAGCACGGGGTTTCTTTTGGACAAACTCACTGCTCCTCAGAGGCATCTGCGGAGTGAAGCGTATCCTTGCTGGTGTGGTTTTCGGGCGGCTTGGAAGCTGCAACGCAGTTGCTTCCCGAAGGGGGGAAGCCGGGCTCCTCCCACATTCTCCAGTTTCCAACGTGACCACGCAGCCCATTGAGCAGCGCTCTCTGACTGACGACTGGAGACTTTCAGCCACACTGGGCCTTTCTATGATCGCGCTTCATTGGACTCGGGGTGTTTGTTTGGCGCGCCATGAAGGGCATTATTAGCCGCTGAATGACTTAGTCAGGCCTACGTGACGTTGGATCGACCCAGTGCCTCACAACTTTACCGGTTTCTCTGTAGTTTCTCCCAGGCTGGACCTACAGTGTACCTGGCGTCCCAGTAGTAGGAGAGTGACAGGTAAGAGTTGCCAGGAGGCACTTTAGGCTCAGGGATTCTTTCAGTGCACTTCAGGGGGCCTCCCCAGAGGGAGAGCCAGGTTGAACGTAATACTGGCAGAAGCGTTGCCCTGGGGCTGCCTGACACGTGGACACGGCCTGCTCCGCAAGCGAGAATCAGTTCATTGCCCTCCCCCATGCGTAGAAAGAGCTGACCCCCAACAGCCTGTTCTGTGTTACGTTGCTCGGAAAACGAGAAGGGGACTCCCAGTGCACACGCTCTCCCTCAGGAGGGAATTCAGACGTGACTCTCCTAGGCCTTACGGAAAGCCGTAGAGGAGTTAAAGCACTCTGGCATCGAGTCAGGGCTCAGGGAGATGGCTGCACACAAAACCCTGCTGACAGGAAGCACTCGTGCTTACCTCGAGGCTAGGGCTCGCCTTTACTTTGCACTTTAGCTAGGGCAAGCGTGGGATGAGCTCCTAGCAAGGCCCTGGAGACCCCCTGGATTCATAGGAGAAAACGCACTTTCTTCCCGGAGGCATTCCTAAGGGTGACTAGAAGACGGGTAACAACAATGTCTTTTCAGTCAGCCTTGAGGCCGCCACTATCTACCTTTCAAGTGGGGGGAATACTGCCTTTTTCCAGGCTTCTCAACGACAAACGGGATCACCCAGCACATACACCTATCTTCTCTGACACGACAAAGGAGACCCTTGGAACACCGTTCGGCCTTCTGCGATGAAACTTCTGGATGCAGTGTGTTCTGCATGTGGTGAACGGCATAATCCTCTACATGCCCTCAGTAGGCCTAGGTGACTCTGGATGTTCCAAGTGCCTAGCAAGGCTCAGGGTAAATCTCTCTTTCGGGCCGGGCCTAAAGGCCAGTTTCCGCATCACTTAGAGAGACGTCGAGCAGGAGCCCCCAAACTGCACTGGAGGCCCCGGTGGTTTCTTTCAGGGCAGCTTAGGTTTCCTCAATGTGGCCGACACGCCTGGAGCAAAAGCCTGCCAAGAACCGCGTTCCTGAGGCCGCTTCGAAGCTGTGGCACGCTAGCCATAGAGAACACATTAGTCCCCGGCCCTTCCAACTGCATAGTGAGGGACGGTGTTCCCAGAGCTGTGTATCCCTTGATCGTGCTCAGAAGGCTTTGGGTACACCGTGTGCTTCCTTGGAAACAAGGGCCCACGTGAGAGCCTTGAGCGCTGTGGGGCATACTAAAGGTGAAGGCGTCCATGGACTAAGACTTCCTGGAGACTGGTGCACCCCCTATCTCTGGCAGTGGGAAACTGTGCACCTTGCCTCGGGACCGGAGGTCACATTTACTTGGCACTTTAGCTACAGTTGGCTCCGGGGGTGAGCTCCCAGGAAGGAATCGCAAGCACGGGGTTTCTTTTGGACAAACTCACTGCTCCTCAGAGGCATCTGCGGAGTGAAGCGTATCCTTGCTGGTGTGGTTTTCGGGCGGCTTGGAAGCTGCAACGCAGTTGCTTCCCGAAGGGGGGAAGCCGGGCTCCTCCCACATTCTCCAGTTTCCAACGTGACCACGCAGCCCATTGAGCAGCGCTCTCTGACTGACGACTGGAGACTTTCAGCCACACTGGGCCTTTCTATGATCGCGCTTCATTGGACTCGGGGTGTTTGTTTGGCGCGCCATGAAGGGCATTATTAGCCGCTGAATGACTTAGTCAGGCCTACGTGACGTTGGATCGACCCAGTGCCTCACAACTTTACCGGTTTCTCTGTAGTTTCTCCCAGGCTGGACCTACAGTGTACCTGGCGTCCCAGTAGTAGGAGAGTGACAGGTAAGAGTTGCCAGGAGGCACTTTAGGCTCAGGGAATCTTTCAGTGCACTTCAGGGGGCCTCCCCAGAGGGAGAGCCAGGTTGAACGTAATACTGGCAGAAGCGTTGCCCTGGGGCTGCCTGACACGTGGACACGGCCTGCTCCGCAAGCGAGAATCAGTTCATTGCCCTCCCCCATGCGTAGAAAGAGCTGACCCCCAACAGCCTGTTCTGTGTTACGTTGCTCGGAAAACGAGAAGGGGACTCCCAGTGCACACGCTCTCCCTCAGGAGGGAATTCAGACGTGACTCTCCTAGGCCTTACGGAAAGCCGTAGAGGAGTTAAAGCACTCTGGCATCGAGTCAGGGCTCAGGGAGATGGCTGCACACAAAACCCTGCTGACAGGAAGCACTCGTGCTTACCTCGAGGCTAGGGCTCGCCTTTACTTCGCACTTTAGCTAGGGCAAGCGTGGGATGAGCTCCTAGCAAGGCCCTGGAGACCCCCTGGATTCATAGGAGAAAACGCACTTTCTTCCCGGAGGCATTCCTAAGGGTGACTAGAAGACGGGTAACAACAATGTCTTTTCAGTCAGCCTTGAGGCCGCCACTATCTACCTTTCAAGTGGGGGGAATACTGCCTTTTTCCAGGCTTCTCAACGACAAACGGGATCACCCAGCACATACACCTATCTTCTCTGACACGCCAAAGGAGACCCTTGGAACACCGTTCGGCCTTCTGCGATGAAACTTCTGGATGCAGTGTGTTCTGCATGTGGTGAACGGCATAATCCTCTACATGCCCTCAGTAGGCCTAGGTGACTCTGGATGTTCCAAGTGCCTAGCAAGGCTCAGGGTAAATCTCTCTTTCGGGCCGGGCCTAAAGGCCAGTTTCCGCATCACTTAGAGAGACGTCGAGCAGGAGCCCCCAAACTGCACTGGAGGCCCCGGTGGTTTCTTTCAGGGCAGCTTAGGTTTCCTCAATGTGGCCGACACGCCTGGAGCAAAAGCCTGGCAAGAACCGCGTTCCTGAGGCCGCTTCGAAGCTGTGGCACGCTAGCCATAGAGAACACATTAGTCCCCGGCCCTTCCAACTGCATAGTGAGGGACGGTGTTCCCAGAGCTCTGTATCCCTTGATCGTGCTCAGAAGGCTTTGGGTACACCGTGTGCTTCCTTGGAAACAAGGGCCCACGTGAGAGCCTTGAGCGCTGTGGGGCATACTAAAGGTGAAGGCGTCCATGGACTAAGATTTCCTGGAGACTGGTGCACCCCCTATCTCTGGCAGTGGGAAACTGTGCACCTTGCCTCGGGACCGGAGGTCACATTTACTTGGCACTTTAGCTACAGTTGGCTCCGGGGGTGAGCTCCCAGGAAGGAATCGCAAGCACGGGGTTTCTTTTGGACAAACTCACTGCTCCTCAGAGGCATCTGCGGAGTGAAGCGTATCCTTGCTGGTGTGGTTTTCGGGCGGCTTGGAAGCTGCAACGCAGTTGCTTTCCGAAGGGGGGAAGCCGGGCTCCTCCCACATTCTCCAGTTTCCAACGTGACCACGCAGCCCATTGAGCAGCGCTCTCTGACTGACGACTGGAGACTTTCAGCCACACTGGGCCTTTCTATGATCGCGCTTCATTGGACTCGGGGTGTTTGTTTGGCGCGCCATGAAGGGCATTATTAGCCGCTGAATGACTTAGTCAGGCCTACGTGACGTTGGATCGACCCAGTGCCTCACAACTTTACCGGTTTCTCTGTAGTTTCTCCCAGGCTGGACCTACAGTGTACCTGGCGTCCCAGTAGTAGGAGAGTGACAGGTAAGAGTTGCCAGGAGGCACTTTAGGCTCAGGGATTCTTTCAGTGCACTTCAGGGGGCCTCCCCAGAGGGAGAGCCAGGTTGAACGTAATACTGGCAGAAGCGTTGCCCTGGGGCTGCCTGACACGTGGACACGGCCTGCTCCGCAAGCGAGAATCAGTTCATTGCCCTCCCCCATGCGTAGAAAGAGCTGACCCCCAACAGCCTGTTCTGTGTTACGTTGCTCGGAAAACGAGAAGGGGACTCCCAGTGCACACGCTCTCCCTCAGGAGGGAATTCAGACGTGACTCTCCTAGGCCTTACGGAAAGCCGTAGAGGAGTTAAAGCACTCTGGCATCGAGTCAGGGCTCAGGGAGATGGCTGCACACAAAACCCTGCTGACAGGAAGCACTCGTGCTTACCTCGAGGCTAGGGCTCGCCTTTACTTCGCACTTTAGCTAGGGCAAGCGTGGGATGAGCTCCTAGCAAGGCCCTGGAGACCCCCTGGATTCATAGGAGAAAACGCACTTTCTTCCCGGAGGCATTCCTAAGGGTGACTAGAAGACGGGTAACAACAATGTCTTTTCAGTCAGCCTTGAGGCCGCCACTATCTACCTTTCAAGTGGGGGGAATACTGCCTTTTTCCAGGCTTCTCAACGACAAACGGGATCACCCAGCACATACACCTATCTTCTCTGACACGCCAAAGGAGACCCTTGGAACACCGTTCGGCCTTCTGCGATGAAACTTCTGGATGCAGTGTGTTCTGCATGTGGTGAACGGCATAATCCTCTACATGCCCTCAGTAGGCCTAGGTGACTCTGGATGTTCCAAGTGCCTAGCAAGGCTCAGGGTAAATCTCTCTTTCGGGCCGGGCCTAAAGGCCAGTTTCCGCATCACTTAGAGAGACGTCGAGCAGGAGCCCCCAAACTGCACTGGAGGCCCCGGTGGTTTCTTTCAGGGCAGCTTAGGTTTCCTCAATGTGGCCGACACGCCTGGAGCAAAAGCCTGCCAAGAACCGCGTTCCTGAGGCCGCTTCGAAGCTGTGGCACGCTAGCCATAGAGAACACATTAGTCCCCGGCCCTTCCAACTGCATAGTGAGGGACGGTGTTCCCAGAGCTGTGTATCCCTTGATCGTGCTCAGAAGGCTTTGGGTACACCGTGTGCTTCTTTGGAAACAAGGGCCCACGTGAGAGCCTTGAGCGCTGTGGGGCATACTAAAGGTGAAGGCGTCCATGGACTAAGACTTCCTGGAGACTGGTGCACCCCCTATCTCTGGCAGTGGGAAACTGTGCACCTTGCCTCGGGACCGGAGGTCACATTTACTTGGCACTTTAGCTACAGTTGGCTCCGGGGGTGAGCTCCCAGGAAGGAATCGCAAGCACGGGGTTTCTTTCGGACAAACTCACTGCTCCTCAGAGGCATCTGCGGAGTGAAGCGTATCCTTGCTGGTGTGGTTTTCGGGCGGCTTGGAAGCTGCAACGCAGTTGCTTCCCGAAGGGGGGAAGCCGGGCTCCTCCCACATTCTCCAGTTTCCAACGTGACCACGCAGCCCATTGAGCAGCGCTCTCTGACTGACGACTGGAGACTTTCAGCCACACTGGGCCTTTCTATGATCGCGCTTCATTGGACTCGGGGTGTTTGTTTGGCGCGCCATGAAGGGCATTATTAGCCGCTGAATGACTTAGTCAGGCCTACGTGACGTTGGATCGACCCAGTGCCTCACAACTTTACCGGTTTCTCTGTAGTTTCTCCCAGGCTGGACCTACAGTGTACCTGGCGTCCCAGTAGTAGGAGAGTGACAGGTAAGAGTTGCCAGGAGGCACTTTAGGCTCAGGGATTCTTTCAGTGCACTTCAGGGGGCCTCCCCAGAGGGAGAGCCAGGTTGAACGTAATACTGGCAGAAGCGTTGCCCTGGGGCTGCCTGACACGTGGACACGGCCTGCTCCGCAAGCGAGAATCAGTTCATTGCCCTCCCCCATGCGTAGAAAGAGCTGACCCCCAACAGCCTGTTCTGTGTTACGTTGCTCGGAAAACGAGAAGGGGACTCCCAGTGCACACGCTCTCCCTCAGGAGGGAATTCAGACGTGACTCTCCTAGGCCTTACGGAAAGCCGTAGAGGAGTTAAAGCACTCTGGCATCGAGTCAGGGCTCAGGGAGATGGCTGCACACAAAACCCTGCTGACAGGAAGCACTCGTGCTTACCTCGAGGCTAGGGCTCGCCTTTACTTCGCACTTTAGCTAGGGCAAGCGTGGGATGAGCTCCTAGCAAGGCCCTGGAGACCCCCTGGATTCATAGGAGAAAACGCACTTTCTTCCCGGAGGCATTCCTAAGGGTGACTAGAAGACGGGTAACAACAATGTCTTTTCAGTCAGCCTTGAGGCCGCCACTATCTACCTTTCAAGTGGGGGGAATACTGCCTTTTTCCAGGCTTCTCAACGACAAACGGGATCACCCAGCACATACACCTATCTTCTCTGACACGCCAAAGGAGACCCTTGGAACACCGTTCGGCCTTCTGCGATGAAACTTCTGGATGCAGTGTGTTCTGCATGTGGTGAACGGCATAATCCTCTACATGCCCTCAGTAGGCCTAGGTGACTCTGGATGTTCCAAGTGCCTAGCAAGGCTCAGGGTAAATCTCTCTTTCGGGCCGGGCCTAAAGGCCAGTTTCCGCATCACTTAGAGAGACGTCGAGCAGGAGCCCCCAAACTGCACTGGAGGCCCCGGTGGTTTCTTTCAGGGCAGCTTAGGTTTCCTCAATGTGGCCGACACGCCTGGAGCAAAAGCCTGCCAAGAACCGCGTTCCTGAGGCCGCTTCGAAGCTGTGGCACGCTAGCCATAGAGAACACATTAGTCCCCGGCCCTTCCAACTGCATAGTGAGGGACGGTGTTCCCAGAGCTGTGTATCCCTTGATCGTGCTCAGAAGGCTTTGGGTACACCGTGTGCTTCCTTGGAAACAAGGGCCCACGTGAGAGCCTTGAGCGCTGTGGGGCATACTAAAGGTGAAGGCGTCCATGGACTAAGACTTCCTGGAGACTGGTGCACCCCCTATCTCTGGCAGTGGGAAACTGTGCACCTTGCCTCGGGACCGGAGGTCACATTTACTTGGCACTTTAGCTACAGTTGGCTCCGGGGGTGAGCTCCCAGGAAGGAATCGCAAGCACGGGGTTTCTTTTGGACAAACTCACTGCTCCTCAGAGGCATCTGCGGAGTGAAGCGTATCCTTGCTGGTGTGGTTTTCGGGCGGCTTGGAAGCTGCAACGCAGTTGCTTTCCGAAGGGGGGAAGCCGGGCTCCTCCCACATTCTCCAGTTTCCAACGTGACCATGCAGCCCATTGAGCAGCGCTCTCTGACTGACGACTGGAGACTTTCAGCCACACTGGGCCTTTCTATGATCGCGCTTCATTGGACTCGGGGTGTTTGTTTGGCGCGCCATGAAGGGCATTATTAGCCGCTGAATGACTTAGTCAGGCCTACGTGACGTTGGATCGACCCAGTGCCTCACAACTTTACCGGTTTCTCTGTAGTTTCTCCCAGGCTGGACCTACAGTGTACCTGGCGTCCCAGTAGTAGGAGAGTGACAGGTAAGAGTTGCCAGGAGGCACTTTAGGCTCAGGGAATCTTTCAGTGCACTTCAGGGGGCCTCCCCAGAGGGAGAGCCAGGTTGAACGTAATACTGGCAGAAGCGTTGCCCTGGGGCTGCCTGACACGTGGACACGGCCTGCTCCGCAAGTGAGAATCAGTTCATTGCCCTCCCCCATGCGTAGAAAGAGCTGACCCCCAACTGCCTGTTCTGTGTTACGTTGCTCGGAAAACGAGAAGGGGACTCCCAGTGCACACACTCTCCCTCAGGAGGGAATTCAGACGTGACTCTCCTAGGCCTTACGGAAAGCCGTAGAGGAGTTAAAGCACTCTGGCATCGAGTCAGGGCTCAGGGAGATGGCTGCACACAAAACCCTGCTGACAGGAAGCACTCGTGCTTACCTCGAGGCTAGGGCTCGCCTTTACTTCGCACTTTAGCTAGGGCAAGCGTGGGATGAGCTCCTAGCAAGGCCCTGGAGACCCCCTGGATTCATAGGAGAAAACGCACTTTCTTCCCGGAGGCATTCCTAAGGGTGACTAGAAGACGGGTAACAACAATGTCTTTTCAGTCAGCCTTGAGGCCGCCACTATCTACCTTTCAAGTGGGGGGAATACTGCCTTTTTCCAGGCTTCTCAACGACAAACGGGATCACCCAGCACATACACCTATCTTCTCTGACACGCCAAAGGAGACCCTTGGAACACCGTTCGGCCTTCTGCGATGAAACTTCTGGATGCAGTGTGTTCTGCATGTGGTGAACGGCATAATCCTCTACATGCCCTCAGTAGGCCTAGGTGACTCTGGATGTTCCAAGTGCCTAGCAAGGCTCAGGGTAAATCTCTCTTTCGGGCCGGGCCTAAAGGCCAGTTTCCGCATCACTTAGAGAGACGTCGAGCAGGAGCCCCCAAACTGCACTGGAGGCCCCGGTGGTTTCTTTCAGGGCAGCTTAGGTTTCCTCAATGTGGCCGACACGCCTGGAGCAAAAGCCTGCCAAGAACCGCGTTCCTGAGGCCGCTTCGAAGCTGTGGCACGCTAGCCATAGAGAACACATTAGTCCCCGGCCCTTCCAACTGCATAGTGAGGGACGGTGTTCCCAGAGCTGTGTATCCCTTGATCGTGCTCAGAAGGCTTTGGGTACACCGTGTGCTTCTTTGGAAACAAGGGCCCACGTGAGAGCCTTGAGCGCTGTGGGGCATACTAAAGGTGAAGGCGTCCATGGACTAAGACTTCCTGGAGACTGGTGCACCCCCTATCTCTGGCAGTGGGAAACTGTGCACCTTGCCTCGGGACCGGAGGTCACATTTACTTGGCACTTTAGCTACAGTTGGCTCCGGGGGTGAGCTCCCAGGAAGGAATCGCAAGCACGGGGTTTCTTTCGGACAAACTCACTGCTCCTCAGAGGCATCTGCGGAGTGAAGCGTATCCTTGCTGGTGTGGTTTTCGGGCGGCTTGGAAGCTGCAACGCAGTTGCTTCCCGAAGGGGGGAAGCCGGGCTCCTCCCACATTCTCCAGTTTCCAACGTGACCACGCAGCCCATTGAGCAGCGCTCTCTGACTGACGACTGGAGACTTTCAGCCACACTGGGCCTTTCTATGATCGCGCTTCATTGGACTCGGGGTGTTTGTTTGGCGCGCCATGAAGGGCATTATTAGCCGCTGAATGACTTAGTCAGGCCTACGTGACGTTGGATCGACCCAGTGCCTCACAACTTTACCGGTTTCTCTGTAGTTTCTCCCAGGCTGGACCTACAGTGTACCTGGCGTCCCAGTAGTAGGAGAGTGACAGGTAAGAGTTGCCAGGAGGCACTTTAGGCTCAGGGATTCTTTCAGTGCACTTCAGGGGGCCTCCCCAGAGGGAGAGCCAGGTTGAACGTAATACTGGCAGAAGCGTTGCCCTGGGGCTGCCTGACACGTGGACACGGCCTGCTCCGCAAGCGAGAATCAGTTCATTGCCCTCCCCCATGCGTAGAAAGAGCTGACCCCCAACAGCCTGTTCTGTGTTACGTTGCTCGGAAAACGAGAAGGGGACTCCCAGTGCACACGCTCTCCCTCAGGAGGGAATTCAGACGTGACTCTCCTAGGCCTTACGGAAAGCCGTAGAGGAGTTAAAGCACTCTGGCATCGAGTCAGGGCTCAGGGAGATGGCTGCACACAAAACCCTGCTGACAGGAAGCACTCGTGCTTACCTCGAGGCTAGGGCTCGCCTTTACTTCGCACTTTAGCTAGGGCAAGCGTGGGATGAGCTCCTAGCAAGGCCCTGGAGACCCCCTGGATTCATAGGAGAAAACGCACTTTCTTCCCGGAGGCATTCCTAAGGGTGACTAGAAGACGGGTAACAACAATGTCTTTTCAGTCAGCCTTGAGGCCGCCACTATCTACCTTTCAAGTGGGGGGAATACTGCCTTTTTCCAGGCTTCTCAACGACAAACGGGATCACCCAGCACATACACCTATCTTCTCTGACACGCCAAAGGAGACCCTTGGAACACCGTTCGGCCTTCTGCGATGAAACTTCTGGATGCAGTGTGTTCTGCATGTGGTGAACGGCATAATCCTCTACATGCCCTCAGTAGGCCTAGGTGACTCTGGATGTTCCAAGTGCCTAGCAAGGCTCAGGGTAAATCTCTCTTTCGGGCCGGGCCTAAAGGCCAGTTTCCGCATCACTTAGAGAGACGTCGAGCAGGAGCCCCCAAACTGCACTGGAGGCCCCGGTGGTTTCTTTCAGGGCAGCTTAGGTTTCCTCAATGTGGCCGACACGCCTGGAGCAAAAGCCTGCCAAGAACCGCGTTCCTGAGGCCGCTTCGAAGCTGTGGCACGCTAGCCATAGAGAACACATTAGTCCCCGGCCCTTCCAACTGCATAGTGAGGGACGGTGTTCCCAGAGCTGTGTATCCCTTGATCGTGCTCAGAAGGCTTTGGGTACACCGTGTGCTTCCTTGGAAACAAGGGCCCACGTGAGAGCCTTGAGCGCTGTGGGGCATACTAAAGGTGAAGGCGTCCATGGACTAAGACTTCCTGGAGACTGGTGCACCCCCTATCTCTGGCAGTGGGAAACTGTGCACCTTGCCTCGGGACCGGAGGTCACATTTACTTGGCACTTTAGCTACAGTTGGCTCCGGGGGTGAGCTCCCAGGAAGGAATCGCAAGCACGGGGTTTCTTTTGGACAAACTCACTGCTCCTCAGAGGCATCTGCGGAGTGAAGCGTATCCTTGCTGGTGTGGTTTTCGGGCGGCTTGGAAGCTGCAACGCAGTTGCTTTCCGAAGGGGGGAAGCCGGGCTCCTCCCACATTCTCCAGTTTCCAACGTGACCATGCAGCCCATTGAGCAGCGCTCTCTGACTGACGACTGGAGACTTTCAGCCACACTGGGCCTTTCTATGATCGCGCTTCATTGGACTCGGGGTGTTTGTTTGGCGCGCCATGAAGGGCATTATTAGCCGCTGAATGACTTAGTCAGGCCTACGTGACGTTGGATCGACCCAGTGCCTCACAACTTTACCGGTTTCTCTGTAGTTTCTCCCAGGCTGGACCTACAGTGTACCTGGCGTCCCAGTAGTAGGAGAGTGACAGGTAAGAGTTGCCAGGAGGCACTTTAGGCTCAGGGAATCTTTCAGTGCACTTCAGGGGGCCTCCCCAGAGGGAGAGCCAGGTTGAACGTAATACTGGCAGAAGCGTTGCCCTGGGGCTGCCTGACACGTGGACACGGCCTGCTCCGCAAGTGAGAATCAGTTCATTGCCCTCCCCCATGCGTAGAAAGAGCTGACCCCCAACTGCCTGTTCTGTGTTACGTTGCTCGGAAAACGAGAAGGGGACTCCCAGTGCACACGCTCTCCCTCAGGAGGGAATTCAGACGTGACTCTCCTAGGCCTTACGGAAAGCCGTAGAGGAGTTAAAGCACTCTGGCATCGAGTCAGGGCTCAGGGAGATGGCTGCACACAAAACCCTGCTGACAGGAAGCACTCGTGCTTACCTCGAGGCTAGGGCTCGCCTTTACTTCGCACTTTAGCTAGGGCAAGCGTGGGATGAGCTCCTAGCAAGGCCCTGGAGACCCCCTGGATTCATAGGAGAAAACGCACTTTCTTCCCGGAGGCATTCCTAAGGGTGACTAGAAGACGGGTAACAACAATGTCTTTTCAGTCAGCCTTGAGGCCGCCACTATCTACCTTTCAAGTGGGGGGAATACTGCCTTTTTCCAGGCTTCTCAACGACAAACGGGATCACCCAGCACATACACCTATCTTCTCTGACACGCCAAAGGAGACCCTTGGAACACCGTTCGGCCTTCTGCGATGAAACTTCTGGATGCAGTGTGTTCTGCATGTGGTGAACGGCATAATCCTCTACATGCCCTCAGTAGGCCTAGGTGACTCTGGATGTTCCAAGTGCCTAGCAAGGCTCAGGGTAAATCTCTCTTTCGGGCCGGGACTAAAGGCCAGTTTCCGCATCACTTAGAGAGACATCGAGCAGGAGGCCCCAAACTGCACTGGAGGCCCCGGTGGTTTCTTTCAGGGCAGCTTAGGTTTCCTCAATGTGGCCGACACGCCTGGAGCAAAAGCCTGCCAAGAACCGCGTTCCTGAGGCCGCTTCGAAGCTGTGGCACGCTAGCCATAGAGAACACATTAGTCCCCGGCCCTTCCAACTGCATAGTGAGGGACGGTGTTCCCAGAGCTCTGTATCCCTTGATCGTGCTCAGAAGGCTTTGGGTACACCGTGTGCTTCCTTGGAAACAAGGGCCCACGTGAGAGCCTTGAGCGCTGTGGGGCATTCTAAAGGTGAAGGCGTCCATGGACTAAGATTTCCTGGAGACTGGTGCACCCCCTATCTCTGGCAGTGGGAAACTGTGCACCTTGCCTCGGGACCGGAGGTCACATTTACTTGGCACTTTAGCTACAGTTGGCTCCGGGGGTGAGCTCCCAGGAAGGAATCGCAAGCACGGGGTTTCTTTTGGACAAACTCACTGCTCCTCAGAGGCATCTGCGGAGTGAAGCGTATCCTTGCTGGTGTGGTTTTCAGGCGGCTTGGAAGCTGCAACGCAGTTGCTTTCCGAAGGGGGGAAGCCGGGCTCCTCCCACATTCTCCAGTTTCCAACGTGACCACGCAGCCCATTGAGCAGCGCTCTCTGACTGACGACTGGAGACTTTCAGCCACACTGGGCCTTTCTATGATCGCGCTTCATTGGACTCGGGGTGTTTGTTTGGCGCGCCATGAAGGGCATTATTAGCCGCTGAATGACTTAGTCAGGCCTACGTGACGTTGGATCGACCCAGTGCCTCACAACTTTACCGGTTTCTCTGTAGTTTCTCCCAGGCTGGACCTACAGTGTACCTGGCGTCCCAGTAGTAGGAGAGTGACAGGTAAGAGTTGCCAGGAGGCACTTTAGGCTCAGGGATTCTTTCAGTGCACTTCAGGGGGCCTCCCCAGAGGGAGAGCCAGGTTGAACGTAATACTGGCAGAAGCATTGCCCTGGGGCTGCCTGACACGTGTACACGGCCTGCTCCGCAAGCGAGAATCAGTTCATTGCCCTCCCCCATGCGTAGAAAGAGCTGACCCCCAACAGCCTGTTCTGTGTTACGTTGCTCGGAAAACGAGAAGGGGACTCCCAGTGCACACGCTCTCCCTCAGGAGGGAATTCAGACGTGACTCTCCTAGGCCTTACGGAAAGCCGTAGAGGAGTTAAAGCACTCTGGCATCGAGTCAGGGCTCAGGGAGAGGGCTGCACACAAAACCCTGCTGACAGGAAGCACTCGTGCTTACCTCGAGGCTAGGGCTCGCGTTTACTTCACACTTTAGCTAGGGCAAGCGTGGGATGAGCTCCTAGCAAGGCCCTGGAGACCCCCTGGATTCATAGGAGAAAACGCACTTTCTTCCCGGAGGCATTCCTAAGGGTGACTAGAAGACGGGTAACAACAATGTCTTTTCAGTCAGCCTTGAGGCCGCCACTATCTACCTTTCAAGTGGGGGGAATACTGCCTTTTTCCAGGCTTCTCAACGACAAACGGGATCACCCAGCACATACACCTATCTTCTCTGACACGACAAAGGAGACCCTTGGAACACCGTTCGGCCTTCTGCGATGAAACTTCTGGATGCAGTGTGTTCTGCATGTGGTGAACGGCATAATCCTCTACATGCCCTCAGTAGGCCTAGGTGACTCTGGATGTTCCAAGTGCCTAGCAAGGCTCAGGGTAAATCTCTCTTTCGGGCCGGGCCTAAAGGCCAGTTTCCGCATCACTTAGAGAGACGTCGAGCAGGAGCCCCCAAACTGCACTGGAGGCCCCGGTGGTTTCTTTCAGGGCAGCTTAGGTTTCCTCAATGTGGCCGACACGCCTGGAGCAAAAGCCTGGCAAGAACCGCGTTCCTGAGGCCGCTTCGAAGCTGTGGCACGCTAGCCATAGAGAACACATTAGTCCCCGGCCCTTCCAACTGCATAGTGAGGGACGGTGTTCCCAGAGCTCTGTATCCCTTGATCGTGCTCAGAAGGCTTTGGGTACACCGTGTGCTTCCTTGGAAACAAGGGCCCACGTGAGAGCCTTGAGCGCTGTGGGGCATACTAAAGGTGAAGGCGTCCATGGACTAAGATTTCCTGGAGACTGGTGCACCCCCTATCTCTGGCAGTGGGAAACTGTGCACCTTGCCTCGGGACCGGAGGTCACATTTACTTGGCACTTTAGCTACAGTTGGCTCCGGGGGTGAGCTCCCAGGAAGGAATCGCAAGCACGGGGTTTCTTTTGGACAAACTCACTGCTCCTCAGAGGCATCTGCGGAGTGAAGCGTATCCTTGCTGGTGTGGTTTTCGGGCGGCTTCGAAGCTGCAACGCAGTTGCTTTCCGAAGGGGGGAAGCCGGGCTCCTCCCACATTCTCCAGTTTCCAACGTGACCACGCAGCCCATTGAGCAGCGCTCTCTGACTGACGACTGGAGACTTTCAGCCACACTGGGCCTTTCTATGATCGCGCTTCATTGGACTCGGGGTGTTTGTTTGGCGCGCCATGAAGGGCATTATTAGCCGCTGAATGACTTAGTCAGGCCTACGTGACGTTGGATCGACCCAGTGCCTCACAACTTTACCGGTTTCTCTGTAGTTTCTCCCAGGCTGGACCTACAGTGTACCTGGCGTCCCAGTAGTAGGAGAGTGACAGGTAAGAGTTGCCAGGAGGCACTTTAGGCTCAGGGATTCTTTCAGTGCACTTCAGGGGGCCTCCCCAGAGGGAGAGCCAGGTTGAACGTAATACTGGCAGAAGCGTTGCCCTGGGGCTGCCTGACACGTGGACACGGCCTGCTCCGCAAGCGAGAATCAGTTCATTGCCCTCCCCCATGCGTAGAAAGAGCTGACCCCCAACAGCCTGTTCTGTGTTACGTTGCTCGGAAAACGAGAAGGGGACTCCCAGTGCACACGCTCTCCCTCAGGAGGGAATTCAGACGTGACTCTCCTAGGCCTTACGGAAAGCCGTAGAGGAGTTAAAGCACTCTGGCATCGAGTCAGGGCTCAGGGAGATGGCTGCACACAAAACCCTGCTGACAGGAAGCACTCGTGCTTACCTCGAGGCTAGGGCTCGCCTTTACTTCGCACTTTAGCTAGGGCAAGCGTGGGATGAGCTCCTAGCAAGGCCCTGGAGACCCCCTGGATTCATAGGAGAAAACGCACTTTCTTCCCGGAGGCATTCCTAAGGGTGACTAGAAGACGGGTAACAACAATGTCTTTTCAGTCAGCCTTGAGGCCGCCACTATCTACCTTTCAAGTGGGGGGAATACTGCCTTTTTCCAGGCTTCTCAACGACAAACGGGATCACCCAGCACATACACCTATCTTCTCTGACACGCCAAAGGAGACCCTTGGA
This sequence comes from Mesoplodon mirus, assembly GCF_964341445.2. Classification (NCBI taxonomy): domain Eukaryota; kingdom Metazoa; phylum Chordata; class Mammalia; order Artiodactyla; family Ziphiidae; genus Mesoplodon; species Mesoplodon mirus. The sequence goes on along the minus strand of NC_138976.1, from coordinate 92,804,109 downwards.
ACACCGTTCGGCCTTCTGCGATGAAACTTCTGGATGCAGTGTGTTCTGCATGTGGTGAACGGCATAATCCTCTACATGCCCTCAGTAGGCCTAGGTGACTCTGGATGTTCCAAGTGCCTAGCAAGGCTCAGGGTAAATCTCTCTTTCGGGCCGGGCCTAAAGGCCAGTTTCCGCATCACTTAGAGAGACGTCGAGCAGGAGCCCCCAAACTGCACTGGAGGCCCCGGTGGTTTCTTTCAGGGCAGCTTAGGTTTCCTCAATGTGGCCGACACGCCTGGAGCAAAAGCCTGCCAAGAACCGCGTTCCTGAGGCCGCTTCGAAGCTGTGGCACGCTAGCCATAGAGAACACATTAGTCCCCGGCCCTTCCAACTGCATAGTGAGGGACGGTGTTCCCAGAGCTGTGTATCCCTTGATCGTGCTCAGAAGGCTTTGGGTACACCGTGTGCTTCTTTGGAAACAAGGGCCCACGTGAGAGCCTTGAGCGCTGTGGGGCATACTAAAGGTGAAGGCGTCCATGGACTAAGACTTCCTGGAGACTGGTGCACCCCCTATCTCTGGCAGTGGGAAACTGTGCACCTTGCCTCGGGACCGGAGGTCACATTTACTTGGCACTTTAGCTACAGTTGGCTCCGGGGGTGAGCTCCCAGGAAGGAATCGCAAGCACGGGGTTTCTTTCGGACAAACTCACTGCTCCTCAGAGGCATCTGCGGAGTGAAGCGTATCCTTGCTGGTGTGGTTTTCGGGCGGCTTGGAAGCTGCAACGCAGTTGCTTCCCGAAGGGGGGAAGCCGGGCTCCTCCCACATTCTCCAGTTTCCAACGTGACCACGCAGCCCATTGAGCAGCGCTCTCTGACTGACGACTGGAGACTTTCAGCCACACTGGGCCTTTCTATGATCGCGCTTCATTGGACTCGGGGTGTTTGTTTGGCGCGCCATGAAGGGCATTATTAGCCGCTGAATGACTTAGTCAGGCCTACGTGACGTTGGATCGACCCAGTGCCTCACAACTTTACCGGTTTCTCTGTAGTTTCTCCCAGGCTGGACCTACAGTGTACCTGGCGTCCCAGTAGTAGGAGAGTGACAGGTAAGAGTTGCCAGGAGGCACTTTAGGCTCAGGGATTCTTTCAGTGCACTTCAGGGGGCCTCCCCAGAGGGAGAGCCAGGTTGAACGTAATACTGGCAGAAGCGTTGCCCTGGGGCTGCCTGACACGTGGACACGGCCTGCTCCGCAAGCGAGAATCAGTTCATTGCCCTCCCCCATGCGTAGAAAGAGCTGACCCCCAACAGCCTGTTCTGTGTTACGTTGCTCGGAAAACGAGAAGGGGACTCCCAGTGCACACGCTCTCCCTCAGGAGGGAATTCAGACGTGACTCTCCTAGGCCTTACGGAAAGCCGTAGAGGAGTTAAAGCACTCTGGCATCGAGTCAGGGCTCAGGGAGATGGCTGCACACAAAACCCTGCTGACAGGAAGCACTCGTGCTTACCTCGAGGCTAGGGCTCGCCTTTACTTCGCACTTTAGCTAGGGCAAGCGTGGGATGAGCTCCTAGCAAGGCCCTGGAGACCCCCTGGATTCATAGGAGAAAACGCACTTTCTTCCCGGAGGCATTCCTAAGGGTGACTAGAAGACGGGTAACAACAATGTCTTTTCAGTCAGCCTTGAGGCCGCCACTATCTACCTTTCAAGTGGGGGGAATACTGCCTTTTTCCAGGCTTCTCAACGACAAACGGGATCACCCAGCACATACACCTATCTTCTCTGACACGCCAAAGGAGACCCTTGGAACACCGTTCGGCCTTCTGCGATGAAACTTCTGGATGCAGTGTGTTCTGCATGTGGTGAACGGCATAATCCTCTACATGCCCTCAGTAGGCCTAGGTGACTCTGGATGTTCCAAGTGCCTAGCAAGGCTCAGGGTAAATCTCTCTTTCGGGCCGGGCCTAAAGGCCAGTTTCCGCATCACTTAGAGAGACGTCGAGCAGGAGCCCCCAAACTGCACTGGAGGCCCCGGTGGTTTCTTTCAGGGCAGCTTAGGTTTCCTCAATGTGGCCGACACGCCTGGAGCAAAAGCCTGCCAAGAACCGCGTTCCTGAGGCCGCTTCGAAGCTGTGGCACGCTAGCCATAGAGAACACATTAGTCCCCGGCCCTTCCAACTGCATAGTGAGGGACGGTGTTCCCAGAGCTGTGTATCCCTTGATCGTGCTCAGAAGGCTTTGGGTACACCGTGTGCTTCCTTGGAAACAAGGGCCCACGTGAGAGCCTTGAGCGCTGTGGGGCATACTAAAGGTGAAGGCGTCCATGGACTAAGACTTCCTGGAGACTGGTGCACCCCCTATCTCTGGCAGTGGGAAACTGTGCACCTTGCCTCGGGACCGGAGGTCACATTTACTTGGCACTTTAGCTACAGTTGGCTCCGGGGGTGAGCTCCCAGGAAGGAATCGCAAGCACGGGGTTTCTTTTGGACAAACTCACTGCTCCTCAGAGGCATCTGCGGAGTGAAGCGTATCATTGCTGGTGTGGTTTTCGGGCGGCTTGGAAGCTGCAACGCAGTTGCTTTCCAAAGGGGGGAAGCCGGGCTCCTCCCACATTCTCCAGTTTCCAACGTGACCATGCAGCCCATTGAGCAGCGCTCTCTGACTGACGACTGGAGACTTTCAGCCACACTGGGCCTTTCTATGATCGCGCTTCATTGGACTCGGGGTGTTTGTTTGGCGCGCCATGAAGGGCATTATTAGCCGCTGAATGACTTAGTCAGGCCTACGTGACGTTGGATCGACCCAGTGCCTCACAACTTTACCGGTTTCTCTGTAGTTTCTCCCAGGCTGGACCTACAGTGTACCTGGCGTCCCAGTAGTAGGAGAGTGACAGGTAAGAGTTGCCAGGAGGCACTTTAGGCTCAGGGAATCTTTCAGTGCACTTCAGGGGGCCTCCCCAGAGGGAGAGCCAGGTTGAACGTAATACTGGCAGAAGCGTTGCCCTGGGGCTGCCTGACACGTGGACACGGCCTGCTCCGCAAGTGAGAATCAGTTCATTGCCCTCCCCCATGCGTAGAAAGAGCTGACCCCCAACTGCCTGTTCTGTGTTACGTTGCTCGGAAAACGAGAAGGGGACTCCCAGTGCACACGCTCTCCCTCAGGAGGGAATTCAGACGTGACTCTCCTAGGCCTTACGGAAAGCCGTAGAGGAGTTAAAGCACTCTGGCATCGAGTCAGGGCTCAGGGAGATGGCTGCACACAAAACCCTGCTGACAGGAAGCACTCGTGCTTACCTCGAGGCTAGGGCTCGCCTTTACTTCGCACTTTAGCTAGGGCAAGCGTGGGATGAGCTCCTAGCAAGGCCCTGGAGACCCCCTGGATTCATAGGAGAAAACGCACTTTCTTCCCGGAGGCATTCCTAAGGGTGACTAGAAGACGGGTAACAACAATGTCTTTTCAGTCAGCCTTGAGGCCGCCACTATCTACCTTTCAAGTGGGGGGAATACTGCCTTTTTCCAGGCTTCTCAACGACAAACGGGATCACCCAGCACATACACCTATCTTCTCTGACACGCCAAAGGAGACCCTTGGAACACCGTTCGGCCTTCTGCGATGAAACTTCTGGATGCAGTGTGTTCTGCATGTGGTGAACGGCATAATCCTCTACATGCCCTCAGTAGGCCTAGGTGACTCTGGATGTTCCAAGTGCCTAGCAAGGCTCAGGGTAAATCTCTCTTTCGGGCCGGGACTAAAGGCCAGTTTCCGCATCACTTAGAGAGACATCGAGCAGGAGGCCCCAAACTGCACTGGAGGCCCCGGTGGTTTCTTTCAGGGCAGCTTAGGTTTCCTCAATGTGGCCGACACGCCTGGAGCAAAAGCCTGCCAAGAACCGCGTTCCTGAGGCCGCTTCGAAGCTGTGGCACGCTAGCCATAGAGAACACATTAGTCCCCGGCCCTTCCAACTGCATAGTGAGGGACGGTGTTCCCAGAGCTCTGTATCCCTTGATCGTGCTCAGAAGGCTTTGGGTACACCGTGTGCTTCCTTGGAAACAAGGGCCCACGTGAGAGCCTTGAGCGCTGTGGGGCATTCTAAAGGTGAAGGCGTCCATGGACTAAGATTTCCTGGAGACTGGTGCACCCCCTATCTCTGGCAGTGGGAAACTGTGCACCTTGCCTCGGGACCGGAGGTCACATTTACTTGGCACTTTAGCTACAGTTGGCTCCGGGGGTGAGCTCCCAGGAAGGAATCGCAAGCACGGGGTTTCTTTTGGACAAACTCACTGCTCCTCAGAGGCATCTGCGGAGTGAAGCGTATCCTTGCTGGTGTGGTTTTCAGGCGGCTTGGAAGCTGCAACGCAGTTGCTTTCCGAAGGGGGGAAGCCGGGCTCCTCCCACATTCTCCAGTTTCCAACGTGACCACGCAGCCCATTGAGCAGCGCTCTCTGACTGACGACTGGAGACTTTCAGCCACACTGGGCCTTTCTATGATCGCGCTTCATTGGACTCGGGGTGTTTGTTTGGCGCGCCATGAAGGGCATTATTAGCCGCTGAATGACTTAGTCAGGCCTACGTGACGTTGGATCGACCCAGTGCCTCACAACTTTACCGGTTTCTCTGTAGTTTCTCCCAGGCTGGACCTACAGTGTACCTGGCGTCCCAGTAGTAGGAGAGTGACAGGTAAGAGTTGCCAGGAGGCACTTTAGGCTCAGGGATTCTTTCAGTGCACTTCAGGGGGCCTCCCCAGAGGGAGAGCCAGGTTGAACGTAATACTGGCAGAAGCATTGCCCTGGGGCTGCCTGACACGTGTACACGGCCTGCTCCGCAAGCGAGAATCAGTTCATTGCCCTCCCCCATGCGTAGAAAGAGCTGACCCCCAACAGCCTGTTCTGTGTTACGTTGCTCGGAAAACGAGAAGGGGACTCCCAGTGCACACGCTCTCCCTCAGGAGGGAATTCAGACGTGACTCTCCTAGGCCTTACGGAAAGCCGTAGAGGAGTTAAAGCACTCTGGCATCGAGTCAGGGCTCAGGGAGAGGGCTGCACACAAAACCCTGCTGACAGGAAGCACTCGTGCTTACCTCGAGGCTAGGGCTCGCGTTTACTTCACACTTTAGCTAGGGCAAGCGTGGGATGAGCTCCTAGCAAGGCCCTGGAGACCCCCTGGATTCATAGGAGAAAACGCACTTTCTTCCCGGAGGCATTCCTAAGGGTGACTAGAAGACGGGTAACAACAATGTCTTTTCAGTCAGCCTTGAGGCCGCCACTATCTACCTTTCAAGTGGGGGGAATACTGCCTTTTTCCAGGCTTCTCAACGACAAACGGGATCACCCAGCACATACACCTATCTTCTCTGACACGACAAAGGAGACCCTTGGAACACCGTTCGGCCTTCTGCGATGAAACTTCTGGATGCAGTGTGTTCTGCATGTGGTGAACGGCATAATCCTCTACATGCCCTCAGTAGGCCTAGGTGACTCTGGATGTTCCAAGTGCCTAGCAAGGCTCAGGGTAAATCTCTCTTTCGGGCCGGGCCTAAAGGCCAGTTTCCGCATCACTTAGAGAGACGTCGAGCAGGAGCCCCCAAACTGCACTGGAGGCCCCGGTGGTTTCTTTCAGGGCAGCTTAGGTTTCCTCAATGTGGCCGACACGCCTGGAGCAAAAGCCTGGCAAGAACCGCGTTCCTGAGGCCGCTTCGAAGCTGTGGCACGCTAGCCATAGAGAACACATTAGTCCCCGGCCCTTCCAACTGCATAGTGAGGGACGGTGTTCCCAGAGCTGTGTATCCCTTGATCGTGCTCAGAAGGCTTTGGGTACACCGTGTGCTTCCTTGGAAACAAGGGCCCACGTGAGAGCCTTGAGCGCTGTGGGGCATACTAAAGGTGAAGGCGTCCATTGACTAAGACTTCCTGGAGACTGGTGCACCCCCTATCTCTGGCAGTGGGAAACTGTGCACCTTGCCTCGGGACCGTAGGTCACATTTACTTGGCACTTTAGCTACAGTTGGCTCCGGGGGTGAGCTCCCAGGAAGGAATCGCAAGCACGGGGTTTCTTTTGGACAAACTCACTGCTCCTCAGAGGCATCTGCGGAGTGAAGCGTATCCTTGCTGGTGTGGTTTTCGGGCGGCTTGGAAGCTGCAACGCAGTTGCTTTCCGAAGGGGGGAAGCCGGGCTCCTCCCACATTCTCCAGTTTCCAACGTGACCACGCAGCCCATTGAGCAGCGCTCTCTGACTGACGACTGGAGACTTTCAGCCACACTGGGCCTTTCTATGATCGCGCTTCATTGGACTCGGGGTGTTTGTTTGGCGCGCCATGAAGGGCATTATTAGCCGCTGAATGACTTAGTCAGGCCTACGTGACGTTGGATCGACCCAGTGCCTCACAACTTTACCGGTTTCTCTGTAGTTTCTCCCAGGCTGGACCTACAGTGTACCTGGCGTCCCAGTAGTAGGAGAGTGACAGGTAAGAGTTGCCAGGAGGCACTTTAGGCTCAGGGAATCTTTCAGTGCACTTCAGGGGGCCTCCCCAGAGGGAGAGCCAGGTTGAACGTAATACTGGCAGAAGCGTTGCCCTGGGGCTGCCTGACACGTGTACACGGCCTGCTCCGCAAGCGAGAATCAGTTCATTGCCCTCCCCCATGCGTAGAAAGAGCTGACCCCCAACAGCCTGTTCTGTGTTACGTTGCTCGGAAAACGAGAAGGGGACTCCCAGTGCACACGCTCTCCCTCAGGAGGGAATTCAGACGTGACTCTCCTAGGCCTTACGGAAAGCCGTAGAGGAGTTAAAGCACTCTGGCATCGAGTCAGGGCTCAGGGAGATGGCTGCACACAAAACCCTGCTGACAGGAAGCACTCGTGCTTACCTCGAGGCTAGGGCTCGCCTTTACTTCGCACTTTAGCTAGGGCAAGCGTGGGATGAGCTCCTAGCAAGGCCCTGGAGACCCCCTGGATTCATAGGAGAAAACGCACTTTCTTCCTGGAGGCATTCCTAAGGGTGACTAGAAGACGGGTAACAACAATGTCTTTTCAGTCAGCCTTGAGGCCGCCACTATCTACCTTTCAAGTGGGGGGAATACTGCCTTTTTCCAGGCTTCTCAACGACAAACGGGATCACCCAGCACATACACCTATCTTCTCTGACACGCCAAAGGAGACCCTTGGAACACCGTTCGGCCTTCTGCGATGAAACTTCTGGATGCAGTGTGTTCTGCATGTGGTGAACGGCATAATCCTCTACATGCCCTCAGTAGGCCTAGGTGACTCTGGATGTTCCAAGTGCCTAGCAAGGCTCAGGGTAAATCTCTCTTTCGGGCCGGGCCTAAAGGCCAGTTTCCGCATCACTTAGAGAGACGTCGAGCAGGAGCCCCCAAACTGCACTGGAGGCCCCGGTGGTTTCTTTCAGGGCAGCTTAGGTTTCCTCAATGTGGCCGACACGCCTGGAGCAAAAGCCTGCCAAGAACCGCGTTCCTGAGGCCGCTTCGAAGCTGTGGCACGCTAGCCATAGAGAACACATTAGTCCCAGGCACTTCCAACTGCATAGTGAGGGACGGTGTTCCCAGAGCTGTGTATCCCTTGATCGTGCTCAGAAGGCTTTGGGTACACCGTGTGCTTCCTTGGAAACAAGGGCCCACGTGAGAGCCTTGAGCGCTGTGGGGCATACTAAAGGTGAAGGCGTCCATGGACTAAGACTTCCTGGAGACTGGTGCACCCCATATCTCTGGCAGTGGGAAACTGTGCACCTTGCCTCGGGACCGGAGGTCACATTTACTTGGCACTTTAGCTACAGTTGGCTCCGGGGGTGAGCTCCCAGGAAGGAATCGCAAGCACGGGGTTTCTTTTGGACAAACTCACTGCTCCTCAGAGGCATCTGCGGAGTGAAGCGGATCCTTGCTGGTGTGGTTTTCGGGCGGCTTGGAAGCTGCAACGCAGTTGCTTCCCGAAGGGGGGAAGCCGGGCTCCTCCCACATTCTCCAGTTTCCAACGTGACCACGCAGCCCATTGAGCAGCGCTCTCTGACTGACGACTGGAGACTTTCAGCCACACTGGGCCTTTCGATGATCGCGCTTCATTGGACTCACTATGCAGTTGGAAGGGCCGGGGACTAATGTGTTCTTTATGGCTAGCGTGCCACAGCTTCGAAGCGGCCTCAGGAACGCGGTTCTTGGCAGGCTTTTGCTCCAGGCGTGTCGGCCACATTGAGGAAACCTAAGCTGCCCTGAAAGAAACCACCGGCGCCTCCAGTGTAGTTTGGGGGCTCCTGCTCGACGTCTCTCTAAGTGATGCGGAAACTGGCCTTTAGGTCCGGCCCGAAAGAGAGATTTACCCTGAGCCTTGCTAGGCACTTGGAACATCCAAAGTCACCTAGGCCTACTGAGGGCATTTAGAGCATTATGCCGTTCACCACATGCAGAACACACTGCATCCAGAAGTTTCATCGCAGAAGGCCGAACTGTGTTCCAAGGGTCTCCTTTGGCTTGTCAGAGAAGACAGGTGTATGTGCCGGGTGATCCCGTTTGTAGTTGAGAAGCCTGGAAAAAGGCAGTATTCCCCCCACTTGAAAGGTACATAGTGGCGGCCTCAAGGCTGACTGAAAGACATTGTTGTTACCCGTCTTCTAGTCACCCTTAGGAATGCCTCCGGGAAGAAAGTGCGTTTTCTCCTATGAATCCAGGGGGTCTCCAGGGCCTTGCTAGGAGCTCATCCCACGCTTGCCCTAGCTAAAGTGCGAAGTAAAGGCGAGCCCTAGCCTCGAGGTAAGCACGAGTGCTTCCTGTCAGCAGGGTTTTGTGTGCAGCCCTCTCCCTGAGCCCTGACTCGATGCCAGAGTGCTTTAACTCCTCTACGGCTTTCCGTAAGGCCTAGGAGAGTCACGTCTGAATTCCCTCCTGAGGGAGAGCGTGTGCACTGGGAGTCCCCTTCTCGTTTTCCGAGCAACGTAACACAGAACAGGCTGTTGGGGGTCAGCTCTTTCTACGCATGGGGGAGGGCAATGAACTGATTCTCGCTTGCGGAGCAGGCCGTGTACACGTGTCAGGCAGCCCCAGGGCAACGCTTCTGCCAGTATTACGTTCAACCTGGCTCTCCCTCTGGGGAGGCCCCCTGAAGTGCACTGAAAGAATCCCTGAGCCTAAAGTGCCTCCTGGCAACTCTTACCTGTCACTCTCCTACTACTGGGAAGCAAGGTACACTGTAGGTCCAGCCTGGGAGAAACTACAGAGAAACCGGTAAAGTTGTGAGGCACTGGGTCGATCCAACGTCACGTAGGCCTGACTAAGTCATTCAGCGGGTAATAATGCCCTTCATGGCGCGCCAAACAAACACCCCGAGTCCAATGAAGCGCGATCCTAGAAAGGCCCAGTGTGGCTGAAAGTCTCCAGTCGTCAGTCAGAGAGCGCTGCTCAATGTGCTGCGTGGTCACGTTGGAAACTGGAGAATGTGGGAGGAGCCCGGCTTCCCCCCTTTGGAAAGCAACTGCGTTGCAGCTTCCAAGCCGCCTGAAAACCACACCAGCAAGGATACGCTTCACTCCGCAGATGCCTCTGAGGAGCAGTGAGTTTGTCCAAAAGAAACCCCGTGCTTGCGATTCCTTCCTGGGAGCTCACCCCCGGAGCCAACTGTAGCTAAAGTGCCAAGTAAATGTGACCTCTGGTCCCGAGGCAAGGTGCACAGTTTCCCACTGCCAGAGATAGGGGGTGCACCAGTCTCCAGGAAGTCTTAGTCCATGGACGCCTTTACCTTTAGTATGCCTCACAGCGCTCAAGGCTCTCACGTGGGCTCTTGTTTCCAAGGAAGCACACGGTGTACCCAAAGCCTTCTGAGCACGATCAAGGGATACACAGCTCTGGGAACACCATCCCTCACTATGCAGTTGGAAGGGCCGGGGACTAATGTGTTCTCTATGGCTAGCGTGCCACAGCTTCGAAGCGGCCTCAGGAACGCGGTTCTTGGCAGGCTTTTGCTCCAGGCGTGTCGGCCACATTGAGGAAACCTAAGCTGCCCTGAAAGAAACCACCGGCGCCTCCAGTGCAGTTTGGGGGCTCCTGCTCGACGTCTCTCTAAGTGATGCGGAAACTGGCCTTTAGGTCCGGCCCGAAAGAGAGATTTACCCTGAGCCTTGCTAGGCACTTGGAACATCCAAAGTCACCTAGGCCTACTGAGGGCATTTAGAGGATTATGCCGTTCACCACATGCAGAACACACTGCATCCAGAAGTTTCATCGCAGAAGGCCGAACTGTGTTCCAAGGGTCTCCTTTGGCTTGTCAGAGAAGATAGGTGTATGTGCTGGGTGATCCCGTTTGTAGTTGAGAAGCCTGGAAACAGGCAGTATTCCCCCCACTTGAAAGGTACATAGTGGCGGCCTCAAGGCTGACTGAAAAGACATTGTTGTTACCCGTCTTCTAGTCACCCTTAGGAATGCCTCCGGGAAGAAAGTGCGTTTTCTCCTATGAATCCAGGGGGTCTCCAGGGCCTTGCTAGGAGCTCATCCCACGCTTGCCCTAGCTAAAGTGCGAAGTAAAGGCGAGCCCTAGCCTCGAGGTAAGCACGAGTGCTTCCTGTCAGCAGGGTTTTGTGTGCAGCCCTCTCCCTGAGCCCTGACTCGATGCCAGAGTGCTTTAACTCCTCTACGGCTTTCCGTAAGGCCTAGGAGAGTCACGTCTGAATTCCCTCCTGAGGGAGAGCGTGTGCACTGGGAGTCCCCTTCTCGTTTTCCGAGCAACGTAACACAGAACAGGCTGTTGGGGGTCAGCTCTTTCTACGCATGGGGGAGGGCAATGAACTGATTCTCGCTTGCGGAGCAGGCCGTGTCCACGTGTCAGGCAGCCCCAGGGCAACGCTTCTGCCAGTATTACGTTCAACCTGGCTCTCCCTCTGGGGAGGCCCCCTGAAGTGCACTGAAAGAATCCCTGAGCCTAAAGTGCCTCCTGGCAACTCTTACCTGTCACTCTCCTACTACTGGGAAGCAAGGTACACTGTAGGTCCAGCCTGGGAGAAACTACACAGAAACCGGTAAAATTGTGAGGCACTGGGTCGATCCAACGTCACGTAGGCCTGACTAAGTCATTCAGCGGGTAATAATGCCCTTCATGGCGCGCCAAACAAACACCCCGAGTCCAATGAAGCGCGATCCTAGAAAGGCCCAGTGTGGCTGAAAGTCTCCAGTCGTCAGTCAGAGAGCGCTGCTCAATGTGCTGCGTGGTCACGTTGGAAACTGGAGAATGTGGGAGGAGCCCGGCTTCCCCCCTTTGGAAAGCAACTGCGTTGCAGCTTCCAAGCCGCCTGAAAACCACACCAGCAAGGATACGCTTCACTCCGCAGATGCCTCTGAGGAGCAGTGAGTTTGTCCAAAAGAAACCCCGTGCTTGCGATTCCTTCCTGGGAGCTCACCCCCGGAGCCAACTGTAGCTAAAGTGCCAAGTAAATGTGACCTCTGGTCCCGAGGCAAGGTGCACAGTTTCCCACTGCCAGAGATAGGGGGTGCACCAGTCTCCAGGAAGTCTTAGTCCATGGACGCCTTTACCTTTAGTATGCCTCACAGCGCTCAAGGCTCTCACGTGGGCCCTTGTTTCCAAGGAAGCACACGGTGTACCCAAAGCCTTCTGGGCACGATCAAGGGATACACAGCTCTGGGAACACCGTCCCTCACTATGCAGTTGGAAGGGCCGGGGACTAATGTGTTCTCTATGGCTAGCGTGCCACAGCTTCGAAGCGGCCTCAGGAACGCGGTTCTTGGCAGGCTTTTGCTCCAGGCGTGTCGGCCACATTGAGGAAACCTAAGCTGCCCTGAAAGAAACCACCGGCGCCTCCAGTGCAGTTTGGGGGCTCCTGCTCGACGTCTCTCTAAGTGATGCGGAAACTGGTCTTTAGGTCCGGCCCGAAAGAGAGATTTACCCTGAGCCTTGCTAGGCACTTGGAACATCCAAAGTCACCTAGGCCTACTGAGGGCATGTAGAGGATTATGCCGTTCACCACATGCAGAACACACTGCATCCAGAAGTTTCATCGCAGAAGGCCGAACTGTGTTCCAAGGGTCTCCTTTGGCTTGTCAGAGAAGATAGGTGTATGTGCTGGGTGATCCCGTTTGTAGTTGAGAAGCCTGGAAAAAGGCAGTATTCCCCCCACTTGAAAGGTACATAGTGGCGGCCTCAAGGCTGACTGAAAAGACATTGTTGTTACCCGTCTTCTAGTCACCCTTAGGAATGCCTCCGGGAAGAAAGTGCGTTTTCTCCTATGAATCCAGGGGGTCTCCAGGGCCTTGCTAGGAGCTCATCCCATGCTTGCCCTAGCTAAAGTGCGAAGTAAAGGCGAGCCCTAGCCTCGAGGTAAGCACGAGTGCTTCCTGTCAGCAGGGTTTTGTGTGCAGCCCTCTCCCTGAGCCCTGACTCGATGCCAGAGTGCTTTAACTCCTCTACGGCTTTCCGTAAGGCCTAGGAGAGTCACGTCTGAATTCCCTCCTGAGGGAGAGCGTGTGCACTGGGAGTCCCCTTCTCGTTTTCCGAGCAACGTAACACAGAACAGGCTGTTGGGGGTCAGCTCTTTCTACGCATGGGGGAGGGCAATGAACTGATTCTCGCTTGCGGAGCAGGCCGTGTCCACGTGTCAGGCAGCCCCAGGGCAACGCTTCTGCCAGTATTACGTTCAACCTGGCTCTCCCTCTGGGGAGGCCCCCTGAAGTGCACTGAAAGAATCCCTGAGCCTAAAGTGCCTCCTGGCAACTCTTACCTGTCACTCTCCTACTACTGGGAAGCAAGGTACACTGTAGGTCCAGCCTGGGAGAAACTACACAGAAACCGGTAAAATTGTGAGGCACTGGGTCGATCCAACGTCACGTAGGCCTGACTAAGTCATTCAGCGGGTAATAATGCCCTTCATGGCGCGCCAAACAAACACCCCGAGTCCAATGAAGCGCGATCATAGAAAGGCCCAGTGTGGCTGAAAGTCTCCAGTCGTCAGTCAGAGAGCGCTGCTCAATGTGCTGCGTGGTCACGTTGGAAACTGGAGAATTTGGGAGGAGCCCGGCTTCCCCCCTTTGGAAAGCAACTGCGTTGCAGCTTCCAAGCCGCCTGAAAACCACACCAGCAAGGATACGCTTCACTCCGCAGATGCCTCTGAGGAGCAGTGAGTTTGTCCAAAAGAAACCCCGTGCTTGCGATTCCTTCCTGGGAGCTCACCCCCGGAGCCAACTGTAGCTAAAGTGCCAAGTAAATGTGACCTCTGGTCCCGAGGCAAGGTGCACAGTTTCCCACTGCCAGAGATAGGGGGTGCACCAGTCTCCAGGAAGTCTTAGTCCATGGACGCCTTTACCTTTAGTATGCCTCACAGCGCTCAAGGCTCTCACGTGGGCCCTTGTTTCCAAGGAAGCACACGGTGTACCCAAAGCCTTCTGAGCACGATCAAGGGATACACAGCTCTGGGAACACCATCCCTCACTATGCAGTTGGAAGGGCCGGGGACTAATGTGTTCTCTATGGCTAGCGTGCCACAGCTTCGAAGCGGCCTCAGGAACGCGGTTCTTGGCAGGCTTTTGCTCCAGGCGTGTCGGCCACATTGAGGAAACCTAAGCTGCCCTGAAAGAAACCACCGGCGCCTCCAGTGCAGTTTGGGGGCTCCTGCTCGACGTCTCTCTAAGTGATGCGGAAACTGGTCTTTAGGTCCGGCCCGAAAGAGAGATTTACCCTGAGCCTTGCTAGGCACTTGGAACATCCAAAGTCACCTAGGCCTACTGAGGGCATTTAGAGCATTATGCCGTTCACCACATGCAGAACACACTGCATCCAGAAGTTTCATCGCAGAAGGCCGAACTGTGTTCCAAGGGTCTCCTTTGGCTTGTCAGAGAAGATAGGTGTATGTGCTGGGTGATCCCGTTTGTAGTTGAGAAGCCTGGAAAAAGGCAGTATTCCCCCCACTTGAAAGGTACATAGTGGCGGCCTCAAGGCTGACTGAAAAGACATTGTTGTTACCCGTCTTCTAGTCACCCTTAGGAATGCCTCCGGGAAGAAAGTGCGTTTTCTCCTATGAATCCAGGGGGTCTCCAGGGCCTTGCTAGGAGCTCATCCCACGCTTGCCCTAGCTAAAGTGCGAAGTAAAGGCGAGCCCTAGCCTCGAGGTAAGCACGAGTGCTTCCTGTCAGCAGGGTTTTGTGTGCAGCCCTCTCCCTGAGCCCTGACTCGATGCCAGAGTGCTTTAACTCCTCTACGGCTTTCCGTAAGGCCTAGGAGAGTCACGTCTGAATTCCCTCCTGAGGGAGAGCGTGTGCACTGGGAGTCCCCTTCTCGTTTTCCGAGCAACGTAACACAGAACAGGCTGTTGGGGGTCAGCTCTTTCTACGCATGGGGGAGGGCAATGAACTGATTCTCGCTTGCGGAGCAGGCCGTGTCCACGTGTCAGGCAGCCCCAGGGCAACGCTTCTGCCAGTATTACGTTCAACCTGGCTCTCCCTCTGGGGAGGCCCCCTGAAGTGCACTGAAAGAATCCCTGAGCCTAAAGTGCCTCCTGGCAACTCTTACCTGTCACTCTCCTACTACTGGGAAGCAAGGTACACTGTAGGTCCAGCCTGGGAGAAACTACACAGAAACCGGTAAAATTGTGAGGCACTGGGTCGATCCAACGTCACGTAGGCCTGACTAAGTCATTCAGCGGGTAATAATGCCCTTCATGGCGCGCCAAACAAACACCCCGAGTCCAATGAAGCGCGATCCTAGAAAGGCCCAGTGTGGCTGAAAGTCTCCAGTCGTCAGTCAGAGAGCGCTGCTCAATGTGCTGCGTGGTCACGTTGGAAACTGGAGAATGTGGGAGGAGCCCGGCTTCCCCCCTTTGGAAAGCAACTGCGTTGCAGCTTCCAAGCCGCCTGAAAACCACACCAGCAAGGATACGCTTCACTCCGCAGATGCCTCTGAGGAGCAGTGAGTTTGTCCAAAAGAAACCCCGTGCTTGCGATTCCTTCCTGGGAGCTCACCCCCGGAGCCAACTGTAGCTAAAGTGCCAAGTAAATGTGACCTCTGGTCCCGAGGCAAGGTGCACAGTTTCCCACTGCCAGAGATAGGGGGTGCACCAGTCTCCAGGAAGTCTTAGTCCATGGACGCCTTTACCTTTAGTATGCCTCACAGCGCTCAAGGCTCTCACGTGGGCCCTTGTTTCCAAGGAAGCACACGGTGTACCCAAAGCCTTCTGGGCACGATCAAGGGATACACAGCTCTGGGAACACCGTCCCTCACTATGCAGTTGGAAGGGCCGGGGACTAATGTGTTCTCTATGGCTAGCGTGCCACAGCTTCGAAGCGGCCTCAGGAACGCGGTTCTTGCCAGGCTTTTGCTCCAGGCGTGTCGGCCACATTGAGGAAACCTAAGCTGCCCTGAAAGAAACCACCGGCGCCTCCAGTGCAGTTTGGGGGCTCCTGCTCGACGTCTCTCTAAGTGATGCGGAAACTGGCCTTTAGGTCCGGCCCGAAAGAGAGATTTACCCTGAGCCTTGCTAGGCACTTGGAACATCCAAAGTCACCTAGGCCTACTGAGGGCATTTAGAGCATTATGCCGTTCACCACATGCAGAACACACTGCATCCAGAAGTTTCATCGCAGAAGGCCGAACTGTGTTCCAAGGGTCTCCTTTGGCTTGTCAGAGAAGATAGGTGTATGTGCTGGGTGATCCCGTTTGTAGTTGAGAAGCCTGGAAACAGGCAGTATTCCCCCCACTTGAAAGGTACATAGTGGCGGCCTCAAGGCTGACTGAAAAGACATTGTTGTTACCCGTCTTCTAGTCACCCTTAGGAATGCCTCCGGGAAGAAAGTGCGTTTTCTCCTATGAATCCAGGGGGTCTCCAGGGCCTTGCTAGGAGCTCATCCCACGCTTGCCCTAGCTAAAGTGCGAAGTAAACGCGAGCCCTAGCCTCGAGGTAAGCACGAGTGCTTCCTGTCAGCAGGGTTTTGTGTGCAGCCCTCTCCCTGAGCCCTGACTCGATGCCAGAGTGCTTTAACTCCTCTACGGCTTTCCGTAAGGCCTAGGAGAGTCACGTCTGAATTCCCTCCTGAGGGAGAGCGTGTGCACTGGGAGTCCCCTTCTCGTTTTCCGAGCAACGTAACACAGAACAGGCTGTTGGGGGTCAGCTCTTTCTACGCATGGGGGAGGGCAATGAACTGATTCTCGCTTGCGGAGCAGGCCGTGTCCACGTGTCAGGCAGCCCCAGGGCAACGCTTCTGCCAGTATTACGTTCAACCTGGCTCTCCCTCTGGGGAGGCCCCCTGAAGTGCACTGAAAGAATCCCTGAGCCTAAAGTGCCTCCTGGCAACTCTTACCTGTCACTCTCCTACTACTGGGAAGCAAGGTACACTGTAGGTCCAGCCTGGGAGAAACTACACAGAAACCGGTAAAATTGTGAGGCACTGGGTCGATCCAACGTCACGTAGGCCTGACTAAGTCATTCAGCGGGTAATAATGCCCTTCATGGCGCGCCAAACAAACACCCCGAGTCCAATGAAGCGCGATCATAGAAAGGCCCAGTGTGGCTGAAAGTCTCCAGTCGTCAGTCAGAGAGCGCTGCTCAATGTGCTGCGTGGTCACGTTGGAAACTGGAGAATGTGGGAGGAGCCCGGCTTCCCCCCTTTGGAAAGCAACTGCGTTGCAGCTTCCAAGCCGCCTGAAAACCACACCAGCAAGGATACGCTTCACTCCGCAGATGCCTCTGAGGAGCAGTGAGTTTGTCCAAAAGAAACCCCGTGCTTGCGATTCCTTCCTGGGAGCTCACCCCCGGAGCCAACTGTAGCTAAAGTGCCAAGTAAATGTGACCTCTGGTCCCGAGGCAAGGTGCACAGTTTCCCACTGCCAGAGATAGGGGGTGCACCAGTCTCCAGGAAGTCTTAGTCCATGGACGCCTTTACCTTTAGTATGCCTCACAGCGCTCAAGGCTCTCACGTGGGCCCTTGTTTCCAAGGAAGCACACGGTGTACCCAAAGCCTTCTGGGCACGATCAAGGGATACACAGCTCTGGGAACACCATCCCTCACTATGCAGTTGGAAGGGCCGGGGACTAATGTGTTCTCTATGGCTAGCGTGCCACAGCTTCGAAGCGGCCTCAGGAACGCGGTTCTTGGCAGGCTTTTGCTCCAGGCGTGTCGGCCACATTGAGGAAACCTAAGCTGCCCTGAAAGAAACCACCGGCGCCTCCAGTGCAGTTTGGGGGCTCCTGCTCGACGTCTCTCTAAGTGATGCGGAAACTGGTCTTTAGGTCCGGCCCGAAAGAGAGATTTACCCTGAGCCTTGCTAGGCACTTGGAACATCCAAAGTCACCTAGGCCTACTGAGGGCATTTAGAGCATTATGCCGTTCACCACATGCAGAACACACTGCATCCAGAAGTTTCATCGCAGAAGGCCGAACTGTGTTCCAAGGGTCTCCTTTGGCTTGTCAGAGAAGATAGGTGTATGTGCTGGGTGATCCCGTTTGTAGTTGAGAAGCCTGGAAAAAGGCAGTATTCCCCCCACTTGAAAGGTACATAGTGGCGGCCTCAAGGCTGACTGAAAAGACATTGTTGTTACCCGTCTTCTAGTCACCCTTAGGAATGCCTCCGGGAAGAAAGTGCGTTTTCTCCTATGAATCCAGGGGGTCTCCAGGGCCTTGCTAGGAGCTCATCCCACGCTTGCCCTAGCTAAAGTGCGAAGTAAACGCGAGCCCTAGCCTCGAGGTAAGCACGAGTGCTTCCTGTCAGCAGGGTTTTGTGTGCAGCCCTCTCCCTGAGCCCTGACTCGATGCCAGAGTGCTTTAACTCCTCTACGGCTTTCCGTAAGGCCTAGGAGAGTCACGTCTGAATTCCCTCCTGAGGGAGAGCGTGTGCACTGGGAGTCCCCTTCTCGTTTTCCGAGCAACGTAACACAGAACAGGCTGTTGGGGGTCAGCTCTTTCTACGCATGGGGGAGGGCAATGAACTGATTCTCGCTTGCGGAGCAGGCCGTGTCCACGTGTCAGGCAGCCCCAGGGCAACGCTTCTGCCAGTATTACGTTCAACCTGGCTCTCCCTCTGGGGAGGCCCCCTGAAGTGCACTGAAAGAATCCCTGAGCCTAAAGTGCCTCCTGGCAACTCTTACCTGTCACTCTCCTACTACTGGGAAGCAAGGTACACTGTAGGTCCAGCCTGGGAGAAACTACACAGAAACCGGTAAAATTGTGAGGCACTGGGTCGATCCAACGTCACGTAGGCCTGACTAAGTCATTCAGCGGGTAATAATGCCCTTCATGGCGCGCCAAACAAACACCCCGAGTCCAATGAAGCGCGATCATAGAAAGGCCCAGTGTGGCTGAAAGTCTCCAGTCGTCAGTCAGAGAGCGCTGCTCAATGTGCTGCGTGGTCACGTTGGAAACTGGAGAATGTGGGAGGAGCCCGGCTTCCCCCCTTTGGAAAGCAACTGCGTTGCAGCTTCCAAGCCGCCTGAAAACCACACCAGCAAGGATACGCTTCACTCCGCAGATGCCTCTGAGGAGCAGTGAGTTTGTCCAAAAGAAACCCCGTGCTTGCGATTCCTTCCTGGGAGCTCACCCCCGGAGCCAACTGTAGCTAAAGTGCCAAGTAAATGTGACCTCTGGTCCCGAGGCAAGGTGCACAGTTTCCCACTGCCAGAGATAGGGGGTGCACCAGTCTCCAGGAAGTCTTAGTCCATGGACGCCTTTACCTTTAGTATGCCTCACAGCGCTCAAGGCTCTCACGTGGGCCCTTGTTTCCAAGGAAGCACACGGTGTACCCAAAGCCTTCTGGGCACGATCAAGGGATACACAGCTCTGGGAACACCATCCCTCACTATGCAGTTGGAAGGGCCGGGGACTAATGTGTTCTCTATGGCTAGCGTGCCACAGCTTCGAAGCGGCCTCAGGAACGCGGTTCTTGGCAGGCTTTTGCTCCAGGCGTGTCGGCCACATTGAGGAAACCTAAGCTGCCCTGAAAGAAACCACCGGCGCCTCCAGTGCAGTTTGGGGGCTCCTGCTCGACGTCTCTCTAAGTGATGCGGAAACTGGTCTTTAGGTCCGGCCCGAAAGAGAGATTTACCCTGAGCCTTGCTAGGCACTTGGAACATCCAAAGTCACCTAGGCCTACTGAGGGCATTTAGAGCATTATGCCGTTCACCACATGCAGAACACACTGCATCCAGAAGTTTCATCGCAGAAGGCCGAACTGTGTTCCAAGGGTCTCCTTTGGCTTGTCAGAGAAGATAGGTGTATGTGCTGGGTGATCCCGTTTGTAGTTGAGAAGCCTGGAAACAGGCAGTATTCCCCCCACTTGAAAGGTACATAGTGGCGGCCTCAAGGCTGACTGAAAAGACATTGTTGTTACCCGTCTTCTAGTCACCCTTAGGAATGCCTCCGGGAAGAAAGTGCGTTTTCTCCTATGAATCCAGGGGGTCTCCAGGGCCTTGCTAGGAGCTCATCCCACGCTTGCCCTAGCTAAAGTGCGAAGTAAAGGCGAGCCCTAGCCTCGAGGTAAGCACGAGTGCTTCCTGTCAGCAGGGTTTTGTGTGCAGCCCTCTCCCTGAGCCCTGACTCGATGCCAGAGTGCTTTAACTCCTCTACGGCTTTCCGTAAGGCCTAGGAGAGTCACGTCTGAATTCCCTCCTGAGGGAGAGCGTGTGCACTGGGAGTCCCCTTCTCGTTTTCCGAGCAACGTAACACAGAACAGGCTGTTGGGGGTCAGCTCTTTCTACGCATGGGGGAGGGCAATGAACTGATTCTCGCTTGCGGAGCAGGCCGTGTCCACGTGTCAGGCAGCCCCAGGGCAACGCTTCTGCCAGTATTACGTTCAACCTGGCTCTCCCTCTGGGGAGGCCCCCTGAAGTGCACTGAAAGAATCCCTGAGCCTAAAGTGCCTCCTGGCAACTCTTACCTGTCACTCTCCTACTACTGGGAAGCAAGGTACACTGTAGGTCCAGCCTGGGAGAAACTACACAGAAACCGGTAAAATTGTGAGGCACTGGGTCGATCCAACGTCACGTAGGCCTGACTAAGTCATTCAGCGGGTAATAATGCCCTTCATGGCGCGCCAAACAAACACCCCGAGTCCAATGAAGCGCGATCATAGAAAGGCCCAGTGTGGCTGAAAGTCTCCAGTCGTCAGTCAGAGAGCGCTGCTCAATGTGCTGCGTGGTCACGTTGGAAACTGGAGAATGTGGGAGGAGCCCGGCTTCCCCCCTTTGGAAAGCAACTGCGTTGCAGCTTCCAAGCCGCCTGAAAACCACACCAGCAAGGATACGCTTCACTCCGCAGATGCCTCTGAGGAGCAGTGAGTTTGTCCAAAAGAAACCCCGTGCTTGCGATTCCTTCCTGGGAGCTCACCCCCGGAGCCAACTGTAGCTAAAGTGCCAAGTAAATGTGACCTCTGGTCCCGAGGCAAGGTGCACAGTTTCCCACTGCCAGAGATAGGGGGTGCACCAGTCTCCAGGAAGTCTTAGTCCATGGACGCCTTTACCTTTAGTATGCCTCACAGCGCTCAAGGCTCTCACGTGGGCCCTTGTTTCCAAGGAAGCACACGGTGTACCCAAAGCCTTCTGGGCACGATCAAGGGATACACAGCTCTGGGAACACCATCCCTCACTATGCAGTTGGAAGGGCCGGGGACTAATGTGTTCTCTATGGCTAGCGTGCCACAGCTTCGAAGCGGCCTCAGGAACGCGGTTCTTGGCAGGCTTTTGCTCCAGGCGTGTCGGCCACATTGAGGAAACCTAAGCTGCCCTGAAAGAAACCACCGGCGCCTCCAGTGCAGTTTGGGGGCTCCTGCTCGACGTCTCTCTAAGTGATGCGGAAACTGGCCTTTAGGTCCGGCCCGAAAGAGAGATTTACCCTGAGCCTTGCTAGGCACTTGGAACATCCAAAGTCACCTAGGCCTACTGAGGGCATTTAGAGCATTATGCCGTTCACCACATGCAGAACACACTGCATCCAGAAGTTTCATCGCAGAAGGCCGAACTGTGTTCCAAGGGTCTCCTTTGGCTTGTCAGAGAAGATAGGTGTATGTGCTGGGTGATCCCGTTTGTAGTTGAGAAGCCTGGAAACAGGCAGTATTCCCCCCACTTGAAAGGTACATAGTGGCGGCCTCAAGGCTGACTGAAAAGACATTGTTGTTACCCGTCTTCTAGTCACCCTTAGGAATGCCTCCGGGAAGAAAGTGCGTTTTCTCCTATGAATCCAGGGGGTCTCCAGGGCCTTGCTAGGAGCTCATCCCACGCTTGCCCTAGCTAAAGTGCGAAGTAAAGGCGAGCCCTAGCCTCGAGGTAAGCACGAGTGCTTCCTGTCAGCAGGGTTTTGTGTGCAGCCCTCTCCCTGAGCCCTGACTCGATGCCAGAGTGCTTTAACTCCTCTACGGCTTTCCGTAAGGCCTAGGAGAGTCACGTCTGAATTCCCTCCTGAGGGAGAGCGTGTGCACTGGGAGTCCCCTTCTCGTTTTCCGAGCAACGTAACACAGAACAGGCTGTTGGGGGTCAGCTCTTTCTACGCATGGGGGAGGGCAATGAACTGATTCTCGCTTGCGGAGCAGGCCGTGTCCACGTGTCAGGCAGCCCCAGGGCAACGCTTCTGCCAGTATTACGTTCAACCTGGCTCTCCCTCTGGGGAGGCCCCCTGAAGTGCACTGAAAGAATCCCTGAGCCTAAAGTGCCTCCTGGCAACTCTTACCTGTCACTCTCCTACTACTGGGAAGCAAGGTACACTGTAGGTCCAGCCTGGGAGAAACTACACAGAAACCGGTAAAATTGTGAGGCACTGGGTCGATCCAACGTCACGTAGGCCTGACTAAGTCATTCAGCGGGTAATAATGCCCTTCATGGCGCGCCAAACAAACACCCCGAGTCCAATGAAGCGCGATCATAGAAAGGCCCAGTGTGGCTGAAAGTCTCCAGTCGTCAGTCAGAGAGCGCTGCTCAATGTGCTGCGTGGTCACGTTGGAAACTGGAGAATGTGGGAGGAGCCCGGCTTCCCCCCTTTGGAAAGCAACTGCGTTGCAGCTTCCAAGCCGCCTGAAAACCACACCAGCAAGGATACGCTTCACTCCGCAGATGCCTCTGAGGAGCAGTGAGTTTGTCCAAAAGAAACCCCGTGCTTGCGATTCCTTCCTGGGAGCTCACCCCCGGAGCCAACTGTAGCTAAAGTGCCAAGTAAATGTGACCTCTGGTCCCGAGGCAAGGTGCACAGTTTCCCACTGCCAGAGATAGGGGGTGCACCAGTCTCCAGGAAGTCTTAGTCCATGGACGCCTTTACCTTTAGTATGCCTCACAGCGCTCAAGGCTCTCACGTGGGCCCTTGTTTCCAAGGAAGCACACGGTGTACCCAAAGCCTTCTGGGCACGATCAAGGGATACACAGCTCTGGGAACACCATCCCTCACTATGCAGTTGGAAGGGCCGGGGACTAATGTGTTCTCTATGGCTAGCGTGCCACAGCTTCGAAGCGGCCTCAGGAACGCGGTTCTTGGCAGGCTTTTGCTCCAGGCGTGTCGGCCACATTGAGGAAACCTAAGCTGCCCTGAAAGAAACCACCGGCGCCTCCAGTGCAGTTTGGGGGCTCCTGCTCG
Source organism: Mesoplodon mirus (assembly GCF_964341445.2). NCBI lineage: Eukaryota > Metazoa > Chordata > Mammalia > Artiodactyla > Ziphiidae > Mesoplodon > Mesoplodon mirus. The sequence goes on along the minus strand of NC_138976.1, from coordinate 92,781,600 downwards.
ACGTCTCTCTAAGTGATGCGGAAACTGGTCTTTAGGTCCGGCCCGAAAGAGAGATTTACCCTGAGCCTTGCTAGGCACTTGGAACATCCAAAGTCACCTAGGCCTACTGAGGGCATTTAGAGCATTATGCCGTTCACCACATGCAGAACACACTGCATCCAGAAGTTTCATCGCAGAAGGCCGAACTGTGTTCCAAGGGTCTCCTTTGGCTTGTCAGAGAAGATAGGTGTATGTGCTGGGTGATCCCGTTTGTAGTTGAGAAGCCTGGAAACAGGCAGTATTCCCCCCACTTGAAAGGTACATAGTGGCGGCCTCAAGGCTGACTGAAAAGACATTGTTGTTACCCGTCTTCTAGTCACCCTTAGGAATGCCTCCGGGAAGAAAGTGCGTTTTCTCCTATGAATCCAGGGGGTCTCCAGGGCCTTGCTAGGAGCTCATCCCACGCTTGCCCTAGCTAAAGTGCGAAGTAAAGGCGAGCCCTAGCCTCGAGGTAAGCACGAGTGCTTCCTGTCAGCAGGGTTTTGTGTGCAGCCCTCTCCCTGAGCCCTGACTCGATGCCAGAGTGCTTTAACTCCTCTACGGCTTTCCGTAAGGCCTAGGAGAGTCACGTCTGAATTCCCTCCTGAGGGAGAGCGTGTGCACTGGGAGTCCCCTTCTCGTTTTCCGAGCAACGTAACACAGAACAGGCTGTTGGGGGTCAGCTCTTTCTACGCATGGGGGAGGGCAATGAACTGATTCTCGCTTGCGGAGCAGGCCGTGTACACGTGTCAGGCAGCCCCAGGGCAACGCTTCTGCCAGTATTACGTTCAACCTGGCTCTCCCTCTGGGGAGGCCCCCTGAAGTGCACTGAAAGAATCCCTGAGCCTAAAGTGCCTCCTGGCAACTCTTACCTGTCACTCTCCTACTACTGGGAAGCAAGGTACACTGTAGGTCCAGCCTGGGAGAAACTACACAGAAACCGGTAAAATTGTGAGGCACTGGGTCGATCCAACGTCACGTAGGCCTGACTAAGTCATTCAGCGGGTAATAATGCCCTTCATGGCGCGCCAAACAAACACCCCGAGTCCAATGAAGCGCGATCATAGAAAGGCCCAGTGTGGCTGAAAGTCTCCAGTCGTCAGTCAGAGAGCGCTGCTCAATGTGCTGCGTGGTCACGTTGGAAACTGGAGAATGTGGGAGGAGCCCGGCTTCCCCCCTTTGGAAAGCAACTGCGTTGCAGCTTCCAAGCCGCCTGAAAACCACACCAGCAAGGATACGCTTCACTCCGCAGATGCCTCTGAGGAGCAGTGAGTTTGTCCAAAAGAAACCCCGTGCTTGCGATTCCTTCCTGGGAGCTCACCCCCGGAGCCAACTGTAGCTAAAGTGCCAAGTAAATGTGACCTCTGGTCCCGAGGCAAGGTGCACAGTTTCCCACTGCCAGAGATAGGGGGTGCACCAGTCTCCAGGAAGTCTTAGTCCATGGACGCCTTTACCTTTAGTATGCCTCACAGCGCTCAAGGCTCTCACGTGGGCCCTTGTTTCCAAGGAAGCACACGGTGTACCCAAAGCCTTCTGAGCACGATCAAGGGATACACAGCTCTGGGAACACCATCCCTCACTATGCAGTTGGAAGGGCCGGGGACTAATGTGTTCTCTATGGCTAGCGTGCCACAGCTTCGAAGCGGCCTCAGGAACGCGGTTCTTGGCAGGCTTTTGCTCCAGGCGTGTCGGCCACATTGAGGAAACCTAAGCTGCCCTGAAAGAAACCACCGGCGCCTCCAGTGCAGTTTGGGGGCTCCTGCTCGACGTCTCTCTAAGTGATGCGGAAACTGGTCTTTAGGTCCGGCCCGAAAGAGAGATTTACCCTGAGCCTTGCTAGGCACTTGGAACATCCAAAGTCACCTAGGCCTACTGAGGGCATTTAGAGCATTATGCCGTTCACCACATGCAGAACACACTGCATCCAGAAGTTTCATCGCAGAAGGCCGAACTGTGTTCCAAGGGTCTCCTTTGGCTTGTCAGAGAAGATAGGTGTATGTGCTGGGTGATCCCGTTTGTAGTTGAGAAGCCTGGAAACAGGCAGTATTCCCCCCACTTGAAAGGTACATAGTGGCGGCCTCAAGGCTGACTGAAAAGACATTGTTGTTACCCGTCTTCTAGTCACCCTTAGGAATGCCTCCGGGAAGAAAGTGCGTTTTCTCCTATGAATCCAGGGGGTCTCCAGGGCCTTGCTAGGAGCTCATCCCACGCTTGCCCTAGCTAAAGTGCGAAGTAAAGGCGAGCCCTAGCCTCGAGGTAAGCACGAGTGCTTCCTGTCAGCAGGGTTTTGTGTGCAGCCCTCTCCCTGAGCCCTGACTCGATGCCAGAGTGCTTTAACTCCTCTACGGCTTTCCGTAAGGCCTAGGAGAGTCACGTCTGAATTCCCTCCTGAGGGAGAGCGTGTGCACTGGGAGTCCCCTTCTCGTTTTCCGAGCAACGTAACACAGAACAGGCTGTTGGGGGTCAGCTCTTTCTACGCATGGGGGAGGGCAATGAACTGATTCTCGCTTGCGGAGCAGGCCGTGTCCACGTGTCAGGCAGCCCCAGGGCAACGCTTCTGCCAGTATTACGTTCAACCTGGCTCTCCCTCTGGGGAGGCCCCCTGAAGTGCACTGAAAGAATCCCTGAGCCTAAAGTGCCTCCTGGCAACTCTTACCTGTCACTCTCCTACTACTGGGAAGCAAGGTACACTGTAGGTCCAGCCTGGGAGAAACTACACAGAAACCGGTAAAATTGTGAGGCACTGGGTCGATCCAACGTCACGTAGGCCTGACTAAGTCATTCAGCGGGTAATAATGCCCTTCATGGCGCGCCAAACAAACACCCCGAGTCCAATGAAGCGCGATCCTAGAAAGGCCCAGTGTGGCTGAAAGTCTCCAGTCGTCAGTCAGAGAGCGCTGCTCAATGTGCTGCGTGGTCACGTTGGAAACTGGAGAATGTGGGAGGAGCCCGGCTTCCCCCCTTTGGAAAGCAACTGCGTTGCAGCTTCCAAGCCGCCTGAAAACCACACCAGCAAGGATACGCTTCACTCCGCAGATGCCTCTGAGGAGCAGTGAGTTTGTCCAAAAGAAACCCCGTGCTTGCGATTCCTTCCTGGGAGCTCACCCCCGGAGCCAACTGTAGCTAAAGTGCCAAGTAAATGTGACCTCTGGTCCCGAGGCAAGGTGCACAGTTTCCCACTGCCAGAGATAGGGGGTGCACCAGTCTCCAGGAAGTCTTAGTCCATGGACGCCTTTACCTTTAGTATGCCTCACAGCGCTCAAGGCTCTCACGTGGGCCCTTGTTTCCAAGGAAGCACACGGTGTACCCAAAGCCTTCTGAGCACGATCAAGGGATACACAGCTCTGGGAACACCATCCCTCACTATGCAGTTGGAAGGGCCGGGGACTAATGTGTTCTCTATGGCTAGCGTGCCACAGCTTCGAAGCGGCCTCAGGAACGCGGTTCTTGGCAGGCTTTTGCTCCAGGCGTGTCGGCCACATTGAGGAAACCTAAGCTGCCCTGAAAGAAACCACCGGCGCCTCCAGTGCAGTTTGGGGGCTCCTGCTCGACGTCTCTCTAAGTGATGCGGAAACTGGTCTTTAGGTCCGGCCCGAAAGAGAGATTTACCCTGAGCCTTGCTAGGCACTTGGAACATCCAAAGTCACCTAGGCCTACTGAGGGCATTTAGAGCATTATGCCGTTCACCACATGCAGAACACACTGCATCCAGAAGTTTCATCGCAGAAGGCCGAACTGTGTTCCAAGGGTCTCCTTTGGCTTGTCAGAGAAGATAGGTGTATGTGCTGGGTGATCCCGTTTGTAGTTGAGAAGCCTGGAAAAAGGCAGTATTCCCCCCACTTGAAAGGTACATAGTGGCGGCCTCAAGGCTGACTGAAAAGACATTGTTGTTACCCGTCTTCTAGTCACCCTTAGGAATGCCTCCGGGAAGAAAGTGCGTTTTCTCCTATGAATCCAGGGGGTCTCCAGGGCCTTGCTAGGAGCTCATCCCACGCTTGCCCTAGCTAAAGTGCGAAGTAAAGGCGAGCCCTAGCCTCGAGGTAAGCACGAGTGCTTCCTGTCAGCAGGGTTTTGTGTGCAGCCCTCTCCCTGAGCCCTGACTCGATGCCAGAGTGCTTTAACTCCTCTACGGCTTTCCGTAAGGCCTAGGAGAGTCACGTCTGAATTCCCTCCTGAGGGAGAGCGTGTGCACTGGGAGTCCCCTTCTCGTTTTCCGAGCAACGTAACACAGAACAGGCTGTTGGGGGTCAGCTCTTTCTACGCATGGGGGAGGGCAATGAACTGATTCTCGCTTGCGGAGCAGGCCGTGTCCACGTGTCAGGCAGCCCCAGGGCAACGCTTCTGCCAGTATTACGTTCAACCTGGCTCTCCCTCTGGGGAGGCCCCCTGAAGTGCACTGAAAGAATCCCTGAGCCTAAAGTGCCTCCTGGCAACTCTTACCTGTCACTCTCCTACTACTGGGAAGCAAGGTACACTGTAGGTCCAGCCTGGGAGAAACTACACAGAAACCGGTAAAATTGTGAGGCACTGGGTCGATCCAACGTCACGTAGGCCTGACTAAGTCATTCAGCGGGTAATAATGCCCTTCATGGCGCGCCAAACAAACACCCCGAGTCCAATGAAGCGCGATCCTAGAAAGGCCCAGTGTGGCTGAAAGTCTCCAGTCGTCAGTCAGAGAGCGCTGCTCAATGTGCTGCGTGGTCACGTTGGAAACTGGAGAATGTGGGAGGAGCCCGGCTTCCCCCCTTTGGAAAGCAACTGCGTTGCAGCTTCCAAGCCGCCTGAAAACCACACCAGCAAGGATACGCTTCACTCCGCAGATGCCTCTGAGGAGCAGTGAGTTTGTCCAAAAGAAACCCCGTGCTTGCGATTCCTTCCTGGGAGCTCACCCCCGGAGCCAACTGTAGCTAAAGTGCCAAGTAAATGTGACCTCTGGTCCCGAGGCAAGGTGCACAGTTTCCCACTGCCAGAGATAGGGGGTGCACCAGTCTCCAGGAAGTCTTAGTCCATGGACGCCTTTACCTTTAGTATGCCTCACAGCGCTCAAGGCTCTCACGTGGGCCCTTGTTTCCAAGGAAGCACACGGTGTACCCAAAGCCTTCTGAGCACGATCAAGGGATACACAGCTCTGGGAACACCATCCCTCACTATGCAGTTGGAAGGGCCGGGGACTAATGTGTTCTCTATGGCTAGCGTGCCACAGCTTCGAAGCGGCCTCAGGAACGCGGTTCTTGGCAGGCTTTTGCTCCAGGCGTGTCGGCCACATTGAGGAAACCTAAGCTGCCCTGAAAGAAACCACCGGCGCCTCCAGTGCAGTTTGGGGGCTCCTGCTCGACGTCTCTCTAAGTGATGCGGAAACTGGCCTTTAGGTCCGGCCCGAAAGAGAGATTTACCCTGAGCCTTGCTAGGCACTTGGAACATCCAAAGTCACCTAGGCCTACTGAGGGCATTTAGAGCATTATGCCGTTCACCACATGCAGAACACACTGCATCCAGAAGTTTCATCGCAGAAGGCCGAACTGTGTTCCAAGGGTCTCCTTTGGCTTGTCAGAGAAGATAGGTGTATGTGCTGGGTGATCCCGTTTGTAGTTGAGAAGCCTGGAAACAGGCAGTATTCCCCCCACTTGAAAGGTACATAGTGGCGGCCTCAAGGCTGACTGAAAAGACATTGTTGTTACCCGTCTTCTAGTCACCCTTAGGAATGCCTCCGGGAAGAAAGTGCGTTTTCTCCTATGAATCCAGGGGGTCTCCAGGGCCTTGCTAGGAGCTCATCCCACGCTTGCCCTAGCTAAAGTGCGAAGTAAACGCGAGCCCTAGCCTCGAGGTAAGCACGAGTGCTTCCTGTCAGCAGGGTTTTGTGTGCAGCCCTCTCCCTGAGCCCTGACTCGATGCCAGAGTGCTTTAACTCCTCTACGGCTTTCCGTAAGGCCTAGGAGAGTCACGTCTGAATTCCCTCCTGAGGGAGAGCGTGTGCACTGGGAGTCCCCTTCTCGTTTTCCGAGCAACGTAACACAGAACAGGCTGTTGGGGGTCAGCTCTTTCTACGCATGGGGGAGGGCAATGAACTGATTCTCGCTTGCGGAGCAGGCCGTGTCCACGTGTCAGGCAGCCCCAGGGCAACGCTTCTGCCAGTATTACGTTCAACCTGGCTCTCCCTCTGGGGAGGCCCCCTGAAGTGCACTGAAAGAATCCCTGAGCCTAAAGTGCCTCCTGGCAACTCTTACCTGTCACTCTCCTACTACTGGGAAGCAAGGTACACTGTAGGTCCAGCCTGGGAGAAACTACACAGAAACCGGTAAAATTGTGAGGCACTGGGTCGATCCAACGTCACGTAGGCCTGACTAAGTCATTCAGCGGGTAATAATGCCCTTCATGGCGCGCCAAACAAACACCCCGAGTCCAATGAAGCGCGATCATAGAAAGGCCCAGTGTGGCTGAAAGTCTCCAGTCGTCAGTCAGAGAGCGCTGCTCAATGTGCTGCGTGGTCACGTTGGAAACTGGAGAATGTGGGAGGAGCCCGGCTTCCCCCCTTTGGAAAGCAACTGCGTTGCAGCTTCCAAGCCGCCTGAAAACCACACCAGCAAGGATACGCTTCACTCCGCAGATGCCTCTGAGGAGCAGTGAGTTTGTCCAAAAGAAACCCCGTGCTTGCGATTCCTTCCTGGGAGCTCACCCCCGGAGCCAACTGTAGCTAAAGTGCCAAGTAAATGTGACCTCTGGTCCCGAGGCAAGGTGCACAGTTTCCCACTGCCAGAGATAGGGGGTGCACCAGTCTCCAGGAAGTCTTAGTCCATGGACGCCTTTACCTTTAGTATGCCTCACAGCGCTCAAGGCTCTCACGTGGGCCCTTGTTTCCAAGGAAGCACACGGTGTACCCAAAGCCTTCTGAGCACGATCAAGGGATACACAGCTCTGGGAACACCATCCCTCACTATGCAGTTGGAAGGGCCGGGGACTAATGTGTTCTCTATGGCTAGCGTGCCACAGCTTCGAAGCGGCCTCAGGAACGCGGTTCTTGGCAGGCTTTTGCTCCAGGCGTGTCGGCCACATTGAGGAAACCTAAGCTGCCCTGAAAGAAACCACCGGCGCCTCCAGTGCAGTTTGGGGGCTCCTGCTCGACGTCTCTCTAAGTGATGCGGAAACTGGTCTTTAGGTCCGGCCCGAAAGAGAGATTTACCCTGAGCCTTGCTAGGCACTTGGAACATCCAAAGTCACCTAGGCCTACTGAGGGCATTTAGAGCATTATGCCGTTCACCACATGCAGAACACACTGCATCCAGAAGTTTCATCGCAGAAGGCCGAACTGTGTTCCAAGGGTCTCCTTTGGCTTGTCAGAGAAGATAGGTGTATGTGCTGGGTGATCCCGTTTGTAGTTGAGAAGCCTGGAAAAAGGCAGTATTCCCCCCACTTGAAAGGTACATAGTGGCGGCCTCAAGGCTGACTGAAAAGACATTGTTGTTACCCGTCTTCTAGTCACCCTTAGGAATGCCTCCGGGAAGAAAGTGCGTTTTCTCCTATGAATCCAGGGGGTCTCCAGGGCCTTGCTAGGAGCTCATCCCACGCTTGCCCTAGCTAAAGTGCGAAGTAAAGGCGAGCCCTAGCCTCGAGGTAAGCACGAGTGCTTCCTGTCAGCAGGGTTTTGTGTGCAGCCCTCTCCCTGAGCCCTGACTCGATGCCAGAGTGCTTTAACTCCTCTACGGCTTTCCGTAAGGCCTAGGAGAGTCACGTCTGAATTCCCTCCTGAGGGAGAGCGTGTGCACTGGGAGTCCCCTTCTCGTTTTCCGAGCAACGTAACACAGAACAGGCTGTTGGGGGTCAGCTCTTTCTACGCATGGGGGAGGGCAATGAACTGATTCTCGCTTGCGGAGCAGGCCGTGTCCACGTGTCAGGCAGCCCCAGGGCAACGCTTCTGCCAGTATTACGTTCAACCTGGCTCTCCCTCTGGGGAGGCCCCCTGAAGTGCACTGAAAGAATCCCTGAGCCTAAAGTGCCTCCTGGCAACTCTTACCTGTCACTCTCCTACTACTGGGAAGCAAGGTACACTGTAGGTCCAGCCTGGGAGAAACTACACAGAAACCGGTAAAATTGTGAGGCACTGGGTCGATCCAACGTCACGTAGGCCTGACTAAGTCATTCAGCGGGTAATAATGCCCTTCATGGCGCGCCAAACAAACACCCCGAGTCCAATGAAGCGCGATCCTAGAAAGGCCCAGTGTGGCTGAAAGTCTCCAGTCGTCAGTCAGAGAGCGCTGCTCAATGTGCTGCGTGGTCACGTTGGAAACTGGAGAATGTGGGAGGAGCCCGGCTTCCCCCCTTTGGAAAGCAACTGCGTTGCAGCTTCCAAGCCGCCTGAAAACCACACCAGCAAGGATACGCTTCACTCCGCAGATGCCTCTGAGGAGCAGTGAGTTTGTCCAAAAGAAACCCCGTGCTTGCGATTCCTTCCTGGGAGCTCACCCCCGGAGCCAACTGTAGCTAAAGTGCCAAGTAAATGTGACCTCTGGTCCCGAGGCAAGGTGCACAGTTTCCCACTGCCAGAGATAGGGGGTGCACCAGTCTCCAGGAAGTCTTAGTCCATGGACGCCTTTACCTTTAGTATGCCTCACAGCGCTCAAGGCTCTCACGTGGGCCCTTGTTTCCAAGGAAGCACACGGTGTACCCAAAGCCTTCTGAGCACGATCAAGGGATACACAGCTCTGGGAACACCGTCCCTCACTATGCAGTTGGAAGGGCCGGGGACTAATGTGTTCTCTATGGCTAGCGTGCCACAGCTTCGAAGCGGCCTCAGGAACGCGGTTCTTGGCAGGCTTTTGCTCCAGGCGTGTCGGCCACATTGAGGAAACCTAAGCTGCCCTGAAAGAAACCACCGGCGCCTCCAGTGCAGTTTGGGGGCTCCTGCTCGACGTCTCTCTAAGTGATGCGGAAACTGGCCTTTAGGTCCGGCCCGAAAGAGAGATTTACCCTGAGCCTTGCTAGGCACTTGGAACATCCAAAGTCACCTAGGCCTACTGAGGGCATTTAGAGCATTATGCCGTTCACCACATGCAGAACACACTGCATCCAGAAGTTTCATCGCAGAAGGCCGAACTGTGTTCCAAGGGTCTCCTTTGGCTTGTCAGAGAAGATAGGTGTATGTGCTGGGTGATCCCGTTTGTAGTTGAGAAGCCTGGAAACAGGCAGTATTCCCCCCACTTGAAAGGTACATAGTGGCGGCCTCAAGGCTGACTGAAAAGACATTGTTGTTACCCGTCTTCTAGTCACCCTTAGGAATGCCTCCGGGAAGAAAGTGCGTTTTCTCCTATGAATCCAGGGGGTCTCCAGGGCCTTGCTAGGAGCTCATCCCACGCTTGCCCTAGCTAAAGTGCGAAGTAAACGCGAGCCCTAGCCTCGAGGTAAGCACGAGTGCTTCCTGTCAGCAGGGTTTTGTGTGCAGCCCTCTCCCTGAGCCCTGACTCGATGCCAGAGTGCTTTAACTCCTCTACGGCTTTCCGTAAGGCCTAGGAGAGTCACGTCTGAATTCCCTCCTGAGGGAGAGCGTGTGCACTGGGAGTCCCCTTCTCGTTTTCCGAGCAACGTAACACAGAACAGGCTGTTGGGGGTCAGCTCTTTCTACGCATGGGGGAGGGCAATGAACTGATTCTCGCTTGCGGAGCAGGCCGTGTCCACGTGTCAGGCAGCCCCAGGGCAACGCTTCTGCCAGTATTACGTTCAACCTGGCTCTCCCTCTGGGGAGGCCCCCCGAAGTGCACTGAAAGAATCCCTGAGCCTAAAGTGCCTCCTGGCAACTCTTACCTGTCACTCTCCTACTACTGGGAAGCAAGGTACACTGTAGGTCCAGCCTGGGAGAAACTACACAGAAACCGGTAAAATTGTGAGGCACTGGGTCGATCCAACGTCACGTAGGCCTGACTAAGTCATTCAGCGGGTAATAATGCCCTTCATGGCGCGCCAAACAAACACCCCGAGTCCAATGAAGCGCGATCATAGAAAGGCCCAGTGTGGCTGAAAGTCTCCAGTCGTCAGTCAGAGAGCGCTGCTCAATGTGCTGCGTGGTCACGTTGGAAACTGGAGAATGTGGGAGGAGCCCGGCTTCCCCCCTTTGGAAAGCAACTGCGTTGCAGCTTCCAAGCCGCCTGAAAACCACACCAGCAAGGATACGCTTCACTCCGCAGATGCCTCTGAGGAGCAGTGAGTTTGTCCAAAAGAAACCCCGTGCTTGCGATTCCTTCCTGGGAGCTCACCCCCGGAGCCAACTGTAGCTAAAGTGCCAAGTAAATGTGACCTCTGGTCCCGAGGCAAGGTGCACAGTTTCCCACTGCCAGAGATAGGGGGTGCACCAGTCTCCAGGAAGTCTTAGTCCATGGACGCCTTTACCTTTAGTATGCCTCACAGCGCTCAAGGCTCTCACGTGGGCCCTTGTTTCCAAGGAAGCACACGGTGTACCCAAAGCCTTCTGGGCACGATCAAGGGATACACAGCTCTGGGAACACCATCCCTCACTATGCAGTTGGAAGGGCCGGGGACTAATGTGTTCTCTATGGCTAGCGTGCCACAGCTTCGAAGCGGCCTCAGGAACGCGGTTCTTGGCAGGCTTTTGCTCCAGGCGTGTCGGCCACATTGAGGAAACCTAAGCTGCCCTGAAAGAAACCACCGGCGCCTCCAGTGCAGTTTGGGGGCTCCTGCTCGACGTCTCTCTAAGTGATGCGGAAACTGGTCTTTAGGTCCGGCCCGAAAGAGAGATTTACCCTGAGCCTTGCTAGGCACTTGGAACATCCAAAGTCACCTAGGCCTACTGAGGGCATTTAGAGCATTATGCCGTTCACCACATGCAGAACACACTGCATCCAGAAGTTTCATCGCAGAAGGCCGAACTGTGTTCCAAGGGTCTCCTTTGGCTTGTCAGAGAAGATAGGTGTATGTGCTGGGTGATCCCGTTTGTAGTTGAGAAGCCTGGAAACAGGCAGTATTCCCCCCACTTGAAAGGTACATAGTGGCGGCCTCAAGGCTGACTGAAAAGACATTGTTGTTACCCGTCTTCTAGTCACCCTTAGGAATGCCTCCGGGAAGAAAGTGCGTTTTCTCCTATGAATCCAGGGGGTCTCCAGGGCCTTGCTAGGAGCTCATCCCACGCTTGCCCTAGCTAAAGTGCGAAGTAAAGGCGAGCCCTAGCCTCGAGGTAAGCACGAGTGCTTCCTGTCAGCAGGGTTTTGTGTGCAGCCCTCTCCCTGAGCCCTGACTCGATGCCAGAGTGCTTTAACTCCTCTACGGCTTTCCGTAAGGCCTAGGAGAGTCACGTCTGAATTCCCTCCTGAGGGAGAGCGTGTGCACTGGGAGTCCCCTTCTCGTTTTCCGAGCAACGTAACACAGAACAGGCTGTTGGGGGTCAGCTCTTTCTACGCATGGGGGAGGGCAATGAACTGATTCTCGCTTGCGGAGCAGGCCGTGTCCACGTGTCAGGCAGCCCCAGGGCAACGCTTCTGCCAGTATTACGTTCAACCTGGCTCTCCCTCTGGGGAGGCCCCCTGAAGTGCACTGAAAGAATCCCTGAGCCTAAAGTGCCTCCTGGCAACTCTTACCTGTCACTCTCCTACTACTGGGAAGCAAGGTACACTGTAGGTCCAGCCTGGGAGAAACTACACAGAAACCGGTAAAATTGTGAGGCACTGGGTCGATCCAACGTCACGTAGGCCTGACTAAGTCATTCAGCGGGTAATAATGCCCTTCATGGCGCGCCAAACAAACACCCCGAGTCCAATGAAGCGCGATCATAGAAAGGCCCAGTGTGGCTGAAAGTCTCCAGTCGTCAGTCAGAGAGCGCTGCTCAATGTGCTGCGTGGTCACGTTGGAAACTGGAGAATGTGGGAGGAGCCCGGCTTCCCCCCTTTGGAAAGCAACTGCGTTGCAGCTTCCAAGCCGCCTGAAAACCACACCAGCAAGGATACGCTTCACTCCGCAGATGCCTCTGAGGAGCAGTGAGTTTGTCCAAAAGAAACCCCGTGCTTGCGATTCCTTCCTGGGAGCTCACCCCCGGAGCCAACTGTAGCTAAAGTGCCAAGTAAATGTGACCTCTGGTCCCGAGGCAAGGTGCACAGTTTCCCACTGCCAGAGATAGGGGGTGCACCAGTCTCCAGGAAGTCTTAGTCCATGGACGCCTTTACCTTTAGTATGCCTCACAGCGCTCAAGGCTCTCACGTGGGCCCTTGTTTCCAAGGAAGCACACGGTGTACCCAAAGCCTTCTGGGCACGATCAAGGGATACACAGCTCTGGGAACACCATCCCTCACTATGCAGTTGGAAGGGCCGGGGACTAATGTGTTCTCTATGGCTAGCGTGCCACAGCTTCGAAGCGGCCTCAGGAACGCGGTTCTTGGCAGGCTTTTGCTCCAGGCGTGTCGGCCACATTGAGGAAACCTAAGCTGCCCTGAAAGAAACCACCGGCGCCTCCAGTGCAGTTTGGGGGCTCCTGCTCGACGTCTCTCTAAGTGATGCGGAAACTGGTCTTTAGGTCCGGCCCGAAAGAGAGATTTACCCTGAGCCTTGCTAGGCACTTGGAACATCCAAAGTCACCTAGGCCTACTGAGGGCATTTAGAGCATTATGCCGTTCACCACATGCAGAACACACTGCATCCAGAAGTTTCATCGCAGAAGGCCGAACTGTGTTCCAAGGGTCTCCTTTGGCTTGTCAGAGAAGATAGGTGTATGTGCTGGGTGATCCCGTTTGTAGTTGAGAAGCCTGGAAACAGGCAGTATTCCCCCCACTTGAAAGGTACATAGTGGCGGCCTCAAGGCTGACTGAAAAGACATTGTTGTTACCCGTCTTCTAGTCACCCTTAGGAATGCCTCCGGGAAGAAAGTGCGTTTTCTCCTATGAATCCAGGGGGTCTCCAGGGCCTTGCTAGGAGCTCATCCCACGCTTGCCCTAGCTAAAGTGCGAAGTAAAGGCGAGCCCTAGCCTCGAGGTAAGCACGAGTGCTTCCTGTCAGCAGGGTTTTGTGTGCAGCCCTCTCCCTGAGCCCTGACTCGATGCCAGAGTGCTTTAACTCCTCTACGGCTTTCCGTAAGGCCTAGGAGAGTCACGTCTGAATTCCCTCCTGAGGGAGAGCGTGTGCACTGGGAGTCCCCTTCTCGTTTTCCGAGCAACGTAACACAGAACAGGCTGTTGGGGGTCAGCTCTTTCTACGCATGGGGGAGGGCAATGAACTGATTCTCGCTTGCGGAGCAGGCCGTGTCCACGTGTCAGGCAGCCCCAGGGCAACGCTTCTGCCAGTATTACGTTCAACCTGGCTCTCCCTCTGGGGAGGCCCCCTGAAGTGCACTGAAAGAATCCCTGAGCCTAAAGTGCCTCCTGGCAACTCTTACCTGTCACTCTCCTACTACTGGGAAGCAAGGTACACTGTAGGTCCAGCCTGGGAGAAACTACACAGAAACCGGTAAAATTGTGAGGCACTGGGTCGATCCAACGTCACGTAGGCCTGACTAAGTCATTCAGCGGGTAATAATGCCCTTCATGGCGCGCCAAACAAACACCCCGAGTCCAATGAAGCGCGATCATAGAAAGGCCCAGTGTGGCTGAAAGTCTCCAGTCGTCAGTCAGAGAGCGCTGCTCAATGTGCTGCGTGGTCACGTTGGAAACTGGAGAATGTGGGAGGAGCCCGGCTTCCCCCCTTTGGAAAGCAACTGCGTTGCAGCTTCCAAGCCGCCTGAAAACCACACCAGCAAGGATACGCTTCACTCCGCAGATGCCTCTGAGGAGCAGTGAGTTTGTCCAAAAGAAACCCCGTGCTTGCGATTCCTTCCTGGGAGCTCACCCCCGGAGCCAACTGTAGCTAAAGTGCCAAGTAAATGTGACCTCTGGTCCCGAGGCAAGGTGCACAGTTTCCCACTGCCAGAGATAGGGGGTGCACCAGTCTCCAGGAAGTCTTAGTCCATGGACGCCTTTACCTTTAGTATGCCTCACAGCGCTCAAGGCTCTCACGTGGGCCCTTGTTTCCAAGGAAGCACACGGTGTACCCAAAGCCTTCTGGGCACGATCAAGGGATACACAGCTCTGGGAACACCATCCCTCACTATGCAGTTGGAAGGGCCGGGGACTAATGTGTTCTCTATGGCTAGCGTGCCACAGCTTCGAAGCGGCCTCAGGAACGCGGTTCTTGGCAGGCTTTTGCTCCAGGCGTGTCGGCCACATTGAGGAAACCTAAGCTGCCCTGAAAGAAACCACCGGCGCCTCCAGTGCAGTTTGGGGGCTCCTGCTCGACGTCTCTCTAAGTGATGCGGAAACTGGCCTTTAGGTCCGGCCCGAAAGAGAGATTTACCCTGAGCCTTGCTAGGCACTTGGAACATCCAAAGTCACCTAGGCCTACTGAGGGCATTTAGAGCATTATGCCGTTCACCACATGCAGAACACACTGCATCCAGAAGTTTCATCGCAGAAGGCCGAACTGTGTTCCAAGGGTCTCCTTTGGCTTGTCAGAGAAGATAGGTGTATGTGCTGGGTGATCCCGTTTGTAGTTGAGAAGCCTGGAAACAGGCAGTATTCCCCCCACTTGAAAGGTACATAGTGGCGGCCTCAAGGCTGACTGAAAAGACATTGTTGTTACCCGTCTTCTAGTCACCCTTAGGAATGCCTCCGGGAAGAAAGTGCGTTTTCTCCTATGAATCCAGGGGGTCTCCAGGGCCTTGCTAGGAGCTCATCCCACGCTTGCCCTAGCTAAAGTGCGAAGTAAAGGCGAGCCCTAGCCTCGAGGTAAGCACGAGTGCTTCCTGTCAGCAGGGTTTTGTGTGCAGCCCTCTCCCTGAGCCCTGACTCGATGCCAGAGTGCTTTAACTCCTCTACGGCTTTCCGTAAGGCCTAGGAGAGTCACGTCTGAATTCCCTCCTGAGGGAGAGCGTGTGCACTGGGAGTCCCCTTCTCGTTTTCCGAGCAACGTAACACAGAACAGGCTGTTGGGGGTCAGCTCTTTCTACGCATGGGGGAGGGCAATGAACTGATTCTCGCTTGCGGAGCAGGCCGTGTCCACGTGTCAGGCAGCCCCAGGGCAACGCTTCTGCCAGTATTACGTTCAACCTGGCTCTCCCTCTTGGGAGGCCCCCTGAAGTGCACTGAAAGAATCCCTGAGCCTAAAGTGCCTCCTGGCAACTCTTACCTGTCACTCTCCTACTACTGGGAAGCAAGGTACACTGTAGGTCCAGCCTGGGAGAAACTACAGAGAAACCGGTAAAATTGTGAGGCACTGGGTCGATCCAACGTCACGTAGGCCTGACTAAGTCATTCAGCGGGTAATAATGCCCTTCATGGCGCGCCAAACAAACACCCCGAGTCCAATGAAGCGCGATCATAGAAAGGCCCAGTGTGGCTGAAAGTCTCCAGTCGTCAGTCAGAGAGCGCTGCTCAATGTGCTGCGTGGTCACGTTGGAAACTGGAGAATGTGGGAGGAGCCCGGCTTCCCCCCTTTGGAAAGCAACTGCGTTGCAGCTTCCAAGCCGCCTGAAAACCACACCAGCAAGGATACGCTTCACTCCGCAGATGCCTCTGAGGAGCAGTGAGTTTGTCCAAAAGAAACCCCGTGCTTGCGATTCCTTCCTGGGAGCTCACCCCCGGAGCCAACTGTAGCTAAAGTGCCAAGTAAATGTGACCTCTGGTCCCGAGGCAAGGTGCACAGTTTCCCACTGCCAGAGATAGGGGGTGCACCAGTCTCCAGGAAGTCTTAGTCCATGGACGCCTTTACCTTTAGTATGCCTCACAGCGCTCAAGGCTCTCACGTGGGCCCTTGTTTCCAAGGAAGCACACGGTGTACCCAAAGCCTTCTGGGCACGATCAAGGGATACACAGCTCTGGGAACACCATCCCTCACTATGCAGTTGGAAGGGCCGGGGACTAATGTGTTCTCTATGGCTAGCGTGCCACAGCTTCGAAGCGGCCTCAGGAACGCGGTTCTTGGCAGGCTTTTGCTCCAGGCGTGTCGGCCACATTGAGGAAACCTAAGCTGCCCTGAAAGAAACCACCGGCGCCTCCAGTGCAGTTTGGGGGCTCCTGCTCGACGTCTCTCTAAGTGATGCGGAAACTGGTCTTTAGGTCCGGCCCGAAAGAGAGATTTACCCTGAGCCTTGCTAGGCACTTGGAACATCCAAAGTCACCTAGGCCTACTGAGGGCATTTAGAGCATTATGCCGTTCACCACATGCAGAACACACTGCATCCAGAAGTTTCATCGCAGAAGGCCGAACTGTGTTCCAAGGGTCTCCTTTGGCTTGTCAGAGAAGATAGGTGTATGTGCTGGGTGATCCCGTTTGTAGTTGAGAAGCCTGGAAACAGGCAGTATTCCCCCCACTTGAAAGGTACATAGTGGCGGCCTCAAGGCTGACTGAAAAGACATTGTTGTTACCCGTCTTCTAGTCACCCTTAGGAATGCCTCCGGGAAGAAAGTGCGTTTTCTCCTATGAATCCAGGGGGTCTCCAGGGCCTTGCTAGGAGCTCATCCCACGCTTGCCCTAGCTAAAGTGCGAAGTAAAGGCGAGCCCTAGCCTCGAGGTAAGCACGAGTGCTTCCTGTCAGCAGGGTTTTGTGTGCAGCCCTCTCCCTGAGCCCTGACTCGATGCCAGAGTGCTTTAACTCCTCTACGGCTTTCCGTAAGGCCTAGGAGAGTCACGTCTGAATTCCCTCCTGAGGGAGAGCGTGTGCACTGGGAGTCCCCTTCTCGTTTTCCGAGCAACGTAACACAGAACAGGCTGTTGGGGGTCAGCTCTTTCTACGCATGGGGGAGGGCAATGAACTGATTCTCGCTTGCGGAGCAGGCCGTGTCCACGTGTCAGGCAGCCCCAGGGCAACGCTTCTGCCAGTATTACGTTCAACCTGGCTCTCCCTCTGGGGAGGCCCCCTGAAGTGCACTGAAAGAATCCCTGAGCCTAAAGTGCCTCCTGGCAACTCTTACCTGTCACTCTCCTACTACTGGGAAGCAAGGTACACTGTAGGTCCAGCCTGGGAGAAACTACACAGAAACCGGTAAAATTGTGAGGCACTGGGTCGATCCAACGTCACGTAGGCCTGACTAAGTCATTCAGCGGGTAATAATGCCCTTCATGGCGCGCCAAACAAACACCCCGAGTCCAATGAAGCGCGATCATAGAAAGGCCCAGTGTGGCTGAAAGTCTCCAGTCGTCAGTCAGAGAGCGCTGCTCAATGTGCTGCGTGGTCACGTTGGAAACTGGAGAATGTGGGAGGAGCCCGGCTTCCCCCCTTTGGAAAGCAACTGCGTTGCAGCTTCCAAGCCGCCTGAAAACCACACCAGCAAGGATACGCTTCACTCCGCAGATGCCTCTGAGGAGCAGTGAGTTTGTCCAAAAGAAACCCCGTGCTTGCGATTCCTTCCTGGGAGCTCACCCCCGGAGCCAACTGTAGCTAAAGTGCCAAGTAAATGTGACCTCTGGTCCCGAGGCAAGGTGCACAGTTTCCCACTGCCAGAGATAGGGGGTGCACCAGTCTCCAGGAAGTCTTAGTCCATGGACGCCTTTACCTTTAGTATGCCTCACAGCGCTCAAGGCTCTCACGTGGGCCCTTGTTTCCAAGGAAGCACACGGTGTACCCAAAGCCTTCTGGGCACGATCAAGGGATACACAGCTCTGGGAACACCATCCCTCACTATGCAGTTGGAAGGGCCGGGGACTAATGTGTTCTCTATGGCTAGCGTGCCACAGCTTCGAAGCGGCCTCAGGAACGCGGTTCTTGGCAGGCTTTTGCTCCAGGCGTGTCGGCCACATTGAGGAAACCTAAGCTGCCCTGAAAGAAACCACCGGCGCCTCCAGTGCAGTTTGGGGGCTCCTGCTCGACGTCTCTCTAAGTGATGCGGAAACTGGTCTTTAGGTCCGGCCCGAAAGAGAGATTTACCCTGAGCCTTGCTAGGCACTTGGAACATCCAAAGTCACCTAGGCCTACTGAGGGCATTTAGAGCATTATGCCGTTCACCACATGCAGAACACACTGCATCCAGAAGTTTCATCGCAGAAGGCCGAACTGTGTTCCAAGGGTCTCCTTTGGCTTGTCAGAGAAGATAGGTGTATGTGCTGGGTGATCCCGTTTGTAGTTGAGAAGCCTGGAAACAGGCAGTATTCCCCCCACTTGAAAGGTACATAGTGGCGGCCTCAAGGCTGACTGAAAAGACATTGTTGTTACCCGTCTTCTAGTCACCCTTAGGAATGCCTCCGGGAAGAAAGTGCGTTTTCTCCTATGAATCCAGGGGGTCTCCAGGGCCTTGCTAGGAGCTCATCCCACGCTTGCCCTAGCTAAAGTGCGAAGTAAAGGCGAGCCCTAGCCTCGAGGTAAGCACGAGTGCTTCCTGTCAGCAGGGTTTTGTGTGCAGCCCTCTCCCTGAGCCCTGACTCGATGCCAGAGTGCTTTAACTCCTCTACGGCTTTCCGTAAGGCCTAGGAGAGTCACGTCTGAATTCCCTCCTGAGGGAGAGCGTGTGCACTGGGAGTCCCCTTCTCGTTTTCCGAGCAACGTAACACAGAACAGGCTGTTGGGGGTCAGCTCTTTCTACGCATGGGGGAGGGCAATGAACTGATTCTCGCTTGCGGAGCAGGCCGTGTCCACGTGTCAGGCAGCCCCAGGGCAACGCTTCTGCCAGTATTACGTTCAACCTGGCTCTCCCTCTGGGGAGGCCCCCTGAAGTGCACTGAAAGAATCCCTGAGCCTAAAGTGCCTCCTGGCAACTCTTACCTGTCACTCTCCTACTACTGGGAAGCAAGGTACACTGTAGGTCCAGCCTGGGAGAAACTACACAGAAACCGGTAAAATTGTGAGGCACTGGGTCGATCCAACGTCACGTAGGCCTGACTAAGTCATTCAGCGGGTAATAATGCCCTTCATGGCGCGCCAAACAAACACCCCGAGTCCAATGAAGCGCGATCATAGAAAGGCCCAGTGTGGCTGAAAGTCTCCAGTCGTCAGTCAGAGAGCGCTGCTCAATGTGCTGCGTGGTCACGTTGGAAACTGGAGAATGTGGGAGGAGCCCGGCTTCCCCCCTTTGGAAAGCAACTGCGTTGCAGCTTCCAAGCCGCCTGAAAACCACACCAGCAAGGATACGCTTCACTCCGCAGATGCCTCTGAGGAGCAGTGAGTTTGTCCAAAAGAAACCCCGTGCTTGCGATTCCTTCCTGGGAGCTCACCCCCGGAGCCAACTGTAGCTAAAGTGCCAAGTAAATGTGACCTCTGGTCCCGAGGCAAGGTGCACAGTTTCCCACTGCCAGAGATAGGGGGTGCACCAGTCTCCAGGAAGTCTTAGTCCATGGACGCCTTTACCTTTAGTATGCCTCACAGCGCTCAAGGCTCTCACGTGGGCCCTTGTTTCCAAGGAAGCACACGGTGTACCCAAAGCCTTCTGGGCACGATCAAGGGATACACAGCTCTGGGAACACCATCCCTCACTATGCAGTTGGAAGGGCCGGGGACTAATGTGTTCTCTATGGCTAGCGTGCCACAGCTTCGAAGCGGCCTCAGGAACGCGGTTCTTGGCAGGCTTTTGCTCCAGGCGTGTCGGCCACATTGAGGAAACCTAAGCTGCCCTGAAAGAAACCACCGGCGCCTCCAGTGCAGTTTGGGGGCTCCTGCTCGACGTCTCTCTAAGTGATGCGGAAACTGGCCTTTAGGTCCGGCCCGAAAGAGAGATTTACCCTGAGCCTTGCTAGGCACTTGGAACATCCAAAGTCACCTAGGCCTACTGAGGGCATTTAGAGCATTATGCCGTTCACCACATGCAGAACACACTGCATCCAGAAGTTTCATCGCAGAAGGCCGAACTGTGTTCCAAGGGTCTCCTTTGGCTTGTCAGAGAAGATAGGTGTATGTGCTGGGTGATCCCGTTTGTAGTTGAGAAGCCTGGAAACAGGCAGTATTCCCCCCACTTGAAAGGTACATAGTGGCGGCCTCAAGGCTGACTGAAAAGACATTGTTGTTACCCGTCTTCTAGTCACCCTTAGGAATGCCTCCGGGAAGAAAGTGCGTTTTCTCCTATGAATCCAGGGGGTCTCCAGGGCCTTGCTAGGAGCTCATCCCACGCTTGCCCTAGCTAAAGTGCGAAGTAAAGGCGAGCCCTAGCCTCGAGGTAAGCACGAGTGCTTCCTGTCAGCAGGGTTTTGTGTGCAGCCCTCTCCCTGAGCCCTGACTCGATGCCAGAGTGCTTTAACTCCTCTACGGCTTTCCGTAAGGCCTAGGAGAGTCACGTCTGAATTCCCTCCTGAGGGAGAGCGTGTGCACTGGGAGTCCCCTTCTCGTTTTCCGAGCAACGTAACACAGAACAGGCTGTTGGGGGTCAGCTCTTTCTACGCATGGGGGAGGGCAATGAACTGATTCTCGCTTGCGGAGCAGGCCGTGTACACGTGTCAGGCAGCCCCAGGGCAACGCTTCTGCCAGTATTACGTTCAACCTGGCTCTCCCTCTTGGGAGGCCCCCTGAAGTGCACTGAAAGAATCCCTGAGCCTAAAGTGCCTCCTGGCAACTCTTACCTGTCACTCTCCTACTACTGGGAAGCAAGGTACACTGTAGGTCCAGCCTGGGAGAAACTACAGAGAAACCGGTAAAATTGTGAGGCACTGGGTCGATCCAACGTCACGTAGGCCTGACTAAGTCATTCAGCGGGTAATAATGCCCTTCATGGCGCGCCAAACAAACACCCCGAGTCCAATGAAGCGCGATCATAGAAAGGCCCAGTGTGGCTGAAAGTCTCCAGTCGTCAGTCAGAGAGCGCTGCTCAATGTGCTGCGTGGTCACGTTGGAAACTGGAGAATGTGGGAGGAGCCCGGCTTCCCCCCTTTGGAAAGCAACTGCGTTGCAGCTTCCAAGCCGCCTGAAAACCACACCAGCAAGGATACGCTTCACTCCGCAGATGCCTCTGAGGAGCAGTGAGTTTGTCCAAAAGAAACCCCGTGCTTGCGATTCCTTCCTGGGAGCTCACCCCCGGAGCCAACTGTAGCTAAAGTGCCAAGTAAATGTGACCTCTGGTCCCGAGGCAAGGTGCACAGTTTCCCACTGCCAGAGATAGGGGGTGCACCAGTCTCCAGGAAGTCTTAGTCCATGGACGCCTTTACCTTTAGTATGCCTCACAGCGCTCAAGGCTCTCACGTGGGCCCTTGTTTCCAAGGAAGCACACGGTGTACCCAAAGCCTTCTGGGCACGATCAAGGGATACACAGCTCTGGGAACACCATCCCTCACTATGCAGTTGGAAGGGCCGGGGACTAATGTGTTCTCTATGGCTAGCGTGCCACAGCTTCGAAGCGGCCTCAGGAACGCGGTTCTTGGCAGGCTTTTGCTCCAGGCGTGTCGGCCACATTGAGGAAACCTAAGCTGCCCTGAAAGAAACCACCGGCGCCTCCAGTGCAGTTTGGGGGCTCCTGCTCGACGTCTCTCTAAGTGATGCGGAAACTGGTCTTTAGGTCCGGCCCGAAAGAGAGATTTACCCTGAGCCTTGCTAGGCACTTGGAACATCCAAAGTCACCTAGGCCTACTGAGGGCATTTAGAGCATTATGCCGTTCACCACATGCAGAACACACTGCATCCAGAAGTTTCATCGCAGAAGGCCGAACTGTGTTCCAAGGGTCTCCTTTGGCTTGTCAGAGAAGATAGGTGTATGTGCTGGGTGATCCCGTTTGTAGTTGAGAAGCCTGGAAACAGGCAGTATTCCCCCCACTTGAAAGGTACATAGTGGCGGCCTCAAGGCTGACTGAAAAGACATTGTTGTTACCCGTCTTCTAGTCACCCTTAGGAATGCCTCCGGGAAGAAAGTGCGTTTTCTCCTATGAATCCAGGGGGTCTCCAGGGCCTTGCTAGGAGCTCATCCCACGCTTGCCCTAGCTAAAGTGCGAAGTAAACGCGAGCCCTAGCCTCGAGGTAAGCACGAGTGCTTCCTGTCAGCAGGGTTTTGTGTGCAGCCCTCTCCCTGAGCCCTGACTCGATGCCAGAGTGCTTTAACTCCTCTACGGCTTTCCGTAAGGCCTAGGAGAGTCACGTCTGAATTCCCTCCTGAGGGAGAGCGTGTGCACTGGGAGTCCCCTTCTCGTTTTCCGAGCAACGTAACACAGAACAGGCTGTTGGGGGTCAGCTCTTTCTACGCATGGGGGAGGGCAATGAACTGATTCTCGCTTGCGGAGCAGGCCGTGTACACGTGTCAGGCAGCCCCAGGGCAACGCTTCTGCCAGTATTACGTTCAACCTGGCTCTCCCTCTTGGGAGGCGCCCTGAAGTGCACTGAAAGAATCCCTGAGCCTAAAGTGCCTCCTGGCAACTCTTACCTGTCACTCTCCTACTACTGGGAAGCAAGGTACACTGTAGGTCCAGCCTGGGAGAAACTATAGAGAAACCGGTAAAATTGTGAGGCACTGGGTCGATCCAACGTCACGTAGGCCTGACTAAGTCATTCAGCGGGTAATAATGCCCTTCATGGCGCGCCAAACAAACACCCCGAGTCCAATGAAGCGCGATCATAGAAAGGCCCAGTGTGGCTGAAAGTCTCCAGTCGTCAGTCAGAGAGCGCTGCTCAATGTGCTGCGTGGTCACGTTGGAAACTGGAGAATGTGGGAGGAGCCCGGCTTCCCCCCTTTGGAAAGCAACTGCGTTGCAGCTTCCAAGCCGCCTGAAAACCACACCAGCAAGGATACGCTTCACTCCGCAGATGCCTCTGAGGAGCAGTGAGTTTGTCCAAAAGAAACCCCGTGCTTGCGATTCCTTCCTGGGAGCTCACCCCCGGAGCCAACTGTAGCTAAAGTGCCAAGTAAATGTGACCTCTGGTCCCGAGGCAAGGTGCACAGTTTCCCACTGCCAGAGATAGGGGGTGCACCAGTCTCCAGGAAGTCTTAGTCCATGGACGCCTTTACCTTTAGTATGCCTCACAGCGCTCAAGGCTCTCACGTGGGCCCTTGTTTCCAAGGAAGCACACGGTGTACCCAAAGCCTTCTGGGCACGATCAAGGGATACACAGCTCTGGGAACACCATCCCTCACTATGCAGTTGGAAGGGCCGGGGACTAATGTGTTCTCTATGGCTAGCGTGCCACAGCTTCGAAGCGGCCTCAGGAACGCGGTTCTTGGCAGGCTTTTGCTCCAGGCGTGTCGGCCACATTGAGGAAACCTAAGCTGCCCTGAAAGAAACCACCGGCGCCTCCAGTGCAGTTTGGGGGCTCCTGCTCGACGTCTCTCTAAGTGATGCGGAAACTGGCCTTTAGGTCCGGCCCGAAAGAGAGATTTACCCTGAGCCTTGCTAGGCACTTGGAACATCCAAAGTCACCTAGGCCTACTGAGGGCATTTAGAGCATTATGCCGTTCACCACATGCAGAACACACTGCATCCAGAAGTTTCATCGCAGAAGGCCGAACTGTGTTCCAAGGGTCTCCTTTGGCTTGTCAGAGAAGATAGGTGTATGTGCTGGGTGATCCCGTTTGTAGTTGAGAAGCCTGGAAACAGGCAGTATTCCCCCCACTTGAAAGGTACATAGTGGCGGCCTCAAGGCTGACTGAAAAGACATTGTTGTTACCCGTCTTCTAGTCACCCTTAGGAATGCCTCCGGGAAGAAAGTGCGTTTTCTCCTATGAATCCAGGGGGTCTCCAGGGCCTTGCTAGGAGCTCATCCCACGCTTGCCCTAGCTAAAGTGCGAAGTAAAGGCGAGCCCTAGCCTCGAGGTAAGCACGAGTGCTTCCTGTCAGCAGGGTTTTGTGTGCAGCCCTCTCCCTGAGCCCTGACTCGATGCCAGAGTGCTTTAACTCCTCTACGGCTTTCCGTAAGGCCTAGGAGAGTCACGTCTGAATTCCCTCCTGAGGGAGAGCGTGTGCACTGGGAGTCCCCTTCTCGTTTTCCGAGCAACGTAACACAGAACAGGCTGTTGGGGGTCAGCTCTTTCTACGCATGGGGGAGGGCAATGAACTGATT
The DNA here is from genome assembly GCF_964341445.2 of Mesoplodon mirus. Lineage (NCBI taxonomy): Eukaryota > Metazoa > Chordata > Mammalia > Artiodactyla > Ziphiidae > Mesoplodon > Mesoplodon mirus. The sequence continues at coordinate 92,757,671 of NC_138976.1, read as the reverse complement.
CTCGCTTGCGGAGCAGGCCGTGTCCACGTGTCAGGCAGCCCCAGGGCAACGCTTCTGCCAGTATTACGTTCAACCTGGCTCTCCCTCTGGGGAGGCCCCCTGAAGTGCACTGAAAGAATCCCTGAGCCTAAAGTGCCTCCTGGCAACTCTTACCTGTCACTCTCCTACTACTGGGAAGCAAGGTACACTGTAGGTCCAGCCTGGGAGAAACTACAGAGAAACCGTTAAAATTGTGAGGCACTGGGTCGATCCAACGTCACGTAGGCCTGACTAAGTCATTCAGCGGGTAATAATGCCCTTCATGGCGCGCCAAACAAACACCCCGAGTCCAATGAAGCGCGATCATAGAAAGGCCCAGTGTGGCTGAAAGTCTCCAGTCGTCAGTCAGAGAGCGCTGCTCAATGTGCTGCGTGGTCACGTTGGAAACTGGAGAATGTGGGAGGAGCCCGGCTTCCCCCCTTTGGAAAGCAACTGCGTTGCAGCTTCCAAGCCGCCTGAAAACCACACCAGCAAGGATACGCTTCACTCCGCAGATGCCTCTGAGGAGCAGTGAGTTTGTCCAAAAGAAACCCCGTGCTTGCGATTCCTTCCTGGGAGCTCACCCCCGGAGCCAACTGTAGCTAAAGTGCCAAGTAAATGTGACCTCTGGTCCCGAGGCAAGGTGCACAGTTTCCCACTGCCAGAGATAGGGGGTGCACCAGTCTCCAGGAAGTCTTAGTCCATGGACGCCTTTACCTTTAGTATGCCTCACAGCGCTCAAGGCTCTCACGTGGGCCCTTGTTTCCAAGGAAGCACACGGTGTACCCAAAGCCTTCTGGGCACGATCAAGGGATACACAGCTCTGGGAACACCATCCCTCACTATGCAGTTGGAAGGGCCGGGGACTAATGTGTTCTCTATGGCTAGCGTGCCACAGCTTCGAAGCGGCCTCAGGAACGCGGTTCTTGGCAGGCTTTTGCTCCAGGCGTGTCGGCCACATTGAGGAAACCTAAGCTGCCCTGAAAGAAACCACCGGCGCCTCCAGTGCAGTTTGGGGGCTCCTGCTCGACGTCTCTCTAAGTGATGCGGAAACTGGCCTTTAGGTCCGGCCCGAAAGAGAGATTTACCCTGAGCCTTGCTAGGCACTTGGAACATCCAAAGTCACCTAGGCCTACTGAGGGCATTTAGAGCATTATGCCGTTCACCACATGCAGAACACACTGCATCCAGAAGTTTCATCGCAGAAGGCCGAACTGTGTTCCAAGGGTCTCCTTTGGCTTGTCAGAGAAGATAGGTGTATGTGCTGGGTGATCCCGTTTGTAGTTGAGAAGCCTGGAAACAGGCAGTATTCCCCCCACTTGAAAGGTACATAGTGGCGGCCTCAAGGCTGACTGAAAAGACATTGTTGTTACCCGTCTTCTAGTCACCCTTAGGAATGCCTCCGGGAAGAAAGTGCGTTTTCTCCTATGAATCCAGGGGGTCTCCAGGGCCTTGCTAGGAGCTCATCCCACGCTTGCCCTAGCTAAAGTGCGAAGTAAACGCGAGCCCTAGCCTCGAGGTAAGCACGAGTGCTTCCTGTCAGCAGGGTTTTGTGTGCAGCCCTCTCCCTGAGCCCTGACTCGATGCCAGAGTGCTTTAACTCCTCTACGGCTTTCCGTAAGGCCTAGGAGAGTCACGTCTGAATTCCCTCCTGAGGGAGAGCGTGTGCACTGGGAGTCCCCTTCTCGTTTTCCGAGCAACGTAACACAGAACAGGCTGTTGGGGGTCAGCTCTTTCTACGCATGGGGGAGGGCAATGAACTGATTCTCGCTTGCGGAGCAGGCCGTGTACACGTGTCAGGCAGCCCCAGGGCAACGCTTCTGCCAGTATTACGTTCAACCTGGCTCTCCCTCTTGGGAGGCCCCCTGAAGTGCACTGAAAGAATCCCTGAGCCTAAAGTGCCTCCTGGCAACTCTTACCTGTCACTCTCCTACTACTGGGAAGCAAGGTACACTGTAGGTCCAGCCTGGGAGAAACTACAGAGAAACCGGTAAAATTGTGAGGCACTGGGTCGATCCAACGTCACGTAGGCCTGACTAAGTCATTCAGCGGGTAATAATGCCCTTCATGGCGCGCCAAACAAACACCCCGAGTCCAATGAAGCGCGAGCATAGAAAGGCCCAGTGTGGCTGAAAGTCTCCAGTCGTCAGTCAGAGAGCGCTGCTCAATGTGCTGCGTGGTCACGTTGGAAACTGGAGAATGTGGGAGGAGCCCGGCTTCCCCCCTTTGGAAAGCAACTGCGTTGCAGCTTCCAAGCCGCCTGAAAACCACACCAGCAAGGATACGCTTCACTCCGCAGATGCCTCTGAGGAGCAGTGAGTTTGTCCAAAAGAAACCCCGTGCTTGCGATTCCTTCCTGGGAGCTCACCCCCGGAGCCAACTGTAGCTAAAGTGCCAAGTAAATGTGACCTCTGGTCCCGAGGCAAGGTGCACAGTTTCCCACTGCCAGAGATAGGGGGTGCACCAGTCTCCAGGAAGTCTTAGTCCATGGACGCCTTTACCTTTAGTATGCCTCACAGCGCTCAAGGCTCTCACGTGGGCCCTTGTTTCCAAGGAAGCACACGGTGTACCCAAAGCCTTCTGGGCACGATCAAGGGATACACAGCTCTGGGAACACCATCCCTCACTATGCAGTTGGAAGGGCCGGGGACTAATGTGTTCTCTATGGCTAGCGTGCCACAGCTTCGAAGCGGCCTCAGGAACGCGGTTCTTGGCAGGCTTTTGCTCCAGGCGTGTCGGCCACATTGAGGAAACCTAAGCTGCCCTGAAAGAAACCACCGGCGCCTCCAGTGCAGTTTGGGGGCTCCTGCTCGACGTCTCTCTAAGTGATGCGGAAACTGGTCTTTAGGTCCGGCCCGAAAGAGAGATTTACCCTGAGCCTTGCTAGGCACTTGGAACATCCAAAGTCACCTAGGCCTACTGAGGGCATTTAGAGCATTATGCCGTTCACCACATGCAGAACACACTGCATCCAGAAGTTTCATCGCAGAAGGCCGAACTGTGTTCCAAGGGTCTCCTTTGGCTTGTCAGAGAAGATAGGTGTATGTGCTGGGTGATCCCGTTTGTAGTTGAGAAGCCTGGAAACAGGCAGTATTCCCCCCACTTGAAAGGTACATAGTGGCGGCCTCAAGGCTGACTGAAAAGACATTGTTGTTACCCGTCTTCTAGTCACCCTTAGGAATGCCTCCGGGAAGAAAGTGCGTTTTCTCCTATGAATCCAGGGGGTCTCCAGGGCCTTGCTAGGAGCTCATCCCACGCTTGCCCTAGCTAAAGTGCGAAGTAAACGCGAGCCCTAGCCTCGAGGTAAGCACGAGTGCTTCCTGTCAGCAGGGTTTTGTGTGCAGCCCTCTCCCTGAGCCCTGACTCGATGCCAGAGTGCTTTAACTCCTCTACGGCTTTCCGTAAGGCCTAGGAGAGTCACGTCTGAATTCCCTCCTGAGGGAGAGCGTGTGCACTGGGAGTCCCCTTCTCGTTTTCCGAGCAACGTAACACAGAACAGGCTGTTGGGGGTCAGCTCTTTCTACGCATGGGGGAGGGCAATGAACTGATTCTCGCTTGCGGAGCAGGCCGTGTACACGTGTCAGGCAGCCCCAGGGCAACGCTTCTGCCAGTATTACGTTCAACCTGGCTCTCCCTCTTGGGAGGCGCCCTGAAGTGCACTGAAAGAATCCCTGAGCCTAAAGTGCCTCCTGGCAACTCTTACCTGTCACTCTCCTACTACTGGGAAGCAAGGTACACTGTAGGTCCAGCCTGGGAGAAACTATAGAGAAACCGGTAAAATTGTGAGGCACTGGGTCGATCCAACGTCACGTAGGCCTGACTAAGTCATTCAGCGGGTAATAATGCCCTTCATGGCGCGCCAAACAAACACCCCGAGTCCAATGAAGCGCGATCATAGAAAGGCCCAGTGTGGCTGAAAGTCTCCAGTCGTCAGTCAGAGAGCGCTGCTCAATGTGCTGCGTGGTCACGTTGGAAACTGGAGAATGTGGGAGGAGCCCGGCTTCCCCCCTTTGGAAAGCAACTGCGTTGCAGCTTCCAAGCCGCCTGAAAACCACACCAGCAAGGATACGCTTCACTCCGCAGATGCCTCTGAGGAGCAGTGAGTTTGTCCAAAAGAAACCCCGTGCTTGCGATTCCTTCCTGGGAGCTCACCCCCGGAGCCAACTGTAGCTAAAGTGCCAAGTAAATGTGACCTCTGGTCCCGAGGCAAGGTGCACAGTTTCCCACTGCCAGAGATAGGGGGTGCACCAGTCTCCAGGAAGTCTTAGTCCATGGACGCCTTTACCTTTAGTATGCCTCACAGCGCTCAAGGCTCTCACGTGGGCCCTTGTTTCCAAGGAAGCACACGGTGTACCCAAAGCCTTCTGGGCACGATCAAGGGATACACAGCTCTGGGAACACCATCCCTCACTATGCAGTTGGAAGGGCCGGGGACTAATGTGTTCTCTATGGCTAGCGTGCCACAGCTTCGAAGCGGCCTCAGGAACGCGGTTCTTGGCAGGCTTTTGCTCCAGGCGTGTCGGCCACATTGAGGAAACCTAAGCTGCCCTGAAAGAAACCACCGGCGCCTCCAGTGCAGTTTGGGGGCTCCTGCTCGACGTCTCTCTAAGTGATGCGGAAACTGGCCTTTAGGTCCGGCCCGAAAGAGAGATTTACCCTGAGCCTTGCTAGGCACTTGGAACATCCAAAGTCACCTAGGCCTACTGAGGGCATTTAGAGCATTATGCCGTTCACCACATGCAGAACACACTGCATCCAGAAGTTTCATCGCAGAAGGCCGAACTGTGTTCCAAGGGTCTCCTTTGGCTTGTCAGAGAAGATAGGTGTATGTGCTGGGTGATCCCGTTTGTAGTTGAGAAGCCTGGAAAAAGGCAGTATTCCCCCCACTTGAAAGGTACATAGTGGCGGCCTCAAGGCTGACTGAAAAGACATTGTTGTTACCCGTCTTCTAGTCACCCTTAGGAATGCCTCCGGGAAGAAAGTGCGTTTTCTCCTATGAATCCAGGGGGTCTCCAGGGCCTTGCTAGGAGCTCATCCCACGCTTGCCCTAGCTAAAGTGCGAAGTAAAGGCGAGCCCTAGCCTCGAGGTAAGCACGAGTGCTTCCTGTCAGCAGGGTTTTGTGTGCAGCCCTCTCCCTGAGCCCTGACTCGATGCCAGAGTGCTTTAACTCCTCTACGGCTTTCCGTAAGGCCTAGGAGAGTCACGTCTGAATTCCCTCCTGAGGGAGAGCGTGTGCACTGGGAGTCCCCTTCTCGTTTTCCGAGCAACGTAACACAGAACAGGCTGTTGGGGGTCAGCTCTTTCTACGCATGGGGGAGGGCAATGAACTGATTCTCGCTTGCGGAGCAGGCCGTGTCCACGTGTCAGGCAGCCCCAGGGCAACGCTTCTGCCAGTATTACGTTCAACCTGGCTCTCCCTCTGGGGAGGCCCCCTGAAGTGCACTGAAAGAATCCCTGAGCCTAAAGTGCCTCCTGGCAACTCTTACCTGTCACTCTCCTACTACTGGGAAGCAAGGTACACTGTAGGTCCAGCCTGGGAGAAACTACACAGAAACCGGTAAAATTGTGAGGCACTGGGTCGATCCAACGTCACGTAGGCCTGACTAAGTCATTCAGCGGGTAATAATGCCCTTCATGGCGCGCCAAACAAACACCCCGAGTCCAATGAAGCGCGATCATAGAAAGGCCCAGTGTGGCTGAAAGTCTCCAGTCGTCAGTCAGAGAGCGCTGCTCAATGTGCTGCGTTGTCACGTTGGAAACTGGAGAATGTGGGAGGAGCCCGGCTTCCCCCCTTTGGAAAGCAACTGCGTTGCAGCTTCCAAGCCGCCTGAAAACCACACCAGCAAGGATACGCTTCACTCCGCAGATGCCTCTGAGGAGCAGTGAGTTTGTCCAAAAGAAACCCCGTGCTTGCGATTCCTTCCTGGGAGCTCACCCCCGGAGCCAACTGTAGCTAAAGTGCCAAGTAAATGTGACCTCTGGTCCCGAGGCAAGGTGCACAGTTTCCCACTGCCAGAGATAGAGGGTGCACCAGTCTCCAGGAAGTCTTAGTCCATGGACGCCTTTACCTTTAGTATGCCTCACAGCGCTCAAGGCTCTCACGTGGGCTCTTGTTTCCAAGGAAGCACACGGTGTACCCAAAGCCTTCTGAGCACGATCAAGGGATACACAGCTCTGGGAACACCATCCCTCACTATGCAGTTGGAAGGGCCGGGGACTAATGTGTTCTCTATGGCTAGCGTGCCACAGCTTCGAAGCGGCCTCAGGAACGCGGTTCTTGGCAGGCTTTTGCTCCAGGCGTGTCGGCCACATTGAGGAAACCTAAGCTGCCCTGAAAGAAACCACCGGCGCCTCCAGTGCAGTTTGGGGGCTCCTGCTCGACGTCTCTCTAAGTGATGCGGAAACTGGCCTTTAGGTCCGGCCCGAAAGAGAGATTTACCCTGAGCCTTGCTAGGCACTTGGAACATCCAAAGTCACCTAGGCCTACTGAGGGCATTTAGAGCATTATGCCGTTCACCACATGCAGAACACACTGCATCCAGAAGTTTCATCGCAGAAGGCCGAACTGTGTTCCAAGGGTCTCCTTTGGCTTGTCAGAGAAGATAGGTGTATGTGCTGGGTGATCCCGTTTGTAGTTGAGAAGCCTGGAAACAGGCAGTATTCCCCCCACTTGAAAGGTACATAGTGGCGGCCTCAAGGCTGACTGAAAAGACATTGTTGTTACCCGTCTTCTAGTCACCCTTAGGAATGCCTCCGGGAAGAAAGTGCGTTTTCTCCTATGAATCCAGGGGGTCTCCAGGGCCTTGCTAGGAGCTCATCCCACGCTTGCCCTAGCTAAAGTGCGAAGTAAACGCGAGCCCTAGCCTCGAGGTAAGCACGAGTGCTTCCTGTCAGCAGGGTTTTGTGTGCAGCCCTCTCCCTGAGCCCTGACTCGATGCCAGAGTGCTTTAACTCCTCTACGGCTTTCCGTAAGGCCTAGGAGAGTCACGTCTGAATTCCCTCCTGAGGGAGAGCGTGTGCACTGGGAGTCCCCTTCTCGTTTTCCGAGCAACGTAACACAGAACAGGCTGTTGGGGGTCAGCTCTTTCTACGCATGGGGGAGGGCAATGAACTGATTCTCGCTTGCGGAGCAGGCCGTGTCCACGTGTCAGGCAGCCCCAGGGCAACGCTTCTGCCAGTATTACGTTCAACCTGGCTCTCCCTCTGGGGAGGCCCCCTGAAGTGCACTGAAAGAATCCCTGAGCCTAAAGTGCCTCCTGGCAACTCTTACCTGTCACTCTCCTACTACTGGGAAGCAAGGTACACTGTAGGTCCAGCCTGGGAGAAACTACACAGAAACCGGTAAAATTGTGAGGCACTGGGTCGATCCAACGTCACGTAGGCCTGACTAAGTCATTCAGCGGGTAATAATGCCCTTCATGGCGCGCCAAACAAACACCCCGAGTCCAATGAAGCGCGATCATAGAAAGGCCCAGTGTGGCTGAAAGTCTCCAGTCGTCAGTCAGAGAGCGCTGCTCAATGTGCTGCGTGGTCACGTTGGAAACTGGAGAATGTGGGAGGAGCCCGGCTTCCCCCCTTTGGAAAGCAACTGCGTTGCAGCTTCCAAGCCGCCTGAAAACCACACCAGCAAGGATACGCTTCACTCCGCAGATGCCTCTGAGGAGCAGTGAGTTTGTCCAAAAGAAACCCCGTGCTTGCGATTCCTTCCTGGGAGCTCACCCCCGGAGCCAACTGTAGCTAAAGTGCCAAGTAAATGTGACCTCTGGTCCCGAGGCAAGGTGCACAGTTTCCCACTGCCAGAGATAGAGGGTGCACCAGTCTCCAGGAAGTCTTAGTCCATGGACGCCTTTACCTTTAGTATGCCTCACAGCGCTCAAGGCTCTCACGTGGGCTCTTGTTTCCAAGGAAGCACACGGTGTACCCAAAGCCTTCTGAGCACGATCAAGGGATACACAGCTCTGGGAACACCATCCCTCACTATGCAGTTGGAAGGGCCGGGGACTAATGTGTTCTCTATGGCTAGCGTGCCACAGCTTCGAAGCGGCCTCAGGAACGCGGTTCTTGGCAGGCTTTTGCTCCAGGCGTGTCGGCCACATTGAGGAAACCTAAGCTGCCCTGAAAGAAACCACCGGCGCCTCCAGTGCAGTTTGGGGGCTCCTGCTCGACGTCTCTCTAAGTGATGCGGAAACTGGCCTTTAGGTCCGGCCCGAAAGAGAGATTTACCCTGAGCCTTGCTAGGCACTTGGAACATCCAAAGTCACCTAGGCCTACTGAGGGCATTTAGAGCATTATGCCGTTCACCACATGCAGAACACACTGCATCCAGAAGTTTCATCGCAGAAGGCCGAACTGTGTTCCAAGGGTCTCCTTTGGCTTGTCAGAGAAGATAGGTGTATGTGCTGGGTGATCCCGTTTGTAGTTGAGAAGCCTGGAAACAGGCAGTATTCCCCCCACTTGAAAGGTACATAGTGGCGGCCTCAAGGCTGACTGAAAAGACATTGTTGTTACCCGTCTTCTAGTCACCCTTAGGAATGCCTCCGGGAAGAAAGTGCGTTTTCTCCTATGAATCCAGGGGGTCTCCAGGGCCTTGCTAGGAGCTCATCCCACGCTTGCCCTAGCTAAAGTGCGAAGTAAACGCGAGCCCTAGCCTCGAGGTAAGCACGAGTGCTTCCTGTCAGCAGGGTTTTGTGTGCAGCCCTCTCCCTGAGCCCTGACTCGATGCCAGAGTGCTTTAACTCCTCTACGGCTTTCCGTAAGGCCTAGGAGAGTCACGTCTGAATTCCCTCCTGAGGGAGAGCGTGTGCACTGGGAGTCCCCTTCTCGTTTTCCGAGCAACGTAACACAGAACAGGCTGTTGGGGGTCAGCTCTTTCTACGCATGGGGGAGGGCAATGAACTGATTCTCGCTTGCGGAGCAGGCCGTGTCCACGTGTCAGGCAGCCCCAGGGCAACGCTTCTGCCAGTATTACGTTCAACCTGGCTCTCCCTCTGGGGAGGCCCCCTGAAGTGCACTGAAAGAATCCCTGAGCCTAAAGTGCCTCCTGGCAACTCTTACCTGTCACTCTCCTACTACTGGGAAGCAAGGTACACTGTAGGTCCAGCCTGGGAGAAACTACACAGAAACCGGTAAAATTGTGAGGCACTGGGTCGATCCAACGTCACGTAGGCCTGACTAAGTCATTCAGCGGGTAATAATGCCCTTCATGGCGCGCCAAACAAACACCCCGAGTCCAATGAAGCGCGATCATAGAAAGGCCCAGTGTGGCTGAAAGTCTCCAGTCGTCAGTCAGAGAGCGCTGCTCAATGTGCTGCGTGGTCACGTTGGAAACTGGAGAATGTGGGAGGAGCCCGGCTTCCCCCCTTTGGAAAGCAACTGCGTTGCAGCTTCCAAGCCGCCTGAAAACCACACCAGCAAGGATACGCTTCACTCCGCAGATGCCTCTGAAGAGCAGTGAGTTTGTCCAAAAGAAACCCCGTGCTTGCGATTCCTTCCTGGGAGCTCACCCCCGGAGCCAACTGTAGCTAAAGTGCCAAGTAAATGTGACCTCTGGTCCCGAGGCAAGGTGCACAGTTTCCCACTGCCAGAGATAGAGGGTGCACCAGTCTCCAGGAAATCTTAGTCCATGGACGCCTTTACCTTTAGTATGCCTCACAGCGCTCAAGGCTCTCACGTGGGCTCTTGTTTCCAAGGAAGCACACGGTGTACCCAAAGCCTTCTGAGCACGATCAAGGGATACACAGCTCTGGGAACACCATCCCTCACTATGCAGTTGGAAGGGCCGGGGACTAATGTGTTCTCTATGGCTAGCGTGCCACAGCTTCGAAGCGGCCTCAGGAACGCGGTTCTTGGCAGGCTTTTGCTCCAGGCGTGTCGGCCACATTGAGGAAACCTAAGCTGCCCTGAAAGAAACCACCGGCGCCTCCAGTGCAGTTTGGGGGCTCCTGCTCGACGTCTCTCTAAGTGATGCGGAAACTGGCCTTTAGGTCCGGCCCGAAAGAGAGATTTACCCTGAGCCTTGCTAGGCACTTGGAACATCCAAAGTCACCTAGGCCTACTGAGGGCATTTAGAGCATTATGCCGTTCACCACATGCAGAACACACTGCATCCAGAAGTTTCATCGCAGAAGGCCGAACTGTGTTCCAAGGGTCTCCTTTGGCTTGTCAGAGAAGATAGGTGTATGTGCTGGGTGATCCCGTTTGTAGTTGAGAAGCCTGGAAACAGGCAGTATTCCCCCCACTTGAAAGGTACATAGTGGCGGCCTCAAGGCTGACTGAAAAGACATTGTTGTTACCCGTCTTCTAGTCACCCTTAGGAATGCCTCCGGGAAGAAAGTGCGTTTTCTCCTATGAATCCAGGGGGTCTCCAGGGCCTTGCTAGGAGCTCATCCCACGCTTGCCCTAGCTAAAGTGCGAAGTAAACGCGAGCCCTAGCCTCGAGGTAAGCACGAGTGCTTCCTGTCAGCAGGGTTTTGTGTGCAGCCCTCTCCCTGAGCCCTGACTCGATGCCAGAGTGCTTTAACTCCTCTACGGCTTTCCGTAAGGCCTAGGAGAGTCACGTCTGAATTCCCTCCTGAGGGAGAGCGTGTGCACTGGGAGTCCCCTTCTCGTTTTCCGAGCAACGTAACACAGAACAGGCTGTTGGGGGTCAGCTCTTTCTACGCATGGGGGAGGGCAATGAACTGATTCTCGCTTGCGGAGCAGGCCGTGTCCACGTGTCAGGCAGCCCCAGGGCAACGCTTCTGCCAGTATTACGTTCAACCTGGCTCTCCCTCTGGGGAGGCCCCCTGAAGTGCACTGAAAGAATCCCTGAGCCTAAAGTGCCTCCTGGCAACTCTTACCTGTCACTCTCCTACTACTGGGAAGCAAGGTACACTGTAGGTCCAGCCTGGGAGAAACTACACAGAAACCGGTAAAATTGTGAGGCACTGGGTCGATCCAACGTCACGTAGGCCTGACTAAGTCATTCAGCGGGTAATAATGCCCTTCATGGCGCGCCAAACAAACACCCCGAGTCCAATGAAGCGCGATCATAGAAAGGCCCAGTGTGGCTGAAAGTCTCCAGTCGTCAGTCAGAGAGCGCTGCTCAATGTGCTGCGTGGTCACGTTGGAAACTGGAGAATGTGGGAGGAGCCCGGCTTCCCCCCTTTGGAAAGCAACTGCGTTGCAGCTTCCAAGCCGCCTGAAAACCACACCAGCAAGGATACGCTTCACTCCGCAGATGCCTCTGAGGAGCAGTGAGTTTGTCCAAAAGAAACCCCGTGCTTGCGATTCCTTCCTGGGAGCTCACCCCCGGAGCCAACTGTAGCTAAAGTGCCAAGTAAATGTGACCTCTGGTCCCGAGGCAAGGTGCACAGTTTCCCACTGCCAGAGATAGGGGGTGCACCAGTCTCCAGGAAGTCTTAGTCCATGGACGCCTTTACCTTTAGTATGCCTCACAGCGCTCAAGGCTCTCACGTGGGCCCTTGTTTCCAAGGAAGCACACGGTGTACCCAAAGCCTTCTGGGCACGATCAAGGGATACACAGCTCTGGGAACACCATCCCTCACTATGCAGTTGGAAGGGCCGGGGACTAATGTGTTCTCTATGGCTAGCGTGCCACAGCTTCGAAGCGGCCTCAGGAACGCGGTTCTTGGCAGGCTTTTGCTCCAGGCGTGTCGGCCACATTGAGGAAACCTAAGCTGCCCTGAAAGAAACCACCGGCGCCTCCAGTGCAGTTTGGGGGCTCCTGCTCGACGTCTCTCTAAGTGATGCGGAAACTGGTCTTTAGGTCCGGCCCGAAAGAGAGATTTACCCTGAGCCTTGCTAGGCACTTGGAACATCCAGAGTCACCTAGGCCTACTGAGGGCATTTAGAGCATTATGCCGTTCACCACATGCAGAACACACTGCATCCAGAAGTTTCATCGCAGAAGGCCGAACTGTGTTCCAAGGGTCTCCTTTGGCTTGTCAGAGAAGATAGGTGTATGTGCTGGGTGATCCCGTTTGTAGTTGAGAAGCCTGGAAAAAGGCAGTATTCCCCCCACTTGAAAGGTACATAGTGGCGGCCTCAAGGCTGACTGAAAAGACATTGTTGTTACCCGTCTTCTAGTCACCCTTAGGAATGCCTCCGGGAAGAAAGTGCGTTTTCTCCTATGAATCCAGGGGGTCTCCAGGGCCTTGCTAGGAGCTCATCCCACGCTTGCCCTAGCTAAAGTGAGAAGTAAAGGCGAGCCTTAGCCTCGAGGTAAGCACGAGTGCTTCCTGTCAGCAGGGTTTTGTGTGCAGCCCTCTCCCTGAGCCCTGACTCGATGCCAGAGTGCTTTAACTCCTCTACGGCTTTCCGTAAGGCCTAGGAGAGTCACGTCTGAATTCCCTCCTGAGGGAGAGCGTGTGCACTGGGAGTCCCCTTCTCGTTTTCCGAGCAACGTAACACAGAACAGGCTGTTGGGGGTCAGCTCTTTCTACGCATGGGGGAGGGCAATGAACTGATTCTCGCTTGCGGAGCAGGCCGTGTCCACGTGTCAGGCAGCCCCAGGGCAACGCTTCTGCCAGTATTACGTTCAACCTGGCTCTCCCTCTGGGGAGGCCCCCTGAAGTGCACTGAAAGAATCCCTGAGCCTAAAGTGCCTCCTGGCAACTCTTACCTGTCACTCTCCTACTACTGGGAAGCAAGGTACACTGTAGGTCCAGCCTGGGAGAAACTACACAGAAACCGGTAAAATTGTGAGGCACTGGGTCGATCCAACGTCACGTAGGCCTGACTAAGTCATTCAGCGGGTAATAATGCCCTTCATGGCGTGCCAAACAAACACCCCGAGACCAGTGAAGCGCGATCATAGAAAGGCCCAGTGTGGCTGAAAGTCTCCAGTCGTCAGTCAGAGAGCGCTGCTCAATGTGCTGCGTGGTCACGTTGGAAACTGGAGAATGTGGGAGGAGCCCGGCTTCCCCCCTTTGGAAAGCAACTGCGTTGCAGCTTCCAAGCCGCCTGAAAACCACACCAGCAAGGATACGCTTCACTCCGCAGATGCCTCTGAGGAGCAGTGAGTTTGTCCAAAAGAAACCCCGTGCTTGCGATTCCTTCCTGGGAGCTCACCCCCGGAGCCAACTGTAGCTAAAGTGCCAAGTAAATGTGACCTCTGGTCCCGAGGCAAGGTGCACAGTTTCCCACTGCCAGAGATAGGGGGTGCACCAGTCTCCAGGAAGTCTTAGTCCATGGACGCCTTTACCTTTAGTATGCCTCACAGCGCTCAAGGCTCTCACGTGGGCCCTTGTTTCCAAGGAAGCACACGGTGTACCCAAAGCCTTCTGAGCACGATCAAGGGATACACAGCTCTGGGAACACCGTCCCTCACTATGCAGTTGGAAGGGCCGGGGACTAATGTGTTCTCTATGGCTAGCGTGCCACAGCTTCGAAGCGGCCTCAGGAACGCGGTTCTTGGCAGGCTTTTGCTCCAGGCGTGTCGGCCACATTGAGGAAACCTAAGCTGCCCTGAAAGAAACCACCGGCGCCTCCAGTGCAGTTTGGGGGCTCCTGCTCGACGTCTCTCTAAGTGATGCGGAAACTGGCCTTTAGGTCCGGCCCGAAAGAGAGATTTACCCTGAGCCTTGCTAGGCACTTGGAACATCCAAAGTCACCTAGGCCTACTGAGGGCATTTAGAGCATTATGCCGTTCACCACATGCAGAACACACTGCATCCAGAAGTTTCATCGCAGAAGGCCGAACTGTGTTCCAAGGGTCTCCTTTGGCTTGTCAGAGAAGACAGGTGTATGTGCCGGGTGATCCCGTTTGTAGTTGAGAAGCCTGGAAAAAGGCAGTATTCCCCCCACTTGAAAGGTACATAGTGGCGGCCTCAAGGCTGACTGAAAGACATTGTTGTTACCCGTCTTCTAGTCACCCTTAGGAATGCCTCCGGGAAGAAAGTGCGTTTTCTCCTATGAATCCAGGGGGTCTCCAGGGCCTTGCTAGGAGCTCATCCCACGCTTGCCCTAGCTAAAGTGCGAAGTAAACGCGAGCCCTAGCCTCGAGGTAAGCACGAGTGCTTCCTGTCAGCAGGGTTTTGTGTGCAGCCCTCTCCCTGAGCCCTGACTCGATGCCAGAGTGCTTTAACTCCTCTACGGCTTTCCGTAAGGCCTAGGAGAGTCACGTCTGAATTCCCTCCTGAGGGAGAGCGTGTGCACTGGGAGTCCCCTTCTCGTTTTCCGAGCAACGTAACACAGAACAGGCTGTTGGGGGTCAGCTCTTTCTACGCATGGGGGAGGGCAATGAACTGATTCTCGCTTGCGGAGCAGGCCGTGTCCACGTGTCAGGCAGCCCCAGGGCAACGCTTCTGCCAGTATTACGTTCAACCTGGCTCTCCCTCTGGGGAGGCCCCCTGAAGTGCACTGAAAGAATCCCTGAGCCTAAAGTGCCTCCTGGCAACTCTTACCTGTCACTCTCCTACTACTGGGAAGCAAGGTACACTGTAGGTCCAGCCTGGGAGAAACTACACAGAAACCGGTAAAATTGTGAGGCACTGGGTCGATCCAACGTCACGTAGGCCTGACTAAGTCATTCAGCGGGTAATAATGCCCTTCATGGCGCGCCAAACAAACACCCCGAGTCCAATGAAGCGCGATCATAGAAAGGCCCAGTGTGGCTGAAAGTCTCCAGTCGTCAGTCAGAGAGCGCTGCTCAATGTGCTGCGTGGTCACGTTGGAAACTGGAGAATGTGGGAGGAGCCCGGCTTCCCCCCTTTGGAAAGCAACTGCGTTGCAGCTTCCAAGCCGCCTGAAAACCACACCAGCAAGGATACGCTTCACTCCGCAGATGCCTCTGAGGAGCAGTGAGTTTGTCCAAAAGAAACCCCGTGCTTGCGATTCCTTCCTGGGAGCTCACCCCCGGAGCCAACTGTAGCTAAAGTGCCAAGTAAATGTGACCTCTGGTCCCGAGGCAAGGTGCACAGTTTCCCACTGCCAGAGATAGGGGGTGCACCAGTCTCCAGGAAGTCTTAGTCCATGGACGCCTTTACCTTTAGTATGCCTCACAGCGCTCAAGGCTCTCACGTGGGCCCTTGTTTCCAAGGAAGCACACGGTGTACCCAAAGCCTTCTGAGCACGATCAAGGGATACACAGCTCTGGGAACACCGTCCCTCACTATGCAGTTGGAAGGGCCGGGGACTAATGTGTTCTCTATGGCTAGCGTGCCACAGCTTCGAAGCGGCCTCAGGAACGCGGTTCTTGGCAGGCTTTTGCTCCAGGCGTGTCGGCCACATTGAGGAAACCTAAGCTGCCCTGAAAGAAACCACCGGCGCCTCCAGTGCAGTTTGGGGGCTCCTGCTCGACGTCTCTCTAAGTGATGCGGAAACTGGCCTTTAGGTCCGGCCCGAAAGAGAGATTTACCCTGAGCCTTGCTAGGCACTTGGAACATCCAAAGTCACCTAGGCCTACTGAGGGCATTTAGAGCATTATGCCGTTCACCACATGCAGAACACACTGCATCCAGAAGTTTCATCGCAGAAGGCCGAACTGTGTTCCAAGGGTCTCCTTTGGCTTGTCAGAGAAGATAGGTGTATGTGCTGGGTGATCCCGTTTGTAGTTGAGAAGCCTGGAAACAGGCAGTATTCCCCCCACTTGAAAGGTACATAGTGGCGGCCTCAAGGCTGACTGAAAAGACATTGTTGTTACCCGTCTTCTAGTCACCCTTAGGAATGCCTCCGGGAAGAAAGTGCGTTTTCTCCTATGAATCCAGGGGGTCTCCAGGGCCTTGCTAGGAGCTCATCCCACGCTTGCCCTAGCTAAAGTGCGAAGTAAACGCGAGCCCTAGCCTCGAGGTAAGCACGAGTGCTTCCTGTCAGCAGGGTTTTGTGTGCAGCCCTCTCCCTGAGCCCTGACTCGATGCCAGAGTGCTTTAACTCCTCTACGGCTTTCCGTAAGGCCTAGGAGAGTCACGTCTGAATTCCCTCCTGAGGGAGAGCGTGTGCACTGGGAGTCCCCTTCTCGTTTTCCGAGCAACGTAACACAGAACAGGCTGTTGGGGGTCAGCTCTTTCTACGCATGGGGGAGGGCAATGAACTGATTCTCGCTTGCGGAGCAGGCCGTGTCCACGTGTCAGGCAGCCCCAGGGCAACGCTTCTGCCAGTATTACGTTCAACCTGGCTCTCCCTCTGGGGAGGCCCCCCGAAGTGCACTGAAAGAATCCCTGAGCCTAAAGTGCCTCCTGGCAACTCTTACCTGTCACTCTCCTACTACTGGGAAGCAAGGTACACTGTAGGTCCAGCCTGGGAGAAACTACACAGAAACCGGTAAAATTGTGAGGCACTGGGTCGATCCAACGTCACGTAGGCCTGACTAAGTCATTCAGCGGGTAATAATGCCCTTCATGGCGCGCCAAACAAACACCCCGAGTCCAATGAAGCGCGATCATAGAAAGGCCCAGTGTGGCTGAAAGTCTCCAGTCGTCAGTCAGAGAGCGCTGCTCAATGTGCTGCGTGGTCACGTTGGAAACTGGAGAATGTGGGAGGAGCCCGGCTTCCCCCCTTTGGAAAGCAACTGCGTTGCAGCTTCCAAGCCGCCTGAAAACCACACCAGCAAGGATACGCTTCACTCCGCAGATGCCTCTGAGGAGCAGTGAGTTTGTCCAAAAGAAACCCCGTGCTTGCGATTCCTTCCTGGGAGCTCACCCCCGGAGCCAACTGTAGCTAAAGTGCCAAGTAAATGTGACCTCTGGTCCCGAGGCAAGGTGCACAGTTTCCCACTGCCAGAGATAGGGGGTGCACCAGTCTCCAGGAAGTCTTAGTCCATGGACGCCTTTACCTTTAGTATGCCTCACAGCGCTCAAGGCTCTCACGTGGGCCCTTGTTTCCAAGGAAGCACACGGTGTACCCAAAGCCTTCTGGGCACGATCAAGGGATACACAGCTCTGGGAACACCATCCCTCACTATGCAGTTGGAAGGGCCGGGGACTAATGTGTTCTCTATGGCTAGCGTGCCACAGCTTCGAAGCGGCCTCAGGAACGCGGTTCTTGGCAGGCTTTTGCTCCAGGCGTGTCGGCCACATTGAGGAAACCTAAGCTGCCCTGAAAGAAACCACCGGCGCCTCCAGTGCAGTTTGGGGGCTCCTGCTCGACGTCTCTCTAAGTGATGCGGAAACTGGTCTTTAGGTCCGGCCCGAAAGAGAGATTTACCCTGAGCCTTGCTAGGCACTTGGAACATCCAAAGTCACCTAGGCCTACTGAGGGCATTTAGAGCATTATGCCGTTCACCACATGCAGAACACACTGCATCCAGAAGTTTCATCGCAGAAGGCCGAACTGTGTTCCAAGGGTCTCCTTTGGCTTGTCAGAGAAGATAGGTGTATGTGCTGGGTGATCCCGTTTGTAGTTGAGAAGCCTGGAAACAGGCAGTATTCCCCCCACTTGAAAGGTACATAGTGGCGGCCTCAAGGCTGACTGAAAAGACATTGTTGTTACCCGTCTTCTAGTCACCCTTAGGAATGCCTCCGGGAAGAAAGTGCGTTTTCTCCTATGAATCCAGGGGGTCTCCAGGGCCTTGCTAGGAGCTCATCCCACGCTTGCCCTAGCTAAAGTGCGAAGTAAAGGCGAGCCCTAGCCTCGAGGTAAGCACGAGTGCTTCCTGTCAGCAGGGTTTTGTGTGCAGCCCTCTCCCTGAGCCCTGACTCGATGCCAGAGTGCTTTAACTCCTCTACGGCTTTCCGTAAGGCCTAGGAGAGTCACGTCTGAATTCCCTCCTGAGGGAGAGCGTGTGCACTGGGAGTCCCCTTCTCGTTTTCCGAGCAACGTAACACAGAACAGGCTGTTGGGGGTCAGCTCTTTCTACGCATGGGGGAGGGCAATGAACTGATTCTCGCTTGCGGAGCAGGCCGTGTCCACGTGTCAGGCAGCCCCAGGGCAACGCTTCTGCCAGTATTACGTTCAACCTGGCTCTCCCTCTGGGGAGGCCCCCTGAAGTGCACTGAAAGAATCCCTGAGCCTAAAGTGCCTCCTGGCAACTCTTACCTGTCACTCTCCTACTACTGGGAAGCAAGGTACACTGTAGGTCCAGCCTGGGAGAAACTACACAGAAACCGGTAAAATTGTGAGGCACTGGGTCGATCCAACGTCACGTAGGCCTGACTAAGTCATTCAGCGGGTAATAATGCCCTTCATGGCGCGCCAAACAAACACCCCGAGTCCAATGAAGCGCGATCATAGAAAGGCCCAGTGTGGCTGAAAGTCTCCAGTCGTCAGTCAGAGAGCGCTGCTCAATGTGCTGCGTGGTCACGTTGGAAACTGGAGAATGTGGGAGGAGCCCGGCTTCCCCCCTTTGGAAAGCAACTGCGTTGCAGCTTCCAAGCCGCCTGAAAACCACACCAGCAAGGATACGCTTCACTCCGCAGATGCCTCTGAGGAGCAGTGAGTTTGTCCAAAAGAAACCCCGTGCTTGCGATTCCTTCCTGGGAGCTCACCCCCGGAGCCAACTGTAGCTAAAGTGCCAAGTAAATGTGACCTCTGGTCCCGAGGCAAGGTGCACAGTTTCCCACTGCCAGAGATAGGGGGTGCACCAGTCTCCAGGAAGTCTTAGTCCATGGACGCCTTTACCTTTAGTATGCCTCACAGCGCTCAAGGCTCTCACGTGGGCCCTTGTTTCCAAGGAAGCACACGGTGTACCCAAAGCCTTCTGGGCACGATCAAGGGATACACAGCTCTGGGAACACCATCCCTCACTATGCAGTTGGAAGGGCCGGGGACTAATGTGTTCTCTATGGCTAGCGTGCCACAGCTTCGAAGCGGCCTCAGGAACGCGGTTCTTGGCAGGCTTTTGCTCCAGGCGTGTCGGCCACATTGAGGAAACCTAAGCTGCCCTGAAAGAAACCACCGGCGCCTCCAGTGCAGTTTGGGGGCTCCTGCTCGACGTCTCTCTAAGTGATGCGGAAACTGGTCTTTAGGTCCGGCCCGAAAGAGAGATTTACCCTGAGCCTTGCTAGGCACTTGGAACATCCAAAGTCACCTAGGCCTACTGAGGGCATTTAGAGCATTATGCCGTTCACCACATGCAGAACACACTGCATCCAGAAGTTTCATCGCAGAAGGCCGAACTGTGTTCCAAGGGTCTCCTTTGGCTTGTCAGAGAAGATAGGTGTATGTGCTGGGTGATCCCGTTTGTAGTTGAGAAGCCTGGAAAAAGGCAGTATTCCCCCCACTTGAAAGGTACATAGTGGCGGCCTCAAGGCTGACTGAAAAGACATTGTTGTTACCCGTCTTCTAGTCACCCTTAGGAATGCCTCCGGGAAGAAAGTGCGTTTTCTCCTATGAATCCAGGGGGTCTCCAGGGCCTTGCTAGGAGCTCATCCCACGCTTGCCCTAGCTAAAGTGCGAAGTAAAGGCGAGCCCTAGCCTCGAGGTAAGCACGAGTGCTTCCTGTCAGCAGGGTTTTGTGTGCAGCCCTCTCCCTGAGCCCTGACTCGATGCCAGAGTGCTTTAACTCCTCTACGGCTTTCCGTAAGGCCTAGGAGAGTCACGTCTGAATTCCCTCCTGAGGGAGAGCGTGTGCACTGGGAGTCCCCTTCTCGTTTTCCGAGCAACGTAACACAGAACAGGCTGTTGGGGGTCAGCTCTTTCTACGCATGGGGGAGGGCAATGAACTGATTCTCGCTTGCGGAGCAGGCCGTGTCCACGTGTCAGGCAGCCCCAGGGCAACGCTTCTGCCAGTATTACGTTCAACCTGGCTCTCCCTCTGGGGAGGCCCCCTGAAGTGCACTGAAAGAATCCCTGAGCCTAAAGTGCCTCCTGGCAACTCTTACCTGTCACTCTCCTACTACTGGGAAGCAAGGTACACTGTAGGTCCAGCCTGGGAGAAACTACACAGAAACCGGTAAAATTGTGAGGCACTGGGTCGATCCAACGTCACGTAGGCCTGACTAAGTCATTCAGCGGGTAATAATGCCCTTCATGGCGCGCCAAACAAACACCCCGAGTCCAATGAAGCGCGATCATAGAAAGGCCCAGTGTGGCTGAAAGTCTCCAGTCGTCAGTCAGAGAGCGCTGCTCAATGTGCTGCGTGGTCACGTTGGAAACTGGAGAATGTGGGAGGAGCCCGGCTTCCCCCCTTTGGAAAGCAACTGCGTTGCAGCTTCCAAGCCGCCTGAAAACCACACCAGCAAGGATACGCTTCACTCCGCAGATGCCTCTGAGGAGCAGTGAGTTTGTCCAAAAGAAACCCCGTGCTTGCGATTCCTTCCTGGGAGCTCACCCCCGGAGCCAACTGTAGCTAAAGTGCCAAGTAAATGTGACCTCTGGTCCCGAGGCAAGGTGCACAGTTTCCCACTGCCAGAGATAGGGGGTGCACCAGTCTCCAGGAAGTCTTAGTCCATGGACGCCTTTACCTTTAGTATGCCTCACAGCGCTCAAGGCTCTCACGTGGGCCCTTGTTTCCAAGGAAGCACACGGTGTACCCAAAGCCTTCTGGGCACGATCAAGGGATACACAGCTCTGGGAACACCATCCCTCACTATGCAGTTGGAAGGGCCGGGGACTAATGTGTTCTCTATGGCTAGCGTGCCACAGCTTCGAAGCGGCCTCAGGAACGCGGTTCTTGGCAGGCTTTTGCTCCAGGCGTGTCGGCCACATTGAGGAAACCTAAGCTGCCCTGAAAGAAACCACCGGCGCCTCCAGTGCAGTTTGGGGGCTCCTGCTCGACGTCTCTCTAAGTGATGCGGAAACTGGTCTTTAGGTCCGGCCCGAAAGAGAGATTTACCCTGAGCCTTGCTAGGCACTTGGAACATCCAAAGTCACCTAGGCCTACTGAGGGCATTTAGAGCATTATGCCGTTCACCACATGCAGAACACACTGCATCCAGAAGTTTCATCGCAGAAGGCCGAACTGTGTTCCAAGGGTCTCCTTTGGCTTGTCAGAGAAGATAGGTGTATGTGCTGGGTGATCCCGTTTGTAGTTGAGAAGCCTGGAAACAGGCAGTATTCCCCCCACTTGAAAGGTACATAGTGGCGGCCTCAAGGCTGACTGAAAAGACATTGTTGTTACCCGTCTTCTAGTCACCCTTAGGAATGCCTCCGGGAAGAAAGTGCGTTTTCTCCTATGAATCCAGGGGGTCTCCAGGGCCTTGCTAGGAGCTCATCCCACGCTTGCCCTAGCTAAAGTGCGAAGTAAACGCGAGCCCTAGCCTCGAGGTAAGCACGAGTGCTTCCTGTCAGCAGGGTTTTGTGTGCAGCCCTCTCCCTGAGCCCTGACTCGATGCCAGAGTGCTTTAACTCCTCTACGGCTTTCCGTAAGGCCTAGGAGAGTCACGTCTGAATTCCCTCCTGAGGGAGAGCGTGTGCACTGGGAGTCCCCTTCTCGTTTTCCGAGCAACGTAACACAGAACAGGCTGTTGGGGGTCAGCTCTTTCTACGCATGGGGGAGGGCAATGAACTGATTCTCGCTTGCGGAGCAGGCCGTGTCCACGTGTCAGGCAGCCCCAGGGCAACGCTTCTGCCAGTATTACGTTCAACCTGGCTCTCCCTCTGGGGAGGCCCCCTGAAGTGCACTGAAAGAATCCCTGAGCCTAAAGTGCCTCCTGGCAACTCTTACCTGTCACTCTCCTACTACTGGGAAGCAAGGTACACTGTAGGTCCAGCCTGGGAGAAACTACAGAGAAACCGGTAAAATTGTGAGGCACTGGGTCGATCCAACGTCACGTAGGCCTGACTAAGTCATTCAGCGGGTAATAATGCCCTTCATGGCGCGCCAAACAAACACCCCGAGTCCAATGAAGCGCGATCATAGAAAGGCCCAGTGTGGCTGAAAGTCTCCAGTCGTCAGTCAGAGAGCGCTGCTCAATGTGCTGCGTGGTCACGTTGGAAACTGGAGAATGTGGGAGGAGCCCGGCTTCCCCCCTTTGGAAAGCAACTGCGTTGCAGCTTCCAAGCCGCCTGAAAACCACACCAGCAAGGATACGCTTCACTCCGCAGATGCCTCTGAGGAGCAGTGAGTTTGTCCAAAAGAAACCCCGTGCTTGCGATTCCTTCCTGGGAGCTCACCCCCGGAGCCAACTGTAGCTAAAGTGCCAAGTAAATGTGACCTCTGGTCCCGAGGCAAGGTGCACAGTTTCCCACTGCCAGAGATAGGGGGTGCACCAGTCTCCAGGAAGTCTTAGTACATGGACGCCTTTACCTTTAGTATGCCTCACAGCGCTCAAGGCTCTCACGTGGGCCCTTGTTTCCAAGGAAGCACACGGTGTACCCAAAGCCTTCTGAGCACGATCAAGGGATACACAGCTCTGGGAACACCATCCCTCACTATGCAGTTGGAAGGGCCGGGGACTAATGTGTTCTCTATGGCTAGCGTGCCACAGCTTCGAAGCGGCCTCAGGAACGCGGTTCTTGGCAGGCTTTTGCTCCAGGCGTGTCGGCCACATTGAGGAAACCTAAGCTGCCCTGAAAGAAACCACCGGCGCCTCCAGTGCAGTTTGGGGGCTCCTGCTCGACGTCTCTCTAAGTGATGCGGAAACTGGTCTTTAGGTCCGGCCCGAAAGAGAGATTTACCCTGAGCCTTGCTAGGCACTTGGAACATCCAAAGTCACCTAGGCCTACTGAGGGCATTTAGAGCATTATGCCGTTCACCACATGCAGAACACACTGCATCCAGAAGTTTCATCGCAGAAGGCCGAACTGTGTTCCAAGGGTCTCCTTTGGCTTGTCAGAGAAGATAGGTGTATGTGCTGGGTGATCCCGTTTGTAGTTGAGAAGCCTGGAAAAAGGCAGTATTCCCCCCACTTGAAAGGTACATAGTGGCGGCCTCAAGGCTGACTGAAAAGACATTGTTGTTACCCGTCTTCTAGTCACCCTTAGGAATGCCTCCGGGAAGAAAGTGCGTTTTCTCCTATGAATCCAGGGGGTCTCCAGGGCCTTGCTAGGAGCTCATCCCACGCTTGCCCTAGCTAAAGTGCGAAGTAAAGGCGAGCCCTAGCCTCGAGGTAAGCACGAGTGCTTCCTGTCAGCAGGGTTTTGTGTGCAGCCCTCTCCCTGAGCCCTGACTCGATGCCAGAGTGCTTTAACTCCTCTACGGCTTTCCGTAAGGCCTAGGAGAGTCACGTCTGAATTCCCTCCTGAGGGAGAGCGTGTGCACTGGGAGTCCCCTTCTCGTTTTCCGAGCAACGTAACACAGAACAGGCTGTTGGGGGTCAGCTCTTTCTACGCATGGGGGAGGGCAATGAACTGATTCTCGCTTGCGGAGCAGGCCGTGTCCACGTGTCAGGCAGCCCCAGGGCAACGCTTCTGCCAGTATTACGTTCAACCTGGCTCTCCCTCTGGGGAGGCCCCCTGAAGTGCACTGAAAGAATCCCTGAGCCTAAAGTGCCTCCTGGCAACTCTTACCTGTCACTCTCCTACTACTGGGAAGCAAGGTACACTGTAGGTCCAGCCTGGGAGAAACTACAGAGAAACCGGTAAAATTGTGAGGCACTGGGTCGATCCAACGTCACGTAGGCCTGACTAAGTCATTCAGCGGGTAATAATGCCCTTCATGGCGCGCCAAACAAACACCCCGAGTCCAATGAAGCGCGATCCTAGAAAGGCCCAGTGTGGCTGAAAGTCTCCAGTCGTCAGTCAGAGAGCGCTGCTCAATGTGCTGCGTGGTCACGTTGGAAACTGGAGAATGTGGGAGGAGCCCGGCTTCCCCCCTTCGGAAAGCAACTGCGTTGCAGCTTCCAAGCCGCCTGAAAACCACACCAGCAAGGATACGCTTCACTCCGCAGATGCCTCTGAGGAGCAGTGAGTTTGTCCAAAAGAAACCCCGTGCTTGCGATTCCTTCCTGGGAGCTCACCCCCGGAGCCAACTGTAGCTAAAGTGCCAAGTAAATGTGACCTCTGGTCCCGAGGCAAGGTGCACAGTTTCCCACTGCCAGAGATAGGGGGTGCACCAGTCTCCAGGAAGTCTTAGTCCATGGACGCCTTTACCTTTAGTATGCCTCACAGCGCTCAAGGCTCTCACGTGGGCCCTTGTTTCCAAGGAAGCACACGGTGTACCCAAAGCCTTCTGAGCACGATCAAGGGATACACAGCTCTGGGAACACCGTCCCTCACTATGCAGTTGGAAGGGCCGGGGACTAATGTGTTCTCTATGGCTAGCGTGCCACAGCTTCGAAGCGGCCTCAGGAACGCGGTTCTTGGCAGGCTTTTGCTCCAGGCGTGTCGGCCACATTGAGGAAACCTAAGCTGCCCTGAAAGAAACCACCGGCGCCTCCAGTGCAGTTTGGGGGCTCCTGCTCGACGTCTCTCTAAGTGATGCGGAAACTGGCCTTTAGGTCCGGCCCGAAAGAGAGATTTACCCTGAGCCTTGCTAGGCACTTGGAACATCCAAAGTCACCTAGGCCTACTGAGGGCATTTAGAGCATTATGCCGTTCACCACATGCAGAACACACTGCATCCAGAAGTTTCATCGCAGAAGGCCGAACTGTGTTCCAAGGGTCTCCTTTGGCTTGTCAGAGAAGATAGGTGTATGTGCTGGGTGATCCCGTTTGTAGTTGAGAAGCCTGGAAACAGGCAGTATTCCCCCCACTTGAAAGGTACATAGTGGCGGCCTCAAGGCTGACTGAAAAGACATTGTTGTTACCCGTCTTCTAGTCACCCTTAGGAATGCCTCCGGGAAGAAAGTGCGTTTTCTCCTATGAATCCAGGGGGTCTCCAGGGCCTTGCTAGGAGCTCATCCCACGCTTGCCCTAGCTAAAGTGCGAAGTAAACGCGAGCCCTAGCCTCGAGGTAAGCACGAGTGCTTCCTGTCAGCAGGGTTTTGTGTGCAGCCCTCTCCCTGAGCCCTGACTCGATGCCAGAGTGCTTTAACTCCTCTACGGCTTTCCGTAAGGCCTAGGAGAGTCACGTCTGAATTCCCTCCTGAGGGAGAGCGTGTGCACTGGGAGTCCCCTTCTCGTTTTCCGAGCAACGTAACACAGAACAGGCTGTTGGGGGTCAGCTCTTTCTACGCATGGGGGAGGGCAATGAACTGATTCTCGCTTGCGGAGCAGGCCGTGTCCACGTGTCAGGCAGCCCCAGGGCAACGCTTCTGCCAGTATTACGTTCAACCTGGCTCTCCCTCTGGGGAGGCCCCCTGAAGTGCACTGAAAGAATCCCTGAGCCTAAAGTGCCTCCTGGCAACTCTTACCTGTCACTCTCCTACTACTGGGAAGCAAGGTACACTGTAGGTCCAGCCTGGGAGAAACTACACAGAAACCGGTAAAATTGTGAGGCACTGGGTCGATCCAACGTCACGTAGGCCTGACTAAGTCATTCAGCGGGTAATAATGCCCTTCATGGCGCGCCAAACAAACACCCCGAGTCCAATGAAGCGCGATCATAGAAAGGCCCAGTGTGGCTGAAAGTCTCCAGTCGTCAGTCAGAGAGCGCTGCTCAATGTGCTGCGTGGTCACGTTGGAAACTGGAGAATGTGGGAGGAGCCCGGCTTCCCCCCTTTGGAAAGCAACTGCGTTGCAGCTTCCAAGCCGCCTGAAAACCACACCAGCAAGGATACGCTTCACTCCGCAGATGCCTCTGAGGAGCAGTGAGTTTGTCCAAAAGAAACCCCGTGCTTGCGATTCCTTCCTGGGAGCTCACCCCCGGAGCCAACTGTAGCTAAAGTGCCAAGTAAATGTGACCTCTGGTCCCGAGGCAAGGTGCACAGTTTCCCACTGCCAGAGATAGGGGGTGCACCAGTCTCCAGGAAGTCTTAGTACATGGACGCCTTTACCTTTAGTATGCCTCACAGCGCTCAAGGCTCTCACGTGGGCCCTTGTTTCCAAGGAAGCACACGGTGTACCCAAAGCCTTCTGAGCACGATCAAGGGATACACAGCTCTGGGAACACCATCCCTCACTATGCAGTTGGAAGGGCCGGGGACTAATGTGTTCTCTATGGCTAGCGTGCCACAGCTTCGAAGCGGCCTCAGGAACGCGGTTCTTGGCAGGCTTTTGCTCCAGGCGTGTCGGCCACATTGAGGAAACCTAAGCTGCCCTGAAAGAAACCACCGGCGCCTCCAGTGCAGTTTGGGGGCTCCTGCTCGACGTCTCTCTAAGTGATGCGGAAACTGGTCTTTAGGTCCGGCCCGAAAGAGAGATTTACCCTGAGCCTTGCTAGGCACTTGGAACATCCAAAGTCACCTAGGCCTACTGAGGGCATTTAGAGCATTATGCCGTTCACCACATGCAGAACACACTGCATCCAGAAGTTTCATCGCAGAAGGCCGAACTGTGTTCCAAGGGTCTCCTTTGGCTTGTCAGAGAAGATAGGTGTATGTGCTGGGTGATCCCGTTTGTAGTTGAGAAGCCTGGAAAAAGGCAGTATTCCCCCCACTTGAAAGGTACATAGTGGCGGCCTCAAGGCTGACTGAAAAGACATTGTTGTTACCCGTCTTCTAGTCACCCTTAGGAATGCCTCCGGGAAGAAAGTGCGTTTTCTCCTATGAATCCAGGGGGTCTCCAGGGCCTTGCTAGGAGCTCATCCCACGCTTGCCCTAGCTAAAGTGCGAAGTAAAGGCGAGCCCTAGCCTCGAGGTAAGCACGAGTGCTTCCTGTCAGCAGGGTTTTGTGTGCAGCCCTCTCCCTGAGCCCTGACTCGATGCCAGAGTGCTTTAACTCCTCTACGGCTTTCCGTAAGGCCTAGGAGAGTCACGTCTGAATTCCCTCCTGAGGGAGAGCGTGTGCACTGGGAGTCCCCTTCTCGTTTTCCGAGCAACGTAACACAGAACAGGCTGTTGGGGGTCAGCTCTTTCTACGCATGGGGGAGGGCAATGAACTGATTCTCGCTTGCGGAGCAGGCCGTGTCCACGTGTCAGGCAGCCCCAGGGCAACGCTTCTGCCAGTATTACGTTCAACCTGGCTCTCCCTCTGGGGAGGCCCCCTGAAGTGCACTGAAAGAATCCCTGAGCCTAAAGTGCCTCCTGGCAACTCTTACCTGTCACTCTCCTACTACTGGGAAGCAAGGTACACTGTAGGTCCAGCCTGGGAGAAACTACAGAGAAACCGGTAAAATTGTGAGGCACTGGGTCGATCCAACGTCACGTAGGCCTGACTAAGTCATTCAGCGGGTAATAATGCCCTTCATGGCGCGCCAAACAAACACCCCGAGTCCAATGAAGCGCGATCCTAGAAAGGCCCAGTGTGGCTGAAAGTCTCCAGTCGTCAGTCAGAGAGCGCTGCTCAATGTGCTGCGTGGTCACGTTGGAAACTGGAGAATGTGGGAGGAGCCCGGCTTCCCCCCTTCGGAAAGCAACTGCGTTGCAGCTTCCAAGCCGCCTGAAAACCACACCAGCAAGGATACGCTTCACTCCGCAGATGCCTCTGAGGAGCAGTGAGTTTGTCCAAAAGAAACCCCGTGCTTGCGATTCCTTCCTGGGAGCTCACCCCCGGAGCCAACTGTAGCTAAAGTGCCAAGTAAATGTGACCTCTGGTCCCGAGGCAAGGTGCACAGTTTCCCACTGCCAGAGATAGGGGGTGCACCAGTCTCCAGGAAGTCTTAGTCCATGGACGCCTTTACCTTTAGTATGCCTCACAGCGCTCAAGGCTCTCACGTGGGCCCTTGTTTCCAAGGAAGCACACGGTGTACCCAAAGCCTTCTGAGCACGATCAAGGGATACACAGCTCTGGGAACACCGTCCCTCACTATGCAGTTGGAAGGGCCGGGGACTAATGTGTTCTCTATGGCTAGCGTGCCACAGCTTCGAAGCGGCCTCAGGAACGCGGTTCTTGGCAGGCTTTTGCTCCAGGCGTGTCGGCCACATTGAGGAAACCTAAGCTGCCCTGAAAGAAACCACCGGCGCCTCCAGTGCAGTTTGGGGGCTCCTGCTCGACGTCTCTCTAAGTGATGCGGAAACTGGCCTTTAGGTCCGGCCCGAAAGAGAGATTTACCCTGAGCCTTGCTAGGCACTTGGAACATCCAAAGTCACCTAGGCCTACTGAGGGCATTTAGAGCATTATGCCGTTCACCACATGCAGAACACACTGCATCCAGAAGTTTCATCGCAGAAGGCCGAACTGTGTTCCAAGGGTCTCCTTTGGCTTGTCAGAGAAGATAGGTGTATGTGCTGGGTGATCCCGTTTGTAGTTGAGAAGCCTGGAAACAGGCAGTATTCCCCCCACTTGAAAGGTACATAGTGGCGGCCTCAAGGCTGACTGAAAAGACATTGTTGTTACCCGTCTTCTAGTCACCCTTAGGAATGCCTCCGGGAAGAAAGTGCGTTTTCTCCTATGAATCCAGGGGGTCTCCAGGGCCTTGCTAGGAGCTCATCCCACGCTTGCCCTAGCTAAAGTGCGAAGTAAACGCGAGCCCTAGCCTCGAGGTAAGCACGAGTGCTTCCTGTCAGCAGGGTTTTGTGTGCAGCCCTCTCCCTGAGCCCTGACTCGATGCCAGAGTGCTTTAACTCCTCTACGGCTTTCCGTAAGGCCTAGGAGAGTCACGTCTGAATTCCCTCCTGAGGGAGAGCGTGTGCACTGGGAGTCCCCTTCTCGTTTTCCGAGCAACGTAACACAGAACAGGCTGTTGGGGGTCAGCTCTTTCTACGCATGGGGGAGGGCAATGAACTGATTCTCGCTTGCGGAGCAGGCCGTGTCCACGTGTCAGGCAGCCCCAGGGCAACGCTTCTGCCAGTATTACGTTCAACCTGGCTCTCCCTCTGGGGAGGCCCCCTGAAGTGCACTGAAAGAATCCCTGAGCCTAAAGTGCCTCCTGGCAACTCTTACCTGTCACTCTCCTACTACTGGGAAGCAAGGTACACTGTAGGTCCAGCCTGGGAGAAACTACACAGAAACCGGTAAAATTGTGAGGCACTGGGTCGATCCAACGTCACGTAGGCCTGACTAAGTCATTCAGCGGGTAATAATGCCCTTCATGGCGCGCCAAACAAACACCCCGAGTCCAATGAAGCGCGATCATAGAAAGGCCCAGTGTGGCTGAAAGTCTCCAGTCGTCAGTCAGAGAGCGCTGCTCAATGTGCTGCGTGGTCACGTTGGAAACTGGAGAATGTGGGAGGAGCCCGGCTTCCCCCCTTTGGAAAGCAACTGCGTTGCAGCTTCCAAGCCGCCTGAAAACCACACCAGCAAGGATACGCTTCACTCCGCAGATGCCTCTGAGGAGCAGTGAGTTTGTCCAAAAGAAACCCCGTGCTTGCGATTCCTTCCTGGGAGCTCACCCCCGGAGCCAACTGTAGCTAAAGTGCCAAGTAAATGTGACCTCTGGTCCCGAGGCAAGGTGCACAGTTTCCCACTGCCAGAGATAGGGGGTGCACCAGTCTCCAGGAAGTCTTAGTACATGGACGCCTTTACCTTTAGTATGCCTCACAGCGCTCAAGGCTCTCACGTGGGCCCTTGTTTCCAAGGAAGCACACGGTGTACCCAAAGCCTTCTGAGCACGATCAAGGGATACACAGCTCTGGGAACACCATCCCTCACTATGCAGTTGGAAGGGCCGGGGACTAATGTGTTCTCTATGGCTAGCGTGCCACAGCTTCGAAGCGGCCTCAGGAACGCGGTTCTTGGCAGGCTTTTGCTCCAGGCGTGTCGGCCACATTGAGGAAACCTAAGCTGCCCTGAAAGAAACCACCGGCGCCTCCAGTGCAGTTTGGGGGCTCCTGCTCGACGTCTCTCTAAGTGATGCGGAAACTGGTCTTTAGGTCCGGCCCGAAAGAGAGATTTACCCTGAGCCTTGCTAGGCACTTGGAACATCCAAAGTCACCTAGGCCTACTGAGGGCATTTAGAGCATTATGCCGTTCACCACATGCAGAACACACTGCATCCAGAAGTTTCATCGCAGAAGGCCGAACTGTGTTCCAAGGGTCTCCTTTGGCTTGTCAGAGAAGATAGGTGTATGTGCTGGGTGATCCCGTTTGTAGTTGAGAAGCCTGGAAACAGGCAGTATTCCCCCCACTTGAAAGGTACATAGTGGCGGCCTCAAGGCTGACTGAAAAGACATTGTTGTTACCCGTCTTCTAGTCACCCTTAGGAATGCCTCCGGGAAGAAAGTGCGTTTTCTCCTATGAATCCAGGGGGTCTCCAGGGC
Source organism: Mesoplodon mirus (assembly GCF_964341445.2). Lineage (NCBI taxonomy): Eukaryota > Metazoa > Chordata > Mammalia > Artiodactyla > Ziphiidae > Mesoplodon > Mesoplodon mirus. The sequence goes on along the minus strand of NC_138976.1, from coordinate 92,727,659 downwards.
CTTGCTAGGAGCTCATCCCACGCTTGCCCTAGCTAAAGTGCGAAGTAAACGCGAGCCCTAGCCTCGAGGTAAGCACGAGTGCTTCCTGTCAGCAGGGTTTTGTGTGCAGCCCTCTCCCTGAGCCCTGACTCGATGCCAGAGTGCTTTAACTCCTCTACGGCTTTCCGTAAGGCCTAGGAGAGTCACGTCTGAATTCCCTCCTGAGGGAGAGCGTGTGCACTGGGAGTCCCCTTCTCGTTTTCCGAGCAACGTAACACAGAACAGGCTGTTGGGGGTCAGCTCTTTCTACGCATGGGGGAGGGCAATGAACTGATTCTCGCTTGCGGAGCAGGCCGTGTCCACGTGTCAGGCAGCCCCAGGGCAACGCTTCTGCCAGTATTACGTTCAACCTGGCTCTCCCTCTGGGGAGGCCCCCTGAAGTGCACTGAAAGAATCCCTGAGCCTAAAGTGCCTCCTGGCAACTCTTACCTGTCACTCTCCTACTACTGGGAAGCAAGGTACACTGTAGGTCCAGCCTGGGAGAAACTACAGAGAAACCGGTAAAATTGTGAGGCACTGGGTCGATCCAACGTCACGTAGGCCTGACTAAGTCATTCAGCGGGTAATAATGCCCTTCATGGCGCGCCAAACAAACACCCCGAGTCCAATGAAGCGCGATCCTAGAAAGGCCCAGTGTGGCTGAAAGTCTCCAGTCGTCAGTCAGAGAGCGCTGCTCAATGTGCTGCGTGGTCACGTTGGAAACTGGAGAATGTGGGAGGAGCCCGGCTTCCCCCCTTTGGAAAGCAACTGCGTTGCAGCTTCCAAGCCGCCTGAAAACCACACCAGCAAGGATACGCTTCACTCCGCAGATGCCTCTGAGGAGCAGTGAGTTTGTCCAAAAGAAACCCCGTGCTTGCGATTCCTTCCTGGGAGCTCACCCCCGGAGCCAACTGTAGCTAAAGTGCCAAGTAAATGTGACCTCTGGTCCCGAGGCAAGGTGCACAGTTTCCCACTGCCAGAGATAGGGGGTGCACCAGTCTCCAGGAAGTCTTAGTCCATGGACGCCTTTACCTTTAGTATGCCTCACAGCGCTCAAGGCTCTCACGTGGGCCCTTGTTTCCAAGGAAGCACACGGTGTACCCAAAGCCTTCTGAGCACGATCAAGGGATACACAGCTCTGGGAACACCATCCCTCACTATGCAGTTGGAAGGGCCGGGGACTAATGTGTTCTCTATGGCTAGCGTGCCACAGCTTCGAAGCGGCCTCAGGAACGTGGTTCTTGGCAGGCTTTTGCTCCAGGCGTGTCGGCCACATTGAGGAAACCTAAGCTGCCCTGAAAGAAACCACCGGCGCCTCCAGTGCAGTTTGGGGGCTCCTGCTCGACGTCTCTCTAAGTGATGCGGAAACTGGTCTTTAGGTCCGGCCCGAAAGAGAGATTTACCCTGAGCCTTGCTAGGCACTTGGAACATCCAAAGTCACCTAGGCCTACTGAGGGCATTTAGAGCATTATGCCGTTCACCACATGCAGAACACACTGCATCCAGAAGTTTCATCGCAGAAGGCCGAACTGTGTTCCAAGGGTCTCCTTTGGCTTGTCAGAGAAGATAGGTGTATGTGCTGGGTGATCCCGTTTGTAGTTGAGAAGCCTGGAAAAAGGCAGTATTCCCCCCACTTGAAAGGTACATAGTGGCGGCCTCAAGGCTGACTGAAAAGACATTGTTGTTACCCGTCTTCTAGTCACCCTTAGGAATGCCTCCGGGAAGAAAGTGCGTTTTCTCCTATGAATCCAGGGGGTCTCCAGGGCCTTGCTAGGAGCTCATCCCACGCTTGCCCTAGCTAAAGTGCGAAGTAAAGGCGAGCCCTAGCCTCGAGGTAAGCACGAGTGCTTCCTGTCAGCAGGGTTTTGTGTGCAGCCCTCTCCCTGAGCCCTGACTCGATGCCAGAGTGCTTTAACTCCTCTACGGCTTTCCGTAAGGCCTAGGAGAGTCACGTCTGAATTCCCTCCTGAGGGAGAGCGTGTGCACTGGGAGTCCCCTTCTCGTTTTCCGAGCAACGTAACACAGAACAGGCTGTTGGGGGTCAGCTCTTTCTACGCATGGGGGAGGGCAATGAACTGATTCTCGCTTGCGGAGCAGGCCGTGTCCACGTGTCAGGCAGCCCCAGGGCAACGCTTCTGCCAGTATTACGTTCAACCTGGCTCTCCCTCTGGGGAGGCCCCCTGAAGTGCACTGAAAGAATCCCTGAGCCTAAAGTGCCTCCTGGCAACTCTTACCTGTCACTCTCCTACTACTGGGAAGCAAGGTACACTGTAGGTCCAGCCTGGGAGAAACTACACAGAAACCGGTAAAATTGTGAGGCACTGGGTCGATCCAACGTCACGTAGGCCTGACTAAGTCATTCAGCGGGTAATAATGCCCTTCATGGCGCGCCAAACAAACACCCCGAGTCCAATGAAGCGCGATCCTAGAAAGGCCCAGTGTGGCTGAAAGTCTCCAGTCGTCAGTCAGAGAGCGCTGCTCAATGTGCTGCGTGGTCACGTTGGAAACTGGAGAATGTGGGAGGAGCCCGGCTTCCCCCCTTCGGAAAGCAACTGCGTTGCAGCTTCCAAGCCGCCTGAAAACCACACCAGCAAGGATACGCTTCACTCCGCAGATGCCTCTGAGGAGCAGTGAGTTTGTCCAAAAGAAACCCCGTGCTTGCGATTCCTTCCTGGGAGCTCACCCCCGGAGCCAACTGTAGCTAAAGTGCCAAGTAAATGTGACCTCTGGTCCCGAGGCAAGGTGCACAGTTTCCCACTGCCAGAGATAGGGGGTGCACCAGTCTCCAGGAAGTCTTAGTCCATGGACGCCTTTACCTTTAGTATGCCTCACAGCGCTCAAGGCTCTCACGTGGGCCCTTGTTTCCAAGGAAGCACACGGTGTACCCAAAGCCTTCTGAGCACGATCAAGGGATACACAGCTCTGGGAACACCGTCCCTCACTATGCAGTTGGAAGGGCCGGGGACTAATGTGTTCTCTATGGCTAGCGTGCCACAGCTTCGAAGCGGCCTCAGGAACGCGGTTCTTGGCAGGCTTTTGCTCCAGGCGTGTCGGCCACATTGAGGAAACCTAAGCTGCCCTGAAAGAAACCACCGGCGCCTCCAGTGCAGTTTGGGGGCTCCTGCTCGACGTCTCTCTAAGTGATGCGGAAACTGGCCTTTAGGTCCGGCCCGAAAGAGAGATTTACCCTGAGCCTTGCTAGGCACTTGGAACATCCAAAGTCACCTAGGCCTACTGAGGGCATTTAGAGCATTATGCCGTTCACCACATGCAGAACACACTGCATCCAGAAGTTTCATCGCAGAAGGCCGAACTGTGTTCCAAGGGTCTCCTTTGGCTTGTCAGAGAAGATAGGTGTATGTGCTGGGTGATCCCGTTTGTAGTTGAGAAGCCTGGAAACAGGCAGTATTCCCCCCACTTGAAAGGTACATAGTGGCGGCCTCAAGGCTGACTGAAAAGACATTGTTGTTACCCGTCTTCTAGTCACCCTTAGGAATGCCTCCGGGAAGAAAGTGCGTTTTCTCCTATGAATCCAGGGGGTCTCCAGGGCCTTGCTAGGAGCTCATCCCACGCTTGCCCTAGCTAAAGTGCGAAGTAAACGCGAGCCCTAGCCTCGAGGTAAGCACGAGTGCTTCCTGTCAGCAGGGTTTTGTGTGCAGCCCTCTCCCTGAGCCCTGACTCGATGCCAGAGTGCTTTAACTCCTCTACGGCTTTCCGTAAGGCCTAGGAGAGTCACGTCTGAATTCCCTCCTGAGGGAGAGCGTGTGCACTGGGAGTCCCCTTCTCGTTTTCCGAGCAACGTAACACAGAACAGGCTGTTGGGGGTCAGCTCTTTCTACGCATGGGGGAGGGCAATGAACTGATTCTCGCTTGCGGAGCAGGCCGTGTCCACGTGTCAGGCAGCCCCAGGGCAACGCTTCTGCCAGTATTACGTTCAACCTGGCTCTCCCTCTGGGGAGGCCCCCTGAAGTGCACTGAAAGAATCCCTGAGCCTAAAGTGCCTCCTGGCAACTCTTACCTGTCACTCTCCTACTACTGGGAAGCAAGGTACACTGTAGGTCCAGCCTGGGAGAAACTACAGAGAAACCGGTAAAATTGTGAGGCACTGGGTCGATCCAACGTCACGTAGGCCTGACTAAGTCATTCAGCGGGTAATAATGCCCTTCATGGCGCGCCAAACAAACACCCCGAGTCCAATGAAGCGCGATCATAGAAAGGCCCAGTGTGGCTGAAAGTCTCCAGTCGTCAGTCAGAGAGCGCTGCTCAATGTGCTGCGTGGTCACGTTGGAAACTGGAGAATGTGGGAGGAGCCCGGCTTCCCCCCTTTGGAAAGCAACTGCGTTGCAGCTTCCAAGCCGCCTGAAAACCACACCAGCAAGGATACGCTTCACTCCGCAGATGCCTCTGAGGAGCAGTGAGTTTGTCCAAAAGAAACCCCGTGCTTGCGATTCCTTCCTGGGAGCTCACCCCCGGAGCCAACTGTAGCTAAAGTGCCAAGTAAATGTGACCTCTGGTCCCGAGGCAAGGTGCACAGTTTCCCACTGCCAGAGATAGGGGGTGCACCAGTCTCCAGGAAGTCTTAGTCCATGGACGCCTTTACCTTTAGTATGCCTCACAGCGCTCAAGGCTCTCACGTGGGCCCTTGTTTCCAAGGAAGCACACGGTGTACCCAAAGCCTTCTGAGCACGATCAAGGGATACACAGCTCTGGGAACACCATCCCTCACTATGCAGTTGGAAGGGCCGGGGACTAATGTGTTCTCTATGGCTAGCGTGCCACAGCTTCGAAGCGGCCTCAGGAACGCGGTTCTTGGCAGGCTTTTGCTCCAGGCGTGTCGGCCACATTGAGGAAACCTAAGCTGCCCTGAAAGAAACCACCGGCGCCTCCAGTGCAGTTTGGGGGCTCCTGCTCGACGTCTCTCTAAGTGATGCGGAAACTGGCCTTTAGGTCCGGCCCGAAAGAGAGATTTACCCTGAGCCTTGCTAGGCACTTGGAACATCCAAAGTCACCTAGGCCTACTGAGGGCATTTAGAGCATTATGCCGTTCACCACATGCAGAACACACTGCATCCAGAAGTTTCATCGCAGAAGGCCGAACTGTGTTCCAAGGGTCTCCTTTGGCTTGTCAGAGAAGATAGGTGTATGTGCTGGGTGATCCCGTTTGTAGTTGAGAAGCCTGGAAACAGGCAGTATTCCCCCCACTTGAAAGGTACATAGTGGCGGCCTCAAGGCTGACTGAAAAGACATTGTTGTTACCCGTCTTCTAGTCACCCTTAGGAATGCCTCCGGGAAGAAAGTGCGTTTTCTCCTATGAATCCAGGGGGTCTCCAGGGCCTTGCTAGGAGCTCATCCCACGCTTGCCCTAGCTAAAGTGCGAAGTAAACGCGAGCCCTAGCCTCGAGGTAAGCACGAGTGCTTCCTGTCAGCAGGGTTTTGTGTGCAGCCCTCTCCCTGAGCCCTGACTCGATGCCAGAGTGCTTTAACTCCTCTACGGCTTTCCGTAAGGCCTAGGAGAGTCACGTCTGAATTCCCTCCTGAGGGAGAGCGTGTGCACTGGGAGTCCCCTTCTCGTTTTCCGAGCAACGTAACACAGAACAGGCTGTTGGGGGTCAGCTCTTTCTACGCATGGGGGAGGGCAATGAACTGATTCTCGCTTGCGGAGCAGGCCGTGTCCACGTGTCAGGCAGCCCCAGGGCAACGCTTCTGCCAGTATTACGTTCAACCTGGCTCTCCCTCTGGGGAGGCCCCCTGAAGTGCACTGAAAGAATCCCTGAGCCTAAAGTGCCTCCTGGCAACTCTTACCTGTCACTCTCCTACTACTGGGAAGCAAGGTACACTGTAGGTCCAGCCTGGGAGAAACTACACAGAAACCGGTAAAATTGTGAGGCACTGGGTCGATCCAACGTCACGTAGGCCTGACTAAGTCATTCAGCGGGTAATAATGCCCTTCATGGCGCGCCAAACAAACACCCCGAGTCCAATGAAGCGCGATCATAGAAAGGCCCAGTGTGGCTGAAAGTCTCCAGTCGTCAGTCAGAGAGCGCTGCTCAATGTGCTGCGTGGTCACGTTGGAAACTGGAGAATGTGGGAGGAGCCCGGCTTCCCCCCTTTGGAAAGCAACTGCGTTGCAGCTTCCAAGCCGCCTGAAAACCACACCAGCAAGGATACGCTTCACTCCGCAGATGCCTCTGAGGAGCAGTGAGTTTGTCCAAAAGAAACCCCGTGCTTGCGATTCCTTCCTGGGAGCTCACCCCCGGAGCCAACTGTAGCTAAAGTGCCAAGTAAATGTGACCTCTGGTCCCGAGGCAAGGTGCACAGTTTCCCACTGCCAGAGATAGGGGGTGCACCAGTCTCCAGGAAGTCTTAGTCCATGGACGCCTTTACCTTTAGTATGCCTCACAGCGCTCAAGGCTCTCACGTGGGCCCTTGTTTCCAAGGAAGCACACGGTGTACCCAAAGCCTTCTGGGCACGATCAAGGGATACACAGCTCTGGGAACACCATCCCTCACTATGCAGTTGGAAGGGCCGGGGACTAATGTGTTCTCTATGGCTAGCGTGCCACAGCTTCGAAGCGGCCTCAGGAACGCGGTTCTTGGCAGGCTTTTGCTCCAGGCGTGTCGGCCACATTGAGGAAACCTAAGCTGCCCTGAAAGAAACCACCGGCGCCTCCAGTGCAGTTTGGGGGCTCCTGCTCGACGTCTCTCTAAGTGATGCGGAAACTGGCCTTTAGGTCCGGCCCGAAAGAGAGATTTACCCTGAGCCTTGCTAGGCACTTGGAACATCCAAAGTCACCTAGGCCTACTGAGGGCATTTAGAGCATTATGCCGTTCACCACATGCAGAACACACTGCATCCAGAAGTTTCATCGCAGAAGGCCGAACTGTGTTCCAAGGGTCTCCTTTGGCTTGTCAGAGAAGATAGGTGTATGTGCTGGGTGATCCCGTTTGTAGTTGAGAAGCCTGGAAAAAGGCAGTATTCCCCCCACTTGAAAGGTACATAGTGGCGGCCTCAAGGCTGACTGAAAAGACATTGTTGTTACCCGTCTTCTAGTCACCCTTAGGAATGCCTCCGGGAAGAAAGTGCGTTTTCTCCTATGAATCCAGGGGGTCTCCAGGGCCTTGCTAGGAGCTCATCCCACGCTTGCCCTAGCTAAAGTGCGAAGTAAAGGCGAGCCCTAGCCTCGAGGTAAGCACGAGTGCTTCCTGTCAGCAGGGTTTTGTGTGCAGCCCTCTCCCTGAGCCCTGACTCGATGCCAGAGTGCTTTAACTCCTCTACGGCTTTCCGTAAGGCCTAGGAGAGTCACGTCTGAATTCCCTCCTGAGGGAGAGCGTGTGCACTGGGAGTCCCCTTCTCGTTTTCCGAGCAACGTAACACAGAACAGGCTGTTGGGGGTCAGCTCTTTCTACGCATGGGGGAGGGCAATGAACTGATTCTCGCTTGCGGAGCAGGCCGTGTCCACGTGTCAGGCAGCCCCAGGGCAACGCTTCTGCCAGTATTACGTTCAACCTGGCTCTCCCTCTGGGGAGGCCCCCTGAAGTGCACTGAAAGAATCCCTGAGCCTAAAGTGCCTCCTGGCAACTCTTACCTGTCACTCTCCTACTACTGGGAAGCAAGGTACACTGTAGGTCCAGCCTGGGAGAAACTACACAGAAACCGGTAAAATTGTGAGGCACTGGGTCGATCCAACGTCACGTAGGCCTGACTAAGTCATTCAGCGGGTAATAATGCCCTTCATGGCGCGCCAAACAAACACCCCGAGTCCAATGAAGCGCGATCATAGAAAGGCCCAGTGTGGCTGAAAGTCTCCAGTCGTCAGTCAGAGAGCGCTGCTCAATGTGCTGCGTGGTCACGTTGGAAACTGGAGAATGTGGGAGGAGCCCGGCTTCCCCCCTTTGGAAAGCAACTGCGTTGCAGCTTCCAAGCCGCCTGAAAACCACACCAGCAAGGATACGCTTCACTCCGCAGATGCCTCTGAGGAGCAGTGAGTTTGTCCAAAAGAAACCCCGTGCTTGCGATTCCTTCCTGGGAGCTCACCCCCGGAGCCAACTGTAGCTAAAGTGCCAAGTAAATGTGACCTCTGGTCCCGAGGCAAGGTGCACAGTTTCCCACTGCCAGAGATAGGGGGTGCACCAGTCTCCAGGAAGTCTTAGTCCATGGACGCCTTTACCTTTAGTATGCCTCACAGCGCTCAGGGCTCTCACGTGGGCCCTTGTTTCCAAGGAAGCACACGGTGTACCCAAAGCCTTCTGGGCACGATCAAGGGATACACAGCTCTGGGAACACCATCCCTCACTATGCAGTTGGAAGGGCCGGGGACTAATGTGTTCTCTATGGCTAGCGTGCCACAGCTTCGAAGCGGCCTCAGGAACGCGGTTCTTGGCAGGCTTTTGCTCCAGGCGTGTCGGCCACATTGAGGAAACCTAAGCTGCCCTGAAAGAAACCACCGGCGCCTCCAGTGCAGTTTGGGGGCTCCTGCTCGACGTCTCTCTAAGTGATGCGGAAACTGGCCTTTAGGTCCGGCCCGAAAGAGAGATTTACCCTGAGCCTTGCTAGGCACTTGGAACATCCAAAGTCACCTAGGCCTACTGAGGGCATTTAGAGCATTATGCCGTTCACCACATGCAGAACACACTGCATCCAGAAGTTTCATCGCAGAAGGCCGAACTGTGTTCCAAGGGTCTCCTTTGGCTTGTCAGAGAAGATAGGTGTATGTGCTGGGTGATCCCGTTTGTAGTTGAGAAGCCTGGAAACAGGCAGTATTCCCCCCACTTGAAAGGTACATAGTGGCGGCCTCAAGGCTGACTGAAAAGACATTGTTGTTACCCGTCTTCTAGTCACCCTTAGGAATGCCTCCGGGAAGAAAGTGCGTTTTCTCCTATGAATCCAGGGGGTCTCCAGGGCCTTGCTAGGAGCTCATCCCACGCTTGCCCTAGCTAAAGTGCGAAGTAAACGCGAGCCCTAGCCTCGAGGTAAGCACGAGTGCTTCCTGTCAGCAGGGTTTTGTGTGCAGCCCTCTCCCTGAGCCCTGACTCGATGCCAGAGTGCTTTAACTCCTCTACGGCTTTCCGTAAGGCCTAGGAGAGTCACGTCTGAATTCCCTCCTGAGGGAGAGCGTGTGCACTGGGAGTCCCCTTCTCGTTTTCCGAGCAACGTAACACAGAACAGGCTGTTGGGGGTCAGCTCTTTCTACGCATGGGGGAGGGCAATGAACTGATTCTCGCTTGCGGAGCAGGCCGTGTACACGTGTCAGGCAGCCCCAGGGCAACGCTTCTGCCAGTATTACGTTCAACCTGGCTCTCCCTCTTGGGAGGCCCCCTGAAGTGCACTGAAAGAATCCCTGAGCCTAAAGTGCCTCCTGGCAACTCTTACCTGTCACTCTCCTACTACTGGGAAGCAAGGTACACTGTAGGTCCAGCCTGGGAGAAACTACAGAGAAACCGGTAAAATTGTGAGGCACTGGGTCGATCCAACGTCACGTAGGCCTGACTAAGTCATTCAGCGGGTAATAATGCCCTTCATGGCGCGCCAAACAAACACCCCGAGTCCAATGAAGCGCGATCATAGAAAGGCCCAGTGTGGCTGAAAGTCTCCAGTCGTCAGTCAGAGAGCGCTGCTCAATGTGCTGCGTGGTCACGTTGGAAACTGGAGAATGTGGGAGGAGCCCGGCTTCCCCCCTTTGGAAAGCAACTGCGTTGCAGCTTCCAAGCCGCCTGAAAACCACACCAGCAAGGATACGCTTCACTCCGCAGATGCCTCTGAGGAGCAGTGAGTTTGTCCAAAAGAAACCCCGTGCTTGCGATTCCTTCCTGGGAGCTCACCCCCGGAGCCAACTGTAGCTAAAGTGCCAAGTAAATGTGACCTCTGGTCCCGAGGCAAGGTGCACAGTTTCCCACTGCCAGAGATAGGGGGTGCACCAGTCTCCAGGAAGTCTTAGTCCATGGACGCCTTTACCTTTAGTATGCCTCACAGCGCTCAAGGCTCTCACGTGGGCCCTTGTTTCCAAGGAAGCACACGGTGTACCCAAAGCCTTCTGGGCACGATCAAGGGATACACAGCTCTGGGAACACCATCCCTCACTATGCAGTTGGAAGGGCCGGGGACTAATGTGTTCTCTATGGCTAGCGTGCCACAGCTTCGAAGCGGCCTCAGGAACGCGGTTCTTGGCAGGCTTTTGCTCCAGGCGTGTCGGCCACATTGAGGAAACCTAAGCTGCCCTGAAAGAAACCACCGGCGCCTCCAGTGCAGTTTGGGGGCTCCTGCTCGACGTCTCTCTAAGTGATGCGGAAACTGGTCTTTAGGTCCGGCCCGAAAGAGAGATTTACCCTGAGCCTTGCTAGGCACTTGGAACATCCAAAGTCACCTAGGCCTACTGAGGGCATTTAGAGCATTATGCCGTTCACCACATGCAGAACACACTGCATCCAGAAGTTTCATCGCAGAAGGCCGAACTGTGTTCCAAGGGTCTCCTTTGGCTTGTCAGAGAAGATAGGTGTATGTGCTGGGTGATCCCGTTTGTAGTTGAGAAGCCTGGAAACAGGCAGTATTCCCCCCACTTGAAAGGTACATAGTGGCGGCCTCAAGGCTGACTGAAAAGACATTGTTGTTACCCGTCTTCTAGTCACCCTTAGGAATGCCTCCGGGAAGAAAGTGCGTTTTCTCCTATGAATCCAGGGGGTCTCCAGGGCCTTGCTAGGAGCTCATCCCACGCTTGCCCTAGCTAAAGTGCGAAGTAAAGGCGAGCCCTAGCCTCGAGGTAAGCACGAGTGCTTCCTGTCAGCAGGGTTTTGTGTGCAGCCCTCTCCCTGAGCCCTGACTCGATGCCAGAGTGCTTTAACTCCTCTACGGCTTTCCGTAAGGCCTAGGAGAGTCACGTCTGAATTCCCTCCTGAGGGAGAGCGTGTGCACTGGGAGTCCCCTTCTCGTTTTCCGAGCAACGTAACACAGAACAGGCTGTTGGGGGTCAGCTCTTTCTACGCATGGGGGAGGGCAATGAACTGATTCTCGCTTGCGGAGCAGGCCGTGTACACGTGTCAGGCAGCCCCAGGGCAACGCTTCTGCCAGTATTACGTTCAACCTGGCTCTCCCTCTTGGGAGGCGCCCTGAAGTGCACTGAAAGAATCCCTGAGCCTAAAGTGCCTCCTGGCAACTCTTACCTGTCACTCTCCTACTACTGGGAAGCAAGGTACACTGTAGGTCCAGCCTGGGAGAAACTATAGAGAAACCGGTAAAATTGTGAGGCACTGGGTCGATCCAACGTCACGTAGGCCTGACTAAGTCATTCAGCGGGTAATAATGCCCTTCATGGCGCGCCAAACAAACACCCCGAGTCCAATGAAGCGCGATCATAGAAAGGCCCAGTGTGGCTGAAAGTCTCCAGTCGTCAGTCAGAGAGCGCTGCTCAATGGGCTGCGTGGTCACGTTGGAAACTGGAGAATGTGGGAGGAGCCCGGCTTCCCCCCTTTGGAAAGCAACTGCGTTGCAGCTTCCAAGCCGCCTGAAAACCACACCAGCAAGGATACGCTTCACTCCGCAGATGCCTCTGAGGAGCAGTGAGTTTGTCCAAAAGAAACCCCGTGCTTGCGATTCCTTCCTGGGAGCTCACCCCCGGAGCCAACTGTAGCTAAAGTGCCAAGTAAATGTGACCTCTGGTCCCGAGGCAAGGTGCACAGTTTCCCACTGCCAGAGATAGGGGGTGCACCAGTCTCCAGGAAGTCTTAGTCCATGGACGCCTTTACCTTTAGTATGCCTCACAGCGCTCAAGGCTCTCACGTGGGCCCTTGTTTCCAAGGAAGCACACGGTGTACCCAAAGCCTTCTGGGCACGATCAAGGGATACACAGCTCTGGGAACACCATCCCTCACTATGCAGTTGGAAGGGCCGGGGACTAATGTGTTCTCTATGGCTAGCGTGCCACAGCTTCGAAGCGGCCTCAGGAACGCGGTTCTTGGCAGGCTTTTGCTCCAGGCGTGTCGGCCACATTGAGGAAACCTAAGCTGCCCTGAAAGAAACCACCGGCGCCTCCAGTGCAGTTTGGGGGCTCCTGCTCGACGTCTCTCTAAGTGATGCGGAAACTGGTCTTTAGGTCCGGCCCGAAAGAGAGATTTACCCTGAGCCTTGCTAGGCACTTGGAACATCCAAAGTCACCTAGGCCTACTGAGGGCATTTAGAGCATTATGCCGTTCACCACATGCAGAACACACTGCATCCAGAAGTTTCATCGCAGAAGGCCGAACTGTGTTCCAAGGGTCTCCTTTGGCTTGTCAGAGAAGATAGGTGTATGTGCTGGGTGATCCCGTTTGTAGTTGAGAAGCCTGGAAACAGGCAGTATTCCCCCCACTTGAAAGGTACATAGTGGCGGCCTCAAGGCTGACTGAAAAGACATTGTTGTTACCCGTCTTCTAGTCACCCTTAGGAATGCCTCCGGGAAGAAAGTGCGTTTTCTCCTATGAATCCAGGGGGTCTCCAGGGCCTTGCTAGGAGCTCATCCCACGCTTGCCCTAGCTAAAGTGCGAAGTAAAGGCGAGCCCTAGCCTCGAGGTAAGCACGAGTGCTTCCTGTCAGCAGGGTTTTGTGTGCAGCCCTCTCCCTGAGCCCTGACTCGATGCCAGAGTGCTTTAACTCCTCTACGGCTTTCCGTAAGGCCTAGGAGAGTCACGTCTGAATTCCCTCCTGAGGGAGAGCGTGTGCACTGGGAGTCCCCTTCTCGTTTTCCGAGCAACGTAACACAGAACAGGCTGTTGGGGGTCAGCTCTTTCTACGCATGGGGGAGGGCAATGAACTGATTCTCGCTTGCGGAGCAGGCCGTGTACACGTGTCAGGCAGCCCCAGGGCAACGCTTCTGCCAGTATTACGTTCAACCTGGCTCTCCCTCTTGGGAGGCGCCCTGAAGTGCACTGAAAGAATCCCTGAGCCTAAAGTGCCTCCTGGCAACTCTTACCTGTCACTCTCCTACTACTGGGAAGCAAGGTACACTGTAGGTCCAGCCTGGGAGAAACTATAGAGAAACCGGTAAAATTGTGAGGCACTGGGTCGATCCAACGTCACGTAGGCCTGACTAAGTCATTCAGCGGGTAATAATGCCCTTCATGGCGCGCCAAACAAACACCCCGAGTCCAATGAAGCGCGATCATAGAAAGGCCCAGTGTGGCTGAAAGTCTCCAGTCGTCAGTCAGAGAGCGCTGCTCAATGGGCTGCGTGGTCACGTTGGAAACTGGAGAATGTGGGAGGAGCCCGGCTTCCCCCCTTTGGAAAGCAACTGCGTTGCAGCTTCCAAGCCGCCTGAAAACCACACCAGCAAGGATACGCTTCACTCCGCAGATGCCTCTGAGGAGCAGTGAGTTTGTCCAAAAGAAACCCCGTGCTTGCGATTCCTTCCTGGGAGCTCACCCCCGGAGCCAACTGTAGCTAAAGTGCCAAGTAAATGTGACCTCTGGTCCCGAGGCAAGGTGCACAGTTTCCCACTGCCAGAGATAGGGGGTGCACCAGTCTCCAGGAAGTCTTAGTCCATGGACGCCTTTACCTTTAGTATGCCTCACAGCGCTCAAGGCTCTCACGTGGGCCCTTGTTTCCAAGGAAGCACACGGTGTACCCAAAGCCTTCTGGGCACGATCAAGGGATACACAGCTCTGGGAACACCATCCCTCACTATGCAGTTGGAAGGGCCGGGGACTAATGTGTTCTCTATGGCTAGCGTGCCACAGCTTCGAAGCGGCCTCAGGAACGCGGTTCTTGGCAGGCTTTTGCTCCAGGCGTGTCGGCCACATTGAGGAAACCTAAGCTGCCCTGAAAGAAACCACCGGCGCCTCCAGTGCAGTTTGGGGGCTCCTGCTCGACGTCTCTCTAAGTGATGCGGAAACTGGTCTTTAGGTCCGGCCCGAAAGAGAGATTTACCCTGAGCCTTGCTAGGCACTTGGAACATCCAAAGTCACCTAGGCCTACTGAGGGCATTTAGAGCATTATGCCGTTCACCACATGCAGAACACACTGCATCCAGAAGTTTCATCGCAGAAGGCCGAACTGTGTTCCAAGGGTCTCCTTTGGCTTGTCAGAGAAGATAGGTGTATGTGCTGGGTGATCCCGTTTGTAGTTGAGAAGCCTGGAAAAAGGCAGTATTCCCCCCACTTGAAAGGTACATAGTGGCGGCCTCAAGGCTGACTGAAAAGACATTGTTGTTACCCGTCTTCTAGTCACCCTTAGGAATGCCTCCGGGAAGAAAGTGCGTTTTCTCCTATGAATCCAGGGGGTCTCCAGGGCCTTGCTAGGAGCTCATCCCACGCTTGCCCTAGCTAAAGTGCGAAGTAAAGGCGAGCCCTAGCCTCGAGGTAAGCACGAGTGCTTCCTGTCAGCAGGGTTTTGTGTGCAGCCCTCTCCCTGAGCCCTGACTCGATGCCAGAGTGCTTTAACTCCTCTACGGCTTTCCGTAAGGCCTAGGAGAGTCACGTATGAATTCCCTCCTGAGGGAGAGCGTGTGCACTGGGAGTCCCCTTCTCGTTTTCCGAGCAACGTAACACAGAACAGGCTGTTGGGGGTCAGCTCTTTCTACGCATGGGGGAGGGCAATGAACTGATTCTCGCTTGCGGAGCAGGCCGTGTACACGTGTCAGGCAGCCCCAGGGCAACGCTTCTGCCAGTATTACGTTCAACCTGGCTCTCCCTCTGGGGAGGCCCCCTGAAGTGCACTGAAAGAATCCCTGAGCCTAAAGTGCCTCCTGGCAACTCTTACCTGTCACTCTCCTACTACTGGGAAGCAAGGTACACTGTAGGTCCAGCCTGGGAGAAACTACAGAGAAACCGGTAAAATTGTGAGGCACTGGGTCGATCCAACGTCACGTAGGCCTGACTAAGTCATTCAGCGGGTAATAATGCCCTTCATGGCGTGCCAAACAAACACCCCGAGACCAGTGAAGCACAATCATAGAAAGGCCCAGTGTGGCTGAAAGTCTCCAGTCGTCAGTCAGAGAGCGCTGCTCAATGTGCTGCGTGGTCACGTTGGAAACTGGAGAATGTGGGAGGAGCCCGGCTTCCCCCCTTTGGAAAGCAACTGCGTTGCAGCTTCCAAGCCGCCTGAAAACCACACCAGCAAGGATACGCTTCACTCCGCAGATGCCTCTGAGGAGCAGTGAGTTTGTCCAAAAGAAACCCCGTGCTTGCGATTCCTTCCTGGGAGCTCACCCCCGGAGCCAACTGTAGCTAAAGTGCCAAGTAAATGTGACCTCTGGTCCCGAGGCAAGGTGCACAGTTTCCCACTGCCAGAGATAGGGGGTGCACCAGTCTCCAGGAAGTCTTAGTCCATGGACGCCTTTACCTTTAGTATGCCTCACAGCGCTCAAGGCTCTCACGTGGGCCCTTGTTTCCAAGGAAGCACACGGTGTACCCAAAGCCTTCTGAGCACGATCAAGGGATACACAGCTCTGGGAACACCGTCCCTCACTATGCAGTTGGAAGGGCCGGGGACTAATGTGTTCTCTATGGCTAGCGTGCCACAGCTTCGAAGCGGCCTCAGGAACGCGGTTCTTGGCAGGCTTTTGCTCCAGGCGTGTCGGCCACATTGAGGAAACCTAAGCTGCCCTGAAAGAAACCACCGGGGCCTCCAGTGCAGTTTGGGGGCTCCTGCTCGACGTCTCTCTAAGTGATGCGGAAACTGGCCTTTAGGTCCGGCCCGAAAGAGAGATTTACCCTGAGCCTTGCTAGGCACTTGGAACATCCAAAGTCACCTAGGCCTACTGAGGGCATTTAGAGCATTATGCCGTTCACCACATGCAGAACACACTGCATCCAGAAGTTTCATCGCAGAAGGCCGAACTGTGTTCCAAGGGTCTCCTTTGGCTTGTCAGAGAAGATAGGTGTATGTGCTGGGTGATCCCGTTTGTAGTTGAGAAGCCTGGAAAAAGGCAGTATTCCCCCCACTTGAAAGGTACATAGTGGCGGCCTCAAGGCTGACTGAAAAGACATTGTTGTTACCCGTCTTCTAGTCACCCTTAGGAATGCCTCCGGGAAGAAAGTGCGTTTTCTCCTATGAATCCAGGGGGTCTCCAGGGCCTTGCTAGGAGCTCATCCCACGCTTGCCCTAGCTAAAGTGCGAAGTAAAGGCGAGCCCTAGCCTCGAGGTAAGCACGAGTGCTTCCTGTCAGCAGGGTTTTGTGTGCAGCCCTCTCCCTGAGCCCTGACTCGATGCCAGAGTGCTTTAACTCCTCTACGGCTTTCCGTAAGGCCTAGGAGAGTCACGTCTGAATTCCCTCCTGAGGGAGAGCGTGTGCACTGGGAGTCCCCTTCTCGTTTTCCGAGCAACGTAACACAGAACAGGCTGTTGGGGGTCAGCTCTTTCTACGCATGGGGGAGGGCAATGAACTGATTCTCGCTTGCGGAGCAGGCCGTGTCCACGTGTCAGGCAGCCCCAGGGCAACGCTTCTGCCAGTATTACGTTCAACCTGGCTCTCCCTCTGGGGAGGCCCCCTGAAGTGCACTGAAAGAATCCCTGAGCCTAAAGTGCCTCCTGGCAACTCTTACCTGTCACTCTCCTACTACTGGGAAGCAAGGTACACTGTAGGTCCAGCCTGGGAGAAACTACAGAGAAACCGGTAAAATTGTGAGGCACTGGGTCGATCCAACGTCACGTAGGCCTGACTAAGTCATTCAGCGGGTAATAATGCCCTTCATGGCGCGCCAAACAAACACCCCGAGTCCAATGAAGCGCGATCCTAGAAAGGCCCAGTGTGGCTGAAAGTCTCCAGTCGTCAGTCAGAGAGCGCTGCTCAATGTGCTGCGTGGTCACGTTGGAAACTGGAGAATGTGGGAGGAGCCCGGCTTCCCCCCTTTGGAAAGCAACTGCGTTGCAGCTTCCAAGCCGCCTGAAAACCACACCAGCAAGGATACGCTTCACTCCGCAGATGCCTCTGAGGAGCAGTGAGTTTGTCCAAAAGAAACCCCGTGCTTGCGATTCCTTCCTGGGAGCTCACCCCCGGAGCCAACTGTAGCTAAAGTGCCAAGTAAATGTGACCTCTGGTCCCGAGGCAAGGTGCACAGTTTCCCACTGCCAGAGATAGGGGGTGCACCAGTCTCCAGGAAGTCTTAGTCCATGGACGCCTTTACCTTTAGTATGCCTCACAGCGCTCAAGGCTCTCACGTGGGCCCTTGTTTCCAAGGAAGCACACGGTGTACCCAAAGCCTTCTGAGCACGATCAAGGGATACACAGCTCTGGGAACACCGTCCCTCACTATGCAGTTGGAAGGGCCGGGGACTAATGTGTTCTCTATGGCTAGCGTGCCACAGCTTCGAAGCGGCCTCAGGAACGCGGTTCTTGGCAGGCTTTTGCTCCAGGCGTGTCGGCCACATTGAGGAAACCTAAGCTGCCCTGAAAGAAACCACCGGCGCCTCCAGTGCAGTTTGGGGGCTCCTGCTCGACGTCTCTCTAAGTGATGCGGAAACTGGCCTTTAGGTCCGGCCCGAAAGAGAGATTTACCCTGAGCCTTGCTAGGCACTTGGAACATCCAAAGTCACCTAGGCCTACTGAGGGCATTTAGAGCATTATGCCGTTCACCACATGCAGAACACACTGCATCCAGAAGTTTCATCGCAGAAGGCCGAACTGTGTTCCAAGGGTCTCCTTTGGCTTGTCAGAGAAGATAGGTGTATGTGCCGGGTGATCCCGTTTGTAGTTGAGAAGCCTGGAAAAAGGCAGTATTCCCCCCACTTGAAAGGTACATAGTGGCGGCCTCAAGGCTGACTGAAAAGACATTGTTGTTACCCGTCTTCTAGTCACCCTTAGGAATGCCTCCGGGAAGAAAGTGCGTTTTCTCCTATGAATCCAGGGGGTCTCCAGGGCCTTGCTAGGAGCTCATCCCACGCTTGCCCTAGCTAAAGTGCGAAGTAAACGCGAGCCCTAGCCTCGAGGTAAGCACGAGTGCTTCCTGTCAGCAGGGTTTTGTGTGCAGCCCTCTCCCTGAGCCCTGACTCGATGCCAGAGTGCTTTAACTCCTCTACGGCTTTCCGTAAGGCCTAGGAGAGTCACGTCTGAATTCCCTCCTGAGGGAGAGCGTGTGCACTGGGAGTCCCCTTCTCGTTTTCCGAGCAACGTAACACAGAACAGGCTGTTGGGGGTCAGCTCTTTCTACGCATGGGGGAGGGCAATGAACTGATTCTCGCTTGCGGAGCAGGCCGTGTCCACGTGTCAGGCAGCCCCAGGGCAACGCTTCTGCCAGTATTACGTTCAACCTGGCTCTCCCTCTGGGGAGGCCCCCTGAAGTGCACTGAAAGAATCCCTGAGCCTAAAGTGCCTCCTGGCAACTCTTACCTGTCACTCTCCTACTACTGGGAAGCAAGGTACACTGTAGGTCCAGCCTGGGAGAAACTACACAGAAACCGGTAAAATTGTGAGGCACTGGGTCGATCCAACGTCACGTAGGCCTGACTAAGTCATTCAGCGGGTAATAATGCCCTTCATGGCGCGCCAAACAAACACCCCGAGTCCAATGAAGCGCGATCATAGAAAGGCCCAGTGTGGCTGAAAGTCTCCAGTCGTCAGTCAGAGAGCGCTGCTCAATGTGCTGCGTGGTCACGTTGGAAACTGGAGAATGTGGGAGGAGCCCGGCTTCCCCCCTTTGGAAAGCAACTGCGTTGCAGCTTCCAAGCCGCCTGAAAACCACACCAGCAAGGATACGCTTCACTCCGCAGATGCCTCTGAGGAGCAGTGAGTTTGTCCAAAAGAAACCCCGTGCTTGCGATTCCTTCCTGGGAGCTCACCCCCGGAGCCAACTGTAGCTAAAGTGCCAAGTAAATGTGACCTCTGGTCCCGAGGCAAGGTGCACAGTTTCCCACTGCCAGAGATAGGGGGTGCACCAGTCTCCAGGAAGTCTTAGTCCATGGACGCCTTTACCTTTAGTATGCCTCACAGCGCTCAAGGCTCTCACGTGGGCCCTTGTTTCCAAGGAAGCACACGGTGTACCCAAAGCCTTCTGAGCACGATCAAGGGATACACAGCTCTGGGAACACCATCCCTCACTATGCAGTTGGAAGGGCCGGGGACTAATGTGTTCTCTATGGCTAGCGTGCCACAGCTTCGAAGCGGCCTCAGGAACGCGGTTCTTGGCAGGCTTTTGCTCCAGGCGTGTCGGCCACATTGAGGAAACCTAAGCTGCCCTGAAAGAAACCACCGGCGCCTCCAGTGCAGTTTGGGGGCTCCTGCTCGACGTCTCTCTAAGTGATGCGGAAACTGGCCTTTAGGTCCGGCCCGAAAGAGAGATTTACCCTGAGCCTTGCTAGGCACTTGGAACATCCAAAGTCACCTAGGCCTACTGAGGGCATTTAGAGCATTATGCCGTTCACCACATGCAGAACACACTGCATCCAGAAGTTTCATCGCAGAAGGCCGAACTGTGTTCCAAGGGTCTCCTTTGGCTTGTCAGAGAAGATAGGTGTATGTGCTGGGTGATCCCGTTTGTAGTTGAGAAGCCTGGAAACAGGCAGTATTCCCCCCACTTGAAAGGTACATAGTGGCGGCCTCAAGGCTGACTGAAAAGACATTGTTGTTACCCGTCTTCTAGTCACCCTTAGGAATGCCTCCGGGAAGAAAGTGCGTTTTCTCCTATGAATCCAGGGGGTCTCCAGGGCCTTGCTAGGAGCTCATCCCACGCTTGCCCTAGCTAAAGTGCGAAGTAAACGCGAGCCCTAGCCTCGAGGTAAGCACGAGTGCTTCCTGTCAGCAGGGTTTTGTGTGCAGCCCTCTCCCTGAGCCCTGACTCGATGCCAGAGTGCTTTAACTCCTCTACGGCTTTCCGTAAGGCCTAGGAGAGTCACGTCTGAATTCCCTCCTGAGGGAGAGCGTGTGCACTGGGAGTCCCCTTCTCGTTTTCCGAGCAACGTAACACAGAACAGGCTGTTGGGGGTCAGCTCTTTCTACGCATGGGGGAGGGCAATGAACTGATTCTCGCTTGCGGAGCAGGCCGTGTACACGTGTCAGGCAGCCCCAGGGCAACGCTTCTGCCAGTATTACGTTCAACCTGGCTCTCCCTCTGGGGAGGCCCCCTGAAGTGCACTGAAAGAATCCCTGAGCCTAAAGTGCCTCCTGGCAACTCTTACCTGTCACTCTCCTACTACTGGGAAGCAAGGTACACTGTAGGTCCAGCCTGGGAGAAACTACACAGAAACCGGTAAAATTGTGAGGCACTGGGTCGATCCAACGTCACGTAGGCCTGACTAAGTCATTCAGCGGGTAATAATGCCCTTCATGGCGCGCCAAACAAACACCCCGAGTCCAATGAAGCGCGATCATAGAAAGGCCCAGTGTGGCTGAAAGTCTCCAGTCGTCAGTCAGAGAGCGCTGCTCAATGTGCTGCGTGGTCACGTTGGAAACTGGAGAATGTGGGAGGAGCCCGGCTTCCCCCCTTTGGAAAGCAACTGCGTTGCAGCTTCCAAGCCGCCTGAAAACCACACCAGCAAGGATACGCTTCACTCCGCAGATGCCTCTGAGGAGCAGTGAGTTTGTCCAAAAGAAACCCCGTGCTTGCGATTCCTTCCTGGGAGCTCACCCCCGGAGCCAACTGTAGCTAAAGTGCCAAGTAAATGTGACCTCTGGTCCCGAGGCAAGGTGCACAGTTTCCCACTGCCAGAGATAGGGGGTGCACCAGTCTCCAGGAAGTCTTAGTCCATGGACGCCTTTACCTTTAGTATGCCTCACAGCGCTCAAGGCTCTCACGTGGGCCCTTGTTTCCAAGGAAGCACACGGTGTACCCAAAGCCTTCTGGGCACGATCAAGGGATACACAGCTCTGGGAACACCATCCCTCACTATGCAGTTGGAAGGGCCGGGGACTAATGTGTTCTCTATGGCTAGCGTGCCACAGCTTCGAAGCGGCCTCAGGAACGCGGTTCTTGGCAGGCTTTTGCTCCAGGCGTGTCGGCCACATTGAGGAAACCTAAGCTGCCCTGAAAGAAACCACCGGCGCCTCCAGTGCAGTTTGGGGGCTCCTGCTCGACGTCTCTCTAAGTAATGCGGAAACTGGTCTTTAGGTCCGGCCCGAAAGAGAGATTTACCCTGAGCCTTGCTAGGCACTTGGAACATCCAAAGTCACCTAGGCCTACTGAGGGCATTTAGAGCATTATGCCGTTCACCACATGCAGAACACACTGCATCCAGAAGTTTCATCGCAGAAGGCCGAACTGTGTTCCAAGGGTCTCCTTTGGCTTGTCAGAGAAGATAGGTGTATGTGCTGGGTGATCCCGTTTGTAGTTGAGAAGCCTGGAAACAGGCAGTATTCCCCCCACTTGAAAGGTACATAGTGGCGGCCTCAAGGCTGACTGAAAAGACATTGTTGTTACCCGTCTTCTAGTCACCCTTAGGAATGCCTCCGGGAAGAAAGTGCGTTTTCTCCTATGAATCCAGGGGGTCTCCAGGGCCTTGCTAGGAGCTCATCCCACGCTTGCCCTAGCTAAAGTGCGAAGTAAAGGCGAGCCCTAGCCTCGAGGTAAGCACGAGTGCTTCCTGTCAGCAGGGTTTTGTGTGCAGCCCTCTCCCTGAGCCCTGACTCGATGCCAGAGTGCTTTAACTCCTCTACGGCTTTCCGTAAGGCCTAGGAGAGTCACGTCTGAATTCCCTCCTGAGGGAGAGCGTGTGCACTGGGAGTCCCCTTCTCGTTTTCCGAGCAACGTAACACAGAACAGGCTGTTGGGGGTCAGCTCTTTCTACGCATGGGGGAGGGCAATGAACTGATTCTCGCTTGCGGAGCAGGCCGTGTACACGTGTCAGGCAGCCCCAGGGCAACGCTTCTGCCAGTATTAAGTTCAACCTGGCTCTCCCTCTTGGGAGGCGCCCTGAAGTGCACTGAAAGAATCCCTGAGCCTAAAGTGCCTCCTGGCAACTCTTACCTGTCACTCTCCTACTACTGGGAAGCAAGGTACACTGTAGGTCCAGCCTGGGAGAAACTATAGAGAAACCGGTAAAATTGTGAGGCACTGGGTCGATCCAACGTCACATAGGCCTGACTAAGTCATTCAGCGGGTAATAATGCCCTTCATGGCGTGCCAAACAAACACCCCGAGACCAGTGAAGCACGATCATAGAAAGGCCCAGTGTGGCTGAAAGTCTCCAGTCGTCAGTCAGAGAGCGCTGCTCAATGTGCTGCGTGGTCACGTTGGAAACTGGAGAATGTGGGAGGAGCCCGGCTTCCCCCCTTTGGAAAGCAACTGCGTTGCAGCTTCCAAGCCGCCTGAAAACCACACCAGCAAGGATACGCTTCACTCCGCAGATGCCTCTGAGGAGCAGTGAGTTTGTCCAAAAGAAACCCCGTGCTTGCGATTCCTTCCTGGGAGCTCACCCCCGGAGCCAACTGTAGCTAAAGTGCCAAGTAAATGTGACCTCTGGTCCCGAGGCAAGGTGCACAGTTTCCCACTGCCAGAGATAGGGGGTGCACCAGTCTCCAGGAAGTCTTAGTCCATGGACGCCTTTACCTTTAGTATGCCTCACAGCGCTCAAGGCTCTCACGTGGGCCCTTGTTTCCAAGGAAGCACACGGTGTACCCAAAGCCTTCTGAGCACCATCAAGGGATACACAGCTCTGGGAACACCGTCCCTCACTATGCAGTTGGAAGGGCCGGGGACTAATGTGTTCTCTATGGCTAGCGTGCCACAGCTTCGAAGCGGCCTCAGGAACGCGGTTCTTGGCAGGCTTTTGCTCCAGGCGTGTCGGCCACATTGAGGAAACCTAAGCTGCCCTGAAAGAAACCACCGGCGCCTCCAGTGCAGTTTGGGGGCTCCTGCTCGACGTCTCTCTAAGTGATGCGGAAACTGGCCTTTAGGTCCGGCCCGAAAGAGAGATTTACCCTGAGCCTTGCTAGGCACTTGGAACATCCAAAGTCACCTAGGCCTACTGAGGGCATTTAGAGCATTATGCCGTTCACCACATGCAGAACACACTGCATCCAGAAGTTTCATCGCAGAAGGCCGAACTGTGTTCCAAGGGTCTCCTTTGGCTTGTCAGAGAAGACAGGTGTATGTGCCGGGTGATCCCGTTTGTAGTTGAGAAGCCTGGAAAAAGGCAGTATTCCCCCCACTTGAAAGGTACATAGTGGCGGCCTCAAGGCTGACTGAAAAGACATTGTTGTTACCCGTCTTCTAGTCACCCTTAGGAATGCCTCCGGGAAGAAAGTGCGTTTTCTCCTATGAATCCAGGGGGTCTCCAGGGCCTTGCTAGGAGCTCATCCCACGCTTGCCCTAGCTAAAGTGCGAAGTAAAGGCGAGCCCTAGCCTCGAGGTAAGCACGAGTGCTTCCTGTCAGCAGGGTTTTGTGTGCAGCCCTCTCCCTGAGCCCTGACTCGATGCCAGAGTGCTTTAACTCCTCTACGGCTTTCCGTAAGGCCTAGGAGAGTCACGTCTGAATTCCCTCCTGAGGGAGAGCGTGTGCACTGGGAGTCCCCTTCTCGTTTTCCGAGCAACGTAACACAGAACAGGCTGTTGGGGGTCAGCTCTTTCTACGCATGGGGGAGGGCAATGAACTGATTCTCGCTTGTGGAGCAGGCCGTGTCCACGTGTCAGGCAGCCCCAGGGCAACGCTTCTGCCAGTATTACGTTCAACCTGGCTCTCCCTCTGGGGAGGCCCCCTGAAGTGCACTGAAAGAATCCCTGAGCCTAAAGTGCCTCCTGGCAACTCTTACCTGTCACTCTCCTACTACTGGGAAGCAAGGTACACTGTAGGTCCAGCCTGGGAGAAACTACAGAGAAACCGGTAAAATTGTGAGGCACTGGGTCGATCCAACGTCACGTAGGCCTGACTAAGTCATTCAGCGGGTAATAATGCCCTTCATGGCGCGCCAAACAAACACCCCGAGTCCAATGAAGCGCGATCCTAGAAAGGCCCAGTGTGGCTGAAAGTCTCCAGTCGTCAGTCAGAGAGCGCTGCTCAATGTGCTGCGTGGTCACGTTGGAAACTGGAGAATGTGGGAGGAGCCCGGCTTCCCCCCTTTGGAAAGCAACTGCGTTGCAGCTTCCAAGCCGCCTGAAAACCACACCAGCAAGGATACGCTTCACTCCGCAGATGCCTCTGAGGAGCAGTGAGTTTGTCCAAAAGAAACCCCGTGCTTGCGATTCCTTCCTGGGAGCTCACCCCCGGAGCCAACTGTAGCTAAAGTGCCAAGTAAATGTGACCTCTGGTCCCGAGGCAAGGTGCACAGTTTCCCACTGCCAGAGATAGGGGGTGCACCAGTCTCCAGGAAGTCTTAGTCCATGGACGCCTTTACCTTTAGTATGCCTCACAGCGCTCAAGGCTCTCACGTGGGCTCTTGTTTCCAAGGAAGCACACGGTGTACCCAAAGCCTTCTGAGCACGATCAAGGGATACACAGCTCTGGGAACACCGTCCCTCACTATGCAGTTGGAAGGGCCGGGGACTAATGTGTTCTCTATGGCTAGCGTGCCACAGCTTCGAAGCGGCCTCAGGAACGCGGTTCTTGGCAGGCTTTTGCTCCAGGCGTGTCGGCCACATTGAGGAAACCTAAGCTGCCCTGAAAGAAACCACCGGCGCCTCCAGTGCAGTTTGGGGGCTCCTGCTCGACGTCTCTCTAAGTGATGCGGAAACTGGCCTTTAGGTCTGGCCCGAAAGAGAGATTTACCCTGAGCCTTGCTAGGCACTTGGAACATCCAAAGTCACCTAGGCCTACTGAGGGCATTTAGAGGATTATGCCGTTCACCACATGCAGAACACACTGCATTCAGAAGTTTCATCGCAGAAGGCCGAACTGTGTTCCAAGGGTCTCCTTTGGCTTGTCAGAGAAGATAGGTGTATGTGCTGGGTGATCCCGTTTGTAGTTGAGAAGCCTGGAAAAAGGCAGTATTCCCCCCACTTGAAAGGTACATAGTGGCGGCCTCAAGGCTGACTGAAAAGACATTGTTGTTACCCGTCTTCTAGTCACCCTTAGGAATGCCTCCGGGAAGAAAGTGCGTTTTCTCCTATGAATCCAGGGGGTCTCCAGGGCCTTGCTAGGAGCTCATCCCACGCTTGCCCTAGCTAAAGTGAGAAGTAAAGGCGAGCCTTAGCCTCGAGGTAAGCACGAGTGCTTCCTGTCAGCAGGGTTTTGTGTGCAGCCCTCTCCCTGAGCCCTGACTCGATGCCAGAGTGCTTTAACTCCTCTACGGCTTTCCGTAAGGCCTAGGAGAGTCACGTATGAATTCCCTCCTGAGGGAGAGCGTGTGCACTGGGAGTCCCCTTCTCGTTTTCCGAGCAACGTAACACAGAACAGGCTGTTGGGGGTCAGCTCTTTCTACGCATGGGGGAGGGCAATGAACTGATTCTCGCTTGCGGAGCAGGCCGTGTCCACGTGTCAGGCAGCCCCAGGGCAACGCTTCTGCCAGTATTACGTTCAACCTGGCTCTCCCTCTGGGGAGGCCCCCTGAAGTGCACTGAAAGAATCCCTGAGCCTAAAGTGCCTCCTGGCAACTCTTACCTGTCACTCTCCTACTACTGGGAAGCAAGGTACACTGTAGGTCGAGCCTGGGAGAAACTACAGAGAAACCGGTAAAATTGTGAGGCACTGGGTCGATCCAACGTCACGTAGGCCTGACTAAGTCATTCAGCGGGTAATAATGCCCTTCATGGCGCGCCAAACAAACACCCCGAGTCCAATGAAGCGCGATCCTAGAAAGGCCCAGTGTGGCTGAAAGTCTCCAGTCGTCAGTCAGAGAGCGCTGCTCAATGTGCTGCGTGGTCACGTTGGAAACTGGAGAATGTGGGAGGAGCCCGGCTTCCCCCCTTTGGAAAGCAACTGCGTTGCAGCTTCCAAGCCGCCTGAAAACCACACCAGCAAGGATACGCTTCACTCCGCAGATGCCTCTGAGGAGCAGTGAGTTTGTCCAAAAGAAACCCCGTGCTTGCGATTCCTTCCTGGGAGCTCACCCCCGGAGCCAACTGTAGCTAAAGTGCCAAGTAAATGTGACCTCTGGTCCCGAGGCAAGGTGCACAGTTTCCCACTGCCAGAGATAGGGGGTGCACCAGTCTCCAGGAAGTCTTAGTCCATGGACGCCTTTACCTTTAGTATGCCTCACAGCGCTCAAGGCTCTCACGTGGGCCCTTGTTTCCAAGGAAGCACACGGTGTACCCAAAGCCTTCTGGGCACGATCAAGGGATACACAGCTCTGGGAACACCATCCCTCACTATGCAGTTGGAAGGGCCGGGGACTAATGTGTTCTCTATGGCTAGCGTGCCACAGCTTCGAAGCGGCCTCAGGAACGCGGTTCTTGGCAGGCTTTTGCTCCAGGCGTGTCGGCCACATTGAGGAAACCTAAGCTGCCCTGAAAGAAACCACCGGCGCCTCCAGTGCAGTTTGGGGGCTCCTGCTCGACGTCTCTCTAAGTGATGCGGAAACTGGCCTTTAGGTCCGGCCCGAAAGAGAGATTTACCCTGAGCCTTGCTAGGCACTTGGAACATCCAAAGTCACCTAGGCCTACTGAGGGCATGTAGAGGATTATGCCGTTCACCACATGCAGAACACACTGCATCCAGAAGTTTCATCGCAGAAGGCCGAACTGTGTTCCAAGGGTCTCCTTTGGCTTGTCAGAGAAGATTGGTGTATGTGCTGGGTGATCCCGTTTGTAGTTGAGAAGCCTGGAAAAAGGCAGTATTCCCCCCACTTGAAAGGTACATAGTGGCGGCCTCAAGGCTGACTGAAAAGACATTGTTGTTACCCGTCTTCTAGTCACCCTTAGGAATGCCTCCGGGAAGAAAGTGCGTTTTCTCCTATGAATCCAGGGGGTCTCCAGGGCCTTGCTAGGAGCTCATCCCACGCTTGCCCTAGCTAAAGTGCGAAGTAAACGCGAGCCCTAGCCTCGAGGTAAGCACGAGTGCTTCCTGTCAGCAGGGTTTTGTGTGCAGCCCTCTCCCTGAGCCCTGACTCGATGCCAGAGTGCTTTAACTCCTCTACGGCTTTCCGTAAGGCCTAGGAGAGTCACGTCTGAATTCCCTCCTGAGGGAGAGCGTGTGCACTGGGAGTCCCCTTCTCGTTTTCCGAGCAACGTAACACAGAACAGGCTGTTGGGGGTCAGCTCTTTCTACGCATGGGGGAGGGCAATGAACTGATTCTCGCTTGCGGAGCAGGCCGTGTACACGTGTCAGGCAGCCCCAGGGCAACGCTTCTGCCAGTATTACGTTCAACCTGGCTCTCCCTCTGGGGAGGCCCCCTGAAGTGCACTGAAAGAATCCCTGAGCCTAAAGTGCCTCCTGGCAACTCTTACCTGTCACTCTCCTACTACTGGGAAGCAAGGTACACTGTAGGTCCAGCCTGGGAGAAACTACAGAGAAACCGGTAAAATTGTGAGGCACTGGGTCGATCCAACGTCACGTAGGCCTGACTAAGTCATTCAGCGGGTAATAATGCCCTTCATGGCGCGCCAAACAAACACCCCGAGTCCAATGAAGCGCGATCATAGAAAGGCCCAGTGTGGCTGAAAGTCTCCAGTCGTCAGTCAGAGAGCGCTGCTCAATGTGCTGCGTGGTCACGTTGGAAACTGGAGAATGTGGGAGGAGCCCGGCTTCCCCCCTTTGGAAAGCAACTGCGTTGCAGCTTCCAAGCCGCCTGAAAACCACACCAGCAAGGATACGCTTCACTCCGCAGATGCCTCTGAGGAGCAGTGAGTTTGTCCAAAAGAAACCCCGTGCTTGCGATTCCTTCCTGGGAGCTCACCCCCGGAGCCAACTGTAGCTAAAGTGCCAAGTAAATGTGACCTCTGGTCCCGAGGCAAGGTGCACAGTTTCCCACTGCCAGAGATAGGGGGTGCACCAGTCTCCAGGAAGTCTTAGTCCATGGACGCCTTTACCTTTAGTATGCCTCACAGCGCTCAAGGCTCTCACGTGGGCCCTTGTTTCCAAGGAAGCACACGGTGTACCCAAAGCCTTCTGGGCACGATCAAGGGATACACAGCTCTGGGAACACCATCCCTCACTATGCAGTTGGAAGGGCCGGGGACTAATGTGTTCTCTATGGCTAGCGTGCCACAGCTTCGAAGCGGCCTCAGGAACGCGGTTCTTGGCAGGCTTTTGCTCCAGGCGTGTCGGCCACATTGAGGAAACCTAAGCTGCCCTGAAAGAAACCACCGGCGCCTCCAGTGCAGTTTGGGGGCTCCTGCTCGACGTCTCTCTAAGTGATGCGGAAACTGGTCTTTAGGTCCGGCCCGAAAGAGAGATTTACCCTGAGCCTTGCTAGGCACTTGGAACATCCAAAGTCACCTAGGCCTACTGAGGGCATTTAGAGCATTATGCCGTTCACCACATGCAGAACACACTGCATCCAGAAGTTTCATCGCAGAAGGCCGAACTGTGTTCCAAGGGTCTCCTTTGGCTTGTCAGAGAAGATAGGTGTATGTGCTGGGTGATCCCGTTTGTAGTTGAGAAGCCTGGAAAAAGGCAGTATTCCCCCCACTTGAAAGGTACATAGTGGCGGCCTCAAGGCTGACTGAAAAGACATTGTTGTTACCCGTCTTCTAGTCACCCTTAGGAATGCCTCCGGGAAGAAAGTGCGTTTTCTCCTATGAATCCAGGGGGTCTCCAGGGCCTTGCTAGGAGCTCATCCCACGCTTGCCCTAGCTAAAGTGAGAAGTAAAGGCGAGCCTTAGCCTCGAGGTAAGCACGAGTGCTTCCTGTCAGCAGGGTTTTGTGTGCAGCCCTCTCCCTGAGCCCTGACTCGATGCCAGAGTGCTTTAACTCCTCTACGGCTTTCCGTAAGGCCTAGGAGAGTCACGTCTGAATTCCCTCCTGAGGGAGAGCGTGTGCACTGGGAGTCCCCTTCTCGTTTTCCGAGCAACGTAACACAGAACAGGCTGTTGGGGGTCAGCTCTTTCTACGCATGGGGGAGGGCAATGAACTGATTCTCGCTTGCGGAGCAGGCCGTGTACACGTGTCAGGCAGCCCCAGGGCAACGCTTCTGCCAGTATTACGTTCAACCTGGCTCTCCCTCTGGGGAGGCCCCCTGAAGTGCACTGAAAGAATCCCTGAGCCTAAAGTGCCTCCTGGCAACTCTTACCTGTCACTCTCCTACTACTGGGAAGCAAGGTACACTGTAGGTCCAGCCTGGGAGAAACTACAGAGAAACCGGTAAAATTGTGAGGCACTGGGTCGATCCAACGTCACGTAGGCCTGACTAAGTCATTCAGCGGGTAATAATGCCCTTCATGGCGCGCCAAACAAACACCCCGAGTCCAATGAAGCGCGATCCTAGAAAGGCCCAGTGTGGCTGAAAGTCTCCAGTCGTCAGTCAGAGAGCGCTGCTCAATGTGCTGCGTGGTCACGTTGGAAACTGGAGAATGTGGGAGGAGCCCGGCTTCCCCCCTTTGGAAAGCAACTGCGTTGCAGCTTCCAAGCCGCCTGAAAACCACACCAGCAAGGATACGCTTCACTCCGCAGATGCCTCTGAGGAGCAGTGAGTTTGTCCAAAAGAAACCCCGTGCTTGCGATTCCTTCCTGGGAGCTCACCCCCGGAGCCAACTGTAGCTAAAGTGCCAAGTAAATGTGACCTCTGGTCCCGAGGCAAGGTGCACAGTTTCCCACTGCCAGAGATAGGGGGTGCACCAGTCTCCAGGAAGTCTTAGTCCATGGACGCCTTTACCTTTAGTATGCCTCACAGCGCTCAAGGCTCTCACGTGGGCTCTTGTTTCCAAGGAAGCACACGGTGTACCCAAAGCCTTCTGAGCACGATCAAGGGATACACAGCTCTGGGAACACCGTCCCTCACTATGCAGTTGGAAGGGCCGGGGACTAATGTGTTCTCTATGGCTAGCGTGCCACAGCTTCGAAGCGGCCTCAGGAACGCGGTTCTTGGCAGGCTTTTGCTCCAGGCATGTCGGCCACATTGAGGAAACCTAAGCTGCCCTGAAAGAAACCACCGGCGCCTCCAGTGCAGTTTGGGGGCTCCTGCTCGACGTCTCTCTAAGTGATGCGGAAACTGGCCTTTAGCTCCGGACCGAAAGAGAGATTTACCCTGAGCCTTGCTAGGCACTTGGAACATCCAAAGTCACCTAGGCCTACTGAGGGCATTTAGAGCATTATGCCGTTCACCACATGCAGAACACACTGCATCCAGAAGTTTCATCGCAGAAGGCCGAACTGTGTTCCAAGGGTCTCCTTTGGCTTGTCAGAGAAGATAGGTGTATGTGCTGGGTGATCCCGTTTGTAGTTGAGAAGCCTGGAAAAAGGCAGTATTCCCCCCACTTGAAAGGTACATAGTGGCGGCCTCAAGGCTGACTGAAAAGACATTGTTGTTACCCGTCTTCTAGTCACCCTTAGGAATGCCTCCGGGAAGAAAGTGCGTTTTCTCCTATGAATCCAGGGGGTCTCCAGGGCCTTGCTAGGAGCTCATCCCACGCTTGCCCTAGCTAAAGTGCGAAGTAAACGCGAGCCCTAGCCTCGAGGTAAGCACGAGTGCTTCCTGTCAGCAGGGTTTTGTGTGCAGCCCTCTCCCTGAGCCCTGACTCGATGCCAGAGTGCTTTAACTCCTCTACGGCTTTCCGTAAGGCCTAGGAGAGTCACGTCTGAATTCCCTCCTGAGGGAGAGCATGTGCACTGGGAGTCCCCTTCTCGTTTTCCGAGCAACGTAACACAGAACAGGCTGTTGGGGGTCAGCTCTTTCTACGCATGGGGGAGGGCAATGAACTGATTCTCGCTTGCGGAGCAGGCCGTGTACACGTGTCAGGCAGCCCCAGGGCAACGCTTCTGCCAGTATTACGTTCAACCTGGCTCTCCCTCTGGGGAGGCCCCCTGAAGTGCACTGAAAGAATCCCTGAGCCTAAAGTGCCTCCTGGCAACTCTTACCTGTCACTCTCCTACTACTGGGAAGCAAGGTACACTGTAGGTCCAGCCTGGGAGAAACTACAGAGAAACCGGTAAAATTGTGAGGCACTGGGTCGATCCAACGTCACGTAGGCCTGACTAAGTCATTCAGCGGGTAATAATGCCCTTCATGGCGCGCCAAACAAACACCCCGAGTCCAATGAAGCGCGATCATAGAAAGGCCCAGTGTGGCTGAAAGTCTCCAGTCGTCAGTCAGAGAGCGCTGCTCAATGTGCTGCGTGGTCACGTTGGAAACTGGAGAATGTGGGAGGAGCCCGGCTTCCCCCCTTTGGAAAGCAACTGCGTTGCAGCTTCCAAGCCGCCTGAAAACCACACCAGCAAGGATACGCTTCACTCCGCAGATGCCTCTGAGGAGCAGTGAGTTTGTCCAAAAGAAACCCCGTGCTTGCGATTCCTTCCTGGGAGCTCACCCCCGGAGCCAACTGTAGCTAAAGTGCCAAGTAAATGTGACCTCTGGTCCCGAGGCAAGGTGCACAGTTTCCCACTGCCAGAGATAGGGGGTGCACCAGTCTCCAGGAAGTCTTAGTCCATGGACGCCTTTACCTTTAGTATGCCTCACAGCGCTCAGGGCTCTCACGTGGGCCCTTGTTTCCAAGGAAGCACACGGTGTACCCAAAGCCTTCTGAGCACGATCAAGGGATACACAGCTCTGGGAACACCATCCCTCACTATGCAGTTGGAAGGGCCGGGGACTAATGTGTTCTCTATGGCTAGCGTGCCACAGCTTCGAAGCGGCCTCAGGAACGCGGTTCTTGGCAGGCTTTTGCTCCAGGCGTGTCGGCCACATTGAGGAAACCTAAGCTGCCCTGAAAGAAACCACCGGCGCCTCCAGTGCAGTTTGGGGGCTCCTGCTCGACGTCTCTCTAAGTGATGCGGAAACTGGCCTTTAGGTCCGGCCCGAAAGAGAGATTTACCCTGAGCCTTGCTAGGCACTTGGAACATCCAAAGTCACCTAGGCCTACTGAGGGCATTTAGAGCATTATGCCGTTCACCACATGCAGAACACACTGCATCCAGAAGTTTCATCGCAGAAGGCCGAACTGTGTTCCAAGGGTCTCCTTTGGATTGTCAGAGAAGATTGGTGTATGTGCTGGGTGATCCCGTTTGTAGTTGAGAAGCCTGGAAAAAGGCAATATTCCCCCCACTTGAAAGGTACATAGTGGCGGCCTCAAGGCTGACTGAAAAGACATTGTTGTTACCCGTCTTCTAGTCACCCTTAGGAATGCCTCCGGGAAGAAAGTGCGTTTTCTCCTATGAATCCAGGGGGTCTCCAGGGCCTTGCTAGGAGCTCATCCCACGCGTGCCCTAGCTAAAGTGCGAAGTAAAGGCGAGCCCTAGCCTCGAGGTAAGCACGAGTGCTTCCTGTCAGCAGGGTTTTGTGTGCAGCCCTCTCCCTGAGCCCTGACTCGATGCCAGAGTGCTTTAACTCCTCTACGGCTTTCCGTAAGGCCTAGGAGAGTCACGTCTGAATTCCCTCCTGAGGGAGAGCGTGTGCACTGGGAGTCCCCTTCTCGTTTTCCGAGCAACGTAACACAGAACAGGCTGTTGGGGGTCAGCTCTTTCTACGCATGGGGGAGGGCAATGAACTGATTCTCGCTTGCGGAGCAGGCCGTGTCCACGTGTCAGGCAGCCCCAGGGCAACGCTTCTGCCAGTATTACGTTCAACCTGGCTCTCCCTCTGGGGAGGCCCCCTGAAGTGCACTGAAAGAATCCCTGAGCCTAAAGTGCCTCCTGGCAACTCTTACCTGTCACTCTCCTACTACTGGGAAGCAAGGTACACTGTAGGTCCAGCCTGGGAGAAACTACAGAGAAACCGGTAAAATTGTGAGGCACTGGGTCGATCCAACGTCACGTAGGCCTGACTAAGTCATTCAGCGGGTAATAATGCCCTTCATGGCGCGCCAAACAAACACCCCGAGTCCAATGAAGCGCGATCATAGAAAGGCCCAGTGTGGCTGAAAGTCTCCAGTCGTCAGTCAGAGAGCGCTGCTCAATGTGCTGCGTGGTCACGTTGGAAACTGGAGAATGTGGGAGGAGCCCGGCTTCCCCCCTTTGGAAAGCAACTGCGTTGCAGCTTCCAAGCCGCCTGAAAACCACACCAGCAAGGATACGCTTCACTCCGCAGATGCCTCTGAGGAGCAGTGAGTTTGTCCAAAAGAAACCCCGTGCTTGCGATTCCTTCCTGGGAGCTCACCCCCGGAGCCAACTGTAGCTAAAGTGCCAAGTAAATGTGACCTCTGGTCCCGAGGCAAGGTGCACAGTTTCCCACTGCCAGAGATAGGGGGTGCACCAGTCTCCAGGAAGTCTTAGTCCATGGACGCCTTTACCTTTAGTATGCCTCACAGCGCTCAGGGCTCTCACGTGGGCCCTTGTTTCCAAGGAAGCACACGGTGTACCCAAAGCCTTCTGGGCACGATCAAGGGATACACAGCTCTGGGAACACCATCCCTCACTATGCAGTTGGAAGGGCCGGGGACTAATGTGTTCTCTATGGCTAGCGTGCCACAGCTTCGAAGCGGCCTCAGGAACGCGGTTCTTGGCAGGCTTTTGCTCCAGGCGTGTCGGCCACATTGAGGAAACCTAAGCTGCCCTGAAAGAAACCACCGGCGCCTCCAGTGCAGTTTGGGGGCTCCTGCTCGACGTCTCTCTAAGTGATGCGGAAACTGGCCTTTAGGTCCGGCCCGAAAGAGAGATTTACCCTGAGCCTTGCTAGGCACTTGGAACATCCAAAGTCACCTAGGCCTACTGAGGGCATTTAGAGCATTATGCCGTTCACCACATGCAGAACACACTGCATCCAGAAGTTTCATCGCAGAAGGCCGAACTGTGTTCCAAGGGTCTCCTTTGGATTGTCAGAGAAGATTGTTGTATGTGCTGGGTGATCCCGTTTGTAGTTGAGAAGCCTGGAAAAAGGCAATATTCCCCCCACTTGAAAGGTACATAGTGGCGGCCTCAAGGCTGACTGAAAAGACATTGTTGTTACCCGTCTTCTAGTCACCCTTAGGAATGCCTCCGGGAAGAAAGTGCGTTTTCTCCTATGAATCCAGGGGGTCTCCAGGGCCTTGCTAGGAGCTCATCCCACGCGTGCCCTAGCTAAAGTGCGAAGTAAAGGCGAGCCCTAGCCTCGAGGTAAGCACGAGTGCTTCCTGTCAGCAGGGTTTTGTGTGCAGCCCTCTCCCTGAGCCCTGACTCGATGCCAGAGTGCTTTAACTCCTCTACGGCTTTCCGTAAGGCCTAGGAGAGTCACGTCTGAATTCCCTCCTGAGGGAGAGCGTGTGCACTGGGAGTCCCCTTCTCGTTTTCCGAGCAACGTAACACAGAACAGGCTGTTGGGGGTCAGCTCTTTCTACGCATGGGGGAGGGCAATGAACTGATTCTCGCTTGCGGAGCAGGCCGTGTCCACGTGTCAGGCAGCCCCAGGGCAACGCTTCTGCCAGTATTACGTTCAACCTGGCTCTCCCTCTGGGGAGGCCCCCTGAAGTGCACTGAAAGAATCCCTGAGCCTAAAGTGCCTCCTGGCAACTCTTACCTGTCACTCTCCTACTACTGGGAAGCAAGGTACACTGTAGGTCCAGCCTGGGAGAAACTACAGAGAAACCGGTAAAATTGTGAGGCACTGGGTCGATCCAACGTCACGTAGGCCTGACTAAGTCATTCAGCGGGTAATAATGCCCTTCATGGCGCGCCAAACAAACACCCCGAGTCCAATGAAGCGCGATCATAGAAAGGCCCAGTGTGGCTGAAAGTCTCCAGTCGTCAGTCAGAGAGCGCTGCTCAATGTGCTGCGTGGTCACGTTGGAAACTGGAGAATGTGGGAGGAGCCCGGCTTCCCCCCTTTGGAAAGCAACTGCGTTGCAGCTTCCAAGCCGCCTGAAAACCACACCAGCAAGGATACGCTTCACTCCGCAGATGCCTCTGAGGAGCAGTGAGTTTGTCCAAAAGAAACCCCGTGCTTGCGATTCCTTCCTGGGAGCTCACCCCCGGAGCCAACTGTAGCTAAAGTGCCAAGTAAATGTGACCTCTGGTCCCGAGGCAAGGTGCACAGTTTCCCACTGCCAGAGATAGGGGGTGCACCAGTCTCCAGGAAGTCTTAGTCCATGGACGCCTTTACCTTTAGTATGCCTCACAGCGCTCAGGGCTCTCACGTGGGCCCTTGTTTCCAAGGAAGCACACGGTGTACCCAAAGCCTTCTGAGCACGATCAAGGGATACACAGCTCTGGGAACACCATCCCTCACTATGCAGTTGGAAGGGCCGGGGACTAATGTGTTCTCTATGGCTAGCGTGCCACAGCTTCGAAGCGGCCTCAGGAACGCGGTTCTTGGCAGGCTTTTGCTCCAGGCGTGTCGGCCACATTGAGGAAACCTAAGCTGCCCTGAAAGAAACCACCGGCGCCTCCAGTGCAGTTTGGGGGCTCCTGCTCGACGTCTCTCTAAGTGATGCGGAAACTGGCCTTTAGGTCCGGCCCGAAAGAGAGATTTACCCTGAGCCTTGCTAGGCACTTGGAACATCCAAAGTCACCTAGGCCTACTGAGGGCATTTAGAGCATTATGCCGTTCACCACATGCAGAACACACTGCATCCAGAAGTTTCATCGCAGAAGGCCGAACTGTGTTCCAAGGATCTCCTTTGGATTGTCAGAGCAGACAGGTGTATGTGCTGGGTGATCCCGTTTGTAGTTGAGAAGCCTGGAAAAAGGCAGTATTCCCCCCACTTGAAAGGTAGATAGTGGCGGCCTCAAGGCTGACTGAAAAGACATTGTTGTTACCCGTCTTCTAGTCACCCTTAGGAATGCCTCCGGGAAGAAAGTGCGTTTTCTCCTATGAATCCAGGGGGTCTCCAGGGCCTTGCTAGGAGCTCATACCACGCGTGCCCTAGCTAAAGTGCGAAGTAAAGGCGAGCCCTAGCCTCGAGGTAAGCACGAGTGCTTCCTGTCAGCAGGGTTTTGTGTGCAGCCATCTCGCTGAGCCCTGACTCGATGCCAGAGTGCTTTAACTCCTCTACGGCTTTCCGTAAGGCCTAGGAGAGTCACGTCTGAATTCCCTCCTGAGGGAGAGCGTGTGCACTGGGAGTCCCCTTCTCGTTTTCCGAGCAACGTAACACAGAACAGGCTGTTGGGGGTCAGCTCTTTCTACGCATGGGGGAGGGCAATGAACTGATTCTCGCTTGCGGAGCAGGCCGTGTCCACGTGTCAGGCAGCCCCAGGGCAACGCTTCTGCCAGTATTACGTTCAACCTGGCTCTCCCTCTGGGGAGGCCCCCTGAAGTGCACTGAAAGAATCCCTGAGCCTAAAGTGCCTCCTGGCAACTCTTACCTGTCACTCTCCTACTACTGGGAAGCAAGGTACACTGTAGGTCCAGCCTGGGAGAAACTACAGAGAAACCCGTAAAATTGTGAGGCACTGGGTCGATCCAACGTCACGTAGGCCTGACTAAGTCATTCAGCGGGTAATAATGCCCTTCATGGCGCGCCAAACAAACACCCCGAGTCCAATGAAGCGCGATCATAGAAAGGCCCAGTGTGGCTGAAAGTCTCCAGTCGTCAGTCAGAGAGCGCTGCTCAATGTGCTGCGTGGTCACGTTGGAAACTGGAGAATGTGGGAGGAGCCCGGCTTCCCCCCTTTGGAAAGCAACTGCGTTGCAGCTTCCAAGCCGCCTGAAAACCACACCAGCAAGGATACGCTTCACTCCGCAGATGCCTCTGAGGAGCAGTGAGTTTGTCCAAAAGAAACCCCGTGCTTGCGATTCCTTCCTGGGAGCTCACCCCCGGAGCCAACTGTAGCTAAAGTGCCAAGTAAATGTGACCTCCGGTCCCGAGGCAAGGTGCACAGTTTCCCACTGCCAGAGATAGGGGGTGCACCAGTCTCCAGGAAGTCTTAGTCCATGGACGCCTTTACCTTTAGTATGCCTCACAGCGCTCAAGGCTCTCACGTTGGCTCTTGTTTCCAAGGAAGCACACGGTGTACCCAAAGCCTTCTGAGCACGATCAAGGGATACACAGCTCTGGGAACACCATCCCTCACTATGCAGTTGGAAGGGCCGGGGACTAATGTGTTCTCTATGGCTAGCGTGCCACAGCTTCGAAGCGGCCTCAGGAACGCGGTTCTTGGCAGGCTTTTGCTCCAGGCGTGTCGGCCACATTGAGGAAACCTAAGCTGCCCTGAAAGAAACCACCGGCGCCTCCAGTGCAGTTTGGGGGCTCCTGCTCGACGTCTCTCTAAGTGATGCGGAAACTGGCCTTTAGGTCCGGCCCGAAAGAGAGATTTACCCTGAGCCTTGCTAGGCACTTGGAACATCCAAAGTCACCTAGGCCTACTGAGGGCATTTAGAGCATTATGCCGTTCACCACATGCAGAACACACTGCATCCAGAAGTTTCATCGCAGAAGGCCGAACTGTGTTCCAAGGGTCTCCTTTGGATTGTCAGAGAAGATTGGTGTATGTGCTGGGTGATCCCGTTTGTAGTTGAGAAGCCTGGAAAAAGGCAATATTCCCCCCACTTGAAAGGTACATAGTGGCGGCCTCAAGGCTGACTGAAAAGACATTGTTGTTACCCGTCTTCTAGTCACCCTTAGGAATGCCTCCGGGAAGAAAGTGCGTTTTCTCCTATGAATCCAGGGGGTCTCCAGGGCCTTGCTAGGAGCTCATCCCACGTTTGCCCTAGCTAAAGTGCGAAGTAAAGGCGAGCCCTAGCCTCGAGGTAAGCACGAGTGCTTCCTGTCAGCAGGGTTTTGTGTGCAGCCCTCTCCCTGAGCCCTGACTCGATGCCAGAGTGCTTTAACTCCTCTACGGCTTTCCGTAAGGCCTAGGAGAGTCACGTCTGAATTCCCTCCTGAGGGAGAGCGTGTGCACTGGGAGTCCCCTTCTCGTTTTCCGAGCAACGTAACACAGAACAGGCTGTTGGGGGTCAGCTCTTTCTACGCATGGGGGAGGGCAATGAACTGATTCTCGCTTGCGGAGCAGGCCGTGTCCACGTGTCAGGCAGCCCCAGGGCAACGCTTCTGCCAGTATTACGTTCAACCTGGCTCTCCCTCTGGGGAGGCCCCCTGAAGTGCACTGAAAGAATCCCTGAGCCTAAAGTGCCTCCTGGCAACTCTTACCTGTCACTCTCCTACTACTGGGAAGCAAGGTACACTGTAGGTCCAGCCTGGGAGAAACTACAGAGAAACCGGTAAAATTGTGAGGCACTGGGTCGATCCAACGTCACGTAGGCCTGACTAAGTCATTCAGCGGGTAATAATGCCCTTCATGGCGCGCCAAACAAACACCCCGAGTCCAATGAAGCGCGATCATAGAAAGGCCCAGTGTGGCTGAAAGTCTCCAGTCGTCAGTCAGAGAGCGCTGCTCAATGTGCTGCGTGGTCACGTTGGAAACTGGAGAATGTGGGAGGAGCCCGGCTTCCCCCCTTTGGAAAGCAACTGCGTTGCAGCTTCCAAGCCGCCTGAAAACCACACCAGCAAGGATACGCTTCACTCCGCAGATGCCTCTGAGGAGCAGTGAGTTTGTCCAAAAGAAACCCCGTGCTTGCGATTCCTTCCTGGGAGCTCACCCCCGGAGCCAACTGTAGCTAAAGTGCCAAGTAAATGTGACCTCTGGTCCCGAGGCAAGGTGCACAGTTTCCCACTGCCAGAGATAGGGGGTGCACCAGTCTCCAGGAAGTCTTAGTCCATGGACGCCTTTACCTTTAGTATGCCTCACAGCGCTCAAGGCTCTCACGTGGGCCCTTGTTTCCAAGGAAGCACACGGTGTACCCAAAGCCTTCTGAGCACGATCAAGGGATACACAGCTCTGGGAACACCATCCCTCACTATGCAGTTGGAAGGGCCGGGGACTAATGTGTTCTCTATGGCTAGCGTGCCACAGCTTCGAAGCGGCCTCAGGAACGCGGTTCTTGGCAGGCTTTTGCTCCAGGCGTGTCGGCCACATTGAGGAAACCTAAGCTGCCCTGAAAGAAACCACCGGCGCCTCCAGTGCAGTTTGGGGGCTCCTGCTTGACGTCTCTCTAAGTGATGCGGAAACTGGCCTTTAGGTCCGGCCCGAAAGAGAGATTTACCCTGAGCCTTGCTAGGCACTTGGAACATCCAAAGTCACCTAGGCCTACTGAGGGCATTTAGAGCATTATGCCGTTCACCACATGCAGAACACACTGCATCCAGAAGTTTCATCGCAGAAGGCCGAACTGTGTTCCAAGGATCTCCTTTGGATTGTCAGAGCAGACAGGTGTATGTGCTGGGTGATCCCGTTTGTAGTTGAGAAGCCTGGAAAAAGGCAGTATTCCCCCCACTTGAAAGGTAGATAGTGGCGGCCTCAAGGCTGACTGAAAAGACATTGTTGTTACCCGTCTTCTAGTCACCCTTAGGAATGCCTCCGGGAAGAAAGTGCGTTTTCTCCTATGAATCCAGGGGGTCTCCAGGGCCTTGCTAGGAGCTCATACCACGCGTGCCCTAGCTAAAGTGCGAAGTAAAGGCGAGCCCTAGCCTCGAGGTAAGCACGAGTGCTTCCTGTCAGCAGGGTTTTGTGTGCAGCCATCTCGCTGAGCCCTGACTCGATGCCAGAGTGCTTTAACTCCTCTACGGCTTTCCGTAAGGCCTAGGAGAGTCACGTCTGAATTCCCTCCTGAGGGAGAGCGTGTGCACTGGGAGTCCCCTTCTCGTTTTCCGAGCAACGTAACACAGAACAGGCTGTTGGGGGTCAGCTCTTTCTACGCATGGGGGAGGGCAATGAACTGATTCTCGCTTGCGGAGCAGGCCGTGTCCACGTGTCAGGCAGCCCCAGGGCAACGCTTCTGCCAGTATTACGTTCAACCTGGCTCTCCCTCTGGGGAGGCCCCCTGAAGTGCACTGAAAGAATCCCTGAGCCTAAAGTGCCTCCTGGCAACTCTTACCTGTCACTCTCCTACTACTGGGAAGCAAGGTACACTGTAGGTCGAGCCTGGGAGAAACTACAGAGAAACCGGTAAAATTGTGAGGCACTGGGTCGATCCAACGTCACGTAGGCCTGACTAAGTCATTCAGCGGGTAATAATGCCCTTCATGGCGCGCCAAACAAACACCCCGAGTCCAATGAAGCGCGATCATAGAAAGGCCCAGTGTGGCTGAAAGTCTCCAGTCGTCAGTCAGAGAGCGCTGCTCAATGTGCTGCGTGGTCACGTTGGAAACTGGAGAATGTGGGAGGAGCCCGGCTTCCCCCCTTTGGAAAGCAACTGCGTTGCAGCTTCCAAGCCGCCTGAAAACCACACCAGCAAGGATACGCTTCACTCCGCAGATGCCTCTGAGGAGCAGTGAGTTTGTCCAAAAGAAACCCCGTGCTTGCGATTCCTTCCTGGGAGCTCACCCCCGGAGCCAACTGTAGCTAAAGTGCCAAGTAAATGTGACCTCTGGTCCCGAGGCAAGGTGCACAGTTTCCCACTGCCAGAGATAGGGGGTGCACCAGTCTCCAGGAAGTCTTAGTCCATGGACGCCTTTACCTTTAGTATGCCTCACAGCGCTCAGGGCTCTCACGTGGGCCCTTGTTTCCAAGGAAGCACACGGTGTACCCAAAGCCTTCTGAGCACGATCAAGGGATACACAGCTCTGGGAACACCATCCCTCACTATGCAGTTGGAAGGGCCGGGGACTAATGTGTTCTCTATGGCTAGCGTGCCACAGCTTCGAAGCGGCCTCAGGAACGCGGTTCTTGGCAGGCTTTTGCTCCAGGCGTGTCGGCCACATTGAGGAAACCTAAGCTGCCCTGAAAGAAACCACCGGCGCCTCCAGTGCAGTTTGGGGGCTCCTGCTCGACGTCTCTCTAAGTGATGCGGAAACTGGCCTTTAGGTCCGGCCCGAAAGAGAGATTTACCCTGAGCCTTGCTAGGCACTTGGAACATCCAAAGTCACCTAGGCCTACTGAGGGCATTTAGAGCATTATGCCGTTCACCACATGCAGAACACACTGCATCCAGAAGTTTCATCGCAGAAGGCCGAACTGTGTTCCAAGGGTCTCCTTTGGATTGTCAGAGCAGACAGGTGTATGTGCCGGGTGATCCCGTTTGTAGTTGAGAAGCCTGGAAAAAGGCAGTATTCCCCCCACTTGAAAGGTACATAGTGGCGGCCTCAAGGCTGACTGAAAAGACATTGTTGTTACCCGTCTTCTAGTCACCCTTAGGAATGCCTCCGGGAAGAAAGTGCGTTTTCTCCTATGAATCCAGGGGGTCTCCAGGGCCTTGCTAGGAGCTCATCCCACGCGTGCCCTAGCTAAAGTGCGAAGTAAAGGCGAGCCCTAGCCTCGAGGTAAGCACGAGTGCTTCCTGTCAGCAGGGTTTTGTGTGCAGCCCTCTCCCTGAGCCCTGACTCGATGCCAGAGTGCTTTAACTCCTCTACGGCTTTCCGTAAGGCCTAGGAGAGTCACGTCTGAATTCCCTCCTGAGGGAGAGCGTGTGCACTGGGAGTCCCCTTCTCGTTTTCCGAGCAACGTAACACAGAACAGGCTGTTGGGGGTCAGCTCTTTCTACGCATGGGGGAGGGCAATGAACTGATTCTCGCTTGCGGAGCAGGCCGTGTCCACGTGTCAGGCAGCCCCAGGGCAACGCTTCTGCCAGTATTACGTTCAACCTGGCTCTCCCTCTGGGGAGGCCCCCTGAAGTGCACTGAAAGAATCCCTGAGCCTAAAGTGCCTCCTGGCAACTCTTACCTGTCACTCTCCTACTACTGGGAAGCAAGGTACACTGTAGGTCCAGCCTGGGAGAAACTACAGAGAAACCGGTAAAATTGTGAGGCACTGGGTCGATCCAACGTCACGTAGGCCTGACTAAGTCATTCAGCGGGTAATAATGCCCTTCATGGCGCGCCAAACAAACACCCCGAGTCCAATGAAGCGCGATCATAGAAAGGCCCAGTGTGGCTGAAAGTCTCCAGTCGTCAGTCAGAGAGCGCTGCTCAATGTGCTGCGTGGTCACGTTGGAAACTGGAGAATGTGGGAGGAGCCCGGCTTCCCCCCTTTGGAAAGCAACTGCGTTGCAGCTTCCAAGCCGCCTGAAAACCACACCAGCAAGGATACGCTTCACTCCGCAGATGCCTCTGAGGAGCAGTGAGTTTGTCCAAAAGAAACCCCGTGCTTGCGATTCCTTCCTGGGAGCTCACCCCCGGAGCCAACTGTAGCTAAAGTGCCAAGTAAATGTGACCTCCGGTCCCGAGGCAAGGTGCACAGTTTCCCACTGCCAGAGATAGGGGGTGCACCAGTCTCCAGGAAGTCTTAGTCCATGGACGCCTTTACCTTTAGTATGCCTCACAGCGCTCAAGGCTCTCACGTTGGCTCTTGTTTCCAAGGAAGCACACGGTGTACCCAAAGCCTTCTGAGCACGATCAAGGGATACACAGCTCTGGGAACACCATCCCTCACTATGCAGTTGGAAGGGCCGGGGACTAATGTGTTCTCTATGGCTAGCGTGCCACAGCTTCGAAGCGGCCTCAGGAACGCGGTTCTTGGCAGGCTTTTGCTCCAGGCGTGTCGGCCACATTGAGGAAACCTAAGCTGCCCTGAAAGAAACCACCGGCGCCTCCAGTGCAGTTTGGGGGCTCCTGCTCGACGTCTCTCTAAGTGATGCGGAAACTGGCCTTTAGGTCCGGCCCGAAAGAGAGATTTACCCTGAGCCTTGCTAGGCACTTGGAACATCCAAAGTCACCTAGGCCTACTGAGGGCATTTAGAGCATTATGCCGTTCACCACATGCAGAACACACTGCATCCAGAAGTTTCATCGCAGAAGGCCGAACTGTGTTCCAAGGATCTCCTTTGGATTGTCAGAGCAGACAGGTGTATGTGCTGGGTGATCCCGTTTGTAGTTGAGAAGCCTGGAAAAAGGCAGTATTCCCCCCACTTGAAAGGTAGATAGTGGCGGCCTCAAGGCTGACTGAAAAGACATTGTTGTTACCCGTCTTCTAGTCACCCTTAGGAATGCCTCCGGGAAGAAAGTGCGTTTTCTCCTAT
The DNA here is from genome assembly GCF_964341445.2 of Mesoplodon mirus. Classification (NCBI taxonomy): domain Eukaryota; kingdom Metazoa; phylum Chordata; class Mammalia; order Artiodactyla; family Ziphiidae; genus Mesoplodon; species Mesoplodon mirus. The sequence goes on along the minus strand of NC_138976.1, from coordinate 92,684,865 downwards.
GAATCCAGGGGGTCTCCAGGGCCTTGCTAGGAGCTCATACCACGCGTGCCCTAGCTAAAGTGCGAAGTAAAGGCGAGCCCTAGCCTCGAGGTAAGCACGAGTGCTTCCTGTCAGCAGGGTTTTGTGTGCAGCCATCTCGCTGAGCCCTGACTCGATGCCAGAGTGCTTTAACTCCTCTACGGCTTTCCGTAAGGCCTAGGAGAGTCACGTCTGAATTCCCTCCTGAGGGAGAGCGTGTGCACTGGGAGTCCCCTTCTCGTTTTCCGAGCAACGTAACACAGAACAGGCTGTTGGGGGTCAGCTCTTTCTACGCATGGGGGAGGGCAATGAACTGATTCTCGCTTGCGGAGCAGGCCGTGTCCACGTGTCAGGCAGCCCCAGGGCAACGCTTCTGCCAGTATTACGTTCAACCTGGCTCTCCCTCTGGGGAGGCCCCCTGAAGTGCACTGAAAGAATCCCTGAGCCTAAAGTGCCTCCTGGCAACTCTTACCTGTCACTCTCCTACTACTGGGAAGCAAGGTACACTGTAGGTCCAGCCTGGGAGAAACTACAGAGAAACCGGTAAAATTGTGAGGCACTGGGTCGATCCAACGTCACGTAGGCCTGACTAAGTCATTCAGCGGGTAATAATGCCCTTCATGGCGCGCCAAACAAACACCCCGAGTCCAATGAAGCGCGATCATAGAAAGGCCCAGTGTGGCTGAAAGTCTCCAGTCGTCAGTCAGAGAGCGCTGCTCAATGTGCTGCGTGGTCACGTTGGAAACTGGAGAATGTGGGAGGAGCCCGGCTTCCCCCCTTTGGAAAGCAACTGCGTTGCAGCTTCCAAGCCGCCTGAAAACCACACCAGCAAGGATACGCTTCACTCCGCAGATGCCTCTGAGGAGCAGTGAGTTTGTCCAAAAGAAACCCCGTGCTTGCGATTCCTTCCTGGGAGCTCACCCCCGGAGCCAACTGTAGCTAAAGTGCCAAGTAAATGTGACCTCCGGTCCCGAGGCAAGGTGCACAGTTTCCCACTGCCAGAGATAGGGGGTGCACCAGTCTCCAGGAAGTCTTAGTCCATGGACGCCTTTACCTTTAGTATGCCTCACAGCGCTCAAGGCTCTCACGTTGGCTCTTGTTTCCAAGGAAGCACACGGTGTACCCAAAGCCTTCTGAGCACGATCAAGGGATACACAGCTCTGGGAACACCATCCCTCACTATGCAGTTGGAAGGGCCGGGGACTAATGTGTTCTCTATGGCTAGCGTGCCACAGCTTCGAAGCGGCCTCAGGAACGCGGTTCTTGGCAGGCTTTTGCTCCAGGCGTGTCGGCCACATTGAGGAAACCTAAGCTGCCCTGAAAGAAACCACCGGCGCCTCCAGTGCAGTTTGGGGGCTCCTGCTCGACGTCTCTCTAAGTGATGCGGAAACTGGCCTTTAGGTCCGGCCCGAAAGAGAGATTTACCCTGAGCCTTGCTAGGCACTTGGAACATCCAAAGTCACCTAGGCCTACTGAGGGCATTTAGAGCATTATGCCGTTCACCACATGCAGAACACACTGCATCCAGAAGTTTCATCGCAGAAGGCCGAACTGTGTTCCAAGGGTCTCCTTTGGATTGTCAGAGAAGATTGGTGTATGTGCTGGGTGATCCCGTTTGTAGTTGAGAAGCCTGGAAAAAGGCAATATTCCCCCCACTTGAAAGGTACATAGTGGCGGCCTCAAGGCTGACTGAAAAGACATTGTTGTTACCCGTCTTCTAGTCACCCTTAGGAATGCCTCCGGGAAGAAAGTGCGTTTTCTCCTATGAATCCAGGGGGTCTCCAGGGCCTTGCTAGGAGCTCATCCCACGTTTGCCCTAGCTAAAGTGCGAAGTAAAGGCGAGCCCTAGCCTCGAGGTAAGCACGAGTGCTTCCTGTCAGCAGGGTTTTGTGTGCAGCCCTCTCCCTGAGCCCTGACTCGATGCCAGAGTGCTTTAACTCCTCTACGGCTTTCCGTAAGGCCTAGGAGAGTCACGTCTGAATTCCCTCCTGAGGGAGAGCGTGTGCACTGGGAGTCCCCTTCTCGTTTTCCGAGCAACGTAACACAGAACAGGCTGTTGGGGGTCAGCTCTTTCTACGCATGGGGGAGGGCAATGAACTGATTCTCGCTTGCGGAGCAGGCCGTGTCCACGTGTCAGGCAGCCCCAGGGCAACGCTTCTGCCAGTATTACGTTCAACCTGGCTCTCCCTCTGGGGAGGCCCCCTGAAGTGCACTGAAAGAATCCCTGAGCCTAAAGTGCCTCCTGGCAACTCTTACCTGTCACTCTCCTACTACTGGGAAGCAAGGTACACTGTAGGTCGAGCCTGGGAGAAACTACAGAGAAACCGGTAAAATTGTGAGGCACTGGGTCGATCCAACGTCACGTAGGCCTGACTAAGTCATTCAGCGGGTAATAATGCCCTTCATGGCGCGCCAAACAAACACCCCGAGTCCAATGAAGCGCGATCATAGAAAGGCCCAGTGTGGCTGAAAGTCTCCAGTCGTCAGTCAGAGAGCGCTGCTCAATGTGCTGCGTGGTCACGTTGGAAACTGGAGAATGTGGGAGGAGCCCGGCTTCCCCCCTTTGGAAAGCAACTGCGTTGCAGCTTCCAAGCCGCCTGAAAACCACACCAGCAAGGATACGCTTCACTCCGCAGATGCCTCTGAGGAGCAGTGAGTTTGTCCAAAAGAAACCCCGTGCTTGCGATTCCTTCCTGGGAGCTCACCCCCGGAGCCAACTGTAGCTAAAGTGCCAAGTAAATGTGACCTCTGGTCCCGAGGCAAGGTGCACAGTTTCCCACTGCCAGAGATAGGGGGTGCACCAGTCTCCAGGAAGTCTTAGTCCATGGACGCCTTTACCTTTAGTATGCCTCACAGCGCTCAGGGCTCTCACGTGGGCCCTTGTTTCCAAGGAAGCACACGGTGTACCCAAAGCCTTCTGAGCACGATCAAGGGATACACAGCTCTGGGAACACCATCCCTCACTATGCAGTTGGAAGGGCCGGGGACTAATGTGTTCTCTATGGCTAGCGTGCCACAGCTTCGAAGCGGCCTCAGGAACGCGGTTCTTGGCAGGCTTTTGCTCCAGGCGTGTCGGCCACATTGAGGAAACCTAAGCTGCCCTGAAAGAAACCACCGGCGCCTCCAGTGCAGTTTGGGGGCTCCTGCTCGACGTCTCTCTAAGTGATGCGGAAACTGGCCTTTAGGTCCGGCCCGAAAGAGAGATTTACCCTGAGCCTTGCTAGGCACTTGGAACATCCAAAGTCACCTAGGCCTACTGAGGGCATTTAGAGCATTATGCCGTTCACCACATGCAGAACACACTGCATCCAGAAGTTTCATCGCAGAAGGCCGAACTGTGTTCCAAGGGTCTCCTTTGGATTGTCAGAGCAGACAGGTGTATGTGCCGGGTGATCCCGTTTGTAGTTGAGAAGCCTGGAAAAAGGCAGTATTCCCCCCACTTGAAAGGTACATAGTGGCGGCCTCAAGGCTGACTGAAAAGACATTGTTGTTACCCGTCTTCTAGTCACCCTTAGGAATGCCTCCGGGAAGAAAGTGCGTTTTCTCCTATGAATCCAGGGGGTCTCCAGGGCCTTGCTAGGAGCTCATCCCACGCGTGCCCTAGCTAAAGTGCGAAGTAAAGGCGAGCCCTAGCCTCGAGGTAAGCACGAGTGCTTCCTGTCAGCAGGGTTTTGTGTGCAGCCCTCTCCCTGAGCCCTGACTCGATGCCAGAGTGCTTTAACTCCTCTACGGCTTTCCGTAAGGCCTAGGAGAGTCACGTCTGAATTCCCTCCTGAGGGAGAGCGTGTGCACTGGGAGTCCCCTTCTCGTTTTCCGAGCAACGTAACACAGAACAGGCTGTTGGGGGTCAGCTCTTTCTACGCATGGGGGAGGGCAATGAACTGATTCTCGCTTGCGGAGCAGGCCGTGTCCACGTGTCAGGCAGCCCCAGGGCAACGCTTCTGCCAGTATTACGTTCAACCTGGCTCTCCCTCTGGGGAGGCCCCCTGAAGTGCACTGAAAGAATCCCTGAGCCTAAAGTGCCTCCTGGCAACTCTTACCTGTCACTCTCCTACTACTGGGAAGCAAGGTACACTGTAGGTCCAGCCTGGGAGAAACTACAGAGAAACCGGTAAAATTGTGAGGCACTGGGTCGATCCAACGTCACGTAGGCCTGACTAAGTCATTCAGCGGGTAATAATGCCCTTCATGGCGCGCCAAACAAACACCCCGAGTCCAATGAAGCGCGATCCTAGAAAGGCCCAGTGTGGCTGAAAGTCTCCAGTCGTCAGTCAGAGAGCGCTGCTCAATGTGCTGCGTGGTCACGTTGGAAACTGGAGAATGTGGGAGGAGCCCGGCTTCCCCCCTTTGGAAAGCAACTGCGTTGCAGCTTCCAAGCCGCCTGAAAACCACACCAGCAAGGATACGCTTCACTCCGCAGATGCCTCTGAGGAGCAGTGAGTTTGTCCAAAAGAAACCCCGTGCTTGCGATTCCTTCCTGGGAGCTCACCCCCGGAGCCAACTGTAGCTAAAGTGCCAAGTAAATGTGACCTCCGGTCCCGAGGCAAGGTGCACAGTTTCCCACTGCCAGAGATAGGGGGTGCACCAGTCTCCAGGAAGTCTTAGTCCATGGACGCCTTTACCTTTAGTATGCCTCACAGCGCTCAAGGCTCTCACGTTGGCTCTTGTTTCCAAGGAAGCACACGGTGTACCCAAAGCCTTCTGAGCACGATCAAGGGATACACAGCTCTGGGAACACCATCCCTCACTATGCAGTTGGAAGGGCCGGGGACTAATGTGTTCTCTATGGCTAGCGTGCCACAGCTTCGAAGCGGCCTCAGGAACGCGGTTCTTGGCAGGCTTTTGCTCCAGGCGTGTCGGCCACATTGAGGAAACCTAAGCTGCCCTGAAAGAAACCACCGGCGCCTCCAGTGCAGTTTGGGGGCTCCTGCTCGACGTCTCTCTAAGTGATGCGGAAACTGGCCTTTAGGTCCGGCCCGAAAGAGAGATTTACCCTGAGCCTTGCTAGGCACTTGGAACATCCAAAGTCACCTAGGCCTACTGAGGGCATTTAGAGCATTATGCCGTTCACCACATGCAGAACACACTGCATCCAGAAGTTTCATCGCAGAAGGCCGAACTGTGTTCCAAGGGTCTCCTTTGGATTGTCAGAGAAGATTGGTGTATGTGCTGGGTGATCCCGTTTGTAGTTGAGAAGCCTGGAAAAAGGCAATATTCCCCCCACTTGAAAGGTACATAGTGGCGGCCTCAAGGCTGACTGAAAAGACATTGTTGTTACCCGTCTTCTAGTCACCCTTAGGAATGCCTCCGGGAAGAAAGTGCGTTTTCTCCTATGAATCCAGGGGGTCTCCAGGGCCTTGCTAGGAGCTCATCCCACGTTTGCCCTAGCTAAAGTGCGAAGTAAAGGCGAGCCCTAGCCTCGAGGTAAGCACGAGTGCTTCCTGTCAGCAGGGTTTTGTGTGCAGCCCTCTCCCTGAGCCCTGACTCGATGCCAGAGTGCTTTAACTCCTCTACGGCTTTCCGTAAGGCCTAGGAGAGTCACGTCTGAATTCCCTCCTGAGGGAGAGCGTGTGCACTGGGAGTCCCCTTCTCGTTTTCCGAGCAACGTAACACAGAACAGGCTGTTGGGGGTCAGCTCTTTCTACGCATGGGGGAGGGCAATGAACTGATTCTCGCTTGCGGAGCAGGCCGTGTCCACGTGTCAGGCAGCCCCAGGGCAACGCTTCTGCCAGTATTACGTTCAACCTGGCTCTCCCTCTGGGGAGGCCCCCTGAAGTGCACTGAAAGAATCCCTGAGCCTAAAGTGCCTCCTGGCAACTCTTACCTGTCACTCTCCTACTACTGGGAAGCAAGGTACACTGTAGGTCCAGCCTGGGAGAAACTACACAGAAACCGGTAAAATTGTGAGGCACTGGGTCGATCCAACGTCACGTAGGCCTGACTAAGTCATTCAGCGGGTAATAATGCCCTTCATGGCGCGCCAAACAAACACCCCGAGTCCAATGAAGCGCGATCATAGAAAGGCCCAGTGTGGCTGAAAGTCTCCAGTCGTCAGTCAGAGAGCGCTGCTCAATGTGCTGCGTGGTCACGTTGGAAACTGGAGAATGTGGGAGGAGCCCGGCTTCCCCCCTTTGGAAAGCAACTGCGTTGCAGCTTCCAAGCCGCCTGAAAACCACACCAGCAAGGATACGCTTCACTCCGCAGATGCCTCTGAGGAGCAGTGAGTTTGTCCAAAAGAAACCCCGTGCTTGCGATTCCTTCCTGGGAGCTCACCCCCGGAGCCAACTGTAGCTAAAGTGCCAAGTAAATGTGACCTCTGGTCCCGAGGCAAGGTGCACAGTTTCCCACTGCCAGAGATAGGGGGTGCACCAGTCTCCAGGAAGTCTTAGTCCATGGACGCCTTTACCTTTAGTATGCCTCACAGCGCTCAAGGCTCTCACGTGGGCCCTTGTTTCCAAGGAAGCACACGGTGTACCCAAAGCCTTCTGAGCACGATCAAGGGATACACAGCTCTGGGAACACCATCCCTCACTATGCAGTTGGAAGGGCCGGGGACTAATGTGTTCTCTATGGCTAGCGTGCCACAGCTTCGAAGCGGCCTCAGGAACGCGGTTCTTGGCAGGCTTTTGCTCCAGGCGTGTCGGCCACATTGAGGAAACCTAAGCTGCCCTGAAAGAAACCACCGGCGCCTCCAGTGCAGTTTGGGGGCTCCTGCTTGACGTCTCTCTAAGTGATGCGGAAACTGGCCTTTAGGTCCGGCCCGAAAGAGAGATTTACCCTGAGCCTTGCTAGGCACTTGGAACATCCAAAGTCACCTAGGCCTACTGAGGGCATTTAGAGCATTATGCCGTTCACCACATGCAGAACACACTGCATCCAGAAGTTTCATCGCAGAAGGCCGAACTGTGTTCCAAGGATCTCCTTTGGATTGTCAGAGCAGACAGGTGTATGTGCTGGGTGATCCCGTTTGTAGTTGAGAAGCCTGGAAAAAGGCAGTATTCCCCCCACTTGAAAGGTAGATAGTGGCGGCCTCAAGGCTGACTGAAAAGACATTGTTGTTACCCGTCTTCTAGTCACCCTTAGGAATGCCTCCGGGAAGAAAGTGCGTTTTCTCCTATGAATCCAGGGGGTCTCCAGGGCCTTGCTAGGAGCTCATACCACGCGTGCCCTAGCTAAAGTGCGAAGTAAAGGCGAGCCCTAGCCTCGAGGTAAGCACGAGTGCTTCCTGTCAGCAGGGTTTTGTGTGCAGCCATCTCGCTGAGCCCTGACTCGATGCCAGAGTGCTTTAACTCCTCTACGGCTTTCCGTAAGGCCTAGGAGAGTCACGTCTGAATTCCCTCCTGAGGGAGAGCGTGTGCACTGGGAGTCCCCTTCTCGTTTTCCGAGCAACGTAACACAGAACAGGCTGTTGGGGGTCAGCTCTTTCTACGCATGGGGGAGGGCAATGAACTGATTCTCGCTTGCGGAGCAGGCCGTGTCCACGTGTCAGGCAGCCCCAGGGCAACGCTTCTGCCAGTATTACGTTCAACCTGGCTCTCCCTCTGGGGAGGCCCCCTGAAGTGCACTGAAAGAATCCCTGAGCCTAAAGTGCCTCCTGGCAACTCTTACCTGTCACTCTCCTACTACTGGGAAGCAAGGTACACTGTAGGTCGAGCCTGGGAGAAACTACAGAGAAACCGGTAAAATTGTGAGGCACTGGGTCGATCCAACGTCACGTAGGCCTGACTAAGTCATTCAGCGGGTAATAATGCCCTTCATGGCGCGCCAAACAAACACCCCGAGTCCAATGAAGCGCGATCATAGAAAGGCCCAGTGTGGCTGAAAGTCTCCAGTCGTCAGTCAGAGAGCGCTGCTCAATGTGCTGCGTGGTCACGTTGGAAACTGGAGAATGTGGGAGGAGCCCGGCTTCCCCCCTTTGGAAAGCAACTGCGTTGCAGCTTCCAAGCCGCCTGAAAACCACACCAGCAAGGATACGCTTCACTCCGCAGATGCCTCTGAGGAGCAGTGAGTTTGTCCAAAAGAAACCCCGTGCTTGCGATTCCTTCCTGGGAGCTCACCCCCGGAGCCAACTGTAGCTAAAGTGCCAAGTAAATGTGACCTCCGGTCCCGAGGCAAGGTGCACAGTTTCCCACTGCCAGAGATAGGGGGTGCACCAGTCTCCAGGAAGTCTTAGTCCATGGACGCCTTTACCTTTAGTATGCCTCACAGCGCTCAAGGCTCTCACGTTGGCTCTTGTTTCCAAGGAAGCACACGGTGTACCCAAAGCCTTCTGAGCACGATCAAGGGATACACAGCTCTGGGAACACCATCCCTCACTATGCAGTTGGAAGGGCCGGGGACTAATGTGTTCTCTATGGCTAGCGTGCCACAGCTTCGAAGCGGCCTCAGGAACGCGGTTCTTGGCAGGCTTTTGCTCCAGGCGTGTCGGCCACATTGAGGAAACCTAAGCTGCCCTGAAAGAAACCACCGGCGCCTCCAGTGCAGTTTGGGGGCTCCTGCTCGACGTCTCTCTAAGTGATGCGGAAACTGGCCTTTAGGTCCGGCCCGAAAGAGAGATTTACCCTGAGCCTTGCTAGGCACTTGGAACATCCAAAGTCACCTAGGCCTACTGAGGGCATTTAGAGGATTATGCCGTTCACCACATGCAGAACACACTGCATCCAGAAGTTTCATCGCAGAAGGCCGAACTGTGTTCCAAGGGTCTCCTTTGGATTGTCAGAGAAGATTGGTGTATGTGCTGGGTGATCCCGTTTGTAGTTGAGAAGCCTGGAAAAAGGCAATATTCCCCCCACTTGAAAGGTACATAGTGGCGGCCTCAAGGCTGACTGAAAAGACATTGTTGTTACCCGTCTTCTAGTCACCCTTAGGAATGCCTCCGGGAAGAAAGTGCGTTTTCTCCTATGAATCCAGGGGGTCTCCAGGGCCTTGCTAGGAGCTCATCCCACGTTTGCCCTAGCTAAAGTGCGAAGTAAAGGCGAGCCCTAGCCTCGAGGTAAGCACGAGTGCTTCCTGTCAGCAGGGTTTTGTGTGCAGCCCTCTCCCTGAGCCCTGACTCGATGCCAGAGTGCTTTAACTCCTCTACGGCTTTCCGTAAGGCCTAGGAGAGTCACGTCTGAATTCCCTCCTGAGGGAGAGCGTGTGCACTGGGAGTCCCCTTCTCGTTTTCCGAGCAACGTAACACAGAACAGGCTGTTGGGGGTCAGCTCTTTCTACGCATGGGGGAGGGCAATGAACTGATTCTCGCTTGCGGAGCAGGCCGTGTCCACGTGTCAGGCAGCCCCAGGGCAACGCTTCTGCCAGTATTACGTTCAACCTGGCTCTCCCTCTGGGGAGGCCCCCTGAAGTGCACTGAAAGAATCCCTGAGCCTAAAGTGCCTCCTGGCAACTCTTACCTGTCACTCTCCTACTACTGGGAAGCAAGGTACACTGTAGGTCCAGCCTGGGAGAAACTACAGAGAAACCGGTAAAATTGTGAGGCACTGGGTCGATCCAACGTCACGTAGGCCTGACTAAGTCATTCAGCGGGTAATAATGCCCTTCATGGCGCGCCAAACAAACACCCCGAGTCCAATGAAGCGCGATCATAGAAAGGCCCAGTGTGGCTGAAAGTCTCCAGTCGTCAGTCAGAGAGCGCTGCTCAATGTGCTGCGTGGTCACGTTGGAAACTGGAGAATGTGGGAGGAGCCCGGCTTCCCCCCTTTGGAAAGCAACTGCGTTGCAGCTTCCAAGCCGCCTGAAAACCACACCAGCAAGGATACGCTTCACTCCGCAGATGCCTCTGAGGAGCAGTGAGTTTGTCCAAAAGAAACCCCGTGCTTGCGATTCCTTCCTGGGAGCTCACCCCCGGAGCCAACTGTAGCTAAAGTGCCAAGTAAATGTGACCTCTGGTCCCGAGGCAAGGTGCACAGTTTCCCACTGCCAGAGATAGGGGGTGCACCAGTCTCCAGGAAGTCTTAGTCCATGGACGCCTTTACCTTTAGTATGCCTCACAGCGCTCAAGGCTCTCACGTGGGCCCTTGTTTCCAAGGAAGCACACGGTGTACCCAAAGCCTTCTGAGCACGATCAAGGGATACACAGCTCTGGGAACACCATCCCTCACTATGCAGTTGGAAGGGCCGGGGACTAATGTGTTCTCTATGGCTAGCGTGCCACAGCTTCGAAGCGGCCTCAGGAACGCGGTTCTTGGCAGGCTTTTGCTCCAGGCGTGTCGGCCACATTGAGGAAACCTAAGCTGCCCTGAAAGAAACCACCGGCGCCTCCAGTGCAGTTTGGGGGCTCCTGCTTGACGTCTCTCTAAGTGATGCGGAAACTGGCCTTTAGGTCCGGCCCGAAAGAGAGATTTACCCTGAGCCTTGCTAGGCACTTGGAACATCCAAAGTCACCTAGGCCTACTGAGGGCATTTAGAGCATTATGCCGTTCACCACATGCAGAACACACTGCATCCAGAAGTTTCATCGCAGAAGGCCGAACTGTGTTCCAAGGATCTCCTTTGGATTGTCAGAGCAGACAGGTGTATGTGCTGGGTGATCCCGTTTGTAGTTGAGAAGCCTGGAAAAAGGCAGTATTCACCCCACTTGAAAGGTAGATAGTGGCGGCCTCAAGGCTGACTGAAAAGACATTGTTGTTACCCGTCTTCTAGTCACCCTTAGGAATGCCTCCGGGAAGAAAGTGCGTTTTCTCCTATGAATCCAGGGGGTCTCCAGGGCCTTGCTAGGAGCTCATACCACGCGTGCCCTAGCTAAAGTGCGAAGTAAAGGCGAGCCCTAGCCTCGAGGTAAGCACGAGTGCTTCCTGTCAGCAGGGTTTTGTGTGCAGCCATCTCGCTGAGCCCTGACTCGATGCCAGAGTGCTTTAACTCCTCTACGGCTTTCCGTAAGGCCTAGGAGAGTCACGTCTGAATTCCCTCCTGAGGGAGAGCGTGTGCACTGGGAGTCCCCTTCTCGTTTTCCGAGCAACGTAACACAGAACAGGCTGTTGGGGGTCAGCTCTTTCTACGCATGGGGGAGGGCAATGAACTGATTCTCGCTTGCGGAGCAGGCCGTGTCCACGTGTCAGGCAGCCCCAGGGCAACGCTTCTGCCAGTATTACGTTCAACCTGGCTCTCCCTCTGGGGAGGCCCCCTGAAGTGCACTGAAAGAATCCCTGAGCCTAAAGTGCCTCCTGGCAACTCTTACCTGTCACTCTCCTACTACTGGGAAGCAAGGTACACTGTAGGTCGAGCCTGGGAGAAACTACAGAGAAACCGGTAAAATTGTGAGGCACTGGGTCGATCCAACGTCACGTAGGCCTGACTAAGTCATTCAGCGGGTAATAATGCCCTTCATGGCGCGCCAAACAAACACCCCGAGTCCAATGAAGCGCGATCATAGAAAGGCCCAGTGTGGCTGAAAGTCTCCAGTCGTCAGTCAGAGAGCGCTGCTCAATGTGCTGCGTGGTCACGTTGGAAACTGGAGAATGTGGGAGGAGCCCGGCTTCCCCCCTTTGGAAAGCAACTGCGTTGCAGCTTCCAAGCCGCCTGAAAACCACACCAGCAAGGATACGCTTCACTCCGCAGATGCCTCTGAGGAGCAGTGAGTTTGTCCAAAAGAAACCCCGTGCTTGCGATTCCTTCCTGGGAGCTCACCCCCGGAGCCAACTGTAGCTAAAGTGCCAAGTAAATGTGACCTCCGGTCCCGAGGCAAGGTGCACAGTTTCCCACTGCCAGAGATAGGGGGTGCACCAGTCTCCAGGAAGTCTTAGTCCATGGACGCCTTTACCTTTAGTATGCCTCACAGCGCTCAAGGCTCTCACGTTGGCTCTTGTTTCCAAGGAAGCACACGGTGTACCCAAAGCCTTCTGAGCACGATCAAGGGATACACAGCTCTGGGAACACCATCCCTCACTATGCAGTTGGAAGGGCCGGGGACTAATGTGTTCTCTATGGCTAGCGTGCCACAGCTTCGAAGCGGCCTCAGGAACGCGGTTCTTGGCAGGCTTTTGCTCCAGGCGTGTCGGCCACATTGAGGAAACCTAAGCTGCCCTGAAAGAAACCACCGGGGCCTCCAGTGCAGTTTGGGGGCTCCTGCTCGACGTCTCTCTAAGTGATGCGGAAACTGGCCTTTAGGTCCGGCCCGAAAGAGAGATTTACCCTGAGCCTTGCTAGGCACTTGGAACATCCAAAGTCACCTAGGCCTACTGAGGGCATTTAGAGGATTATGCCGTTCACCACATGCAGAACACACTGCATCCAGAAGTTTCATCGCAGAAGGCCGAACTGTGTTCCAAGGGTCTCCTTTGGATTGTCAGAGAAGATTGGTGTATGTGCTGGGTGATCCCGTTTGTAGTTGAGAAGCCTGGAAAAAGGCAATATTCCCCCCACTTGAAAGGTACATAGTGGCGGCCTCAAGGCTGACTGAAAAGACATTGTTGTTACCCGTCTTCTAGTCACCCTTAGGAATGCCTCCGGGAAGAAAGTGCGTTTTCTCCTATGAATCCAGGGGGTCTCCAGGGCCTTGCTAGGAGCTCATCCCACGTTTGCCCTAGCTAAAGTGCGAAGTAAAGGCGAGCCCTAGCCTCGAGGTAAGCACGAGTGCTTCCTGTCAGCAGGGTTTTGTGTGCAGCCCTCTCCCTGAGCCCTGACTCGATGCCAGAGTGCTTTAACTCCTCTACGGCTTTCCGTAAGGCCTAGGAGAGTCACGTCTGAATTCCCTCCTGAGGGAGAGCGTGTGCACTGGGAGTCCCCTTCTCGTTTTCCGAGCAACGTAACACAGAACAGGCTGTTGGGGGTCAGCTCTTTCTACGCATGGGGGAGGGCAATGAACTGATTCTCGCTTGCGGAGCAGGCCGTGTCCACGTGTCAGGCAGCCCCAGGGCAACGCTTCTGCCAGTATTACGTTCAACCTGGCTCTCCCTCTGGGGAGGCCCCCTGAAGTGCACTGAAAGAATCCCTGAGCCTAAAGTGCCTCCTGGCAACTCTTACCTGTCACTCTCCTACTACTGGGAAGCAAGGTACACTGTAGGTCCAGCCTGGGAGAAACTACAGAGAAACCGGTAAAATTGTGAGGCACTGGGTCGATCCAACGTCACGTAGGCCTGACTAAGTCATTCAGCGGGTAATAATGCCCTTCATGGCGCGCCAAACAAACACCCCGAGTCCAATGAAGCGCGATCATAGAAAGGCCCAGTGTGGCTGAAAGTCTCCAGTCGTCAGTCAGAGAGCGCTGCTCAATGTGCTGCGTGGTCACGTTGGAAACTGGAGAATGTGGGAGGAGCCCGGCTTCCCCCCTTTGGAAAGCAACTGCGTTGCAGCTTCCAAGCCGCCTGAAAACCACACCAGCAAGGATACGCTTCACTCCGCAGATGCCTCTGAGGAGCAGTGAGTTTGTCCAAAAGAAACCCCGTGCTTGCGATTCCTTCCTGGGAGCTCACCCCCGGAGCCAACTGTAGCTAAAGTGCCAAGTAAATGTGACCTCTGGTCCCGAGGCAAGGTGCACAGTTTCCCACTGCCAGAGATAGGGGGTGCACCAGTCTCCAGGAAGTCTTAGTCCATGGACGCCTTTACCTTTAGTATGCCTCACAGCGCTCAAGGCTCTCACGTGGGCCCTTGTTTCCAAGGAAGCACACGGTGTACCCAAAGCCTTCTGAGCACGATCAAGGGATACACAGCTCTGGGAACACCATCCCTCACTATGCAGTTGGAAGGGCCGGGGACTAATGTGTTCTCTATGGCTAGCGTGCCACAGCTTCGAAGCGGCCTCAGGAACGCGGTTCTTGGCAGGCTTTTGCTCCAGGCGTGTCGGCCACATTGAGGAAACCTAAGCTGCCCTGAAAGAAACCACCGGCGCCTCCAGTGCAGTTTGGGGGCTCCTGCTCGACGTCTCTCTAAGTGATGCGGAAACGGGCCTTTAGGTCCGGCCCGAAAGAGAGATTTACCCTGAGCCTTGCTAGGCACTTGGAACATCCAAAGTCACCTAGGCCTACTGAGGGCATTTAGAGCATTATGCCGTTCACCACATGCAGAACACACTGCATCCAGAAGTTTCATCGCAGAAGGCCGAACTGTGTTCCAAGTGTCTCCTTTGGATTGTCAGAGAAGACAGGTGTATGTGCCGGGTGATCCCGTTTGTAGTTGAGAAGCCTGGAAAAAGGCAGTATTCCCCCCACTTGAAAGGTAGATAGTGGCGGCCTCAAGGCTGACTGAAAAGACATTGTTGTTACCCGTCTTCTAGTCACCCTTAGGAATGCCTCCGGGAAGAAAGTGCGTTTTCTCCTATGAATCCAGGGGGTCTCCAGGGCCTTGCTAGGAGCTCATCCCACGCGTGCCCTAGCTAAAGTGCGAAGTAAAGGCGAGCCCTAGCCTCGAGGTAAGCACGAGTGCTTCCTGTCAGCAGGGTTTTGTGTGCAGCCCTCTCCCTGAGCCCTGACTCGATGCCAGAGTGCTTTAACTCCTCTACGGCTTTCCGTAAGGCCTAGGAGAGTCACGTATGAATTCCCTCCTGAGGGAGAGCGTGTGCACTGGGAGTCCCCTTCTCGTTTTCCGAGCAACGTAACACAGAACAGGCTGTTGGGGGTCAGCTCTTTCTACGCATGGGGGAGGGCAATGAACTGATTCTCGCTTGCGGAGCAGGCCGTGTCCACGTGTCAGGCAGCCCCAGGGCAACGCTTCTGCCAGTATTACGTTCAACCTGGCTCTCCCTCTGGGGAGGCCCCCTGAAGTGCACTGAAAGAATCCCTGAGCCTAAAGTGCCTCCTGGCAACTCTTACCTGTCACTCTCCTACTACTGGGAAGCAAGGTACACTGTAGGTCCAGCCTGGGAGAAACTACAGAGAAACCGGTAAAATTGTGAGGCACTGGGTCGATCCAACGTCACGTAGGCCTGACTAAGTCATTCAGCGGGTAATAATGCCCTTCATGGCGCGCCAAACAAACACCCCGAGTCCAATGAAGCGCGATCCTAGAAAGGCCCAGTGTGGCTGAAAGTCTCCAGTCGTCAGTCAGAGAGCGCTGCTCAATGTGCTGCGTGGTCACGTTGGAAACTGGAGAATGTGGGAGGAGCCCGGCTTCCCCCCTTTGGAAAGCAACTGCGTTGCAGCTTCCAAGCCGCCTGAAAACCACACCAGCAAGGATACGCTTCACTCCGCAGATGCCTTTGAGGAGCAGTGAGTTTGTCCAAAAGAAACCCCGTGCTTGCGATTCCTTCCTGGGAGCTCACCCCCGGAGCCAACTGTAGCTAAAGTGCCAAGTAAATGTGACCTCTGGTCCCGAGGCAAGGTGCACAGTTTCCCACTGCCAGAGATAGGGGGTGCACCAGTCTCCAGGAAGTCTTAGTCCATGGACGCCTTTACCTTTAGTATGCCTCACAGCGCTCAAGGCTCTCACGTGGGCCCTTGTTTCCAAGGAAGCACACGGTGTACCCAAAGCCTTCTGAGCACGATCAAGGGATACACAGCTCTGGGAACACCATCCCTCACTATGCAGTTGGAAGGGCCGGGGACTAATGTGTTCTCTATGGCTAGCGTGCCACAGCTTCGAAGCGGCCTCAGGAACGCGGTTCTTGGCAGGCTTTTGCTCCAGGCGTGTCGGCCACATTGAGGAAACCTAAGCTGCCCTGAAAGAAACCACCGGCGCCTCCAGTGCAGTTTGGGGGCTCCTGCTCGACGTCTCTCTAAGTGATGCGGAAACGGGCCTTTAGGTCCGGCCCGAAAGAGAGATTTACCCTGAGCCTTGCTAGGCACTTGGAACATCCAAAGTCACCTAGGCCTACTGAGGGCATTTAGAGCATTATGCCGTTCACCACATGCAGAACACACTGCATCCAGAAGTTTCATCGCAGAAGGCCGAACTGTGTTCCAAGGGTCTCCTTTGGATTGTCAGAGAAGACAGGTGTATGTGCCGGGTGATCCCGTTTGTAGTTGAGAAGCCTGGAAAAAGGCAGTATTCCGCCCACTTGAAAGGTACATAGTGGCGGCCTCAAGGCTGACTGAAAAGACATTGTTGTTACCCGTCTTCTAGTCACCCTTAGGAATGCCTCCGGGAAGAAAGTGCGTTTTCTCCTATGAATCCAGGGGGTCTCCAGGGCCTTGCTAGGAGCTCATCCCACGCGTGCCCTAGCTAAAGTGCGAAGTAAAGGCGAGCCCTAGCCTCGAGGTAAGCACGAGTGCTTCCTGTCAGCAGGGTTTTGTGTGCAGCCCTCTCCCTGAGCCCTGACTCGATGCCAGAGTGCTTTAACTCCTCTACGGCTTTCCGTAAGGCCTAGGAGAGTCACGTATGAATTCCCTCCTGAGGGAGAGCGTGTGCACTGGGAGTCCCCTTCTCGTTTTCCGAGCAACGTAACACAGAACAGGCTGTTGGGGGTCAGCTCTTTCTACGCATGGGGGAGGGCAATGAACTGATTCTCGCTTGCGGAGCAGGCCGTGTCCACGTGTCAGGCAGCCCCAGGGCAACGCTTCTGCCAGTATTACGTTCAACCTGGCTCTCCCTCTGGGGAGGCCCCCTGAAGTGCACTGAAAGAATCCCTGAGCCTAAAGTGCCTCCTGGCAACTCTTACCTGTCACTCTCCTACTACTGGGAAGCAAGGTACACTGTAGGTCCAGCCTGGGAGAAACTACAGAGAAACCGGTAAAATTGTGAGGCACTGGGTCGATCCAACGTCACGTAGGCCTGACTAAGTCATTCAGCGGGTAATAATGCCCTTCATGGCGCGCCAAACAAACACCCCGAGTCCAATGAAGCGCGATCATAGAAAGGCCCAGTGTGGCTGAAAGTCTCCAGTCGTCAGTCAGAGAGCGCTGCTCAATGTGCTGCGTGGTCACGTTGGAAACTGGAGAATGTGGGAGGAGCCCGGCTTCCCCCCTTTGGAAAGCAACTGCGTTGCAGCTTCCAAGCCGCCTGAAAACCACACCAGCAAGGATACGCTTCACTCCGCAGATGCCTCTGAGGAGCAGTGAGTTTGTCCAAAAGAAACCCCGTGCTTGCGATTCCTTCCTGGGAGCTCACCCCCGGAGCCAACTGTAGCTAAAGTGCCAAGTAAATGTGACCTCTGGTCCCGAGGCAAGGTGCACAGTTTCCCACTGCCAGAGATAGGGGGTGCACCAGTCTCCAGGAAGTCTTAGTCCATGGACGCCTTTACCTTTAGTATGCCTCACAGCGCTCAAGGCTCTCACGTGGGCCCTTGTTTCCAAGGAAGCACACGGTGTACCCAAAGCCTTCTGGGCACGATCAAGGGATACACAGCTCTGGGAACACCATCCCTCACTATGCAGTTGGAAGGGCCGGGGACTAATGTGTTCTCTATGGCTAGCGTGCCACAGCTTCGAAGTGGCCTCAGGAACGCGGTTCTTGGCAGGCTTTTGCTCCAGGCGTGTCGGCCACATTGAGGAAACCTAAGCTGCCCTGAAAGAAACCACCGGCGCCTCCAGTGCAGTTTGGGGGCTCCTGCTCGACGTCTCTCTAAGTGATGCGGAAACTGGCCTTTAGGTCCGGCCCGAAAGAGAGATTTACCCTGAGCCTTGCTAGGCACTTGGAACATCCAAAGTCACCTAGGCCTACTGAGGGCATTTAGAGGATTATGCCGTTCACCACATGCAGAACACACTGCATCCAGAAGTTTCATCGCAGAAGGCCGAACTGTGTTCCAAGGGTCTCCTTTGGCTTGTCAGAGAAGATTGGTGTATGTGCTGGGTGATCCCGTTTGTAGTTGAGAAGCCTGGAAAAAGGCAGTATTCCGCCCACTTGAAAGGTACATAGTGGCGGCCTCAAGGCTGACTGAAAAGACATTGTTGTTACCCGTCTTCTAGTCACCCTTAGGAATGCCTCCGGGAAGAAAGTGCGTTTTCTCCTATGAATCCAGGGGGTCTCCAGGGCCTTGCTAGGAGCTCATCCCACGCGTGCCCTAGCTAAAGTGCGAAGTAAAGGCGAGCCCTAGCCTCGAGGTAAGCACGAGTGCTTCCTGTCAGCAGGGTTTTGTGTGCAGCCCTCTCCCTGAGCCCTGACTCGATGCCAGAGTGCTTTAACTCCTCTACGGCTTTCCGTAAGGCCTAGGAGAGTCACGTCTGAATTCCCTCCTGAGGGAGAGCGTGTGCACTGGGAGTCCCCTTCTCGTTTTCCGAGCAACGTAACACAGAACAGGCTGTTGGGGGTCAGCTCTTTCTACGCATGGGGGAGGGCAATGAACTGATTCTCGCTTGCGGAGCAGGCCGTGTCCACGTGTCAGGCAGCCCCAGGGCAACGCTTCTGCCAGTATTACGTTCAACCTGGCTCTCCCTCTGGGGAGGCCCCCTGAAGTGCACTGAAAGAATCCCTGAGCCTAAAGTGCCTCCTGGCAACTCTTACCTGTCACTCTCCTACTACTGGGAAGCAAGGTACACTGTAGGTCCAGCCTGGGAGAAACTACAGAGAAACCGGTAAAATTGTGAGGCACTGGGTCGATCCAACGTCACGTAGGCCTGACTAAGTCATTCAGCGGGTAATAATGCCCTTCATGGCGCGCCAAACAAACACCCCGAGTCCAATGAAGCGCGATCATAGAAAGGCCCAGTGTGGCTGAAAGTCTCCAGTCGTCAGTCAGAGAGCGCTGCTCAATGTGCTGCGTGGTCACGTTGGAAACTGGAGAATGTGGGAGGAGCCCGGCTTCCCCCCTTTGGAAAGCAACTGCGTTGCAGCTTCCAAGCCGCCTGAAAACCACACCAGCAAGGATACGCTTCACTCCGCAGATGCCTCTGAGGAGCAGTGAGTTTGTCCAAAAGAAACCCCGTGCTTGCGATTCCTTCCTGGGAGCTCACCCCCGGAGCCAACTGTAGCTAAAGTGCCAAGTAAATGTGACCTCTGGTCCCGAGGCAAGGTGCACAGTTTCCCACTGCCAGAGATAGGGGGTGCACCAGTCTCCAGGAAGTCTTAGTCCATGGACGCCTTTACCTTTAGTATGCCCCACAGCGCTCAAGGCTCTCACGTGGGCCCTTGTTTCCAAGGAAGCACACGGTGTACCCAAAGCCTTCTGGGCACGATCAAGGGATACACAGCTGTGGGAACACCATCCCTCACTATGCAGTTGGAAGGGCCGGGGACTAATGTGTTCTCTATGGCTAGCGTGCCACAGCTTCGAAGCGGCCTCAGGAACGCGGTTCTTGGCAGGCTTTTGCTCCAGGCGTGTCGGCCACATTGAGGAAACCTAAGCTGCCCTGAAAGAAACCACCGGCGCCTCCAGTGCAGTTTGGGGGCTCCTGCTCGACGTCTCTCTAAGTGATGCGGAAACTGGCCTTTAGGTCCGGCCCGAAAGAGAGATTTACCCTGAGCCTTGCTAGGCACTTGGAACATCCAGAGTCACCTAGGCCTACTGAGGGCATTTAGAGGATTATGCCGTTCACCACATGCAGAACACACTGCATCCAGAAGTTTCATCGCAGAAGGCCGAACTGTGTTCCAAGGGTCTCCTTTGGCTTGTCAGAGAAGATTGGTGTATGTGCTGGGTGATCCCGTTTGTAGTTGAGAAGCCTGGAAAAAGGCAATATTCCCCCCACTTGAAAGGTACATAGTGGCGGCCTCAAGGCTGACTGAAAAGACATTGTTGTTACCCGTCTTCTAGTCACCCTTAGGAATGCCTCCGGGAAGAAAGTGCGTTTTCTCCTATGAATCCAGGGGGTCTCCAGGGCCTTGCTAGGAGCTCATCCCACGCGTGCCCTAGCTAAAGTGCGAAGTAAAGGCGAGCCCTAGCCTCGAGGTAAGCACGAGTGCTTCCTGTCAGCAGGGTTTTGTGTGCAGCCCTCTCCCTGAGCCCTGACTCGATGCCAGAGTGCTTTAACTCCTCTACGGCTTTCCGTAAGGCCTAGGAGAGTCACGTATGAATTCCCTCCTGAGGGAGAGCGTGTGCACTGGGAGTCCCCTTCTCGTTTTCCGAGCAACGTAACACAGAACAGGCTGTTGGGGGTCAGCTCTTTCTACGCATGGGGGAGGGCAATGAACTGATTCTCGCTTGCGGAGCAGGCCGTGTACACGTGTCAGGCAGCCCCAGGGCAACGCTTCTGCCAGTATTACGTTCAACCTGGCTCTCCCTCTGGGGAGGCCCCCTGAAGTGCACTGAAAGAATCCCTGAGCCTAAAGTGCCTCCTGGCAACTCTTACCTGTCACTCTCCTACTACTGGGAAGCAAGGTACACTGTAGGTCCAGCCTGGGAGAAACTACAGAGAAACCGGTAAAATTGTGAGGCACTGGGTCGATCCAACGTCACGTAGGCCTGACTAAGTCATTCAGCGGGTAATAATGCCCTTCATGGCGCGCCAAACAAACACCCCGAGTCCAATGAAGCGCGATCATAGAAAGGCCCAGTGTGGCTGAAAGTCTCCAGTCGTCAGTCAGAGAGCGCTGCTCAATGTGCTGCGTGGTCACGTTGGAAACTGGAGAATGTGGGAGGAGCCCGGTTTCCCCCCTTTGGAAAGCAACTGCGTTGCAGCTTCCAAGCCGCCTGAAAACCACACCAGCAAGGATACGCTTCACTCCGCAGATGCCTCTGAAGAGCAGTGAGTTTGTCCAAAAGAAACCCCGTGCTTGCGATTCCTTC
The DNA here is from genome assembly GCF_964341445.2 of Mesoplodon mirus. Lineage (NCBI taxonomy): Eukaryota > Metazoa > Chordata > Mammalia > Artiodactyla > Ziphiidae > Mesoplodon > Mesoplodon mirus. The sequence goes on along the minus strand of NC_138976.1, from coordinate 92,664,314 downwards.
CTGGGAGCTCACCCCCGGAGCCAACTGTAGCTAAAGTGCCAAGTAAATGTGACCTCTGGTCCCGAGGCAAGGTGCACAGTTTCCCACTGCCAGAGATAGAGGGTGCACCAGTCTCCAGGAAGTCTTAGTCCATGGACGCCTTTACCTTTAGTATGCCTCACAGCGCTCAAGGCTCTCACGTGGGCTCTTGTTTCCAAGGAAGCACACGGTGTACCCAAAGCCTTCTGAGCACGATCAAGGGATACACAGCTCTGGGAACACCATCCCTCACTATGCAGTTGGAAGGGCCGGGGACTAATGTGTTCTCTATGGCTAGCGTGCCACAGCTTCGAAGCGGCCTCAGGAACGCGGTTCTTGGCAGGCTTTTGCTCCAGGCGTGTCGGCCACATTGAGGAAACCTAAGCTGCCCTGAAAGAAACCACCGGCGCCTCCAGTGCAGTTTGGGGGCTCCTGCTCGACGTCTCTCTAAGTGATGCGGAAACTGGCCTTTAGGTCCGGCCCGAAAGAGAGATTTACCCTGAGCCTTGCTAGGCACTTGGAACATCCAAAGTCACCTAGGCCTACTGAGGGCATTTAGAGCATTATGCCGTTCACCACATGCAGAACACACTGCATCCAGAAGTTTCATCGCAGAAGGCCGAACTGTGTTCCAAGGGTCTCCTTTGGATTGTCAGAGAAGACAGGTGTATGTGCCGGGTGATCCCGTTTGTAGTTGAGAAGCCTGGAAAAAGGCAGTATTCCGCCCACTTGAAAGGTACATAGTGGCGGCCTCAAGGCTGACTGAAAAGACATTGTTGTTACCCGTCTTCTAGTCACCCTTAGGAATGCCTCCGGGAAGAAAGTGCGTTTTCTCCTATGAATCCAGGGGGTCTCCAGGGCCTTGCTAGGAGCTCATCCCACGCGTGCCCTAGCTAAAGTGCGAAGTAAAGGCGAGCCCTAGCCTCGAGGTAAGCACGAGTGCTTCCTGTCAGCAGGGTTTTGTGTGCAGCCCTCTCCCTGAGCCCTGACTCGATGCCAGAGTGCTTTAACTCCTCTACGGCTTTCCGTAAGGCCTAGGAGAGTCACGTCTGAATTCCCTCCTGAGGGAGAGCGTGTGCACTGGGAGTCCCCTTCTCGTTTTCCGAGCAACGTAACACAGAACAGGCTGTTGGGGGTCAGCTCTTTCTACGCATGGGGGAGGGCAATGAACTGATTCTCGCTTGCGGAGCAGGCCGTGTCCACGTGTCAGGCAGCCCCAGGGCAACGCTTCTGCCAGTATTACGTTCAACCTGGCTCTCCCTCTGGGGAGGCCCCCTGAAGTGCACTGAAAGAATCCCTGAGCCTAAAGTGCCTCCTGGCAACTCTTACCTGTCACTCTCCTACTACTGGGAAGCAAGGTACACTGTAGGTCCAGCCTGGGAGAAACTACAGAGAAACCGGTAAAATTGTGAGGCACTGGGTCGATCCAACGTCACGTAGGCCTGACTAAGTCATTCAGCGGGTAATAATGCCCTTCATGGCGCGCCAAACAAACACCCCGAGTCCAATGAAGCGCGATCATAGAAAGGCCCAGTGTGGCTGAAAGTCTCCAGTCGTCAGTCAGAGAGCGCTGCTCAATGTGCTGCGTGGTCACGTTGGAAACTGGAGAATGTGGGAGGAGCCCGGCTTCCCCCCTTTGGAAAGCAACTGCGTTGCAGCTTCCAAGCCGCCTGAAAACCACACCAGCAAGGATACGCTTCACTCCGCAGATGCCTCTGAGGAGCAGTGAGTTTGTCCAAAAGAAACCCCGTGCTTGCGATTCCTTCCTGGGAGCTCACCCCCGGAGCCAACTGTAGCTAAAGTGCCAAGTAAATGTGACCTCTGGTCCCGAGGCAAGGTGCACAGTTTCCCACTGCCAGAGATAGGGGGTGCACCAGTCTCCAGGAAGTCTTAGTCCATGGACGCCTTTACCTTTAGTATGCCTCACAGCGCTCAAGGCTCTCACGTGGGCCCTTGTTTCCAAGGAAGCACACGGTGTACCCAAAGCCTTCTGGGCACGATCAAGGGATACACAGCTCTGGGAACACCATCCCTCACTATGCAGTTGGAAGGGCCGGGGACTAATGTGTTCTCTATGGCTAGCGTGCCACAGCTTCGAAGCGGCCTCAGGAACGCGGTTCTTGGCAGGCTTTTGCTCCAGGCGTGTCGGCCACATTGAGGAAACCTAAGCTGCCCTGAAAGAAACCACCGGCGCCTCCAGTGCAGTTTGGGGGCTCCTGCTCGACGTCTCTCTAAGTGATGCGGAAACTGGCCTTTAGGTCCGGCCCGAAAGAGAGATTTACCCTGAGCCTTGCTAGGCACTTGGAACATCCAAAGTCACCTAGGCCTACTGAGGGCATTTAGAGCATTATGCCGTTCACCACATGCAGAACACACTGCATCCAGAAGTTTCATCGCAGAAGGCCGAACTGTGTTCCAAGGGTCTCCTTTGGATTGTCAGAGAAGACAGGTGTATGTGCCGGGTGATCCCGTTTGTAGTTGAGAAGCCTGGAAAAAGGCAGTATTCCGCCCACTTGAAAGGTACATAGTGGCGGCCTCAAGGCTGACTGAAAAGACATTGTTGTTACCCGTCTTCTAGTCACCCTTAGGAATGCCTCCGGGAAGAAAGTGCGTTTTCTCCTATGAATCCAGGGGGTCTCCAGGGCCTTGCTAGGAGCTCATCCCACGCGTGCCCTAGCTAAAGTGCGAAGTAAAGGCGAGCCCTAGCCTCGAGGTAAGCACGAGTGCTTCCTGTCAGCAGGGTTTTGTGTGCAGCCCTCTCCCTGAGCCCTGACTCGATGCCAGAGTGCTTTAACTCCTCTACGGCTTTCCGTAAGGCCTAGGAGAGTCACGTATGAATTCCCTCCTGAGGGAGAGCGTGTGCACTGGGAGTCCCCTTCTCGTTTTCCGAGCAACGTAACACAGAACAGGCTGTTGGGGGTCAGCTCTTTCTACGCATGGGGGAGGGCAATGAACTGATTCTCGCTTGCGGAGCAGGCCGTGTCCACGTGTCAGGCAGCCCCAGGGCAACGCTTCTGCCAGTATTACGTTCAACCTGGCTCTCCCTCTGGGGAGGCCCCCTGAAGTGCACTGAAAGAATCCCTGAGCCTAAAGTGCCTCCTGGCAACTCTTACCTGTCACTCTCCTACTACTGGGAAGCAAGGTACACTGTAGGTCCAGCCTGGGAGAAACTACAGAGAAACCGGTAAAATTGTGAGGCACTGGGTCGATCCAACGTCACGTAGGCCTGACTAAGTCATTCAGCGGGTAATAATGCCCTTCATGGCGCGCCAAACAAACACCCCGAGTCCAATGAAGCGTGATCATAGAAAGGCCCAGTGTGGCTGAAAGTCTCCAGTCGTCAGTCAGAGAGCGCTGCTCAATGTGCTGCGTGGTCACGTTGGAAACTGGAGAATGTGGGAGGAGCCCGGCTTCCCCCCTTTGGAAAGCAACTGCGTTGCAGCTTCCAAGCCGCCTGAAAACCACACCAGCAAGGATACGCTTCACTCCGCAGATGCCTCTGAGGAGCAGTGAGTTTGTCCAAAAGAAACCCCGTGCTTGCGATTCCTTCCTGGGAGCTCACCCCCGGAGCCAACTGTAGCTAAAGTGCCAAGTAAATGTGACCTCTGGTCCCGAGGCAAGGTGCACAGTTTCCCACTGCCAGAGATAGGGGGTGCACCAGTCTCCAGGAAGTCTTAGTCCATGGACGCCTTTACCTTTAGTATGCCTCACAGCGCTCAAGGCTCTCACGTGGGCCCTTGTTTCCAAGGAAGCACACGGTGTACCCAAAGCCTTCTGAGCACGATCAAGGGATACACAGCTCTGGGAACACCATCCCTCACTATGCAGTTGGAAGGGCCGGGGACTAATGTGTTCTCTATGGCTAGCGTGCCACAGCTTCGAAGCGGCCTCAGGAACGCGGTTCTTGGCAGGCTTTTGCTCCAGGCGTGTCGGCCACATTGAGGAAACCTAAGCTGCCCTGAAAGAAACCACCGGCGCCTCCAGTGCAGTTTGGGGGCTCCTGCTCGACGTCTCTCTAAGTGATGCGGAAACGGGCCTTTAGGTCCGGCCCGAAAGAGAGATTTACCCTGAGCCTTGCTAGGCACTTGGAACATCCAAAGTCACCTAGGCCTACTGAGGGCATTTAGAGCATTATGCCGTTCACCACATGCAGAACACACTGCATCCAGAAGTTTCATCGCAGAAGGCCGAACTGTGTTCCAAGGGTCTCCTTTGGATTGTCAGAGAAGACAGGTGTATGTGCCGGGTGATCCCGTTTGTAGTTGAGAAGCCTGGAAAAAGGCAGTATTCCCCCCACTTGAAAGGTACATAGTGGCGGCCTCAAGGCTGACTGAAAAGACATTGTTGTTACCCGTCTTCTAGTCACCCTTAGGAATGCCTCCGGGAAGAAAGTGCGTTTTCTCCTATGAATCCAGGGGGTCTCCAGGGCCTTGCTAGGAGCTCATCCCACGCTTGACCTAGCTAAAGTGCGAAGTAAAGGCGAGCCCTAGCCTCGAGGTAAGCACGAGTGCTTCCTGTCAGCAGGGTTTTGTGTGCAGCCCTCTCCCTGAGCCCTGACTCGATGCCAGAGTGCTTTAACTCCTCTACGGCTTTCCGTAAGGCCTAGGAGAGTCACGTCTGAATTCCCTCCTGAGGGAGAGCGTGTGCACTGGGAGTCCCCTTCTCGTTTTCCGAGCAACGTAACACAGAACAGGCTGTTGGGGGTCAGCTCTTTCTACGCATGGGGGAGGGCAATGAACTGATTCTCGCTTGCGGAGCAGGCCGTGTACACGTGTCAGGCAGCCCCAGGGCAACGCTTCTGCCAGTATTACGTTCAACCTGGCTCTCCCTCTGGGGAGGCCCCCTGAAGTGCACTGAAAGAATCCCTGAGCCTAAAGTGCCTCCTGGCAACTCTTACCTGTCACTCTCCTACTACTGGGAAGCAAGGTACACTGTAGGTCCAGCCTGGGAGAAACTACAGAGAAACCGGTAAAATTGTGAGGCACTGGGTCGATCCAACGTCACGTAGGCCTGACTAAGTCATTCAGCGGGTAATAATGCCCTTCATGGCGCGCCAAACAAACACCCCGAGTCCAATGAAGCGCGATCATAGAAAGGCCCAGTGTGGCTGAAAGTCTCCAGTCGTCAGTCAGAGAGCGCTGCTCAATGTGCTGCGTGGTCACGTTGGAAACTGGAGAATGTGGGAGGAGCCCGGCTTCCCCCCTTTGGAAAGCAACTGCGTTGCAGCTTCCAAGCCGCCTGAAAACCACACCAGCAAGGATACGCTTCACTCCGCAGATGCCTCTGAGGAGCAGTGAGTTTGTCCAAAAGAAACCCCGTGCTTGCGATTCCTTCCTGGGAGCTCACCCCCGGAGCCAACTGTAGCTAAAGTGCCAAGTAAATGTGACCTCTGGTCCCGAGGCAAGGTGCACAGTTTCCCACTGCCAGAGATAGGGGGTGCACCAGTCTCCAGGAAGTCTTAGTCCATGGACGCCTTTACCTTTAGTATGCCTCACAGCGCTCAAGGCTCTCACGTGGGCCCTTGTTTCCAAGGAAGCACACGGTGTACCCAAAGCCTTCTGGGCACGATCAAGGGATACACAGCTCTGGGAACACCATCCCTCACTATGCAGTTGGAAGGGCCGGGGACTAATGTGTTCTCTATGGCTAGCGTGCCACAGCTTCGAAGCGGCCTCAGGAACGCGGTTCTTGGCAGGCTTTTGCTCCAGGCGTGTCGGCCACATTGAGGAAACCTAAGCTGCCCTGAAAGAAACCACCGGCGCCTCCAGTGCAGTTTGGGGGCTCCTGCTCGACGTCTCTCTAAGTGATGCGGAAACGGGCCTTTAGGTCCGGCCCGAAAGAGAGATTTACCCTGAGCCTTGCTAGGCACTTGGAACATCCAAAGTCACCTAGGCCTACTGAGGGCATTTAGAGCATTATGCCGTTCACCACATGCAGAACACACTGCATCCAGAAGTTTCATCGCAGAAGGCCGAACTGTGTTCCAAGGGTCTCCTTTGGATTGTCAGAGAAGACAGGTGTATGTGCCGGGTGATCCCGTTTGTAGTTGAGAAGCCTGGAAAAAGGCAGTATTCCGCCCACTTGAAAGGTACATAGTGGCGGCCTCAAGGCTGACTGAAAAGACATTGTTGTTACCCGTCTTCTAGTCACCCTTAGGAATGCCTCCGGGAAGAAAGTGCGTTTTCTCCTATGAATCCAGGGGGTCTCCAGGGCCTTGCTAGGAGCTCATCCCACGCGTGCCCTAGCTAAAGTGCGAAGTAAAGGCGAGCCCTAGCCTCGAGGTAAGCACGAGTGCTTCCTGTCAGCAGGGTTTTGTGTGCAGCCCTCTCCCTGAGCCCTGACTCGATGCCAGAGTGCTTTAACTCCTCTACGGCTTTCCGTAAGGCCTAGGAGAGTCACGTATGAATTCCCTCCTGAGGGAGAGCGTGTGCACTGGGAGTCCCCTTCTCGTTTTCCGAGCAACGTAACACAGAACAGGCTGTTGGGGGTCAGCTCTTTCTACGCATGGGGGAGGGCAATGAACTGATTCTCGCTTGCGGAGCAGGCCGTGTCCACGTGTCAGGCAGCCCCAGGGCAACGCTTCTGCCAGTATTACGTTCAACCTGGCTCTCCCTCTGGGGAGGCCCCCTGAAGTGCACTGAAAGAATCCCTGAGCCTAAAGTGCCTCCTGGCAACTCTTACCTGTCACTCTCCTACTACTGGGAAGCAAGGTACACTGTAGGTCCAGCCTGGGAGAAACTACAGAGAAACCGGTAAAATTGTGAGGCACTGGGTCGATCCAACGTCACGTAGGCCTGACTAAGTCATTCAGCGGGTAATAATGCCCTTCATGGCGCGCCAAACAAACACCCCGAGTCCAATGAAGCGTGATCCTAGAAAGGCCCAGTGTGGCTGAAAGTCTCCAGTCGTCAGTCAGAGAGCGCTGCTCAATGTGCTGCGTGGTCACGTTGGAAACTGGAGAATGTGGGAGGAGCCCGGCTTCCCCCCTTTGGAAAGCAACTGCGTTGCAGCTTCCAAGCCGCCTGAAAACCACACCAGCAAGGATACGCTTCACTCCGCAGATGCCTCTGAGGAGCAGTGAGTTTGTCCAAAAGAAACCCCGTGCTTGCGATTCCTTCCTGGGAGCTCACCCCCGGAGCCAACTGTAGCTAAAGTGCCAAGTAAATGTGACCTCTGGTCCCGAGGCAAGGTGCACAGTTTCCCACTGCCAGAGATAGGGGGTGCACCAGTCTCCAGGAAGTCTTAGTCCATGGACGCCTTTACCTTTAGTATGCCTCACAGCGCTCAAGGCTCTCACGTGGGCCCTTGTTTCCAAGGAAGCACACGGTGTACCCAAAGCCTTCTGAGCACGATCAAGGGATACACAGCTCTGGGAACACCATCCCTCACTATGCAGTTGGAAGGGCCGGGGACTAATGTGTTCTCTATGGCTAGCGTGCCACAGCTTCGAAGCGGCCTCAGGAACGCGGTTCTTGGCAGGCTTTTGCTCCAGGCGTGTCGGCCACATTGAGGAAACCTAAGCTGCCCTGAAAGAAACCACCGGCGCCTCCAGTGCAGTTTGGGGGCTCCTGCTCGACGTCTCTCTAAGTGATGCGGAAACGGGCCTTTAGGTCCGGCCCGAAAGAGAGATTTACCCTGAGCCTTGCTAGGCACTTGGAACATCCAAAGTCACCTAGGCCTACTGAGGGCATTTAGAGCATTATGCCGTTCACCACATGCAGAACACACTGCATCCAGAAGTTTCATCGCAGAAGGCCGAACTGTGTTCCAAGGGTCTCCTTTGGATTGTCAGAGAAGACAGGTGTATGTGCCGGGTGATCCCGTTTGTAGTTGAGAAGCCTGGAAAAAGGCAGTATTCCCCCCACTTGAAAGGTACATAGTGGCGGCCTCAAGGCTGACTGAAAAGACATTGTTGTTACCCGTCTTCTAGTCACCCTTAGGAATGCCTCCGGGAAGAAAGTGCGTTTTCTCCTATGAATCCAGGGGGTCTCCAGGGCCTTGCTAGGAGCTCATCCCACGCTTGCCCTAGCTAAAGTGCGAAGTAAAGGCGAGCCCTAGCCTCGAGGTAAGCACGAGTGCTTCCTGTCAGCAGGGTTTTGTGTGCAGCCCTCTCCCTGAGCCCTGACTCGATGCCAGAGTGCTTTAACTCCTCTACGGCTTTCCGTAAGGCCTAGGAGAGTCACGTCTGAATTCCCTCCTGAGGGAGAGCGTGTGCACTGGGAGTCCCCTTCTCGTTTTCCGAGCAACGTAACACAGAACAGGCTGTTGGGGGTCAGCTCTTTCTACGCATGGGGGAGGGCAATGAACTGATTCTCGCTTGCGGAGCAGGCCGTGTACACGTGTCAGGCAGCCCCAGGGCAACGCTTCTGCCAGTATTACGTTCAACCTGGCTCTCCCTCTGGGGAGGCCCCCTGAAGTGCACTGAAAGAATCCCTGAGCCTAAAGTGCCTCCTGGCAACTCTTACCTGTCACTCTCCTACTACTGGGAAGCAAGGTACACTGTAGGTCCAGCCTGGGAGAAACTACAGAGAAACCGGTAAAATTGTGAGGCACTGGGTCGATCCAACGTCACGTAGGCCTGACTAAGTCATTCAGCGGGTAATAATGCCCTTCATGGCGCGCCAAACAAACACCCCGAGTCCAATGAAGCGCGATCATAGAAAGGCCCAGTGTGGCTGAAAGTCTCCAGTCGTCAGTCAGAGAGCGCTGCTCAATGTGCTGCGTGGTCACGTTGGAAACTGGAGAATGTGGGAGGAGCCCGGCTTCCCCCCTTTGGAAAGCAACTGCGTTGCAGCTTCCAAGCCGCCTGAAAACCACACCAGCAAGGATACGCTTCACTCCGCAGATGCCTCTGAGGAGCAGTGAGTTTGTCCAAAAGAAACCCCGTGCTTGCGATTCCTTCCTGGGAGCTCACCCCCGGAGCCAACTGTAGCTAAAGTGCCAAGTAAATGTGACCTCTGGTCCCGAGGCAAGGTGCACAGTTTCCCACTGCCAGAGATAGGGGGTGCACCAGTCTCCAGGAAGTCTTAGTCCATGGACGCCTTTACCTTTAGTATGCCTCACAGCGCTCAAGGCTCTCACGTGGGCCCTTGTTTCCAAGGAAGCACACGGTGTACCCAAAGCCTTCTGGGCACGATCAAGGGATACACAGCTCTGGGAACACCATCCCTCACTATGCAGTTGGAAGGGCCGGGGACTAATGTGTTCTCTATGGCTAGCGTGCCACAGCTTCGAAGCGGCCTCAGGAACGCGGTTCTTGGCAGGCTTTTGCTCCAGGCGTGTCGGCCACATTGAGGAAACCTAAGCTGCCCTGAAAGAAACCACCGGCGCCTCCAGTGCAGTTTGGGGGCTCCTGCTCGACGTCTCTCTAAGTGATGCGGAAACGGGCCTTTAGGTCCGGCCCGAAAGAGAGATTTACCCTGAGCCTTGCTAGGCACTTGGAACATCCAAAGTCACCTAGGCCTACTGAGGGCATTTAGAGCATTATGCCGTTCACCACATGCAGAACACACTGCATCCAGAAGTTTCATCGCAGAAGGCCGAACTGTGTTCCAAGGGTCTCCTTTGGATTGTCAGAGAAGACAGGTGTATGTGCCGGGTGATCCCGTTTGTAGTTGAGAAGCCTGGAAAAAGGCAGTATTCCGCCCACTTGAAAGGTACATAGTGGCGGCCTCAAGGCTGACTGAAAAGACATTGTTGTTACCCGTCTTCTAGTCACCCTTAGGAATGCCTCCGGGAAGAAAGTGCGTTTTCTCCTATGAATCCAGGGGGTCTCCAGGGCCTTGCTAGGAGCTCATCCCACGCGTGCCCTAGCTAAAGTGCGAAGTAAAGGCGAGCCCTAGCCTCGAGGTAAGCACGAGTGCTTCCTGTCAGCAGGGTTTTGTGTGCAGCCCTCTCCCTGAGCCCAGACTCGATGCCAGAGTGCTTTAACTCCTCTACGGCTTTCCGTAAGGCCTAGGAGAGTCACGTATGAATTCCCTCCTGAGGGAGAGCGTGTGCACTGGGAGTCCCCTTCTCGTTTTCCGAGCAACGTAACACAGAACAGGCTGTTGGGGGTCAGCTCTTTCTACGCATGGGGGAGGGCAATGAACTGATTCTCGCTTGCGGAGCAGGCCGTGTCCACGTGTCAGGCAGCCCCAGGGCAACGCTTCTGCCAGTATTACGTTCAACCTGGCTCTCCCTCTGGGGAGGCCCCCTGAAGTGCACTGAAAGAATCCCTGAGCCTAAAGTGCCTCCTGGCAACTCTTACCTGTCACTCTCCTACTACTGGGAAGCAAGGTACACTGTAGGTCCAGCCTGGGAGAAACTACAGAGAAACCGGTAAAATTGTGAGGCACTGGGTCGATCCAACGTCACGTAGGCCTGACTAAGTCATTCAGCGGGTAATAATGCCCTTCATGGCGCGCCAAACAAACACCCCGAGTCCAATGAAGCGCGATCATAGAAAGGCCCAGTGTGGCTGAAAGTCTCCAGTCGTCAGTCAGAGAGCGCTGCTCAATGTGCTGCGTGGTCACGTTGGAAACTGGAGAATGTGGGAGGAGCCCGGCTTCCCCCCTTTGGAAAGCAACTGCGTTGCAGCTTCCAAGCCGCCTGAAAACCACACCAGCAAGGATACGCTTCACTCCGCAGATGCCTCTGAGGAGCAGTGAGTTTGTCCAAAAGAAACCCCGTGCTTGCGATTCCTTCCTGGGAGCTCACCCCCGGAGCCAACTGTAGCTAAAGTGCCAAGTAAATGTGACCTCTGGTCCCGAGGCAAGGTGCACAGTTTCCCACTGCCAGAGATAGGGGGTGCACCAGTCTCCAGGAAGTCTTAGTCCATGGACGCCTTTACCTTTAGTATGCCTCACAGCGCTCAAGGCTCTCACGTGGGCCCTTGTTTCCAAGGAAGCACACGGTGTACCCAAAGCCTTCTGGGCACGATCAAGGGATACACAGCTCTGGGAACACCATCCCTCACTATGCAGTTGGAAGGGCCGGGGACTAATGTGTTCTCTATGGCTAGCGTGCCACAGCTTCGAAGCGGCCTCAGGAACGCGGTTCTTGGCAGGCTTTTGCTCCAGGCGTGTCGGCCACATTGAGGAAACCTAAGCTGCCCTGAAAGAAACCACCGGCGCCTCCAGTGCAGTTTGGGGGCTCCTGCTCGACGTCTCTCTAAGTGATGCGGAAACTGGCCTTTAGGTCCGGCCCGAAAGAGAGATTTACCCTGAGCCTTGCTAGGCACTTGGAACATCCAAAGTCACCTAGGCCTACTGAGGGCATTTAGAGGATTATGCCGTTCACCACATGCAGAACACACTGCATCCAGAAGTTTCATCGCAGAAGGCCGAACTGTGTTCCAAGGGTCTCCTTTGGCTTGTCAGAGAAGATTGGTGTATGTGCTGGGTGATCCCGTTTGTAGTTGAGAAGCCTGGAAAAAGGCAATATTCCCCCCACTTGAAAGGTACATAGTGGCGGCCTCAAGGCTGACTGAAAAGACATTGTTGTTACCCGTCTTCTAGTCACCCTTAGGAATGCCTCCGGGAAGAAAGTGCGTTTTCTCCTATGAATCCAGGGGGTCTCCAGGGCCTTGCTAGGAGCTCATCCCACGCGTGCCCTAGCTAAAGTGCGAAGTAAAGGCGAGCCCTAGCCTCGAGGTAAGCACGAGTGCTTCCTGTCAGCAGGGTTTTGTGTGCAGCCCTCTCCCTGAGCCCTGACTCGATGCCAGAGTGCTTTAACTCCTCTACGGCTTTCCGTAAGGCCTAGGAGAGTCACGTCTGAATTCCCTCCTGAGGGAGAGCGTGTGCACTGGGAGTCCCCTTCTCGTTTTCCGAGCAACGTAACACAGAACAGGCTGTTGGGGGTCAGCTCTTTCTACGCATGGGGGAGGGCAATGAACTGATTCTCGCTTGCGGAGCAGGCCGTGTCCACGTGTCAGGCAGCCCCAGGGCAACGCTTCTGCCAGTATTACGTTCAACCTGGCTCTCCCTCTGGGGAGGCCCCCTGAAGTGCACTGAAAGAATCCCTGAGCCTAAAGTGCCTCCTGGCAACTCTTACCTGTCACTCTCCTACTACTGGGAAGCAAGGTACACTGTAGGTCCAGCCTGGGAGAAACTACAGAGAAACCGGTAAAATTGTGAGGCACTGGGTCGATCCAACGTCACGTAGGCCTGACTAAGTCATTCAGCGGGTAATAATGCCCTTCATGGCGCGCCAAACAAACACCCCGAGTCCAATGAAGCGCGATCCTAGAAAGGCCCAGTGTGGCTAAAAGTCTCCAGTCGTCAGTCAGAGAGCGCTGCTCAATGTGCTGCGTGGTCACGTTGGAAACTGGAGAATGTGGGAGGAGCCCGGCTTCCCCCCTTTGGAAAGCAACTGCGTTGCAGCTTCCAAGCCGCCTGAAAACCACACCAGCAAGGATACGCTTCACTCCGCAGATGCCTCTGAGGAGCAGTGAGTTTGTCCAAAAGAAACCCCGTGCTTGCGATTCCTTCCTGGGAGCTCACCCCCGGAGCCAACTGTAGCTAAAGTGCCAAGTAAATGTGACCTCTGGTCCCGAGGCAAGGTGCACAGTTTCCCACTGCCAGAGATAGGGGGTGCACCAGTCTCCAGGAAGTCTTAGTCCATGGACGCCTTTACCTTTAGTATGCCTCACAGCGCTCAAGGCTCTCACGTGGGCCCTTGTTTCCAAGGAAGCACACGGTGTACCCAAAGCCTTCTGGGCACGATCAAGGGATACACAGCTCTGGGAGCACCATCCCTCACTATGCAGTTGGAAGGGCCGGGGACTAATGTGTTCTCTATGGCTAGCGTGCCACAGCTTCGAAGCGGCCTCAGGAACGCGGTTCTTGGCAGGCTTTTGCTCCAGGCGTGTCGGCCACATTGAGGAAACCTAAGCTGCCCTGAAAGAAACCACCGGCGCCTCCAGTGCAGTTTGGGGGCTCCTGCTCGACGTCTCTCTAAGTGATGCGGAAACGGGCCTTTAGGTCCGGCCCGAAAGAGAGATTTACCCTGAGCCTTGCTAGGCACTTGGAACATCCAAAGTCACCTAGGCCTACTGAGGGCATTTAGAGCATTATGCCGTTCACCACATGCAGAACACACTGCATCCAGAAGTTTCATCGCAGAAGGCCGAACTGTGTTCCAAGGGTCTCCTTTGGATTGTCAGAGAAGACAGGTGTATGTGCCGGGTGATCCCGTTTGTAGTTGAGAAGCCTGGAAAAAGGCAGTATTCCGCCCACTTGAAAGGTACATAGTGGCGGCCTCAAGGCTGACTGAAAAGACATTGTTGTTACCCGTCTTCTAGTCACCCTTAGGAATGCCTCCGGGAAGAAAGTGCGTTTTCTCCTATGAATCCAGGGGGTCTCCAGGGCCTTGCTAGGAGCTCATCCCACGCGTGCCCTAGCTAAAGTGCGAAGTAAAGGCGAGCCCTAGCCTCGAGGTAAGCACGAGTGCTTCCTGTCAGCAGGGTTTTGTGTGCAGCCCTCTCCCTGAGCCCAGACTCGATGCCAGAGTGCTTTAACTCCTCTACGGCTTTCCGTAAGGCCTAGGAGAGTCACGTATGAATTCCCTCCTGAGGGAGAGCGTGTGCACTGGGAGTCCCCTTCTCGTTTTCCGAGCAACGTAACACAGAACAGGCTGTTGGGGGTCAGCTCTTTCTACGCATGGGGGAGGGCAATGAACTGATTCTCGCTTGCGGAGCAGGCCGTGTCCACGTGTCAGGCAGCCCCAGGGCAACGCTTCTGCCAGTATTACGTTCAACCTGGCTCTCCCTCTGGGGAGGCCCCCTGAAGTGCACTGAAAGAATCCCTGAGCCTAAAGTGCCTCCTGGCAACTCTTACCTGTCACTCTCCTACTACTGGGAAGCAAGGTACACTGTAGGTCCAGCCTGGGAGAAACTACAGAGAAACCGGTAAAATTGTGAGGCACTGGGTCGATCCAACGTCACGTAGGCCTGACTAAGTCATTCAGCGGGTAATAATGCCCTTCATGGCGCGCCAAACAAACACCCCGAGTCCAATGAAGCGCGATCATAGAAAGGCCCAGTGTGGCTGAAAGTCTCCAGTCGTCAGTCAGAGAGCGCTGCTCAATGTGCTGCGTGGTCACGTTGGAAACTGGAGAATGTGGGAGGAGCCCGGCTTCCCCCCTTTGGAAAGCAACTGCGTTGCAGCTTCCAAGCCGCCTGAAAACCACACCAGCAAGGATACGCTTCACTCCGCAGATGCCTCTGAGGAGCAGTGAGTTTGTCCAAAAGAAACCCCGTGCTTGCGATTCCTTCCTGGGAGCTCACCCCCGGAGCCAACTGTAGCTAAAGTGCCAAGTAAATGTGACCTCTGGTCCCGAGGCAAGGTGCACAGTTTCCCACTGCCAGAGATAGGGGGTGCACCAGTCTCCAGGAAGTCTTAGTCCATGGACGCCTTTACCTTTAGTATGCCTCACAGCGCTCAAGGCTCTCACGTGGGCCCTTGTTTCCAAGGAAGCACACGGTGTACCCAAAGCCTTCTGGGCACGATCAAGGGATACACAGCTCTGGGAACACCATCCCTCACTATGCAGTTGGAAGGGCCGGGGACTAATGTGTTCTCTATGGCTAGCGTGCCACAGCTTCGAAGCGGCCTCAGGAACGCGGTTCTTGGCAGGCTTTTGCTCCAGGCGTGTCGGCCACATTGAGGAAACCTAAGCTGCCCTGAAAGAAACCACCGGCGCCTCCAGTGCAGTTTGGGGGCTCCTGCTCGACGTCTCTCTAAGTGATGCGGAAACTGGCCTTTAGGTCCGGCCCGAAAGAGAGATTTACCCTGAGCCTTGCTAGGCACTTGGAACATCCAAAGTCACCTAGGCCTACTGAGGGCATTTAGAGGATTATGCCGTTCACCACATGCAGAACACACTGCATCCAGAAGTTTCATCGCAGAAGGCCGAACTGTGTTCCAAGGGTCTCCTTTGGCTTGTCAGAGAAGATTGGTGTATGTGCTGGGTGATCCCGTTTGTAGTTGAGAAGCCTGGAAAAAGGCAATATTCCCCCCACTTGAAAGGTACATAGTGGCGGCCTCAAGGCTGACTGAAAAGACATTGTTGTTACCCGTCTTCTAGTCACCCTTAGGAATGCCTCCGGGAAGAAAGTGCGTTTTCTCCTATGAATCCAGGGGGTCTCCAGGGCCTTGCTAGGAGCTCATCCCACGCGTGCCCTAGCTAAAGTGCGAAGTAAAGGCGAGCCCTAGCCTCGAGGTAAGCACGAGTGCTTCCTGTCAGCAGGGTTTTGTGTGCAGCCCTCTCCCTGAGCCCTGACTCGATGCCAGAGTGCTTTAACTCCTCTACGGCTTTCCGTAAGGCCTAGGAGAGTCACGTATGAATTCCCTCCTGAGGGAGAGCGTGTGCACTGGGAGTCCCCTTCTCGTTTTCCGAGCAACGTAACACAGAACAGGCTGTTGGGGGTCAGCTCTTTCTACGCATGGGGGAGGGCAATGAACTGATTCTCGCTTGCGGAGCAGGCCATGTCCACGTGTCAGGCAGCCCCAGGGCAACGCTTCTGCCAGTATTACGTTCAACCTGGCTCTCCCTCTTGGGAGGCCCCCTGAAGTGCACTGAAAGAATCCCTGAGCCTAAAGTGCCTCCTGGCAACTCTTACCTGTCACTCTCCTACTACTGGGAAGCAAGGTACACTGTAGGTCCAGCCTGGGAGAAACTACAGAGAAACCGGTAAAATTGTGAGGCACTGGGTCGATCCAACGTCACGTAGGCCTGACTAAGTCATTCAGCGGGTAATAATGCCCTTCATGGCGCGCCAAACAAACACCCCGAGTCCAATGAAGCGCGATCATAGAAAGGCCCAGTGTGGCTGAAAGTCTCCAGTCGTCAGTCAGAGAGCGCTGCTCAATGTGCTGCGTGGTCACGTTGGAAACTGGAGAATGTGGGAGGAGCCCGGCTTCCCCCCTTTGGAAAGCAACTGCGTTGCAGCTTCCAAGCCGCCTGAAAACCACACCAGCAAGGATACGCTTCACTCCGCAGATGCCTCTGAGGAGCAGTGAGTTTGTCCAAAAGAAACCCCGTGCTTGCGATTCCTTCCTGGGAGCTCACCCCCGGAGCCAACTGTAGCTAAAGTGCCAAGTAAATGTGACCTCTGGTCCCGAGGCAAGGTGCACAGTTTCCCACTGCCAGAGATAGAGGGTGCACCAGTCTCCAGGAAGTCTTAGTCCATGGACGCCTTTACCTTTAGTATGCCTCACAGCGCTCAAGGCTCTCACGTGGGCTCTTGTTTCCAAGGAAGCACACGGTGTACCCAAAGCCTTCTGAGCACGATCAAGGGATACACAGCTCTGGGAACACCATCCCTCACTATGCAGTTGGAAGGGCCGGGGACTAATGTGTTCTCTATGGCTAGCGTGCCACAGCTTCGAAGCGGCCTCAGGAACGCGGTTCTTGGCAGGCTTTTGCTCCAGGCGTGTCGGCCACATTGAGGAAACCTAAGCTGCCCTGAAAGAAACCACCGGCGCCTCCAGTGCAGTTTGGGGGCTCCTGCTCGATGTCTCTCTAAGTGATGCGGAAACTGGCCTTTAGGTCCGGCCCGAAAGAGAGATTTACCCTGAGCCTTGCTAGGCACTTGGAACATCCAAAGTCACCTAGGCCTACTGAGGGCATTTAGAGCATTATGCCGTTCACCACATGCAGAACACACTGCATCCAGAAGTTTCATCGCAGAAGGCCGAACTGTGTTCCAAGGGTCTCCTTTGGCTTGTCAGAGAAGACAGGTGTATGTGCCGGGTGATCCCGTTTGTAGTTGAGAAGCCTGGAAAAAGGCAGTATTCCGCCCACTTGAAAGGTACATAGTGGCGGCCTCAAGGCTGACTGAAAAGACATTGTTGTTACCCGTCTTCTAGTCACCCTTAGGAATGCCTCCGGGAAGAAAGTGCGTTTTCTCCTATGAATCCAGGGGGTCTCCAGGGCCTTGCTAGGAGCTCATCCCACGCGTGCCCTAGCTAAAGTGCGAAGTAAAGGCGAGCCCTAGCCTCGAGGTAAGCACGAGTGCTTCCTGTCAGCAGGGTTTTGTGTGCAGCCCTCTCCCTGAGCCCTGACTCGATGCCAGAGTGCTTTAACTCCTCTACGGCTTTCCGTAAGGCCTAGGAGAGTCACGTATGAATTCCCTCCTGAGGGAGAGCGTGTGCACTGGGAGTCCCCTTCTCGTTTTCCGAGCAACGTAACACAGAACAGGCTGTTGGGGGTCAGCTCTTTCTACGCATGGGGGAGGGCAATGAACTGATTCTCGCTTGCGGAGCAGGCCGTGTCCACGTGTCAGGCAGCCCCAGGGCAACGCTTCTGCCAGTATTACGTTCAACCTGGCTCTCCCTCTGGGGAGGCCCCCTGAAGTGCACTGAAAGAATCCCTGAGCCTAAAGTGCCTCCTGGCAACTCTTACCTGTCACTCTCCTACTACTGGGAAGCAAGGTACACTGTAGGTCCAGCCTGGGAGAAACTACAGAGAAACCGGTAAAATTGTGAGGCACTGGGTCGATCCAACGTCACGTAGGCCTGACTAAGTCATTCAGCGGGTAATAATGCCCTTCATGGCGCGCCAAACAAACACCCCGAGTCCAATGAAGCGCGATCATAGAAAGGCCCAGTGTGGCTGAAAGTCTCCAGTCGTCAGTCAGAGAGTGCTGCTCAATGTGCTGCGTGGTCACGTTGGAAACTGGAGAATGTGGGAGGAGCCCGGCTTCCCCCCTTTGGAAAGCAACTGCGTTGCAGCTTCCAAGCCGCCTGAAAACCACACCAGCAAGGATACGCTTCACTCCGCAGATGCCTCTGAGGAGCAGTGAGTTTGTCCAAAAGAAACCCCGTGCTTGCGATTCCTTCCTGGGAGCTCACCCCCGGAGCCAACTGTAGCTAAAGTGCCAAGTAAATGTGACCTCTGGTCCCGAGGCAAGGTGCACAGTTTCCCACTGCCAGAGATAGGGGGTGCACCAGTCTCCAGGAAGTCTTAGTCCATGGACGCCTTTACCTTTAGTATGCCCCACAGCGCTCAAGGCTCTCACGTGGGCCCTTGTTTCCAAGGAAGCACACGGTGTACCCAAAGCCTTCTGGGCACGATCAAGGGATACACAGCTGTGGGAACACCATCCCTCACTATGCAGTTGGAAGGGCCGGGGACTAATGTGTTCTCTATGGCTAGCGTGCCACAGCTTCGAAGCGGCCTCAGGAACGCGGTTCTTGGCAGGCTTTTGCTCCAGGCGTGTCGGCCACATTGAGGAAACCTAAGCTGCCCTGAAAGAAACCACCGGCGCCTCCAGTGCAGTTTGGGGGCTCCTGCTCGACGTCTCTCTAAGTGATGCGGAAACTGGCCTTTAGGTCCGGCCCGAAAGAGAGATTTACCCTGAGCCTTGCTAGGCACTTGGAACATCCAGAGTCACCTAGGCCTACTGAGGGCATTTAGAGGATTATGCCGTTCACCACATGCAGAACACACTGCATCCAGAAGTTTCATCGCAGAAGGCCGAACTGTGTTCCAAGGGTCTCCTTTGGCTTGTCAGAGAAGATTGGTGTATGTGCTGGGTGATCCCGTTTGTAGTTGAGAAGCCTGGAAAAAGGCAATATTCCCCCCACTTGAAAGGTACATAGTGGCGGCCTCAAGGCTGACTGAAAAGACATTGTTGTTACCCGTCTTCTAGTCACCCTTAGGAATGCCTCCGGGAAGAAAGTGCGTTTTCTCCTATGAATCCAGGGGGTCTCCAGGGCCTTGCTAGGAGCTCATCCCACGCGTGCCCTAGCTAAAGTGCGAAGTAAAGGCGAGCCCTAGCCTCGAGGTAAGCACGAGTGCTTCCTGTCAGCAGGGTTTTGTGTGCAGCCCTCTCCCTGAGCCCTGACTCGATGCCAGAGTGCTTTAACTCCTCTACGGCTTTCCGTAAGGCCTAGGAGAGTCACGTATGAATTCCCTCCTGAGGGAGAGCGTGTGCACTGGGAGTCCCCTTCTCGTTTTCCGAGCAACGTAACACAGAACAGGCTGTTGGGGGTCAGCTCTTTCTACGCATGGGGGAGGGCAATGAACTGATTCTCGCTTGCGGAGCAGGCCGTGTCCACGTGTCAGGCAGCCCCAGGGCAACGCTTCTGCCAGTATTACGTTCAACCTGGCTCTCCCTCTTGGGAGGCCCCCTGAAGTGCACTGAAAGAATCCCTGAGCCTAAAGTGCCTCCTGGCAACTCTTACCTGTCACTCTCCTACTACTGGGAAGCAAGGTACACTGTAGGTCCAGCCTGGGAGAAACTACAGAGAAACCGGTAAAATTGTGAGGCACTGGGTCGATCCAACGTCACGTAGGCCTGACTAAGTCATTCAGCGGGTAATAATGCCCTTCATGGCGCGCCAAACAAACACCCCGAGTCCAATGAAGCGCGATCATAGAAAGGCCCAGTGTGGCTGAAAGTCTCCAGTCGTCAGTCAGAGAGCGCTGCTCAATGTGCTGCGTGGTCACGTTGGAAACTGGAGAATGTGGGAGGAGCCCGGCTTCCCCCCTTTGGAAAGCAACTGCGTTGCAGCTTCCAAGCCGCCTGAAAACCACACCAGCAAGGATACGCTTCACTCCGCAGATGCCTCTGAGGAGCAGTGAGTTTGTCCAAAAGAAA
Organism: Mesoplodon mirus; assembly: GCF_964341445.2. Taxonomy (NCBI): domain Eukaryota; kingdom Metazoa; phylum Chordata; class Mammalia; order Artiodactyla; family Ziphiidae; genus Mesoplodon; species Mesoplodon mirus. The sequence continues at coordinate 92,644,711 of NC_138976.1, read as the reverse complement.
CCCCGTGCTTGCGATTCCTTCCTGGGAGCTCACCCCCGGAGCCAACTGTAGCTAAAGTGCCAAGTAAATGTGACCTCTGGTCCCGAGGCAAGGTGCACAGTTTCCCACTGCCAGAGATAGAGGGTGCACCAGTCTCCAGGAAGTCTTAGTCCATGGACGCCTTTACCTTTAGTATGCCTCACAGCGCTCAAGGCTCTCACGTGGGCTCTTGTTTCCAAGGAAGCACACGGTGTACCCAAAGCCTTCTGAGCACGATCAAGGGATACACAGCTCTGGGAACACCATCCCTCACTATGCAGTTGGAAGGGCCGGGGACTAATGTGTTCTCTATGGCTAGCGTGCCACAGCTTCGAAGCGGCCTCAGGAACGCGGTTCTTGGCAGGCTTTTGCTCCAGGCGTGTCGGCCACATTGAGGAAACCTAAGCTGCCCTGAAAGAAACCACCGGCGCCTCCAGTGCAGTTTGGGGGCTCCTGCTCGACGTCTCTCTAAGTGATGCGGAAACTGGCCTTTAGGTCCGGCCCGAAAGAGAGATTTACCCTGAGCCTTGCTAGGCACTTGGAACATCCAAAGTCACCTAGGCCTACTGAGGGCATTTAGAGCATTATGCCGTTCACCACATGCAGAACACACTGCATCCAGAAGTTTCATCGCAGAAGGCCGAACTGTGTTCCAAGGGTCTCCTTTGGCTTGTCAGAGAAGACAGGTGTATGTGCCGGGTGATCCCGTTTGTAGTTGAGAAGCCTGGAAAAAGGCAGTATTCCGCCCACTTGAAAGGTACATAGTGGCGGCCTCAAGGCTGACTGAAAAGACATTGTTGTTACCCGTCTTCTAGTCACCCTTAGGAATGCCTCCGGGAAGAAAGTGCGTTTTCTCCTATGAATCCAGGGGGTCTCCAGGGCCTTGCTAGGAGCTCATCCCACGCGTGCCCTAGCTAAAGTGCGAAGTAAAGGCGAGCCCTAGCCTCGAGGTAAGCACGAGTGCTTCCTGTCAGCAGGGTTTTGTGTGCAGCCCTCTCCCTGAGCCCTGACTCGATGCCAGAGTGCTTTAACTCCTCTACGGCTTTCCGTAAGGCCTAGGAGAGTCACGTATGAATTCCCTCCTGAGGGAGAGCGTGTGCACTGGGAGTCCCCTTCTCGTTTTCCGAGCAACGTAACACAGAACAGGCTGTTGGGGGTCAGCTCTTTCTACGCATGGGGGAGGGCAATGAACTGATTCTCGCTTGCGGAGCAGGCCGTGTCCACGTGTCAGGCAGCCCCAGGGCAACGCTTCTGCCAGTATTACGTTCAACCTGGCTCTCCCTCTGGGGAGGCCCCCTGAAGTGCACTGAAAGAATCCCTGAGCCTAAAGTGCCTCCTGGCAACTCTTACCTGTCACTCTCCTACTACTGGGAAGCAAGGTACACTGTAGGTCCAGCCTGGGAGAAACTACAGAGAAACCGGTAAAATTGTGAGGCACTGGGTCGATCCAACGTCACGTAGGCCTGACTAAGTCATTCAGCGGGTAATAATGCCCTTCATGGCGCGCCAAACAAACACCCCGAGTCCAATGAAGCGTGATCATAGAAAGGCCCAGTGTGGCTGAAAGTCTCCAGTCGTCAGTCAGAGAGCGCTGCTCAATGTGCTGCGTGGTCACGTTGGAAACTGGAGAATGTGGGAGGAGCCCGGCTTCCCCCCTTTGGAAAGCAACTGCGTTGCAGCTTCCAAGCCGCCTGAAAACCACACCAGCAAGGATACGCTTCACTCCGCAGATGCCTCTGAGGAGCAGTGAGTTTGTCCAAAAGAAACCCCGTGCTTGCGATTCCTTCCTGGGAGCTCACCCCCGGAGCCAACTGTAGCTAAAGTGCCAAGTAAATGTGACCTCTGGTCCCGAGGCAAGGTGCACAGTTTCCCACTGCCAGAGATAGGGGGTGCACCAGTCTCCAGGAAGTCTTAGTCCATGGACGCCTTTACCTTTAGTATGCCTCACAGCGCTCAAGGCTCTCACGTGGGCTCTTGTTTCCAAGGAAGCACACGGTGTACCCAAAGCCTTCTGAGCACGATCAAGGGATACACAGCTCTGGGAACACCATCCCTCACTATGCAGTTGGAAGGGCCGGGGACTAATGTGTTCTCTATGGCTAGCGTGCCACAGCTTCGAAGCGGCCTCAGGAACGCGGTTCTTGGCAGGCTTTTGCTCCAGGCGTGTCGGCCACATTGAGGAAACCTAAGCTGCCCTGAAAGAAACCACCGGCGCCTCCAGTGCAGTTTGGGGGCTCCTGCTCGACGTCTCTCTAAGTGATGCGGAAACTGGCCTTTAGGTCCGGCCCGAAAGAGAGATTTACCCTGAGCCTTGCTAGGCACTTGGAACATCCAAAGTCACCTAGGCCTACTGAGGGCATTTAGAGCATTATGCCGTTCACCACATGCAGAACACACTGCATCCAGAAGTTTCATCGCAGAAGGCCGAACTGTGTTCCAAGGGTCTCCTTTGGCTTGTCAGAGAAGACAGGTGTATGTGCCGGGTGATCCCGTTTGTAGTTGAGAAGCCTGGAAAAAGGCAGTATTCCGCCCACTTGAAAGGTACATAGTGGCGGCCTCAAGGCTGACTGAAAAGACATTGTTGTTACCCGTCTTCTAGTCACCCTTAGGAATGCCTCCGGGAAGAAAGTGCGTTTTCTCCTATGAATCCAGGGGGTCTCCAGGGCCTTGCTAGGAGCTCATCCCACGCGTGCCCTAGCTAAAGTGCGAAGTAAAGGCGAGCCCTAGCCTCGAGGTAAGCACGAGTGCTTCCTGTCAGCAGGGTTTTGTGTGCAGCCCTCTCCCTGAGCCCTGACTCGATGCCAGAGTGCTTTAACTCCTCTACGGCTTTCCGTAAGGCCTAGGAGAGTCACGTATGAATTCCCTCCTGAGGGAGAGCGTGTGCACTGGGAGTCCCCTTCTCGTTTTCCGAGCAACGTAACACAGAACAGGCTGTTGGGGGTCAGCTCTTTCTACGCATGGGGGAGGGCAATGAACTGATTCTCGCTTGCGGAGCAGGCCGTGTCCACGTGTCAGGCAGCCCCAGGGCAACGCTTCTGCCAGTATTACGTTCAACCTGGCTCTCCCTCTGGGGAGGCCCCCTGAAGTGCACTGAAAGAATCCCTGAGCCTAAAGTGCCTCCTGGCAACTCTTACCTGTCACTCTCCTACTACTGGGAAGCAAGGTACACTGTAGGTCCAGCCTGGGAGAAACTACAGAGAAACCGGTAAAATTGTGAGGCACTGGGTCGATCCAACGTCACGTAGGCCTGACTAAGTCATTCAGCGGGTAATAATGCCCTTCATGGCGCGCCAAACAAACACCCCGAGTCCAATGAAGCGTGATCATAGAAAGGCCCAGTGTGGCTGAAAGTCTCCAGTCGTCAGTCAGAGAGCGCTGCTCAATGTGCTGCGTGGTCACGTTGGAAACTGGAGAATGTGGGAGGAGCCCGGCTTCCCCCCTTTGGAAAGCAACTGCGTTGCAGCTTCCAAGCCGCCTGAAAACCACACCAGCAAGGATACGCTTCACTCCGCAGATGCCTCTGAGGAGCAGTGAGTTTGTCCAAAAGAAACCCCGTGCTTGCGATTCCTTCCTGGGAGCTCACCCCCGGAGCCAACTGTAGCTAAAGTGCCAAGTAAATGTGACCTCTGGTCCCGAGGCAAGGTGCACAGTTTCCCACTGCCAGAGATAGGGGGTGCACCAGTCTCCAGGAAGTCTTAGTCCATGGACGCCTTTACCTTTAGTATGCCTCACAGCGCTCAAGGCTCTCACGTGGGCTCTTGTTTCCAAGGAAGCACACGGTGTACCCAAAGCCTTCTGAGCACGATCAAGGGATACACAGCTCTGGGAACACCATCCCTCACTATGCAGTTGGAAGGGCCGGGGACTAATGTGTTCTCTATGGCTAGCGTGCCACAGCTTCGAAGCGGCCTCAGGAACGCGGTTCTTGGCAGGCTTTTGCTCCAGGCGTGTCGGCCACATTGAGGAAACCTAAGCTGCCCTGAAAGAAACCACCGGCGCCTCCAGTGCAGTTTGGGGGCTCCTGCTCGACGTCTCTCTAAGTGATGCGGAAACTGGCCTTTAGGTCCGGCCCGAAAGAGAGATTTACCCTGAGCCTTGCTAGGCACTTGGAACATCCAAAGTCACCTAGGCCTACTGAGGGCATTTAGAGCATTATGCCGTTCACCACATGCAGAACACACTGCATCCAGAAGTTTCATCGCAGAAGGCCGAACTGTGTTCCAAGGGTCTCCTTTGGCTTGTCAGAGAAGACAGGTGTATGTGCCGGGTGATCCCGTTTGTAGTTGAGAAGCCTGGAAAAAGGCAGTATTCCGCCCACTTGAAAGGTACATAGTGGCGGCCTCAAGGCTGACTGAAAAGACATTGTTGTTACCCGTCTTCTAGTCACCCTTAGGAATGCCTCCGGGAAGAAAGTGCGTTTTCTCCTATGAATCCAGGGGGTCTCCAGGGCCTTGCTAGGAGCTCATCCCACGCGTGCCCTAGCTAAAGTGCGAAGTAAAGGCGAGCCCTAGCCTCGAGGTAAGCACGAGTGCTTCCTGTCAGCAGGGTTTTGTGTGCAGCCCTCTCCCTGAGCCCTGACTCGATGCCAGAGTGCTTTAACTCCTCTACGGCTTTCCGTAAGGCCTAGGAGAGTCACGTCTGAATTCCCTCCTGAGGGAGAGCGTGTGCACTGGGAGTCCCCTTCTCGTTTTCCGAGCAACGTAACACAGAACAGGCTGTTGGGGGTCAGCTCTTTCTACGCATGGGGGAGGGCAATGAACTGATTCTCGCTTGCGGAGCAGGCCGTGTCCACGTGTCAGGCAGCCCCAGGGCAACGCTTCTGCCAGTATTACGTTCAACCTGGCTCTCCCTCTGGGGAGGCCCCCTGAAGTGCACTGAAAGAATCCCTGAGCCTAAAGTGCCTCCTGGCAACTCTTACCTGTCACTCTCCTACTACTGGGAAGCAAGGTACACTGTAGGTCCAGCCTGGGAGAAACTACAGAGAAACCGGTAAAATTGTGAGGCACTGGGTCGATCCAACGTCACGTAGGCCTGACTAAGTCATTCAGCGGGTAATAATGCCCTTCATGGCGCGCCAAACAAACACCCCGAGTCCAATGAAGCGTGATCATAGAAAGGCCCAGTGTGGCTGAAAGTCTCCAGTCGTCAGTCAGAGAGCGCTGCTCAATGTGCTGCGTGGTCACGTTGGAAACTGGAGAATGTGGGAGGAGCCCGGCTTCCCCCCTTTGGAAAGCAACTGCGTTGCAGCTTCCAAGCCGCCTGAAAACCACACCAGCAAGGATACGCTTCACTCCGCAGATGCCTCTGAGGAGCAGTGAGTTTGTCCAAAAGAAACCCCGTGCTTGCGATTCCTTCCTGGGAGCTCACCCCCGGAGCCAACTGTAGCTAAAGTGCCAAGTAAATGTGACCTCTGGTCCCGAGGCAAGGTGCACAGTTTCCCACTGCCAGAGATAGGGGGTGCACCAGTCTCCAGGAAGTCTTAGTCCATGGACGCCTTTACCTTTAGTATGCCTCACAGCGCTCAAGGCTCTCACGTGGGCCCTTGTTTCCAAGGAAGCACACGGTGTACCCAAAGCCTTCTGAGCACGATCAAGGGATACACAGCTCTGGGAACACCATCCCTCACTATGCAGTTGGAAGGGCCGGGGACTAATGTGTTCTCTATGGCTAGCGTGCCACAGCTTCGAAGCGGCCTCAGGAACGCGGTTCTTGGCAGGCTTTTGCTCCAGGCGTGTCGGCCACATTGAGGAAACCTAAGCTGCCCTGAAAGAAACCACCGGCGCCTCCAGTGCAGTTTGGGGGCTCCTGCTCGACGTCTCTCTAAGTGATGCGGAAACGGGCCTTTAGGTCCGGCCCGAAAGAGAGATTTACCCTGAGCCTTGCTAGGCACTTGGAACATCCAAAGTCACCTAGGCCTACTGAGGGCATTTAGAGGATTATGCCGTTCACCACATGCAGAACACACTGCATCCAGAAGTTTCATCGCAGAAGGCCGAACTGTGTTCCAAGGGTCTCCTTTGGATTGTCAGAGAAGACAGGTGTATGTGCCGGGTGATCCCGTTTGTAGTTGAGAAGCCTGGAAAAAGGCAGTATTCCCCCCACTTGAAAGGTACATAGTGGCGGCCTCAAGGCTGACTGAAAAGACATTGTTGTTACCCGTCTTCTAGTCACCCTTAGGAATGCCTCCGGGAAGAAAGTGCGTTTTCTCCTATGAATCCAGGGGGTCTCCAGGGCCTTGCTAGGAGCTCATCCCACGCGTGCCCTAGCTAAAGTGCGAAGTAAAGGCGAGCCCTAGCCTCGAGGTAAGCACGAGTGCTTCCTGTCAGCAGGGTTTTGTGTGCAGCCCTCTCCCTGAGCCCTGACTCGATGCCAGAGTGCTTTAACTCCTCTACGGCTTTCCGTAAGGCCTAGGAGAGTCACGTCTGAATTCCCTCCTGAGGGAGAGCGTGTGCACTGGGAGTCCCCTTCTCGTTTTCCGAGCAACGTAACACAGAACAGGCTGTTGGGGGTCAGCTCTTTCTACGCATGGGGGAGGGCAATGAACTGATTCTCGCTTGCGGAGCAGGCCGTGTCCACGTGTCAGGCAGCCCCAGGGCAACGCTTCTGCCAGTATTACGTTCAACCTGGCTCTCCCTCTGGGGAGGCCCCCTGAAGTGCACTGAAAGAATCCCTGAGCCTAAAGTGCCTCCTGGCAACTCTTACCTGTCACTCTCCTACTACTGGGAAGCAAGGTACACTGTAGGTCCAGCCTGGGAGAAACTACAGAGAAACCGGTAAAATTGTGAGGCACTGGGTCGATCCAACGTCACGTAGGCCTGACTAAGTCATTCAGCGGGTAATAATGCCCTTCATGGCGCGCCAAACAAACACCCCGAGTCCAATGAAGCGCGATCCTAGAAAGGCCCAGTGTGGCTGAAAGTCTCCAGTCGTCAGTCAGAGAGCGCTGCTCAATGTGCTGCGTGGTCACGTTGGAAACTGGAGAATGTGGGAGGAGCCCGGCTTCCCCCCTTTGGAAAGCAACTGCGTTGCAGCTTCCAAGCCGCCTGAAAACCACACCAGCAAGGATACGCTTCACTCCGCAGATGCCTCTGAGGAGCAGTGAGTTTGTCCAAAAGAAACCCCGTGCTTGCGATTCCTTCCTGGGAGCTCACCCCCGGAGCCAACTGTAGCTAAAGTGCCAAGTAAATGTGACCTCTGGTCCCGAGGCAAGGTGCACAGTTTCCCACTGCCAGAGATAGGGGGTGCACCAGTCTCCAGGAAGTCTTAGTCCATGGACGCCTTTACCTTTAGTATGCCTCACAGCGCTCAAGGCTCTCACGTGGGCTCTTGTTTCCAAGGAAGCACACGGTGTACCCAAAGCCTTCTGAGCACGATCAAGGGATACACAGCTCTGGGAACACCATCCCTCACTATGCAGTTGGAAGGGCCGGGGACTAATGTGTTCTCTATGGCTAGCGTGCCACAGCTTCGAAGCGGCCTCAGGAACGCGGTTCTTGGCAGGCTTTTGCTCCAGGCGTGTCGGCCACATTGAGGAAACCTAAGCTGCCCTGAAAGAAACCACCGGCGCCTCCAGTGCAGTTTGGGGGCTCCTGCTCGACGTCTCTCTAAGTGATGCGGAAACTGGCCTTTAGGTCCGGCCCGAAAGAGAGATTTACCCTGAGCCTTGCTAGGCACTTGGAACATCCAAAGTCACCTAGGCCTACTGAGGGCATTTAGAGCATTATGCCGTTCACCACATGCAGAACACACTGCACCCAGAAGTTTCATCGCAGAAGGCCGAACTGTGTTCCAAGGGTCTCCTTTGGCTTGTCAGAGAAGATTGGTGTATGTGCCGGGTGATCCCGTTTGTAGTTGAGAAGCCTGGAAAAAGGCAGTATTCCCCCCACTTGAAAGGTACATAGTGGCGGCCTCAAGGCTGACTGAAAAGACATTGTTGTTACCCGTCTTCTAGTCACCCTTAGGAATGCCTCCGGGAAGAAAGTGCGTTTTCTCCTATGAATCCAGGGGGTCTCCAGGGCCTTGCTAGGAGCTCATCCCACGCTTGCCCTAGCTAAAGTGCGAAGTAAAGGCGAGCCCTAGCCTCGAGGTAAGCACGAGTGCTTCCTGTCAGCAGGGTTTTGTGTGCAGCCCTCTCCCTGAGCCCTGACTCGATGCCAGAGTGCTTTAACTCCTCTACGGCTTTCCGTAAGGCCTAGGAGAGTCACGTATGAATTCCCTCCTGAGGGAGAGCGTGTGCACTGGGAGTCCCCTTCTCGTTTTCCGAGCAACGTAACACAGAACAGGCTGTTGGGGGTCAGCTCTTTCTACGCATGGGGGAGGGCAATGAACTGATTCTCGCTTGCGGAGCAGGCCGTGTACACGTGTCAGGCAGCCCCAGGGCAACGCTTCTGCCAGTATTACGTTCAACCTGGCTCTCCTTCTGGGGAGGCCCCCTGAAGTGCACTGAAAGAATCCCTGAGCCTAAAGTGCCTCCTGGCAACTCTTACCTGTCACTCTCCTACTACTGGGAAGCAAGGTACACTGTAGGTCCAGCCTGGGAGAAACTACAGAGAAACCGGTAAAATTGTGAGGCACTGGGTCGATCCAACGTCACGTAGGCCTGACTAAGTCATTCAGCGGGTAATAATGCCCTTCATGGCGCGCCAAACAAACACCCCGAGTCCAATGAAGCGTGATCATAGAAAGGCCCAGTGTGGCTGAAAGTCTCCAGTCGTCAGTCAGAGAGCGCTGCTCAATGTGCTGCGTGGTCACGTTGGAAACTGGAGAATGTGGGAGGAGCCCGGCTTCCCCCCTTTGGAAAGCAACTGCGTTGCAGCTTCCAAGCCGCCTGAAAACCACACCAGCAAGGATACGCTTCACTCCGCAGATGCCTCTGAGGAGCAGTGAGTTTGTCCAAAAGAAACCCCGTGCTTGCGATTCCTTCCTGGGAGCTCACCCCCGGAGCCAACTGTAGCTAAAGTGCCAAGTAAATGTGACCTCTGGTCCCGAGGCAAGGTGCACAGTTTCCCACTGCCAGAGATAGGGGGTGCACCAGTCTCCAGGAAGTCTTAGTCCATGGACGCCTTTACCTTTAGTATGCCTCACAGCGCTCAAGGCTCTCACGTGGGCTCTTGTTTCCAAGGAAGCACACGGTGTACCCAAAGCCTTCTGAGCACGATCAAGGGATACACAGCTCTGGGAACACCATCCCTCACTATGCAGTTGGAAGGGCCGGGGACTAATGTGTTCTCTATGGCTAGCGTGCCACAGCTTCGAAGCGGCCTCAGGAACGCGGTTCTTGGCAGGCTTTTGCTCCAGGCGTGTCGGCCACATTGAGGAAACCTAAGCTGCCCTGAAAGAAACCACCGGCGCCTCCAGTGCAGTTTGGGGGCTCCTGCTCGACGTCTCTCTAAGTGATGCGGAAACTGGCCTTTAGGTCCGGCCCGAAAGAGAGATTTACCCTGAGCCTTGCTAGGCACTTGGAACATCCAAAGTCACCTAGGCCTACTGAGGGCATTTAGAGCATTATGCCGTTCACCACATGCAGAACACACTGCATCCAGAAGTTTCATCGCAGAAGGCCGAACTGTGTTCCAAGGGTCTCCTTTGGCTTGTCAGAGAAGACAGGTGTATGTGCCGGGTGATCCCGTTTGTAGTTGAGAAGCCTGGAAAAAGGCAGTATTCCGCCCACTTGAAAGGTACATAGTGGCGGCCTCAAGGCTGACTGAAAAGACATTGTTGTTACCCGTCTTCTAGTCACCCTTAGGAATGCCTCCGGGAAGAAAGTGCGTTTTCTCCTATGAATCCAGGGGGTCTCCAGGGCCTTGCTAGGAGCTCATCCCACGCGTGCCCTAGCTAAAGTGCGAAGTAAAGGCGAGCCCTAGCCTCGAGGTAAGCACGAGTGCTTCCTGTCAGCAGGGTTTTGTGTGCAGCCCTCTCCCTGAGCCCTGACTCGATGCCAGAGTGCTTTAACTCCTCTACGGCTTTCCGTAAGGCCTAGGAGAGTCACGTATGAATTCCCTCCTGAGGGAGAGCGTGTGCACTGGGAGTCCCCTTCTCGTTTTCCGAGCAACGTAACACAGAACAGGCTGTTGGGGGTCAGCTCTTTCTACGCATGGGGGAGGGCAATGAACTGATTCTCGCTTGCGGAGCAGGCCGTGTCCACGTGTCAGGCAGCCCCAGGGCAACGCTTCTGCCAGTATTACGTTCAACCTGGCTCTCCCTCTGGGGAGGCCCCCTGAAGTGCACTGAAAGAATCCCTGAGCCTAAAGTGCCTCCTGGCAACTCTTACCTGTCACTCTCCTACTACTGGGAAGCAAGGTACACTGTAGGTCCAGCCTGGGAGAAACTACAGAGAAACCGGTAAAATTGTGAGGCACTGGGTCGATCCAACGTCACGTAGGCCTGACTAAGTCATTCAGCGGGTAATAATGCCCTTCATGGCGCGCCAAACAAACACCCCGAGTCCAATGAAGCGTGATCATAGAAAGGCCCAGTGTGGCTGAAAGTCTCCAGTCGTCAGTCAGAGAGCGCTGCTCAATGTGCTGCGTGGTCACGTTGGAAACTGGAGAATGTGGGAGGAGCCCGGCTTCCCCCCTTTGGAAAGCAACTGCGTTGCAGCTTCCAAGCCGCCTGAAAACCACACCAGCAAGGATACGCTTCACTCCGCAGATGCCTCTGAGGAGCAGTGAGTTTGTCCAAAAGAAACCCCGTGCTTGCGATTCCTTCCTGGGAGCTCACCCCCGGAGCCAACTGTAGCTAAAGTGCCAAGTAAATGTGACCTCTGGTCCCGAGGCAAGGTGCACAGTTTCCCACTGCCAGAGATAGGGGGTGCACCAGTCTCCAGGAAGTCTTAGTCCATGGACGCCTTTACCTTTAGTATGCCTCACAGCGCTCAAGGCTCTCACGTGGGCTCTTGTTTCCAAGGAAGCACACGGTGTACCCAAAGCCTTCTGAGCACGATCAAGGGATACACAGCTCTGGGAACACCATCCCTCACTATGCAGTTGGAAGGGCCGGGGACTAATGTGTTCTCTATGGCTAGCGTGCCACAGCTTCGAAGCGGCCTCAGGAACGCGGTTCTTGGCAGGCTTTTGCTCCAGGCGTGTCGGCCACATTGAGGAAACCTAAGCTGCCCTGAAAGAAACCACCGGCGCCTCCAGTGCAGTTTGGGGGCTCCTGCTCGACGTCTCTCTAAGTGATGCGGAAACTGGCCTTTAGGTCCGGCCCGAAAGAGAGATTTACCCTGAGCCTTGCTAGGCACTTGGAACATCCAAAGTCACCTAGGCCTACTGAGGGCATTTAGAGCATTATGCCGTTCACCACATGCAGAACACACTGCATCCAGAAGTTTCATCGCAGAAGGCCGAACTGTGTTCCAAGGGTCTCCTTTGGCTTGTCAGAGAAGACAGGTGTATGTGCCGGGTGATCCCGTTTGTAGTTGAGAAGCCTGGAAAAAGGCAGTATTCCGCCCACTTGAAAGGTACATAGTGGCGGCCTCAAGGCTGACTGAAAAGACATTGTTGTTACCCGTCTTCTAGTCACCCTTAGGAATGCCTCCGGGAAGAAAGTGCGTTTTCTCCTATGAATCCAGGGGGTCTCCAGGGCCTTGCTAGGAGCTCATCCCACGCGTGCCCTAGCTAAAGTGCGAAGTAAAGGCGAGCCCTAGCCTCGAGGTAAGCACGAGTGCTTCCTGTCAGCAGGGTTTTGTGTGCAGCCCTCTCCCTGAGCCCTGACTCGATGCCAGAGTGCTTTAACTCCTCTACGGCTTTCCGTAAGGCCTAGGAGAGTCACGTCTGAATTCCCTCCTGAGGGAGAGCGTGTGCACTGGGAGTCCCCTTCTCGTTTTCCGAGCAACGTAACACAGAACAGGCTGTTGGGGGTCAGCTCTTTCTACGCATGGGGGAGGGCAATGAACTGATTCTCGCTTGCGGAGCAGGCCGTGTCCACGTGTCAGGCAGCCCCAGGGCAACGCTTCTGCCAGTATTACGTTCAACCTGGCTCTCCCTCTGGGGAGGCCCCCTGAAGTGCACTGAAAGAATCCCTGAGCCTAAAGTGCCTCCTGGCAACTCTTACCTGTCACTCTCCTACTACTGGGAAGCAAGGTACACTGTAGGTCCAGCCTGGGAGAAACTACAGAGAAACCGGTAAAATTGTGAGGCACTGGGTCGATCCAACGTCACGTAGGCCTGACTAAGTCATTCAGCGGGTAATAATGCCCTTCATGGCGCGCCAAACAAACACCCCGAGTCCAATGAAGCGTGATCATAGAAAGGCCCAGTGTGGCTGAAAGTCTCCAGTCGTCAGTCAGAGAGCGCTGCTCAATGTGCTGCGTGGTCACGTTGGAAACTGGAGAATGTGGGAGGAGCCCGGCTTCCCCCCTTTGGAAAGCAACTGCGTTGCAGCTTCCAAGCCGCCTGAAAACCACACCAGCAAGGATACGCTTCACTCCGCAGATGCCTCTGAGGAGCAGTGAGTTTGTCCAAAAGAAACCCCGTGCTTGCGATTCCTTCCTGGGAGCTCACCCCCGGAGCCAACTGTAGCTAAAGTGCCAAGTAAATGTGACCTCTGGTCCCGAGGCAAGGTGCACAGTTTCCCACTGCCAGAGATAGGGGGTGCACCAGTCTCCAGGAAGTCTTAGTCCATGGACGCCTTTACCTTTAGTATGCCTCACAGCGCTCAAGGCTCTCACGTGGGCCCTTGTTTCCAAGGAAGCACACGGTGTACCCAAAGCCTTCTGAGCACGATCAAGGGATACACAGCTCTGGGAACACCATCCCTCACTATGCAGTTGGAAGGGCCGGGGACTAATGTGTTCTCTATGGCTAGCGTGCCACAGCTTCGAAGCGGCCTCAGGAACGCGGTTCTTGGCAGGCTTTTGCTCCAGGCGTGTCGGCCACATTGAGGAAACCTAAGCTGCCCTGAAAGAAACCACCGGCGCCTCCAGTGCAGTTTGGGGGCTCCTGCTCGACGTCTCTCTAAGTGATGCGGAAACGGGCCTTTAGGTCCGGCCCGAAAGAGAGATTTACCCTGAGCCTTGCTAGGCACTTGGAACATCCAAAGTCACCTAGGCCTACTGAGGGCATTTAGAGGATTATGCCGTTCACCACATGCAGAACACACTGCATCCAGAAGTTTCATCGCAGAAGGCCGAACTGTGTTCCAAGGGTCTCCTTTGGATTGTCAGAGAAGACAGGTGTATGTGCCGGGTGATCCCGTTTGTAGTTGAGAAGCCTGGAAAAAGGCAGTATTCCCCCCACTTGAAAGGTACATAGTGGCGGCCTCAAGGCTGACTGAAAAGACATTGTTGTTACCCGTCTTCTAGTCACCCTTAGGAATGCCTCCGGGAAGAAAGTGCGTTTTCTCCTATGAATCCAGGGGGTCTCCAGGGCCTTGCTAGGAGCTCATCCCACGCGTGCCCTAGCTAAAGTGCGAAGTAAAGGCGAGCCCTAGCCTCGAGGTAAGCACGAGTGCTTCCTGTCAGCAGGGTTTTGTGTGCAGCCCTCTCCCTGAGCCCTGACTCGATGCCAGAGTGCTTTAACTCCTCTACGGCTTTCCGTAAGGCCTAGGAGAGTCACGTCTGAATTCCCTCCTGAGGGAGAGCGTGTGCACTGGGAGTCCCCTTCTCGTTTTCCGAGCAACGTAACACAGAACAGGCTGTTGGGGGTCAGCTCTTTCTACGCATGGGGGAGGGCAATGAACTGATTCTCGCTTGCGGAGCAGGCCGTGTCCACGTGTCAGGCAGCCCCAGGGCAACGCTTCTGCCAGTATTACGTTCAACCTGGCTCTCCCTCTGGGGAGGCCCCCTGAAGTGCACTGAAAGAATCCCTGAGCCTAAAGTGCCTCCTGGCAACTCTTACCTGTCACTCTCCTACTACTGGGAAGCAAGGTACACTGTAGGTCCAGCCTGGGAGAAACTACAGAGAAACCGGTAAAATTGTGAGGCACTGGGTCGATCCAACGTCACGTAGGCCTGACTAAGTCATTCAGCGGGTAATAATGCCCTTCATGGCGCGCCAAACAAACACCCCGAGTCCAATGAAGCGCGATCCTAGAAAGGCCCAGTGTGGCTGAAAGTCTCCAGTCGTCAGTCAGAGAGCGCTGCTCAATGTGCTGCGTGGTCACGTTGGAAACTGGAGAATGTGGGAGGAGCCCGGCTTCCCCCCTTTGGAAAGCAACTGCGTTGCAGCTTCCAAGCCGCCTGAAAACCACACCAGCAAGGATACGCTTCACTCCGCAGATGCCTCTGAGGAGCAGTGAGTTTGTCCAAAAGAAACCCCGTGCTTGCGATTCCTTCCTGGGAGCTCACCCCCGGAGCCAACTGTAGCTAAAGTGCCAAGTAAATGTGACCTCTGGTCCCGAGGCAAGGTGCACAGTTTCCCACTGCCAGAGATAGGGGGTGCACCAGTCTCCAGGAAGTCTTAGTCCATGGACGCCTTTACCTTTAGTATGCCTCACAGCGCTCAAGGCTCTCACGTGGGCTCTTGTTTCCAAGGAAGCACACGGTGTACCCAAAGCCTTCTGAGCACGATCAAGGGATACACAGCTCTGGGAACACCATCCCTCACTATGCAGTTGGAAGGGCCGGGGACTAATGTGTTCTCTATGGCTAGCGTGCCACAGCTTCGAAGCGGCCTCAGGAACGCGGTTCTTGGCAGGCTTTTGCTCCAGGCGTGTCGGCCACATTGAGGAAACCTAAGCTGCCCTGAAAGAAACCACCGGCGCCTCCAGTGCAGTTTGGGGGCTCCTGCTCGACGTCTCTCTAAGTGATGCGGAAACTGGCCTTTAGGTCCGGCCCGAAAGAGAGATTTACCCTGAGCCTTGCTAGGCACTTGGAACATCCAAAGTCACCTAGGCCTACTGAGGGCATTTAGAGCATTATGCCGTTCACCACATGCAGAACACACTGCACCCAGAAGTTTCATCGCAGAAGGCCGAACTGTGTTCCAAGGGTCTCCTTTGGCTTGTCAGAGAAGATTGGTGTATGTGCCGGGTGATCCCGTTTGTAGTTGAGAAGCCTGGAAAAAGGCAATATTCCCCCCACTTGAAAGGTACATAGTGGCGGCCTCAAGGCTGACTGAAAAGACATTGTTGTTACCCGTCTTCTAGTCACCCTTAGGAATGCCTCCGGGAAGAAAGTGCGTTTTCTCCTATGAATCCAGGGGGTCTCCAGGGCCTTGCTAGGAGCTCATCCCACGCTTGCCCTAGCTAAAGTGCGAAGTAAAGGCGAGCCCTAGCCTCGAGGTAAGCACGAGTGCTTCCTGTCAGCAGGGTTTTGTGTGCAGCCCTCTCCCTGAGCCCTGACTCGATGCCAGAGTGCTTTAACTCCTCTACGGCTTTCCGTAAGGCCTAGGAGAGTCACGTATGAATTCCCTCCTGAGGGAGAGCGTGTGCACTGGGAGTCCCCTTCTCGTTTTCCGAGCAACGTAACACAGAACAGGCTGTTGGGGGTCAGCTCTTTCTACGCATGGGGGAGGGCAATGAACTGATTCTCGCTTGCGGAGCAGGCCGTGTACACGTGTCAGGCAGCCCCAGGGCAACGCTTCTGCCAGTATTACGTTCAACCTGGCTCTCCTTCTGGGGAGGCCCCCTGAAGTGCACTGAAAGAATCCCTGAGCCTAAAGTGCCTCCTGGCAACTCTTACCTGTCACTCTCCTACTACTGGGAAGCAAGGTACACTGTAGGTCCAGCCTGGGAGAAACTACAGAGAAACCGGTAAAATTGTGAGGCACTGGGTCGATCCAACGTCACGTAGGCCTGACTAAGTCATTCAGCGGGTAATAATGCCCTTCATGGCGCGCCAAACAAACACCCCGAGTCCAATGAAGCGTGATCATAGAAAGGCCCAGTGTGGCTGAAAGTCTCCAGTCGTCAGTCAGAGAGCGCTGCTCAATGTGCTGCGTGGTCACGTTGGAAACTGGAGAATGTGGGAGGAGCCCGGCTTCCCCCCTTTGGAAAGCAACTGCGTTGCAGCTTCCAAGCCGCCTGAAAACCACACCAGCAAGGATACGCTTCACTCCGCAGATGCCTCTGAGGAGCAGTGAGTTTGTCCAAAAGAAACCCCGTGCTTGCGATTCCTTCCTGGGAGCTCACCCCCGGAGCCAACTGTAGCTAAAGTGCCAAGTAAATGTGACCTCTGGTCCCGAGGCAAGGTGCACAGTTTCCCACTGCCAGAGATAGGGGGTGCACCAGTCTCCAGGAAGTCTTAGTCCATGGACGCCTTTACCTTTAGTATGCCTCACAGCGCTCAAGGCTCTCACGTGGGCTCTTGTTTCCAAGGAAGCACACGGTGTACCCAAAGCCTTCTGAGCACGATCAAGGGATACACAGCTCTGGGAACACCATCCCTCACTATGCAGTTGGAAGGGCCGGGGACTAATGTGTTCTCTATGGCTAGCGTGCCACAGCTTCGAAGCGGCCTCAGGAACGCGGTTCTTGGCAGGCTTTTGCTCCAGGCGTGTCGGCCACATTGAGGAAACCTAAGCTGCCCTGAAAGAAACCACCGGCGCCTCCAGTGCAGTTTGGGGGCTCCTGCTCGACGTCTCTCTAAGTGATGCGGAAACTGGCCTTTAGGTCCGGCCCGAAAGAGAGATTTACCCTGAGCCTTGCTAGGCACTTGGAACATCCAAAGTCACCTAGGCCTACTGAGGGCATTTAGAGCATTATGCCGTTCACCACATGCAGAACACACTGCATCCAGAAGTTTCATCGCAGAAGGCCGAACTGTGTTCCAAGGGTCTCCTTTGGCTTGTCAGAGAAGACAGGTGTATGTGCCGGGTGATCCCGTTTGTAGTTGAGAAGCCTGGAAAAAGGCAGTATTCCGCCCACTTGAAAGGTACATAGTGGCGGCCTCAAGGCTGACTGAAAAGACATTGTTGTTACCCGTCTTCTAGTCACCCTTAGGAATGCCTCCGGGAAGAAAGTGCGTTTTCTCCTATGAATCCAGGGGGTCTCCAGGGCCTTGCTAGGAGCTCATCCCACGCGTGCCCTAGCTAAAGTGCGAAGTAAAGGCGAGCCCTAGCCTCGAGGTAAGCACGAGTGCTTCCTGTCAGCAGGGTTTTGTGTGCAGCCCTCTCCCTGAGCCCTGACTCGATGCCAGAGTGCTTTAACTCCTCTACGGCTTTCCGTAAGGCCTAGGAGAGTCACGTATGAATTCCCTCCTGAGGGAGAGCGTGTGCACTGGGAGTCCCCTTCTCGTTTTCCGAGCAACGTAACACAGAACAGGCTGTTGGGGGTCAGCTCTTTCTACGCATGGGGGAGGGCAATGAACTGATTCTCGCTTGCGGAGCAGGCCGTGTACACGTGTCAGGCAGCCCCAGGGCAACGCTTCTGCCAGTATTACGTTCAACCTGGCTCTCCCTCTGGGGAGGCCCCCTGAAGTGCACTGAAAGAATCCCTGAGCCTAAAGTGCCTCCTGGCAACTCTTACCTGTCACTCTCCTACTACTGGGAAGCAAGGTACACTGTAGGTCCAGCCTGGGAGAAACTACAGAGAAACCGGTAAAATTGTGAGGCACTGGGTCGATCCAACGTCACGTAGGCCTGACTAAGTCATTCAGCGGGTAATAATGCCCTTCATGGCGCGCCAAACAAACACCCCGAGTCCAATGAAGCGTGATCATAGAAAGGCCCAGTGTGGCTGAAAGTCTCCAGTCGTCAGTCAGAGAGCGCTGCTCAATGTGCTGCGTGGTCACGTTGGAAACTGGAGAATGTGGGAGGAGCCCGGCTTCCCCCCTTTGGAAAGCAACTGCGTTGCAGCTTCCAAGCCGCCTGAAAACCACACCAGCAAGGATACGCTTCACTCCGCAGATGCCTCTGAGGAGCAGTGAGTTTGTCCAAAAGAAACCCCGTGCTTGCGATTCCTTCCTGGGAGCTCACCCCCGGAGCCAACTGTAGCTAAAGTGCCAAGTAAATGTGACCTCTGGTCCCGAGGCAAGGTGCACAGTTTCCCACTGCCAGAGATAGGGGGTGCACCAGTCTCCAGGAAGTCTTAGTCCATGGATGCCTTTACCTTTAGTATGCCTCACAGCGCTCAAGGCTCTCACGTGGGCTCTTGTTTCCAAGGAAGCACACGGTGTACCCAAAGCCTTCTGAGCACGATCAAGGGATACACAGCTCTGGGAACACCATCCCTCACTATGCAGTTGGAAGGGCCGGGGACTAATGTGTTCTCTATGGCTAGCGTGCCACAGCTTCGAAGCGGCCTCAGGAACGCGGTTCTTGGCAGGCTTTTGCTCCAGGCGTGTCGGCCACATTGAGGAAACCTAAGCTGCCCTGAAAGAAACCACCGGCGCCTCCAGTGCAGTTTGGGGGCTCCTGCTCGACGTCTCTCTAAGTGATGCGGAAACTGGCCTTTAGGTCCGGCCCGAAAGAGAGATTTACCCTGAGCCTTGCTAGGCACTTGGAACATCCAAAGTCACCTAGGCCTACTGAGGGCATTTAGAGCATTATGCCGTTCACCACATGCAGAACACACTGCATCCAGAAGTTTCATCGCAGAAGGCCGAACTGTGTTCCAAGGGTCTCCTTTGGCTTGTCAGAGAAGACAGGTGTATGTGCCGGGTGATCCCGTTTGTAGTTGAGAAGCCTGGAAAAAGGCAGTATTCCGCCCACTTGAAAGGTACATAGTGGCGGCCTCAAGGCTGACTGAAAAGACATTGTTGTTACCCGTCTTCTAGTCACCCTTAGGAATGCCTCCGGGAAGAAAGTGCGTTTTCTCCTATGAATCCAGGGGGTCTCCAGGGCCTTGCTAGGAGCTCATCCCACGCGTGCCCTAGCTAAAGTGCGAAGTAAAGGCGAGCCCTAGCCTCGAGGTAAGCACGAGTGCTTCCTGTCAGCAGGGTTTTGTGTGCAGCCCTCTCCCTGAGCCCTGACTCGATGCCAGAGTGCTTTAACTCCTCTACGGCTTTCCGTAAGGCCTAGGAGAGTCACGTATGAATTCCCTCCTGAGGGAGAGCGTGTGCACTGGGAGTCCCCTTCTCGTTTTCCGAGCAACGTAACACAGAACAGGCTGTTGGGGGTCAGCTCTTTCTACGCATGGGGGAGGGCAATGAACTGATTCTCGCTTGCGGAGCAGGCCGTGTCCACGTGTCAGGCAGCCCCAGGGCAACGCTTCTGCCAGTATTACGTTCAACCTGGCTCTCCCTCTGGGGAGGCCCCCTGAAGTGCACTGAAAGAATCCCTGAGCCTAAAGTGCCTCCTGGCAACTCTTACCTGTCACTCTCCTACTACTGGGAAGCAAGGTACACTGTAGGTCCAGCCTGGGAGAAACTACAGAGAAACCGGTAAAATTGTGAGGCACTGGGTCGATCCAACGTCACGTAGGCCTGACTAAGTCATTCAGCGGGTAATAATGCCCTTCATGGCGCGCCAAACAAACACCCCGAGTCCAATGAAGCGCGATCATAGAAAGGCCCAGTGTGGCTGAAAGTCTCCAGTCGTCAGTCAGAGAGCGCTGCTCAATGTGCTGCGTGGTCACGTTGGAAACTGGAGAATGTGGGAGGAGCCCGGCTTCCCCCCTTTGGAAAGCAACTGCGTTGCAGCTTCCAAGCCGCCTGAAAACCACACCAGCAAGGATACGCTTCACTCCGCAGATGCCTCTGAGGAGCAGTGAGTTTGTCCAAAAGAAACCCCGTGCTTGCGATTCCTTCCTGGGAGCTCACCCCCGGAGCCAACTGTAGCTAAAGTGCCAAGTAAATGTGACCTCTGGACCCGAGGCAAGGTGCACAGTTTCCCACTGCCAGAGATAGAGGGTGCACCAGTCTCCAGGAAGTCTTAGTCCATGGACGCCTTTACCTTTAGTATGCCTCACAGCGCTCAAGGCTCTCACGTGGGCTCTTGTTTCCAAGGAAGCACACGGTGTACCCAAAGCCTTCTGAGCACGATCAAGGGATACACAGCTCTGGGAACACCATCCCTCACTATGCAGTTGGAAGGGCCGGGGACTAATGTGTTCTCTATGGCTAGCGTGCCACAGCTTCGAAGCGGCCTCAGGAACGCGGTTCTTGGCAGGCTTTTGCTCCAGGCGTGTCGGCCACATTGAGGAAACCTAAGCTGCCCTGAAAGAAACCACCGGCGCCTCCAGTGCAGTTTGGGGGCTCCTGCTCGACGTCTCTCTAAGTGATGCGGAAACGGGCCTTTAGGTCCGGCCCGAAAGAGAGATTTACCCTGAGCCTTGCTAGGCACTTGGAACATCCAAAGTCACCTAGGCCTACTGAGGGCATTTAGAGCATTATGCCATTCACCACATGCAGAACACACTGCATCCAGAAGTTTCATCGCAGAAGGCCGAACTGTGTTCCAAGGGTCTCCTTTGGATTGTCAGAGAAGACAGGTGTATGTGCCGGGTGATCCCGTTTGTAGTTGAGAAGCCTGGAAAAAGGCAGTATTCCGCCCACTTCAAAGGTACATAGTGGCGGCCTCAAGGCTGACTGAAAAGACATTGTTGTTACCCGTCTTCTAGTCACCCTTAGGAATGCCTCCGGGAAGAAAGTGCGTTTTCTCCTATGAATCCAGGGGGTCTCCAGGGCCTTGCTAGGAGCTCATCCCACGCGTGCCCTAGCTAAAGTGCGAAGTAAAGGCGAGCCCTAGCCTCGAGGTAAGCACGAGTGCTTCCTGTCAGCAGGGTTTTGTGTGCAGCCCTCTCCCTGAGCCCTGACTCGATGCCAGAGTGCTTTAACTCCTCTACGGCTTTCCGTAAGGCCTAGGAGAGTCACGTATGAATTCCCTCCTGAGGGAGAGCGTGTGCACTGGGAGTCCCCTTCTCGTTTTCCGAGCAACGTAACACAGAACAGGCTGTTGGGGGTCAGCTCTTTCTACGCATGGGGGAGGGCAATGAACTGATTCTCGCTTGCGGAGCAGGCCGTGTCCACGTGTCAGGCAGCCCCAGGGCAACGCTTCTGCCAGTATTACGTTCAACCTGGCTCTCCCTCTGGGGAGGCCCCCTGAAGTGCACTGAAAGAATCCCTGAGCCTAAAGTGCCTCCTGGCAACTCTTACCTGTCACTCTCCTACTACTGGGAAGCAAGGTACACTGTAGGTCCAGCCTGGGAGAAACTACAGAGAAACCGGTAAAATTGTGAGGCACTGGGTCGATCCAACGTCACGTAGGCCTGACTAAGTCATTCAGCGGGTAATAATGCCCTTCATGGCGCGCCAAACAAACACCCCGAGTCCAATGAAGCGCGATCATAGAAAGGCCCAGTGTGGCTGAAAGTCTCCAGTCGTCAGTCAGAGAGTGCTGCTCAATGTGCTGCGTGGTCACGTTGGAAACTGGAGAATGTGGGAGGAGCCCGGCTTCCCCCCTTTGGAAAGCAACTGCGTTGCAGCTTCCAAGCCGCCTGAAAACCACACCAGCAAGGATACGCTTCACTCCGCAGATGCCTCTGAGGAGCAGTGAGTTTGTCCAAAAGAAACCCCGTGCTTGCGATTCCTTCCTGGGAGCTCACCCCCGGAGCCAACTGTAGCTAAAGTGCCAAGTAAATGTGACCTCTGGTCCCGAGGCAAGGTGCACAGTTTCCCACTGCCAGAGATAGGGGGTGCACCAGTCTCCAGGAAGTCTTAGTCCATGGACGCCTTTACCTTTAGTATGCCCCACAGCGCTCAAGGCTCTCACGTGGGCCCTTGTTTCCAAGGAAGCACACGGTGTACCCAAAGCCTTCTGGGCACGATCAAGGGATACACAGCTGTGGGAACACCATCCCTCACTATGCAGTTGGAAGGGCCGGGGACTAATGTGTTCTCTATGGCTAGCGTGCCACAGCTTCGAAGCGGCCTCAGGAACGCGGTTCTTGGCAGGCTTTTGCTCCAGGCGTGTCGGCCACATTGAGGAAACCTAAGCTGCCCTGAAAGAAACCACCGGCGCCTCCAGTGCAGTTTGGGGGCTCCTGCTCGACGTCTCTCTAAGTGATGCGGAAACTGGCCTTTAGGTCCGGCCCGAAAGAGAGATTTACCCTGAGCCTTGCTAGGCACTTGGAACATCCAGAGTCACCTAGGCCTACTGAGGGCATTTAGAGGATTATGCCGTTCACCACATGCAGAACACACTGCATCCAGAAGTTTCATCGCAGAAGGCCGAACTGTGTTCCAAGGGTCTCCTTTGGCTTGTCAGAGAAGATTGGTGTATGTGCTGGGTGATCCCGTTTGTAGTTGAGAAGCCTGGAAAAAGGCAATATTCCCCCCACTTGAAAGGTACATAGTGGCGGCCTCAAGGCTGACTGAAAAGACATTGTTGTTACCCGTCTTCTAGTCACCCTTAGGAATGCCTCCGGGAAGAAAGTGCGTTTTCTCCTATGAATCCAGGGGGTCTCCAGGGCCTTGCTAGGAGCTCATCCCACGCGTGCCCTAGCTAAAGTGCGAAGTAAAGGCGAGCCCTAGCCTCGAGGTAAGCACGAGTGCTTCCTGTCAGCAGGGTTTTGTGTGCAGCCCTCTCCCTGAGCCCTGACTCGATGCCAGAGTGCTTTAACTCCTCTACGGCTTTCCGTAAGGCCTAGGAGAGTCACGTATGAATTCCCTCCTGAGGGAGAGCGTGTGCACTGGGAGTCCCCTTCTCGTTTTCCGAGCAACGTAACACAGAACAGGCTGTTGGGGGTCAGCTCTTTCTACGCATGGGGGAGGGCAATGAACTGATTCTCGCTTGCGGAGCAGGCCGTGTCCACGTGTCAGGCAGCCCCAGGGCAACGCTTCTGCCAGTATTACGTTCAACCTGGCTCTCCCTCTTGGGAGGCCCCCTGAAGTGCACTGAAAGAATCCCTGAGCCTAAAGTGCCTCCTGGCAACTCTTACCTGTCACTCTCCTACTACTGGGAAGCAAGGTACACTGTAGGTCCAGCCTGGGAGAAACTACAGAGAAACCGGTAAAATTGTGAGGCACTGGGTCGATCCAACGTCACGTAGGCCTGACTAAGTCATTCAGCGGGTAATAATGCCCTTCATGGCGCGCCAAACAAACACCCCGAGTCCAATGAAGCGCGATCATAGAAAGGCCCAGTGTGGCTGAAAGTCTCCAGTCGTCAGTCAGAGAGCGCTGCTCAATGTGCTGCGTGGTCACGTTGGAAACTGGAGAATGTGGGAGGAGCCCGGCTTCCCCCCTTTGGAAAGCAACTGCGTTGCAGCTTCCAAGCCGCCTGAAAACCACACCAGCAAGGATACGCTTCACTCCGCAGATGCCTCTGAGGAGCAGTGAGTTTGTCCAAAAGAAACCCCGTGCTTGCGATTCCTTCCTGGGAGCTCACCCCCGGAGCCAACTGTAGCTAAAGTGCCAAGTAAATGTGACCTCTGGTCCCGAGGCAAGGTGCACAGTTTCCCACTGCCAGAGATAGAGGGTGCACCAGTCTCCAGGAAGTCTTAGTCCATGGACGCCTTTACCTTTAGTATGCCTCACAGCGCTCAAGGCTCTCACGTGGGCTCTTGTTTCCAAGGAAGCACACGGTGTACCCAAAGCCTTCTGAGCACGATCAAGGGATACACAGCTCTGGGAACACCATCCCTCACTATGCAGTTGGAAGGGCCGGGGACTAATGTGTTCTCTATGGCTAGCGTGCCACAGCTTCGAAGCGGCCTCAGGAACGCGGTTCTTGGCAGGCTTTTGCTCCAGGCGTGTCGGCCACATTGAGGAAACCTAAGCTGCCCTGAAAGAAACCACCGGCGCCTCCAGTGCAGTTTGGGGGCTCCTGCTCGACGTCTCTCTAAGTGATGCGGAAACTGGCCTTTAGGTCCGGCCCGAAAGAGAGATTTACCCTGAGCCTTGCTAGGCACTTGGAACATCCAAAGTCACCTAGGCCTACTGAGGGCATTTAGAGCATTATGCCGTTCACCACATGCAGAACACACTGCATCCAGAAGTTTCATCGCAGAAGGCCGAACTGTGTTCCAAGGGTCTCCTTTGGCTTGTCAGAGAAGACAGGTGTATGTGCCGGGTGATCCCGTTTGTAGTTGAGAAGCCTGGAAAAAGGCAGTATTCCGCCCACTTGAAAGGTACATAGTGGCGGCCTCAAGGCTGACTGAAAAGACATTGTTGTTACCCGTCTTCTAGTCACCCTTAGGAATGCCTCCGGGAAGAAAGTGCGTTTTCTCCTATGAATCCAGGGGGTCTCCAGGGCCTTGCTAGGAGCTCATCCCACGCGTGCCCTAGCTAAAGTGCGAAGTAAAGGCGAGCCCTAGCCTCGAGGTAAGCACGAGTGCTTCCTGTCAGCAGGGTTTTGTGTGCAGCCCTCTCCCTGAGCCCTGACTCGATGCCAGAGTGCTTTAACTCCTCTACGGCTTTCCGTAAGGCCTAGGAGAGTCACGTATGAATTCCCTCCTGAGGGAGAGCGTGTGCACTGGGAGTCCCCTTCTCGTTTTCCGAGCAACGTAACACAGAACAGGCTGTTGGGGGTCAGCTCTTTCTACGCATGGGGGAGGGCAATGAACTGATTCTCGCTTGCGGAGCAGGCCGTGTCCACGTGTCAGGCAGCCCCAGGGCAACGCTTCTGCCAGTATTACGTTCAACCTGGCTCTCCCTCTGGGGAGGCCCCCTGAAGTGCACTGAAAGAATCCCTGAGCCTAAAGTGCCTCCTGGCAACTCTTACCTGTCACTCTCCTACTACTGGGAAGCAAGGTACACTGTAGGTCCAGCCTGGGAGAAACTACAGAGAAACCGGTAAAATTGTGAGGCACTGGGTCGATCCAACGTCACGTAGGCCTGACTAAGTCATTCAGCGGGTAATAATGCCCTTCATGGCGCGCCAAACAAACACCCCGAGTCCAATGAAGCGTGATCATAGAAAGGCCCAGTGTGGCTGAAAGTCTCCAGTCGTCAGTCAGAGAGCGCTGCTCAATGTGCTGCGTGGTCACGTTGGAAACTGGAGAATGTGGGAGGAGCCCGGCTTCCCCCCTTTGGAAAGCAACTGCGTTGCAGCTTCCAAGCCGCCTGAAAACCACACCAGCAAGGATACGCTTCACTCCGCAGATGCCTCTGAGGAGCAGTGAGTTTGTCCAAAAGAAACCCCGTGCTTGCGATTCCTTCCTGGGAGCTCACCCCCGGAGCCAACTGTAGCTAAAGTGCCAAGTAAATGTGACCTCTGGTCCCGAGGCAAGGTGCACAGTTTCCCACTGCCAGAGATAGGGGGTGCACCAGTCTCCAGGAAGTCTTAGTCCATGGACGCCTTTACCTTTAGTATGCCTCACAGCGCTCAAGGCTCTCACGTGGGCTCTTGTTTCCAAGGAAGCACACGGTGTACCCAAAGCCTTCTGAGCACGATCAAGGGATACACAGCTCTGGGAACACCATCCCTCACTATGCAGTTGGAAGGGCCGGGGACTAATGTGTTCTCTATGGCTAGCGTGCCACAGCTTCGAAGCGGCCTCAGGAACGCGGTTCTTGGCAGGCTTTTGCTCCAGGCATGTCGGCCACATTGAGGAAACCTAAGCTGCCCTGAAAGAAACCACCGGCGCCTCCAGTGCAGTTTGGGGGCTCCTGCTCGACGTCTCTCTAAGTGATGCGGAAACTGGCCTTTAGGTCCGGCCCGAAAGAGAGATTTACCCTGAGCCTTGCTAGGCACTTGGAACATCCAAAGTCACCTAGGCCTACTGAGGGCATTTAGAGCATTATGCCGTTCACCACATGCAGAACACACTGCATCCAGAAGTTTCATCGCAGAAGGCCGAACTGTGTTCCAAGGGTCTCCTTTGGCTTGTCAGAGAAGACAGGTGTATGTGCCGGGTGATCCCGTTTGTAGTTGAGAAGCCTGGAAAAAGGCAGTATTCCGCCCACTTGAAAGGTACATAGTGGCGGCCTCAAGGCTGACTGAAAAGACATTGTTGTTACCCGTCTTCTAGTCACCCTTAGGAATGCCTCCGGGAAGAAAGTGCGTTTTCTCCTATGAATCCAGGGGGTCTCCAGGGCCTTGCTAGGAGCTCATCCCACGCGTGCCCTAGCTAAAGTGCGAAGTAAAGGCGAGCCCTAGCCTCGAGGTAAGCACGAGTGCTTCCTGTCAGCAGGGTTTTGTGTGCAGCCCTCTCCCTGAGCCCTGACTCGATGCCAGAGTGCTTTAACTCCTCTACGGCTTTCCGTAAGGCCTAGGAGAGTCACGTATGAATTCCCTCCTGAGGGAGAGCGTGTGCACTGGGAGTCCCCTTCTCGTTTTCCGAGCAACGTAACACAGAACAGGCTGTTGGGGGTCAGCTCTTTCTACGCATGGGGGAGGGCAATGAACTGATTCTCGCTTGCGGAGCAGGCCGTGTCCACGTGTCAGGCAGCCCCAGGGCAACGCTTCTGCCAGTATTACGTTCAACCTGGCTCTCCCTCTGGGGAGGCCCCCTGAAGTGCACTGAAAGAATCCCTGAGCCTAAAGTGCCTCCTGGCAACTCTTACCTGTCACTCTCCTACTACTGGGAAGCAAGGTACACTGTAGGTCCAGCCTGGGAGAAACTACAGAGAAACCGGTAAAATTGTGAGGCACTGGGTCGATCCAACGTCACGTAGGCCTGACTAAGTCATTCAGCGGGTAATAATGCCCTTCATGGCGCGCCAAACAAACACCCCGAGTCCAATGAAGCGTGATCATAGAAAGGCCCAGTGTGGCTGAAAGTCTCCAGTCGTCAGTCAGAGAGCGCTGCTCAATGTGCTGCGTGGTCACGTTGGAAACTGGAGAATGTGGGAGGAGCCCGGCTTCCCCCCTTTGGAAAGCAACTGCGTTGCAGCTTCCAAGCCGCCTGAAAACCACACCAGCAAGGATACGCTTCACTCCGCAGATGCCTCTGAGGAGCAGTGAGTTTGTCCAAAAGAAACCCCGTGCTTGCGATTCCTTCCTGGGAGCTCACCCCCGGAGCCAACTGTAGCTAAAGTGCCAAGTAAATGTGACCTCTGGTCCCGAGGCAAGGTGCACAGTTTCCCACTGCCAGAGATAGGGGGTGCACCAGTCTCCAGGAAGTCTTAGTCCATGGACGCCTTTACCTTTAGTATGCCTCACAGCGCTCAAGGCTCTCACGTGGGCTCTTGTTTCCAAGGAAGCACACGGTGTACCCAAAGCCTTCTGAGCACGATCAAGGGATACACAGCTCTGGGAACACCATCCCTCACTATGCAGTTGGAAGGGCCGGGGACTAATGTGTTCTCTATGGCTAGCGTGCCACAGCTTCGAAGCGGCCTCAGGAACGCGGTTCTTGGCAGGCTTTTGCTCCAGGCGTGTCGGCCACATTGAGGAAACCTAAGCTGCCCTGAAAGAAACCACCGGCGCCTCCAGTGCAGTTTGGGGGCTCCTGCTCGACGTCTCTCTAAGTGATGCGGAAACTGGCCTTTAGGTCCGGCCCGAAAGAGAGATTTACCCTGAGCCTTGCTAGGCACTTGGAACATCCAAAGTCACCTAGGCCTACTGAGGGCATTTAGAGCATTATGCCGTTCACCACATGCAGAACACACTGCATCCAGAAGTTTCATCGCAGAAGGCCGAACTGTGTTCCAAGGGTCTCCTTTGGCTTGTCAGAGAAGACAGGTGTATGTGCCGGGTGATCCCGTTTGTAGTTGAGAAGCCTGGAAAAAGGCAGTATTCCGCCCACTTGAAAGGTACATAGTGGCGGCCTCAAGGCTGACTGAAAAGACATTGTTGTTACCCGTCTTCTAGTCACCCTTAGGAATGCCTCCGGGAAGAAAGTGCGTTTTCTCCTATGAATCCAGGGGGTCTCCAGGGCCTTGCTAGGAGCTCATCCCACGCGTGCCCTAGCTAAAGTGCGAAGTAAAGGCGAGCCCTAGCCTCGAGGTAAGCACGAGTGCTTCCTGTCAGCAGGGTTTTGTGTGCAGCCCTCTCCCTGAGCCCTGACTCGATGCCAGAGTGCTTTAACTCCTCTACGGCTTTCCGTAAGGCCTAGGAGAGTCACGTCTGAATTCCCTCCTGAGGGAGAGCGTGTGCACTGGGAGTCCCCTTCTCGTTTTCCGAGCAACGTAACACAGAACAGGCTGTTGGGGGTCAGCTCTTTCTACGCATGGGGGAGGGCAATGAACTGATTCTCGCTTGCGGAGCAGGCCGTGTCCACGTGTCAGGCAGCCCCAGGGCAACGCTTCTGCCAGTATTACGTTCAACCTGGCTCTCCCTCTGGGGAGGCCCCCTGAAGTGCACTGAAAGAATCCCTGAGCCTAAAGTGCCTCCTGGCAACTCTTACCTGTCACTCTCCTACTACTGGGAAGCAAGGTACACTGTAGGTCCAGCCTGGGAGAAACTACAGAGAAACCGGTAAAATTGTGAGGCACTGGGTCGATCCAACGTCACGTAGGCCTGACTAAGTCATTCAGCGGGTAATAATGCCCTTCATGGCGCGCCAAACAAACACCCCGAGTCCAATGAAGCGTGATCATAGAAAGGCCCAGTGTGGCTGAAAGTCTCCAGTCGTCAGTCAGAGAGCGCTGCTCAATGTGCTGCGTGGTCACGTTGGAAACTGGAGAATGTGGGAGGAGCCCGGCTTCCCCCCTTTGGAAAGCAACTGCGTTGCAGCTTCCAAGCCGCCTGAAAACCACACCAGCAAGGATACGCTTCACTCCGCAGATGCCTCTGAGGAGCAGTGAGTTTGTCCAAAAGAAACCCCGTGCTTGCGATTCCTTCCTGGGAGCTCACCCCCGGAGCCAACTGTAGCTAAAGTGCCAAGTAAATGTGACCTCTGGTCCCGAGGCAAGGTGCACAGTTTCCCACTGCCAGAGATAGGGGGTGCACCAGTCTCCAGGAAGTCTTAGTCCATGGACGCCTTTACCTTTAGTATGCCTCACAGCGCTCAAGGCTCTCACGTGGGCCCTTGTTTCCAAGGAAGCACACGGTGTACCCAAAGCCTTCTGAGCACGATCAAGGGATACACAGCTCTGGGAACACCATCCCTCACTATGCAGTTGGAAGGGCCGGGGACTAATGTGTTCTCTATGGCTAGCGTGCCACAGCTTCGAAGCGGCCTCAGGAACGCGGTTCTTGGCAGGCTTTTGCTCCAGGCGTGTCGGCCACATTGAGGAAACCTAAGCTGCCCTGAAAGAAACCACCGGCGCCTCCAGTGCAGTTTGGGGGCTCCTGCTCGACGTCTCTCTAAGTGATGCGGAAACGGGCCTTTAGGTCCGGCCCGAAAGAGAGATTTACCCTGAGCCTTGCTAGGCACTTGGAACATCCAAAGTCACCTAGGCCTACTGAGGGCATTTAGAGGATTATGCCGTTCACCACATGCAGAACACACTGCATCCAGAAGTTTCATCGCAGAAGGCCGAACTGTGTTCCAAGGGTCTCCTTTGGATTGTCAGAGAAGACAGGTGTATGTGCCGGGTGATCCCGTTTGTAGTTGAGAAGCCTGGAAAAAGGCAGTATTCCCCCCACTTGAAAGGTACATAGTGGCGGCCTCAAGGCTGACTGAAAAGACATTGTTGTTACCCGTCTTCTAGTCACCCTTAGGAATGCCTCCGGGAAGAAAGTGCGTTTTCTCCTATGAATCCAGGGGGTCTCCAGGGCCTTGCTAGGAGCTCATCCCACGCGTGCCCTAGCTAAAGTGCGAAGTAAAGGCGAGCCCTAGCCTCGAGGTAAGCACGAGTGCTTCCTGTCAGCAGGGTTTTGTGTGCAGCCCTCTCCCTGAGCCCTGACTCGATGCCAGAGTGCTTTAACTCCTCTACGGCTTTCCGTAAGGCCTAGGAGAGTCACGTCTGAATTCCCTCCTGAGGGAGAGCGTGTGCACTGGGAGTCCCCTTCTCGTTTTCCGAGCAACGTAACACAGAACAGGCTGTTGGGGGTCAGCTCTTTCTACGCATGGGGGAGGGCAATGAACTGATTCTCGCTTGCGGAGCAGGCCGTGTCCACGTGTCAGGCAGCCCCAGGGCAACGCTTCTGCCAGTATTACGTTCAACCTGGCTCTCCCTCTGGGGAGGCCCCCTGAAGTGCACTGAAAGAATCCCTGAGCCTAAAGTGCCTCCTGGCAACTCTTACCTGTCACTCTCCTACTACTGGGAAGCAAGGTACACTGTAGGTCCAGCCTGGGAGAAACTACAGAGAAACCGGTAAAATTGTGAGGCACTGGGTCGATCCAACGTCACGTAGGCCTGACTAAGTCATTCAGCGGGTAATAATGCCCTTCATGGCGCGCCAAACAAACACCCCGAGTCCAATGAAGCGCGATCCTAGAAAGGCCCAGTGTGGCTGAAAGTCTCCAGTCGTCAGTCAGAGAGCGCTGCTCAATGTGCTGCGTGGTCACGTTGGAAACTGGAGAATGTGGGAGGAGCCCGGCTTCCCCCCTTTGGAAAGCAACTGCGTTGCAGCTTCCAAGCCGCCTGAAAACCACACCAGCAAGGATACGCTTCACTCCGCAGATGCCTCTGAGGAGCAGTGAGTTTGTCCAAAAGAAACCCCGTGCTTGCGATTCCTTCCTGGGAGCTCACCCCCGGAGCCAACTGTAGCTAAAGTGCCAAGTAAATGTGACCTCTGGTCCCGAGGCAAGGTGCACAGTTTCCCACTGCCAGAGATAGGGGGTGCACCAGTCTCCAGGAAGTCTTAGTCCATGGACGCCTTTACCTTTAGTATGCCTCACAGCGCTCAAGGCTCTCACGTGGGCTCTTGTTTCCAAGGAAGCACACGGTGTACCCAAAGCCTTCTGAGCACGATCAAGGGATACACAGCTCTGGGAACACCATCCCTCACTATGCAGTTGGAAGGGCCGGGGACTAATGTGTTCTCTATGGCTAGCGTGCCACAGCTTCGAAGCGGCCTCAGGAACGCGGTTCTTGGCAGGCTTTTGCTCCAGGCGTGTCGGCCACATTGAGGAAACCTAAGCTGCCCTGAAAGAAACCACCGGCGCCTCCAGTGCAGTTTGGGGGCTCCTGCTCGACGTCTCTCTAAGTGATGCGGAAACTGGCCTTTAGGTCCGGCCCGAAAGAGAGATTTACCCTGAGCCTTGCTAGGCACTTGGAACATCCAAAGTCACCTAGGCCTACTGAGGGCATTTAGAGCATTATGCCGTTCACCACATGCAGAACACACTGCACCCAGAAGTTTCATCGCAGAAGGCCGAACTGTGTTCCAAGGGTCTCCTTTGGCTTGTCAGAGAAGATTGGTGTATGTGCCGGGTGATCCCGTTTGTAGTTGAGAAGCCTGGAAAAAGGCAATATTCCCCCCACTTGAAAGGTACATAGTGGCGGCCTCAAGGCTGACTGAAAAGACATTGTTGTTACCCGTCTTCTAGTCACCCTTAGGAATGCCTCCGGGAAGAAAGTGCGTTTTCTCCTATGAATCCAGGGGGTCTCCAGGGCCTTGCTAGGAGCTCATCCCACGCTTGCCCTAGCTAAAGTGCGAAGTAAAGGCGAGCCCTAGCCTCGAGGTAAGCACGAGTGCTTCCTGTCAGCAGGGTTTTGTGTGCAGCCCTCTCCCTGAGCCCTGACTCGATGCCAGAGTGCTTTAACTCCTCTACGGCTTTCCGTAAGGCCTAGGAGAGTCACGTATGAATTCCCTCCTGAGGGAGAGCGTGTGCACTGGGAGTCCCCTTCTCGTTTTCCGAGCAACGTAACACAGAACAGGCTGTTGGGGGTCAGCTCTTTCTACGCATGGGGGAGGGCAATGAACTGATTCTCGCTTGCGGAGCAGGCCGTGTACACGTGTCAGGCAGCCCCAGGGCAACGCTTCTGCCAGTATTACGTTCAACCT
Source organism: Mesoplodon mirus (assembly GCF_964341445.2). Classification (NCBI taxonomy): domain Eukaryota; kingdom Metazoa; phylum Chordata; class Mammalia; order Artiodactyla; family Ziphiidae; genus Mesoplodon; species Mesoplodon mirus. The sequence continues at coordinate 92,613,092 of NC_138976.1, read as the reverse complement.
GGCTCTCCTTCTGGGGAGGCCCCCTGAAGTGCACTGAAAGAATCCCTGAGCCTAAAGTGCCTCCTGGCAACTCTTACCTGTCACTCTCCTACTACTGGGAAGCAAGGTACACTGTAGGTCCAGCCTGGGAGAAACTACAGAGAAACCGGTAAAATTGTGAGGCACTGGGTCGATCCAACGTCACGTAGGCCTGACTAAGTCATTCAGCGGGTAATAATGCCCTTCATGGCGCGCCAAACAAACACCCCGAGTCCAATGAAGCGTGATCATAGAAAGGCCCAGTGTGGCTGAAAGTCTCCAGTCGTCAGTCAGAGAGCGCTGCTCAATGTGCTGCGTGGTCACGTTGGAAACTGGAGAATGTGGGAGGAGCCCGGCTTCCCCCCTTTGGAAAGCAACTGCGTTGCAGCTTCCAAGCCGCCTGAAAACCACACCAGCAAGGATACGCTTCACTCCGCAGATGCCTCTGAGGAGCAGTGAGTTTGTCCAAAAGAAACCCCGTGCTTGCGATTCCTTCCTGGGAGCTCACCCCCGGAGCCAACTGTAGCTAAAGTGCCAAGTAAATGTGACCTCTGGTCCCGAGGCAAGGTGCACAGTTTCCCACTGCCAGAGATAGGGGGTGCACCAGTCTCCAGGAAGTCTTAGTCCATGGACGCCTTTACCTTTAGTATGCCTCACAGCGCTCAAGGCTCTCACGTGGGCTCTTGTTTCCAAGGAAGCACACGGTGTACCCAAAGCCTTCTGAGCACGATCAAGGGATACACAGCTCTGGGAACACCATCCCTCACTATGCAGTTGGAAGGGCCGGGGACTAATGTGTTCTCTATGGCTAGCGTGCCACAGCTTCGAAGCGGCCTCAGGAACGCGGTTCTTGGCAGGCTTTTGCTCCAGGCGTGTCGGCCACATTGAGGAAACCTAAGCTGCCCTGAAAGAAACCACCGGCGCCTCCAGTGCAGTTTGGGGGCTCCTGCTCGACGTCTCTCTAAGTGATGCGGAAACTGGCCTTTAGGTCCGGCCCGAAAGAGAGATTTACCCTGAGCCTTGCTAGGCACTTGGAACATCCAAAGTCACCTAGGCCTACTGAGGGCATTTAGAGCATTATGCCGTTCACCACATGCAGAACACACTGCATCCAGAAGTTTCATCGCAGAAGGCCGAACTGTGTTCCAAGGGTCTCCTTTGGCTTGTCAGAGAAGACAGGTGTATGTGCCGGGTGATCCCGTTTGTAGTTGAGAAGCCTGGAAAAAGGCAGTATTCCGCCCACTTGAAAGGTACATAGTGGCGGCCTCAAGGCTGACTGAAAAGACATTGTTGTTACCCGTCTTCTAGTCACCCTTAGGAATGCCTCCGGGAAGAAAGTGCGTTTTCTCCTATGAATCCAGGGGGTCTCCAGGGCCTTGCTAGGAGCTCATCCCACGCGTGCCCTAGCTAAAGTGCGAAGTAAAGGCGAGCCCTAGCCTCGAGGTAAGCACGAGTGCTTCCTGTCAGCAGGGTTTTGTGTGCAGCCCTCTCCCTGAGCCCTGACTCGATGCCAGAGTGCTTTAACTCCTCTACGGCTTTCCGTAAGGCCTAGGAGAGTCACGTATGAATTCCCTCCTGAGGGAGAGCGTGTGCACTGGGAGTCCCCTTCTCGTTTTCCGAGCAACGTAACACAGAACAGGCTGTTGGGGGTCAGCTCTTTCTACGCATGGGGGAGGGCAATGAACTGATTCTCGCTTGCGGAGCAGGCCGTGTACACGTGTCAGGCAGCCCCAGGGCAACGCTTCTGCCAGTATTACGTTCAACCTGGCTCTCCCTCTGGGGAGGCCCCCTGAAGTGCACTGAAAGAATCCCTGAGCCTAAAGTGCCTCCTGGCAACTCTTACCTGTCACTCTCCTACTACTGGGAAGCAAGGTACACTGTAGGTCCAGCCTGGGAGAAACTACAGAGAAACCGGTAAAATTGTGAGGCACTGGGTCGATCCAACGTCACGTAGGCCTGACTAAGTCATTCAGCGGGTAATAATGCCCTTCATGGCGCGCCAAACAAACACCCCGAGTCCAATGAAGCGTGATCATAGAAAGGCCCAGTGTGGCTGAAAGTCTCCAGTCGTCAGTCAGAGAGCGCTGCTCAATGTGCTGCGTGGTCACGTTGGAAACTGGAGAATGTGGGAGGAGCCCGGCTTCCCCCCTTTGGAAAGCAACTGCGTTGCAGCTTCCAAGCCGCCTGAAAACCACACCAGCAAGGATACGCTTCACTCCGCAGATGCCTCTGAGGAGCAGTGAGTTTGTCCAAAAGAAACCCCGTGCTTGCGATTCCTTCCTGGGAGCTCACCCCCGGAGCCAACTGTAGCTAAAGTGCCAAGTAAATGTGACCTCTGGTCCCGAGGCAAGGTGCACAGTTTCCCACTGCCAGAGATAGGGGGTGCACCAGTCTCCAGGAAGTCTTAGTCCATGGATGCCTTTACCTTTAGTATGCCTCACAGCGCTCAAGGCTCTCACGTGGGCTCTTGTTTCCAAGGAAGCACACGGTGTACCCAAAGCCTTCTGAGCACGATCAAGGGATACACAGCTCTGGGAACACCATCCCTCACTATGCAGTTGGAAGGGCCGGGGACTAATGTGTTCTCTATGGCTAGCGTGCCACAGCTTCGAAGCGGCCTCAGGAACGCGGTTCTTGGCAGGCTTTTGCTCCAGGCGTGTCGGCCACATTGAGGAAACCTAAGCTGCCCTGAAAGAAACCACCGGCGCCTCCAGTGCAGTTTGGGGGCTCCTGCTCGACGTCTCTCTAAGTGATGCGGAAACTGGCCTTTAGGTCCGGCCCGAAAGAGAGATTTACCCTGAGCCTTGCTAGGCACTTGGAACATCCAAAGTCACCTAGGCCTACTGAGGGCATTTAGAGCATTATGCCGTTCACCACATGCAGAACACACTGCATCCAGAAGTTTCATCGCAGAAGGCCGAACTGTGTTCCAAGGGTCTCCTTTGGCTTGTCAGAGAAGACAGGTGTATGTGCCGGGTGATCCCGTTTGTAGTTGAGAAGCCTGGAAAAAGGCAGTATTCCGCCCACTTGAAAGGTACATAGTGGCGGCCTCAAGGCTGACTGAAAAGACATTGTTGTTACCCGTCTTCTAGTCACCCTTAGGAATGCCTCCGGGAAGAAAGTGCGTTTTCTCCTATGAATCCAGGGGGTCTCCAGGGCCTTGCTAGGAGCTCATCCCACGCGTGCCCTAGCTAAAGTGCGAAGTAAAGGCGAGCCCTAGCCTCGAGGTAAGCACGAGTGCTTCCTGTCAGCAGGGTTTTGTGTGCAGCCCTCTCCCTGAGCCCTGACTCGATGCCAGAGTGCTTTAACTCCTCTACGGCTTTCCGTAAGGCCTAGGAGAGTCACGTATGAATTCCCTCCTGAGGGAGAGCGTGTGCACTGGGAGTCCCCTTCTCGTTTTCCGAGCAACGTAACACAGAACAGGCTGTTGGGGGTCAGCTCTTTCTACGCATGGGGGAGGGCAATGAACTGATTCTCGCTTGCGGAGCAGGCCGTGTCCACGTGTCAGGCAGCCCCAGGGCAACGCTTCTGCCAGTATTACGTTCAACCTGGCTCTCCCTCTGGGGAGGCCCCCTGAAGTGCACTGAAAGAATCCCTGAGCCTAAAGTGCCTCCTGGCAACTCTTACCTGTCACTCTCCTACTACTGGGAAGCAAGGTACACTGTAGGTCCAGCCTGGGAGAAACTACAGAGAAACCGGTAAAATTGTGAGGCACTGGGTCGATCCAACGTCACGTAGGCCTGACTAAGTCATTCAGCGGGTAATAATGCCCTTCATGGCGCGCCAAACAAACACCCCGAGTCCAATGAAGCGCGATCATAGAAAGGCCCAGTGTGGCTGAAAGTCTCCAGTCGTCAGTCAGAGAGCGCTGCTCAATGTGCTGCGTGGTCACGTTGGAAACTGGAGAATGTGGGAGGAGCCCGGCTTCCCCCCTTTGGAAAGCAACTGCGTTGCAGCTTCCAAGCCGCCTGAAAACCACACCAGCAAGGATACGCTTCACTCCGCAGATGCCTCTGAGGAGCAGTGAGTTTGTCCAAAAGAAACCCCGTGCTTGCGATTCCTTCCTGGGAGCTCACCCCCGGAGCCAACTGTAGCTAAAGTGCCAAGTAAATGTGACCTCTGGACCCGAGGCAAGGTGCACAGTTTCCCACTGCCAGAGATAGAGGGTGCACCAGTCTCCAGGAAGTCTTAGTCCATGGACGCCTTTACCTTTAGTATGCCTCACAGCGCTCAAGGCTCTCACGTGGGCTCTTGTTTCCAAGGAAGCACACGGTGTACCCAAAGCCTTCTGAGCACGATCAAGGGATACACAGCTCTGGGAACACCATCCCTCACTATGCAGTTGGAAGGGCCGGGGACTAATGTGTTCTCTATGGCTAGCGTGCCACAGCTTCGAAGCGGCCTCAGGAACGCGGTTCTTGGCAGGCTTTTGCTCCAGGCGTGTCGGCCACATTGAGGAAACCTAAGCTGCCCTGAAAGAAACCACCGGCGCCTCCAGTGCAGTTTGGGGGCTCCTGCTCGACGTCTCTCTAAGTGATGCGGAAACGGGCCTTTAGGTCCGGCCCGAAAGAGAGATTTACCCTGAGCCTTGCTAGGCACTTGGAACATCCAAAGTCACCTAGGCCTACTGAGGGCATTTAGAGCATTATGCCATTCACCACATGCAGAACACACTGCATCCAGAAGTTTCATCGCAGAAGGCCGAACTGTGTTCCAAGGGTCTCCTTTGGATTGTCAGAGAAGACAGGTGTATGTGCCGGGTGATCCCGTTTGTAGTTGAGAAGCCTGGAAAAAGGCAGTATTCCGCCCACTTGAAAGGTACATAGTGGCGGCCTCAAGGCTGACTGAAAAGACATTGTTGTTACCCGTCTTCTAGTCACCCTTAGGAATGCCTCCGGGAAGAAAGTGCGTTTTCTCCTATGAATCCAGGGGGTCTCCAGGGCCTTGCTAGGAGCTCATCCCACGCGTGCCCTAGCTAAAGTGCGAAGTAAAGGCGAGCCCTAGCCTCGAGGTAAGCACGAGTGCTTCCTGTCAGCAGGGTTTTGTGTGCAGCCCTCTCCCTGAGCCCTGACTCGATGCCAGAGTGCTTTAACTCCTCTACGGCTTTCCGTAAGGCCTAGGAGAGTCACGTATGAATTCCCTCCTGAGGGAGAGCGTGTGCACTGGGAGTCCCCTTCTCGTTTTCCGAGCAACGTAACACAGAACAGGCTGTTGGGGGTCAGCTCTTTCTACGCATGGGGGAGGGCAATGAACTGATTCTCGCTTGCGGAGCAGGCCGTGTCCACGTGTCAGGCAGCCCCAGGGCAACGCTTCTGCCAGTATTACGTTCAACCTGGCTCTCCCTCTGGGGAGGCCCCCTGAAGTGCACTGAAAGAATCCCTGAGCCTAAAGTGCCTCCTGGCAACTCTTACCTGTCACTCTCCTACTACTGGGAAGCAAGGTACACTGTAGGTCCAGCCTGGGAGAAACTACAGAGAAACCGGTAAAATTGTGAGGCACTGGGTCGATCCAACGTCACGTAGGCCTGACTAAGTCATTCAGCGGGTAATAATGCCCTTCATGGCGCGCCAAACAAACACCCCGAGTCCAATGAAGCGCGATCATAGAAAGGCCCAGTGTGGCTGAAAGTCTCCAGTCGTCAGTCAGAGAGTGCTGCTCAATGTGCTGCGTGGTCACGTTGGAAACTGGAGAATGTGGGAGGAGCCCGGCTTCCCCCCTTTGGAAAGCAACTGCGTTGCAGCTTCCAAGCCGCCTGAAAACCACACCAGCAAGGATACGCTTCACTCCGCAGATGCCTCTGAGGAGCAGTGAGTTTGTCCAAAAGAAACCCCGTGCTTGCGATTCCTTCCTGGGAGCTCACCCCCGGAGCCAACTGTAGCTAAAGTGCCAAGTAAATGTGACCTCTGGTCCCGAGGCAAGGTGCACAGTTTCCCACTGCCAGAGATAGGGGGTGCACCAGTCTCCAGGAAGTCTTAGTCCATGGACGCCTTTACCTTTAGTATGCCCCACAGCGCTCAAGGCTCTCACGTGGGCCCTTGTTTCCAAGGAAGCACACGGTGTACCCAAAGCCTTCTGGGCACGATCAAGGGATACACAGCTGTGGGAACACCATCCCTCACTATGCAGTTGGAAGGGCCGGGGACTAATGTGTTCTCTATGGCTAGCGTGCCACAGCTTCGAAGCGGCCTCAGGAACGCGGTTCTTGGCAGGCTTTTGCTCCAGGCGTGTCGGCCACATTGAGGAAACCTAAGCTGCCCTGAAAGAAACCACCGGCGCCTCCAGTGCAGTTTGGGGGCTCCTGCTCGACGTCTCTCTAAGTGATGCGGAAACTGGCCTTTAGGTCCGGCCCGAAAGAGAGATTTACCCTGAGCCTTGCTAGGCACTTGGAACATCCAGAGTCACCTAGGCCTACTGAGGGCATTTAGAGGATTATGCCGTTCACCACATGCAGAACACACTGCATCCAGAAGTTTCATCGCAGAAGGCCGAACTGTGTTCCAAGGGTCTCCTTTGGCTTGTCAGAGAAGATTGGTGTATGTGCTGGGTGATCCCGTTTGTAGTTGAGAAGCCTGGAAAAAGGCAATATTCCCCCCACTTGAAAGGTACATAGTGGCGGCCTCAAGGCTGACTGAAAAGACATTGTTGTTACCCGTCTTCTAGTCACCCTTAGGAATGCCTCCGGGAAGAAAGTGCGTTTTCTCCTATGAATCCAGGGGGTCTCCAGGGCCTTGCTAGGAGCTCATCCCACGCGTGCCCTAGCTAAAGTGCGAAGTAAAGGCGAGCCCTAGCCTCGAGGTAAGCACGAGTGCTTCCTGTCAGCAGGGTTTTGTGTGCAGCCCTCTCCCTGAGCCCTGACTCGATGCCAGAGTGCTTTAACTCCTCTACGGCTTTCCGTAAGGCCTAGGAGAGTCACGTATGAATTCCCTCCTGAGGGAGAGCGTGTGCACTGGGAGTCCCCTTCTCGTTTTCCGAGCAACGTAACACAGAACAGGCTGTTGGGGGTCAGCTCTTTCTACGCATGGGGGAGGGCAATGAACTGATTCTCGCTTGCGGAGCAGGCCGTGTCCACGTGTCAGGCAGCCCCAGGGCAACGCTTCTGCCAGTATTACGTTCAACCTGGCTCTCCCTCTTGGGAGGCCCCCTGAAGTGCACTGAAAGAATCCCTGAGCCTAAAGTGCCTCCTGGCAACTCTTACCTGTCACTCTCCTACTACTGGGAAGCAAGGTACACTGTAGGTCCAGCCTGGGAGAAACTACAGAGAAACCGGTAAAATTGTGAGGCACTGGGTCGATCCAACGTCACGTAGGCCTGACTAAGTCATTCAGCGGGTAATAATGCCCTTCATGGCGCGCCAAACAAACACCCCGAGTCCAATGAAGCGCGATCATAGAAAGGCCCAGTGTGGCTGAAAGTCTCCAGTCGTCAGTCAGAGAGCGCTGCTCAATGTGCTGCGTGGTCACGTTGGAAACTGGAGAATGTGGGAGGAGCCCGGCTTCCCCCCTTTGGAAAGCAACTGCGTTGCAGCTTCCAAGCCGCCTGAAAACCACACCAGCAAGGATACGCTTCACTCCGCAGATGCCTCTGAGGAGCAGTGAGTTTGTCCAAAAGAAACCCCGTGCTTGCGATTCCTTCCTGGGAGCTCACCCCCGGAGCCAACTGTAGCTAAAGTGCCAAGTAAATGTGACCTCTGGTCCCGAGGCAAGGTGCACAGTTTCCCACTGCCAGAGATAGAGGGTGCACCAGTCTCCAGGAAGTCTTAGTCCATGGACGCCTTTACCTTTAGTATGCCTCACAGCGCTCAAGGCTCTCACGTGGGCTCTTGTTTCCAAGGAAGCACACGGTGTACCCAAAGCCTTCTGAGCACGATCAAGGGATACACAGCTCTGGGAACACCATCCCTCACTATGCAGTTGGAAGGGCCGGGGACTAATGTGTTCTCTATGGCTAGCGTGCCACAGCTTCGAAGCGGCCTCAGGAACGCGGTTCTTGGCAGGCTTTTGCTCCAGGCGTGTCGGCCACATTGAGGAAACCTAAGCTGCCCTGAAAGAAACCACCGGCGCCTCCAGTGCAGTTTGGGGGCTCCTGCTCGACGTCTCTCTAAGTGATGCGGAAACTGGCCTTTAGGTCCGGCCCGAAAGAGAGATTTACCCTGAGCCTTGCTAGGCACTTGGAACATCCAAAGTCACCTAGGCCTACTGAGGGCATTTAGAGCATTATGCCGTTCACCACATGCAGAACACACTGCATCCAGAAGTTTCATCGCAGAAGGCCGAACTGTGTTCCAAGGGTCTCCTTTGGCTTGTCAGAGAAGACAGGTGTATGTGCCGGGTGATCCCGTTTGTAGTTGAGAAGCCTGGAAAAAGGCAGTATTCCGCCCACTTGAAAGGTACATAGTGGCGGCCTCAAGGCTGACTGAAAAGACATTGTTGTTACCCGTCTTCTAGTCACCCTTAGGAATGCCTCCGGGAAGAAAGTGCGTTTTCTCCTATGAATCCAGGGGGTCTCCAGGGCCTTGCTAGGAGCTCATCCCACGCGTGCCCTAGCTAAAGTGCGAAGTAAAGGCGAGCCCTAGCCTCGAGGTAAGCACGAGTGCTTCCTGTCAGCAGGGTTTTGTGTGCAGCCCTCTCCCTGAGCCCTGACTCGATGCCAGAGTGCTTTAACTCCTCTACGGCTTTCCGTAAGGCCTAGGAGAGTCACGTATGAATTCCCTCCTGAGGGAGAGCGTGTGCACTGGGAGTCCCCTTCTCGTTTTCCGAGCAACGTAACACAGAACAGGCTGTTGGGGGTCAGCTCTTTCTACGCATGGGGGAGGGCAATGAACTGATTCTCGCTTGCGGAGCAGGCCGTGTCCACGTGTCAGGCAGCCCCAGGGCAACGCTTCTGCCAGTATTACGTTCAACCTGGCTCTCCCTCTGGGGAGGCCCCCTGAAGTGCACTGAAAGAATCCCTGAGCCTAAAGTGCCTCCTGGCAACTCTTACCTGTCACTCTCCTACTACTGGGAAGCAAGGTACACTGTAGGTCCAGCCTGGGAGAAACTACAGAGAAACCGGTAAAATTGTGAGGCACTGGGTCGATCCAACGTCACGTAGGCCTGACTAAGTCATTCAGCGGGTAATAATGCCCTTCATGGCGCGCCAAACAAACACCCCGAGTCCAATGAAGCGTGATCATAGAAAGGCCCAGTGTGGCTGAAAGTCTCCAGTCGTCAGTCAGAGAGCGCTGCTCAATGTGCTGCGTGGTCACGTTGGAAACTGGAGAATGTGGGAGGAGCCCGGCTTCCCCCCTTTGGAAAGCAACTGCGTTGCAGCTTCCAAGCCGCCTGAAAACCACACCAGCAAGGATACGCTTCACTCCGCAGATGCCTCTGAGGAGCAGTGAGTTTGTCCAAAAGAAACCCCGTGCTTGCGATTCCTTCCTGGGAGCTCACCCCCGGAGCCAACTGTAGCTAAAGTGCCAAGTAAATGTGACCTCTGGTCCCGAGGCAAGGTGCACAGTTTCCCACTGCCAGAGATAGGGGGTGCACCAGTCTCCAGGAAGTCTTAGTCCATGGACGCCTTTACCTTTAGTATGCCTCACAGCGCTCAAGGCTCTCACGTGGGCTCTTGTTTCCAAGGAAGCACACGGTGTACCCAAAGCCTTCTGAGCACGATCAAGGGATACACAGCTCTGGGAACACCATCCCTCACTATGCAGTTGGAAGGGCCGGGGACTAATGTGTTCTCTATGGCTAGCGTGCCACAGCTTCGAAGCGGCCTCAGGAACGCGGTTCTTGGCAGGCTTTTGCTCCAGGCGTGTCGGCCACATTGAGGAAACCTAAGCTGCCCTGAAAGAAACCACCGGCGCCTCCAGTGCAGTTTGGGGGCTCCTGCTCGACGTCTCTCTAAGTGATGCGGAAACTGGCCTTTAGGTCCGGCCCGAAAGAGAGATTTACCCTGAGCCTTGCTAGGCACTTGGAACATCCAAAGTCACCTAGGCCTACTGAGGGCATTTAGAGCATTATGCCGTTCACCACATGCAGAACACACTGCATCCAGAAGTTTCATCGCAGAAGGCCGAACTGTGTTCCAAGGGTCTCCTTTGGCTTGTCAGAGAAGACAGGTGTATGTGCCGGGTGATCCCGTTTGTAGTTGAGAAGCCTGGAAAAAGGCAGTATTCCGCCCACTTGAAAGGTACATAGTGGCGGCCTCAAGGCTGACTGAAAAGACATTGTTGTTACCCGTCTTCTAGTCACCCTTAGGAATGCCTCCGGGAAGAAAGTGCGTTTTCTCCTATGAATCCAGGGGGTCTCCAGGGCCTTGCTAGGAGCTCATCCCACGCGTGCCCTAGCTAAAGTGCGAAGTAAAGGCGAGCCCTAGCCTCGAGGTAAGCACGAGTGCTTCCTGTCAGCAGGGTTTTGTGTGCAGCCCTCTCCCTGAGCCCTGACTCGATGCCAGAGTGCTTTAACTCCTCTACGGCTTTCCGTAAGGCCTAGGAGAGTCACGTATGAATTCCCTCCTGAGGGAGAGCGTGTGCACTGGGAGTCCCCTTCTCGTTTTCCGAGCAACGTAACACAGAACAGGCTGTTGGGGGTCAGCTCTTTCTACGCATGGGGGAGGGCAATGAACTGATTCTCGCTTGCGGAGCAGGCCGTGTCCACGTGTCAGGCAGCCCCAGGGCAACGCTTCTGCCAGTATTACGTTCAACCTGGCTCTCCCTCTGGGGAGGCCCCCTGAAGTGCACTGAAAGAATCCCTGAGCCTAAAGTGCCTCCTGGCAACTCTTACCTGTCACTCTCCTACTACTGGGAAGCAAGGTACACTGTAGGTCCAGCCTGGGAGAAACTACAGAGAAACCGGTAAAATTGTGAGGCACTGGGTCGATCCAACGTCACGTAGGCCTGACTAAGTCATTCAGCGGGTAATAATGCCCTTCATGGCGCGCCAAACAAACACCCCGAGTCCAATGAAGCGTGATCATAGAAAGGCCCAGTGTGGCTGAAAGTCTCCAGTCGTCAGTCAGAGAGCGCTGCTCAATGTGCTGCGTGGTCACGTTGGAAACTGGAGAATGTGGGAGGAGCCCGGCTTCCCCCCTTTGGAAAGCAACTGCGTTGCAGCTTCCAAGCCGCCTGAAAACCACACCAGCAAGGATACGCTTCACTCCGCAGATGCCTCTGAGGAGCAGTGAGTTTGTCCAAAAGAAACCCCGTGCTTGCGATTCCTTCCTGGGAGCTCACCCCCGGAGCCAACTGTAGCTAAAGTGCCAAGTAAATGTGACCTCTGGTCCCGAGGCAAGGTGCACAGTTTCCCACTGCCAGAGATAGGGGGTGCACCAGTCTCCAGGAAGTCTTAGTCCATGGACGCCTTTACCTTTAGTATGCCTCACAGCGCTCAAGGCTCTCACGTGGGCTCTTGTTTCCAAGGAAGCACACGGTGTACCCAAAGCCTTCTGAGCACGATCAAGGGATACACAGCTCTGGGAACACCATCCCTCACTATGCAGTTGGAAGGGCCGGGGACTAATGTGTTCTCTATGGCTAGCGTGCCACAGCTTCGAAGCGGCCTCAGGAACGCGGTTCTTGGCAGGCTTTTGCTCCAGGCGTGTCGGCCACATTGAGGAAACCTAAGCTGCCCTGAAAGAAACCACCGGCGCCTCCAGTGCAGTTTGGGGGCTCCTGCTCGACGTCTCTCTAAGTGATGCGGAAACTGGCCTTTAGGTCCGGCCCGAAAGAGAGATTTACCCTGAGCCTTGCTAGGCACTTGGAACATCCAAAGTCACCTAGGCCTACTGAGGGCATTTAGAGCATTATGCCGTTCACCACATGCAGAACACACTGCATCCAGAAGTTTCATCGCAGAAGGCCGAACTGTGTTCCAAGGGTCTCCTTTGGCTTGTCAGAGAAGACAGGTGTATGTGCCGGGTGATCCCGTTTGTAGTTGAGAAGCCTGGAAAAAGGCAGTATTCCGCCCACTTGAAAGGTACATAGTGGCGGCCTCAAGGCTGACTGAAAAGACATTGTTGTTACCCGTCTTCTAGTCACCCTTAGGAATGCCTCCGGGAAGAAAGTGCGTTTTCTCCTATGAATCCAGGGGGTCTCCAGGGCCTTGCTAGGAGCTCATCCCACGCGTGCCCTAGCTAAAGTGCGAAGTAAAGGCGAGCCCTAGCCTCGAGGTAAGCACGAGTGCTTCCTGTCAGCAGGGTTTTGTGTGCAGCCCTCTCCCTGAGCCCTGACTCGATGCCAGAGTGCTTTAACTCCTCTACGGCTTTCCGTAAGGCCTAGGAGAGTCACGTCTGAATTCCCTCCTGAGGGAGAGCGTGTGCACTGGGAGTCCCCTTCTCGTTTTCCGAGCAACGTAACACAGAACAGGCTGTTGGGGGTCAGCTCTTTCTACGCATGGGGGAGGGCAATGAACTGATTCTCGCTTGCGGAGCAGGCCGTGTCCACGTGTCAGGCAGCCCCAGGGCAACGCTTCTGCCAGTATTACGTTCAACCTGGCTCTCCCTCTGGGGAGGCCCCCTGAAGTGCACTGAAAGAATCCCTGAGCCTAAAGTGCCTCCTGGCAACTCTTACCTGTCACTCTCCTACTACTGGGAAGCAAGGTACACTGTAGGTCCAGCCTGGGAGAAACTACAGAGAAACCGGTAAAATTGTGAGGCACTGGGTCGATCCAACGTCACGTAGGCCTGACTAAGTCATTCAGCGGGTAATAATGCCCTTCATGGCGCGCCAAACAAACACCCCGAGTCCAATGAAGCGTGATCATAGAAAGGCCCAGTGTGGCTGAAAGTCTCCAGTCGTCAGTCAGAGAGCGCTGCTCAATGTGCTGCGTGGTCACGTTGGAAACTGGAGAATGTGGGAGGAGCCCGGCTTCCCCCCTTTGGAAAGCAACTGCGTTGCAGCTTCCAAGCCGCCTGAAAACCACACCAGCAAGGATACGCTTCACTCCGCAGATGCCTCTGAGGAGCAGTGAGTTTGTCCAAAAGAAACCCCGTGCTTGCGATTCCTTCCTGGGAGCTCACCCCCGGAGCCAACTGTAGCTAAAGTGCCAAGTAAATGTGACCTCTGGTCCCGAGGCAAGGTGCACAGTTTCCCACTGCCAGAGATAGGGGGTGCACCAGTCTCCAGGAAGTCTTAGTCCATGGACGCCTTTACCTTTAGTATGCCTCACAGCGCTCAAGGCTCTCACGTGGGCCCTTGTTTCCAAGGAAGCACACGGTGTACCCAAAGCCTTCTGAGCACGATCAAGGGATACACAGCTCTGGGAACACCATCCCTCACTATGCAGTTGGAAGGGCCGGGGACTAATGTGTTCTCTATGGCTAGCGTGCCACAGCTTCGAAGCGGCCTCAGGAACGCGGTTCTTGGCAGGCTTTTGCTCCAGGCGTGTCGGCCACATTGAGGAAACCTAAGCTGCCCTGAAAGAAACCACCGGCGCCTCCAGTGCAGTTTGGGGGCTCCTGCTCGACGTCTCTCTAAGTGATGCGGAAACGGGCCTTTAGGTCCGGCCCGAAAGAGAGATTTACCCTGAGCCTTGCTAGGCACTTGGAACATCCAAAGTCACCTAGGCCTACTGAGGGCATTTAGAGGATTATGCCGTTCACCACATGCAGAACACACTGCATCCAGAAGTTTCATCGCAGAAGGCCGAACTGTGTTCCAAGGGTCTCCTTTGGCTTGTCAGAGAAGACAGGTGTATGTGCCGGGTGATCCCGTTTGTAGTTGAGAAGCCTGGAAAAAGGCAGTATTCCCCCCACTTGAAAGGTACATAGTGGCGGCCTCAAGGCTGACTGAAAAGACATTGTTGTTACCCGTCTTCTAGTCACCCTTAGGAATGCCTCCGGGAAGAAAGTGCGTTTTCTCCTATGAATCCAGGGGGTCTCCAGGGCCTTGCTAGGAGCTCATCCCACGCGTGCCCTAGCTAAAGTGCGAAGTAAAGGCGAGCCCTAGCCTCGAGGTAAGCACGAGTGCTTCCTGTCAGCAGGGTTTTGTGTGCAGCCCTCTCCCTGAGCCCTGACTCGATGCCAGAGTGCTTTAACTCCTCTACGGCTTTCCGTAAGGCCTAGGAGAGTCACGTCTGAATTCCCTCCTGAGGGAGAGCGTGTGCACTGGGAGTCCCCTTCTCGTTTTCCGAGCAACGTAACACAGAACAGGCTGTTGGGGGTCAGCTCTTTCTACGCATGGGGGAGGGCAATGAACTGATTCTCGCTTGCGGAGCAGGCCGTGTCCACGTGTCAGGCAGCCCCAGGGCAACGCTTCTGCCAGTATTACGTTCAACCTGGCTCTCCCTCTGGGGAGGCCCCCTGAAGTGCACTGAAAGAATCCCTGAGCCTAAAGTGCCTCCTGGCAACTCTTACCTGTCACTCTCCTACTACTGGGAAGCAAGGTACACTGTAGGTCCAGCCTGGGAGAAACTACAGAGAAACCGGTAAAATTGTGAGGCACTGGGTCGATCCAACGTCACGTAGGCCTGACTAAGTCATTCAGCGGGTAATAATGCCCTTCATGGCGCGCCAAACAAACACCCCGAGTCCAATGAAGCGCGATCCTAGAAAGGCCCAGTGTGGCTGAAAGTCTCCAGTCGTCAGTCAGAGAGCGCTGCTCAATGTGCTGCGTGGTCACGTTGGAAACTGGAGAATGTGGGAGGAGCCCGGCTTCCCCCCTTTGGAAAGCAACTGCGTTGCAGCTTCCAAGCCGCCTGAAAACCACACCAGCAAGGATACGCTTCACTCCGCAGATGCCTCTGAGGAGCAGTGAGTTTGTCCAAAAGAAACCCCGTGCTTGCGATTCCTTCCTGGGAGCTCACCCCCGGAGCCAACTGTAGCTAAAGTGCCAAGTAAATGTGACCTCTGGTCCCGAGGCAAGGTGCACAGTTTCCCACTGCCAGAGATAGGGGGTGCACCAGTCTCCAGGAAGTCTTAGTCCATGGACGCCTTTACCTTTAGTATGCCTCACAGCGCTCAAGGCTCTCACGTGGGCTCTTGTTTCCAAGGAAGCACACGGTGTACCCAAAGCCTTCTGAGCACGATCAAGGGATACACAGCTCTGGGAACACCATCCCTCACTATGCAGTTGGAAGGGCCGGGGACTAATGTGTTCTCTATGGCTAGCGTGCCACAGCTTCGAAGCGGCCTCAGGAACGCGGTTCTTGGCAGGCTTTTGCTCCAGGCGTGTCGGCCACATTGAGGAAACCTAAGCTGCCCTGAAAGAAACCACCGGCGCCTCCAGTGCAGTTTGGGGGCTCCTGCTCGACGTCTCTCTAAGTGATGCGGAAACTGGCCTTTAGGTCCGGCCCGAAAGAGAGATTTACCCTGAGCCTTGCTAGGCACTTGGAACATCCAAAGTCACCTAGGCCTACTGAGGGCATTTAGAGCATTATGCCGTTCACCACATGCAGAACACACTGCACCCAGAAGTTTCATCGCAGAAGGCCGAACTGTGTTCCAAGGGTCTCCTTTGGCTTGTCAGAGAAGATTGGTGTATGTGCCGGGTGATCCCGTTTGTAGTTGAGAAGCCTGGAAAAAGGCAATATTCCCCCCACTTGAAAGGTACATAGTGGCGGCCTCAAGGCTGACTGAAAAGACATTGTTGTTACCCGTCTTCTAGTCACCCTTAGGAATGCCTCCGGGAAGAAAGTGCGTTTTCTCCTATGAATCCAGGGGGTCTCCAGGGCCTTGCTAGGAGCTCATCCCACGCTTGCCCTAGCTAAAGTGCGAAGTAAAGGCGAGCCCTAGCCTCGAGGTAAGCACGAGTGCTTCCTGTCAGCAGGGTTTTGTGTGCAGCCCTCTCCCTGAGCCCTGACTCGATGCCAGAGTGCTTTAACTCCTCTACGGCTTTCCGTAAGGCCTAGGAGAGTCACGTATGAATTCCCTCCTGAGGGAGAGCGTGTGCACTGGGAGTCCCCTTCTCGTTTTCCGAGCAACGTAACACAGAACAGGCTGTTGGGGGTCAGCTCTTTCTACGCATGGGGGAGGGCAATGAACTGATTCTCGCTTGCGGAGCAGGCCGTGTACACGTGTCAGGCAGCCCCAGGGCAACGCTTCTGCCAGTATTACGTTCAACCTGGCTCTCCTTCTGGGGAGGCCCCCTGAAGTGCACTGAAAGAATCCCTGAGCCTAAAGTGCCTCCTGGCAACTCTTACCTGTCACTCTCCTACTACTGGGAAGCAAGGTACACTGTAGGTCCAGCCTGGGAGAAACTACAGAGAAACCGGTAAAATTGTGAGGCACTGGGTCGATCCAACGTCACGTAGGCCTGACTAAGTCATTCAGCGGGTAATAATGCCCTTCATGGCGCGCCAAACAAACACCCCGAGTCCAATGAAGCGTGATCATAGAAAGGCCCAGTGTGGCTGAAAGTCTCCAGTCGTCAGTCAGAGAGCGCTGCTCAATGTGCTGCGTGGTCACGTTGGAAACTGGAGAATGTGGGAGGAGCCCGGCTTCCCCCCTTTGGAAAGCAACTGCGTTGCAGCTTCCAAGCCGCCTGAAAACCACACCAGCAAGGATACGCTTCACTCCGCAGATGCCTCTGAGGAGCAGTGAGTTTGTCCAAAAGAAACCCCGTGCTTGCGATTCCTTCCTGGGAGCTCACCCCCGGAGCCAACTGTAGCTAAAGTGCCAAGTAAATGTGACCTCTGGTCCCGAGGCAAGGTGCACAGTTTCCCACTGCCAGAGATAGGGGGTGCACCAGTCTCCAGGAAGTCTTAGTCCATGGACGCCTTTACCTTTAGTATGCCTCACAGCGCTCAAGGCTCTCACGTGGGCTCTTGTTTCCAAGGAAGCACACGGTGTACCCAAAGCCTTCTGAGCACGATCAAGGGATACACAGCTCTGGGAACACCATCCCTCACTATGCAGTTGGAAGGGCCGGGGACTAATGTGTTCTCTATGGCTAGCGTGCCACAGCTTCGAAGCGGCCTCAGGAACGCGGTTCTTGGCAGGCTTTTGCTCCAGGCGTGTCGGCCACATTGAGGAAACCTAAGCTGCCCTGAAAGAAACCACCGGCGCCTCCAGTGCAGTTTGGGGGCTCCTGCTCGACGTCTCTCTAAGTGATGCGGAAACTGGCCTTTAGGTCCGGCCCGAAAGAGAGATTTACCCTGAGCCTTGCTAGGCACTTGGAACATCCAAAGTCACCTAGGCCTACTGAGGGCATTTAGAGCATTATGCCGTTCACCACATGCAGAACACACTGCATCCAGAAGTTTCATCGCAGAAGGCCGAACTGTGTTCCAAGGGTCTCCTTTGGCTTGTCAGAGAAGACAGGTGTATGTGCCGGGTGATCCCGTTTGTAGTTGAGAAGCCTGGAAAAAGGCAGTATTCCGCCCACTTGAAAGGTACATAGTGGCGGCCTCAAGGCTGACTGAAAAGACATTGTTGTTACCCGTCTTCTAGTCACCCTTAGGAATGCCTCCGGGAAGAAAGTGCGTTTTCTCCTATGAATCCAGGGGGTCTCCAGGGCCTTGCTAGGAGCTCATCCCACGCGTGCCCTAGCTAAAGTGCGAAGTAAAGGCGAGCCCTAGCCTCGAGGTAAGCACGAGTGCTTCCTGTCAGCAGGGTTTTGTGTGCAGCCCTCTCCCTGAGCCCTGACTCGATGCCAGAGTGCTTTAACTCCTCTACGGCTTTCCGTAAGGCCTAGGAGAGTCACGTCTGAATTCCCTCCTGAGGGAGAGCGTGTGCACTGGGAGTCCCCTTCTCGTTTTCCGAGCAACGTAACACAGAACAGGCTGTTGGGGGTCAGCTCTTTCTACGCATGGGGGAGGGCAATGAACTGATTCTCGCTTGCGGAGCAGGCCGTGTCCACGTGTCAGGCAGCCCCAGGGCAACGCTTCTGCCAGTATTACGTTCAACCTGGCTCTCCCTCTGGGGAGGCCCCCTGAAGTGCACTGAAAGAATCCCTGAGCCTAAAGTGCCTCCTGGCAACTCTTACCTGTCACTCTCCTACTACTGGGAAGCAAGGTACACTGTAGGTCCAGCCTGGGAGAAACTACAGAGAAACCGGTAAAATTGTGAGGCACTGGGTCGATCCAACGTCACGTAGGCCTGACTAAGTCATTCAGCGGGTAATAATGCCCTTCATGGCGCGCCAAACAAACACCCCGAGTCCAATGAAGCGCGATCCTAGAAAGGCCCAGTGTGGCTGAAAGTCTCCAGTCGTCAGTCAGAGAGCGCTGCTCAATGTGCTGCGTGGTCACGTTGGAAACTGGAGAATGTGGGAGGAGCCCGGCTTCCCCCCTTTGGAAAGCAACTGCGTTGCAGCTTCCAAGCCGCCTGAAAACCACACCAGCAAGGATACGCTTCACTCCGCAGATGCCTCTGAGGAGCAGTGAGTTTGTCCAAAAGAAACCCCGTGCTTGCGATTCCTTCCTGGGAGCTCACCCCCGGAGCCAACTGTAGCTAAAGTGCCAAGTAAATGTGACCTCTGGTCCCGAGGCAAGGTGCACAGTTTCCCACTGCCAGAGATAGGGGGTGCACCAGTCTCCAGGAAGTCTTAGTCCATGGACGCCTTTACCTTTAGTATGCCTCACAGCGCTCAAGGCTCTCACGTGGGCTCTTGTTTCCAAGGAAGCACACGGTGTACCCAAAGCCTTCTGAGCACGATCAAGGGATACACAGCTCTGGGAACACCATCCCTCACTATGCAGTTGGAAGGGCCGGGGACTAATGTGTTCTCTATGGCTAGCGTGCCACAGCTTCGAAGCGGCCTCAGGAACGCGGTTCTTGGCAGGCTTTTGCTCCAGGCGTGTCGGCCACATTGAGGAAACCTAAGCTGCCCTGAAAGAAACCACCGGCGCCTCCAGTGCAGTTTGGGGGCTCCTGCTCGACGTCTCTCTAAGTGATGCGGAAACTGGCCTTTAGGTCCGGCCCGAAAGAGAGATTTACCCTGAGCCTTGCTAGGCACTTGGAACATCCAAAGTCACCTAGGCCTACTGAGGGCATTTAGAGCATTATGCCGTTCACCACATGCAGAACACACTGCACCCAGAAGTTTCATCGCAGAAGGCCGAACTGTGTTCCAAGGGTCTCCTTTGGCTTGTCAGAGAAGATTGGTGTATGTGCCGGGTGATCCCGTTTGTAGTTGAGAAGCCTGGAAAAAGGCAATATTCCCCCCACTTGAAAGGTACATAGTGGCGGCCTCAAGGCTGACTGAAAAGACATTGTTGTTACCCGTCTTCTAGTCACCCTTAGGAATGCCTCCGGGAAGAAAGTGCGTTTTCTCCTATGAATCCAGGGGGTCTCCAGGGCCTTGCTAGGAGCTCATCCCACGCTTGCCCTAGCTAAAGTGCGAAGTAAAGGCGAGCCCTAGCCTCGAGGTAAGCACGAGTGCTTCCTGTCAGCAGGGTTTTGTGTGCAGCCCTCTCCCTGAGCCCTGACTCGATGCCAGAGTGCTTTAACTCCTCTACGGCTTTCCGTAAGGCCTAGGAGAGTCACGTATGAATTCCCTCCTGAGGGAGAGCGTGTGCACTGGGAGTCCCCTTCTCGTTTTCCGAGCAACGTAACACAGAACAGGCTGTTGGGGGTCAGCTCTTTCTACGCATGGGGGAGGGCAATGAACTGATTCTCGCTTGCGGAGCAGGCCGTGTACACGTGTCAGGCAGCCCCAGGGCAACGCTTCTGCCAGTATTACGTTCAACCTGGCTCTCCTTCTGGGGAGGCCCCCTGAAGTGCACTGAAAGAATCCCTGAGCCTAAAGTGCCTCCTGGCAACTCTTACCTGTCACTCTCCTACTACTGGGAAGCAAGGTACACTGTAGGTCCAGCCTGGGAGAAACTACAGAGAAACCGGTAAAATTGTGAGGCACTGGGTCGATCCAACGTCACGTAGGCCTGACTAAGTCATTCAGCGGGTAATAATGCCCTTCATGGCGCGCCAAACAAACACCCCGAGTCCAATGAAGCGTGATCATAGAAAGGCCCAGTGTGGCTGAAAGTCTCCAGTCGTCAGTCAGAGAGCGCTGCTCAATGTGCTGCGTGGTCACGTTGGAAACTGGAGAATGTGGGAGGAGCCCGGCTTCCCCCCTTTGGAAAGCAACTGCGTTGCAGCTTCCAAGCCGCCTGAAAACCACACCAGCAAGGATACGCTTCACTCCGCAGATGCCTCTGAGGAGCAGTGAGTTTGTCCAAAAGAAACCCCGTGCTTGCGATTCCTTCCTGGGAGCTCACCCCCGGAGCCAACTGTAGCTAAAGTGCCAAGTAAATGTGACCTCTGGTCCCGAGGCAAGGTGCACAGTTTCCCACTGCCAGAGATAGGGGGTGCACCAGTCTCCAGGAAGTCTTAGTCCATGGACGCCTTTACCTTTAGTATGCCTCACAGCGCTCAAGGCTCTCACGTGGGCTCTTGTTTCCAAGGAAGCACACGGTGTACCCAAAGCCTTCTGAGCACGATCAAGGGATACACAGCTCTGGGAACACCATCCCTCACTATGCAGTTGGAAGGGCCGGGGACTAATGTGTTCTCTATGGCTAGCGTGCCACAGCTTCGAAGCGGCCTCAGGAACGCGGTTCTTGGCAGGCTTTTGCTCCAGGCGTGTCGGCCACATTGAGGAAACCTAAGCTGCCCTGAAAGAAACCACCGGCGCCTCCAGTGCAGTTTGGGGGCTCCTGCTCGACGTCTCTCTAAGTGATGCGGAAACTGGCCTTTAGGTCCGGCCCGAAAGAGAGATTTACCCTGAGCCTTGCTAGGCACTTGGAACATCCAAAGTCACCTAGGCCTACTGAGGGCATTTAGAGCATTATGCCGTTCACCACATGCAGAACACACTGCATCCAGAAGTTTCATCGCAGAAGGCCGAACTGTGTTCCAAGGGTCTCCTTTGGCTTGTCAGAGAAGACAGGTGTATGTGCCGGGTGATCCCGTTTGTAGTTGAGAAGCCTGGAAAAAGGCAGTATTCCGCCCACTTGAAAGGTACATAGTGGCGGCCTCAAGGCTGACTGAAAAGACATTGTTGTTACCCGTCTTCTAGTCACCCTTAGGAATGCCTCCGGGAAGAAAGTGCGTTTTCTCCTATGAATCCAGGGGGTCTCCAGGGCCTTGCTAGGAGCTCATCCCACGCGTGCCCTAGCTAAAGTGCGAAGTAAAGGCGAGCCCTAGCCTCGAGGTAAGCACGAGTGCTTCCTGTCAGCAGGGTTTTGTGTGCAGCCCTCTCCCTGAGCCCTGACTCGATGCCAGAGTGCTTTAACTCCTCTACGGCTTTCCGTAAGGCCTAGGAGAGTCACGTATGAATTCCCTCCTGAGGGAGAGCGTGTGCACTGGGAGTCCCCTTCTCGTTTTCCGAGCAACGTAACACAGAACAGGCTGTTGGGGGTCAGCTCTTTCTACGCATGGGGGAGGGCAATGAACTGATTCTCGCTTGCGGAGCAGGCCGTGTACACGTGTCAGGCAGCCCCAGGGCAACGCTTCTGCCAGTATTACGTTCAACCTGGCTCTCCCTCTGGGGAGGCCCCCTGAAGTGCACTGAAAGAATCCCTGAGCCTAAAGTGCCTCCTGGCAACTCTTACCTGTCACTCTCCTACTACTGGGAAGCAAGGTACACTGTAGGTCCAGCCTGGGAGAAACTACAGAGAAACCGGTAAAATTGTGAGGCACTGGGTCGATCCAACGTCACGTAGGCCTGACTAAGTCATTCAGCGGGTAATAATGCCCTTCATGGCGCGCCAAACAAACACCCCGAGTCCAATGAAGCGTGATCATAGAAAGGCCCAGTGTGGCTGAAAGTCTCCAGTCGTCAGTCAGAGAGCGCTGCTCAATGTGCTGCGTGGTCACGTTGGAAACTGGAGAATGTGGGAGGAGCCCGGCTTCCCCCCTTTGGAAAGCAACTGCGTTGCAGCTTCCAAGCCGCCTGAAAACCACACCAGCAAGGATACGCTTCACTCCGCAGATGCCTCTGAGGAGCAGTGAGTTTGTCCAAAAGAAACCCCGTGCTTGCGATTCCTTCCTGGGAGCTCACCCCCGGAGCCAACTGTAGCTAAAGTGCCAAGTAAATGTGACCTCTGGTCCCGAGGCAAGGTGCACAGTTTCCCACTGCCAGAGATAGGGGGTGCACCAGTCTCCAGGAAGTCTTAGTCCATGGATGCCTTTACCTTTAGTATGCCTCACAGCGCTCAAGGCTCTCACGTGGGCTCTTGTTTCCAAGGAAGCACACGGTGTACCCAAAGCCTTCTGAGCACGATCAAGGGATACACAGCTCTGGGAACACCATCCCTCACTATGCAGTTGGAAGGGCCGGGGACTAATGTGTTCTCTATGGCTAGCGTGCCACAGCTTCGAAGCGGCCTCAGGAACGCGGTTCTTGGCAGGCTTTTGCTCCAGGCGTGTCGGCCACATTGAGGAAACCTAAGCTGCCCTGAAAGAAACCACCGGCGCCTCCAGTGCAGTTTGGGGGCTCCTGCTCGACGTCTCTCTAAGTGATGCGGAAACGGGCCTTTAGGTCCGGCCCGAAAGAGAGATTTACCCTGAGCCTTGCTAGGCACTTGGAACATCCAAAGTCACCTAGGCCTACTGAGGGCATTTAGAGCATTATGCCGTTCACCACATGCAGAACACACTGCATCCAGAAGTTTCATCGCAGAAGGCCGAACTGTGTTCCAAGGGTCTCCTTTGGCTTGTCAGAGAAGACAGGTGTATGTGCCGGGTGATCCCGTTTGTAGTTGAGAAGCCTGGAAAAAGGCAGTATTCCGCCCACTTGAAAGGTACATAGTGGCGGCCTCAAGGCTGACTGAAAAGACATTGTTGTTACCCGTCTTCTAGTCACCCTTAGGAATGCCTCCGGGAAGAAAGTGCGTTTTCTCCTATGAATCCAGGGGGTCTCCAGGGCCTTGCTAGGAGCTCATCCCACGCGTGCCCTAGCTAAAGTGCGAAGTAAAGGCGAGCCCTAGCCTCGAGGTAAGCACGAGTGCTTCCTGTCAGCAGGGTTTTGTGTGCAGCCCTCTCCCTGAGCCCTGACTCGATGCCAGAGTGCTTTAACTCCTCTACGGCTTTCCGTAAGGCCTAGGAGAGTCACGTATGAATTCCCTCCTGAGGGAGAGCGTGTGCACTGGGAGTCCCCTTCTCGTTTTCCGAGCAACGTAACACAGAACAGGCTGTTGGGGGTCAGCTCTTTCTACGCATGGGGGAGGGCAATGAACTGATTCTCGCTTGCGGAGCAGGCCGTGTACACGTGTCAGGCAGCCCCAGGGCAACGCTTCTGCCAGTATTACGTTCAACCTGGCTCTCCCTCTGGGGAGGCCCCCTGAAGTGCACTGAAAGAATCCCTGAGCCTAAAGTGCCTCCTGGCAACTCTTACCTGTCACTCTCCTACTACTGGGAAGCAAGGTACACTGTAGGTCCAGCCTGGGAGAAACTACAGAGAAACCGGTAAAATTGTGAGGCACTGGGTCGATCCAACGTCACGTAGGCCTGACTAAGTCATTCAGCGGGTAATAATGCCCTTCATGGCGCGCCAAACAAACACCCCGAGTCCAATGAAGCGCGATCATAGAAAGGCCCAGTGTGGCTGAAAGTCTCCAGTCGTCAGTCAGAGAGCGCTGCTCAATGTGCTGCGTGGTCACGTTGGAAACTGGAGAATGTGGGAGGAGCCCGGCTTCCCCCCTTTGGAAAGCAACTGCGTTGCAGCTTCCAAGCCGCCTGAAAACCACACCAGCAAGGATACGCTTCACTCCGCAGATGCCTCTGAGGAGCAGTGAGTTTGTCCAAAAGAAACCCCGTGCTTGCGATTCCTTCCTGGGAGCTCACCCCCGGAGCCAACTGTAGCTAAAGTGCCAAGTAAATGTGACCTCTGGTCCCGAGGCAAGGTGCACAGTTTCCCACTGCCAGAGATAGGGGGTGCACCAGTCTCCAGGAAGTCTTAGTCCATGGACGCCTTTACCTTTAGTATGCCTCACAGCGCTCAAGGCTCTCACGTGGGCTCTTGTTTCCAAGGAAGCACACGGTGTACCCAAAGCCTTCTGAGCACGATCAAGGGATACACAGCTCTGGGAACACCATCCCTCACTATGCAGTTGGAAGGGCCGGGGACTAATGTGTTCTCTATGGCTAGCGTGCCACAGCTTCGAAGCGGCCTCAGGAACGCGGTTCTTGGCAGGCTTTTGCTCCAGGCGTGTCGGCCACATTGAGGAAACCTAAGCTGCCCTGAAAGAAACCACCGGCGCCTCCAGTGCAGTTTGGGGGCTCCTGCTCGACGTCTCTCTAAGTGATGCGGAAACTGGCCTTTAGGTCCGGCCCGAAAGAGAGATTTACCCTGAGCCTTGCTAGGCACTTGGAACATCCAAAGTCACCTAGGCCTACTGAGGGCATTTAGAGCATTATGCCGTTCACCACATGCAGAACACACTGCATCCAGAAGTTTCATCGCAGAAGGCCGAACTGTGTTCCAAGGGTCTCCTTTGGCTTGTCAGAGAAGACAGGTGTATGTGCCGGGTGATCCCGTTTGTAGTTGAGAAGCCTGGAAAAAGGCAGTATCCCGCCCACTTGAAAGGTACATAGTGGCGGCCTCAAGGCTGACTGAAAAGACATTGTTGTTACCCGTCTTCTAGTCACCCTTAGGAATGCCTCCGGGAAGAAAGTGCGTTTTCTCCTATGAATCCAGGGGGTCTCCAGGGCCTTGCTAGGAGCTCATCCCACGCGTGCCCTAGCTAAAGTGCGAAGTAAAGGCGAGCCCTAGCCTCGAGGTAAGCACGAGTGCTTCCTGTCAGCAGGGTTTTGTGTGCAGCCCTCTCCCTGAGCCCTGACTCGATGCCAGAGTGCTTTAACTCCTCTACGGCTTTCCGTAAGGCCTAGGAGAGTCACGTATGAATTCCCTCCTGAGGGAGAGCGTGTGCACTGGGAGTCCCCTTCTCGTTTTCCGAGCAACGTAACACAGAACAGGCTGTTGGGGGTCAGCTCTTTCTACGCATGGGGGAGGGCAATGAACTGATTCTCGCTTGCGGAGCAGGCCGTGTCCACGTGTCAGGCAGCCCCAGGGCAACGCTTCTGCCAGTATTACGTTCAACCTGGCTCTCCCTCTGGGGAGGCCCCCTGAAGTGCACTGAAAGAATCCCTGAGCCTAAAGTGCCTCCTGGCAACTCTTACCTGTCACTCTCCTACTACTGGGAAGCAAGGTACACTGTAGGTCCAGCCTGGGAGAAACTACAGAGAAACCGGTAAAATTGTGAGGCACTGGGTCGATCCAACGTCACGTAGGCCTGACTAAGTCATTCAGCGGGTAATAATGCCCTTCATGGCGCGCCAAACAAACACCCCGAGTCCAATGAAGCGCGATCCTAGAAAGGCCCAGTGTGGCTGAAAGTCTCCAGTCGTCAGTCAGAGAGCGCTGCTCAATGTGCTGCGTGGTCACGTTGGAAACTGGAGAATGTGGGAGGAGCCCGGCTTCCCCCCTTTGGAAAGCAACTGCGTTGCAGCTTCCAAGCCGCCTGAAAACCACACCAGCAAGGATACGCTTCACTCCGCAGATGCCTCTGAGGAGCAGTGAGTTTGTCCAAAAGAAACCCCGTGCTTGCGATTCCTTCCTGGGAGCTCACCCCCGGAGCCAACTGTAGCTAAAGTGCCAAGTAAATGTGACCTCTGGTCCCGAGGCAAGGTGCACAGTTTCCCACTGCCAGAGATAGGGGGTGCACCAGTCTCCAGGAAGTCTTAGTCCATGGACGCCTTTACCTTTAGTATGCCTCACAGCGCTCAAGGCTCTCACGTGGGCCCTTGTTTCCAAGGAAGCACACGGTGTACCCAAAGCCTTCTGAGCACGATCAAGGGATACACAGCTCTGGGAACACCATCCCTCACTATGCAGTTGGAAGGGCCGGGGACTAATGTGTTCTCTATGGCTAGCGTGCCACAGCTTCGAAGCGGCCTCAGGAACGCGGTTCTTGGCAGGCTTTTGCTCCAGGCGTGTCGGCCACATTGAGGAAACCTAAGCTGCCCTGAAAGAAACCACCGGCGCCTCCAGTGCAGTTTGGGGGCTCCTGCTCGACGTCTCTCTAAGTGATGCGGAAACGGGCCTTTAGGTCCGGCCCGAAAGAGAGATTTACCCTGAGCCTTGCTAGGCACTTGGAACATCCAAAGTCACCTAGGCCTACTGAGGGCATTTAGAGGATTATGCCGTTCACCACATGCAGAACACACTGCATCCAGAAGTTTCATCGCAGAAGGCCGAACTGTGTTCCAAGGGTCTCCTTTGGATTGTCAGAGAAGACAGGTGTATGTGCCGGGTGATCCCGTTTGTAGTTGAGAAGCCTGGAAAAAGGCAGTATTCCGCCCACTTGAAAGGTACATAGTGGCGGCCTCAAGGCTGACTGAAAAGACATTGTTGTTACCCGTCTTCTAGTCACCCTTAGGAATGCCTCCGGGAAGAAAGTGCGTTTTCTCCTATGAATCCAGGGGGTCTCCAGGGCCTTGCTAGGAGCTCATCCCACGCGTGCCCTAGCTAAAGTGCGAAGTAAAGGCGAGCCCTAGCCTCGAGGTAAGCACGAGTGCTTCCTGTCAGCAGGGTTTTGTGTGCAGCCCTCTCCCTGAGCCCTGACTCGATGCCAGAGTGCTTTAACTCCTCTACGGCTTTCCGTAAGGCCTAGGAGAGTCACGTATGAATTCCCTCCTGAGGGAGAGCGTGTGCACTGGGAGTCCCCTTCTCGTTTTCCGAGCAACGTAACACAGAACAGGCTGTTGGGGGTCAGCTCTTTCTACGCATGGGGGAGGGCAATGAACTGATTCTCGCTTGCGGAGCAGGCCGTGTCCACGTGTCAGGCAGCCCCAGGGCAACGCTTCTGCCAGTATTACGTTCAACCTGGCTCTCCCTCTGGGGAGGCCCCCTGAAGTGCACTGAAAGAATCCCTGAGCCTAAAGTGCCTCCTGGCAACTCTTACCTGTCACTCTCCTACTACTGGGAAGCAAGGTACACTGTAGGTCCAGCCTGGGAGAAACTACAGAGAAACCGGTAAAATTGTGAGGCACTGGGTCGATCCAACGTCACGTAGGCCTGACTAAGTCATTCAGCGGGTAATAATGCCCTTCATGGCGCGCCAAACAAACACCCCGAGTCCAATGAAGCGCGATCATAGAAAGGCCCAGTGTGGCTGAAAGTCTCCAGTCGTCAGTCAGAGAGCGCTGCTCAATGTGCTGCGTGGTCACGTTGGAAACTGGAGAATGTGGGAGGAGCCCGGCTTCCCCCCTTTGGAAAGCAACTGCGTTGCAGCTTCCAAGCCGCCTGAAAACCACACCAGCAAGGATACGCTTCACTCCGCAGATGCCTCTGAGGAGCAGTGAGTTTGTCCAAAAGAAACCCCGTGCTTGCGATTCCTTCCTGGGAGCTCACCCCCGGAGCCAACTGTAGCTAAAGTGCCAAGTAAATGTGACCTCTGGTCCCGAGGCAAGGTGCACAGTTTCCCACTGCCAGAGATAGGGGGTGCACCAGTCTCCAGGAAGTCTTAGTCCATGGACGCCTTTACCTTTAGTATGCCTCACAGCGCTCAAGGCTCTCACGTGGGCTCTTGTTTCCAAGGAAGCACACGGTGTACCCAAAGCCTTCTGAGCACGATCAAGGGATACACAGCTCTGGGAACACCATCCCTCACTATGCAGTTGGAAGGGCCGGGGACTAATGTGTTCTCTATGGCTAGCGTGCCACAGCTTCGAAGCGGCCTCAGGAACGCGGTTCTTGGCAGGCTTTTGCTCCAGGCGTGTCGGCCACATTGAGGAAACCTAAGCTGCCCTGAAAGAAACCACCGGCGCCTCCAGTGCAGTTTGGGGGCTCCTGCTCGACGTCTCTCTAAGTGATGCGGAAACTGGCCTTTAGGTCCGGCCCGAAAGAGAGATTTACCCTGAGCCTTGCTAGGCACTTGGAACATCCAAAGTCACCTAGGCCTACTGAGGGCATTTAGAGCATTATGCCGTTCACCACATGCAGAACACACTGCATCCAGAAGTTTCATCGCAGAAGGCCGAACTGTGTTCCAAGGGTCTCCTTTGGCTTGTCAGAGAAGACAGGTGTATGTGCCGGGTGATCCCGTTTGTAGTTGAGAAGCCTGGAAAAAGGCAGTATTCCGCCCACTTGAAAGGTACATAGTGGCGGCCTCAAGGCTGACTGAAAAGACATTGTTGTTACCCGTCTTCTAGTCACCCTTAGGAATGCCTCCGGGAAGAAAGTGCGTTTTCTCCTATGAATCCAGGGGGTCTCCAGGGCCTTGCTAGGAGCTCATCCCACGCGTGCCCTAGCTAAAGTGCGAAGTAAAGGCGAGCCCTAGCCTCGAGGTAAGCACGAGTGCTTCCTGTCAGCAGGGTTTTGTGTGCAGCCCTCTCCCTGAGCCCTGACTCGATGCCAGAGTGCTTTAACTCCTCTACGGCTTTCCGTAAGGCCTAGGAGAGTCACGTATGAATTCCCTCCTGAGGGAGAGCGTGTGCACTGGGAGTCCCCTTCTCGTTTTCCGAGCAACGTAACACAGAACAGGCTGTTGGGGGTCAGCTCTTTCTACGCATGGGGGAGGGCAATGAACTGATTCTCGCTTGCGGAGCAGGCCGTGTCCACGTGTCAGGCAGCCCCAGGGCAACGCTTCTGCCAGTATTACGTTCAACCTGGCTCTCCCTCTGGGGAGGCCCCCTGAAGTGCACTGAAAGAATCCCTGAGCCTAAAGTGCCTCCTGGCAACTCTTACCTGTCACTCTCCTACTACTGGGAAGCAAGGTACACTGTAGGTCCAGCCTGGGAGAAACTACAGAGAAACCGGTAAAATTGTGAGGCACTGGGTCGATCCAACGTCACGTAGGCCTGACTAAGTCATTCAGCGGGTAATAATGCCCTTCATGGCGCGCCAAACAAACACCCCGAGTCCAATGAAGCGCGATCATAGAAAGGCCCAGTGTGGCTGAAAGTCTCCAGTCGTCAGTCAGAGAGCGCTGCTCAATGTGCTGCGTGGTCACGTTGGAAACTGGAGAATGTGGGAGGAGCCCGGCTTCCCCCCTTTGGAAAGCAACTGCGTTGCAGCTTCCAAGCCGCCTGAAAACCACACCAGCAAGGATACGCTTCACTCCGCAGATGCCTCTGAGGAGCAGTGAGTTTGTCCAAAAGAAACCCCGTGCTTGCGATTCCTTCCTGGGAGCTCACCCCCGGAGCCAACTGTAGCTAAAGTGCCAAGTAAATGTGACCTCTGGTCCCGAGGCAAGGTGCACAGTTTCCCACTGCCAGAGATAGGGGGTGCACCAGTCTCCAGGAAGTCTTAGTCCATGGACGCCTTTACCTTTAGTATGCCTCACAGCGCTCAAGGCTCTCACGTGGGCTCTTGTTTCCAAGGAAGCACACGGTGTACCCAAAGCCTTCTGAGCACGATCAAGGGATACACAGCTCTGGGAACACCATCCCTCACTATGCAGTTGGAAGGGCCGGGGACTAATGTGTTCTCTATGGCTAGCGT
This sequence comes from Mesoplodon mirus, assembly GCF_964341445.2. Taxonomy (NCBI): domain Eukaryota; kingdom Metazoa; phylum Chordata; class Mammalia; order Artiodactyla; family Ziphiidae; genus Mesoplodon; species Mesoplodon mirus. The sequence continues at coordinate 92,583,715 of NC_138976.1, read as the reverse complement.
GCCACAGCTTCGAAGCGGCCTCAGGAACGCGGTTCTTGGCAGGCTTTTGCTCCAGGCGTGTCGGCCACATTGAGGAAACCTAAGCTGCCCTGAAAGAAACCACCGGCGCCTCCAGTGCAGTTTGGGGGCTCCTGCTCGACGTCTCTCTAAGTGATGCGGAAACTGGCCTTTAGGTCCGGCCCGAAAGAGAGATTTACCCTGAGCCTTGCTAGGCACTTGGAACATCCAAAGTCACCTAGGCCTACTGAGGGCATTTAGAGCATTATGCCGTTCACCACATGCAGAACACACTGCATCCAGAAGTTTCATCGCAGAAGGCCGAACTGTGTTCCAAGGGTCTCCTTTGGCTTGTCAGAGAAGACAGGTGTATGTGCCGGGTGATCCCGTTTGTAGTTGAGAAGCCTGGAAAAAGGCAGTATTCCGCCCACTTGAAAGGTACATAGTGGCGGCCTCAAGGCTGACTGAAAAGACATTGTTGTTACCCGTCTTCTAGTCACCCTTAGGAATGCCTCCGGGAAGAAAGTGCGTTTTCTCCTATGAATCCAGGGGGTCTCCAGGGCCTTGCTAGGAGCTCATCCCACGCGTGCCCTAGCTAAAGTGCGAAGTAAAGGCGAGCCCTAGCCTCGAGGTAAGCACGAGTGCTTCCTGTCAGCAGGGTTTTGTGTGCAGCCCTCTCCCTGAGCCCTGACTCGATGCCAGAGTGCTTTAACTCCTCTACGGCTTTCCGTAAGGCCTAGGAGAGTCACGTATGAATTCCCTCCTGAGGGAGAGCGTGTGCACTGGGAGTCCCCTTCTCGTTTTCCGAGCAACGTAACACAGAACAGGCTGTTGGGGGTCAGCTCTTTCTACGCATGGGGGAGGGCAATGAACTGATTCTCGCTTGCGGAGCAGGCCGTGTCCACGTGTCAGGCAGCCCCAGGGCAACGCTTCTGCCAGTATTACGTTCAACCTGGCTCTCCCTCTGGGGAGGCCCCCTGAAGTGCACTGAAAGAATCCCTGAGCCTAAAGTGCCTCCTGGCAACTCTTACCTGTCACTCTCCTACTACTGGGAAGCAAGGTACACTGTAGGTCCAGCCTGGGAGAAACTACAGAGAAACCGGTAAAATTGTGAGGCACTGGGTCGATCCAACGTCACGTAGGCCTGACTAAGTCATTCAGCGGGTAATAATGCCCTTCATGGCGCGCCAAACAAACACCCCGAGTCCAATGAAGCGTGATCATAGAAAGGCCCAGTGTGGCTGAAAGTCTCCAGTCGTCAGTCAGAGAGCGCTGCTCAATGTGCTGCGTGGTCACGTTGGAAACTGGAGAATGTGGGAGGAGCCCGGCTTCCCCCCTTTGGAAAGCAACTGCGTTGCAGCTTCCAAGCCGCCTGAAAACCACACCAGCAAGGATACGCTTCACTCCGCAGATGCCTCTGAGGAGCAGTGAGTTTGTCCAAAAGAAACCCCGTGCTTGCGATTCCTTCCTGGGAGCTCACCCCCGGAGCCAACTGTAGCTAAAGTGCCAAGTAAATGTGACCTCTGGTCCCGAGGCAAGGTGCACAGTTTCCCACTGCCAGAGATAGGGGGTGCACCAGTCTCCAGGAAGTCTTAGTCCATGGACGCCTTTACCTTTAGTATGCCTCACAGCGCTCAAGGCTCTCACGTGGGCTCTTGTTTCCAAGGAAGCACACGGTGTACCCAAAGCCTTCTGAGCACGATCAAGGGATACACAGCTCTGGGAACACCATCCCTCACTATGCAGTTGGAAGGGCCGGGGACTAATGTGTTCTCTATGGCTAGCGTGCCACAGCTTCGAAGCGGCCTCAGGAACGCGGTTCTTGGCAGGCTTTTGCTCCAGGCGTGTCGGCCACATTGAGGAAACCTAAGCTGCCCTGAAAGAAACCACCGGCGCCTCCAGTGCAGTTTGGGGGCTCCTGCTCGACGTCTCTCTAAGTGATGCGGAAACTGGCCTTTAGGTCCGGCCCGAAAGAGAGATTTACCCTGAGCCTTGCTAGGCACTTGGAACATCCAAAGTCACCTAGGCCTACTGAGGGCATTTAGAGCATTATGCCGTTCACCACATGCAGAACACACTGCATCCAGAAGTTTCATCGCAGAAGGCCGAACTGTGTTCCAAGGGTCTCCTTTGGCTTGTCAGAGAAGACAGGTGTATGTGCCGGGTGATCCCGTTTGTAGTTGAGAAGCCTGGAAAAAGGCAGTATTCCGCCCACTTGAAAGGTACATAGTGGCGGCCTCAAGGCTGACTGAAAAGACATTGTTGTTACCCGTCTTCTAGTCACCCTTAGGAATGCCTCCGGGAAGAAAGTGCGTTTTCTCCTATGAATCCAGGGGGTCTCCAGGGCCTTGCTAGGAGCTCATCCCACGCGTGCCCTAGCTAAAGTGCGAAGTAAAGGCGAGCCCTAGCCTCGAGGTAAGCACGAGTGCTTCCTGTCAGCAGGGTTTTGTGTGCAGCCCTCTCCCTGAGCCCTGACTCGATGCCAGAGTGCTTTAACTCCTCTACGGCTTTCCGTAAGGCCTAGGAGAGTCACGTATGAATTCCCTCCTGAGGGAGAGCGTGTGCACTGGGAGTCCCCTTCTCGTTTTCCGAGCAACGTAACACAGAACAGGCTGTTGGGGGTCAGCTCTTTCTACGCATGGGGGAGGGCAATGAACTGATTCTCGCTTGCGGAGCAGGCCGTGTCCACGTGTCAGGCAGCCCCAGGGCAACGCTTCTGCCAGTATTACGTTCAACCTGGCTCTCCCTCTGGGGAGGCCCCCTGAAGTGCACTGAAAGAATCCCTGAGCCTAAAGTGCCTCCTGGCAACTCTTACCTGTCACTCTCCTACTACTGGGAAGCAAGGTACACTGTAGGTCCAGCCTGGGAGAAACTACAGAGAAACCGGTAAAATTGTGAGGCACTGGGTCGATCCAACGTCACGTAGGCCTGACTAAGTCATTCAGCGGGTAATAATGCCCTTCATGGCGCGCCAAACAAACACCCCGAGTCCAATGAAGCGCGATCCTAGAAAGGCCCAGTGTGGCTGAAAGTCTCCAGTCGTCAGTCAGAGAGCGCTGCTCAATGTGCTGCGTGGTCACGTTGGAAACTGGAGAATGTGGGAGGAGCCCGGCTTCCCCCCTTTGGAAAGCAACTGCGTTGCAGCTTCCAAGCCGCCTGAAAACCACACCAGCAAGGATACGCTTCACTCCGCAGATGCCTCTGAGGAGCAGTGAGTTTGTCCAAAAGAAACCCCGTGCTTGCGATTCCTTCCTGGGAGCTCACCCCCGGAGCCAACTGTAGCTAAAGTGCCAAGTAAATGTGACCTCTGGTCCCGAGGCAAGGTGCACAGTTTCCCACTGCCAGAGATAGGGGGTGCACCAGTCTCCAGGAAGTCTTAGTCCATGGACGCCTTTACCTTTAGTATGCCTCACAGCGCTCAAGGCTCTCACGTGGGCCCTTGTTTCCAAGGAAGCACACGGTGTACCCAAAGCCTTCTGAGCACGATCAAGGGATACACAGCTCTGGGAACACCATCCCTCACTATGCAGTTGGAAGGGCCGGGGACTAATGTGTTCTCTATGGCTAGCGTGCCACAGCTTCGAAGCGGCCTCAGGAACGCGGTTCTTGGCAGGCTTTTGCTCCAGGCGTGTCGGCCACATTGAGGAAACCTAAGCTGCCCTGAAAGAAACCACCGGCGCCTCCAGTGCAGTTTGGGGGCTCCTGCTCGACGTCTCTCTAAGTGATGCGGAAACGGGCCTTTAGGTCCGGCCCGAAAGAGAGATTTACCCTGAGCCTTGCTAGGCACTTGGAACATCCAAAGTCACCTAGGCCTACTGAGGGCATTTAGAGGATTATGCCGTTCACCACATGCAGAACACACTGCATCCAGAAGTTTCATCGCAGAAGGCCGAACTGTGTTCCAAGGGTCTCCTTTGGATTGTCAGAGAAGACAGGTGTATGTGCCGGGTGATCCCGTTTGTAGTTGAGAAGCCTGGAAAAAGGCAGTATTCCGCCCACTTGAAAGGTACATAGTGGCGGCCTCAAGGCTGACTGAAAAGACATTGTTGTTACCCGTCTTCTAGTCACCCTTAGGAATGCCTCCGGGAAGAAAGTGCGTTTTCTCCTATGAATCCAGGGGGTCTCCAGGGCCTTGCTAGGAGCTCATCCCACGCGTGCCCTAGCTAAAGTGCGAAGTAAAGGCGAGCCCTAGCCTCGAGGTAAGCACGAGTGCTTCCTGTCAGCAGGGTTTTGTGTGCAGCCCTCTCCCTGAGCCCTGACTCGATGCCAGAGTGCTTTAACTCCTCTACGGCTTTCCGTAAGGCCTAGGAGAGTCACGTATGAATTCCCTCCTGAGGGAGAGCGTGTGCACTGGGAGTCCCCTTCTCGTTTTCCGAGCAACGTAACACAGAACAGGCTGTTGGGGGTCAGCTCTTTCTACGCATGGGGGAGGGCAATGAACTGATTCTCGCTTGCGGAGCAGGCCGTGTCCACGTGTCAGGCAGCCCCAGGGCAACGCTTCTGCCAGTATTACGTTCAACCTGGCTCTCCCTCTGGGGAGGCCCCCTGAAGTGCACTGAAAGAATCCCTGAGCCTAAAGTGCCTCCTGGCAACTCTTACCTGTCACTCTCCTACTACTGGGAAGCAAGGTACACTGTAGGTCCAGCCTGGGAGAAACTACAGAGAAACCGGTAAAATTGTGAGGCACTGGGTCGATCCAACATCACGTAGGCCTGACTAAGTCATTCAGCGGGTAATAATGCCCTTCATGGCGCGCCAAACAAACACCCCGAGTCCAATGAAGCGCGATCATAGAAAGGCCCAGTGTGGCTGAAAGTCTCCAGTCGTCAGTCAGAGAGCGCTGCTCAATGTGCTGCGTGGTCACGTTGGAAACTGGAGAATGTGGGAGGAGCCCGGCTTCCCCCCTTTGGAAAGCAACTGCGTTGCAGCTTCCAAGCCGCCTGAAAACCACACCAGCAAGGATACGCTTCACTCCGCAGATGCCTCTGAGGAGCAGTGAGTTTGTCCAAAAGAAACCCCGTGCTTGCGATTCCTTCCTGGGAGCTCACCCCCGGAGCCAACTGTAGCTAAAGTGCCAAGTAAATGTGACCTCTGGTCCCGAGGCAAGGTGCACAGTTTCCCACTGCCAGAGATAGGGGGTGCACCAGTCTCCAGGAAGTCTTAGTCCATGGACGCCTTTACCTTTAGTATGCCTCACAGCGCTCAAGGCTCTCACGTGGGCTCTTGTTTCCAAGGAAGCACACGGTGTACCCAAAGCCTTCTGAGCACGATCAAGGGATACACAGCTCTGGGAACACCATCCCTCACTATGCAGTTGGAAGGGCCGGGGACTAATGTGTTCTCTATGGCTAGCGTGCCACAGCTTCGAAGCGGCCTCAGGAACGCGGTTCTTGGCAGGCTTTTGCTCCAGGCGTGTCGGCCACATTGAGGAAACCTAAGCTGCCCTGAAAGAAACCACCGGCGCCTCCAGTGCAGTTTGGGGGCTCCTGCTCGACGTCTCTCTAAGTGATGCGGAAACTGGCCTTTAGGTCCGGCCCGAAAGAGAGATTTACCCTGAGCCTTGCTAGGCACTTGGAACATCCAAAGTCACCTAGGCCTACTGAGGGCATTTAGAGCATTATGCCGTTCACCACATGCAGAACACACTGCATCCAGAAGTTTCATCGCAGAAGGCCGAACTGTGTTCCAAGGGTCTCCTTTGGCTTGTCAGAGAAGACAGGTGTATGTGCCGGGTGATCCCGTTTGTAGTTGAGAAGCCTGGAAAAAGGCAGTATTCCGCCCACTTGAAAGGTACATAGTGGCGGCCTCAAGGCTGACTGAAAAGACATTGTTGTTACCCGTCTTCTAGTCACCCTTAGGAATGCCTCCGGGAAGAAAGTGCGTTTTCTCCTATGAATCCAGGGGGTCTCCAGGGCCTTGCTAGGAGCTCATCCCACGCGTGCCCTAGCTAAAGTGCGAAGTAAAGGCGAGCCCTAGCCTCGAGGTAAGCACGAGTGCTTCCTGTCAGCAGGGTTTTGTGTGCAGCCCTCTCCCTGAGCCCTGACTCGATGCCAGAGTGCTTTAACTCCTCTACGGCTTTCCGTAAGGCCTAGGAGAGTCACGTATGAATTCCCTCCTGAGGGAGAGCGTGTGCACTGGGAGTCCCCTTCTCGTTTTCCGAGCAACGTAACACAGAACAGGCTGTTGGGGGTCAGCTCTTTCTACGCATGGGGGAGGGCAATGAACTGATTCTCGCTTGCGGAGCAGGCCGTGTCCACGTGTCAGGCAGCCCCAGGGCAACGCTTCTGCCAGTATTACGTTCAACCTGGCTCTCCCTCTGGGGAGGCCCCCTGAAGTGCACTGAAAGAATCCCTGAGCCTAAAGTGCCTCCTGGCAACTCTTACCTGTCACTCTCCTACTACTGGGAAGCAAGGTACACTGTAGGTCCAGCCTGGGAAAAACTACAGAGAAACCGGTAAAATTGTGAGGCACTGGGTCGATCCAACGTCACGTAGGCCTGACTAAGTCATTCAGCGGGTAATAATGCCCTTCATGGCGCGCCAAACAAACACCCCGAGTCCAATGAAGCGCGATCATAGAAAGGCCCAGTGTGGCTGAAAGTCTCCAGTCGTCAGTCAGAGAGCGCTGCTCAATGTGCTGCGTGGTCACGTTGGAAACTGGAGAATGTGGGAGGAGCCCGGCTTCCCCCCTTTGGAAAGCAACTGCGTTGCAGCTTCCAAGCCGCCTGAAAACCACACCAGCAAGGATACGCTTCACTCCGCAGATGCCTCTGAGGAGCAGTGAGTTTGTCCAAAAGAAACCCCGTGCTTGCGATTCCTTCCTGGGAGCTCACCCCCGGAGCCAACTGTAGCTAAAGTGCCAAGTAAATGTGACCTCTGGTCCCGAGGCAAGGTGCACAGTTTCCCACTGCCAGAGATAGGGGGTGCACCAGTCTCCAGGAAGTCTTAGTCCATGGACGCCTTTACCTTTAGTATGCCTCACAGCGCTCAAGGCTCTCACGTGGGCTCTTGTTTCCAAGGAAGCACACGGTGTACCCAAAGCCTTCTGAGCACGATCAAGGGATACACAGCTCTGGGAACACCATCCCTCACTATGCAGTTGGAAGGGCCGGGGACTAATGTGTTCTCTATGGCTAGCGTGCCACAGCTTCGAAGCGGCCTCAGGAACGCGGTTCTTGGCAGGCTTTTGCTCCAGGCGTGTCGGCCACATTGAGGAAACCTAAGCTGCCCTGAAAGAAACCACCGGCGCCTCCAGTGCAGTTTGGGGGCTCCTGCTCGACGTCTCTCTAAGTGATGCGGAAACTGGCCTTTAGGTCCGGCCCGAAAGAGAGATTTACCCTGAGCCTTGCTAGGCACTTGGAACATCCAAAGTCACCTAGGCCTACTGAGGGCATTTAGAGCATTATGCCGTTCACCACATGCAGAACACACTGCATCCAGAAGTTTCATCGCAGAAGGCCGAACTGTGTTCCAAGGGTCTCCTTTGGCTTGTCAGAGAAGACAGGTGTATGTGCCGGGTGATCCCGTTTGTAGTTGAGAAGCCTGGAAAAAGGCAGTATTCCGCCCACTTGAAAGGTACATAGTGGCGGCCTCAAGGCTGACTGAAAAGACATTGTTGTTACCCGTCTTCTAGTCACCCTTAGGAATGCCTCCGGGAAGAAAGTGCGTTTTCTCCTATGAATCCAGGGGGTCTCCAGGGCCTTGCTAGGAGCTCATCCCACGCGTGCCCTAGCTAAAGTGCGAAGTAAAGGCGAGCCCTAGCCTCGAGGTAAGCACGAGTGCTTCCTGTCAGCAGGGTTTTGTGTGCAGCCCTCTCCCTGAGCCCTGACTCGATGCCAGAGTGCTTTAACTCCTCTACGGCTTTCCGTAAGGCCTAGGAGAGTCACGTATGAATTCCCTCCTGAGGGAGAGCGTGTGCACTGGGAGTCCCCTTCTCGTTTTCCGAGCAACGTAACACAGAACAGGCTGTTGGGGGTCAGCTCTTTCTACGCATGGGGGAGGGCAATGAACTGATTCTCGCTTGCGGAGCAGGCCGTGTCCACGTGTCAGGCAGCCCCAGGGCAACGCTTCTGCCAGTATTACGTTCAACCTGGCTCTCCCTCTGGGGAGGCCCCCTGAAGTGCACTGAAAGAATCCCTGAGCCTAAAGTGCCTCCTGGCAACTCTTACCTGTCACTCTCCTACTACTGGGAAGCAAGGTACACTGTAGGTCCAGCCTGGGAGAAACTACAGAGAAACCGGTAAAATTGTGAGGCACTGGGTCGATCCAACGTCACGTAGGCCTGACTAAGTCATTCAGCGGGTAATAATGCCCTTCATGGCGCGCCAAACAAACACCCCGAGTCCAATGAAGCGTGATCATAGAAAGGCCCAGTGTGGCTGAAAGTCTCCAGTCGTCAGTCAGAGAGCGCTGCTCAATGTGCTGCGTGGTCACGTTGGAAACTGGAGAATGTGGGAGGAGCCCGGCTTCCCCCCTTTGGAAAGCAACTGCGTTGCAGCTTCCAAGCCGCCTGAAAACCACACCAGCAAGGATACGCTTCACTCCGCAGATGCCTCTGAGGAGCAGTGAGTTTGTCCAAAAGAAACCCCGTGCTTGCGATTCCTTCCTGGGAGCTCACCCCCGGAGCCAACTGTAGCTAAAGTGCCAAGTAAATGTGACCTCTGGTCCCGAGGCAAGGTGCACAGTTTCCCACTGCCAGAGATAGGGGGTGCACCAGTCTCCAGGAAGTCTTAGTCCATGGACGCCTTTACCTTTAGTATGCCTCACAGCGCTCAAGGCTCTCACGTGGGCTCTTGTTTCCAAGGAAGCACACGGTGTACCCAAAGCCTTCTGAGCACGATCAAGGGATACACAGCTCTGGGAACACCATCCCTCACTATGCAGTTGGAAGGGCCGGGGACTAATGTGTTCTCTATGGCTAGCGTGCCACAGCTTCGAAGCGGCCTCAGGAACGCGGTTCTTGGCAGGCTTTTGCTCCAGGCGTGTCGGCCACATTGAGGAAACCTAAGCTGCCCTGAAAGAAACCACCGGCGCCTCCAGTGCAGTTTGGGGGCTCCTGCTCGACGTCTCTCTAAGTGATGCGGAAACTGGCCTTTAGGTCCGGCCCGAAAGAGAGATTTACCCTGAGCCTTGCTAGGCACTTGGAACATCCAAAGTCACCTAGGCCTACTGAGGGCATTTAGAGCATTATGCCGTTCACCACATGCAGAACACACTGCATCCAGAAGTTTCATCGCAGAAGGCCGAACTGTGTTCCAAGGGTCTCCTTTGGCTTGTCAGAGAAGACAGGTGTATGTGCCGGGTGATCCCGTTTGTAGTTGAGAAGCCTGGAAAAAGGCAGTATTCCGCCCACTTGAAAGGTACATAGTGGCGGCCTCAAGGCTGACTGAAAAGACATTGTTGTTACCCGTCTTCTAGTCACCCTTAGGAATGCCTCCGGGAAGAAAGTGCGTTTTCTCCTATGAATCCAGGGGGTCTCCAGGGCCTTGCTAGGAGCTCATCCCACGCGTGCCCTAGCTAAAGTGCGAAGTAAAGGCGAGCCCTAGCCTCGAGGTAAGCACGAGTGCTTCCTGTCAGCAGGGTTTTGTGTGCAGCCCTCTCCCTGAGCCCTGACTCGATGCCAGAGTGCTTTAACTCCTCTACGGCTTTCCGTAAGGCCTAGGAGAGTCACGTATGAATTCCCTCCTGAGGGAGAGCGTGTGCACTGGGAGTCCCCTTCTCGTTTTCCGAGCAACGTAACACAGAACAGGCTGTTGGGGGTCAGCTCTTTCTACGCATGGGGGAGGGCAATGAACTGATTCTCGCTTGCGGAGCAGGCCGTGTCCACGTGTCAGGCAGCCCCAGGGCAACGCTTCTGCCAGTATTACGTTCAACCTGGCTCTCCCTCTGGGGAGGCCCCCTGAAGTGCACTGAAAGAATCCCTGAGCCTAAAGTGCCTCCTGGCAACTCTTACCTGTCACTCTCCTACTACTGGGAAGCAAGGTACACTGTAGGTCCAGCCTGGGAGAAACTACAGAGAAACCGGTAAAATTGTGAGGCACTGGGTCGATCCAACGTCACGTAGGCCTGACTAAGTCATTCAGCGGGTAATAATGCCCTTCATGGCGCGCCAAACAAACACCCCGAGTCCAATGAAGCGCGATCCTAGAAAGGCCCAGTGTGGCTGAAAGTCTCCAGTCGTCAGTCAGAGAGCGCTGCTCAATGTGCTGCGTGGTCACGTTGGAAACTGGAGAATGTGGGAGGAGCCCGGCTTCCCCCCTTTGGAAAGCAACTGCGTTGCAGCTTCCAAGCCGCCTGAAAACCACACCAGCAAGGATACGCTTCACTCCGCAGATGCCTCTGAGGAGCAGTGAGTTTGTCCAAAAGAAACCCCGTGCTTGCGATTCCTTCCTGGGAGCTCACCCCCGGAGCCAACTGTAGCTAAAGTGCCAAGTAAATGTGACCTCTGGTCCCGAGGCAAGGTGCACAGTTTCCCACTGCCAGAGATAGGGGGTGCACCAGTCTCCAGGAAGTCTTAGTCCATGGACGCCTTTACCTTTAGTATGCCTCACAGCGCTCAAGGCTCTCACGTGGGCCCTTGTTTCCAAGGAAGCACACGGTGTACCCAAAGCCTTCTGAGCACGATCAAGGGATACACAGCTCTGGGAACACCATCCCTCACTATGCAGTTGGAAGGGCCGGGGACTAATGTGTTCTCTATGGCTAGCGTGCCACAGCTTCGAAGCGGCCTCAGGAACGCGGTTCTTGGCAGGCTTTTGCTCCAGGCGTGTCGGCCACATTGAGGAAACCTAAGCTGCCCTGAAAGAAACCACCGGCGCCTCCAGTGCAGTTTGGGGGCTCCTGCTCGACGTCTCTCTAAGTGATGCGGAAACGGGCCTTTAGGTCCGGCCCGAAAGAGAGATTTACCCTGAGCCTTGCTAGGCACTTGGAACATCCAAAGTCACCTAGGCCTACTGAGGGCATTTAGAGGATTATGCCGTTCACCACATGCAGAACACACTGCATCCAGAAGTTTCATCGCAGAAGGCCGAACTGTGTTCCAAGGGTCTCCTTTGGATTGTCAGAGAAGACAGGTGTATGTGCCGGGTGATCCCGTTTGTAGTTGAGAAGCCTGGAAAAAGGCAGTATTCCGCCCACTTGAAAGGTACATAGTGGCGGCCTCAAGGCTGACTGAAAAGACATTGTTGTTACCCGTCTTCTAGTCACCCTTAGGAATGCCTCCGGGAAGAAAGTGCGTTTTCTCCTATGAATCCAGGGGGTCTCCAGGGCCTTGCTAGGAGCTCATCCCACGCGTGCCCTAGCTAAAGTGCGAAGTAAAGGCGAGCCCTAGCCTCGAGGTAAGCACGAGTGCTTCCTGTCAGCAGGGTTTTGTGTGCAGCCCTCTCCCTGAGCCCTGACTCGATGCCAGAGTGCTTTAACTCCTCTACGGCTTTCCGTAAGGCCTAGGAGAGTCACGTATGAATTCCCTCCTGAGGGAGAGCGTGTGCACTGGGAGTCCCCTTCTCGTTTTCCGAGCAACGTAACACAGAACAGGCTGTTGGGGGTCAGCTCTTTCTACGCATGGGGGAGGGCAATGAACTGATTCTCGCTTGCGGAGCAGGCCGTGTCCACGTGTCAGGCAGCCCCAGGGCAACGCTTCTGCCAGTATTACGTTCAACCTGGCTCTCCCTCTGGGGAGGCCCCCTGAAGTGCACTGAAAGAATCCCTGAGCCTAAAGTGCCTCCTGGCAACTCTTACCTGTCACTCTCCTACTACTGGGAAGCAAGGTACACTGTAGGTCCAGCCTGGGAGAAACTACAGAGAAACCGGTAAAATTGTGAGGCACTGGGTCGATCCAACATCACGTAGGCCTGACTAAGTCATTCAGCGGGTAATAATGCCCTTCATGGCGCGCCAAACAAACACCCCGAGTCCAATGAAGCGCGATCATAGAAAGGCCCAGTGTGGCTGAAAGTCTCCAGTCGTCAGTCAGAGAGCGCTGCTCAATGTGCTGCGTGGTCACGTTGGAAACTGGAGAATGTGGGAGGAGCCCGGCTTCCCCCCTTTGGAAAGCAACTGCGTTGCAGCTTCCAAGCCGCCTGAAAACCACACCAGCAAGGATACGCTTCACTCCGCAGATGCCTCTGAGGAGCAGTGAGTTTGTCCAAAAGAAACCCCGTGCTTGCGATTCCTTCCTGGGAGCTCACCCCCGGAGCCAACTGTAGCTAAAGTGCCAAGTAAATGTGACCTCTGGTCCCGAGGCAAGGTGCACAGTTTCCCACTGCCAGAGATAGGGGGTGCACCAGTCTCCAGGAAGTCTTAGTCCATGGACGCCTTTACCTTTAGTATGCCTCACAGCGCTCAAGGCTCTCACGTGGGCTCTTGTTTCCAAGGAAGCACACGGTGTACCCAAAGCCTTCTGAGCACGATCAAGGGATACACAGCTCTGGGAACACCATCCCTCACTATGCAGTTGGAAGGGCCGGGGACTAATGTGTTCTCTATGGCTAGCGTGCCACAGCTTCGAAGCGGCCTCAGGAACGCGGTTCTTGGCAGGCTTTTGCTCCAGGCGTGTCGGCCACATTGAGGAAACCTAAGCTGCCCTGAAAGAAACCACCGGCGCCTCCAGTGCAGTTTGGGGGCTCCTGCTCGACGTCTCTCTAAGTGATGCGGAAACTGGCCTTTAGGTCCGGCCCGAAAGAGAGATTTACCCTGAGCCTTGCTAGGCACTTGGAACATCCAAAGTCACCTAGGCCTACTGAGGGCATTTAGAGCATTATGCCGTTCACCACATGCAGAACACACTGCATCCAGAAGTTTCATCGCAGAAGGCCGAACTGTGTTCCAAGGGTCTCCTTTGGCTTGTCAGAGAAGACAGGTGTATGTGCCGGGTGATCCCGTTTGTAGTTGAGAAGCCTGGAAAAAGGCAGTATTCCGCCCACTTGAAAGGTACATAGTGGCGGCCTCAAGGCTGACTGAAAAGACATTGTTGTTACCCGTCTTCTAGTCACCCTTAGGAATGCCTCCGGGAAGAAAGTGCGTTTTCTCCTATGAATCCAGGGGGTCTCCAGGGCCTTGCTAGGAGCTCATCCCACGCGTGCCCTAGCTAAAGTGCGAAGTAAAGGCGAGCCCTAGCCTCGAGGTAAGCACGAGTGCTTCCTGTCAGCAGGGTTTTGTGTGCAGCCCTCTCCCTGAGCCCTGACTCGATGCCAGAGTGCTTTAACTCCTCTACGGCTTTCCGTAAGGCCTAGGAGAGTCACGTATGAATTCCCTCCTGAGGGAGAGCGTGTGCACTGGGAGTCCCCTTCTCGTTTTCCGAGCAACGTAACACAGAACAGGCTGTTGGGGGTCAGCTCTTTCTACGCATGGGGGAGGGCAATGAACTGATTCTCGCTTGCGGAGCAGGCCGTGTCCACGTGTCAGGCAGCCCCAGGGCAACGCTTCTGCCAGTATTACGTTCAACCTGGCTCTCCCTCTGGGGAGGCCCCCTGAAGTGCACTGAAAGAATCCCTGAGCCTAAAGTGCCTCCTGGCAACTCTTACCTGTCACTCTCCTACTACTGGGAAGCAAGGTACACTGTAGGTCCAGCCTGGGAAAAACTACAGAGAAACCGGTAAAATTGTGAGGCACTGGGTCGATCCAACGTCACGTAGGCCTGACTAAGTCATTCAGCGGGTAATAATGCCCTTCATGGCGCGCCAAACAAACACCCCGAGTCCAATGAAGCGCGATCATAGAAAGGCCCAGTGTGGCTGAAAGTCTCCAGTCGTCAGTCAGAGAGCGCTGCTCAATGTGCTGCGTGGTCACGTTGGAAACTGGAGAATGTGGGAGGAGCCCGGCTTCCCCCCTTTGGAAAGCAACTGCGTTGCAGCTTCCAAGCCGCCTGAAAACCACACCAGCAAGGATACGCTTCACTCCGCAGATGCCTCTGAGGAGCAGTGAGTTTGTCCAAAAGAAACCCCGTGCTTGCGATTCCTTCCTGGGAGCTCACCCCCGGAGCCAACTGTAGCTAAAGTGCCAAGTAAATGTGACCTCTGGTCCCGAGGCAAGGTGCACAGTTTCCCACTGCCAGAGATAGGGGGTGCACCAGTCTCCAGGAAGTCTTAGTCCATGGACGCCTTTACCTTTAGTATGCCTCACAGCGCTCAAGGCTCTCACGTGGGCTCTTGTTTCCAAGGAAGCACACGGTGTACCCAAAGCCTTCTGAGCACGATCAAGGGATACACAGCTCTGGGAACACCATCCCTCACTATGCAGTTGGAAGGGCCGGGGACTAATGTGTTCTCTATGGCTAGCGTGCCACAGCTTCGAAGCGGCCTCAGGAACGCGGTTCTTGGCAGGCTTTTGCTCCAGGCGTGTCGGCCACATTGAGGAAACCTAAGCTGCCCTGAAAGAAACCACCGGCGCCTCCAGTGCAGTTTGGGGGCTCCTGCTCGACGTCTCTCTAAGTGATGCGGAAACTGGCCTTTAGGTCCGGCCCGAAAGAGAGATTTACCCTGAGCCTTGCTAGGCACTTGGAACATCCAAAGTCACCTAGGCCTACTGAGGGCATTTAGAGCATTATGCCGTTCACCACATGCAGAACACACTGCATCCAGAAGTTTCATCGCAGAAGGCCGAACTGTGTTCCAAGGGTCTCCTTTGGCTTGTCAGAGAAGACAGGTGTATGTGCCGGGTGATCCCGTTTGTAGTTGAGAAGCCTGGAAAAAGGCAGTATTCCGCCCACTTGAAAGGTACATAGTGGCGGCCTCAAGGCTGACTGAAAAGACATTGTTGTTACCCGTCTTCTAGTCACCCTTAGGAATGCCTCCGGGAAGAAAGTGCGTTTTCTCCTATGAATCCAGGGGGTCTCCAGGGCCTTGCTAGGAGCTCATCCCACGCGTGCCCTAGCTAAAGTGCGAAGTAAAGGCGAGCCCTAGCCTCGAGGTAAGCACGAGTGCTTCCTGTCAGCAGGGTTTTGTGTGCAGCCCTCTCCCTGAGCCCTGACTCGATGCCAGAGTGCTTTAACTCCTCTACGGCTTTCCGTAAGGCCTAGGAGAGTCACGTATGAATTCCCTCCTGAGGGAGAGCGTGTGCACTGGGAGTCCCCTTCTCGTTTTCCGAGCAACGTAACACAGAACAGGCTGTTGGGGGTCAGCTCTTTCTACGCATGGGGGAGGGCAATGAACTGATTCTCGCTTGCGGAGCAGGCCGTGTCCACGTGTCAGGCAGCCCCAGGGCAACGCTTCTGCCAGTATTACGTTCAACCTGGCTCTCCCTCTGGGGAGGCCCCCTGAAGTGCACTGAAAGAATCCCTGAGCCTAAAGTGCCTCCTGGCAACTCTTACCTGTCACTCTCCTACTACTGGGAAGCAAGGTACACTGTAGGTCCAGCCTGGGAAAAACTACAGAGAAACCGGTAAAATTGTGAGGCACTGGGTCGATCCAACGTCACGTAGGCCTGACTAAGTCATTCAGCGGGTAATAATGCCCTTCATGGCGCGCCAAACAAACACCCCGAGTCCAATGAAGCGCGATCATAGAAAGGCCCAGTGTGGCTGAAAGTCTCCAGTCGTCAGTCAGAGAGCGCTGCTCAATGTGCTGCGTGGTCACGTTGGAAACTGGAGAATGTGGGAGGAGCCCGGCTTCCCCCCTTTGGAAAGCAACTGCGTTGCAGCTTCCAAGCCGCCTGAAAACCACACCAGCAAGGATACGCTTCACTCCGCAGATGCCTCTGAGGAGCAGTGAGTTTGTCCAAAAGAAACCCCGTGCTTGCGATTCCTTCCTGGGAGCTCACCCCCGGAGCCAACTGTAGCTAAAGTGCCAAGTAAATGTGACCTCTGGTCCCGAGGCAAGGTGCACAGTTTCCCACTGCCAGAGATAGGGGGTGCACCAGTCTCCAGGAAGTCTTAGTCCATGGACGCCTTTACCTTTAGTATGCCTCACAGCGCTCAAGGCTCTCACGTGGGCTCTTGTTTCCAAGGAAGCACACGGTGTACCCAAAGCCTTCTGAGCACGATCAAGGGATACACAGCTCTGGGAACACCATCCCTCACTATGCAGTTGGAAGGGCCGGGGACTAATGTGTTCTCTATGGCTAGCGTGCCACAGCTTCGAAGCGGCCTCAGGAACGCGGTTCTTGGCAGGCTTTTGCTCCAGGCGTGTCGGCCACATTGAGGAAACCTAAGCTGCCCTGAAAGAAACCACCGGCGCCTCCAGTGCAGTTTGGGGGCTCCTGCTCGACGTCTCTCTAAGTGATGCGGAAACTGGCCTTTAGGTCCGGCCCGAAAGAGAGATTTACCCTGAGCCTTGCTAGGCACTTGGAACATCCAAAGTCACCTAGGCCTACTGAGGGCATTTAGAGCATTATGCCGTTCACCACATGCAGAACACACTGCATCCAGAAGTTTCATCGCAGAAGGCCGAACTGTGTTCCAAGGGTCTCCTTTGGCTTGTCAGAGAAGACAGGTGTATGTGCCGGGTGATCCCGTTTGTAGTTGAGAAGCCTGGAAAAAGGCAGTATTCCGCCCACTTGAAAGGTACATAGTGGCGGCCTCAAGGCTGACTGAAAAGACATTGTTGTTACCCGTCTTCTAGTCACCCTTAGGAATGCCTCCGGGAAGAAAGTGCGTTTTCTCCTATGAATCCAGGGGGTCTCCAGGGCCTTGCTAGGAGCTCATCCCACGCGTGCCCTAGCTAAAGTGCGAAGTAAAGGCGAGCCCTAGCCTCGAGGTAAGCACGAGTGCTTCCTGTCAGCAGGGTTTTGTGTGCAGCCCTCTCCCTGAGCCCTGACTCGATGCCAGAGTGCTTTAACTCCTCTACGGCTTTCCGTAAGGCCTAGGAGAGTCACGTATGAATTCCCTCCTGAGGGAGAGCGTGTGCACTGGGAGTCCCCTTCTCGTTTTCCGAGCAACGTAACACAGAACAGGCTGTTGGGGGTCAGCTCTTTCTACGCATGGGGGAGGGCAATGAACTGATTCTCGCTTGCGGAGCAGGCCGTGTCCACGTGTCAGGCAGCCCCAGGGCAACGCTTCTGCCAGTATTACGTTCAACCTGGCTCTCCCTCTGGGGAGGCCCCCTGAAGTGCACTGAAAGAATCCCTGAGCCTAAAGTGCCTCCTGGCAACTCTTACCTGTCACTCTCCTACTACTGGGAAGCAAGGTACACTGTAGGTCCAGCCTGGGAGAAACTACAGAGAAACCGGTAAAATTGTGAGGCACTGGGTCGATCCAACGTCACGTAGGCCTGACTAAGTCATTCAGCGGGTAATAATGCCCTTCATGGCGCGCCAAACAAACACCCCGAGTCCAATGAAGCGTGATCATAGAAAGGCCCAGTGTGGCTGAAAGTCTCCAGTCGTCAGTCAGAGAGCGCTGCTCAATGTGCTGCGTGGTCACGTTGGAAACTGGAGAATGTGGGAGGAGCCCGGCTTCCCCCCTTTGGAAAGCAACTGCGTTGCAGCTTCCAAGCCGCCTGAAAACCACACCAGCAAGGATACGCTTCACTCCGCAGATGCCTCTGAGGAGCAGTGAGTTTGTCCAAAAGAAACCCCGTGCTTGCGATTCCTTCCTGGGAGCTCACCCCCGGAGCCAACTGTAGCTAAAGTGCCAAGTAAATGTGACCTCTGGTCCCGAGGCAAGGTGCACAGTTTCCCACTGCCAGAGATAGGGGGTGCACCAGTCTCCAGGAAGTCTTAGTCCATGGACGCCTTTACCTTTAGTATGCCTCACAGCGCTCAAGGCTCTCACGTGGGCTCTTGTTTCCAAGGAAGCACACGGTGTACCCAAAGCCTTCTGAGCACGATCAAGGGATACACAGCTCTGGGAACACCATCCCTCACTATGCAGTTGGAAGGGCCGGGGACTAATGTGTTCTCTATGGCTAGCGTGCCACAGCTTCGAAGCGGCCTCAGGAACGCGGTTCTTGGCAGGCTTTTGCTCCAGGCGTGTCGGCCACATTGAGGAAACCTAAGCTGCCCTGAAAGAAACCACCGGCGCCTCCAGTGCAGTTTGGGGGCTCCTGCTCGACGTCTCTCTAAGTGATGCGGAAACTGGCCTTTAGGTCCGGCCCGAAAGAGAGATTTACCCTGAGCCTTGCTAGGCACTTGGAACATCCAAAGTCACCTAGGCCTACTGAGGGCATTTAGAGCATTATGCCGTTCACCACATGCAGAACACACTGCATCCAGAAGTTTCATCGCAGAAGGCCGAACTGTGTTCCAAGGGTCTCCTTTGGCTTGTCAGAGAAGACAGGTGTATGTGCCGGGTGATCCCGTTTGTAGTTGAGAAGCCTGGAAAAAGGCAGTATTCCGCCCACTTGAAAGGTACATAGTGGCGGCCTCAAGGCTGACTGAAAAGACATTGTTGTTACCCGTCTTCTAGTCACCCTTAGGAATGCCTCCGGGAAGAAAGTGCGTTTTCTCCTATGAATCCAGGGGGTCTCCAGGGCCTTGCTAGGAGCTCATCCCACGCGTGCCCTAGCTAAAGTGCGAAGTAAAGGCGAGCCCTAGCCTCGAGGTAAGCACGAGTGCTTCCTGTCAGCAGGGTTTTGTGTGCAGCCCTCTCCCTGAGCCCTGACTCGATGCCAGAGTGCTTTAACTCCTCTACGGCTTTCCGTAAGGCCTAGGAGAGTCACGTATGAATTCCCTCCTGAGGGAGAGCGTGTGCACTGGGAGTCCCCTTCTCGTTTTCCGAGCAACGTAACACAGAACAGGCTGTTGGGGGTCAGCTCTTTCTACGCATGGGGGAGGGCAATGAACTGATTCTCGCTTGCGGAGCAGGCCGTGTCCACGTGTCAGGCAGCCCCAGGGCAACGCTTCTGCCAGTATTACGTTCAACCTGGCTCTCCCTCTGGGGAGGCCCCCTGAAGTGCACTGAAAGAATCCCTGAGCCTAAAGTGCCTCCTGGCAACTCTTACCTGTCACTCTCCTACTACTGGGAAGCAAGGTACACTGTAGGTCCAGCCTGGGAGAAACTACAGAGAAACCGGTAAAATTGTGAGGCACTGGGTCGATCCAACGTCACGTAGGCCTGACTAAGTCATTCAGCGGGTAATAATGCCCTTCATGGCGCGCCAAACAAACACCCCGAGTCCAATGAAGCGCGATCATAGAAAGGCCCAGTGTGGCTGAAAGTCTCCAGTCGTCAGTCAGAGAGCGCTGCTCAATGTGCTGCGTGGTCACGTTGGAAACTGGAGAATGTGGGAGGAGCCCGGCTTCCCCCCTTTGGAAAGCAACTGCGTTGCAGCTTCCAAGCCGCCTGAAAACCACACCAGCAAGGATACGCTTCACTCCGCAGATGCCTCTGAGGAGCAGTGAGTTTGTCCAAAAGAAACCCCGTGCTTGCGATTCCTTCCTGGGAGCTCACCCCCGGAGCCAACTGTAGCTAAAGTGCCAAGTAAATGTGACCTCTGGTCCCGAGGCAAGGTGCACAGTTTCCCACTGCCAGAGATAGGGGGTGCACCAGTCTCCAGGAAGTCTTAGTCCATGGACGCCTTTACCTTTAGTATGCCTCACAGCGCTCAAGGCTCTCACGTGGGCCCTTGTTTCCAAGGAAGCACACGGTGTACCCAAAGCCTTCTGGGCACGATCAAGGGATACACAGCTCTGGGAACACCATCCCTCACTATGCAGTTGGAAGGGCCGGGGACTAATGTGTTCTCTATGGCTAGCGTGCCACAGCTTCGAAGCGGCCTCAGGAACGCGGTTCTTGGCAGGCTTTTGCTCCAGGCGTGTCGGCCACATTGAGGAAACCTAAGCTGCCCTGAAAGAAACCACCGGCGCCTCCAGTGCAGTTTGGGGGCTCCTGCTCGACGTCTCTCTAAGTGATGCGGAAACTGGCCTTTAGGTCCGGCCCGAAAGAGAGATTTACCCTGAGCCTTGCTAGGCACTTGGAACATCCAAAGTCACCTAGGCCTACTGAGGGCATTTAGAGCATTATGCCGTTCACCACATGCAGAACACACTGCATCCAGAAGTTTCATCGCAGAAGGCCGAACTGTGTTCCAAGGGTCTCCTTTGGCTTGTCAGAGAAGACAGGTGTATGTGCCGGGTGATCCCGTTTGTAGTTGAGAAGCCTGGAAAAAGGCAGTATTCCGCCCACTTGAAAGGTACATAGTGGCGGCCTCAAGGCTGACTGAAAAGACATTGTTGTTACCCGTCTTCTAGTCACCCTTAGGAATGCCTCCGGGAAGAAAGTGCGTTTTCTCCTATGAATCCAGGGGGTCTCCAGGGCCTTGCTAGGAGCTCATCCCACGCGTGCCCTAGCTAAAGTGCGAAGTAAAGGCGAGCCCTAGCCTCGAGGTAAGCACGAGTGCTTCCTGTCAGCAGGGTTTTGTGTGCAGCCCTCTCCCTGAGCCCTGACTCGATGCCAGAGTGCTTTAACTCCTCTACGGCTTTCCGTAAGGCCTAGGAGAGTCACGTATGAATTCCCTCCTGAGGGAGAGCGTGTGCACTGGGAGTCCCCTTCTCGTTTTCCGAGCAACGTAACACAGAACAGGCTGTTGGGGGTCAGCTCTTTCTACGCATGGGGGAGGGCAATGAACTGATTCTCGCTTGCGGAGCAGGCCGTGTCCACGTGTCAGGCAGCCCCAGGGCAACGCTTCTGCCAGTATTACGTTCAACCTGGCTCTCCCTCTGGGGAGGCCCCCTGAAGTGCACTGAAAGAATCCCTGAGCCTAAAGTGCCTCCTGGCAACTCTTACCTGTCACTCTCCTACTACTGGGAAGCAAGGTACACTGTAGGTCCAGCCTGGGAGAAACTACAGAGAAACCGGTAAAATTGTGAGGCACTGGGTCGATCCAACGTCACGTAGGCCTGACTAAGTCATTCAGCGGGTAATAATGCCCTTCATGGCGCGCCAAACAAACACCCCGAGTCCAATGAAGCGTGATCATAGAAAGGCCCAGTGTGGCTGAAAGTCTCCAGTCGTCAGTCAGAGAGCGCTGCTCAATGTGCTGCGTGGTCACGTTGGAAACTGGAGAATGTGGGAGGAGCCCGGCTTCCCCCCTTTGGAAAGCAACTGCGTTGCAGCTTCCAAGCCGCCTGAAAACCACACCAGCAAGGATACGCTTCACTCCGCAGATGCCTCTGAGGAGCAGTGAGTTTGTCCAAAAGAAACCCCGTGCTTGCGATTCCTTCCTGGGAGCTCACCCCCGGAGCCAACTGTAGCTAAAGTGCCAAGTAAATGTGACCTCTGGTCCCGAGGCAAGGTGCACAGTTTCCCACTGCCAGAGATAGGGGGTGCACCAGTCTCCAGGAAGTCTTAGTCCATGGACGCCTTTACCTTTAGTATGCCTCACAGCGCTCAAGGCTCTCACGTGGGCTCTTGTTTCCAAGGAAGCACACGGTGTACCCAAAGCCTTCTGAGCACGATCAAGGGATACACAGCTCTGGGAACACCATCCCTCACTATGCAGTTGGAAGGGCCGGGGACTAATGTGTTCTCTATGGCTAGCGTGCCACAGCTTCGAAGCGGCCTCAGGAACGCGGTTCTTGGCAGGCTTTTGCTCCAGGCGTGTCGGCCACATTGAGGAAACCTAAGCTGCCCTGAAAGAAACCACCGGCGCCTCCAGTGCAGTTTGGGGGCTCCTGCTCGACGTCTCTCTAAGTGATGCGGAAACTGGCCTTTAGGTCCGGCCCGAAAGAGAGATTTACCCTGAGCCTTGCTAGGCACTTGGAACATCCAAAGTCACCTAGGCCTACTGAGGGCATTTAGAGCATTATGCCGTTCACCACATGCAGAACACACTGCATCCAGAAGTTTCATCGCAGAAGGCCGAACTGTGTTCCAAGGGTCTCCTTTGGCTTGTCAGAGAAGACAGGTGTATGTGCCGGGTGATCCCGTTTGTAGTTGAGAAGCCTGGAAAAAGGCAGTATTCCGCCCACTTGAAAGGTACATAGTGGCGGCCTCAAGGCTGACTGAAAAGACATTGTTGTTACCCGTCTTCTAGTCACCCTTAGGAATGCCTCCGGGAAGAAAGTGCGTTTTCTCCTATGAATCCAGGGGGTCTCCAGGGCCTTGCTAGGAGCTCATCCCACGCGTGCCCTAGCTAAAGTGCGAAGTAAAGGCGAGCCCTAGCCTCGAGGTAAGCACGAGTGCTTCCTGTCAGCAGGGTTTTGTGTGCAGCCCTCTCCCTGAGCCCTGACTCGATGCCAGAGTGCTTTAACTCCTCTACGGCTTTCCGTAAGGCCTAGGAGAGTCACGTATGAATTCCCTCCTGAGGGAGAGCGTGTGCACTGGGAGTCCCCTTCTCGTTTTCCGAGCAACGTAACACAGAACAGGCTGTTGGGGGTCAGCTCTTTCTACGCATGGGGGAGGGCAATGAACTGATTCTCGCTTGCGGAGCAGGCCGTGTCCACGTGTCAGGCAGCCCCAGGGCAACGCTTCTGCCAGTATTACGTTCAACCTGGCTCTCCCTCTGGGGAGGCCCCCTGAAGTGCACTGAAAGAATCCCTGAGCCTAAAGTGCCTCCTGGCAACTCTTACCTGTCACTCTCCTACTACTGGGAAGCAAGGTACACTGTAGGTCCAGCCTGGGAGAAACTACAGAGAAACCGGTAAAATTGTGAGGCACTGGGTCGATCCAACGTCACGTAGGCCTGACTAAGTCATTCAGCGGGTAATAATGCCCTTCATGGCGCGCCAAACAAACACCCCGAGTCCAATGAAGCGTGATCATAGAAAGGCCCAGTGTGGCTGAAAGTCTCCAGTCGTCAGTCAGAGAGCGCTGCTCAATGTGCTGCGTGGTCACGTTGGAAACTGGAGAATGTGGGAGGAGCCCGGCTTCCCCCCTTTGGAAAGCAACTGCGTTGCAGCTTCCAAGCCGCCTGAAAACCACACCAGCAAGGATACGCTTCACTCCGCAGATGCCTCTGAGGAGCAGTGAGTTTGTCCAAAAGAAACCCCGTGCTTGCGATTCCTTCCTGGGAGCTCACCCCCGGAGCCAACTGTAGCTAAAGTGCCAAGTAAATGTGACCTCTGGTCCCGAGGCAAGGTGCACAGTTTCCCACTGCCAGAGATAGGGGGTGCACCAGTCTCCAGGAAGTCTTAGTCCATGGACGCCTTTACCTTTAGTATGCCTCACAGCGCTCAAGGCTCTCACGTGGGCTCTTGTTTCCAAGGAAGCACACGGTGTACCCAAAGCCTTCTGAGCACGATCAAGGGATACACAGCTCTGGGAACACCATCCCTCACTATGCAGTTGGAAGGGCCGGGGACTAATGTGTTCTCTATGGCTAGCGTGCCACAGCTTCGAAGCGGCCTCAGGAACGCGGTTCTTGGCAGGCTTTTGCTCCAGGCGTGTCGGCCACATTGAGGAAACCTAAGCTGCCCTGAAAGAAACCACCGGCGCCTCCAGTGCAGTTTGGGGGCTCCTGCTCGACGTCTCTCTAAGTGATGCGGAAACTGGCCTTTAGGTCCGGCCCGAAAGAGAGATTTACCCTGAGCCTTGCTAGGCACTTGGAACATCCAAAGTCACCTAGGCCTACTGAGGGCATTTAGAGCATTATGCCGTTCACCACATGCAGAACACACTGCATCCAGAAGTTTCATCGCAGAAGGCCGAACTGTGTTCCAAGGGTCTCCTTTGGCTTGTCAGAGAAGACAGGTGTATGTGCCGGGTGATCCCGTTTGTAGTTGAGAAGCCTGGAAAAAGGCAGTATTCCGCCCACTTGAAAGGTACATAGTGGCGGCCTCAAGGCTGACTGAAAAGACATTGTTGTTACCCGTCTTCTAGTCACCCTTAGGAATGCCTCCGGGAAGAAAGTGCGTTTTCTCCTATGAATCCAGGGGGTCTCCAGGGCCTTGCTAGGAGCTCATCCCACGCGTGCCCTAGCTAAAGTGCGAAGTAAAGGCGAGCCCTAGCCTCGAGGTAAGCACGAGTGCTTCCTGTCAGCAGGGTTTTGTGTGCAGCCCTCTCCCTGAGCCCTGACTCGATGCCAGAGTGCTTTAACTCCTCTACGGCTTTCCGTAAGGCCTAGGAGAGTCACGTATGAATTCCCTCCTGAGGGAGAGCGTGTGCACTGGGAGTCCCCTTCTCGTTTTCCGAGCAACGTAACACAGAACAGGCTGTTGGGGGTCAGCTCTTTCTACGCATGGGGGAGGGCAATGAACTGATTCTCGCTTGCGGAGCAGGCCGTGTCCACGTGTCAGGCAGCCCCAGGGCAACGCTTCTGCCAGTATTACGTTCAACCTGGCTCTCCCTCTGGGGAGGCCCCCTGAAGTGCACTGAAAGAATCCCTGAGCCTAAAGTGCCTCCTGGCAACTCTTACCTGTCACTCTCCTACTACTGGGAAGCAAGGTACACTGTAGGTCCAGCCTGGGAGAAACTACAGAGAAACCGGTAAAATTGTGAGGCACTGGGTCGATCCAACGTCACGTAGGCCTGACTAAGTCATTCAGCGGGTAATAATGCCCTTCATGGCGCGCCAAACAAACACCCCGAGTCCAATGAAGCGCGATCCTAGAAAGGCCCAGTGTGGCTGAAAGTCTCCAGTCGTCAGTCAGAGAGCGCTGCTCAATGTGCTGCGTGGTCACGTTGGAAACTGGAGAATGTGGGAGGAGCCCGGCTTCCCCCCTTTGGAAAGCAACTGCGTTGCAGCTTCCAAGCCGCCTGAAAACCACACCAGCAAGGATACGCTTCACTCCGCAGATGCCTCTGAGGAGCAGTGAGTTTGTCCAAAAGAAACCCCGTGCTTGCGATTCCTTCCTGGGAGCTCACCCCCGGAGCCAACTGTAGCTAAAGTGCCAAGTAAATGTGACCTCTGGTCCCGAGGCAAGGTGCACAGTTTCCCACTGCCAGAGATAGGGGGTGCACCAGTCTCCAGGAAGTCTTAGTCCATGGACGCCTTTACCTTTAGTATGCCTCACAGCGCTCAAGGCTCTCACGTGGGCCCTTGTTTCCAAGGAAGCACACGGTGTACCCAAAGCCTTCTGGGCACGATCAAGGGATACACAGCTCTGGGAACACCATCCCTCACTATGCAGTTGGAAGGGCCGGGGACTAATGTGTTCTCTATGGCTAGCGTGCCACAGCTTCGAAGCGGCCTCAGGAACGCGGTTCTTGGCAGGCTTTTGCTCCAGGCGTGTCGGCCACATTGAGGAAACCTAAGCTGCCCTGAAAGAAACCACCGGCGCCTCCAGTGCAGTTTGGGGGCTCCTGCTCGACGTCTCTCTAAGTGATGCGGAAACTGGCCTTTAGGTCCGGCCCGAAAGAGAGATTTACCCTGAGCCTTGCTAGGCACTTGGAACATCCAAAGTCACCTAGGCCTACTGAGGGCATTTAGAGCATTATGCCGTTCACCACATGCAGAACACACTGCATCCAGAAGTTTCATCGCAGAAGGCCGAACTGTGTTCCAAGGGTCTCCTTTGGCTTGTCAGAGAAGACAGGTGTATGTGCCGGGTGATCCCGTTTGTAGTTGAGAAGCCTGGAAAAAGGCAGTATTCCGCCCACTTGAAAGGTACATAGTGGCGGCCTCAAGGCTGACTGAAAAGACATTGTTGTTACCCGTCTTCTAGTCACCCTTAGGAATGCCTCCGGGAAGAAAGTGCGTTTTCTCCTATGAATCCAGGGGGTCTCCAGGGCCTTGCTAGGAGCTCATCCCACGCGTGCCCTAGCTAAAGTGCGAAGTAAAGGCGAGCCCTAGCCTCGAGGTAAGCACGAGTGCTTCCTGTCAGCAGGGTTTTGTGTGCAGCCCTCTCCCTGAGCCCTGACTCGATGCCAGAGTGCTTTAACTCCTCTACGGCTTTCCGTAAGGCCTAGGAGAGTCACGTATGAATTCCCTCCTGAGGGAGAGCGTGTGCACTGGGAGTCCCCTTCTCGTTTTCCGAGCAACGTAACACAGAACAGGCTGTTGGGGGTCAGCTCTTTCTACGCATGGGGGAGGGCAATGAACTGATTCTCGCTTGCGGAGCAGGCCGTGTCCACGTGTCAGGCAGCCCCAGGGCAACGCTTCTGCCAGTATTACGTTCAACCTGGCTCTCCCTCTGGGGAGGCCCCCTGAAGTGCACTGAAAGAATCCCTGAGCCTAAAGTGCCTCCTGGCAACTCTTACCTGTCACTCTCCTACTACTGGGAAGCAAGGTACACTGTAGGTCCAGCCTGGGAGAAACTACAGAGAAACCGGTAAAATTGTGAGGCACTGGGTCGATCCAACGTCACGTAGGCCTGACTAAGTCATTCAGCGGGTAATAATGCCCTTCATGGCGCGCCAAACAAACACCCCGAGTCCAATGAAGCGTGATCATAGAAAGGCCCAGTGTGGCTGAAAGTCTCCAGTCGTCAGTCAGAGAGCGCTGCTCAATGTGCTGCGTGGTCACGTTGGAAACTGGAGAATGTGGGAGGAGCCCGGCTTCCCCCCTTTGGAAAGCAACTGCGTTGCAGCTTCCAAGCCGCCTGAAAACCACACCAGCAAGGATACGCTTCACTCCGCAGATGCCTCTGAGGAGCAGTGAGTTTGTCCAAAAGAAACCCCGTGCTTGCGATTCCTTCCTGGGAGCTCACCCCCGGAGCCAACTGTAGCTAAAGTGCCAAGTAAATGTGACCTCTGGTCCCGAGGCAAGGTGCACAGTTTCCCACTGCCAGAGATAGGGGGTGCACCAGTCTCCAGGAAGTCTTAGTCCATGGACGCCTTTACCTTTAGTATGCCTCACAGCGCTCAAGGCTCTCACGTGGGCTCTTGTTTCCAAGGAAGCACACGGTGTACCCAAAGCCTTCTGAGCACGATCAAGGGATACACAGCTCTGGGAACACCATCCCTCACTATGCAGTTGGAAGGGCCGGGGACTAATGTGTTCTCTATGGCTAGCGTGCCACAGCTTCGAAGCGGCCTCAGGAACGCGGTTCTTGGCAGGCTTTTGCTCCAGGCGTGTCGGCCACATTGAGGAAACCTAAGCTGCCCTGAAAGAAACCACCGGCGCCTCCAGTGCAGTTTGGGGGCTCCTGCTCGACGTCTCTCTAAGTGATGCGGAAACTGGCCTTTAGGTCCGGCCCGAAAGAGAGATTTACCCTGAGCCTTGCTAGGCACTTGGAACATCCAAAGTCACCTAGGCCTACTGAGGGCATTTAGAGCATTATGCCGTTCACCACATGCAGAACACACTGCATCCAGAAGTTTCATCGCAGAAGGCCGAACTGTGTTCCAAGGGTCTCCTTTGGCTTGTCAGAGAAGACAGGTGTATGTGCCGGGTGATCCCGTTTGTAGTTGAGAAGCCTGGAAAAAGGCAGTATTCCGCCCACTTGAAAGGTACATAGTGGCGGCCTCAAGGCTGACTGAAAAGACATTGTTGTTACCCGTCTTCTAGTCACCCTTAGGAATGCCTCCGGGAAGAAAGTGCGTTTTCTCCTATGAATCCAGGGGGTCTCCAGGGCCTTGCTAGGAGCTCATCCCACGCGTGCCCTAGCTAAAGTGCGAAGTAAAGGCGAGCCCTAGCCTCGAGGTAAGCACGAGTGCTTCCTGTCAGCAGGGTTTTGTGTGCAGCCCTCTCCCTGAGCCCTGACTCGATGCCAGAGTGCTTTAACTCCTCTACGGCTTTCCGTAAGGCCTAGGAGAGTCACGTATGAATTCCCTCCTGAGGGAGAGCGTGTGCACTGGGAGTCCCCTTCTCGTTTTCCGAGCAACGTAACACAGAACAGGCTGTTGGGGGTCAGCTCTTTCTACGCATGGGGGAGGGCAATGAACTGATTCTCGCTTGCGGAGCAGGCCGTGTCCACGTGTCAGGCAGCCCCAGGGCAACGCTTCTGCCAGTATTACGTTCAACCTGGCTCTCCCTCTGGGGAGGCCCCCTGAAGTGCACTGAAAGAATCCCTGAGCCTAAAGTGCCTCCTGGCAACTCTTACCTGTCACTCTCCTACTACTGGGAAGCAAGGTACACTGTAGGTCCAGCCTGGGAGAAACTACAGAGAAACCGGTAAAATTGTGAGGCACTGGGTCGATCCAACGTCACGTAGGCCTGACTAAGTCATTCAGCGGGTAATAATGCCCTTCATGGCGCGCCAAACAAACACCCCGAGTCCAATGAAGCGCGATCATAGAAAGGCCCAGTGTGGCTGAAAGTCTCCAGTCGTCAGTCAGAGAGCGCTGCTCAATGTGCTGCGTGGTCACGTTGGAAACTGGAGAATGTGGGAGGAGCCCGGCTTCCCCCCTTTGGAAAGCAACTGCGTTGCAGCTTCCAAGCCGCCTGAAAACCACACCAGCAAGGATACGCTTCACTCCGCAGATGCCTCTGAGGAGCAGTGAGTTTGTCCAAAAGAAACCCCGTGCTTGCGATTCCTTCCTGGGAGCTCACCCCCGGAGCCAACTGTAGCTAAAGTGCCAAGTAAATGTGACCTCTGGTCCCGAGGCAAGGTGCACAGTTTCCCACTGCCAGAGATAGGGGGTGCACCAGTCTCCAGGAAGTCTTAGTCCATGGACGCCTTTACCTTTAGTATGCCTCACAGCGCTCAAGGCTCTCACGTGGGCTCTTGTTTCCAAGGAAGCACACGGTGTACCCAAAGCCTTCTGAGCACGATCAAGGGATACACAGCTCTGGGAACACCATCCCTCACTATGCAGTTGGAAGGGCCGGGGACTAATGTGTTCTCTATGGCTAGCGTGCCACAGCTTCGAAGCGGCCTCAGGAACGCGGTTCTTGGCAGGCTTTTGCTCCAGGCGTGTCGGCCACATTGAGGAAACCTAAGCTGCCCTGAAAGAAACCACCGGCGCCTCCAGTGCAGTTTGGGGGCTCCTGCTCGACGTCTCTCTAAGTGATGCGGAAACTGGCCTTTAGGTCCGGCCCGAAAGAGAGATTTACCCTGAGCCTTGCTAGGCACTTGGAACATCCAAAGTCACCTAGGCCTACTGAGGGCATTTAGAGCATTATGCCGTTCACCACATGCAGAACACACTGCATCCAGAAGTTTCATCGCAGAAGGCCGAACTGTGTTCCAAGGGTCTCCTTTGGCTTGTCAGAGAAGACAGGTGTATGTGCCGGGTGATCCCGTTTGTAGTTGAGAAGCCTGGAAAAAGGCAGTATTCCGCCCACTTGAAAGGTACATAGTGGCGGCCTCAAGGCTGACTGAAAAGACATTGTTGTTACCCGTCTTCTAGTCACCCTTAGGAATGCCTCCGGGAAGAAAGTGCGTTTTCTCCTATGAATCCAGGGGGTCTCCAGGGCCTTGCTAGGAGCTCATCCCACGCGTGCCCTAGCTAAAGTGCGAAGTAAAGGCGAGCCCTAGCCTCGAGGTAAGCACGAGTGCTTCCTGTCAGCAGGGTTTTGTGTGCAGCCCTCTCCCTGAGCCCTGACTCGATGCCAGAGTGCTTTAACTCCTCTACGGCTTTCCGTAAGGCCTAGGAGAGTCACGTATGAATTCCCTCCTGAGGGAGAGCGTGTGCACTGGGAGTCCCCTTCTCGTTTTCCGAGCAACGTAACACAGAACAGGCTGTTGGGGGTCAGCTCTTTCTACGCATGGGGGAGGGCAATGAACTGATTCTCGCTTGCGGAGCAGGCCGTGTCCACGTGTCAGGCAGCCCCAGGGCAACGCTTCTGCCAGTATTACGTTCAACCTGGCTCTCCCTCTGGGGAGGCCCCCTGAAGTGCACTGAAAGAATCCCTGAGCCTAAAGTGCCTCCTGGCAACTCTTACCTGTCACTCTCCTACTACTGGGAAGCAAGGTACACTGTAGGTCCAGCCTGGGAGAAACTACAGAGAAACCGGTAAAATTGTGAGGCACTGGGTCGATCCAACGTCACGTAGGCCTGACTAAGTCATTCAGCGGGTAATAATGCCCTTCATGGCGCGCCAAACAAACACCCCGAGTCCAATGAAGCGCGATCATAGAAAGGCCCAGTGTGGCTGAAAGTCTCCAGTCGTCAGTCAGAGAGCGCTGCTCAATGTGCTGCGTGGTCACGTTGGAAACTGGAGAATGTGGGAGGAGCCCGGCTTCCCCCCTTTGGAAAGCAACTGCGTTGCAGCTTCCAAGCCGCCTGAAAACCACACCAGCAAGGATACGCTTCACTCCGCAGATGCCTCTGAGGAGCAGTGAGTTTGTCCAAAAGAAACCCCGTGCTTGCGATTCCTTCCTGGGAGCTCACCCCCGGAGCCAACTGTAGCTAAAGTGCCAAGTAAATGTGACCTCTGGTCCCGAGGCAAGGTGCACAGTTTCCCACTGCCAGAGATAGAGGGTGCACCAGTCTCCAGGAAGTCTTAGTCCATGGACGCCTTTACCTTTAGTATGCCTCACAGCGCTCAAGGCTCTCACGTGGGCCCTTGTTTCCAAGGAAGCACACGGTGTACCCAAAGCCTTCTGAGCACGATCAAGGGATACACAGCTCTGGGAACACCATCCCTCACTATGCAGTTGGAAGGGCCGGGGACTAATGTGTTCTCTATGGCTAGCGTGCCACAGCTTCGAAGCGGCCTCAGGAACGCGGTTCTTGGCAGGCTTTTGCTCCAGGCGTGTCGGCCACATTGAGGAAACCTAAGCTGCCCTGAAAGAAACCACCGGCGCCTCCAGTGCAGTTTGGGGGCTCCTGCTCGACGTCTCTCTAAGTGATGCGGAAACTGGCCTTTAGGTCCGGCCCGAAAGAGAGATTTACCCTGAGCCTTGCTAGGCACTTGGAACATCCAAAGTCACCTAGGCCTACTGAGGGCATTTAGAGCATTATGCCGTTCACCACATGCAGAACACACTGCATCCAGAAGTTTCATCGCAGAAGGCCGAACTGTGTTCCAAGGGTCTCCTTTGGCTTGTCAGAGAAGACAGGTGTATGTGCCGGGTGATCCCGTTTGTAGTTGAGAAGCCTGGAAAAAGGCAGTATTCCGCCCACTTGAAAGGTACATAGTGGCGGCCTCAAGGCTGACTGAAAAGACATTGTTGTTACCCGTCTTCTAGTCACCCTTAGGAATGCCTCCGGGAAGAAAGTGCGTTTTCTCCTATGAATCCAGGGGGTCTCCAGGGCCTTGCTAGGAGCTCATCCCACGCGTGCCCTAGCTAAAGTGCGAAGTAAAGGCGAGCCCTAGCCTCGAGGTAAGCACGAGTGCTTCCTGTCAGCAGGGTTTTGTGTGCAGCCCTCTCCCTGAGCCCTGACTCGATGCCAGAGTGCTTTAACTCCTCTACGGCTTTCCGTAAGGCCTAGGAGAGTCACGTATGAATTCCCTCCTGAGGGAGAGCGTGTGCACTGGGAGTCCCCTTCTCGTTTTCCGAGCAACGTAACACAGAACAGGCTGTTGGGGGTCAGCTCTTTCTACGCATGGGGGAGGGCAATGAACTGATTCTCGCTTGCGGAGCAGGCCGTGTCCACGTGTCAGGCAGCCCCAGGGCAACGCTTCTGCCAGTATTACGTTCAACCTGGCTCTCCCTCTGGGGAGGCCCCCTGAAGTGCACTGAAAGAATCCCTGAGCCTAAAGTGCCTCCTGGCAACTCTTACCTGTCACTCTCCTACTACTGGGAAGCAAGGTACACTGTAGGTCCAGCCTGGGAGAAACTACAGAGAAACCGGTAAAATTGTGAGGCACTGGGTCGATCCAACGTCACGTAGGCCTGACTAAGTCATTCAGCGGGTAATAATGCCCTTCATGGCGCGCCAAACAAACACCCCGAGTCCAATGAAGCGCGATCATAGAAAGGCCCAGTGTGGCTGAAAGTCTCCAGTCGTCAGTCAGAGAGCGCTGCTCAATGTGCTGCGTGGTCACGTTGGAAACTGGAGAATGTGGGAGGAGCCCGGCTTCCCCCCTTTGGAAAGCAACTGCGTTGCAGCTTCCAAGCCGCCTGAAAACCACACCAGAAAGGATACGCTTCACTCCGCAGATGCCTCTGAGGAGCAGTGAGTTTGTCCAAAAGAAACCCCGTGCTTGCGATTCCTTCCTGGGAGCTCACCCCCGGAGCCAACTGTAGCTAAAGTGCCAAGTAAATGTGACCTCTGGTCCCGAGGCAAGGTGCACAGTTTCCCACTGCCAGAGATAGGGGGTGCACCAGTCTCCAGGAAGTCTTAGTCCATGGACGCCTTTACCTTTAGTATGCCTCACAGCGCTCAAGGCTCTCACGTGGGCTCTTGTTTCCAAGGAAGCACACGGTGTACCCAAAGCCTTCTGGGCACGATCAAGGGATACACAGCTCTGGGAACACCATCCCTCACTATGCAGTTGGAAGGGCCGGGGACTAATGTGTTCTCTATGGCTAGCGTGCCACAGCTTCGAAGCGGCCTCAGGAACGCGGTTCTTGGCAGGCTTTTGCTCCAGGCGTGTCGGCCACATTGAGGAAACCTAAGCTGCCCTGAAAGAAACCACCGGCGCCTCCAGTGCAGTTTGGGGGCTCCTGCTCGACGTCTCTCTAAGTGATGCGGAAACTGGCCTTTAGGTCCGGCCCGAAAGAGAGATTTACCCTGAGCCTTGCTAGGCACTTGGAACATCCAAAGTCACCTAGGCCTACTGAGGGCATTTAGAGGATTATGCCGTTCACCACATGCAGAACACACTGCATCCAGAAGTTTCATCGCAGAAGGCCGAACTGTGTTCCAAGGGTCTCCTTTGGCTTGTCAGAGAAGACAGGTGTATGTGCCGGGTGATCCCGTTTGTAGTTGAGAAGCCTGGAAAAAGGCAGTATTCCCCCCACTTGAAAGGTACATAGTGGCGGCCTCAAGGCTGACTGAAAGACATTGTTGTTACCCGTCTTCTAGTCACCCTTAGGAATGCCTCCGGGAAGAAAGTGCGTTTTCTCCTATGAATCCAGGGGGTCTCCAGGGCCTTGCTAGGAGCTCATCCCACGCGTGCCCTAGCTAAAGTGCGAAGTAAAGGCGAGCCCTAGCCTCGAGGTAAGCACGAGTGCTTCCTGTCAGCAGGGTTTTGTGTGCAGCCCTCTCCCTGAGCCCTGACTCGATGCCAGAGTGCTTTAACTCCTCTACGGCTTTCCGTAAGGCCTAGGAGAGTCACGTATGAATTCCCTCCTGAGGGAGAGCGTGTGCACTGGGAGTCCCCTTCTCGTTTTCCGAGCAACGTAACACAGAACAGGCTGTTGGGGGTCAGCTCTTTCTACGCATGGGGGAGGGCAATGAACTGATTCTCGCTTGCGGAGCAGGCCGTGTCCACGTGTCAGGCAGCCCCAGGGCAACGCTTCTGCCAGTATTACGTTCAACCTGGCTCTCCCTCTGGGGAGGCCCCCTGAAGTGCACTGAAAGAATCCCTGAGCCTAAAGTGCCTCCTGGCAACTCTTACCTGTCACTCTCCTACTACTGGGAAGCAAGGTACACTGTAGGTCCAGCCTGGGAGAAACTACAGAGAAACCGGTAAAATTGTGAGGCACTGGGTCGATCCAACGTCACGTAGGCCTGACTAAGTCATTCAGCGGGTAATAATGCCCTTCATGGCGCGCCAAACAAACACCCCGAGTCCAATGAAGCGCGATCATAGAAAGGCCCAGTGTGGCTGAAAGTCTCCAGTCGTCAGTCAGAGAGCGCTGCTCAATGTGCTGCGTGGTCACGTTGGAAACTGGAGAATGTGGGAGGAGCCCGGCTTCCCCCCTTTGGAAAGCAACTGCGTTGCAGCTTCCAAGCCGCCTGAAAACCACACCAGCAAGGATACGCTTCACTCCGCAGATGCCTCTGAGGAGCAGTGAGTTTGTCCAAAAGAAACCCCGTGCTTGCGATTCCTTCCTGGGAGCTCACCCCCGGAGCCAACTGTAGCTAAAGTGCCAAGTAAATGTGACCTCTGGTCCCGAGGCAAGGTGCACAGTTTCCCACTGCCAGAGATAGAGGGTGCACCAGTCTCCAGGAAGTCTTAGTCCATGGACGCCTTTACCTTTAGTATGCCTCACAGCGCTCAAGGCTCTCACGTGGGCCCTTGTTTCCAAGGAAGCACACGGTGTACCCAAAGCCTTCTGAGCACGATCAAGGGATACACAGCTCTGGGAACACCATCCCTCACTATGCAGTTGGAAGGGCCGGGGACTAATGTGTTCTCTATGGCTAGCGTGCCACAGCTTCGAAGCGGCCTCAGGAACGCGGTTCTTGGCAGGCTTTTGCTCCAGGCGTGTCGGCCACATTGAGGAAACCTAAGCTGCCCTGAAAGAAACCACCGGCGCCTCCAGTGCAGTTTGGGGGCTCCTGCTCGACGTCTCTCTAAGTGATGCGGAAACTGGCCTTTAGGTCCGGCCCGAAAGAGAGATTTACCCTGAGCCTTGCTAGGCACTTGGAACATCCAAAGTCACCTAGGCCTACTGAGGGCATTTAGAGCATTATGCCGTTCACCACATGCAGAACACACTGCATCCAGAAGTTTCATCGCAGAAGGCCGAACTGTGTTCCAAGGGTCTCCTTTGGCTTGTCAGAGAAGACAGGTGTATGTGCCGGGTGATCCCGTTTGTAGTTGAGAAGCCTGGAAAAAGGCAGTATTCCGCCCACTTGAAAGGTACATAGTGGCGGCCTCAAGGCTGACTGAAAAGACATTGTTGTTACCCGTCTTCTAGTCACCCTTAGGAATGCCTCCGGGAAGAAAGTGCGTTTTCTCCTATGAATCCAGGGGGTCTCCAGGGCCTTGCTAGGAGCTCATCCCACGCGTGCCCTAGCTAAAGTGCGAAGTAAAGGCGAGCCCTAGCCTCGAGGTAAGCACGAGTGCTTCCTGTCAGCAGGGTTTTGTGTGCAGCCCTCTCCCTGAGCCCTGACTCGATGCCAGAGTGCTTTAACTCCTCTACGGCTTTCCGTAAGGCCTAGGAGAGTCACGTATGAATTCCCTCCTGAGGGAGAGCGTGTGCACTGGGAGTCCCCTTCTCGTTTTCCGAGCAACGTAACACAGAACAGGCTGTTGGGGGTCAGCTCTTTCTACGCATGGGGGAGGGCAATGAACTGATTCTCGCTTGCGGAGCAGGCCGTGTCCACGTGTCAGGCAGCCCCAGGGCAACGCTTCTGCCAGTATTACGTTCAACCTGGCTCTCCCTCTGGGGAGGCCCCCTGAAGTGCACTGAAAGAATCCCTGAGCCTAAAGTGCCTCCTGGCAACTCTTACCTGTCACTCTCCTACTACTGGGAAGCAAGGTACACTGTAGGTCCAGCCTGGGAGAAACTACAGAGAAACCGGTAAAATTGTGAGGCACTGGGTCGATCCAACGTCACGTAGGCCTGACTAAGTCATTCAGCGGGTAATAATGCCCTTCATGGCGCGCCAAACAAACACCCCGAGTCCAATGAAGCGCGATCATAGAAAGGCCCAGTGTGGCTGAAAGTCTCCAGTCGTCAGTCAGAGAGCGCTGCTCAATGTGCTGCGTGGTCACGTTGGAAACTGGAGAATGTGGGAGGAGCCCGGCTTCCCCCCTTTGGAAAGCAACTGCGTTGCAGCTTCCAAGCCGCCTGAAAACCACACCAGAAAGGATACGCTTCACTCCGCAGATGCCTCTGAGGAGCAGTGAGTTTGTCCAAAAGAAACCCCGTGCTTGCGATTCCTTCCTGGGAGCTCACCCCCGGAGCCAACTGTAGCTAAAGTGCCAAGTAAATGTGACCTCTGGTCCCGAGGCAAGGTGCACAGTTTCCCACTGCCAGAGATAGGGGGTGCACCAGTCTCCAGGAAGTCTTAGTCCATGGACGCCTTTACCTTTAGTATGCCTCACAGCGCTCAAGGCTCTCACGTGGGCTCTTGTTTCCAAGGAAGCACACGGTGTACCCAAAGCCTTCTGGGCACGATCAAGGGATACACAGCTCTGGGAACACCATCCCTCACTATGCAGTTGGAAGGGCCGGGGACTAATGTGTTCTCTATGGCTAGCGTGCCACAGCTTCGAAGCGGCCTCAGGAACGCGGTTCTTGGCAGGCTTTTGCTCCAGGCGTGTCGGCCACATTGAGGAAACCTAAGCTGCCCTGAAAGAAACCACCGGCGCCTCCAGTGCAGTTTGGGGGCTCCTGCTCGACGTCTCTCTAAGTGATGCGGAAACTGGCCTTTAGGTCCGGCCCGAAAGAGAGATTTACCCTGAGCCTTGCTAGGCACTTGGAACATCCAAAGTCACCTAGGCCTACTGAGGGCATTTAGAGGATTATGCCGTTCACCACATGCAGAACACACTGCATCCAGAAGTTTCATCGCAGAAGGCCGAACTGTGTTCCAAGGGTCTCCTTTGGCTTGTCAGAGAAGACAGGTGTATGTGCCGGGTGATCCCGTTTGTAGTTGAGAAGCCTGGAAAAAGGCAGTAATCCCCCACTTGAAAGGTACATAGTGGCGGCCTCAAGGATGACTGAAAGACATTGTTGTTACCCGTCTTCTAGTCACCCTTAGGAATGCCTCCGGGAAGAAAGTGCGTTTTCTCCTATGAATCCAGGGGGTCTCCAGGGCCTTGCTAGGAGCTCATCCCACGCGTGCCCTAGCTAAAGTGCGAAGTAAAGGCGAGCCCTAGCCTCGAGGTAAGCACGAGTGCTTCCTGTCAGCAGGGTTTTGTGTGCAGCCCTCTCCCTGAGCCCTGACTCGATGCCAGAGTGCTTTAACTCCTCTACGGCTTTCCGTAAGGCCTAGGAGAGTCACGTATGAATTCCCTCCTGAGGGAGAGCGTGTGCACTGGGAGTCCCCTTCTCGTTTTCCGAGCAACGTAACACAGAACAGGCTGTTGGGGGTCAGCTCTTTCTACGCATGGGGGAGGGCAATGAACTGATTCTCGCTTGCGGAGCAGGCCGTGTACACGTGTCAGGCAGCCCCAGGGCAACGCTTCTGCCAGTATTACGTTCAACCTGGCTCTCCCTCTGGGGAGGCCCCCTGAAGTGCACTGAAAGAATCCCTGAGCCTAAAGTGCCTCCTGGCAACTCTTACCTGTCACTCTCCTACTACTGGGAAGCAAGGTACACTGTAGGTCCAGCCTGGGAGAAACTACAGAGAAACCGGTAAAATTGTGAGGCACTGGGTCGATCCAACGTCACGTAGGCCTGACTAAGTCATTCAGCGGGTAATAATGCCCTTCATGGCGCGCCAAACAAACACCCCGAGTCCAATGAAGCGTGATCATAGAAAGGCCCAGTGTGGCTGAAAGTCTCCAGTCGTCAGTCAGAGAGCGCTGCTCAATGTGCTGCGTGGTCACGTTGGAAACTGGAGAATGTGGGAGGAGCCCGGCTTCCCCCCTTTGGAAAGCAACTGCGTTGCAGCTTCCAAGCCGCCTGAAAACCACACCAGCAAGGATACGCTTCACTCCGCAGATGCCTCTGAGGAGCAGTGAGTTTGTCCAAAAGAAACCCCGTGCTTGCGATTCCTTCCTGGGAGCTCACCCCCGGAGCCAACTGTAGCTAAAGTGCCAAGTAAATGTGACCTCTGGTCCCGAGGCAAGGTGCACAGTTTCCCACTGCCAGAGATAGGGGGTGCACCAGTCTCCAGGAAGTCTTAGTCCATGGACGCCTTTACCTTTAGTATGCCTCACAGCGCTCAAGGCTCTCACGTGGGCTCTTGTTTCCAAGGAAGCACACGGTGTACCCAAAGCCTTCTGAGCACGATCAAGGGATACACAGCTCTGGGAACACCATCCCTCACTATGCAGTTGGAAGGGCCGGGGACTAATGTGTTCTCTATGGCTAGCGTGCCACAGCTTCGAAGCGGCCTCAGGAACGCGGTTCTTGGCAGGCTTTTGCTCCAGGCGTGTCGGCCACATTGAGGAAACCTAAGCTGCCCTGAAAGAAACCACCGGCGCCTCCAGTGCAGTTTGGGGGCTCCTGCTCGACGTCTCTCTAAGTGATGCGGAAACTGGCCTTTAGGTCCGGCCCGAAAGAGAGATTTACCCTGAGCCTTGCTAGGCACTTGGAACATCCAAAGTCACCTAGGCCTACTGAGGGCATTTAGAGCATTATGCCGTTCACCACATGCAGAACACACTGCATCCAGAAGTTTCATCGCAGAAGGCCGAACTGTGTTCCAAGGGTCTCCTTTGGCTTGTCAGAGAAGACAGGTGTATGTGCCGGGTGATCCCGTTTGTAGTTGAGAAGCCTGGAAAAAGGCAGTATTCCGCCCACTTGAAAGGTACATAGTGGCGGCCTCAAGGCTGACTGAAAAGACATTGTTGTTACCCGTCTTCTAGTCACCCTTAGGAATGCCTCCGGGAAGAAAGTGCGTTTTCTCCTATGAATCCAGGGGGTCTCCAGGGCCTTGCTAGGAGCTCATCCCACGCGTGCCCTAGCTAAAGTGCGAAGTAAAGGCGAGCCCTAGCCTCGAGGTAAGCACGAGTGCTTCCTGTCAGCAGGGTTTTGTGTGCAGCCCTCTCCCTGAGCCCTGACTCGATGCCAGAGTGCTTTAACTCCTCTACGGCTTTCCGTAAGGCCTAGGAGAGTCACGTATGAATTCCCTCCTGAGGGAGAGCGTGTGCACTGGGAGTCCCCTTCTCGTTTTCCGAGCAACGTAACACAGAACAGGCTGTTGGGGGTCAGCTCTTTCTACGCATGGGGGAGGGCAATGAACTGATTCTCGCTTGCGGAGCAGGCCGTGTCCACGTGTCAGGCAGCCCCAGGGCAACGCTTCTGCCAGTATTACGTTCAACCTGGCTCTCCCTCTGGGGAGGCCCCCTGAAGTGCACTGAAAGAATCCCTGAGCCTAAAGTGCCTCCTGGCAACTCTTACCTGTCACTCTCCTACTACTGGGAAGCAAGGTACACTGTAGGTCCAGCCTGGGAGAAACTACAGAGAAACCGGTAAAATTGTGAGGCACTGGGTCGATCCAACGTCACGTAGGCCTGACTAAGTCATTCAGCGGGTAATAATGCCCTTCATGGCGCGCCAAACAAACACCCCGAGTCCAATGAAGCGCGATCATAGAAAGGCCCAGTGTGGCTGAAAGTCTCCAGTCGTCAGTCAGAGAGCGCTGCTCAATGTGCTGCGTGGTCACGTTGGAAACTGGAGAATGTGGGAGGAGCCCGGCTTCCCCCCTTTGGAAAGCAACTGCGTTGCAGCTTCCAAGCCGCCTGAAAACCACACCAGCAAGGATACGCTTCACTCCGCAGATGCCTCTGAGGAGCAGTGAGTTTGTCCAAAAGAAACCCCGTGCTTGCGATTCCTTCCTGGGAGCTCACCCCCGGAGCCAACTGTAGCTAAAGTGCCAAGTAAATGTGACCTCTGGTCCCGAGGCAAGGTGCACAGTTTCCCACTGCCAGAGATAGGGGGTGCACCAGTCTCCAGGAAGTCTTAGTCCATGGACGCCTTTACCTTTAGTATGCCTCACAGCGCTCAAGGCTCTCACGTGGGCCCTTGTTTCCAAGGAAGCACACGGTGTACCCAAAGCCTTCTGGGCACGATCAAGGGATACACAGCTCTGGGAACACCATCCCTCACTATGCAGTTGGAAGGGCCGGGGACTAATGTGTTCTCTATGGCTAGCGTGCCACAGCTTCGAAGCGGCCTCAGGAACGCGGTTCTTGGCAGGCTTTTGCTCCAGGCGTGTCGGCCACATTGAGGAAACCTAAGCTGCCCTGAAAGAAACCACCGGCGCCTCCAGTGCAGTTTGGGGGCTCCTGCTCGACGTCTCTCTAAGTGATGCGGAAACTGGCCTTTAGGTCCGGCCCGAAAGAGAGATTTACCCTGAGCCTTGCTAGGCACTTGGAACATCCAAAGTCACCTAGGCCTACTGAGGGCATTTAGAGCATTATGCCGTTCACCACATGCAGAACACACTGCATCCAGAAGTTTCATCGCAGAAGGCCGAACTGTGTTCCAAGGGTCTCCTTTGGCTTGTCAGAGAAGATTGGTGTATGTGCTGGGTGATCCCGTTTGTAGTTGAGAAGCCTGGAAAAAGGCAATATTCCCCCCACTTGAAAGGTACATAGTGGCGGCCTCAAGGCTGACTGAAAAGACATTGTTGTTACCCGTCTTCTAGTCACCCTTAGGAATGCCTCCGGGAAGAAAGTGCGTTTTCTCCTATGAATCCAGGGGGTCTCCAGGGCCTTGCTAGGAGCTCATCCCACGCTTGCCCTAGCTAAAGTGCGAAGTAAAGGCGAGCCCTAGCCTCGAGGTAAGCACGAGTGCTTCCTGTCAGCAGGGTTTTGTGTGCAGCCCTCTCCCTGAGCCCTGACTCGATGCCAGAGTGCTTTAACTCCTCTACGGCTTTCCGTAAGGCCTAGGAGAGTCACGTATGAATTCCCTCCTGAGGGAGAGCGTGTGCACTGGGAGTCCCCTTCTCGTTTTCCGAGCAACGTAACACAGAACAGGCTGTTGGGGGTCAGCTCTTTCTACGCATGGGGGAGGGCAATGAACTGATTCTCGCTTGCGGAGCAGGCCGTGTCCACGTGTCAGGCAGCCCCAGGGCAACGCTTCTGCCAGTATTACGTTCAACCTGGCTCTCCCTCTGGGGAGGCCCCCTGAAGTGCACTGAAAGAATCCCTGAGCCTAAAGTGCCTCCTGGCAACTCTTACCTGTCACTCTCCTACTACTGGGAAGCAAGGTACACTGTAGGTCCAGCCTGGGAGAAA
Source organism: Mesoplodon mirus (assembly GCF_964341445.2). Taxonomy (NCBI): domain Eukaryota; kingdom Metazoa; phylum Chordata; class Mammalia; order Artiodactyla; family Ziphiidae; genus Mesoplodon; species Mesoplodon mirus. Next base: position 92,543,385 of record NC_138976.1, on the reverse strand, counting down.
CTACAGAGAAACCGGTAAAATTGTGAGGCACTGGGTCGATCCAACGTCACGTAGGCCTGACTAAGTCATTCAGCGGGTAATAATGCCCTTCATGGCGCGCCAAACAAACACCCCGAGTCCAATGAAGCGCGATCATAGAAAGGCCCAGTGTGGCTGAAAGTCTCCAGTCGTCAGTCAGAGAGCGCTGCTCAATGTGCTGCGTGGTCACGTTGGAAACTGGAGAATGTGGGAGGAGCCCGGCTTCCCCCCTTTGGAAAGCAACTGCGTTGCAGCTTCCAAGCCGCCTGAAAACCACACCAGCAAGGATACGCTTCACTCCGCAGATGCCTCTGAGGAGCAGTGAGTTTGTCCAAAAGAAACCCCGTGCTTGCGATTCCTTCCTGGGAGCTCACCCCCGGAGCCAACTGTAGCTAAAGTGCCAAGTAAATGTGACCTCTGGACCCGAGGCAAGGTGCACAGTTTCCCACTGCCAGAGATAGAGGGTGCACCAGTCTCCAGGAAGTCTTAGTCCATGGACGCCTTTACCTTTAGTATGCCTCACAGCGCTCAAGGCTCTCACGTGGGCTCTTGTTTCCAAGGAAGCACACGGTGTACCCAAAGCCTTCTGAGCACGATCAAGGGATACACAGCTCTGGGAACACCATCCCTCACTATGCAGTTGGAAGGGCCGGGGACTAATGTGTTCTCTATGGCTAGCGTGCCACAGCTTCGAAGCGGCCTCAGGAACGCGGTTCTTGGCAGGCTTTTGCTCCAGGCGTGTCGGCCACATTGAGGAAACCTAAGCTGCCCTGAAAGAAACCACCGGCGCCTCCAGTGCAGTTTGGGGGCTCCTGCTCGACGTCTCTCTAAGTGATGCGGAAACTGGCCTTTAGGTCCGGCCCGAAAGAGAGATTTACCCTGAGCCTTGCTAGGCACTTGGAACATCCAAAGTCACCTAGGCCTACTGAGGGCATTTAGAGCATTATGCCGTTCACCACATGCAGAACACACTGCATCCAGAAGTTTCATCGCAGAAGGCCGAACTGTGTTCCAAGGGTCTCCTTTGGATTGTCAGAGAAGATTGGTGTATGTGCTGGGTGATCCCGTTTGTAGTTGAGAAGCCTGGAAAAAGGCAGTATTCCGCCCACTTGAAAGGTACATAGTGGCGGCCTCAAGGCTGACTGAAAAGACATTGTTGTTACCCGTCTTCTAGTCACCCTTAGGAATGCCTCCGGGAAGAAAGTGCGTTTTCTCCTATGAATCCAGGGTGTCTCCAGGGCCTTGCTAGGAGCTCATCCCACGCGTGCCCTAGCTAAAGTGCGAAGTAAAGGCGAGCCCTAGCCTCGAGGTAAGCACGAGTGCTTCCTGTCAGCAGGGTTTTGTGTGCAGCCCTCTCCCTGAGCCCTGACTCGATGCCAGAGTGCTTTAACTCCTCTACGGCTTTCCGTAAGGCCTAGGAGAGTCACGTCTGAATTCCCTCCTGAGGGAGAGCGTGTGCACTGGGAGTCCCCTTCTCGTTTTCCGAGCAACGTAACACAGAACAGGCTGTTGGGGGTCAGCTCTTTCTACGCATGGGGGAGGGCAATGAACTGATTCTCGCTTGCGGAGCAGGCCGTGTACACGTGTCAGGCAGCCCCAGGGCAACGCTTCTGCCAGTATTACGTTCAACCTGGCTCTCCCTCTGGGGAGGCCCCCTGAAGTGCACTGAAAGAATCCCTGAGCCTAAAGTGCCTCCTGGCAACTCTTACCTGTCACTCTCCTACTACTGGGAAGCAAGGTACACTGTAGGTCCAGCCTGGGAGAAACTACAGAGAAACCGGTAAAATTGTGAGGCACTGGGTCGATCCAACGTCACGTAGGCCTGACTAAGTCATTCAGCGGGTAATAATGCCCTTCATGGCGCGCCAAACAAACACCCCGAGTCCAATGAAGCGCGATCATAGAAAGGCCCAGTGTGGCTGAAAGTCTCCAGTTGTCAGTCAGAGAGCGCTGCTCAATGTGCTGCGTGGTCACGTTGGAAACTGGAGAATGTGGGAGGAGCCCGGCTTCCCCCCTTTGGAAAGCAACTGCGTTGCAGCTTCCAAGCCGCCTGAAAACCACACCAGCAAGGATACGCTTCACTCCGCAGATGCCTCTGAGGAGCAGTGAGTTTGTCCAAAAGAAACCCCGTGCTTGCGATTCCTTCCTGGGAGCTCACCCCCGGAGCCAACTGTAGCTAAAGTGCCAAGTAAATGTGACCTCTGGTCCCGAGGCAAGGTGCACAGTTTCCCACTGCCAGAGATAGGGGGTGCACCAGTCTCCAGGAAGTCTTAGTCCATGGACGCCTTTACCTTTAGTATGCCTCACAGCGCTCAAGGCTCTCACGTGGGCCCTTGTTTCCAAGGAAGCACACGGTGTACCCAAAGCCTTCTGAGCACGATCAAGGGATACACAGCTCTGGGAACACCATCCCTCACTATGCAGTTGGAAGGGCCGGGGACTAATGTGTTCTCTATGGCTAGCGTGCCACAGCTTCGAAGCGGCCTCAGGAACGCGGTTCTTGGCAGGCTTTTGCTCCAGGCGTGTCGGCCACATTGAGGAAACCTAAGCTGCCCTGAAAGAAACCACCGGCGCCTCCAGTGCAGTTTGGGGGCTCCTGCTCGACGTCTCTCTAAGTGATGCGGAAACTGGCCTTTAGGTCCGGCCCGAAAGAGAGATTTACCCTGAGCCTTGCTAGGCACTTGGAACATCCAAAGTCACCTAGGCCTACTGAGGGCATTTAGAGCATTATGCCGTTCACCACATGCAGAACACACTGCATCCAGAAGTTTCATCGCAGAAGGCCGAACTGTGTTCCAAGGGTCTCCTTTGGCTTGTCAGAGAAGACAGGTGTATGTGCCGGGTGATCCCGTTTGTAGTTGAGAAGCCTGGAAAAAGGCAGTATTCCCCCCACTTGAAAGGTACATAGTGGCGGCCTCAAGGCTGACTGAAAAGACATTGTTGTTACCCGTCTTCTAGTCACCCTTAGGAATGCCTCCGGGAAGAAAGTGCGTTTTCTCCTATGAATCCAGGGGGTCTCCAGGGCCTTGCTAGGAGCTCATCCCACGCTTGCCCTAGCTAAAGTGCGAAGTAAAGGCGAGCCCTAGCCTCGAGGTAAGCACGAGTGCTTCCTGTCAGCAGGGTTTTGTGTGCAGCCCTCTCCCTGAGCCCTGACTCGATGCCAGAGTGCTTTAACTCCTCTACGGCTTTCCGTAAGGCCTAGGAGAGTCACGTATGAATTCCCTCCTGAGGGAGAGCGTGTGCACTGGGAGTCCCCTTCTCGTTTTCCGAGCAACGTAACACAGAACAGGCTGTTGGGGGTCAGCTCTTTCTACGCATGGGGGAGGGCAATGAACTGATTCTCGCTTGCGGAGCAGGCCGTGTACACGTGTCAGGCAGCCCCAGGGCAACGCTTCTGCCAGTATTACGTTCAACCTGGCTCTCCCTCTGGGGAGGCCCCCTGAAGTGCACTGAAAGAATCCCTGAGCCTAAAGTGCCTCCTGGCAACTCTTACCTGTCACTCTCCTACTACTGGGACGCAAGGTACACTGTAGTTCCAGCCTGGGAGAAACTACAGAGAAACCGGTAAAATTGTGACGCACTGGGTCGATCCAACGTCACGTAGGCCTGACTAAGTCATTCAGCGGGTAATAATGCCCTTCATGGCGCGCCAAACAAACACCCCGAGTCCAATGAAGCGCGATCATAGAAAGGCCCAGTGTGGCTGAAAGTCTCCAGTCGTCAGTCAGAGAGCGCTGCTCAATGTGCTGCGTGGTCACGTTGGAAACTGGAGAATGTGGGAGGAGCCCGGCTTCCCCCCTTTGGAAAGCAACTGCGTTGCAGCTTCCAAGCCGCCTGAAAACCACACCAGCAAGGATACGCTTCACTCCGCAGATGCCTCTGAGGAGCAGTGAGTTTGTCCAAAAGAAACCCCGTGCTTGCGATTCCTTCCTGGGAGCTCACCCCCGGAGCCAACTGTAGCTAAAGTGCCAAGTAAATGTGACCTCTGGTCCCGAGGCAAGGTGCACAGTTTCCCACTGCCAGAGATAGGGGGTGCACCAGTCTCCAGGAAGTCTTAGTCCATGGACGCCTTTACCTTTAGTATGCCTCACAGCGCTCAAGGCTCTCACGTGGGCCCTTGTTTCCAAGGAAGCACACGGTGTACCCAAAGCCTTCTGAGCACGATCAAGGGATACACAGCTCTGGGAACACCATCCCTCACTATGCAGTTGGAAGGGCCGGGGACTAATGTGTTCTCTATGGCTAGCGTGCCACAGCTTCGAAGCGGCCTCAGGAACGCGGTTCTTGGCAGGCTTTTGCTCCAGGCGTGTCGGCCACATTGAGGAAACCTAAGCTGCCCTGAAAGAAACCACCGGCGCCTCCAGTGCAGTTTGGGGGCTCCTGCTCGACGTCTCTCTAAGTGATGCGGAAACTGGCCTTTAGGTCCGGCCCGAAAGAGAGATTTACCCTGAGCCTTGCTAGGCACTTGGAACATCCAAAGTCACCTAGGCCTACTGAGGGCATTTAGAGCATTATGCCGTTCACCACATGCAGAACACACTGCATCCAGAAGTTTCATCGCAGAAGGCCGAACTGTGTTCCAAGGGTCTCCTTTGGCTTGTCAGAGAAGACAGGTGTATGTGCCGGGTGATCCCGTTTGTAGTTGAGAAGCCTGGAAAAAGGCAGTATTCCGCCCACTTGAAAGGTACATAGTGGCGGCCTCAAGGCTGACTGAAAAGACATTGTTGTTACCCGTCTTCTAGTCACCCTTAGGAATGCCTCCGGGAAGAAAGTGCGTTTTCTCCTATGAATCCAGGGGGTCTCCAGGGCCTTGCTAGGAGCTCATCCCACGCGTGCCCTAGCTAAAGTGCGAAGTAAAGGCGAGCCCTAGCCTCGAGGTAAGCACGAGTGCTTCCTGTCAGCAGGGTTTTGTGTGCAGCCCTCTCCCTGAGCCCTGACTCGATGCCAGAGTGCTTTAACTCCTCTACGGCTTTCCGTAAGGCCTAGGAGAGTCACGTATGAATTCCCTCCTGAGGGAGAGCGTGTGCACTGGGAGTCCCCTTCTCGTTTTCCGAGCAACGTAACACAGAACAGGCTGTTGGGGGTCAGCTCTTTCTACGCATGGGGGAGGGCAATGAACTGATTCTCGCTTGCGGAGCAGGCCGTGTCCACGTGTCAGGCAGCCCCAGGGCAACGCTTCTGCCAGTATTACGTTCAACCTGGCTCTCCCTCTGGGGAGGCCCCCTGAAGTGCACTGAAAGAATCCCTGAGCCTAAAGTGCCTCCTGGCAACTCTTACCTGTCACTCTCCTACTACTGGGAAGCAAGGTACACTGTAGGTCCAGCCTGGGAGAAACTACAGAGAAACCGGTAAAATTGTGAGGCACTGGGTCGATCCAACGTCACGTAGGCCTGACTAAGTCATTCAGCGGGTAATAATGCCCTTCATGGCGCGCCAAACAAACACCCCGAGTCCAATGAAGCGCGATCATAGAAAGGCCCAGTGTGGCTGAAAGTCTCCAGTCGTCAGTCAGAGAGCGCTGCTCAATGTGCTGCGTGGTCACGTTGGAAACTGGAGAATGTGGGAGGAGCCCGGCTTCCCCCCTTTGGAAAGCAACTGCGTTGCAGCTTCCAAGCCGCCTGAAAACCACACCAGAAAGGATACGCTTCACTCCGCAGATGCCTCTGAGGAGCAGTGAGTTTGTCCAAAAGAAACCCCGTGCTTGCGATTCCTTCCTGGGAGCTCACCCCCGGAGCCAACTGTAGCTAAAGTGCCAAGTAAATGTGACCTCTGGTCCCGAGGCAAGGTGCACAGTTTCCCACTGCCAGAGATAGGGGGTGCACCAGTCTCCAGGAAGTCTTAGTCCATGGACGCCTTTACCTTTAGTATGCCTCACAGCGCTCAAGGCTCTCACGTGGGCTCTTGTTTCCAAGGAAGCACACGGTGTACCCAAAGCCTTCTGGGCACGATCAAGGGATACACAGCTCTGGGAACACCATCCCTCACTATGCAGTTGGAAGGGCCGGGGACTAATGTGTTCTCTATGGCTAGCGTGCCACAGCTTCGAAGCGGCCTCAGGAACGCGGTTCTTGGCAGGCTTTTGCTCCAGGCGTGTCGGCCACATTGAGGAAACCTAAGCTGCCCTGAAAGAAACCACCGGCGCCTCCAGTGCAGTTTGGGGGCTCCTGCTCGACGTCTCTCTAAGTGATGCGGAAACTGGCCTTTAGGTCCGGCCCGAAAGAGAGATTTACCCTGAGCCTTGCTAGGCACTTGGAACATCCAAAGTCACCTAGGCCTACTGAGGGCATTTAGAGGATTATGCCGTTCACCACATGCAGAACACACTGCATCCAGAAGTTTCATCGCAGAAGGCCGAACTGTGTTCCAAGGGTCTCCTTTGGCTTGTCAGAGAAGACAGGTGTATGTGCCGGGTGATCCCGTTTGTAGTTGAGAAGCCTGGAAAAAGGCAGTAATCCCCCACTTGAAAGGTACATAGTGGCGGCCTCAAGGATGACTGAAAGACATTGTTGTTACCCGTCTTCTAGTCACCCTTAGGAATGCCTCCGGGAAGAAAGTGCGTTTTCTCCTATGAATCCAGGGGGTCTCCAGGGCCTTGCTAGGAGCTCATCCCACGCGTGCCCTAGCTAAAGTGCGAAGTAAAGGCGAGCCCTAGCCTCGAGGTAAGCACGAGTGCTTCCTGTCAGCAGGGTTTTGTGTGCAGCCCTCTCCCTGAGCCCTGACTCGATGCCAGAGTGCTTTAACTCCTCTACGGCTTTCCGTAAGGCCTAGGAGAGTCACGTATGAATTCCCTCCTGAGGGAGAGCGTGTGCACTGGGAGTCCCCTTCTCGTTTTCCGAGCAACGTAACACAGAACAGGCTGTTGGGGGTCAGCTCTTTCTACGCATGGGGGAGGGCAATGAACTGATTCTCGCTTGCGGAGCAGGCCGTGTACACGTGTCAGGCAGCCCCAGGGCAACGCTTCTGCCAGTATTACGTTCAACCTGGCTCTCCCTCTGGGGAGGCCCCCTGAAGTGCACTGAAAGAATCCCTGAGCCTAAAGTGCCTCCTGGCAACTCTTACCTGTCACTCTCCTACTACTGGGAAGCAAGGTACACTGTAGGTCCAGCCTGGGAGAAACTACAGAGAAACCGGTAAAATTGTGAGGCACTGGGTCGATCCAACGTCACGTAGGCCTGACTAAGTCATTCAGCGGGTAATAATGCCCTTCATGGCGCGCCAAACAAACACCCCGAGTCCAATGAAGCGTGATCATAGAAAGGCCCAGTGTGGCTGAAAGTCTCCAGTCGTCAGTCAGAGAGCGCTGCTCAATGTGCTGCGTGGTCACGTTGGAAACTGGAGAATGTGGGAGGAGCCCGGCTTCCCCCCTTTGGAAAGCAACTGCGTTGCAGCTTCCAAGCCGCCTGAAAACCACACCAGCAAGGATACGCTTCACTCCGCAGATGCCTCTGAGGAGCAGTGAGTTTGTCCAAAAGAAACCCCGTGCTTGCGATTCCTTCCTGGGAGCTCACCCCCGGAGCCAACTGTAGCTAAAGTGCCAAGTAAATGTGACCTCTGGTCCCGAGGCAAGGTGCACAGTTTCCCACTGCCAGAGATAGGGGGTGCACCAGTCTCCAGGAAGTCTTAGTCCATGGACGCCTTTACCTTTAGTATGCCTCACAGCGCTCAAGGCTCTCACGTGGGCTCTTGTTTCCAAGGAAGCACACGGTGTACCCAAAGCCTTCTGAGCACGATCAAGGGATACACAGCTCTGGGAACACCATCCCTCACTATGCAGTTGGAAGGGCCGGGGACTAATGTGTTCTCTATGGCTAGCGTGCCACAGCTTCGAAGCGGCCTCAGGAACGCGGTTCTTGGCAGGCTTTTGCTCCAGGCGTGTCGGCCACATTGAGGAAACCTAAGCTGCCCTGAAAGAAACCACCGGCGCCTCCAGTGCAGTTTGGGGGCTCCTGCTCGACGTCTCTCTAAGTGATGCGGAAACTGGCCTTTAGGTCCGGCCCGAAAGAGAGATTTACCCTGAGCCTTGCTAGGCACTTGGAACATCCAAAGTCACCTAGGCCTACTGAGGGCATTTAGAGCATTATGCCGTTCACCACATGCAGAACACACTGCATCCAGAAGTTTCATCGCAGAAGGCCGAACTGTGTTCCAAGGGTCTCCTTTGGCTTGTCAGAGAAGACAGGTGTATGTGCCGGGTGATCCCGTTTGTAGTTGAGAAGCCTGGAAAAAGGCAGTATTCCGCCCACTTGAAAGGTACATAGTGGCGGCCTCAAGGCTGACTGAAAAGACATTGTTGTTACCCGTCTTCTAGTCACCCTTAGGAATGCCTCCGGGAAGAAAGTGCGTTTTCTCCTATGAATCCAGGGGGTCTCCAGGGCCTTGCTAGGAGCTCATCCCACGCGTGCCCTAGCTAAAGTGCGAAGTAAAGGCGAGCCCTAGCCTCGAGGTAAGCACGAGTGCTTCCTGTCAGCAGGGTTTTGTGTGCAGCCCTCTCCCTGAGCCCTGACTCGATGCCAGAGTGCTTTAACTCCTCTACGGCTTTCCGTAAGGCCTAGGAGAGTCACGTATGAATTCCCTCCTGAGGGAGAGCGTGTGCACTGGGAGTCCCCTTCTCGTTTTCCGAGCAACGTAACACAGAACAGGCTGTTGGGGGTCAGCTCTTTCTACGCATGGGGGAGGGCAATGAACTGATTCTCGCTTGCGGAGCAGGCCGTGTCCACGTGTCAGGCAGCCCCAGGGCAACGCTTCTGCCAGTATTACGTTCAACCTGGCTCTCCCTCTGGGGAGGCCCCCTGAAGTGCACTGAAAGAATCCCTGAGCCTAAAGTGCCTCCTGGCAACTCTTACCTGTCACTCTCCTACTACTGGGAAGCAAGGTACACTGTAGGTCCAGCCTGGGAGAAACTACAGAGAAACCGGTAAAATTGTGAGGCACTGGGTCGATCCAACGTCACGTAGGCCTGACTAAGTCATTCAGCGGGTAATAATGCCCTTCATGGCGCGCCAAACAAACACCCCGAGTCCAATGAAGCGCGATCATAGAAAGGCCCAGTGTGGCTGAAAGTCTCCAGTCGTCAGTCAGAGAGCGCTGCTCAATGTGCTGCGTGGTCACGTTGGAAACTGGAGAATGTGGGAGGAGCCCGGCTTCCCCCCTTTGGAAAGCAACTGCGTTGCAGCTTCCAAGCCGCCTGAAAACCACACCAGCAAGGATACGCTTCACTCCGCAGATGCCTCTGAGGAGCAGTGAGTTTGTCCAAAAGAAACCCCGTGCTTGCGATTCCTTCCTGGGAGCTCACCCCCGGAGCCAACTGTAGCTAAAGTGCCAAGTAAATGTGACCTCTGGTCCCGAGGCAAGGTGCACAGTTTCCCACTGCCAGAGATAGGGGGTGCACCAGTCTCCAGGAAGTCTTAGTCCATGGACGCCTTTACCTTTAGTATGCCTCACAGCGCTCAAGGCTCTCACGTGGGCCCTTGTTTCCAAGGAAGCACACGGTGTACCCAAAGCCTTCTGGGCACGATCAAGGGATACACAGCTCTGGGAACACCATCCCTCACTATGCAGTTGGAAGGGCCGGGGACTAATGTGTTCTCTATGGCTAGCGTGCCACAGCTTCGAAGCGGCCTCAGGAACGCGGTTCTTGGCAGGCTTTTGCTCCAGGCGTGTCGGCCACATTGAGGAAACCTAAGCTGCCCTGAAAGAAACCACCGGCGCCTCCAGTGCAGTTTGGGGGCTCCTGCTCGACGTCTCTCTAAGTGATGCGGAAACTGGCCTTTAGGTCCGGCCCGAAAGAGAGATTTACCCTGAGCCTTGCTAGGCACTTGGAACATCCAAAGTCACCTAGGCCTACTGAGGGCATTTAGAGCATTATGCCGTTCACCACATGCAGAACACACTGCATCCAGAAGTTTCATCGCAGAAGGCCGAACTGTGTTCCAAGGGTCTCCTTTGGCTTGTCAGAGAAGATTGGTGTATGTGCTGGGTGATCCCGTTTGTAGTTGAGAAGCCTGGAAAAAGGCAATATTCCCCCCACTTGAAAGGTACATAGTGGCGGCCTCAAGGCTGACTGAAAAGACATTGTTGTTACCCGTCTTCTAGTCACCCTTAGGAATGCCTCCGGGAAGAAAGTGCGTTTTCTCCTATGAATCCAGGGGGTCTCCAGGGCCTTGCTAGGAGCTCATCCCACGCTTGCCCTAGCTAAAGTGCGAAGTAAAGGCGAGCCCTAGCCTCGAGGTAAGCACGAGTGCTTCCTGTCAGCAGGGTTTTGTGTGCAGCCCTCTCCCTGAGCCCTGACTCGATGCCAGAGTGCTTTAACTCCTCTACGGCTTTCCGTAAGGCCTAGGAGAGTCACGTATGAATTCCCTCCTGAGGGAGAGCGTGTGCACTGGGAGTCCCCTTCTCGTTTTCCGAGCAACGTAACACAGAACAGGCTGTTGGGGGTCAGCTCTTTCTACGCATGGGGGAGGGCAATGAACTGATTCTCGCTTGCGGAGCAGGCCGTGTCCACGTGTCAGGCAGCCCCAGGGCAACGCTTCTGCCAGTATTACGTTCAACCTGGCTCTCCCTCTGGGGAGGCCCCCTGAAGTGCACTGAAAGAATCCCTGAGCCTAAAGTGCCTCCTGGCAACTCTTACCTGTCACTCTCCTACTACTGGGAAGCAAGGTACACTGTAGGTCCAGCCTGGGAGAAACTACAGAGAAACCGGTAAAATTGTGAGGCACTGGGTCGATCCAACGTCACGTAGGCCTGACTAAGTCATTCAGCGGGTAATAATGCCCTTCATGGCGCGCCAAACAAACACCCCGAGTCCAATGAAGCGCGATCATAGAAAGGCCCAGTGTGGCTGAAAGTCTCCAGTCGTCAGTCAGAGAGCGCTGCTCAATGTGCTGCGTGGTCACGTTGGAAACTGGAGAATGTGGGAGGAGCCCGGCTTCCCCCCTTTGGAAAGCAACTGCGTTGCAGCTTCCAAGCCGCCTGAAAACCACACCAGCAAGGATACGCTTCACTCCGCAGATGCCTCTGAGGAGCAGTGAGTTTGTCCAAAAGAAACCCCGTGCTTGCGATTCCTTCCTGGGAGCTCACCCCCGGAGCCAACTGTAGCTAAAGTGCCAAGTAAATGTGACCTCTGGACCCGAGGCAAGGTGCACAGTTTCCAACTGCCAGAGATAGAGGGTGCACCAGTCTCCAGGAAGTCTTAGTCCATGGACGCCTTTACCTTTAGTATGCCTCACAGCGCTCAAGGCTCTCACGTGGGCTCTTGTTTCCAAGGAAGCACACGGTGTACCCAAAGCCTTCTGAGCACGATCAAGGGATACACAGCTCTGGGAACACCATCCCTCACTATGCAGTTGGAAGGGCCGGGGACTAATGTGTTCTCTATGGCTAGCGTGCCACAGCTTCGAAGCGGCCTCAGGAACGCGGTTCTTGGCAGGCTTTTGCTCCAGGCGTGTCGGCCACATTGAGGAAACCTAAGCTGCCCTGAAAGAAACCACCGGCGCCTCCAGTGCAGTTTGGGGGCTCCTGCTCGACGTCTCTCTAAGTGATGCGGAAACTGGCCTTTAGGTCCGGCCCGAAAGAGAGATTTACCCTGAGCCTTGCTAGGCACTTGGAACATCCAAAGTCACCTAGGCCTACTGAGGGCATTTAGAGCATTATGCCGTTCACCACATGCAGAACACACTGCATCCAGAAGTTTCATCGCAGAAGGCCGAACTGTGTTCCAAGGGTCTCCTTTGGATTGTCAGAGAAGATTGGTGTATGTGCTGGGTGATCCCGTTTGTAGTTGAGAAGCCTGGAAAAAGGCAGTATTCCGCCCACTTGAAAGGTACATAGTGGCGGCCTCAAGGCTGACTGAAAAGACATTGTTGTTACCCGTCTTCTAGTCACCCTTAGGAATGCCTCCGGGAAGAAAGTGCGTTTTCTCCTATGAATCCAGGGGGTCTCCAGGGCCTTGCTAGGAGCTCATCCCACGCGTGCCCTAGCTAAAGTGCGAAGTAAAGGCGAGCCCTAGCCTCGAGGTAAGCACGAGTGCTTCCTGTCAGCAGGGTTTTGTGTGCAGCCCTCTCCCTGAGCCCTGACTCGATGCCAGAGTGCTTTAACTCCTCTACGGCTTTCCGTAAGGCCTAGGAGAGTCACGTATGAATTCCCTCCTGAGGGAGAGCGTGTGCACTGGGAGTCCCCTTCTCGTTTTCCGAGCAACGTAACACAGAACAGGCTGTTGGGGGTCAGCTCTTTCTACGCATGGGGGAGGGCAATGAACTGATTCTCGCTTGCGGAGCAGGCCGTGTACACGTGTCAGGCAGCCCCAGGGCAACGCTTCTGCCAGTATTACGTTCAACCTGGCTCTCCCTCTGGGGAGGCCCCCTGAAGTGCACTGAAAGAATCCCTGAGCCTAAAGTGCCTCCTGGCAACTCTTACCTGACACTCTCCTACTACTGGGAAGCAAGGTACACTGTAGGTCCAGCCTGGGAGAAACTACAGAGAAACCGGTAAAATTGTGAGGCACTGGGTCGATCCAACGTCACGTAGGCCTGACTAAGTCATTCAGCGGGTAATAATGCCCTTCATGGCGCGCCAAACAAACACCCCGAGTCCAATGAAGCGCGATCATAGAAAGGCCCAGTGTGGCTGAAAGTCTCCAGTTGTCAGTCAGAGAGCGCTGCTCAATGTGCTGCGTGGTCACGTTGGAAACTGGAGAATGTGGGAGGAGCCCGGCTTCCCCCCTTTGGAAAGCAACTGCGTTGCAGCTTCCAAGCCGCCTGAAAACCACACCAGCAAGGATACGCTTCACTCCGCAGATGCCTCTGAGGAGCAGTGAGTTTGTCCAAAAGAAACCCCGTGCTTGCGATTCCTTCCTGGGAGCTCACCCCCGGAGCCAACTGTAGCTAAAGTGCCAAGTAAATGTGACCTCTGGTCCCGAGGCAAGGTGCACAGTTTCCCACTGCCAGAGATAGGGGGTGCACCAGTCTCCAGGAAGTCTTAGTCCATGGACGCCTTTACCTTTAGTATGCCTCACAGCGCTCAAGGCTCTCACGTGGGCCCTTGTTTCCAAGGAAGCACACGGTGTACCCAAAGCCTTCTGAGCACGATCAAGGGATACACAGCTCTGGGAACACCATCCCTCACTATGCAGTTGGAAGGGCCGGGGACTAATGTGTTCTCTATGGCTAGCGTGCCACAGCTTCGAAGCGGCCTCAGGAACGCGGTTCTTGGCAGGCTTTTGCTCCAGGCGTGTCGGCCACATTGAGGAAACCTAAGCTGCCCTGAAAGAAACCACCGGCGCCTCCAGTGCAGTTTGGGGGCTCCTGCTCGACGTCTCTCTAAGTGATGCGGAAACTGGCCTTTAGGTCCGGCCCGAAAGAGAGATTTACCCTGAGCCTTGCTAGGCACTTGGAACATCCAAAGTCACCTAGGCCTACTGAGGGCATTTAGAGCATTATGCCGTTCACCACATGCAGAACACACTGCATCCAGAAGTTTCATCGCAGAAGGCCGAACTGTGTTCCAAGGGTCTCCTTTGGCTTGTCAGAGAAGACAGGTGTATGTGCCGGGTGATCCCGTTTGTAGTTGAGAAGCCTGGAAAAAGGCAGTATTCCCCCCACTTGAAAGGTACATAGTGGCGGCCTCAAGGCTGACTGAAAAGACATTGTTGTTACCCGTCTTCTAGTCACCCTTAGGAATGCCTCCGGGAAGAAAGTGCGTTTTCTCCTATGAATCCAGGGGGTCTCCAGGGCCTTGCTAGGAGCTCATCCCACGCTTGCCCTAGCTAAAGTGCGAAGTAAAGGCGAGCCCTAGCCTCGAGGTAAGCACGAGTGCTTCCTGTCAGCAGGGTTTTGTGTGCAGCCCTCTCCCTGAGCCCTGACTCGATGCCAGAGTGCTTTAACTCCTCTACGGCTTTCCGTAAGGCCTAGGAGAGTCACGTCTGAATTCCCTCCTGAGGGAGAGCGTGTGCACTGGGAGTCCCCTTCTCGTTTTCCGAGCAACGTAACACAGAACAGGCTGTTGGGGGTCAGCTCTTTCTACGCATGGGGGAGGGCAATGAACTGATTCTCGCTTGCGGAGCAGGCCGTGTACACGTGTCAGGCAGCCCCAGGGCAACGCTTCTGCCAGTATTACGTTCAACCTGGCTCTCCCTCTGGGGAGGCCCCCTGAAGTGCACTGAAAGAATCCCTGAGCCTAAAGTGCCTCCTGGCAACTCTTACCTGTCACTCTCCTACTACTGGGACGCAAGGTACACTGTAGGTCCAGCCTGGGAGAAACTACAGAGAAACCGGTAAAATTGTGAGGCACTGGGTCGATCCAACGTCACGTAGGCCTAAGTCATTCAGCGGGTAATAATGCCCTTCATGGCGTGCCAAACAAACACCCCGAGTCCAGTGAAGCACGATCATAGAAAGGCCCAGTGTGGCTGAAAGTCTCCAGTCGTCAGTCAGAGAGCGCTGCTCAATGTGCTGCGTGGTCACGTTGGAAACTGGAGAATGTGGGAGGAGCCCGGCTTCCCCCCTTTGGAAAGCAACTGCGTTGCAGCTTCCAAGCCGCCTGAAAACCACACCAGCAAGGATACGCTTCACTCCGCAGATGCCTCTGAGGAGCAGTGAGTTTGTCCAAAAGAAACCCCGTGCTTGCGATTCCTTCCTGGGAGCTCACCCCCGGAGCCAACTGTAGCTAAAGTGCCAAGTAAATGTGACCTCTGGTCCCGAGGCAAGGTGCACAGTTTCCCACTGCCAGAGATAGGGGGTGCACCAGTCTCCAGGAAGTCTTAGTCCATGGACGCCTTTACCTTTAGTATGCCTCACAGCGCTCAGGGCTCTCACGTGGGCCCTTGTTTCCAAGGAAGCACACGGTGTACCCAAAGCCTTCTGAGCACGATCAAGGGATACACAGCTCTGGGAACACCATCCCTCACTATGCAGTTGGAAGGGCCGGGGACTAATGTGTTCTCTATGGCTAGCGTGCCACAGCTTCGAAGCGGCCTCAGGAACGCGGTTCTTGGCAGGCTTTTGCTCCAGGCGTGTCGGCCACATTGAGGAAACCTAAGCTGCCCTGAAAGAAACCACCGGCGCCTCCAGTGCAGTTTGGGGGCTCCTGCTCGACGTCTCTCTAAGTGATGCGGAAACTGGCCTTTAGGTCCGGCCCGAAAGAGAGATTTACCCTGAGCCTTGCTAGGCACTTGGAACATCCAAAGTCACCTAGGCCTACTGAGGGCATTTAGAGCATTATGCCGTTCACCACATGCAGAACACACTGCATCCAGAAGTTTCATCGCAGAAGGCCGAACTGTGTTCCAAGGGTCTCCTTTGGATTGTCAGAGCAGACAGGTGTATGTGCTGGGTGATCCCGTTTGTAGTTGAGAAGCCTGGAAAAAGGCAGTATTCCCCCCACTTGAAAGGTAGATAGTGGCGGCCTCAAGGCTGACTGAAAAGACATTGTTGTTACCCGTCTTCTAGTCACCCTTAGGAATGCCTCCGGGAAGAAAGTGCGTTTTCTCCTATGAATCCAGGGGGTCTCCAGGGCCTTGCTAGGAGCTCATCCCACGCGTGCCCTAGCTAAAGTGCGAAGTAAAGGCGAGCCCTAGCCTCGAGGTAAGCACGAGTGCTTCCTGTCAGCAGGGTTTTGTGTGCAGCCATCTCCCTGAGCCCTGACTCGATGCCAGAGTGCTTTAACTCCTCTACGGCTTTCCGTAAGGCCTAGGAGAGTCACGTATGAATTCCCTCCTGAGGGAGAGCGTGTGCACTGGGAGTCCCCTTCTCGTTTTCCGAGCAACGTAACACAGAACAGGCTGTTGGGGGTCAGCTCTTTCTACGCATGGGGGAGGGCAATGAACTGATTCTCGCTTGCGGAGCAGGCCGTGTACACGTGTCAGGCAGCCCCAGGGCAACGCTTCTGCCAGTATTACGTTCAACCTGGCTCTCCCTCTGGGGAGGCCCCCTGAAGTGCACTGAAAGAATCCCTGAGCCTAAAGTGCCTCCTGGCAACTCTTACCTGTCACTCTCCTACTACTGGGAAGCAAGGTACACTGTAGTTCCAGCCTGGGAGAAACTACAGAGAAACCGGTAAAATTGTGAGGCACTGGGTCGATCCAACGTCACGTAGGCCTGACTAAGTCATTCAGCGGGTAATAATGCCCTTCATGGCGCGCCAAACAAACACCCCGAGTCCAATGAAGCGCGATCATAGAAAGGCCCAGTGTGGCTGAAAGTCTCCAGTCGTCAGTCAGAGAGCGCTGCTCAATGTGCTGCGTGGTCACGTTGGAAACTGGAGAATGTGGGAGGAGCCCGGCTTCCCCACTTTGGAAAGCAACTGCGTTGCAGCTTCCAAGCCGCCTGAAAACCACACCAGCAAGGATACGCTTCACTCCGCAGATGCCTCTGAGGAGCAGTGAGTTTGTCCAAAAGAAACCCCGTGCTTGCGATTCCTTCCTGGGAGCTCACCCCCGGAGCCAACTGTAGCTAAAGTGCCAAGTAAATGTGACCTCCGGTCCCGAGGCAAGGTGCACAGTTTCCCACTGCCAGAGATAGGGGGTGCACCAGTCTCCAGGAAGTCTTAGTCCATGGACGCCTTTACCTTTAGTATGCCTCACAGCGCTCAAGGCTCTCACGTGGGCTCTTGTTTCCAAGGAAGCACACGGTGTACCCAAAGCCTTCTGAGCACGATCAAGGGATACACAGCTCTGGGAACACCATCCCTCACTATGCAGTTGGAAGGGCCGGGGACTAATGTGTTCTCTATGGCTAGCGTGCCACAGCTTCGAAGCGGCCTCAGGAACGCGGTTCTTGGCAGGCTTTTGCTCCAGGCGTGTCGGCCACATTGAGGAAACCTAAGCTGCCCTGAAAGAAACCACCGGCGCCTCCAGTGCAGTTTGGGGGCTCCTGCTCGACGTCTCTCTAAGTGATGCGGAAACTGGCCTTTAGGTCCGGCCCGAAAGAGAGATTTACCCTGAGCCTTGCTAGGCACTTGGAACATCCAAAGTCACCTAGGCCTACTGAGGGCATTTAGAGCATTATGCCGTTCACCACATGCAGAACACACTGCATCCAGAAGTTTCATCGCAGAAGGCCGAACTGTGTTCCAAGGGTCTCCTTTGGATTGTCAGAGAAGACAGGTGTATGTGCCGGGTGATTCCGTTTGTAGTTGAGAAGCCTGGAAAAAGGCAGTATTCCCCCCACTTGAAAGGTACATAGTGGCGGCCTCAAGGCTGACTGAAAAGACATTGTTGTTACCCGTCTTCTAGTCACCCTTAGGAATGCCTCCGGGAAGAAAGTGCGTTTTCTCCTATGAATCCAGGGGGTCTCCAGGGCCTTGCTAGGAGCTCATCCCACGCGTGCCCTAGCTAAAGTGCGAAGTAAAGGCGAGCCCTAGCCTCGAGGTAAGCACGAGTGCTTCCTGTCAGCAGGGTTTTGTGTGCAGCCCTCTCCCTGAGCCCTGACTCGATGCCAGAGTGCTTTAACTCCTCTACGGCTTTCCGTAAGGCCTAGGAGAGTCACGTATGAATTCCCTCCTGAGGGAGAGCGTGTGCACTGGGAGTCCCCTTCTCGTTTTCCGAGCAACGTAACACAGAACAGGCTGTTGGGGGTCAGCTCTTTCTACGCATGGGGGAGGGCAATGAACTGATTCTCGCTTGCGGAGCAGGCCGTGTACACGTGTCAGGCAGCCCCAGGGCAACGCTTCTGCCAGTATTACGTTCAACCTGGCTCTCCCTCTGGGGAGGCCCCCTGAAGTGCACTGAAAGAATCCCTGAGCCTAAAGTGCCTCCTGGCAACTCTTACCTGTCACTCTCCTACTACTGGGAAGCAAGGTACACTGTAGGTCCAGCCTGGGAGAAACTACAGAGAAACCGGTAAAATTGTGAGGCACTGGGTCGATCCAACGTCACGTAGGCCTGACTAAGTCATTCAGCGGGTAATAATGCCCTTCATGGCGCGCCAAACAAACACCCCGAGTCCAATGAAGCGCGATCATAGAAAGGCCCAGTGTGGCTGAAAGTCTCCAGTCGTCAGTCAGAGAGCGCTGCTCAATGTGCTGCGTGGTCACGTTGGAAACTGGAGAATGTGGGAGGAGCCCGGCTTCCCCCCTTTGGAAAGCAACTGCGTTGCAGCTTCCAAGCCGCCTGAAAACCACACCAGCAAGGATACGCTTCACTCCGCAGATGCCTCTGAGGAGCAGTGAGTTTGTCCAAAAGAAACCCCGTGCTTGCGATTCCTTCCTGGGAGCTCACCCCCGGAGCCAACTGTAGCTAAAGTGCCAAGTAAATGTGACCTCTGGTCCCGAGGCAAGGTGCACAGTTTCCCACTGCCAGAGATAGGGGGTGCACCAGTCTCCAGGAAGTCTTAGTCCATGGACGCCTTTACCTTTAGTATGCCTCACAGCGCTCAAGGCTCTCACGTGGGCTCTTGTTTCCAAGGAAGCACACGGTGTACCCAAAGCCTTCTGGGCACGATCAAGGGATACACAGCTCTGGGAACACCATCCCTCACTATGCAGTTGGAAGGGCCGGGGACTAATGTGTTCTCTATGGCTAGCGTGCCACAGCTTCGAAGCGGCCTCAGGAACGCGGTTCTTGGCAGGCTTTTGCTCCAGGCGTGTCGGCCACATTGAGGAAACCTAAGCTGCCCTGAAAGAAACCACCGGCGCCTCCAGTGCAGTTTGGGGGCTCCTGCTCGACGTCTCTCTAAGTGATGCGGAAACTGGCCTTTAGGTCCGGCCCGAAAGAGAGATTTACCCTGAGCCTTGCTAGGCACTTGGAACATCCAAAGTCACCTAGGCCTACTGAGGGCATTTAGAGGATTATGCCGTTCACCACATGCAGAACACACTGCATCCAGAAGTTTCATCGCAGAAGGCCGAACTGTGTTCCAAGGGTCTCCTTTGGATTGTCAGAGAAGACAGGTGTATGTGCCGGGTGATCCCGTTTGTAGTTGAGAAGCCTGGAAAAAGGCAGTATTCCCCCCACTTGAAAGGTACATAGTGGCGGCCTCAAGGCTGACTGAAAGACATTGTTGTTACCCGTCTTCTAGTCACCCTTAGGAATGCCTCCGGGAAGAAAGTGCGTTTTCTCCTATGAATCCAGGGGGTCTCCAGGGCCTTGCTAGGAGCTCATCCCACGCGTGCCCTAGCTAAAGTGCGAAGTAAAGGCGAGCCCTAGCCTCGAGGTAAGCACGAGTGCTTCCTGTCAGCAGGGTTTTGTGTGCAGCCCTCTCCCTGAGCCCTGACTCGATGCCAGAGTGCTTTAACTCCTCTACGGCTTTCCGTAAGGCCTAGGAGAGTCACGTCTGAATTCCCTCCTGAGGGAGAGCGTGTGCACTGGGAGTCCCCTTCTCGTTTTCCGAGCAACGTAACACAGAACAGGCTGTTGGGGGTCAGCTCTTTCTACGCATGGGGGAGGGCAATGAACTGATTCTCGCTTGCGGAGCAGGCCGTGTACACGTGTCAGGCAGCCCCAGGGCAACGCTTCTGCCAGTATTACGTTCAACCTGGCTCTCCCTCTGGGGAGGCCCCCTGAAGTGCACTGAAAGAATCCCTGAGCCTAAAGTGCCTCCTGGCAACTCTTACCTGTCACTCTCCTACTACTGGGAAGCAAGGTACACTGTAGGTCCAGCCTGGGAGAAACTACAGAGAAACCGGTAAAATTGTGAGGCACTGGGTCGATCCAACGTCACGTAGGCCTGACTAAGTCATTCAGCGGGTAATAATGCCCTTCATGGCGCGCCAAACAAACACCCCGAGTCCAATGAAGCGTGATCATAGAAAGGCCCAGTGTGGCTGAAAGTCTCCAGTCGTCAGTCAGAGAGCGCTGCTCAATGTGCTGCGTGGTCACGTTGGAAACTGGAGAATGTGGGAGGAGCCCGGCTTCCCCCCTTTGGAAAGCAACTGCGTTGCAGCTTCCAAGCCGCCTGAAAACCACACCAGCAAGGATACGCTTCACTCCGCAGATGCCTCTGAGGAGCAGTGAGTTTGTCCAAAAGAAACCCCGTGCTTGCGATTCCTTCCTGGGAGCTCACCCCCGGAGCCAACTGTAGCTAAAGTGCCAAGTAAATGTGACCTCTGGTCCCGAGGCAAGGTGCACAGTTTCCCACTGCCAGAGATAGGGGGTGCACCAGTCTCCAGGAAGTCTTAGTCCATGGACGCCTTTACCTTTAGTATGCCTCACAGCGCTCAAGGCTCTCACGTGGGCCCTTGTTTCCAAGGAAGCACACGGTGTACCCAAAGCCTTCTGGGCACGATCAAGGGATACACAGCTCTGGGAACACCATCCCTCACTATGCAGTTGGAAGGGCCGGGGACTAATGTGTTCTCTATGGCTAGCGTGCCACAGCTTCGAAGCGGCCTCAGGAACGCGGTTCTTGGCAGGCTTTTGCTCCAGGCGTGTCGGCCACATTGAGGAAACCTAAGCTGCCCTGAAAGAAACCACCGGGGCCTCCAGTGCAGTTTGGGGGCTCCTGCTCGACGTCTCTCTAAGTGATGCGGAAACTGGCCTTTAGGTCCGGCCCGAAAGAGAGATTTACCCTGAGCCTTGCTAGGCACTTGGAACATCCAAAGTCACCTAGGCCTACTGAGGGCATTTAGAGGATTATGCCGTTCACCACATGCAGAACACACTGCACCCAGAAGTTTCATCGCAGAAGGCCGAACTGTGTTCCAAGGGTCTCCTTTGGCTTGTCAGAGAAGATTGGTGTATGTGCCGGGTGATCCCGTTTGTAGTTGAGAAGCCTGGAAAAAGGCAATATTCCCCCCACTTGAAAGGTACATAGTGGCGGCCTCAAGGCTGACTGAAAAGACATTGTTGTTACCCGTCTTCTAGTCACCCTTAGGAATGCCTCCGGGAAGAAAGTGCGTTTTCTCCTATGAATCCAGGGGGTCTCCAGGGCCTTGCTAGGAGCTCATCCCACGCGTGCCCTAGCTAAAGTGCGAAGTAAAGGCGAGCCCTAGCCTCGAGGTAAGCACGAGTGCTTCCTGTCAGCAGGGTTTTGTGTGCAGCCCTCTCCCTGAGCCCTGACTCGATGCCAGAGTGCTTTAACTCCTCTACGGCTTTCCGTAAGGCCTAGGAGAGTCACGTATGAATTCCCTCCTGAGGGAGAGCGTGTGCACTGGGAGTCCCCTTCTCGTTTTCCGAGCAACGTAACACAGAACAGGCTGTTGGGGGTCAGCTCTTTCTACGCATGGGGGAGGGCAATGAACTGATTCTCGCTTGCGGAGCAGGCCGTGTCCACGTGTCAGGCAGCCCCAGGGCAACGCTTCTGCCAGTATTACGTTCAACCTGGCTCTCCCTCTGGGGAGGCCCCCTGAAGTGCACTGAAAGAATCCCTGAGCCTAAAGTGCCTCCTGGCAACTCTTACCTGTCACTCTCCTACTACTGGGAAGCAAGGTACACTGTAGGTCCAGCCTGGGAGAAACTACAGAGAAACCGGTAAAATTGTGAGGCACTGGGTCGATCCAACGTCACGTAGGCCTGACTAAGTCATTCAGCGGGTAATAATGCCCTTCATGGCGCGCCAAACAAACACCCCGAGTCCAATGAAGCGCGATCATAGAAAGGCCCAGTGTGGCTGAAAGTCTCCAGTCGTCAGTCAGAGAGCGCTGCTCAATGTGCTGCGTGGTCACGTTGGAAACTGGAGAATGTGGGAGGAGCCCGGCTTCCCCCCTTTGGAAAGCAACTGCGTTGCAGCTTCCAAGCCGCCTGAAAACCACACCAGCAAGGATACGCTTCACTCCGCAGATGCCTCTGAGGAGCAGTGAGTTTGTCCAAAAGAAACCCCGTGCTTGCGATTCCTTCCTGGGAGCTCACCCCCGGAGCCAACTGTAGCTAAAGTGCCAAGTAAATGTGACCTCTGGTCCCGAGGCAAGGTGCACAGTTTCCCACTGCCAGAGATAGGGGGTGCACCAGTCTCCAGGAAGTCTTAGTCCATGGACGCCTTTACCTTTAGTATGCCTCACAGCGCTCAAGGCTCTCACGTGGGCCCTTGTTTCCAAGGAAGCACACGGTGTACCCAAAGCCTTCTGGGCACGATCAAGGGATACACAGCTCTGGGAACACCATCCCTCACTATGCAGTTGGAAGGGCCGGGGACTAATGTGTTCTCTATGGCTAGCGTGCCACAGCTTCGAAGCGGCCTCAGGAACGCGGTTCTTGGCAGGCTTTTGCTCCAGGCGTGTCGGCCACATTGAGGAAACCTAAGCTGCCCTGAAAGAAACCACCGGCGCCTCCAGTGCAGTTTGGGGGCTCCTGCTCGACGTCTCTCTAAGTGATGCGGAAACTGGCCTTTAGGTCCGGCCCGAAAGAGAGATTTACCCTGAGCCTTGCTAGGCACTTGGAACATCCAAAGTCACCTAGGCCTACTGAGGGCATTTAGAGGATTATGCCGTTCACCACATGCAGAACACACTGCATCCAGAAGTTTCATCGCAGAAGGCCGAACTGTGTTCCAAGGGTCTCCTTTGGTTTGTCAGAGAAGATTGGTGTATGTGCTGGGTGATCCCGTTTGTAGTTGAGAAGCCTGGAAAAAGGCAATATTCCCCCCACTTGAAAGGTACATAGTGGCGGCCTCAAGGCTGACTGAAAAGACATTGTTGTTACCCGTCTTCTAGTCACCCTTAGGAATGCCTCCGGGAAGAAAGTGCGTTTTCTCCTATGAATCCAGGGGGTCTCCAGGGCCTTGCTAGGAGCTCATCCCACGCGTGCCCTAGCTAAAGTGCGAAGTAAAGGCGAGCCCTAGCCTCGAGGTAAGCACGAGTGCTTCCTGTCAGCAGGGTTTTGTGTGCAGCCCTCTCCCTGAGCCCTGACTCGATGCCAGAGTGCTTTAACTCCTCTACGGCTTTCCGTAAGGCCTAGGAGAGTCACGTATGAATTCCCTCCTGAGGGAGAGCGTGTGCACTGGGAGTCCCCTTCTCGTTTTCCGAGCAACGTAACACAGAACAGGCTGTTGGGGGTCAGCTCTTTCTACGCATGGGGGAGGGCAATGAACTGATTCTCGCTTGCGGAGCAGGCCGTGTACACGTGTCAGGCAGCCCCAGGGCAACGCTTCTGCCAGTATTACGTTCAACCTGGCTCTCCCTCTGGGGAGGCCCCCTGAAGTGCACTGAAAGAATCCCTGAGCCTAAAGTGCCTCCTGGCAACTCTTACCTGTCACTCTCCTACTACTGGGAAGCAAGGTACACTGTAGGTCCAGCCTGGGAGAAACTACAGAGAAACCGGTAAAATTGTGAGGCACTGGGTCGATCCAACGTCACGTAGGCCTGACTAAGTCATTCAGCGGGTAATAATGCCCTTCATGGCGCGCCAAACAAACACCCCGAGTCCAATGAAGCGCGATCATAGAAAGGCCCAGTGTGGCTAAAAGTCTCCAGTCGTCAGTCAGAGAGCGCTGCTCAATGTGCTGCGTGGTCACGTTGGAAACTGGAGAATGTGGGAGGAGCCCGGCTTCCCCCCTTTGGAAAGCAACTGCGTTGCAGCTTCCAAGCCGCCTGAAAACCACACCAGCAAGGATACGCTTCACTCCGCAGATGCCTCTGAGGAGCAGTGAGTTTGTCCAAAAGAAACCCCGTGCTTGCGATTCCTTCCTGGGAGCTCACCCCCGGAGCCAACTGTAGCTAAAGTGCCAAGTAAATGTGACCTCTGGACCCGAGGCAAGGTGCACAGTTTCCCACTGCCAGAGATAGAGGGTGCACCAGTCTCCAGGAAGTCTTAGTCCATGGACGCCTTTACCTTTAGTATGCCTCACAGCGCTCAAGGCTCTCACGTGGGCTCTTGTTTCCAAGGAAGCACACGGTGTACCCAAAGCCTTCTGAGCACGATCAAGGGATACACAGCTCTGGGAACACCATCCCTCACTATGCAGTTGGAAGGGCCGGGGACTAATGTGTTCTCTATGGCTAGCGTGCCACAGCTTCGAAGCGGCCTCAGGAACGCGGTTCTTGGCAGGCTTTTGCTCCAGGCGTGTCGGCCACATTGAGGAAACCTAAGCTGCCCTGAAAGAAACCACCGGCGCCTCCAGTGCAGTTTGGGGGCTCCTGCTCGACGTCTCTCTAAGTGATGCGGAAACTGGCCTTTAGGTCCGGCCCGAAAGAGAGATTTACCCTGAGCCTTGCTAGGCACTTGGAACATCCAAAGTCACCTAGGCCTACTGAGGGCATTTAGAGCATTATGCCGTTCACCACATGCAGAACACACTGCATCCAGAAGTTTCATCGCAGAAGGCCGAACTGTGTTCCAAGGGTCTCCTTTGGATTGTCAGAGAAGACAGGTGTATGTGCCGGGTGATCCCGTTTGTAGTTGAGAAGCCTGGAAAAAGGCAGTATTCCGCCCACTTCAAAGGTACATAGTGGCGGCCTCAAGGCTGACTGAAAAGACATTGTTGTTACCCGTCTTCTAGTCACCCTTAGGAATGCCTCCGGGAAGAAAGTGCGTTTTCTCCTATGAATCCAGGGGGTCTCCAGGGCCTTGCTAGGAGCTCATCCCACGCGTGCCCTAGCTAAAGTGCGAAGTAAAGGCGAGCCCTAGCCTCGAGGTAAGCACGAGTGCTTCCTGTCAGCAGGGTTTTGTGTGCAGCCCTCTCCCTGAGCCCTGACTCGATGCCAGAGTGCTTTAACTCCTCTACGGCTTTCCGTAAGGCCTAGGAGAGTCACGTATGAATTCCCTCCTGAGGGAGAGCGTGTGCACTGGGAGTCCCCTTCTCGTTTTCCGAGCAACGTAACACAGAACAGGCTGTTGGGGGTCAGCTCTTTCTACGCATGGGGGAGGGCAATGAACTGATTCTCGCTTGCGGAGCAGGCCGTGTCCACGTGTCAGGCAGCCCCAGGGCAACGCTTCTGCCAGTATTACGTTCAACCTGGCTCTCCCTCTGGGGAGGCCCCCTGAAGTGCACTGAAAGAATCCCTGAGCCTAAAGTGCCTCCTGGCAACTCTTACCTGTCACTCTCCTACTACTGGGAAGCAAGGTACACTGTAGGTCCAGCCTGGGAGAAACTACAGAGAAACCGGTAAAATTGTGAGGCACTGGGTCGATCCAACGTCACGTAGGCCTGACTAAGTCATTCAGCGGGTAATAATGCCCTTCATGGCGCGCCAAACAAACACCCCGAGTCCAATGAAGCGCGATCATAGAAAGGCCCAGTGTGGCTGAAAGTCTCCAGTCGTCAGTCAGAGAGCGCTGCTCAATGTGCTGCGTGGTCACGTTGGAAACTGGAGAATGTGGGAGGAGCCCGGCTTCCCCCCTTTGGAAAGCAACTGCGTTGCAGCTTCCAAGCCGCCTGAAAACCACACCAGCAAGGATACGCTTCACTCCGCAGATGCCTCTGAGGAGCAGTGAGTTTGTCCAAAAGAAACCCCGTGCTTGCGATTCCTTCCTGGGAGCTCACCCCCGGAGCCAACTGTAGCTAAAGTGCCAAGTAAATGTGACCTCTGGTCCCGAGGCAAGGTGCACAGTTTCCCACTGCCAGAGATAGGGGGTGCACAAGTCTCCAGGAAGTCTTAGTCCATGGACGCCTTTACCTTTAGTATGCCCCACAGCGCTCAAGGCTCTCACGTGGGCCCTTGTTTCCAAGGAAGCACACGGTGTACCCAAAGCCTTCTGAGCACGATCAAGGGATACACAGCTCTGGGAACACCATCCCTCACTATGCAGTTGGAAGGGCCGGGGACTAATGTGTTCTCTATGGCTAGCGTGCCACAGCTTCGAAGCGGCCTCAGGAACGCGGTTCTTGGCAGGCTTTTGCTCCAGGCGTGTCGGCCACATTGAGGAAACCTAAGCTGCCCTGAAAGAAACCACCGGCGCCTCCAGTGCAGTTTGGGGGCTCCTGCTCGACGTCTCTCTAAGTGATGCGGAAACTGGCCTTTAGGTCCGGCCCGAAAGAGAGATTTACCCTGAGCCTTGCTAGGCACTTGGAACATCCAGAGTCACCTAGGCCTACTGAGGGCATTTAGAGGATTATGCCGTTCACCACATGCAGAACACACTGCATCCAGAAGTTTCATCGCAGAAGGCCGAACTGTGTTCCAAGGGTCTCCTTTGGCTTGTCAGAGAAGATTGGTGTATGTGCCGGGTGATCCCGTTTGTAGTTGAGAAGCCTGGAAAAAGGCAATATTCCCCCCACTTGAAAGGTACATAGTGGCGGCCTCAAGGCTGACTGAAAAGACATTGTTGTTACCCGTCTTCTAGTCACCCTTAGGAATGCCTCCGGGAAGAAAGTGCGTTTTCTCCTATGAATCCAGGGGGTCTCCAGGGCCTTGCTAGGAGCTCATCCCACGCGTGCCCTAGCTAAAGTGCGAAGTAAAGGCGAGCCCTAGCCTCGAGGTAAGCACGAGTGCTTCCTGTCAGCAGGGTTTTGTGTGCAGCCCTCTCCCTGAGCCCTGACTCGATGCCAGAGTGCTTTAACTCCTCTACGGCTTTCCGTAAGGCCTAGGAGAGTCACGTCTGAATTCCCTCCTGAGGGAGAGCGTGTGCACTGGGAGTCCCCTTCTCGTTTTCCGAGCAACGTAACACAGAACAGGCTGTTGGGGGTCAGCTCTTTCTACGCATGGGGGAGGGCAATGAACTGATTCTCGCTTGCAGAGCAGGCCGTGTCCACGTGTCAGGCAGCCCCAGGGCAACGCTTCTGCCAGTATTACGTTCAACCTGGCTCTCCCTCTGGGGAGGCCCCCTGAAGTGCACTGAAAGAATCCCTGAGCCTAAAGTGCCTCCTGGCAACTCTTACCTGTCACTCTCCTACTACTGGGAAGCAAGGTACACTGTAGGTCCAGCCTGGGAGAAACTACAGAGAAACCGGTAAAATTGTGAGGCACTGGGTCGATCCAACGTCACGTAGGCCTGACTAAGTCATTCAGCGGGTAATAATGCCCTTCATGGCGCGCCAAACAAACACCCCGAGTCCAATGAAGCGCGATCATAGAAAGGCCCAGTGTGGCTGAAAGTCTCCAGTCGTCAGTCAGAGAGCGCTGCTCAATGTGCTGCGTGGTCACGTTGGAAACTGGAGAATGTGGGAGGAGCCCGGCTTCCCCCCTTTGGAAAGCAACTGCGTTGCAGCTTCCAAGCCGCCTGAAAACCACACCAGCAAGGATACGCTTCACTCCGCAGATGCCTCTGAGGAGCAGTGAGTTTGTCCAAAAGAAACCCCGTGCTTGCGATTCCTTCCTGGGAGCTCACCCCCGGAGCCAACTGTAGCTAAAGTGCCAAGTAAATGTGACCTCTGGTCCCGAGGCAAGGTGCACAGTTTCCCACTGCCAGAGATAGGGGGTGCACCAGTCTCCAGGAAGTCTTAGTCCATGGACGCCTTTACCTTTAGTATGCCTCACAGCGCTCAAGGCTCTCACGTGGGCCCTTGTTTCCAAGGAAGCACACGGTGTACCCAAAGCCTTCTGGGCACGATCAAGGGATACACAGCTCTGGGAACACCATCCCTCACTATGCAGTTGGAAGGGCCGGGGACTAATGTGTTCTCTATGGCTAGCGTGCCACAGCTTCGAAGCGGCCTCAGGAACGCGGTTCTTGGCAGGCTTTTGCTCCAGGCGTGTCGGCCACATTGAGGAAACCTAAGCTGCCCTGAAAGAAACCACCGGCGCCTCCAGTGCAGTTTGGGGGCTCCTGCTCGACGTCTCTCTAAGTGATGCGGAAACTGGCCTTTAGGTCCGGCCCGAAAGAGAGATTTACCCTGAGCCTTGCTAGGCACTTGGAACATCCAAAGTCACCTAGGCCTACTGAGGGCATTTAGAGCATTATGCCGTTCACCACATGCAGAACACACTGCATCCAGAAGTTTCATCGCAGAAGGTCGAAGTGTGTTCCAAGGGTCTCCTTTGGCTTGTCAGAGAAGATAGGTGTATGTGCTGGGTGATCCCGTTTGTAGTTGAGAAGCCTGGAAAAAGGCAGTATTCCGCCCACTTGAAAGGTACATAGTGGCGGCCTCAAGGCTGACTGAAAAGACATTGTTGTTACCCGTCTTCTAGTCACCCTTAGGAATGCCTCCGGGAAGAAAGTGCGTTTTCTCCTATGAATCCAGGGGGTCTCCAGGGCCTTGCTAGGAGCTCATCCCACGCGTGCCCTAGCTAAAGTGCGAAGTATACGCGAGCCCTAGCCTCGAGGTAAGCACGAGTGCTTCCTGTCAGCAGGGTTTTGTGTGCAGCCCTCTCCCTGAGCCCTGACTCGATGCCAGAGTGCTTTAACTCCTCTACGGCTTTCCGTAAGGCCTAGGAGAGTCACGTATGAATTCCCTCCTGAGGGAGAGCGTGTGCACTGGGAGTCCCCTTCTCGTTTTCCGAGCAACGTAACACAGAACAGGCTGTTGGGGGTCAGCTCTTTCTACGCATGGGGGAGGGCAATGAACTGATTCTCGCTTGCGGAGCAGGCCGTGTACACGTGTCAGGCAGCCCCAGGGCAACGCTTCTGCCAGTATTACGTTCAACCTGGCTCTCCCTCTGGGGAGGCCCCCTGAAGTGCACTGAAAGAATCCCTGAGCCTAAAGTGCCTCCTGGCAACTCTTACCTGTCACTCTCCTACTACTGGGAAGCAAGGTACACTGTAGGTCCAGCCTGGGAGAAACTACAGAGAAACCGGTAAAATTGTGAGGCACTGGGTCGATCCAACGTCACGTAGGCCTGACTAAGTCATTCAGCGGGTAATAATGCCCTTCATGGCGCGCCAAACAAACACCCCGAGTCCAATGAAGCGCGATCATAGAAAGGCCCAGTGTGGCTGAAAGTCTCCAGTCGTCAGTCAGAGAGCGCTGCTCAATGTGCTGCGTGGTCACGTTGGAAACTGGAGAATGTGGGAGGAGCCCGGCTTCCCCCCTTTGGAAAGCAACTGCGTTGCAGCTTCCAAGCCGCCTGAAAACCACACCAGCAAGGATACGCTTCACTCCGCAGATGCCTCTGAGGAGCAGTGAGTTTGTCCAAAAGAAACCCCGTGCTTGCGATTCCTTCCTGGGAGCTCACCCCCGGAGCCAACTGTAGCTAAAGTGCCAAGTAAATGTGACCTCTGGTCCCGAGGCAAGGTGCACAGTTTCCCACTGCCAGAGATAGGGGGTGCACCAGTCTCCAGGAAGTCTTAGTCCATGGACGCCTTTACCTTTAGTATGCCTCACAGCGCTCAAGGCTCTCACGTGGGCTCTTGTTTCCAAGGAAGCACACGGTGTACCCAAAGCCTTCTGGGCACGATCAAGGGATACACAGCTCTGGGAACACCATCCCTCACTATGCAGTTGGAAGGGCCGGGGACTAATGTGTTCTCTATGGCTAGCGTGCCACAGCTTCGAAGCGGCCTCAGGAACGCGGTTCTTGGCAGGCTTTTGCTCCAGGCGTGTCGGCCACATTGAGGAAACCTAAGCTGCCCTGAAAGAAACCACCGGCGCCTCCAGTGCAGTTTGGGGGCTCCTGCTCGACGTCTCTCTAAGTGATGCGGAAACTGGCCTTTAGGTCCGGCCCGAAAGAGAGATTTACCCTGAGCCTTGCTAGGCACTTGGAACATCCAAAGTCACCTAGGCCTACTGAGGGCATTTAGAGGATTATGCCGTTCACCACATGCAGAACACACTGCATCCAGAAGTTTCATCGCAGAAGGCCGAACTGTGTTCCAAGGGTCTCCTTTGGTTTGTCAGAGAAGATTGGTGTATGTGCTGGGTGATCCCGTTTGTAGTTGAGAAGCCTGGAAAAAGGCAATATTCCCCCCACTTGAAAGGTACATAGTGGCGGCCTCAAGGCTGACTGAAAAGACATTGTTGTTACCCGTCTTCTAGTCACCCTTAGGAATGCCTCCGGGAAGAAAGTGCGTTTTCTCCTATGAATCCAGGGGGTCTCCAGGGCCTTGCTAGGAGCTCATCCCACGCGTGCCCTAGCTAAAGTGCGAAGTAAAGGCGAGCCCTAGCCTCGAGGTAAGCACGAGTGCTTCCTGTCAGCAGGGTTTTGTGTGCAGCCCTCTCCCTGAGCCCTGACTCGATGCCAGAGTGCTTTAACTCCTCTACGGCTTTCCGTAAGGCCTAGGAGAGTCACGTATGAATTCCCTCCTGAGGGAGAGCGTGTGCACTGGGAGTCCCCTTCTCGTTTTCCGAGCAACGTAACACAGAACAGGCTGTTGGGGGTCAGCTCTTTCTACGCATGGGGGAGGGCAATGAACTGATTCTCGCTTGCGGAGCAGGCCGTGTACACGTGTCAGGCAGCCCCAGGGCAACGCTTCTGCCAGTATTACGTTCAACCTGGCTCTCCCTCTGGGGAGGCCCCCTGAAGTGCACTGAAAGAATCCCTGAGCCTAAAGTGCCTCCTGGCAACTCTTACCTGTCACTCTCCTACTACTGGGAAGCAAGGTACACTGTAGGTCCAGCCTGGGAGAAACTACAGAGAAACCGGTAAAATTGTGAGGCACTGGGTCGATCCAACGTCACGTAGGCCTGACTAAGTCATTCAGCGGGTAATAATGCCCTTCATGGCGCGCCAAACAAACACCCCGAGTCCAATGAAGCGCGATCATAGAAAGGCCCAGTGTGGCTAAAAGTCTCCAGTCGTCAGTCAGAGAGCGCTGCTCAATGTGCTGCGTGGTCACGTTGGAAACTGGAGAATGTGGGAGGAGCCCGGCTTCCCCCCTTTGGAAAGCAACTGCGTTGCAGCTTCCAAGCCGCCTGAAAACCACACCAGCAAGGATACGCTTCACTCCGCAGATGCCTCTGAGGAGCAGTGAGTTTGTCCAAAAGAAACCCCGTGCTTGCGATTCCTTCCTGGGAGCTCACCCCCGGAGCCAACTGTAGCTAAAGTGCCAAGTAAATGTGACCTCTGGACCCGAGGCAAGGTGCACAGTTTCCCACTGCCAGAGATAGAGGGTGCACCAGTCTCCAGGAAGTCTTAGTCCATGGACGCCTTTACCTTTAGTATGCCTCACAGCGCTCAAGGCTCTCACGTGGGCTCTTGTTTCCAAGGAAGCACACGGTGTACCCAAAGCCTTCTGAGCACGATCAAGGGATACACAGCTCTGGGAACACCATCCCTCACTATGCAGTTGGAAGGGCCGGGGACTAATGTGTTCTCTATGGCTAGCGTGCCACAGCTTCGAAGCGGCCTCAGGAACGCGGTTCTTGGCAGGCTTTTGCTCCAGGCGTGTCGGCCACATTGAGGAAACCTAAGCTGCCCTGAAAGAAACCACCGGCGCCTCCAGTGCAGTTTGGGGGCTCCTGCTCGACGTCTCTCTAAGTGATGCGGAAACTGGCCTTTAGGTCCGGCCCGAAAGAGAGATTTACCCTGAGCCTTGCTAGGCACTTGGAACATCCAAAGTCACCTAGGCCTACTGAGGGCATTTAGAGCATTATGCCGTTCACCACATGCAGAACACACTGCATCCAGAAGTTTCATCGCAGAAGGCCGAACTGTGTTCCAAGGGTCTCCTTTGGATTGTCAGAGAAGACAGGTGTATGTGCCGGGTGATCCCGTTTGTAGTTGAGAAGCCTGGAAAAAGGCAGTATTCCGCCCACTTCAAAGGTACATAGTGGCGGCCTCAAGGCTGACTGAAAAGACATTGTTGTTACCCGTCTTCTAGTCACCCTTAGGAATGCCTCCGGGAAGAAAGTGCGTTTTCTCCTATGAATCCAGGGGGTCTCCAGGGCCTTGCTAGGAGCTCATCCCACGCGTGCCCTAGCTAAAGTGCGAAGTAAAGGCGAGCCCTAGCCTCGAGGTAAGCACGAGTGCTTCCTGTCAGCAGGGTTTTGTGTGCAGCCCTCTCCCTGAGCCCTGACTCGATGCCAGAGTGCTTTAACTCCTCTACGGCTTTCCGTAAGGCCTAGGAGAGTCACGTATGAATTCCCTCCTGAGGGAGAGCGTGTGCACTGGGAGTCCCCTTCTCGTTTTCCGAGCAACGTAACACAGAACAGGCTGTTGGGGGTCAGCTCTTTCTACGCATGGGGGAGGGCAATGAACTGATTCTCGCTTGCGGAGCAGGCCGTGTCCACGTGTCAGGCAGCCCCAGGGCAACGCTTCTGCCAGTATTACGTTCAACCTGGCTCTCCCTCTGGGGAGGCCCCCTGAAGTGCACTGAAAGAATCCCTGAGCCTAAAGTGCCTCCTGGCAACTCTTACCTGTCACTCTCCTACTACTGGGAAGCAAGGTACACTGTAGGTCCAGCCTGGGAGAAACTACAGAGAAACCGGTAAAATTGTGAGGCACTGGGTCGATCCAACGTCACGTAGGCCTGACTAAGTCATTCAGCGGGTAATAATGCCCTTCATGGCGCGCCAAACAAACACCCCGAGTCCAATGAAGCGCGATCATAGAAAGGCCCAGTGTGGCTGAAAGTCTCCAGTCGTCAGTCAGAGAGCGCTGCTCAATGTGCTGCGTGGTCACGTTGGAAACTGGAGAATGTGGGAGGAGCCCGGCTTCCCCCCTTTGGAAAGCAACTGCGTTGCAGCTTCCAAGCCGCCTGAAAACCACACCAGCAAGGATACGCTTCACTCCGCAGATGCCTCTGAGGAGCAGTGAGTTTGTCCAAAAGAAACCCCGTGCTTGCGATTCCTTCCTGGGAGCTCACCCCCGGAGCCAACTGTAGCTAAAGTGCCAAGTAAATGTGACCTCTGGTCCCGAGGCAAGGTGCACAGTTTCCCACTGCCAGAGATAGGGGGTGCACAAGTCTCCAGGAAGTCTTAGTCCATGGACGCCTTTACCTTTAGTATGCCCCACAGCGCTCAAGGCTCTCACGTGGGCCCTTGTTTCCAAGGAAGCACACGGTGTACCCAAAGCCTTCTGAGCACGATCAAGGGATACACAGCTCTGGGAACACCATCCCTCACTATGCAGTTGGAAGGGCCGGGGACTAATGTGTTCTCTATGGCTAGCGTGCCACAGCTTCGAAGCGGCCTCAGGAACGCGGTTCTTGGCAGGCTTTTGCTCCAGGCGTGTCGGCCACATTGAGGAAACCTAAGCTGCCCTGAAAGAAACCACCGGCGCCTCCAGTGCAGTTTGGGGGCTCCTGCTCGACGTCTCTCTAAGTGATGCGGAAACTGGCCTTTAGGTCCGGCCCGAAAGAGAGATTTACCCTGAGCCTTGCTAGGCACTTGGAACATCCAGAGTCACCTAGGCCTACTGAGGGCATTTAGAGGATTATGCCGTTCACCACATGCAGAACACACTGCATCCAGAAGTTTCATCGCAGAAGGCCGAACTGTGTTCCAAGGGTCTCCTTTGGCTTGTCAGAGAAGATTGGTGTATGTGCCGGGTGATCCCGTTTGTAGTTGAGAAGCCTGGAAAAAGGCAATATTCCCCCCACTTGAAAGGTACATAGTGGCGGCCTCAAGGCTGACTGAAAAGACATTGTTGTTACCCGTCTTCTAGTCACCCTTAGGAATGCCTCCGGGAAGAAAGTGCGTTTTCTCCTATGAATCCAGGGGGTCTCCAGGGCCTTGCTAGGAGCTCATCCCACGCGTGCCCTAGCTAAAGTGCGAAGTAAAGGCGAGCCCTAGCCTCGAGGTAAGCACGAGTGCTTCCTGTCAGCAGGGTTTTGTGTGCAGCCCTCTCCCTGAGCCCTGACTCGATGCCAGAGTGCTTTAACTCCTCTACGGCTTTCCGTAAGGCCTAGGAGAGTCACGTCTGAATTCCCTCCTGAGGGAGAGCGTGTGCACTGGGAGTCCCCTTCTCGTTTTCCGAGCAACGTAACACAGAACAGGCTGTTGGGGGTCAGCTCTTTCTACGCATGGGGGAGGGCAATGAACTGATTCTCGCTTGCAGAGCAGGCCGTGTCCACGTGTCAGGCAGCCCCAGGGCAACGCTTCTGCCAGTATTACGTTCAACCTGGCTCTCCCTCTGGGGAGGCCCCCTGAAGTGCACTGAAAGAATCCCTGAGCCTAAAGTGCCTCCTGGCAACTCTTACCTGTCACTCTCCTACTACTGGGAAGCAAGGTACACTGTAGGTCCAGCCTGGGAGAAACTACAGAGAAACCGGTAAAATTGTGAGGCACTGGGTCGATCCAACGTCACGTAGGCCTGACTAAGTCATTCAGCGGGTAATAATGCCCTTCATGGCGCGCCAAACAAACACCCCGAGTCCAATGAAGCGCGATCATAGAAAGGCCCAGTGTGGCTGAAAGTCTCCAGTCGTCAGTCAGAGAGCGCTGCTCAATGTGCTGCGTGGTCACGTTGGAAACTGGAGAATGTGGGAGGAGCCCGGCTTCCCCCCTTTGGAAAGCAACTGCGTTGCAGCTTCCAAGCCGCCTGAAAACCACACCAGCAAGGATACGCTTCACTCCGCAGATGCCTCTGAGGAGCAGTGAGTTTGTCCAAAAGAAACCCCGTGCTTGCGATTCCTTCCTGGGAGCTCACCCCCGGAGCCAACTGTAGCTAAAGTGCCAAGTAAATGTGACCTCTGGTCCCGAGGCAAGGTGCACAGTTTCCCACTGCCAGAGATAGGGGGTGCACCAGTCTCCAGGAAGTCTTAGTCCATGGACGCCTTTACCTTTAGTATGCCTCACAGCGCTCAAGGCTCTCACGTGGGCCCTTGTTTCCAAGGAAGCACACGGTGTACCCAAAGCCTTCTGGGCACGATCAAGGGATACACAGCTCTGGGAACACCATCCCTCACTATGCAGTTGGAAGGGCCGGGGACTAATGTGTTCTCTATGGCTAGCGTGCCACAGCTTCGAAGCGGCCTCAGGAACGCGGTTCTTGGCAGGCTTTTGCTCCAGGCGTGTCGGCCACATTGAGGAAACCTAAGCTGCCCTGAAAGAAACCACCGGCGCCTCCAGTGCAGTTTGGGGGCTCCTGCTCGACGTCTCTCTAAGTGATGCGGAAACTGGCCTTTAGGTCCGGCCCGAAAGAGAGATTTACCCTGAGCCTTGCTAGGCACTTGGAACATCCAAAGTCACCTAGGCCTACTGAGGGCATTTAGAGCATTATGCCGTTCACCACATGCAGAACACACTGCATCCAGAAGTTTCATCGCAGAAGGTCGAAGTGTGTTCCAAGGGTCTCCTTTGGCTTGTCAGAGAAGATAGGTGTATGTGCTGGGTGATCCCGTTTGTAGTTGAGAAGCCTGGAAAAAGGCAGTATTCCGCCCACTTGAAAGGTACATAGTGGCGGCCTCAAGGCTGACTGAAAAGACATTGTTGTTACCCGTCTTCTAGTCACCCTTAGGAATGCCTCCGGGAAGAAAGTGCGTTTTCTCCTATGAATCCAGGGGGTCTCCAGGGCCTTGCTAGGAGCTCATCCCACGCGTGCCCTAGCTAAAGTGCGAAGTATACGCGAGCCCTAGCCTCGAGGTAAGCACGAGTGCTTCCTGTCAGCAGGGTTTTGTGTGCAGCCCTCTCCCTGAGCCCTGACTCGATGCCAGAGTGCTTTAACTCCTCTACGGCTTTCCGTAAGGCCTAGGAGAGTCACGTATGAATTCCCTCCTGAGGGAGAGCGTGTGCACTGGGAGTCCCCTTCTCGTTTTCCGAGCAACGTAACACAGAACAGGCTGTTGGGGGTCAGCTCTTTCTACGCATGGGGGAGGGCAATGAACTGATTCTCGCTTGCGGAGCAGGCCGTGTACACGTGTCAGGCAGCCCCAGGGCAACGCTTCTGCCAGTATTACGTTCAACCTGGCTCTCCCTCTGGGGAGGCCCCCTGAAGTGCACTGAAAGAATCCCTGAGCCTAAAGTGCCTCCTGGCAACTCTTACCTGTCACTCTCCTACTACTGGGAAGCAAGGTACACTGTAGGTCCAGCCTGGGAGAAACTACAGAGAAACCGGTAAAATTGTGAGGCACTGGGTCGATCCAACGTCACGTAGGCCTGACTAAGTCATTCAGCGGGTAATAATGCCCTTCATGGCGCGCCAAACAAACACCCCGAGTCCAATGAAGCGCGATCATAGAAAGGCCCAGTGTGGCTGAAAGTCTCCAGTCGTCAGTCAGAGAGCGCTGCTCAATGTGCTGCGTGGTCACGTTGGAAACTGGAGAATGTGGGAGGAGCCCGGCTTCCCCCCTTTGGAAAGCAACTGCGTTGCAGCTTCCAAGCCGCCTGAAAACCACACCAGCAAGGATACGCTTCACTCCGCAGATGCCTCTGAGGAGCAGTGAGTTTGTCCAAAAGAAACCCCGTGCTTGCGATTCCTTCCTGGGAGCTCACCCCCGGAGCCAACTGTAGCTAAAGTGCCAAGTAAATGTGACCTCTGGTCCCGAGGCAAGGTGCACAGTTTCCCACTGCCAGAGATAGGGGGTGCACCAGTCTCCAGGAAGTCTTAGTCCATGGACGCCTTTACCTTTAGTATGCCTCACAGCGCTCAAGGCTCTCACGTGGGCTCTTGTTTCCAAGGAAGCACACGGTGTACCCAAAGCCTTCTGGGCACGATCAAGGGATACACAGCTCTGGGAACACCATCCCTCACTATGCAGTTGGAAGGGCCGGGGACTAATGTGTTCTCTATGGCTAGCGTGCCACAGCTTCGAAGCGGCCTCAGGAACGCGGTTCTTGGCAGGCTTTTGCTCCAGGCGTGTCGGCCACATTGAGGAAACCTAAGCTGCCCTGAAAGAAACCACCGGCGCCTCCAGTGCAGTTTGGGGGCTCCTGCTCGACGTCTCTCTAAGTGATGCGGAAACTGGCCTTTAGGTCCGGCCCGAAAGAGAGATTTACCCTGAGCCTTGCTAGGCACTTGGAACATCCAAAGTCACCTAGGCCTACTGAGGGCATTTAGAGGATTATGCCGTTCACCACATGCAGAACACACTGCATCCAGAAGTTTCATCGCAGAAGGCCGAACTGTGTTCCAAGGGTCTCCTTTGGATTGTCAGAGAAGACAGGTGTATGTGCCGGGTGATCCCGTTTGTAGTTGAGAAGCCTGGAAAAAGGCAGTATTCCCCCCACTTGAAAGGTACATAGTGGCGGCCTCAAGGCTGACTGAAAGACATTGTTGTTACCCGTCTTCTAGTCACCCTTAGGAATGCCTCCGGGAAGAAAGTGCGTTTTCTCCTATGAATCCAGGGGGTCTCCAGGGCCTTGCTAGGAGCTCATCCCACGCGTGCCCTAGCTAAAGTGCGAAGTAAAGGCGAGCCCTAGCCTCGAGGTAAGCACGAGTGCTTCCTGTCAGCAGGGTTTTGTGTGCAGCCCTCTCCCTGAGCCCTGACTCGATGCCAGAGTGCTTTAACTCCTCTACGGCTTTCCGTAAGGCCTAGGAGAGTCACGTCTGAATTCCCTCCTGAGGGAGAGCGTGTGCACTGGGAGTCCCCTTCTCGTTTTCCGAGCAACGTAACACAGAACAGGCTGTTGGGGGTCAGCTCTTTCTACGCATGGGGGAGGGCAATGAACTGATTCTCGCTTGCGGAGCAGGCCGTGTACACGTGTCAGGCAGCCCCAGGGCAACGCTTCTGCCAGTATTACGTTCAACCTGGCTCTCCCTCTGGGGAGGCCCCCTGAAGTGCACTGAAAGAATCCCTGAGCCTAAAGTGCCTCCTGGCAACTCTTACCTGTCACTCTCCTACTACTGGGAAGCAAGGTACACTGTAGGTCCAGCCTGGGAGAAACTACAGAGAAACCGGTAAAATTGTGAGGCACTGGGTCGATCCAACGTCACGTAGGCCTGACTAAGTCATTCAGCGGGTAATAATGCCCTTCATGGCGCGCCAAACAAACACCCCGAGTCCAATGAAGCGTGATCATAGAAAGGCCCAGTGTGGCTGAAAGTCTCCAGTCGTCAGTCAGAGAGCGCTGCTCAATGTGCTGCGTGGTCACGTTGGAAACTGGAGAATGTGGGAGGAGCCCGGCTTCCCCCCTTTGGAAAGCAACTGCGTTGCAGCTTCCAAGCCGCCTGAAAACCACACCAGCAAGGATACGCTTCACTCCGCAGATGCCTCTGAGGAGCAGTGAGTTTGTCCAAAAGAAACCCCGTGCTTGCGATTCCTTCCTGGGAGCTCACCCCCGGAGCCAACTGTAGCTAAAGTGCCAAGTAAATGTGACCTCTGGTCCCGAGGCAAGGTGCACAGTTTCCCACTGCCAGAGATAGGGGGTGCACCAGTCTCCAGGAAGTCTTAGTCCATGGACGCCTTTACCTTTAGTATGCCTCACAGCGCTCAAGGCTCTCACGTGGGCCCTTGTTTCCAAGGAAGCACACGGTGTACCCAAAGCCTTCTGGGCACGATCAAGGGATACACAGCTCTGGGAACACCATCCCTCACTATGCAGTTGGAAGGGCCGGGGACTAATGTGTTCTCTATGGCTAGCGTGCCACAGCTTCGAAGCGGCCTCAGGAACGCGGTTCTTGGCAGGCTTTTGCTCCAGGCGTGTCGGCCACATTGAGGAAACCTAAGCTGCCCTGAAAGAAACCACCGGGGCCTCCAGTGCAGTTTGGGGGCTCCTGCTCGACGTCTCTCTAAGTGATGCGGAAACTGGCCTTTAGGTCCGGCCCGAAAGAGAGATTTACCCTGAGCCTTGCTAGGCACTTGGAACATCCAAAGTCACCTAGGCCTACTGAGGGCATTTAGAGGATTATGCCGTTCACCACATGCAGAACACACTGCACCCAGAAGTTTCATCGCAGAAGGCCGAACTGTGTTCCAAGGGTCTCCTTTGGCTTGTCAGAGAAGATTGGTGTATGTGCCGGGTGATCCCGTTTGTAGTTGAGAAGCCTGGAAAAAGGCAATATTCCCCCCACTTGAAAGGTACATAGTGGCGGCCTCAAGGCTGACTGAAAAGACATTGTTGTTACCCGTCTTCTAGTCACCCTTAGGAATGCCTCCGGGAAGAAAGTGCGTTTTCTCCTATGAATCCAGGGGGTCTCCAGGGCCTTGCTAGGAGCTCATCCCACGCTTGCCCTAGCTAAAGTGCGAAGTAAAGGCGAGCCCTAGCCTCGAGGTAAGCACGAGTGCTTCCTGTCAGCAGGGTTTTGTGTGCAGCCCTCTCCCTGAGCCCTGACTCGATGCCAGAGTGCTTTAACTCCTCTACGGCTTTCCGTAAGGCCTAGGAGAGTCACGTATGAATTCCCTCCTGAGGGAGAGCGTGTGCACTGGGAGTCCCCTTCTCGTTTTCCGAGCAACGTAACACAGAACAGGCTGTTGGGGGTCAGCTCTTTCTACGCATGGGGGAGGGCAATGAACTGATTCTCGCTTGCGGAGCAGGCCGTGTCCACGTGTCAGGCAGCCCCAGGGCAACGCTTCTGCCAGTATTACGTTCAACCTGGCTCTCCCTCTGGGGAGGCCCCCTGAAGTGCACTGAAAGAATCCCTGAGCCTAAAGTGCCTCCTGGCAACTCTTACCTGTCACTCTCCTACTACTGGGAAGCAAGGTACACTGTAGGTCCAGCCTGGGAGAAACTACAGAGAAACCGGTAAAATTGTGAGGCACTGGGTCGATCCAACGTCACGTAGGCCTGACTAAGTCATTCAGCGGGTAATAATGCCCTTCATGGCGCGCCAAACAAACACCCCGAGTCCAATGAAGCGCGATCATAGAAAGGCCCAGTGTGGCTGAAAGTCTCCAGTCGTCAGTCAGAGAGCGCTGCTCAATGTGCTGCGTGGTCACGTTGGAAACTGGAGAATGTGGGAGGAGCCCGGCTTCCCCCCTTTGGAAAGCAACTGCGTTGCAGCTTCCAAGCCGCCTGAAAACCACACCAGCAAGGATACGCTTCACTCCGCAGATGCCTCTGAGGAGCAGTGAGTTTGTCCAAAAGAAACC
Organism: Mesoplodon mirus; assembly: GCF_964341445.2. Classification (NCBI taxonomy): domain Eukaryota; kingdom Metazoa; phylum Chordata; class Mammalia; order Artiodactyla; family Ziphiidae; genus Mesoplodon; species Mesoplodon mirus. Next base: position 92,503,784 of record NC_138976.1, on the reverse strand, counting down.
CCGTGCTTGCGATTCCTTCCTGGGAGCTCACCCCCGGAGCCAACTGTAGCTAAAGTGCCAAGTAAATGTGACCTCTGGTCCCGAGGCAAGGTGCACAGTTTCCCACTGCCAGAGATAGGGGGTGCACCAGTCTCCAGGAAGTCTTAGTCCATGGACGCCTTTACCTTTAGTATGCCTCACAGCGCTCAAGGCTCTCACGTGGGCCCTTGTTTCCAAGGAAGCACACGGTGTACCCAAAGCCTTCTGGGCACGATCAAGGGATACACAGCTCTGGGAACACCATCCCTCACTATGCAGTTGGAAGGGCCGGGGACTAATGTGTTCTCTATGGCTAGCGTGCCACAGCTTCGAAGCGGCCTCAGGAACGCGGTTCTTGGCAGGCTTTTGCTCCAGGCGTGTCGGCCACATTGAGGAAACCTAAGCTGCCCTGAAAGAAACCACCGGCGCCTCCAGTGCAGTTTGGGGGCTCCTGCTCGACGTCTCTCTAAGTGATGCGGAAACTGGCCTTTAGGTCCGGCCCGAAAGAGAGATTTACCCTGAGCCTTGCTAGGCACTTGGAACATCCAAAGTCACCTAGGCCTACTGAGGGCATTTAGAGCATTATGCCGTTCACCACATGCAGAACACACTGCATCCAGAAGTTTCATCGCAGAAGGCCGAACTGTGTTCCAAGGGTCTCCTTTGGTTTGTCAGAGAAGACAGGTGTATGTGCCGGGTGATCCCGTTTGTAGTTGAGAAGCCTGGAAAAAGGCAGTATTCCGCCCACTTGAAAGGTACATAGTGGCGGCCTCAAGGCTGACTGAAAAGACATTGTTGTTACCCGTCTTCTAGTCACCCTTAGGAATGCCTCCGGGAAGAAAGTGCGTTTTCTCCTATGAATCCAGGGGGTCTCCAGGGCCTTGCTAGGAGCTCATCCCACGCGTGCCCTAGCTAAAGTGCGAAGTAAAGGCGAGCCCTAGCCTCGAGGTAAGCACGAGTGCTTCCTGTCAGCAGGGTTTTGTGTGCAGCCCTCTCCCTGAGCCCTGACTCGATGCCAGAGTGCTTTAACTCCTCTACGGCTTTCCGTAAGGCCTAGGAGAGTCACGTATGAATTCCCTCCTGAGGGAGAGCGTGTGCACTGGGAGTCCCCTTCTCGTTTTCCGAGCAACGTAACACAGAACAGGCTGTTGGGGGTCAGCTCTTTCTACGCATGGGGGAGGGCAATGAACTGATTCTCGCTTGCGGAGCAGGCCGTGTACACGTGTCAGGCAGCCCCAGGGCAACGCTTCTGCCAGTATTACGTTCAACCTGGCTCTCCCTCTGGGGAGGCCCCCTGAAGTGCACTGAAAGAATCCCTGAGCCTAAAGTGCCTCCTGGCAACTCTTACCTGTCACTCTCCTACTACTGGGAAGCAAGGTACACTGTAGGTCCAGCCTGGGAGAAACTACAGAGAAACCGGTAAAATTGTGAGGCACTGGGTCGATCCAACGTCACGTAGGCCTGACTAAGTCATTCAGCGGGTAATAATGCCCTTCATGGCGCGCCAAACAAACACCCCGAGTCCAATGAAGCGCGATCATAGAAAGGCCCAGTGTGGCTAAAAGTCTCCAGTCGTCAGTCAGAGAGCGCTGCTCAATGTGCTGCGTGGTCACGTTGGAAACTGGAGAATGTGGGAGGAGCCCGGCTTCCCCCCTTTGGAAAGCAACTGCGTTGCAGCTTCCAAGCCGCCTGAAAACCACACCAGCAAGGATACGCTTCACTCCGCAGATGCCTCTGAGGAGCAGTGAGTTTGTCCAAAAGAAACCCCGTGCTTGCGATTCCTTCCTGGGAGCTCACCCCCGGAGCCAACTGTAGCTAAAGTGCCAAGTAAATGTGACCTCTGGACCCGAGGCAAGGTGCACAGTTTCCCACTGCCAGAGATAGAGGGTGCACCAGTCTCCAGGAAGTCTTAGTCCATGGACGCCTTTACCTTTAGTATGCCTCACAGCGCTCAAGGCTCTCACGTGGGCTCTTGTTTCCAAGGAAGCACACGGTGTACCCAAAGCCTTCTGAGCACGATCAAGGGATACACAGCTCTGGGAACACCATCCCTCACTATGCAGTTGGAAGGGCCGGGGACTAATGTGTTCTCTATGGCTAGCGTGCCACAGCTTCGAAGCGGCCTCAGGAACGCGGTTCTTGGCAGGCTTTTGCTCCAGGCGTGTCGGCCACATTGAGGAAACCTAAGCTGCCCTGAAAGAAACCACCGGCGCCTCCAGTGCAGTTTGGGGGCTCCTGCTCGACGTCTCTCTAAGTGATGCGGAAACTGGCCTTTAGGTCCGGCCCGAAAGAGAGATTTACCCTGAGCCTTGCTAGGCACTTGGAACATCCAAAGTCACCTAGGCCTACTGAGGGCATTTAGAGCATTATGCCGTTCACCACATGCAGAACACACTGCATCCAGAAGTTTCATCGCAGAAGGCCGAACTGTGTTCCAAGGGTCTCCTTTGGATTGTCAGAGAAGACAGGTGTATGTGCCGGGTGATCCCGTTTGTAGTTGAGAAGCCTGGAAAAAGGCAGTATTCCGCCCACTTCAAAGGTACATAGTGGCGGCCTCAAGGCTGACTGAAAAGACATTGTTGTTACCCGTCTTCTAGTCACCCTTAGGAATGCCTCCGGGAAGAAAGTGCGTTTTCTCCTATGAATCCAGGGGGTCTCCAGGGCCTTGCTAGGAGCTCATCCCACGCGTGCCCTAGCTAAAGTGCGAAGTAAAGGCGAGCCCTAGCCTCGAGGTAAGCACGAGTGCTTCCTGTCAGCAGGGTTTTGTGTGCAGCCCTCTCCCTGAGCCCTGACTCGATGCCAGAGTGCTTTAACTCCTCTACGGCTTTCCGTAAGGCCTAGGAGAGTCACGTATGAATTCCCTCCTGAGGGAGAGCGTGTGCACTGGGAGTCCCCTTCTCGTTTTCCGAGCAACGTAACACAGAACAGGCTGTTGGGGGTCAGCTCTTTCTACGCATGGGGGAGGGCAATGAACTGATTCTCGCTTGCGGAGCAGGCCGTGTCCACGTGTCAGGCAGCCCCAGGGCAACGCTTCTGCCAGTATTACGTTCAACCTGGCTCTCCCTCTGGGGAGGCCCCCTGAAGTGCACTGAAAGAATCCCTGAGCCTAAAGTGCCTCCTGGCAACTCTTACCTGTCACTCTCCTACTACTGGGAAGCAAGGTACACTGTAGGTCCAGCCTGGGAGAAACTACAGAGAAACCGGTAAAATTGTGAGGCACTGGGTCGATCCAACGTCACGTAGGCCTGACTAAGTCATTCAGCGGGTAATAATGCCCTTCATGGCGCGCCAAACAAACACCCCGAGTCCAATGAAGCGCGATCATAGAAAGGCCCAGTGTGGCTGAAAGTCTCCAGTCGTCAGTCAGAGAGCGCTGCTCAATGTGCTGCGTGGTCACGTTGGAAACTGGAGAATGTGGGAGGAGCCCGGCTTCCCCCCTTTGGAAAGCAACTGCGTTGCAGCTTCCAAGCCGCCTGAAAACCACACCAGCAAGGATACGCTTCACTCCGCAGATGCCTCTGAGGAGCAGTGAGTTTGTCCAAAAGAAACCCCGTGCTTGCGATTCCTTCCTGGGAGCTCACCCCCGGAGCCAACTGTAGCTAAAGTGCCAAGTAAATGTGACCTCTGGTCCCGAGGCAAGGTGCACAGTTTCCCACTGCCAGAGATAGGGGGTGCACCAGTCTCCAGGAAGTCTTAGTCCATGGACGCCTTTACCTTTAGTATGCCCCACAGCGCTCAAGGCTCTCACGTGGGCCCTTGTTTCCAAGGAAGCACACGGTGTACCCAAAGCCTTCTGAGCACGATCAAGGGATACACAGCTCTGGGAACACCATCCCTCACTATGCAGTTGGAAGGGCCGGGGACTAATGTGTTCTCTATGGCTAGCGTGCCACAGCTTCGAAGCGGCCTCAGGAACGCGGTTCTTGGCAGGCTTTTGCTCCAGGCGTGTCGGCCACATTGAGGAAACCTAAGCTGCCCTGAAAGAAACCACCGGCGCCTCCAGTGCAGTTTGGGGGCTCCTGCTCGACGTCTCTCTAAGTGATGCGGAAACTGGCCTTTAGGTCCGGCCCGAAAGAGAGATTTACCCTGAGCCTTGCTAGGCACTTGGAACATCCAGAGTCACCTAGGCCTACTGAGGGCATTTAGAGGATTATGCCGTTCACCACATGCAGAACACACTGCATCCAGAAGTTTCATCGCAGAAGGCCGAACTGTGTTCCAAGGGTCTCCTTTGGCTTGTCAGAGAAGATTGGTGTATGTGCCGGGTGATCCCGTTTGTAGTTGAGAAGCCTGGAAAAAGGCAATATTCCCCCCACTTGAAAGGTACATAGTGGCGGCCTCAAGGCTGACTGAAAAGACATTGTTGTTACCCGTCTTCTAGTCACCCTTAGGAATGCCTCCGGGAAGAAAGTGCGTTTTCTCCTATGAATCCAGGGGGTCTCCAGGGCCTTGCTAGGAGCTCATCCCACGCGTGCCCTAGCTAAAGTGCGAAGTAAAGGCGAGCCCTAGCCTCGAGGTAAGCACGAGTGCTTCCTGTCAGCAGGGTTTTGTGTGCAGCCCTCTCCCTGAGCCCTGACTCGATGCCAGAGTGCTTTAACTCCTCTACGGCTTTCCGTAAGGCCTAGGAGAGTCACGTCTGAATTCCCTCCTGAGGGAGAGCGTGTGCACTGGGAGTCCCCTTCTCGTTTTCCGAGCAACGTAACACAGAACAGGCTGTTGGGGGTCAGCTCTTTCTACGCATGGGGGAGGGCAATGAACTGATTCTCGCTTGCAGAGCAGGCCGTGTCCACGTGTCAGGCAGCCCCAGGGCAACGCTTCTGCCAGTATTACGTTCAACCTGGCTCTCCCTCTGGGGAGGCCCCCTGAAGTGCACTGAAAGAATCCCTGAGCCTAAAGTGCCTCCTGGCAACTCTTACCTGTCACTCTCCTACTACTGGGAAGCAAGGTACACTGTAGGTCCAGCCTGGGAGAAACTACAGAGAAACCGGTAAAATTGTGAGGCACTGGGTCGATCCAACGTCACGTAGGCCTGACTAAGTCATTCAGCGGGTAATAATGCCCTTCATGGCGCGCCAAACAAACACCCCGAGTCCAATGAAGCGCGATCATAGAAAGGCCCAGTGTGGCTGAAAGTCTCCAGTCGTCAGTCAGAGAGCGCTGCTCAATGTGCTGCGTGGTCACGTTGGAAACTGGAGAATGTGGGAGGAGCCCGGCTTCCCCCCTTTGGAAAGCAACTGCGTTGCAGCTTCCAAGCCGCCTGAAAACCACACCAGCAAGGATACGCTTCACTCCGCAGATGCCTCTGAGGAGCAGTGAGTTTGTCCAAAAGAAACCCCGTGCTTGCGATTCCTTCCTGGGAGCTCACCCCCGGAGCCAACTGTAGCTAAAGTGCCAAGTAAATGTGACCTCTGGTCCCGAGGCAAGGTGCACAGTTTCCCACTGCCAGAGATAGGGGGTGCACCAGTCTCCAGGAAGTCTTAGTCCATGGACGCCTTTACCTTTAGTATGCCTCACAGCGCTCAAGGCTCTCACGTGGGCCCTTGTTTCCAAGGAAGCACACGGTGTACCCAAAGCCTTCTGGGCACGATCAAGGGATACACAGCTCTGGGAACACCATCCCTCACTATGCAGTTGGAAGGGCCGGGGACTAATGTGTTCTCTATGGCTAGCGTGCCACAGCTTCGAAGCGGCCTCAGGAACGCGGTTCTTGGCAGGCTTTTGCTCCAGGCGTGTCGGCCACATTGAGGAAACCTAAGCTGCCCTGAAAGAAACCACCGGCGCCTCCAGTGCAGTTTGGGGGCTCCTGCTCGACGTCTCTCTAAGTGATGCGGAAACTGGCCTTTAGGTCCGGCCCGAAAGAGAGATTTACCCTGAGCCTTGCTAGGCACTTGGAACATCCAAAGTCACCTAGGCCTACTGAGGGCATTTAGAGCATTATGCCGTTCACCACATGCAGAACACACTGCATCCAGAAGTTTCATCGCAGAAGGCCGAACTGTGTTCCAAGGGTCTCCTTTGGCTTGTCAGAGAAGACAGGTGTATGTGCCGGGTGATCCCGTTTGTAGTTGAGAAGCTTGGAAAAAGGCAGTATTCCGCCCACTTGAAAGGTACATAGTGGCGGCCTCAAGGCTGACTGAAAAGACATTGTTGTTACCCGTCTTCTAGTCACCCTTAGGAATGCCTCCGGGAAGAAAGTGCGTTTTCTCCTATGAATCCAGGGGGTCTCCAGGGCCTTGCTAGGAGCTCATCCCACGCGTGCCCTAGCTAAAGTGCGAAGTAAAGGCGAGCCCTAGCCTCGAGGTAAGCACGAGTGCTTCCTGTCAGCAGGGTTTTGTGTGCAGCCCTCTCCCTGAGCCCTGACTCGATGCCAGAGTGCTTTAACTCCTCTACGGCTTTCCGTAAGGCCTAGGAGAGTCACGTATGAATTCCCTCCTGAGGGAGAGCGTGTGCACTGGGAGTCCCCTTCTCGTTTTCCGAGCAACGTAACACAGAACAGGCTGTTGGGGGTCAGCTCTTTCTACGCATGGGGGAGGGCAATGAACTGATTCTCGCTTGCGGAGCAGGCCGTGTCCACGTGTCAGGCAGCCCCAGGGCAACGCTTCTGCCAGTATTACGTTCAACCTGGCTCTCCCTCTGGGGAGGCCCCCTGAAGTGCACTGAAAGAATCCCTGAGCCTAAAGTGCCTCCTGGCAACTCTTACCTGTCACTCTCCTACTACTGGGAAGCAAGGTACACTGTAGGTCCAGCCTGGGAGAAACTACAGAGAAACCGGTAAAATTGTGAGGCACTGGGTCGATCCAACGTCACGTAGGCCTGACTAAGTCATTCAGCGGGTAATAATGCCCTTCATGGCGCGCCAAACAAACACCCCGAGTCCAATGAAGCGCGATCATAGAAAGGCCCAGTGTGGCTGAAAGTCTCCAGTCGTCAGTCAGAGAGCGCTGCTCAATGTGCTGCGTGGTCACGTTGGAAACTGGAGAATGTGGGAGGAGCCCGGCTTCCCCCCTTTGGAAAGCAACTGCGTTGCAGCTTCCAAGCCGCCTGAAAACCACACCAGCAAGGATACGCTTCACTCCGCAGATGCCTCTGAGGAGCAGTGAGTTTGTCCAAAAGAAACCCCGTGCTTGCAATTCCTTCCTGGGAGCTCACCCCCGGAGCCAACTGTAGCTAAAGTGCCAAGTAAATGTGACCTCTGGTCCCGAGGCAAGGTGCACAGTTTCCCACTGCCAGAGATAGGGGGTGCACCAGTCTCCAGGAAGTCTTAGTCCATGGACGCCTTTACCTTTAGTATGCCTCACAGCGCTCAAGGCTCTCACGTGGGCCCTTGTTTCCAAGGAAGCACACGGTGTACCCAAAGCCTTCTGGGCACGATCAAGGGATACACAGCTCTGGGAACACCATCCCTCACTATGCAGTTGGAAGGGCCGGGGACTAATGTGTTCTCTATGGCTAGCGTGCCACAGCTTCGAAGCGGCCTCAGGAACGCGGTTCTTGGCAGGCTTTTGCTCCAGGCGTGTCGGCCACATTGAGGAAACCTAAGCTGCCCTGAAAGAAACCACCGGCGCCTCCAGTGCAGTTTGGGGGCTCCTGCTCGACGTCTCTCTAAGTGATGCGGAAACTGGCCTTTAGGTCCGGCCCGAAAGAGAGATTTACCCTGAGCCTTGCTAGGCACTTGGAACATCCAAAGTCACCTAGGCCTACTGAGGGCATTTAGAGCATTATGCCGTTCACCACATGCAGAACACACTGCATCCAGAAGTTTCATCGCAGAAGGCCGAACTGTGTTCCAAGGGTCTCCTTTGGCTTGTCAGAGAAGACAGGTGTATGTGCCGGGTGATCCCGTTTGTAGTTGAGAAGCCTGGAAAAAGGCAGTATTCCGCCCACTTGAAAGGTACATAGTGGCGGCCTCAAGGCTGACTGAAAAGACATTGTTGTTACCCGTCTTCTAGTCACCCTTAGGAATGCCTCCGGGAAGAAAGTGCGTTTTCTCCTATGAATCCAGGGGGTCTCCAGGGCCTTGCTAGGAGCTCATCCCACGCGTGCCCTAGCTAAAGTGCGAAGTAAAGGCGAGCCCTAGCCTCGAGGTAAGCACGAGTGCTTCCTGTCAGCAGGGTTTTGTGTGCAGCCCTCTCCCTGAGCCCTGACTCGATGCCAGAGTGCTTTAACTCCTCTACGGCTTTCCGTAAGGCCTAGGAGAGTCACGTATGAATTCCCTCCTGAGGGAGAGCGTGTGCACTGGGAGTCCCCTTCTCGTTTTCCGAGCAACGTAACACAGAACAGGCTGTTGGGGGTCAGCTCTTTCTACGCATGGGGGAGGGCAATGAACTGATTCTCGCTTGCGGAGCAGGCCGTGTCCACGTGTCAGGCAGCCCCAGGGCAACGCTTCTGCCAGTATTACGTTCAACCTGGCTCTCCCTCTGGGGAGGCCCCCTGAAGTGCACTGAAAGAATCCCTGAGCCTAAAGTGCCTCCTGGCAACTCTTACCTGTCACTCTCCTACTACTGGGAAGCAAGGTACACTGTAGGTCCAGCCTGGGAGAAACTACAGAGAAACCGGTAAAATTGTGAGGCACTGGGTCGATCCAACGTCACGTAGGCCTGACTAAGTCATTCAGCGGGTAATAATGCCCTTCATGGCGCGCCAAACAAACACCCCGAGTCCAATGAAGCGTGATCATAGAAAGGCCCAGTGTGGCTGAAAGTCTCCAGTCGTCAGTCAGAGAGCGCTGCTCAATGTGCTGCGTGGTCACGTTGGAAACTGGAGAATGTGGGAGGAGCCCGGCTTCCCCCCTTTGGAAAGCAACTGCGTTGCAGCTTCCAAGCCGCCTGAAAACCACACCAGCAAGGATACGCTTCACTCCGCAGATGCCTCTGAGGAGCAGTGAGTTTGTCCAAAAGAAACCCCGTGCTTGCGATTCCTTCCTGGGAGCTCACCCCCGGAGCCAACTGTAGCTAAAGTGCCAAGTAAATGTGACCTCTGGTCCCGAGGCAAGGTGCACAGTTTCCCACTGCCAGAGATAGGGGGTGCACCAGTCTCCAGGAAGTCTTAGTCCATGGACGCCTTTACCTTTAGTATGCCTCACAGCGCTCAAGGCTCTCACGTGGGCCCTTGTTTCCAAGGAAGCACACGGTGTACCCAAAGCCTTCTGAGCACGATCAAGGGATACACAGCTCTGGGAACACCATCCCTCACTATGCAGTTGGAAGGGCCGGGGACTAATGTGTTCTCTATGGCTAGCGTGCCACAGCTTCGAAGCGGCCTCAGGAACGCGGTTCTTGGCAGGCTTTTGCTCCAGGCGTGTCGGCCACATTGAGGAAACCTAAGCTGCCCTGAAAGAAACCACCGGCGCCTCCAGTGCAGTTTGGGGGCTCCTGCTCGACGTCTCTCTAAGTGATGCGGAAACTGGCCTTTAGGTCCGGCCCGAAAGAGAGATTTACCCTGAGCCTTGCTAGGCACTTGGAACATCCAGAGTCACCTAGGCCTACTGAGGGCATTTAGAGGATTATGCCGTTCACCACATGCAGAACACACTGCATCCAGAAGTTTCATCGCAGAAGGCCGAACTGTGTTCCAAGGGTCTCCTTTGGCTTGTCAGAGAAGATTGGTGTATGTGCCGGGTGATCCCGTTTGTAGTTGAGAAGCCTGGAAAAAGGCAATATTCCCCCCACTTGAAAGGTACATAGTGGCGGCCTCAAGGCTGACTGAAAAGACATTGTTGTTACCCGTCTTCTAGTCACCCTTAGGAATGCCTCCGGGAAGAAAGTGCGTTTTCTCCTATGAATCCAGGGGGTCTCCAGGGCCTTGCTAGGAGCTCATCCCACGCGTGCCCTAGCTAAAGTGCGAAGTAAAGGCGAGCCCTAGCCTCGAGGTAAGCACGAGTGCTTCCTGTCAGCAGGGTTTTGTGTGCAGCCCTCTCCCTGAGCCCTGACTCGATGCCAGAGTGCTTTAACTCCTCTACGGCTTTCCGTAAGGCCTAGGAGAGTCACGTCTGAATTCCCTCCTGAGGGAGAGCGTGTGCACTGGGAGTCCCCTTCTCGTTTTCCGAGCAACGTAACACAGAACAGGCTGTTGGGGGTCAGCTCTTTCTACGCATGGGGGAGGGCAATGAACTGATTCTCGCTTGCGGAGCAGGCCGTGTCCACGTGTCAGGCAGCCCCAGGGCAACGCTTCTGCCAGTATTACGTTCAACCTGGCTCTCCCTCTGGGGAGGCCCCCTGAAGTGCACTGAAAGAATCCCTGAGCCTAAAGTGCCTCCTGGCAACTCTTACCTGTCACTCTCCTACTACTGGGAAGCAAGGTACACTGTAGGTCCAGCCTGGGAGAAACTACAGAGAAACCGGTAAAATTGTGAGGCACTGGGTCGATCCAACGTCACGTAGGCCTGACTAAGTCATTCAGCGGGTAATAATGCCCTTCATGGCGCGCCAAACAAACACCCCGAGTCCAATGAAGCGTGATCATAGAAAGGCCCAGTGTGGCTGAAAGTCTCCAGTCGTCAGTCAGAGAGCGCTGCTCAATGTGCTGCGTGGTCACGTTGGAAACTGGAGAATGTGGGAGGAGCCCGGCTTCCCCCCTTTGGAAAGCAACTGCGTTGCAGCTTCCAAGCCGCCTGAAAACCACACCAGCAAGGATACGCTTCACTCCGCAGATGCCTCTGAGGAGCAGTGAGTTTGTCCAAAAGAAACCCCGTGCTTGCGATTCCTTCCTGGGAGCTCACCCCCGGAGCCAACTGTAGCTAAAGTGCCAAGTAAATGTGACCTCTGGTCCCGAGGCAAGGTGCACAGTTTCCCACTGCCAGAGATAGGGGGTGCACCAGTCTCCAGGAAGTCTTAGTCCATGGACGCCTTTACCTTTAGTATGCCTCACAGCGCTCAAGGCTCTCACGTGGGCTCTTGTTTCCAAGGAAGCACACGGTGTACCCAAAGCCTTCTGAGCACGATCAAGGGATACACAGCTCTGGGAACACCATCCCTCACTATGCAGTTGGAAGGGCCGGGGACTAATGTGTTCTCTATGGCTAGCGTGCCACAGCTTCGAAGCGGCCTCAGGAACGCGGTTCTTGGCAGGCTTTTGCTCCAGGCGTGTCGGCCACATTGAGGAAACCTAAGCTGCCCTGAAAGAAACCACCGGCGCCTCCAGTGCAGTTTGGGGTCTCCTGCTCGACGTCTCTCTAAGTGATGCGGAAACTGGCCTTTAGGTCCGGCCCGAAAGAGAGATTTACCCTGAGCCTTGCTAGGCACTTGGAACATCCAAAGTCACCTAGGCCTACTGAGGGCATTTAGAGCATTATGCCGTTCACCACATGCAGAACACACTGCATCCAGAAGTTTCATCGCAGAAGGCCGAACTGTGTTCCAAGGGTCTCCTTTGGCTTGTCAGAGAAGACAGGTGTATGTGCCGGGTGATCCCGTTTGTAGTTGAGAAGCCTGGAAAAAGGCAGTATTCCGCCCACTTGAAAGGTACATAGTGGCGGCCTCAAGGCTGACTGAAAAGACATTGTTGTTACCCGTCTTCTAGTCACCCTTAGGAATGCCTCCGGGAAGAAAGTGCGTTTTCTCCTATGAATCCAGGGGGTCTCCAGGGCCTTGCTAGGAGCTCATCCCACGCGTGCCCTAGCTAAAGTGCGAAGTAAAGGCGAGCCCTAGCCTCGAGGTAAGCACGAGTGCTTCCTGTCAGCAGGGTTTTGTGTGCAGCCCTCTCCCTGAGCCCTGACTCGATGCCAGAGTGCTTTAACTCCTCTACGGCTTTCCGTAAGGCCTAGGAGAGTCACGTATGAATTCCCTCCTGAGGGAGAGCGTGTGCACTGGGAGTCCCCTTCTCGTTTTCCGAGCAACGTAACACAGAACAGGCTGTTGGGGGTCAGCTCTTTCTACGCATGGGGGAGGGCAATGAACTGATTCTCGCTTGCGGAGCAGGCCGTGTACACGTGTCAGGCAGCCCCAGGGCAACGCTTCTGCCAGTATTACGTTCAACCTGGCTCTCCCTCTGGGGAGGCCCCCTGAAGTGCACTGAAAGAATCCCTGAGCCTAAAGTGCCTCCTGGCAACTCTTACCTGTCACTCTCCTACTACTGGGAAGCAAGGTACACTGTAGGTCCAGCCTGGGAGAAACTACAGAGAAACCGGTAAAATTGTGAGGCACTGGGTCGATCCAACGTCACGTAGGCCTGACTAAGTCATTCAGCGGGTAATAATGCCCTTCATGGCGCGCCAAACAAACACCCCGAGTCCAATGAAGCGTGATCATAGAAAGGCCCAGTGTGGCTGAAAGTCTCCAGTCGTCAGTCAGAGAGCGCTGCTCAATGTGCTGCGTGGTCACGTTGGAAACTGGAGAATGTGGGAGGAGCCCGGCTTCCCCCCTTTGGAAAGCAACTGCGTTGCAGCTTCCAAGCCGCCTGAAAACCACACCAGCAAGGATACGCTTCACTCCGCAGATGCCTCTGAGGAGCAGTGAGTTTGTCCAAAAGAAACCCCGTGCTTGCGATTCCTTCCTGGGAGCTCACCCCCGGAGCCAACTGTAGCTAAAGTGCCAAGTAAATGTGACCTCTGGTCCCGAGGCAAGGTGCACAGTTTCCCACTGCCAGAGATAGGGGGTGCACCAGTCTCCAGGAAGTCTTAGTCCATGGACGCCTTTACCTTTAGTATGCCTCACAGCGCTCAAGGCTCTCACGTGGGCTCTTGTTTCCAAGGAAGCACACGGTGTACCCAAAGCCTTCTGAGCACGATCAAGGGATACACAGCTCTGGGAACACCATCCCTCACTATGCAGTTGGAAGGGCCGGGGACTAATGTGTTCTCTATGGCTAGCGTGCCACAGCTTCGAAGCGGCCTCAGGAACGCGGTTCTTGGCAGGCTTTTGCTCCAGGCGTGTCGGCCACATTGAGGAAACCTAAGCTGCCCTGAAAGAAACCACCGGCGCCTCCAGTGCAGTTTGGGGGCTCCTGCTCGACGTCTCTCTAAGTGATGCGGAAACTGGCCTTTAGGTCCGGCCCGAAAGAGAGATTTACCCTGAGCCTTGCTAGGCACTTGGAACATCCAAAGTCACCTAGGCCTACTGAGGGCATTTAGAGCATTATGCCGTTCACCACATGCAGAACACACTGCATCCAGAAGTTTCATCGCAGAAGGCCGAACTGTGTTCCAAGGGTCTCCTTTGGCTTGTCAGAGAAGACAGGTGTATGTGCCGGGTGATCCCGTTTGTAGTTGAGAAGCCTGGAAAAAGGCAATATTCCCCCCACTTGAAAGGTACATAGTGGCGGCCTCAAGGCTGACTGAAAAGACATTGTTGTTACCCGTCTTCTAGTCACCCTTAGGAATGCCTCCGGGAAGAAAGTGCGTTTTCTCCTATGAATCCAGGGGGTCTCCAGGGCCTTGCTAGGAGCTCATCCCACGCTTGCCCTAGCTAAAGTGCGAAGTAAAGGCGAGCCCTAGCCTCGAGGTAAGCACGAGTGCTTCCTGTCAGCAGGGTTTTGTGTGCAGCCCTCTCCCTGAGCCCTGACTCGATGCCAGAGTGCTTTAACTCCTCTACGGCTTTCCGTAAGGCCTAGGAGAGTCACGTATGAATTCCCTCCTGAGGGAGAGCGTGTGCACTGGGAGTCCCCTTCTCGTTTTCCGAGCAACGTAACACAGAACAGGCTGTTGGGGGTCAGCTCTTTCTACGCATGGGGGAGGGCAATGAACTGATTCTCGCTTGCGGAGCAGGCCGTGTCCACGTGTCAGGCAGCCCCAGGGCAACGCTTCTGCCAGTATTACGTTCAACCTGGCTCTCCCTCTGGGGAGGCCCCCTGAAGTGCACTGAAAGAATCCCTGAGCCTAAAGTGCCTCCTGGCAACTCTTACCTGTCACTCTCCTACTACTGGGAAGCAAGGTACACTGTAGGTCCAGCCTGGGAGAAACTACAGAGAAACCGGTAAAATTGTGAGGCACTGGGTCGATCCAACGTCACGTAGGCCTGACTAAGTCATTCAGCGGGTAATAATGCCCTTCATGGCGCGCCAAACAAACACCCCGAGTCCAATGAAGCGCGATCATAGAAAGGCCCAGTGTGGCTGAAAGTCTCCAGTCGTCAGTCAGAGAGCGCTGCTCAATGTGCTGCGTGGTCACGTTGGAAACTGGAGAATGTGGGAGGAGCCCGGCTTCCCCCCTTTGGAAAGCAACTGCGTTGCAGCTTCCAAGCCGCCTGAAAACCACACCAGCAAGGATACGCTTCACTCCGCAGATGCCTCTGAGGAGCAGTGAGTTTGTCCAAAAGAAACCCCGTGCTTGCGATTCCTTCCTGGGAGCTCACCCCCGGAGCCAACTGTAGCTAAAGTGCCAAGTAAATGTGACCTCTGGTCCCGAGGCAAGGTGCACAGTTTCCCACTGCCAGAGATAGGGGGTGCACCAGTCTCCAGGAAGTCTTAGTCCATGGACGCCTTTACCTTTAGTATGCCTCACAGCGCTCAAGGCTCTCACGTGGGCCCTTGTTTCCAAGGAAGCACACGGTGTACCCAAAGCCTTCTGGGCACGATCAAGGGATACACAGCTCTGGGAACACCATCCCTCACTATGCAGTTGGAAGGGCCGGGGACTAATGTGTTCTCTATGGCTAGCGTGCCACAGCTTCGAAGCGGCCTCAGGAACGCGGTTCTTGGCAGGCTTTTGCTCCAGGCGTGTCGGCCACATTGAGGAAACCTAAGCTGCCCTGAAAGAAACCACCGGCGCCTCCAGTGCAGTTTGGGGGCTCCTGCTCGACGTCTCTCTAAGTGATGCGGAAACTGGCCTTTAGGTCCGGCCCGAAAGAGAGATTTACCCTGAGCCTTGCTAGGCACTTGGAACATCCAAAGTCACCTAGGCCTACTGAGGGCATTTAGAGGATTATGCCGTTCACCACATGCAGAACACACTGCATCCAGAAGTTTCATCGCAGAAGGCCGAACTGTGTTCCAAGGGTCTCCTTTGGATTGTCAGAGAAGATTGGTGTATGTGCTGGGTGATCCCGTTTGTAGTTGAGAAGCCTGGAAAAAGGCAATATTCCCCCCACTTGAAAGGTACATAGTGGCGGCCTCAAGGCTGACTGAAAAGACATTGTTGTTACCCGTCTTCTAGTCACCCTTAGGAATGCCTCCGGGAAGAAAGTGCGTTTTCTCCTATGAATCCAGGGGGTCTCCAGGGCCTTGCTAGGAGCTCATCCCACGCGTGCCCTAGCTAAAGTGCGAAGTAAAGGCGAGCCCTAGCCTCGAGGTAAGCACGAGTGCTTCCTGTCAGCAGGGTTTTGTGTGCAGCCCTCTCCCTGAGCCCTGACTCGATGCCAGAGTGCTTTAACTCCTCTACGGCTTTCCGTAAGGCCTAGGAGAGTCACGTATGAATTCCCTCCTGAGGGAGAGCGTGTGCACTGGGAGTCCCCTTCTCGTTTTCCGAGCAACGTAACACAGAACAGGCTGTTGGGGGTCAGCTCTTTCTACGCATGGGGGAGGGCAATGAACTGATTCTCGCTTGCGGAGCAGGCCGTGTCCACGTGTCAGGCAGCCCCAGGGCAACGCTTCTGCCAGTATTACGTTCAACCTGGCTCTCCCTCTGGGGAGGCCCCCTGAAGTGCACTGAAAGAATCCCTGAGCCTAAAGTGCCTCCTGGCAACTCTTACCTGTCACTCTCCTACTACTGGGAAGCAAGGTACACTGTAGGTCCAGCCTGGGAGAAACTACAGAGAAACCGGTAAAATTGTGAGGCACTGGGTCGATCCAACGTCACGTAGGCCTGACTAAGTCATTCAGCGGGTAATAATGCCCTTCATGGAGCGCCAAACAAACACCCCGAGTCCAATGAAGCGCGATCATAGAAAGGCCCAGTGTGGCTGAAAGTCTCCAGTCGTCAGTCAGAGAGCGCTGCTCAATGTGCTGCGTGGTCACGTTGGAAACTGGAGAATGTGGGAGGAGCCCGGCTTCCCCCCTTTGGAAAGCAACTGCGTTGCAGCTTCCAAGCCGCCTGAAAACCACACCAGCAAGGATACGCTTCACTCCGCAGATGCCTCTGAGGAGCAGTGAGTTTGTCCAAAAGAAACCCCGTGCTTGCGATTCCTTCCTGGGAGCTCACCCCCGGAGCCAACTGTAGCTAAAGTGCCAAGTAAATGTGACCTCTGGTCCCGAGGCAAGGTGCACAGTTTCCCACTGCCAGAGATAGAGGGTGCACCAGTCTCCAGGAAGTCTTAGTCCATGGACGCCTTTACCTTTAGTATGCCTCACAGCGCTCAAGGCTCTCACGTGGGCCCTTGTTTCCAAGGAAGCACACGGTGTACCCAAAGCCTTCTGAGCACGATCAAGGGATACACAGCTCTGGGAACACCATCCCTCACTATGCAGTTGGAAGGGCCGGGGACTAATGTGTTCTCTATGGCTAGCGTGCCACAGCTTCGAAGCGGCCTCAGGAACGCGGTTCTTGGCAGGCTTTTGCTCCAGGCGTGTCGGCCACATTGAGGAAACCTAAGCTGCCCTGAAAGAAACCACCGGCGCCTCCAGTGCAGTTTGGGGGCTCCTGCTCGACGTCTCTCTAAGTGATGCGGAAACGGGCCTTTAGGTCCGGCCCGAAAGAGAGATTTACCCTGAGCCTTGCTAGGCACTTGGAACATCCAAAGTCACCTAGGCCTACTGAGGGCATTTAGAGCATTATGCCGTTCACCACATGCAGAACACACTGCATCCAGAAGTTTCATCGCAGAAGGCCGAACTGTGTTCCAAGGGTCTCCTTTGGATTGTCAGAGAAGACAGGTGTATGTGCCGGGTGATCCCGTTTGTAGTTGAGAAGCCTGGAAAAAGGCAGTATTCCGCCCACTTGAAAGGTACATAGTGGCGGCCTCAAGGCTGACTGAAAAGACATTGTTGTTACCCGTCTTCTAGTCACCCTTAGGAATGCCTCCGGGAAGAAAGTGCGTTTTCTCCTATGAATCCAGGGGGTCTCCAGGGCCTTGCTAGGAGCTCATCCCACGCGTGCCCTAGCTAAAGTGCGAAGTAAAGGCGAGCCCTAGCCTCGAGGTAAGCACGAGTGCTTCCTGTCAGCAGGGTTTTGTGTGCAGCCCTCTCCCTGAGCCCTGACTCGATGCCAGAGTGCTTTAACTCCTCTACGGCTTTCCGTAAGGCCTAGGAGAGTCACGTATGAATTCCCTCCTGAGGGAGAGCGTGTGCACTGGGAGTCCCCTTCTCGTTTTCCGAGCAACGTAACACAGAACAGGCTGTTGGGGGTCAGCTCTTTCTACGCATGGGGGAGGGCAATGAACTGATTCTCGCTTGCGGAGCAGGCCGTGTCCACGTGTCAGGCAGCCCCAGGGCAACGCTTCTGCCAGTATTACGTTCAACCTGGCTCTCCCTCTGGGGAGGCCCCCTGAAGTGCACTGAAAGAATCCCTGAGCCTAAAGTGCCTCCTGGCAACTCTTACCTGTCACTCTCCTACTACTGGGAAGCAAGGTACACTGTAGGTCCAGCCTGGGAGAAACTACAGAGAAACCGGTAAAATTGTGAGGCACTGGGTCGATCCAACGTCACGTAGGCCTGACTAAGTCATTCAGCGGGTAATAATGCCCTTCATGGAGCGCCAAACAAACACCCCGAGTCCAATGAAGCGCGATCATAGAAAGGCCCAGTGTGGCTGAAAGTCTCCAGTCGTCAGTCAGAGAGCGCTGCTCAATGTGCTGCGTGGTCACGTTGGAAACTGGAGAATGTGGGAGGAGCCCGGCTTCCCCCCTTTGGAAAGCAACTGCGTTGCAGCTTCCAAGCCGCCTGAAAACCACACCAGCAAGGATACGCTTCACTCCGCAGATGCCTCTGAGGAGCAGTGAGTTTGTCCAAAAGAAACCCCGTGCTTGCGATTCCTTCCTGGGAGCTCACCCCCGGAGCCAACTGTAGCTAAAGTGCCAAGTAAATGTGACCTCTGGTCCCGAGGCAAGGTGCACAGTTTCCCACTGCCAGAGATAGAGGGTGCACCAGTCTCCAGGAAGTCTTAGTCCATGGACGCCTTTACCTTTAGTATGCCTCACAGCGCTCAAGGCTCTCACGTGGGCCCTTGTTTCCAAGGAAGCACACGGTGTACCCAAAGCCTTCTGAGCACGATCAAGGGATACACAGCTCTGGGAACACCATCCCTCACTATGCAGTTGGAAGGGCCGGGGACTAATGTGTTCTCTATGGCTAGCGTGCCACAGCTTCGAAGCGGCCTCAGGAACGCGGTTCTTGGCAGGCTTTTGCTCCAGGCGTGTCGGCCACATTGAGGAAACCTAAGCTGCCCTGAAAGAAACCACCGGCGCCTCCAGTGCAGTTTGGGGGCTCCTGCTCGACGTCTCTCTAAGTGATGCGGAAACGGGCCTTTAGGTCCGGCCCGAAAGAGAGATTTACCCTGAGCCTTGCTAGGCACTTGGAACATCCAAAGTCACCTAGGCCTACTGAGGGCATTTAGAGCATTATGCCGTTCACCACATGCAGAACACACTGCATCCAGAAGTTTCATCGCAGAAGGCCGAACTGTGTTCCAAGGGTCTCCTTTGGATTGTCAGAGAAGACAGGTGTATGTGCCGGGTGATCCCGTTTGTAGTTGAGAAGCCTGGAAAAAGGCAGTATTCCGCCCACTTGAAAGGTACATAGTGGCGGCCTCAAGGCTGACTGAAAAGACATTGTTGTTACCCGTCTTCTAGTCACCCTTAGGAATGCCTCCGGGAAGAAAGTGCGTTTTCTCCTATGAATCCAGGGGGTCTCCAGGGCCTTGCTAGGAGCTCATCCCACGCGTGCCCTAGCTAAAGTGCGAAGTAAAGGCGAGCCCTAGCCTCGAGGTAAGCACGAGTGCTTCCTGTCAGCAGGGTTTTGTGTGCAGCCCTCTCCCTGAGCCCTGACTCGATGCCAGAGTGCTTTAACTCCTCTACGGCTTTCCGTAAGGCCTAGGAGAGTCACGTATGAATTCCCTCCTGAGGGAGAGCGTGTGCACTGGGAGTCCCCTTCTCGTTTTCCGAGCAACGTAACACAGAACAGGCTGTTGGGGGTCAGCTCTTTCTACGCATGGGGGAGGGCAATGAACTGATTCTCGCTTGCGGAGCAGGCCGTGTCCACGTGTCAGGCAGCCCCAGGGCAACGCTTCTGCCAGTATTACGTTCAACCTGGCTCTCCCTCTGGGGAGGCCCCCTGAAGTGCACTGAAAGAATCCCTGAGCCTAAAGTGCCTCCTGGCAACTCTTACCTGTCACTCTCCTACTACTGGGAAGCAAGGTACACTGTAGGTCCAGCCTGGGAGAAACTACAGAGAAACCGGTAAAATTGTGAGGCACTGGGTCGATCCAACGTCACGTAGGCCTGACTAAGTCATTCAGCGGGTAATAATGCCCTTCATGGAGCGCCAAACAAACACCCCGAGTCCAATGAAGCGCGATCATAGAAAGGCCCAGTGTGGCTGAAAGTCTCCAGTCGTCAGTCAGAGAGCGCTGCTCAATGTGCTGCGTGGTCACGTTGGAAACTGGAGAATGTGGGAGGAGCCCGGCTTCCCCCCTTTGGAAAGCAACTGCGTTGCAGCTTCCAAGCCGCCTGAAAACCACACCAGCAAGGATACGCTTCACTCCGCAGATGCCTCTGAGGAGCAGTGAGTTTGTCCAAAAGAAACCCCGTGCTTGCGATTCCTTCCTGGGAGCTCACCCCCGGAGCCAACTGTAGCTAAAGTGCCAAGTAAATGTGACCTCTGGTCCCGAGGCAAGGTGCACAGTTTCCCACTGCCAGAGATAGAGGGTGCACCAGTCTCCAGGAAGTCTTAGTCCATGGACGCCTTTACCTTTAGTATGCCTCACAGCGCTCAAGGCTCTCACGTGGGCCCTTGTTTCCAAGGAAGCACACGGTGTACCCAAAGCCTTCTGAGCACGATCAAGGGATACACAGCTCTGGGAACACCATCCCTCACTATGCAGTTGGAAGGGCCGGGGACTAATGTGTTCTCTATGGCTAGCGTGCCACAGCTTCGAAGCGGCCTCAGGAACGCGGTTCTTGGCAGGCTTTTGCTCCAGGCGTGTCGGCCACATTGAGGAAACCTAAGCTGCCCTGAAAGAAACCACCGGCGCCTCCAGTGCAGTTTGGGGGCTCCTGCTCGACGTCTCTCTAAGTGATGCGGAAACGGGCCTTTAGGTCCGGCCCGAAAGAGAGATTTACCCTGAGCCTTGCTAGGCACTTGGAACATCCAAAGTCACCTAGGCCTACTGAGGGCATTTAGAGCATTATGCCGTTCACCACATGCAGAACACACTGCATCCAGAAGTTTCATCGCAGAAGGCCGAACTGTGTTCCAAGGGTCTCCTTTGGCTTGTCAGAGAAGACAGGTGTATGTGCCGGGTGATCCCGTTTGTAGTTGAGAAGCCTGGAAAAAGGCAGTATTCCGCCCACTTGAAAGGTACATAGTGGCGGCCTCAAGGCTGACTGAAAAGACATTGTTGTTACCCGTCTTCTAGTCACCCTTAGGAATGCCTCCGGGAAGAAAGTGCGTTTTCTCCTATGAATCCAGGGGGTCTCCAGGGCCTTGCTAGGAGCTCATCCCACGCGTGCCCTAGCTAAAGTGCGAAGTAAAGGCGAGCCCTAGCCTCGAGGTAAGCACGAGTGCTTCCTGTCAGCAGGGTTTTGTGTGCAGCCCTCTCCCTGAGCCCTGACTCGATGCCAGAGTGCTTTAACTCCTCTACGGCTTTCCGTAAGGCCTAGGAGAGTCACGTATGAATTCCCTCCTGAGGGAGAGCGTGTGCACTGGGAGTCCCCTTCTCGTTTTCCGAGCAACGTAACACAGAACAGGCTGTTGGGGGTCAGCTCTTTCTACGCATGGGGGAGGGCAATGAACTGATTCTCGCTTGCGGAGCAGGCCGTGTCCACGTGTCAGGCAGCCCCAGGGCAACGCTTCTGCCAGTATTACGTTCAACCTGGCTCTCCCTCTGGGGAGGCCCCCTGAAGTGCACTGAAAGAATCCCTGAGCCTAAAGTGCCTCCTGGCAACTCTTACCTGTCACTCTCCTACTACTGGGAAGCAAGGTACACTGTAGGTCCAGCCTGGGAGAAACTACAGAGAAACCGGTAAAATTGTGAGGCACTGGGTCGATCCAACGTCACGTAGGCCTGACTAAGTCATTCAGCGGGTAATAATGCCCTTCATGGCGCGCCAAACAAACACCCCGAGTCCAATGAAGCGCGATCATAGAAAGGCCCAGTGTGGCTGAAAGTCTCCAGTCGTCAGTCAGAGAGCGCTGCTCAATGTGCTGCGTGGTCACGTTGGAAACTGGAGAATGTGGGAGGAGCCCGGCTTCCCCCCTTTGGAAAGCAACTGCGTTGCAGCTTCCAAGCCGCCTGAAAACCACACCAGCAAGGATACGCTTCACTCCGCAGATGCCTCTGAGGAGCAGTGAGTTTGTCCAAAAGAAACCCCGTGCTTGCGATTCCTTCCTGGGAGCTCACCCCCGGAGCCAACTGTAGCTAAAGTGCCAAGTAAATGTGACCTCTGGTCCCGAGGCAAGGTGCACAGTTTCCCACTGCCAGAGATAGGGGGTGCACCAGTCTCCAGGAAGTCTTAGTCCATGGACGCCTTTACCTTTAGTATGCCTCACAGCGCTCAAGGCTCTCACGTGGGCCCTTGTTTCCAAGGAAGCACACGGTGTACCCAAAGCCTTCTGAGCACGATCAAGGGATACACAGCTCTGGGAACACCATCCCTCACTATGCAGTTGGAAGGGCCGGGGACTAATGTGTTCTCTATGGCTAGCGTGCCACAGCTTCGAAGCGGCCTCAGGAACGCGGTTCTTGGCAGGCTTTTGCTCCAGGCGTGTCGGCCACATTGAGGAAACCTAAGCTGCCCTGAAAGAAACCACCGGCGCCTCCAGTGCAGTTTGGGGGCTCCTGCTCGACGTCTCTCTAAGTGATGCGGAAACGGGCCTTTAGGTCCGGCCCGAAAGAGAGATTTACCCTGAGCCTTGCTAGGCACTTGGAACATCCAAAGTCACCTAGGCCTACTGAGGGCATTTAGAGCATTATGCCGTTCACCACATGCAGAACACACTGCATCCAGAAGTTTCATCGCAGAAGGCCGAACTGTGTTCCAAGGGTCTCCTTTGGCTTGTCAGAGAAGACAGGTGTATGTGCCGGGTGATCCCGTTTGTAGTTGAGAAGCCTGGAAAAAGGCAGTATTCCGCCCACTTGAAAGGTACATAGTGGCGGCCTCAAGGCTGACTGAAAAGACATTGTTGTTACCCGTCTTCTAGTCACCCTTAGGAATGCCTCCGGGAAGAAAGTGCGTTTTCTCCTATGAATCCAGGGGGTCTCCAGGGCCTTGCTAGGAGCTCATCCCACGCGTGCCCTAGCTAAAGTGCGAAGTAAAGGCGAGCCCTAGCCTCGAGGTAAGCACGAGTGCTTCCTGTCAGCAGGGTTTTGTGTGCAGCCCTCTCCCTGAGCCCTGACTCGATGCCAGAGTGCTTTAACTCCTCTACGGCTTTCCGTAAGGCCTAGGAGAGTCACGTCTGAATTCCCTCCTGAGGGAGAGCGTGTGCACTGGGAGTCCCCTTCTCGTTTTCCGAGCAACGTAACACAGAACAGGCTGTTGGGGGTCAGCTCTTTCTACGCATGGGGGAGGGCAATGAACTGATTCTCGCTTGCGGAGCAGGCCGTGTCCACGTGTCAGGCAGCCCCAGGGCAACGCTTCTGCCAGTATTACGTTCAACCTGGCTCTCCCTCTGGGGAGGCCCCCTGAAGTGCACTGAAAGAATCCCTGAGCCTAAAGTGCCTCCTGGCAACTCTTACCTGTCACTCTCCTACTACTGGGAAGCAAGGTACACTGTAGGTCCAGCCTGGGAGAAACTACAGAGAAACCGGTAAAATTGTGAGGCACTGGGTCGATCCAACGTCACGTAGGCCTGACTAAGTCATTCAGCGGGTAATAATGCCCTTCATGGCGCGCCAAACAAACACCCCGAGTCCAATGAAGCGCGATCATAGAAAGGCCCAGTGTGGCTGAAAGTCTCCAGTCGTCAGTCAGAGAGCGCTGCTCAATGTGCTGCGTGGTCACGTTGGAAACTGGAGAATGTGGGAGGAGCCCGGCTTCCCCCCTTTGGAAAGCAACTGCGTTGCAGCTTCCAAGCCGCCTGAAAACCACACCAGCAAGGATACGCTTCACTCCGCAGATGCCTCTGAGGAGCAGTGAGTTTGTCCAAAAGAAACCCCGTGCTTGCGATTCCTTCCTGGGAGCTCACCCCCGGAGCCAACTGTAGCTAAAGTGCCAAGTAAATGTGACCTCTGGTCCCGAGGCAAGGTGCACAGTTTCCCACTGCCAGAGATAGGGGGTGCACCAGTCTCCAGGAAGTCTTAGTCCATGGACGCCTTTACCTTTAGTATGCCTCACAGCGCTCAAGGCTCTCACGTGGGCCCTTGTTTCCAAGGAAGCACACGGTGTACCCAAAGCCTTCTGGGCACGATCAAGGGATACACAGCTCTGGGAACACCATCCCTCACTATGCAGTTGGAAGGGCCGGGGACTAATGTGTTCTCTATGGCTAGCGTGCCACAGCTTCGAAGCGGCCTCAGGAACGCGGTTCTTGGCAGGCTTTTGCTCCAGGCGTGTCGGCCACATTGAGGAAACCTAAGCTGCCCTGAAAGAAACCACCGGCGCCTCCAGTGCAGTTTGGGGGCTCCTGCTCGACGTCTCTCTAAGTGATGCGGAAACTGGCCTTTAGGTCCGGCCCGAAAGAGAGATTTACCCTGAGCCTTGCTAGGCACTTGGAACATCCAAAGTCACCTAGGCCTACTGAGGGCATTTAGAGCATTATGCCGTTCACCACATGCAGAACACACTGCATCCAGAAGTTTCATCGCAGAAGGCCGAACTGTGTTCCAAGGGTCTCCTTTGGCTTGTCAGAGAAGACAGGTGTATGTGCCGGGTGATCCCGTTTGTAGTTGAGAAGCCTGGAAAAAGGCAGTATTCCGCCCACTTGAAAGGTACATAGTGGCGGCCTCAAGGCTGACTGAAAAGACATTGTTGTTACCCGTCTTCTAGTCACCCTTAGGAATGCCTCCGGGAAGAAAGTGCGTTTTCTCCTATGAATCCAGGGGGTCTCCAGGGCCTTGCTAGGAGCTCATCCCACGCGTGCCCTAGCTAAAGTGCGAAGTAAAGGCGAGCCCTAGCCTCGAGGTAAGCACGAGTGCTTCCTGTCAGCAGGGTTTTGTGTGCAGCCCTCTCCCTGAGCCCTGACTCGATGCCAGAGTGCTTTAACTCCTCTACGGCTTTCCGTAAGGCCTAGGAGAGTCACGTATGAATTCCCTCCTGAGGGAGAGCGTGTGCACTGGGAGTCCCCTTCTCGTTTTCCGAGCAACGTAACACAGAACAGGCTGTTGGGGGTCAGCTCTTTCTACGCATGGGGGAGGGCAATGAACTGATTCTCGCTTGCGGAGCAGGCCGTGTACACGTGTCAGGCAGCCCCAGGGCAACGCTTCTGCCAGTATTACGTTCAACCTGGCTCTCCCTCTGGGGAGGCCCCCTGAAGTGCACTGAAAGAATCCCTGAGCCTAAAGTGCCTCCTGGCAACTCTTACCTGTCACTCTCCTACTACTGGGAAGCAAGGTACACTGTAGGTCCAGCCTGGGAGAAACTACAGAGAAACCGGTAAAATTGTGAGGCACTGGGTCGATCCAACGTCACGTAGGCCTGACTAAGTCATTCAGCGGGTAATAATGCCCTTCATGGCGCGCCAAACAAACACCCCGAGTCCAATGAAGCGTGATCATAGAAAGGCCCAGTGTGGCTGAAAGTCTCCAGTCGTCAGTCAGAGAGCGCTGCTCAATGTGCTGCGTGGTCACGTTGGAAACTGGAGAATGTGGGAGGAGCCCGGCTTCCCCCCTTTGGAAAGCAACTGCGTTGCAGCTTCCAAGCCGCCTGAAAACCACACCAGCAAGGATACGCTTCACTCCGCAGATGCCTCTGAGGAGCAGTGAGTTTGTCCAAAAGAAACCCCGTGCTTGCGATTCCTTCCTGGGAGCTCACCCCCGGAGCCAACTGTAGCTAAAGTGCCAAGTAAATGTGACCTCTGGTCCCGAGGCAAGGTGCACAGTTTCCCACTGCCAGAGATAGGGGGTGCACCAGTCTCCAGGAAGTCTTAGTCCATGGACGCCTTTACCTTTAGTATGCCTCACAGCGCTCAAGGCTCTCACGTGGGCTCTTGTTTCCAAGGAAGCACACGGTGTACCCAAAGCCTTCTGAGCACGATCAAGGGATACACAGCTCTGGGAACACCATCCCTCACTATGCAGTTGGAAGGGCCGGGGACTAATGTGTTCTCTATGGCTAGCGTGCCACAGCTTCGAAGCGGCCTCAGGAACGCGGTTCTTGGCAGGCTTTTGCTCCAGGCGTGTCGGCCACATTGAGGAAACCTAAGCTGCCCTGAAAGAAACCACCGGCGCCTCCAGTGCAGTTTGGGGGCTCCTGCTCGACGTCTCTCTAAGTGATGCGGAAACTGGCCTTTAGGTCCGGCCCGAAAGAGAGATTTACCCTGAGCCTTGCTAGGCACTTGGAACATCCAAAGTCACCTAGGCCTACTGAGGGCATTTAGAGCATTATGCCGTTCACCACATGCAGAACACACTGCATCCAGAAGTTTCATCGCAGAAGGCCGAACTGTGTTCCAAGGGTCTCCTTTGGCTTGTCAGAGAAGACAGGTGTATGTGCCGGGTGATCCCGTTTGTAGTTGAGAAGCCTGGAAAAAGGCAGTATTCCGCCCACTTGAAAGGTACATAGTGGCGGCCTCAAGGCTGACTGAAAAGACATTGTTGTTACCCGTCTTCTAGTCACCCTTAGGAATGCCTCCGGGAAGAAAGTGCGTTTTCTCCTATGAATCCAGGGGGTCTCCAGGGCCTTGCTAGGAGCTCATCCCACGCGTGCCCTAGCTAAAGTGCGAAGTAAAGGCGAGCCCTAGCCTCGAGGTAAGCACGAGTGCTTCCTGTCAGCAGGGTTTTGTGTGCAGCCCTCTCCCTGAGCCCTGACTCGATGCCAGAGTGCTTTAACTCCTCTACGGCTTTCCGTAAGGCCTAGGAGAGTCACGTATGAATTCCCTCCTGAGGGAGAGCGTGTGCACTGGGAGTCCCCTTCTCGTTTTCCGAGCAACGTAACACAGAACAGGCTGTTGGGGGTCAGCTCTTTCTACGCATGGGGGAGGGCAATGAACTGATTCTCGCTTGCGGAGCAGGCCGTGTACACGTGTCAGGCAGCCCCAGGGCAACGCTTCTGCCAGTATTACGTTCAACCTGGCTCTCCCTCTGGGGAGGCCCCCTGAAGTGCACTGAAAGAATCCCTGAGCCTAAAGTGCCTCCTGGCAACTCTTACCTGTCACTCTCCTACTACTGGGAAGCAAGGTACACTGTAGGTCCAGCCTGGGAGAAACTACAGAGAAACCGGTAAAATTGTGAGGCACTGGGTCGATCCAACGTCACGTAGGCCTGACTAAGTCATTCAGCGGGTAATAATGCCCTTCATGGCGCGCCAAACAAACACCCCGAGTCCAATGAAGCGTGATCATAGAAAGGCCCAGTGTGGCTGAAAGTCTCCAGTCGTCAGTCAGAGAGCGCTGCTCAATGTGCTGCGTGGTCACGTTGGAAACTGGAGAATGTGGGAGGAGCCCGGCTTCCCCCCTTTGGAAAGCAACTGCGTTGCAGCTTCCAAGCCGCCTGAAAACCACACCAGCAAGGATACGCTTCACTCCGCAGATGCCTCTGAGGAGCAGTGAGTTTGTCCAAAAGAAACCCCGTGCTTGCGATTCCTTCCTGGGAGCTCACCCCCGGAGCCAACTGTAGCTAAAGTGCCAAGTAAATGTGACCTCTGGTCCCGAGGCAAGGTGCACAGTTTCCCACTGCCAGAGATAGGGGGTGCACCAGTCTCCAGGAAGTCTTAGTCCATGGACGCCTTTACCTTTAGTATGCCTCACAGCGCTCAAGGCTCTCACGTGGGCCCTTGTTTCCAAGGAAGCACACGGTGTACCCAAAGCCTTCTGGGCACGATCAAGGGATACACAGCTCTGGGAACACCATCCCTCACTATGCAGTTGGAAGGGCCGGGGACTAATGTGTTCTCTATGGCTAGCGTGCCACAGCTTCGAAGCGGCCTCAGGAACGCGGTTCTTGGCAGGCTTTTGCTCCAGGCGTGTCGGCCACATTGAGGAAACCTAAGCTGCCCTGAAAGAAACCACCGGCGCCTCCAGTGCAGTTTGGGGGCTCCTGCTCGACGTCTCTCTAAGTGATGCGGAAACTGGCCTTTAGGTCCGGCCCGAAAGAGAGATTTACCCTGAGCCTTGCTAGGCACTTGGAACATCCAAAGTCACCTAGGCCTACTGAGGGCATTTAGAGCATTATGCCGTTCACCACATGCAGAACACACTGCACCCAGAAGTTTCATCGCAGAAGGCCGAACTGTGTTCCAAGGGTCTCCTTTGGCTTGTCAGAGAAGATTGGTGTATGTGCCGGGTGATCCCGTTTGTAGTTGAGAAGCCTGGAAAAAGGCAGTATTCCCCCCACTTGAAAGGTACATAGTGGCGGCCTCAAGGCTGACTGAAAAGACATTGTTGTTACCCGTCTTCTAGTCACCCTTAGGAATGCCTCCGGGAAGAAAGTGCGTTTTCTCCTATGAATCCAGGGGGTCTCCAGGGCCTTGCTAGGAGCTCATCCCACGCTTGCCCTAGCTAAAGTGCGAAGTAAAGGCGAGCCCTAGCCTCGAGGTAAGCACGAGTGCTTCCTGTCAGCAGGGTTTTGTGTGCAGCCCTCTCCCTGAGCCCTGACTCGATGCCAGAGTGCTTTAACTCCTCTACGGCTTTCCGTAAGGCCTAGGAGAGTCACGTATGAATTCCCTCCTGAGGGAGAGCGTGTGCACTGGGAGTCCCCTTCTCGTTTTCCGAGCAACGTAACACAGAACAGGCTGTTGGGGGTCAGCTCTTTCTACGCATGGGGGAGGGCAATGAACTGATTCTCGCTTGCGGAGCAGGCCGTGTACACGTGTCAGGCAGCCCCAGGGCAACGCTTCTGCCAGTATTACGTTCAACCTGGCTCTCCCTCTGGGGAGGCCCCCTGAAGTGCACTGAAAGAATCCCTGAGCCTAAAGTGCCTCCTGGCAACTCTTACCTGTCACTCTCCTACTACTGGGAAGCAAGGTACACTGTAGGTCCAGCCTGGGAGAAACTACAGAGAAACCGGTAAAATTGTGAGGCACTGGGTCGATCCAACGTCACGTAGGCCTGACTAAGTCATTCAGCGGGTAATAATGCCCTTCATGGCGCGCCAAACAAACACCCCGAGTCCAATGAAGCGTGATCATAGAAAGGCCCAGTGTGGCTGAAAGTCTCCAGTCGTCAGTCAGAGAGCGCTGCTCAATGTGCTGCGTGGTCACGTTGGAAACTGGAGAATGTGGGAGGAGCCCGGCTTCCCCCCTTTGGAAAGCAACTGCGTTGCAGCTTCCAAGCCGCCTGAAAACCACACCAGCAAGGATACGCTTCACTCCGCAGATGCCTCTGAGGAGCAGTGAGTTTGTCCAAAAGAAACCCCGTGCTTGCGATTCCTTCCTGGGAGCTCACCCCCGGAGCCAACTGTAGCTAAAGTGCCAAGTAAATGTGACCTCTGGTCCCGAGGCAAGGTGCACAGTTTCCCACTGCCAGAGATAGGGGGTGCACCAGTCTCCAGGAAGTCTTAGTCCATGGACGCCTTTACCTTTAGTATGCCTCACAGCGCTCAAGGCTCTCACGTGGGCCCTTGTTTCCAAGGAAGCACACGGTGTACCCAAAGCCTTCTGGGCACGATCAAGGGATACACAGCTCTGGGAACACCATCCCTCACTATGCAGTTGGAAGGGCCGGGGACTAATGTGTTCTCTATGGCTAGCGTGCCACAGCTTCGAAGCGGCCTCAGGAACGCGGTTCTTGGCAGGCTTTTGCTCCAGGCGTGTCGGCCACATTGAGGAAACCTAAGCTGCCCTGAAAGAAACCACCGGCGCCTCCAGTGCAGTTTGGGGGCTCCTGCTCGACGTCTCTCTAAGTGATGCGGAAACTGGCCTTTAGGTCCGGCCCGAAAGAGAGATTTACCCTGAGCCTTGCTAGGCACTTGGAACATCCAAAGTCACCTAGGCCTACTGAGGGCATTTAGAGCATTATGCCGTTCACCACATGCAGAACACACTGCACCCAGAAGTTTCATCGCAGAAGGCCGAACTGTGTTCCAAGGGTCTCCTTTGGCTTGTCAGAGAAGATTGGTGTATGTGCCGGGTGATCCCGTTTGTAGTTGAGAAGCCTGGAAAAAGGCAGTATTCCCCCCACTTGAAAGGTACATAGTGGCGGCCTCAAGGCTGACTGAAAAGACATTGTTGTTACCCGTCTTCTAGTCACCCTTAGGAATGCCTCCGGGAAGAAAGTGCGTTTTCTCCTATGAATCCAGGGGGTCTCCAGGGCCTTGCTAGGAGCTCATCCCACGCTTGCCCTAGCTAAAGTGCGAAGTAAAGGCGAGCCCTAGCCTCGAGGTAAGCACGAGTGCTTCCTGTCAGCAGGGTTTTGTGTGCAGCCCTCTCCCTGAGCCCTGACTCGATGCCAGAGTGCTTTAACTCCTCTACGGCTTTCCGTAAGGCCTAGGAGAGTCACGTATGAATTCCCTCCTGAGGGAGAGCGTGTGCACTGGGAGTCCCCTTCTCGTTTTCCGAGCAACGTAACACAGAACAGGCTGTTGGGGGTCAGCTCTTTCTACGCATGGGGGAGGGCAATGAACTGATTCTCGCTTGCGGAGCAGGCCGTGTACACGTGTCAGGCAGCCCCAGGGCAACGCTTCTGCCAGTATTACGTTCAACCTGGCTCTCCCTCTGGGGAGGCCCCCTGAAGTGCACTGAAAGAATCCCTGAGCCTAAAGTGCCTCCTGGCAACTCTTACCTGTCACTCTCCTACTACTGGGAAGCAAGGTACACTGTAGGTCCAGCCTGGGAGAAACTACAGAGAAACCGGTAAAATTGTGAGGCACTGGGTCGATCCAACGTCACGTAGGCCTGACTAAGTCATTCAGCGGGTAATAATGCCCTTCATGGCGCGCCAAACAAACACCCCGAGTCCAATGAAGCGTGATCATAGAAAGGCCCAGTGTGGCTGAAAGTCTCCAGTCGTCAGTCAGAGAGCGCTGCTCAATGTGCTGCGTGGTCACGTTGGAAACTGGAGAATGTGGGAGGAGCCCGGCTTCCCCCCTTTGGAAAGCAACTGCGTTGCAGCTTCCAAGCCGCCTGAAAACCACACCAGCAAGGATACGCTTCACTCCGCAGATGCCTCTGAGGAGCAGTGAGTTTGTCCAAAAGAAACCCCGTGCTTGCGATTCCTTCCTGGGAGCTCACCCCCGGAGCCAACTGTAGCTAAAGTGCCAAGTAAATGTGACCTCTGGTCCCGAGGCAAGGTGCACAGTTTCCCACTGCCAGAGATAGGGGGTGCACCAGTCTCCAGGAAGTCTTAGTCCATGGACGCCTTTACCTTTAGTATGCCTCACAGCGCTCAAGGCTCTCACGTGGGCCCTTGTTTCCAAGGAAGCACACGGTGTACCCAAAGCCTTCTGGGCACGATCAAGGGATACACAGCTCTGGGAACACCATCCCTCACTATGCAGTTGGAAGGGCCGGGGACTAATGTGTTCTCTATGGCTAGCGTGCCACAGCTTCGAAGCGGCCTCAGGAACGCGGTTCTTGGCAGGCTTTTGCTCCAGGCGTGTCGGCCACATTGAGGAAACCTAAGCTGCCCTGAAAGAAACCACCGGCGCCTCCAGTGCAGTTTGGGGGCTCCTGCTCGACGTCTCTCTAAGTGATGCGGAAACTGGCCTTTAGGTCCGGCCCGAAAGAGAGATTTACCCTGAGCCTTGCTAGGCACTTGGAGCATCCAAAGTCACCTAGGCCTACTGAGGGCATTTAGAGCATTATGCCGTTCACCACATGCAGAACACACTGCACCCAGAAGTTTCATCGCAGAAGGCCGAACTGTGTTCCAAGGGTCTCCTTTGGCTTGTCAGAGAAGACTGGTGTATGTGCCGGGTGATCCCGTTTGTAGTTGAGAAGCCTGGAAAAAGGCAATATTCCCCCCACTTGAAAGGTACATAGTGGCGGCCTCAAGGCTGACTGAAAAGACATTGTTGTTACCCGTCTTCTAGTCACCCTTAGGAATGCCTCCGGGAAGAAAGTGCGTTTTCTCCTATGAATCCAGGGGGTCTCCAGGGCCTTGCTAGGAGCTCATCCCACGCGTGCCCTAGCTAAAGTGCGAAGTAAAGGCGAGCCCTAGCCTCGAGGTAAGCACGAGTGCTTCCTGTCAGCAGGGTTTTGTGTGCAGCCCTCTCCCTGAGCCCTGACTCGATGCCAGAGTGCTTTAACTCCTCTACGGCTTTCCGTAAGGCCTAGGAGAGTCACGTATGAATTCCCTCCTGAGGGAGAGCGTGTGCACTGGGAGTCCCCTTCTCGTTTTCCGAGCAACGTAACAGAGAACAGGCTGTTGGGGGTCAGCTCTTTCTACGCATGGGGGAGGGCAATGAACTGATTCTCGCTTGCGGAGCAGGCCGTGTCCACGTGTCAGGCAGCCCCAGGGCAACGCTTCTGCCAGTATTACGTTCAACCTGGCTCTCCCTCTGGGGAGGCCCCCTGAAGTGCACTGAAAGAATCCCTGAGCCTAAAGTGCCTCCTGGCAACTCTTACCTGTCACTCTCCTACTACTGGGAAGCAAGGTACACTGTAGGTCCAGCCTGGGAGAAACTACAGAGAAACCGGTAAAATTGTGAGGCACTGGGTCGATCCAACGTCACGTAGGCCTGACTAAGTCATTCAGCGGGTAATAATGCCCTTCATGGCGCGCCAAACAAACACCCCGAGTCCAATGAAGCGTGATCATAGAAAGGCCCAGTGTGGCTGAAAGTCTCCAGTCGTCAGTCAGAGAGCGCTGCTCAATGTGCTGCGTGGTCACGTTGGAAACTGGAGAATGTGGGAGGAGCCCGGCTTCCCCCCTTTGGAAAGCAACTGCGTTGCAGCTTCCAAGCCGCCTGAAAACCACACCAGCAAGGATACGCTTCACTCCGCAGATGCCTCTGAGGAGCAGTGAGTTTGTCCAAAAGAAACCCCGTGCTTGCGATTCCTTCCTGGGAGCTCACCCCCGGAGCCAACTGTAGCTAAAGTGCCAAGTAAATGTGACCTCTGGTCCCGAGGCAAGGTGCACAGTTTCCCACTGCCAGAGATAGGGGGTGCACCAGTCTCCAGGAAGTCTTAGTCCATGGACGCCTTTACCTTTAGTATGCCTCACAGCGCTCAAGGCTCTCACGTGGGCCCTTGTTTCCAAGGAAGCACACGGTGTACCCAAAGCCTTCTGGGCACGATCAAGGGATACACAGCTCTGGGAACACCATCCCTCACTATGCAGTTGGAAGGGCCGGGGACTAATGTGTTCTCTATGGCTAGCGTGCCACAGCTTCGAAGCGGCCTCAGGAACGCGGTTCTTGGCAGGCTTTTGCTCCAGGCGTGTCGGCCACATTGAGGAAACCTAAGCTGCCCTGAAAGAAACCACCGGCGCCTCCAGTGCAGTTTGGGGGCTCCTGCTCGACGTCTCTCTAAGTGATGCGGAAACGGGCCTTTAGGTCCGGCCCGAAAGAGAGATTTACCCTGAGCCTTGCTAGGCACTTGGAACATCCAAAGTCACCTAGGCCTACTGAGGGCATTTAGAGCATTATGCCGTTCACCACATGCAGAACACACTGCATCCAGAAGTTTCATCGCAGAAGGCCGAACTGTGTTCCAAGGGTCTCCTTTGGCTTGTCAGAGAAGACAGGTGTATGTGCCGGGTGATCCCGTTTGTAGTTGAGAAGCCTGGAAAAAGGCAGTATTCCGCCCACTTGAAAGGTACATAGTGGCGGCCTCAAGGCTGACTGAAAAGACATTGTTGTTACCCGTCTTCTAGTCACCCTTAGGAATGCCTCCGGGAAGAAAGTGCGTTTTCTCCTATGAATCCAGGGGGTCTCCAGGGCCTTGCTAGGAGCTCATCCCACGCGTGCCCTAGCTAAAGTGCGAAGTAAAGGCGAGCCCTAGCCTCGAGGTAAGCACGAGTGCTTCCTGTCAGCAGGGTTTTGTGTGCAGCCCTCTCCCTGAGCCCTGACTCGATGCCAGAGTGCTTTAACTCCTCTACGGCTTTCCGTAAGGCCTAGGAGAGTCACGTATGAATTCCCTCCTGAGGGAGAGCGTGTGCACTGGGAGTCCCCTTCTCGTTTTCCGAGCAACGTAACACAGAACAGGCTGTTGGGGGTCAGCTCTTTCTACGCATGGGGGAGGGCAATGAACTGATTCTCGCTTGCGGAGCAGGCCGTGTACACGTGTCAGGCAGCCCCAGGGCAACGCTTCTGCCAGTATTACGTTCAACCTGGCTCTCCCTCTGGGGAGGCCCCCTGAAGTGCACTGAAAGAATCCCTGAGCCTAAAGTGCCTCCTGGCAACTCTTACCTGTCACTCTCCTACTACTGGGAAGCAAGGTACACTGTAGGTCCAGCCTGGGAGAAACTACAGAGAAACCGGTAAAATTGTGAGGCACTGGGTCGATCCAACGTCACGTAGGCCTGACTAAGTCATTCAGCGGGTAATAATGCCCTTCATGGCGCGCCAAACAAACACCCCGAGTCCAATGAAGCGCGATCATAGAAAGGCCCAGTGTGGCTGAAAGTCTCCAGTCGTCAGTCAGAGAGCGCTGCTCAATGTGCTGCGTGGTCACGTTGGAAACTGGAGAATGTGGGAGGAGCCCGGCTTCCCCCCTTTGGAAAGCAACTGCGTTGCAGCTTCCAAGCCGCCTGAAAACCACACCAGCAAGGATACGCTTCACTCCGCAGATGCCTCTGAGGAGCAGTGAGTTTGTCCAAAAGAAACCCCGTGCTTGCGATTCCTTCCTGGGAGCTCACCCCCGGAGCCAACTGTAGCTAAAGTGCCAAGTAAATGTGACCTCTGGTCCCGAGGCAAGGTGCACAGTTTCCCACTGCCAGAGATAGGGGGTGCACCAGTCTCCAGGAAGTCTTAGTCCATGGACGCCTTTACCTTTAGTATGCCTCACAGCGCTCAAGGCTCTCACGTGGGCTCTTGTTTCCAAGGAAGCACACGGTGTACCCAAAGCCTTCTGAGCACGATCAAGGGATACACAGCTCTGGGAACACCATCCCTCACTATGCAGTTGGAAGGGCCGGGGACTAATGTGTTCTCTATGGCTAGCGTGCCACAGCTTCGAAGCGGCCTCAGGAACGCGGTTCTTGGCAGGCTTTTGCTCCAGGCGTGTCGGCCACATTGAGGAAACCTAAGCTGCCCTGAAAGAAACCACCGGCGCCTCCAGTGCAGTTTGGGGGCTCCTGCTCGACGTCTCTCTAAGTGATGCGGAAACGGGCCTTTAGGTCCGGCCCGAAAGAGAGATTTACCCTGAGCCTTGCTAGGCACTTGGAACATCCAAAGTCACCTAGGCCTACTGAGGGCATTTAGAGCATTATGCCGTTCACCACATGCAGAACACACTGCATCCAGAAGTTTCATCGCAGAAGGCCGAACTGTGTTCCAAGGGTCTCCTTTGGCTTGTCAGAGAAGACAGGTGTATGTGCCGGGTGATCCCGTTTGTAGTTGAGAAGCCTGGAAAAAGGCAGTATTCCGCCCACTTGAAAGGTACATAGTGGCGGCCTCAAGGCTGACTGAAAAGACATTGTTGTTACCCGTCTTCTAGTCACCCTTAGGAATGCCTCCGGGAAGAAAGTGCGTTTTCTCCTATGAATCCAGGGGGTCTCCAGGGCCTTGCTAGGAGCTCATCCCACGCGTGCCCTAGCTAAAGTGCGAAGTAAAGGCGAGCCCTAGCCTCGAGGTAAGCACGAGTGCTTCCTGTCAGCAGGGTTTTGTGTGCAGCCCTCTCCCTGAGCCCTGACTCGATGCCAGAGTGCTTTAACTCCTCTACGGCTTTCCGTAAGGCCTAGGAGAGTCACGTATGAATTCCCTCCTGAGGGAGAGCGTGTGCACTGGGAGTCCCCTTCTCGTTTTCCGAGCAACGTAACACAGAACAGGCTGTTGGGGGTCAGCTCTTTCTACGCATGGGGGAGGGCAATGAACTGATTCTCGCTTGCGGAGCAGGCCGTGTACACGTGTCAGGCAGCCCCAGGGCAACGCTTCTGCCAGTATTACGTTCAACCTGGCTCTCCCTCTGGGGAGGCCCCCTGAAGTGCACTGAAAGAATCCCTGAGCCTAAAGTGCCTCCTGGCAACTCTTACCTGTCACTCTCCTACTACTGGGAAGCAAGGTACACTGTAGGTCCAGCCTGGGAGAAACTACAGAGAAACCGGTAAAATTGTGAGGCACTGGGTCGATCCAACGTCACGTAGGCCTGACTAAGTCATTCAGCGGGTAATAATGCCCTTCATGGCGCGCCAAACAAACACCCCGAGTCCAATGAAGCGTGATCATAGAAAGGCCCAGTGTGGCTGAAAGTCTCCAGTCGTCAGTCAGAGAGCGCTGCTCAATGTGCTGCGTGGTCACGTTGGAAACTGGAGAATGTGGGAGGAGCCCGGCTTCCCCCCTTTGGAAAGCAACTGCGTTGCAGCTTCCAAGCCGCCTGAAAACCACACCAGCAAGGATACGCTTCACTCCGCAGATGCCTCTGAGGAGCAGTGAGTTTGTCCAAAAGAAACCCCGTGCTTGCGATTCCTTCCTGGGAGCTCACCCCCGGAGCCAACTGTAGCTAAAGTGCCAAGTAAATGTGACCTCTGGTCCCGAGGCAAGGTGCACAGTTTCCCACTGCCAGAGATAGGGGGTGCACCAGTCTCCAGGAAGTCTTAGTCCATGGACGCCTTTACCTTTAGTATGCCTCACAGCGCTCAAGGCTCTCACGTGGGCCCTTGTTTCCAAGGAAGCACACGGTGTACCCAAAGCCTTCTGGGCACGATCAAGGGATACACAGCTCTGGGAACACCATCCCTCACTATGCAG
Source organism: Mesoplodon mirus (assembly GCF_964341445.2). Lineage (NCBI taxonomy): Eukaryota > Metazoa > Chordata > Mammalia > Artiodactyla > Ziphiidae > Mesoplodon > Mesoplodon mirus. Next base: position 92,467,807 of record NC_138976.1, on the reverse strand, counting down.
TTGGAAGGGCCGGGGACTAATGTGTTCTCTATGGCTAGCGTGCCACAGCTTCGAAGCGGCCTCAGGAACGCGGTTCTTGGCAGGCTTTTGCTCCAGGCGTGTCGGCCACATTGAGGAAACCTAAGCTGCCCTGAAAGAAACCACCGGCGCCTCCAGTGCAGTTTGGGGGCTCCTGCTCGACGTCTCTCTAAGTGATGCGGAAACTGGCCTTTAGGTCCGGCCCGAAAGAGAGATTTACCCTGAGCCTTGCTAGGCACTTGGAACATCCAAAGTCACCTAGGCCTACTGAGGGCATTTAGAGCATTATGCCGTTCACCACATGCAGAACACACTGCACCCAGAAGTTTCATCGCAGAAGGCCGAACTGTGTTCCAAGGGTCTCCTTTGGCTTGTCAGAGAAGATTGGTGTATGTGCCGGGTGATCCCGTTTGTAGTTGAGAAGCCTGGAAAAAGGCAGTATTCCCCCCACTTGAAAGGTACATAGTGGCGGCCTCAAGGCTGACTGAAAAGACATTGTTGTTACCCGTCTTCTAGTCACCCTTAGGAATGCCTCCGGGAAGAAAGTGCGTTTTCTCCTATGAATCCAGGGGGTCTCCAGGGCCTTGCTAGGAGCTCATCCCACGCTTGCCCTAGCTAAAGTGCGAAGTAAAGGCGAGCCCTAGCCTCGAGGTAAGCACGAGTGCTTCCTGTCAGCAGGGTTTTGTGTGCAGCCCTCTCCCTGAGCCCTGACTCGATGCCAGAGTGCTTTAACTCCTCTACGGCTTTCCGTAAGGCCTAGGAGAGTCACGTATGAATTCCCTCCTGAGGGAGAGCGTGTGCACTGGGAGTCCCCTTCTCGTTTTCCGAGCAACGTAACACAGAACAGGCTGTTGGGGGTCAGCTCTTTCTACGCATGGGGGAGGGCAATGAACTGATTCTCGCTTGCGGAGCAGGCCGTGTACACGTGTCAGGCAGCCCCAGGGCAACGCTTCTGCCAGTATTACGTTCAACCTGGCTCTCCCTCTGGGGAGGCCCCCTGAAGTGCACTGAAAGAATCCCTGAGCCTAAAGTGCCTCCTGGCAACTCTTACCTGTCACTCTCCTACTACTGGGAAGCAAGGTACACTGTAGGTCCAGCCTGGGAGAAACTACAGAGAAACCGGTAAAATTGTGAGGCACTGGGTCGATCCAACGTCACGTAGGCCTGACTAAGTCATTCAGCGGGTAATAATGCCCTTCATGGCGCGCCAAACAAACACCCCGAGTCCAATGAAGCGTGATCATAGAAAGGCCCAGTGTGGCTGAAAGTCTCCAGTCGTCAGTCAGAGAGCGCTGCTCAATGTGCTGCGTGGTCACGTTGGAAACTGGAGAATGTGGGAGGAGCCCGGCTTCCCCCCTTTGGAAAGCAACTGCGTTGCAGCTTCCAAGCCGCCTGAAAACCACACCAGCAAGGATACGCTTCACTCCGCAGATGCCTCTGAGGAGCAGTGAGTTTGTCCAAAAGAAACCCCGTGCTTGCGATTCCTTCCTGGGAGCTCACCCCCGGAGCCAACTGTAGCTAAAGTGCCAAGTAAATGTGACCTCTGGTCCCGAGGCAAGGTGCACAGTTTCCCACTGCCAGAGATAGGGGGTGCACCAGTCTCCAGGAAGTCTTAGTCCATGGACGCCTTTACCTTTAGTATGCCTCACAGCGCTCAAGGCTCTCACGTGGGCCCTTGTTTCCAAGGAAGCACACGGTGTACCCAAAGCCTTCTGGGCACGATCAAGGGATACACAGCTCTGGGAACACCATCCCTCACTATGCAGTTGGAAGGGCCGGGGACTAATGTGTTCTCTATGGCTAGCGTGCCACAGCTTCGAAGCGGCCTCAGGAACGCGGTTCTTGGCAGGCTTTTGCTCCAGGCGTGTCGGCCACATTGAGGAAACCTAAGCTGCCCTGAAAGAAACCACCGGCGCCTCCAGTGCAGTTTGGGGGCTCCTGCTCGACGTCTCTCTAAGTGATGCGGAAACTGGCCTTTAGGTCCGGCCCGAAAGAGAGATTTACCCTGAGCCTTGCTAGGCACTTGGAGCATCCAAAGTCACCTAGGCCTACTGAGGGCATTTAGAGCATTATGCCGTTCACCACATGCAGAACACACTGCACCCAGAAGTTTCATCGCAGAAGGCCGAACTGTGTTCCAAGGGTCTCCTTTGGCTTGTCAGAGAAGACTGGTGTATGTGCCGGGTGATCCCGTTTGTAGTTGAGAAGCCTGGAAAAAGGCAATATTCCCCCCACTTGAAAGGTACATAGTGGCGGCCTCAAGGCTGACTGAAAAGACATTGTTGTTACCCGTCTTCTAGTCACCCTTAGGAATGCCTCCGGGAAGAAAGTGCGTTTTCTCCTATGAATCCAGGGGGTCTCCAGGGCCTTGCTAGGAGCTCATCCCACGCGTGCCCTAGCTAAAGTGCGAAGTAAAGGCGAGCCCTAGCCTCGAGGTAAGCACGAGTGCTTCCTGTCAGCAGGGTTTTGTGTGCAGCCCTCTCCCTGAGCCCTGACTCGATGCCAGAGTGCTTTAACTCCTCTACGGCTTTCCGTAAGGCCTAGGAGAGTCACGTATGAATTCCCTCCTGAGGGAGAGCGTGTGCACTGGGAGTCCCCTTCTCGTTTTCCGAGCAACGTAACAGAGAACAGGCTGTTGGGGGTCAGCTCTTTCTACGCATGGGGGAGGGCAATGAACTGATTCTCGCTTGCGGAGCAGGCCGTGTCCACGTGTCAGGCAGCCCCAGGGCAACGCTTCTGCCAGTATTACGTTCAACCTGGCTCTCCCTCTGGGGAGGCCCCCTGAAGTGCACTGAAAGAATCCCTGAGCCTAAAGTGCCTCCTGGCAACTCTTACCTGTCACTCTCCTACTACTGGGAAGCAAGGTACACTGTAGGTCCAGCCTGGGAGAAACTACAGAGAAACCGGTAAAATTGTGAGGCACTGGGTCGATCCAACGTCACGTAGGCCTGACTAAGTCATTCAGCGGGTAATAATGCCCTTCATGGCGCGCCAAACAAACACCCCGAGTCCAATGAAGCGTGATCATAGAAAGGCCCAGTGTGGCTGAAAGTCTCCAGTCGTCAGTCAGAGAGCGCTGCTCAATGTGCTGCGTGGTCACGTTGGAAACTGGAGAATGTGGGAGGAGCCCGGCTTCCCCCCTTTGGAAAGCAACTGCGTTGCAGCTTCCAAGCCGCCTGAAAACCACACCAGCAAGGATACGCTTCACTCCGCAGATGCCTCTGAGGAGCAGTGAGTTTGTCCAAAAGAAACCCCGTGCTTGCGATTCCTTCCTGGGAGCTCACCCCCGGAGCCAACTGTAGCTAAAGTGCCAAGTAAATGTGACCTCTGGTCCCGAGGCAAGGTGCACAGTTTCCCACTGCCAGAGATAGGGGGTGCACCAGTCTCCAGGAAGTCTTAGTCCATGGACGCCTTTACCTTTAGTATGCCTCACAGCGCTCAAGGCTCTCACGTGGGCCCTTGTTTCCAAGGAAGCACACGGTGTACCCAAAGCCTTCTGGGCACGATCAAGGGATACACAGCTCTGGGAACACCATCCCTCACTATGCAGTTGGAAGGGCCGGGGACTAATGTGTTCTCTATGGCTAGCGTGCCACAGCTTCGAAGCGGCCTCAGGAACGCGGTTCTTGGCAGGCTTTTGCTCCAGGCGTGTCGGCCACATTGAGGAAACCTAAGCTGCCCTGAAAGAAACCACCGGCGCCTCCAGTGCAGTTTGGGGGCTCCTGCTCGACGTCTCTCTAAGTGATGCGGAAACGGGCCTTTAGGTCCGGCCCGAAAGAGAGATTTACCCTGAGCCTTGCTAGGCACTTGGAACATCCAAAGTCACCTAGGCCTACTGAGGGCATTTAGAGCATTATGCCGTTCACCACATGCAGAACACACTGCATCCAGAAGTTTCATCGCAGAAGGCCGAACTGTGTTCCAAGGGTCTCCTTTGGCTTGTCAGAGAAGACAGGTGTATGTGCCGGGTGATCCCGTTTGTAGTTGAGAAGCCTGGAAAAAGGCAGTATTCCGCCCACTTGAAAGGTACATAGTGGCGGCCTCAAGGCTGACTGAAAAGACATTGTTGTTACCCGTCTTCTAGTCACCCTTAGGAATGCCTCCGGGAAGAAAGTGCGTTTTCTCCTATGAATCCAGGGGGTCTCCAGGGCCTTGCTAGGAGCTCATCCCACGCGTGCCCTAGCTAAAGTGCGAAGTAAAGGCGAGCCCTAGCCTCGAGGTAAGCACGAGTGCTTCCTGTCAGCAGGGTTTTGTGTGCAGCCCTCTCCCTGAGCCCTGACTCGATGCCAGAGTGCTTTAACTCCTCTACGGCTTTCCGTAAGGCCTAGGAGAGTCACGTATGAATTCCCTCCTGAGGGAGAGCGTGTGCACTGGGAGTCCCCTTCTCGTTTTCCGAGCAACGTAACACAGAACAGGCTGTTGGGGGTCAGCTCTTTCTACGCATGGGGGAGGGCAATGAACTGATTCTCGCTTGCGGAGCAGGCCGTGTACACGTGTCAGGCAGCCCCAGGGCAACGCTTCTGCCAGTATTACGTTCAACCTGGCTCTCCCTCTGGGGAGGCCCCCTGAAGTGCACTGAAAGAATCCCTGAGCCTAAAGTGCCTCCTGGCAACTCTTACCTGTCACTCTCCTACTACTGGGAAGCAAGGTACACTGTAGGTCCAGCCTGGGAGAAACTACAGAGAAACCGGTAAAATTGTGAGGCACTGGGTCGATCCAACGTCACGTAGGCCTGACTAAGTCATTCAGCGGGTAATAATGCCCTTCATGGCGCGCCAAACAAACACCCCGAGTCCAATGAAGCGCGATCATAGAAAGGCCCAGTGTGGCTGAAAGTCTCCAGTCGTCAGTCAGAGAGCGCTGCTCAATGTGCTGCGTGGTCACGTTGGAAACTGGAGAATGTGGGAGGAGCCCGGCTTCCCCCCTTTGGAAAGCAACTGCGTTGCAGCTTCCAAGCCGCCTGAAAACCACACCAGCAAGGATACGCTTCACTCCGCAGATGCCTCTGAGGAGCAGTGAGTTTGTCCAAAAGAAACCCCGTGCTTGCGATTCCTTCCTGGGAGCTCACCCCCGGAGCCAACTGTAGCTAAAGTGCCAAGTAAATGTGACCTCTGGTCCCGAGGCAAGGTGCACAGTTTCCCACTGCCAGAGATAGGGGGTGCACCAGTCTCCAGGAAGTCTTAGTCCATGGACGCCTTTACCTTTAGTATGCCTCACAGCGCTCAAGGCTCTCACGTGGGCTCTTGTTTCCAAGGAAGCACACGGTGTACCCAAAGCCTTCTGAGCACGATCAAGGGATACACAGCTCTGGGAACACCATCCCTCACTATGCAGTTGGAAGGGCCGGGGACTAATGTGTTCTCTATGGCTAGCGTGCCACAGCTTCGAAGCGGCCTCAGGAACGCGGTTCTTGGCAGGCTTTTGCTCCAGGCGTGTCGGCCACATTGAGGAAACCTAAGCTGCCCTGAAAGAAACCACCGGCGCCTCCAGTGCAGTTTGGGGGCTCCTGCTCGACGTCTCTCTAAGTGATGCGGAAACGGGCCTTTAGGTCCGGCCCGAAAGAGAGATTTACCCTGAGCCTTGCTAGGCACTTGGAACATCCAAAGTCACCTAGGCCTACTGAGGGCATTTAGAGCATTATGCCGTTCACCACATGCAGAACACACTGCATCCAGAAGTTTCATCGCAGAAGGCCGAACTGTGTTCCAAGGGTCTCCTTTGGCTTGTCAGAGAAGACAGGTGTATGTGCCGGGTGATCCCGTTTGTAGTTGAGAAGCCTGGAAAAAGGCAGTATTCCGCCCACTTGAAAGGTACATAGTGGCGGCCTCAAGGCTGACTGAAAAGACATTGTTGTTACCCGTCTTCTAGTCACCCTTAGGAATGCCTCCGGGAAGAAAGTGCGTTTTCTCCTATGAATCCAGGGGGTCTCCAGGGCCTTGCTAGGAGCTCATCCCACGCGTGCCCTAGCTAAAGTGCGAAGTAAAGGCGAGCCCTAGCCTCGAGGTAAGCACGAGTGCTTCCTGTCAGCAGGGTTTTGTGTGCAGCCCTCTCCCTGAGCCCTGACTCGATGCCAGAGTGCTTTAACTCCTCTACGGCTTTCCGTAAGGCCTAGGAGAGTCACGTCTGAATTCCCTCCTGAGGGAGAGCGTGTGCACTGGGAGTCCCCTTCTCGTTTTCCGAGCAACGTAACACAGAACAGGCTGTTGGGGGTCAGCTCTTTCTACGCATGGGGGAGGGCAATGAACTGATTCTCGCTTGCGGAGCAGGCCGTGTCCACGTGTCAGGCAGCCCCAGGGCAACGCTTCTGCCAGTATTACGTTCAACCTGGCTCTCCCTCTGGGGAGGCCCCCTGAAGTGCACTGAAAGAATCCCTGAGCCTAAAGTGCCTCCTGGCAACTCTTACCTGTCACTCTCCTACTACTGGGAAGCAAGGTACACTGTAGGTCCAGCCTGGGAGAAACTACAGAGAAACCGGTAAAATTGTGAGGCACTGGGTCGATCCAACGTCACGTAGGCCTGACTAAGTCATTCAGCGGGTAATAATGCCCTTCATGGCGCGCCAAACAAACACCCCGAGTCCAATGAAGCGCGATCATAGAAAGGCCCAGTGTGGCTGAAAGTCTCCAGTCGTCAGTCAGAGAGCGCTGCTCAATGTGCTGCGTGGTCACGTTGGAAACTGGAGAATGTGGGAGGAGCCCGGCTTCCCCCCTTTGGAAAGCAACTGCGTTGCAGCTTCCAAGCCGCCTGAAAACCACACCAGCAAGGATACGCTTCACTCCGCAGATGCCTCTGAGGAGCAGTGAGTTTGTCCAAAAGAAACCCCGTGCTTGCGATTCCTTCCTGGGAGCTCACCCCCGGAGCCAACTGTAGCTAAAGTGCCAAGTAAATGTGACCTCTGGTCCCGAGGCAAGGTGCACAGTTTCCCACTGCCAGAGATAGGGGGTGCACCAGTCTCCAGGAAGTCTTAGTCCATGGACGCCTTTACCTTTAGTATGCCTCACAGCGCTCAAGGCTCTCACGTGGGCCCTTGTTTCCAAGGAAGCACACGGTGTACCCAAAGCCTTCTGGGCACGATCAAGGGATACACAGCTCTGGGAACACCATCCCTCACTATGCAGTTGGAAGGGCCGGGGACTAATGTGTTCTCTATGGCTAGCGTGCCACAGCTTCGAAGCGGCCTCAGGAACGCGGTTCTTGGCAGGCTTTTGCTCCAGGCGTGTCGGCCACATTGAGGAAACCTAAGCTGCCCTGAAAGAAACCACCGGCGCCTCCAGTGCAGTTTGGGGGCTCCTGCTCGACGTCTCTCTAAGTGATGCGGAAACTGGCCTTTAGGTCCGGCCCGAAAGAGAGATTTACCCTGAGCCTTGCTAGGCACTTGGAACATCCAAAGTCACCTAGGCCTACTGAGGGCATTTAGAGCATTATGCCGTTCACCACATGCAGAACACACTGCATCCAGAAGTTTCATCGCAGAAGGCCGAACTGTGTTCCAAGGGTCTCCTTTGGCTTGTCAGAGAAGACAGGTGTATGTGCCGGGTGATCCCGTTTGTAGTTGAGAAGCCTGGAAAAAGGCAGTATTCCGCCCACTTGAAAGGTACATAGTGGCGGCCTCAAGGCTGACTGAAAAGACATTGTTGTTACCCGTCTTCTAGTCACCCTTAGGAATGCCTCCGGGAAGAAAGTGCGTTTTCTCCTATGAATCCAGGGGGTCTCCAGGGCCTTGCTAGGAGCTCATCCCACGCGTGCCCTAGCTAAAGTGCGAAGTAAAGGCGAGCCCTAGCCTCGAGGTAAGCACGAGTGCTTCCTGTCAGCAGGGTTTTGTGTGCAGCCCTCTCCCTGAGCCCTGACTCGATGCCAGAGTGCTTTAACTCCTCTACGGCTTTCCGTAAGGCCTAGGAGAGTCACGTATGAATTCCCTCCTGAGGGAGAGCGTGTGCACTGGGAGTCCCCTTCTCGTTTTCCGAGCAACGTAACACAGAACAGGCTGTTGGGGGTCAGCTCTTTCTACGCATGGGGGAGGGCAATGAACTGATTCTCGCTTGCGGAGCAGGCCGTGTACACGTGTCAGGCAGCCCCAGGGCAACGCTTCTGCCAGTATTACGTTCAACCTGGCTCTCCCTCTGGGGAGGCCCCCTGAAGTGCACTGAAAGAATCCCTGAGCCTAAAGTGCCTCCTGGCAACTCTTACCTGTCACTCTCCTACTACTGGGAAGCAAGGTACACTGTAGGTCCAGCCTGGGAGAAACTACAGAGAAACCGGTAAAATTGTGAGGCACTGGGTCGATCCAACGTCACGTAGGCCTGACTAAGTCATTCAGCGGGTAATAATGCCCTTCATGGCGCGCCAAACAAACACCCCGAGTCCAATGAAGCGTGATCATAGAAAGGCCCAGTGTGGCTGAAAGTCTCCAGTCGTCAGTCAGAGAGCGCTGCTCAATGTGCTGCGTGGTCACGTTGGAAACTGGAGAATGTGGGAGGAGCCCGGCTTCCCCCCTTTGGAAAGCAACTGCGTTGCAGCTTCCAAGCCGCCTGAAAACCACACCAGCAAGGATACGCTTCACTCCGCAGATGCCTCTGAGGAGCAGTGAGTTTGTCCAAAAGAAACCCCGTGCTTGCGATTCCTTCCTGGGAGCTCACCCCCGGAGCCAACTGTAGCTAAAGTGCCAAGTAAATGTGACCTCTGGTCCCGAGGCAAGGTGCACAGTTTCCCACTGCCAGAGATAGGGGGTGCACCAGTCTCCAGGAAGTCTTAGTCCATGGACGCCTTTACCTTTAGTATGCCTCACAGCGCTCAAGGCTCTCACGTGGGCCCTTGTTTCCAAGGAAGCACACGGTGTACCCAAAGCCTTCTGGGCACGATCAAGGGATACACAGCTCTGGGAACACCATCCCTCACTATGCAGTTGGAAGGGCCGGGGACTAATGTGTTCTCTATGGCTAGCGTGCCACAGCTTCGAAGCGGCCTCAGGAACGCGGTTCTTGGCAGGCTTTTGCTCCAGGCGTGTCGGCCACATTGAGGAAACCTAAGCTGCCCTGAAAGAAACCACCGGCGCCTCCAGTGCAGTTTGGGGGCTCCTGCTCGACGTCTCTCTAAGTGATGCGGAAACTGGCCTTTAGGTCCGGCCCGAAAGAGAGATTTACCCTGAGCCTTGCTAGGCACTTGGAACATCCAAAGTCACCTAGGCCTACTGAGGGCATTTAGAGCATTATGCCGTTCACCACATGCAGAACACACTGCATCCAGAAGTTTCATCGCAGAAGGCCGAACTGTGTTCCAAGGGTCTCCTTTGGCTTGTCAGAGAAGACAGGTGTATGTGCCGGGTGATCCCGTTTGTAGTTGAGAAGCCTGGAAAAAGGCAGTATTCCGCCCACTTGAAAGGTACATAGTGGCGGCCTCAAGGCTGACTGAAAAGACATTGTTGTTACCCGTCTTCTAGTCACCCTTAGGAATGCCTCCGGGAAGAAAGTGCGTTTTCTCCTATGAATCCAGGGGGTCTCCAGGGCCTTGCTAGGAGCTCATCCCACGCGTGCCCTAGCTAAAGTGCGAAGTAAAGGCGAGCCCTAGCCTCGAGGTAAGCACGAGTGCTTCCTGTCAGCAGGGTTTTGTGTGCAGCCCTCTCCCTGAGCCCTGACTCGATGCCAGAGTGCTTTAACTCCTCTACGGCTTTCCGTAAGGCCTAGGAGAGTCACGTATGAATTCCCTCCTGAGGGAGAGCGTGTGCACTGGGAGTCCCCTTCTCGTTTTCCGAGCAACGTAACACAGAACAGGCTGTTGGGGGTCAGCTCTTTCTACGCATGGGGGAGGGCAATGAACTGATTCTCGCTTGCGGAGCAGGCCGTGTACACGTGTCAGGCAGCCCCAGGGCAACGCTTCTGCCAGTATTACGTTCAACCTGGCTCTCCCTCTGGGGAGGCCCCCTGAAGTGCACTGAAAGAATCCCTGAGCCTAAAGTGCCTCCTGGCAACTCTTACCTGTCACTCTCCTACTACTGGGAAGCAAGGTACACTGTAGGTCCAGCCTGGGAGAAACTACAGAGAAACCGGTAAAATTGTGAGGCACTGGGTCGATCCAACGTCACGTAGGCCTGACTAAGTCATTCAGCGGGTAATAATGCCCTTCATGGCGCGCCAAACAAACACCCCGAGTCCAATGAAGCGTGATCATAGAAAGGCCCAGTGTGGCTGAAAGTCTCCAGTCGTCAGTCAGAGAGCGCTGCTCAATGTGCTGCGTGGTCACGTTGGAAACTGGAGAATGTGGGAGGAGCCCGGCTTCCCCCCTTTGGAAAGCAACTGCGTTGCAGCTTCCAAGCCGCCTGAAAACCACACCAGCAAGGATACGCTTCACTCCGCAGATGCCTCTGAGGAGCAGTGAGTTTGTCCAAAAGAAACCCCGTGCTTGCGATTCCTTCCTGGGAGCTCACCCCCGGAGCCAACTGTAGCTAAAGTGCCAAGTAAATGTGACCTCTGGTCCCGAGGCAAGGTGCACAGTTTCCCACTGCCAGAGATAGGGGGTGCACCAGTCTCCAGGAAGTCTTAGTCCATGGACGCCTTTACCTTTAGTATGCCTCACAGCGCTCAAGGCTCTCACGTGGGCTCTTGTTTCCAAGGAAGCACACGGTGTACCCAAAGCCTTCTGAGCACGATCAAGGGATACACAGCTCTGGGAACACCATCCCTCACTATGCAGTTGGAAGGGCCGGGGACTAATGTGTTCTCTATGGCTAGCGTGCCACAGCTTCGAAGCGGCCTCAGGAACGCGGTTCTTGGCAGGCTTTTGCTCCAGGCGTGTCGGCCACATTGAGGAAACCTAAGCTGCCCTGAAAGAAACCACCGGCGCCTCCAGTGCAGTTTGGGGGCTCCTGCTCGACGTCTCTCTAAGTGATGCGGAAACTGGCCTTTAGGTCCGGCCCGAAAGAGAGATTTACCCTGAGCCTTGCTAGGCACTTGGAACATCCAAAGTCACCTAGGCCTACTGAGGGCATTTAGAGCATTATGCCGTTCACCACATGCAGAACACACTGCATCCAGAAGTTTCATCGCAGAAGGCCGAACTGTGTTCCAAGGGTCTCCTTTGGCTTGTCAGAGAAGACAGGTGTATGTGCCGGGTGATCCCGTTTGTAGTTGAGAAGCCTGGAAAAAGGCAGTATTCCGCCCACTTGAAAGGTACATAGTGGCGGCCTCAAGGCTGACTGAAAAGACATTGTTGTTACCCGTCTTCTAGTCACCCTTAGGAATGCCTCCGGGAAGAAAGTGCGTTTTCTCCTATGAATCCAGGGGGTCTCCAGGGCCTTGCTAGGAGCTCATCCCACGCGTGCCCTAGCTAAAGTGCGAAGTAAAGGCGAGCCCTAGCCTCGAGGTAAGCACGAGTGCTTCCTGTCAGCAGGGTTTTGTGTGCAGCCCTCTCCCTGAGCCCTGACTCGATGCCAGAGTGCTTTAACTCCTCTACGGCTTTCCGTAAGGCCTAGGAGAGTCACGTATGAATTCCCTCCTGAGGGAGAGCGTGTGCACTGGGAGTCCCCTTCTCGTTTTCCGAGCAACGTAACACAGAACAGGCTGTTGGGGGTCAGCTCTTTCTACGCATGGGGGAGGGCAATGAACTGATTCTCGCTTGCGGAGCAGGCCGTGTACACGTGTCAGGCAGCCCCAGGGCAACGCTTCTGCCAGTATTACGTTCAACCTGGCTCTCCCTCTGGGGAGGCCCCCTGAAGTGCACTGAAAGAATCCCTGAGCCTAAAGTGCCTCCTGGCAACTCTTACCTGTCACTCTCCTACTACTGGGAAGCAAGGTACACTGTAGGTCCAGCCTGGGAGAAACTACAGAGAAACCGGTAAAATTGTGAGGCACTGGGTCGATCCAACGTCACGTAGGCCTGACTAAGTCATTCAGCGGGTAATAATGCCCTTCATGGCGCGCCAAACAAACACCCCGAGTCCAATGAAGCGTGATCATAGAAAGGCCCAGTGTGGCTGAAAGTCTCCAGTCGTCAGTCAGAGAGCGCTGCTCAATGTGCTGCGTGGTCACGTTGGAAACTGGAGAATGTGGGAGGAGCCCGGCTTCCCCCCTTTGGAAAGCAACTGCGTTGCAGCTTCCAAGCCGCCTGAAAACCACACCAGCAAGGATACGCTTCACTCCGCAGATGCCTCTGAGGAGCAGTGAGTTTGTCCAAAAGAAACCCCGTGCTTGCGATTCCTTCCTGGGAGCTCACCCCCGGAGCCAACTGTAGCTAAAGTGCCAAGTAAATGTGACCTCTGGTCCCGAGGCAAGGTGCACAGTTTCCCACTGCCAGAGATAGGGGGTGCACCAGTCTCCAGGAAGTCTTAGTCCATGGACGCCTTTACCTTTAGTATGCCTCACAGCGCTCAAGGCTCTCACGTGGGCCCTTGTTTCCAAGGAAGCACACGGTGTACCCAAAGCCTTCTGGGCACGATCAAGGGATACACAGCTCTGGGAACACCATCCCTCACTATGCAGTTGGAAGGGCCGGGGACTAATGTGTTCTCTATGGCTAGCGTGCCACAGCTTCGAAGCGGCCTCAGGAACGCGGTTCTTGGCAGGCTTTTGCTCCAGGCGTGTCGGCCACATTGAGGAAACCTAAGCTGCCCTGAAAGAAACCACCGGCGCCTCCAGTGCAGTTTGGGGGCTCCTGCTCGACGTCTCTCTAAGTGATGCGGAAACTGGCCTTTAGGTCCGGCCCGAAAGAGAGATTTACCCTGAGCCTTGCTAGGCACTTGGAGCATCCAAAGTCACCTAGGCCTACTGAGGGCATTTAGAGCATTATGCCGTTCACCACATGCAGAACACACTGCACCCAGAAGTTTCATCGCAGAAGGCCGAACTGTGTTCCAAGGGTCTCCTTTGGCTTGTCAGAGAAGACTGGTGTATGTGCCGGGTGATCCCGTTTGTAGTTGAGAAGCCTGGAAAAAGGCAATATTCCCCCCACTTGAAAGGTACATAGTGGCGGCCTCAAGGCTGACTGAAAAGACATTGTTGTTACCCGTCTTCTAGTCACCCTTAGGAATGCCTCCGGGAAGAAAGTGCGTTTTCTCCTATGAATCCAGGGGGTCTCCAGGGCCTTGCTAGGAGCTCATCCCACGCGTGCCCTAGCTAAAGTGCGAAGTAAAGGCGAGCCCTAGCCTCGAGGTAAGCACGAGTGCTTCCTGTCAGCAGGGTTTTGTGTGCAGCCCTCTCCCTGAGCCCTGACTCGATGCCAGAGTGCTTTAACTCCTCTACGGCTTTCCGTAAGGCCTAGGAGAGTCACGTATGAATTCCCTCCTGAGGGAGAGCGTGTGCACTGGGAGTCCCCTTCTCGTTTTCCGAGCAACGTAACAGAGAACAGGCTGTTGGGGGTCAGCTCTTTCTACGCATGGGGGAGGGCAATGAACTGATTCTCGCTTGCGGAGCAGGCCGTGTCCACGTGTCAGGCAGCCCCAGGGCAACGCTTCTGCCAGTATTACGTTCAACCTGGCTCTCCCTCTGGGGAGGCCCCCTGAAGTGCACTGAAAGAATCCCTGAGCCTAAAGTGCCTCCTGGCAACTCTTACCTGTCACTCTCCTACTACTGGGAAGCAAGGTACACTGTAGGTCCAGCCTGGGAGAAACTACAGAGAAACCGGTAAAATTGTGAGGCACTGGGTCGATCCAACGTCACGTAGGCCTGACTAAGTCATTCAGCGGGTAATAATGCCCTTCATGGCGCGCCAAACAAACACCCCGAGTCCAATGAAGCGTGATCATAGAAAGGCCCAGTGTGGCTGAAAGTCTCCAGTCGTCAGTCAGAGAGCGCTGCTCAATGTGCTGCGTGGTCACGTTGGAAACTGGAGAATGTGGGAGGAGCCCGGCTTCCCCCCTTTGGAAAGCAACTGCGTTGCAGCTTCCAAGCCGCCTGAAAACCACACCAGCAAGGATACGCTTCACTCCGCAGATGCCTCTGAGGAGCAGTGAGTTTGTCCAAAAGAAACCCCGTGCTTGCGATTCCTTCCTGGGAGCTCACCCCCGGAGCCAACTGTAGCTAAAGTGCCAAGTAAATGTGACCTCTGGTCCCGAGGCAAGGTGCACAGTTTCCCACTGCCAGAGATAGGGGGTGCACCAGTCTCCAGGAAGTCTTAGTCCATGGACGCCTTTACCTTTAGTATGCCTCACAGCGCTCAAGGCTCTCACGTGGGCCCTTGTTTCCAAGGAAGCACACGGTGTACCCAAAGCCTTCTGGGCACGATCAAGGGATACACAGCTCTGGGAACACCATCCCTCACTATGCAGTTGGAAGGGCCGGGGACTAATGTGTTCTCTATGGCTAGCGTGCCACAGCTTCGAAGCGGCCTCAGGAACGCGGTTCTTGGCAGGCTTTTGCTCCAGGCGTGTCGGCCACATTGAGGAAACCTAAGCTGCCCTGAAAGAAACCACCGGCGCCTCCAGTGCAGTTTGGGGGCTCCTGCTCGACGTCTCTCTAAGTGATGCGGAAACTGGCCTTTAGGTCCGGCCCGAAAGAGAGATTTACCCTGAGCCTTGCTAGGCACTTGGAACATCCAAAGTCACCTAGGCCTACTGAGGGCATTTAGAGCATTATGCCGTTCACCACATGCAGAACACACTGCATCCAGAAGTTTCATCGCAGAAGGCCGAACTGTGTTCCAAGGGTCTCCTTTGGCTTGTCAGAGAAGACAGGTGTATGTGCCGGGTGATCCCGTTTGTAGTTGAGAAGACTGGAAAAAGGCAGTATTCCGCCCACTTGAAAGGTACATAGTGGCGGCCTCAAGGCTGACTGAAAAGACATTGTTGTTACCCGTCTTCTAGTCACCCTTAGGAATGCCTCCGGGAAGAAAGTGCGTTTTCTCCTATGAATCCAGGGGGTCTCCAGGGCCTTGCTAGGAGCTCATCCCACGCGTGCCCTAGCTAAAGTGCGAAGTAAAGGCGAGCCCTAGCCTCGAGGTAAGCACGAGTGCTTCCTGTCAGCAGGGTTTTGTGTGCAGCCCTCTCCCTGAGCCCTGACTCGATGCCAGAGTGCTTTAACTCCTCTACGGCTTTCCGTAAGGCCTAGGAGAGTCACGTATGAATTCCCTCCTGAGGGAGAGCGTGTGCACTGGGAGTCCCCTTCTCGTTTTCCGAGCAACGTAACACAGAACAGGCTGTTGGGGGTCAGCTCTTTCTACGCATGGGGGAGGGCAATGAACTGATTCTCGCTTGCGGAGCAGGCCGTGTCCACGTGTCAGGCAGCCCCAGGGCAACGCTTCTGCCAGTATTACGTTCAACCTGGCTCTCCCTCTGGGGAGGCCCCCTGAAGTGCACTGAAAGAATCCCTGAGCCTAAAGTGCCTCCTGGCAACTCTTACCTGTCACTCTCCTACTACTGGGAAGCAAGGTACACTGTAGGTCCAGCCTGGGAGAAACTACAGAGAAACCGGTAAAATTGTGAGGCACTGGGTCGATCCAACGTCACGTAGGCCTGACTAAGTCATTCAGCGGGTAATAATGCCCTTCATGGCGCGCCAAACAAACACCCCGAGTCCAATGAAGCGCGATCATAGAAAGGCCCAGTGTGGCTGAAAGTCTCCAGTCGTCAGTCAGAGAGCGCTGCTCAATGTGCTGCGTGGTCACGTTGGAAACTGGAGAATGTGGGAGGAGCCCGGCTTCCCCCCTTTGGAAAGCAACTGCGTTGCAGCTTCCAAGCCGCCTGAAAACCACACCAGCAAGGATACGCTTCACTCCGCAGATGCCTCTGAGGAGCAGTGAGTTTGTCCAAAAGAAACCCCGTGCTTGCGATTCCTTCCTGGGAGCTCACCCCCGGAGCCAACTGTAGCTAAAGTGCCAAGTAAATGTGACCTCTGGTCCCGAGGCAAGGTGCACAGTTTCCCACTGCCAGAGATAGGGGGTGCACCAGTCTCCAGGAAGTCTTAGTCCATGGACGCCTTTACCTTTAGTATGCCTCACAGCGCTCAAGGCTCTCACGTGGGCCCTTGTTTCCAAGGAAGCACACGGTGTACCCAAAGCCTTCTGGGCACGATCAAGGGATACACAGCTCTGGGAACACCATCCCTCACTATGCAGTTGGAAGGGCCGGGGACTAATGTGTTCTCTATGGCTAGCGTGCCACAGCTTCGAAGCGGCCTCAGGAACGCGGTTCTTGGCAGGCTTTTGCTCCAGGCGTGTCGGCCACATTGAGGAAACCTAAGCTGCCCTGAAAGAAACCACCGGCGCCTCCAGTGCAGTTTGGGGGCTCCTGCTCGACGTCTCTCTAAGTGATGCGGAAACTGGCCTTTAGGTCCGGCCCGAAAGAGAGATTTACCCTGAGCCTTGCTAGGCACTTGGAACATCCAAAGTCACCTAGGCCTACTGAGGGCATTTAGAGCATTATGCCGTTCACCACATGCAGAACACACTGCATCCAGAAGTTTCATCGCAGAAGGCCGAACTGTGTTCCAAGGGTCTCCTTTGGCTTGTCAGAGAAGATTGGTGTATGTGCTGGGTGATCCCGTTTGTAGTTGAGAAGCCTGGAAAAAGGCAATATTCCCCCCACTTGAAAGGTACATAGTGGCGGCCTCAAGGCTGACTGAAAAGACATTGTTGTTACCCGTCTTCTAGTCACCCTTAGGAATGCCTCCGGGAAGAAAGTGCGTTTTCTCCTATGAATCCAGGGGGTCTCCAGGGCCTTGCTAGGAGCTCATCCCACGCGTGCCCTAGCTAAAGTGCGAAGTAAAGGCGAGCCCTAGCCTCGAGGTAAGCACGAGTGCTTCCTGTCAGCAGGGTTTTGTGTGCAGCCCTCTCCCTGAGCCCTGACTCGATGCCAGAGTGCTTTAACTCCTCTACGGCTTTCCGTAAGGCCTAGGAGAGTCACGTATGAATTCCCTCCTGAGGGAGAGCGTGTGCACTGGGAGTCCCCTTCTCGTTTTCCGAGCAACGTAACACAGAACAGGCTGTTGGGGGTCAGCTCTTTCTACGCATGGGGGAGGGCAATGAACTGATTCTCGCTTGCGGAGCAGGCCGTGTACACGTGTCAGGCAGCCCCAGGGCAACGCTTCTGCCAGTATTACGTTCAACCTGGCTCTCCCTCTGGGGAGGCCCCCTGAAGTGCACTGAAAGAATCCCTGAGCCTAAAGTGCCTCCTGGCAACTCTTACCTGTCACTCTCCTACTACTGGGAAGCAAGGTACACTGTAGGTCCAGCCTGGGAGAAACTACAGAGAAACCGGTAAAATTGTGAGGCACTGGGTCGATCCAACGTCACGTAGGCCTGACTAAGTCATTCAGCGGGTAATAATGCCCTTCATGGCGCGCCAAACAAACACCCCGAGTCCAATGAAGCGCGATCATAGAAAGGCCCAGTGTGGCTGAAAGTCTCCAGTCGTCAGTCAGAGAGCGCTGCTCAATGTGCTGCGTGGTCACGTTGGAAACTGGAGAATGTGGGAGGAGCCCGGCTTCCCCCCTTTGGAAAGCAACTGCGTTGCAGCTTCCAAGCCGCCTGAAAACCACACCAGCAAGGATACGCTTCACTCCGCAGATGCCTCTGAGGAGCAGTGAGTTTGTCCAAAAGAAACCCCGTGCTTGCGATTCCTTCCTGGGAGCTCACCCCCGGAGCCAACTGTAGCTAAAGTGCCAAGTAAATGTGACCTCTGGTCCCGAGGCAAGGTGCACAGTTTCCCACTGCCAGAGATAGGGGGTGCACCAGTCTCCAGGAAGTCTTAGTCCATGGACGCCTTTACCTTTAGTATGCCTCACAGCGCTCAAGGCTCTCACGTGGGCCCTTGTTTCCAAGGAAGCACACGGTGTACCCAAAGCCTTCTGGGCACGATCAAGGGATACACAGCTCTGGGAACACCATCCCTCACTATGCAGTTGGAAGGGCCGGGGACTAATGTGTTCTCTATGGCTAGCGTGCCACAGCTTCGAAGCGGCCTCAGGAACGCGGTTCTTGGCAGGCTTTTGCTCCAGGCGTGTCGGCCACATTGAGGAAACCTAAGCTGCCCTGAAAGAAACCACCGGCGCCTCCAGTGCAGTTTGGGGGCTCCTGCTCGACGTCTCTCTAAGTGATGCGGAAACTGGCCTTTAGGTCCGGCCCGAAAGAGAGATTTACCCTGAGCCTTGCTAGGCACTTGGAACATCCAAAGTCACCTAGGCCTACTGAGGGCATTTAGAGCATTATGCCGTTCACCACATGCAGAACACACTGCATCCAGAAGTTTCATCGCAGAAGGCCGAACTGTGTTCCAAGGGTCTCCTTTGGCTTGTCAGAGAAGATTGGTGTATGTGCTGGGTGATCCCGTTTGTAGTTGAGAAGCCTGGAAAAAGGCAATATTCCCCCCACTTGAAAGGTACATAGTGGCGGCCTCAAGGCTGACTGAAAAGACATTGTTGTTACCCGTCTTCTAGTCACCCTTAGGAATGCCTCCGGGAAGAAAGTGCGTTTTCTCCTATGAATCCAGGGGGTCTCCAGGGCCTTGCTAGGAGCTCATCCCACGCGTGCCCTAGCTAAAGTGCGAAGTAAAGGCGAGCCCTAGCCTCGAGGTAAGCACGAGTGCTTCCTGTCAGCAGGGTTTTGTGTGCAGCCCTCTCCCTGAGCCCTGACTCGATGCCAGAGTGCTTTAACTCCTCTACGGCTTTCCGTAAGGCCTAGGAGAGTCACGTCTGAATTCCCTCCTGAGGGAGAGCGTGTGCACTGGGAGTCCCCTTCTCGTTTTCCGAGCAACGTAACACAGAACAGGCTGTTGGGGGTCAGCTCTTTCTACGCATGGGGGAGGGCAATGAACTGATTCTCGCTTGCGGAGCAGGCCGTGTACACGTGTCAGGCAGCCCCAGGGCAACGCTTCTGCCAGTATTACGTTCAACCTGGCTCTCCCTCTGGGGAGGCCCCCTGAAGTGCACTGAAAGAATCCCTGAGCCTAAAGTGCCTCCTGGCAACTCTTACCTGTCACTCTCCTACTACTGGGAAGCAAGGTACACTGTAGGTCCAGCCTGGGAGAAACTACAGAGAAACCGGTAAAATTGTGAGGCACTGGGTCGATCCAACGTCACGTAGGCCTGACTAAGTCATTCAGCGGGTAATAATGCCCTTCATGGCGCGCCAAACAAACACCCCGAGTCCAATGAAGCGCGATCATAGAAAGGCCCAGTGTGGCTGAAAGTCTCCAGTCGTCAGTCAGAGAGCGCTGCTCAATGTGCTGCGTGGTCACGTTGGAAACTGGAGAATGTGGGAGGAGCCCGGCTTCCCCCCTTTGGAAAGCAACTGCGTTGCAGCTTCCAAGCCGCCTGAAAACCACACCAGCAAGGATACGCTTCACTCCGCAGATGCCTCTGAGGAGCAGTGAGTTTGTCCAAAAGAAACCCCGTGCTTGCGATTCCTTCCTGGGAGCTCACCCCCGGAGCCAACTGTAGCTAAAGTGCCAAGTAAATGTGACCTCTGGACCCGAGGCAAGGTGCACAGTTTCCCACTGCCAGAGATAGAGGGTGCACCAGTCTCCAGGAAGTCTTAGTCCATGGACGCCTTTACCTTTAGTATGCCTCACAGCGCTCAAGGCTCTCACGTGGGCTCTTGTTTCCAAGGAAGCACACGGTGTACCCAAAGCCTTCTGAGCACGATCAAGGGATACACAGCTCTGGGAACACCATCCCTCACTATGCAGTTGGAAGGGCCGGGGACTAATGTGTTCTCTATGGCTAGCGTGCCACAGCTTCGAAGCGGCCTCAGGAACGCGGTTCTTGGCAGGCTTTTGCTCCAGGCGTGTCGGCCACATTGAGGAAACCTAAGCTGCCCTGAAAGAAACCACCGGCGCCTCCAGTGCAGTTTGGGGGCTCCTGCTCGACGTCTCTCTAAGTGATGCGGAAACTGGCCTTTAGGTCCGGCCCGAAAGAGAGATTTACCCTGAGCCTTGCTAGGCACTTGGAACATCCAAAGTCACCTAGGCCTACTGAGGGCATTTAGAGCATTATGCCGTTCACCACATGCAGAACACACTGCATCCAGAAGTTTCATCGCAGAAGGCCGAACTGTGTTCCAAGGGTCTCCTTTGGCTTGTCAGAGAAGACAGGTGTATGTGCCGGGTGATCCCGTTTGTAGTTGAGAAGCCTGGAAAAAGGCAGTATTCCGCCCACTTGAAAGGTACATAGTGGCGGCCTCAAGGCTGACTGAAAAGACATTGTTGTTACCCGTCTTCTAGTCACCCTTAGGAATGCCTCCGGGAAGAAAGTGCGTTTTCTCCTATGAATCCAGGGGGTCTCCAGGGCCTTGCTAGGAGCTCATCCCACGCGTGCCCTAGCTAAAGTGCGAAGTAAAGGCGAGCCCTAGCCTCGAGGTAAGCACGAGTGCTTCCTGTCAGCAGGGTTTTGTGTGCAGCCCTCTCCCTGAGCCCTGACTCGATGCCAGAGTGCTTTAACTCCTCTACGGCTTTCCGTAAGGCCTAGGAGAGTCACGTCTGAATTCCCTCCTGAGGGAGAGCGTGTGCACTGGGAGTCCCCTTCTCGTTTTCCGAGCAACGTAACACAGAACAGGCTGTTGGGGGTCAGCTCTTTCTACGCATGGGGGAGGGCAATGAACTGATTCTCGCTTGCGGAGCAGGCCGTGTACACGTGTCAGGCAGCCCCAGGGCAACGCTTCTGCCAGTATTACGTTCAACCTGGCTCTCCCTCTGGGGAGGCCCCCTGAAGTGCACTGAAAGAATCCCTGAGCCTAAAGTGCCTCCTGGCAACTCTTACCTGTCACTCTCCTACTACTGGGAAGCAAGGTACACTGTAGGTCCAGCCTGGGAGAAACTACAGAGAAACCGGTAAAATTGTGAGGCACTGGGTCGATCCAACGTCACGTAGGCCTGACTAAGTCATTCAGCGGGTAATAATGCCCTTCATGGCGCGCCAAACAAACACCCCGAGTCCAATGAAGCGCGATCATAGAAAGGCCCAGTGTGGCTGAAAGTCTCCAGTCGTCAGTCAGAGAGCGCTGCTCAATGTGCTGCGTGGTCACGTTGGAAACTGGAGAATGTGGGAGGAGCCCGGCTTCCCCCCTTTGGAAAGCAACTGCGTTGCAGCTTCCAAGCCGCCTGAAAACCACACCAGCAAGGATACGCTTCACTCCGCAGATGCCTCTGAGGAGCAGTGAGTTTGTCCAAAAGAAACCCCGTGCTTGCGATTCCTTCCTGGGAGCTCACCCCCGGAGCCAACTGTAGCTAAAGTGCCAAGTAAATGTGACCTCTGGTCCCGAGGCAAGGTGCACAGTTTCCCACTGCCAGAGATAGGGGGTGCACCAGTCTCCAGGAAGTCTTAGTCCATGGACGCCTTTACCTTTAGTATGCCTCACAGCGCTCAAGGCTCTCACGTGGGCCCTTGTTTCCAAGGAAGCACACGGTGTACCCAAAGCCTTCTGGGCACGATCAAGGGATACACAGCTCTGGGAACACCATCCCTCACTATGCAGTTGGAAGGGCCGGGGACTAATGTGTTCTCTATGGCTAGCGTGCCACAGCTTCGAAGCGGCCTCAGGAACGCGGTTCTTGGCAGGCTTTTGCTCCAGGCGTGTCGGCCACATTGAGGAAACCTAAGCTGCCCTGAAAGAAACCACCGGCGCCTCCAGTGCAGTTTGGGGGCTCCTGCTCGACGTCTCTCTAAGTGATGCGGAAACTGGCCTTTAGGTCCGGCCCGAAAGAGAGATTTACCCTGAGCCTTGCTAGGCACTTGGAACATCCAAAGTCACCTAGGCCTACTGAGGGCATTTAGAGCATTATGCCGTTCACCACATGCAGAACACACTGCATCCAGAAGTTTCATCGCAGAAGGCCGAACTGTGTTCCAAGGGTCTCCTTTGGCTTGTCAGAGAAGACAGGTGTATGTGCCGGGTGATCCCGTTTGTAGTTGAGAAGCCTGGAAAAAGGCAGTATTCCGCCCACTTGAAAGGTACATAGTGGCGGCCTCAAGGCTGACTGAAAAGACATTGTTGTTACCCGTCTTCTAGTCACCCTTAGGAATGCCTCCGGGAAGAAAGTGCGTTTTCTCCTATGAATCCAGGGGGTCTCCAGGGCCTTGCTAGGAGCTCATCCCACGCGTGCCCTAGCTAAAGTGCGAAGTAAAGGCGAGCCCTAGCCTCGAGGTAAGCACGAGTGCTTCCTGTCAGCAGGGTTTTGTGTGCAGCCCTCTCCCTGAGCCCTGACTCGATGCCAGAGTGCTTTAACTCCTCTACGGCTTTCCGTAAGGCCTAGGAGAGTCACGTATGAATTCCCTCCTGAGGGAGAGCGTGTGCACTGGGAGTCCCCTTCTCGTTTTCCGAGCAACGTAACACAGAACAGGCTGTTGGGGGTCAGCTCTTTCTACGCATGGGGGAGGGCAATGAACTGATTCTCGCTTGCGGAGCAGGCCGTGTACACGTGTCAGGCAGCCCCAGGGCAACGCTTCTGCCAGTATTACGTTCAACCTGGCTCTCCCTCTGGGGAGGCCCCCTGAAGTGCACTGAAAGAATCCCTGAGCCTAAAGTGCCTCCTGGCAACTCTTACCTGTCACTCTCCTACTACTGGGAAGCAAGGTACACTGTAGGTCCAGCCTGGGAGAAACTACAGAGAAACCGGTAAAATTGTGAGGCACTGGGTCGATCCAACGTCACGTAGGCCTGACTAAGTCATTCAGCGGGTAATAATGCCCTTCATGGCGCGCCAAACAAACACCCCGAGTCCAATGAAGCGTGATCATAGAAAGGCCCAGTGTGGCTGAAAGTCTCCAGTCGTCAGTCAGAGAGCGCTGCTCAATGTGCTGCGTGGTCACGTTGGAAACTGGAGAATGTGGGAGGAGCCCGGCTTCCCCCCTTTGGAAAGCAACTGCGTTGCAGCTTCCAAGCCGCCTGAAAACCACACCAGCAAGGATACGCTTCACTCCGCAGATGCCTCTGAGGAGCAGTGAGTTTGTCCAAAAGAAACCCCGTGCTTGCGATTCCTTCCTGGGAGCTCACCCCCGGAGCCAACTGTAGCTAAAGTGCCAAGTAAATGTGACCTCTGGTCCCGAGGCAAGGTGCACAGTTTCCCACTGCCAGAGATAGGGGGTGCACCAGTCTCCAGGAAGTCTTAGTCCATGGACGCCTTTACCTTTAGTATGCCTCACAGCGCTCAAGGCTCTCACGTGGGCCCTTGTTTCCAAGGAAGCACACGGTGTACCCAAAGCCTTCTGGGCACGATCAAGGGATACACAGCTCTGGGAACACCATCCCTCACTATGCAGTTGGAAGGGCCGGGGACTAATGTGTTCTCTATGGCTAGCGTGCCACAGCTTCGAAGCGGCCTCAGGAACGCGGTTCTTGGCAGGCTTTTGCTCCAGGCGTGTCGGCCACATTGAGGAAACCTAAGCTGCCCTGAAAGAAACCACCGGCGCCTCCAGTGCAGTTTGGGGGCTCCTGCTCGACGTCTCTCTAAGTGATGCGGAAACTGGCCTTTAGGTCCGGCCCGAAAGAGAGATTTACCCTGAGCCTTGCTAGGCACTTGGAACATCCAAAGTCACCTAGGCCTACTGAGGGCATTTAGAGCATTATGCCGTTCACCACATGCAGAACACACTGCATCCAGAAGTTTCATCGCAGAAGGCCGAACTGTGTTCCAAGGGTCTCCTTTGGCTTGTCAGAGAAGACAGGTGTATGTGCCGGGTGATCCCGTTTGTAGTTGAGAAGCCTGGAAAAAGGCAGTATTCCGCCCACTTGAAAGGTACATAGTGGCGGCCTCAAGGCTGACTGAAAAGACATTGTTGTTACCCGTCTTCTAGTCACCCTTAGGAATGCCTCCGGGAAGAAAGTGCGTTTTCTCCTATGAATCCAGGGGGTCTCCAGGGCCTTGCTAGGAGCTCATCCCACGCGTGCCCTAGCTAAAGTGCGAAGTAAAGGCGAGCCCTAGCCTCGAGGTAAGCACGAGTGCTTCCTGTCAGCAGGGTTTTGTGTGCAGCCCTCTCCCTGAGCCCTGACTCGATGCCAGAGTGCTTTAACTCCTCTACGGCTTTCCGTAAGGCCTAGGAGAGTCACGTATGAATTCCCTCCTGAGGGAGAGCGTGTGCACTGGGAGTCCCCTTCTCGTTTTCCGAGCAACGTAACACAGAACAGGCTGTTGGGGGTCAGCTCTTTCTACGCATGGGGGAGGGCAATGAACTGATTCTCGCTTGCGGAGCAGGCCGTGTACACGTGTCAGGCAGCCCCAGGGCAACGCTTCTGCCAGTATTACGTTCAACCTGGCTCTCCCTCTGGGGAGGCCCCCTGAAGTGCACTGAAAGAATCCCTGAGCCTAAAGTGCCTCCTGGCAACTCTTACCTGTCACTCTCCTACTACTGGGAAGCAAGGTACACTGTAGGTCCAGCCTGGGAGAAACTACAGAGAAACCGGTAAAATTGTGAGGCACTGGGTCGATCCAACGTCACGTAGGCCTGACTAAGTCATTCAGCGGGTAATAATGCCCTTCATGGCGCGCCAAACAAACACCCCGAGTCCAATGAAGCGTGATCATAGAAAGGCCCAGTGTGGCTGAAAGTCTCCAGTCGTCAGTCAGAGAGCGCTGCTCAATGTGCTGCGTGGTCACGTTGGAAACTGGAGAATGTGGGAGGAGCCCGGCTTCCCCCCTTTGGAAAGCAACTGCGTTGCAGCTTCCAAGCCGCCTGAAAACCACACCAGCAAGGATACGCTTCACTCCGCAGATGCCTCTGAGGAGCAGTGAGTTTGTCCAAAAGAAACCCCGTGCTTGCGATTCCTTCCTGGGAGCTCACCCCCGGAGCCAACTGTAGCTAAAGTGCCAAGTAAATGTGACCTCTGGTCCCGAGGCAAGGTGCACAGTTTCCCACTGCCAGAGATAGGGGGTGCACCAGTCTCCAGGAAGTCTTAGTCCATGGACGCCTTTACCTTTAGTATGCCTCACAGCGCTCAAGGCTCTCACGTGGGCTCTTGTTTCCAAGGAAGCACACGGTGTACCCAAAGCCTTCTGAGCACGATCAAGGGATACACAGCTCTGGGAACACCATCCCTCACTATGCAGTTGGAAGGGCCGGGGACTAATGTGTTCTCTATGGCTAGCGTGCCACAGCTTCGAAGCGGCCTCAGGAACGCGGTTCTTGGCAGGCTTTTGCTCCAGGCGTGTCGGCCACATTGAGGAAACCTAAGCTGCCCTGAAAGAAACCACCGGCGCCTCCAGTGCAGTTTGGGGGCTCCTGCTCGACGTCTCTCTAAGTGATGCGGAAACTGGCCTTTAGGTCCGGCCCGAAAGAGAGATTTACCCTGAGCCTTGCTAGGCACTTGGAACATCCAAAGTCACCTAGGCCTACTGAGGGCATTTAGAGCATTATGCCGTTCACCACATGCAGAACACACTGCATCCAGAAGTTTCATCGCAGAAGGCCGAACTGTGTTCCAAGGGTCTCCTTTGGCTTGTCAGAGAAGACAGGTGTATGTGCCGGGTGATCCCGTTTGTAGTTGAGAAGCCTGGAAAAAGGCAGTATTCCGCCCACTTGAAAGGTACATAGTGGCGGCCTCAAGGCTGACTGAAAAGACATTGTTGTTACCCGTCTTCTAGTCACCCTTAGGAATGCCTCCGGGAAGAAAGTGCGTTTTCTCCTATGAATCCAGGGGGTCTCCAGGGCCTTGCTAGGAGCTCATCCCACGCGTGCCCTAGCTAAAGTGCGAAGTAAAGGCGAGCCCTAGCCTCGAGGTAAGCACGAGTGCTTCCTGTCAGCAGGGTTTTGTGTGCAGCCCTCTCCCTGAGCCCTGACTCGATGCCAGAGTGCTTTAACTCCTCTACGGCTTTCCGTAAGGCCTAGGAGAGTCACGTATGAATTCCCTCCTGAGGGAGAGCGTGTGCACTGGGAGTCCCCTTCTCGTTTTCCGAGCAACGTAACACAGAACAGGCTGTTGGGGGTCAGCTCTTTCTACGCATGGGGGAGGGCAATGAACTGATTCTCGCTTGCGGAGCAGGCCGTGTACACGTGTCAGGCAGCCCCAGGGCAACGCTTCTGCCAGTATTACGTTCAACCTGGCTCTCCCTCTGGGGAGGCCCCCTGAAGTGCACTGAAAGAATCCCTGAGCCTAAAGTGCCTCCTGGCAACTCTTACCTGTCACTCTCCTACTACTGGGAAGCAAGGTACACTGTAGGTCCAGCCTGGGAGAAACTACAGAGAAACCGGTAAAATTGTGAGGCACTGGGTCGATCCAACGTCACGTAGGCCTGACTAAGTCATTCAGCGGGTAATAATGCCCTTCATGGCGCGCCAAACAAACACCCCGAGTCCAATGAAGCGTGATCATAGAAAGGCCCAGTGTGGCTGAAAGTCTCCAGTCGTCAGTCAGAGAGCGCTGCTCAATGTGCTGCGTGGTCACGTTGGAAACTGGAGAATGTGGGAGGAGCCCGGCTTCCCCCCTTTGGAAAGCAACTGCGTTGCAGCTTCCAAGCCGCCTGAAAACCACACCAGCAAGGATACGCTTCACTCCGCAGATGCCTCTGAGGAGCAGTGAGTTTGTCCAAAAGAAACCCCGTGCTTGCGATTCCTTCCTGGGAGCTCACCCCCGGAGCCAACTGTAGCTAAAGTGCCAAGTAAATGTGACCTCTGGTCCCGAGGCAAGGTGCACAGTTTCCCACTGCCAGAGATAGGGGGTGCACCAGTCTCCAGGAAGTCTTAGTCCATGGACGCCTTTACCTTTAGTATGCCTCACAGCGCTCAAGGCTCTCACGTGGGCCCTTGTTTCCAAGGAAGCACACGGTGTACCCAAAGCCTTCTGGGCACGATCAAGGGATACACAGCTCTGGGAACACCATCCCTCACTATGCAGTTGGAAGGGCCGGGGACTAATGTGTTCTCTATGGCTAGCGTGCCACAGCTTCGAAGCGGCCTCAGGAACGCGGTTCTTGGCAGGCTTTTGCTCCAGGCGTGTCGGCCACATTGAGGAAACCTAAGCTGCCCTGAAAGAAACCACCGGCGCCTCCAGTGCAGTTTGGGGGCTCCTGCTCGACGTCTCTCTAAGTGATGCGGAAACTGGCCTTTAGGTCCGGCCCGAAAGAGAGATTTACCCTGAGCCTTGCTAGGCACTTGGAACATCCAAAGTCACCTAGGCCTACTGAGGGCATTTAGAGCATTATGCCGTTCACCACATGCAGAACACACTGCACCCAGAAGTTTCATCGCAGAAGGCCGAACTGTGTTCCAAGGGTCTCCTTTGGCTTGTCAGAGAAGATTGGTGTATGTGCCGGGTGATCCCGTTTGTAGTTGAGAAGCCTGGAAAAAGGCAGTATTCCCCCCACTTGAAAGGTAGATAGTGGCGGCCTCAAGGCTGACTGAAAAGACATTGTTGTTACCCGTCTTCTAGTCACCCTTAGGAATGCCTCCGGGAAGAAAGTGCGTTTTCTCCTATGAATCCAGGGGGTCTCCAGGGCCTTGCTAGGAGCTCATCCCACGCTTGCCCTAGCTAAAGTGCGAAGTAAAGGCGAGCCCTAGCCTCGAGGTAAGCACGAGTGCTTCCTGTCAGCAGGGTTTTGTGTGCAGCCCTCTCCCTGAGCCCTGACTCGATGCCAGAGTGCTTTAACTCCTCTACGGCTTTCCGTAAGGCCTAGGAGAGTCACGTATGAATTCCCTCCTGAGGGAGAGCGTGTGCACTGGGAGTCCCCTTCTCGTTTTCCGAGCAACGTAACACAGAACAGGCTGTTGGGGGTCAGCTCTTTCTACGCATGGGGGAGGGCAATGAACTGATTCTCGCTTGCGGAGCAGGCCGTGTACACGTGTCAGGCAGCCCCAGGGCAACGCTTCTGCCAGTATTACGTTCAACCTGGCTCTCCCTCTGGGGAGGCCCCCTGAAGTGCACTGAAAGAATCCCTGAGCCTAAAGTGCCTCCTGGCAACTCTTACCTGTCACTCTCCTACTACTGGGAAGCAAGGTACACTGTAGGTCCAGCCTGGGAGAAACTACAGAGAAACCGGTAAAATTGTGAGGCACTGGGTCGATCCAACGTCACGTAGGCCTGACTAAGTCATTCAGCGGGTAATAATGCCCTTCATGGCGCGCCAAACAAACACCCCGAGTCCAATGAAGCGTGATCATAGAAAGGCCCAGTGTGGCTGAAAGTCTCCAGTCGTCAGTCAGAGAGCGCTGCTCAATGTGCTGCGTGGTCACGTTGGAAACTGGAGAATGTGGGAGGAGCCCGGCTTCCCCCCTTTGGAAAGCAACTGCGTTGCAGCTTCCAAGCCGCCTGAAAACCACACCAGCAAGGATACGCTTCACTCCGCAGATGCCTCTGAGGAGCAGTGAGTTTGTCCAAAAGAAACCCCGTGCTTGCGATTCCTTCCTGGGAGCTCACCCCCGGAGCCAACTGTAGCTAAAGTGCCAAGTAAATGTGACCTCTGGTCCCGAGGCAAGGTGCACAGTTTCCCACTGCCAGAGATAGGGGGTGCACCAGTCTCCAGGAAGTCTTAGTCCATGGACGCCTTTACCTTTAGTATGCCTCACAGCGCTCAAGGCTCTCACGTGGGCCCTTGTTTCCAAGGAAGCACACGGTGTACCCAAAGCCTTCTGGGCACGATCAAGGGATACACAGCTCTGGGAACACCATCCCTCACTATGCAGTTGGAAGGGCCGGGGACTAATGTGTTCTCTATGGCTAGCGTGCCACAGCTTCGAAGCGGCCTCAGGAACGCGGTTCTTGGCAGGCTTTTGCTCCAGGCGTGTCGGCCACATTGAGGAAACCTAAGCTGCCCTGAAAGAAACCACCGGCGCCTCCAGTGCAGTTTGGGGGCTCCTGCTCGACGTCTCTCTAAGTGATGCGGAAACTGGCCTTTAGGTCCGGCCCGAAAGAGAGATTTACCCTGAGCCTTGCTAGGCACTTGGAGCATCCAAAGTCACCTAGGCCTACTGAGGGCATTTAGAGCATTATGCCGTTCACCACATGCAGAACACACTGCACCCAGAAGTTTCATCGCAGAAGGCCGAACTGTGTTCCAAGGGTCTCCTTTGGCTTGTCAGAGAAGACTGGTGTATGTGCCGGGTGATCCCGTTTGTAGTTGAGAAGCCTGGAAAAAGGCAATATTCCCCCCACTTGAAAGGTACATAGTGGCGGCCTCAAGGCTGACTGAAAAGACATTGTTGTTACCCGTCTTCTAGTCACCCTTAGGAATGCCTCCGGGAAGAAAGTGCGTTTTCTCCTATGAATCCAGGGGGTCTCCAGGGCCTTGCTAGGAGCTCATCCCACGCGTGCCCTAGCTAAAGTGCGAAGTAAAGGCGAGCCCTAGCCTCGAGGTAAGCACGAGTGCTTCCTGTCAGCAGGGTTTTGTGTGCAGCCCTCTCCCTGAGCCCTGACTCGATGCCAGAGTGCTTTAACTCCTCTACGGCTTTCCGTAAGGCCTAGGAGAGTCACGTATGAATTCCCTCCTGAGGGAGAGCGTGTGCACTGGGAGTCCCCTTCTCGTTTTCCGAGCAACGTAACAGAGAACAGGCTGTTGGGGGTCAGCTCTTTCTACGCATGGGGGAGGGCAATGAACTGATTCTCGCTTGCGGAGCAGGCCGTGTCCACGTGTCAGGCAGCCCCAGGGCAACGCTTCTGCCAGTATTACGTTCAACCTGGCTCTCCCTCTGGGGAGGCCCCCTGAAGTGCACTGAAAGAATCCCTGAGCCTAAAGTGCCTCCTGGCAACTCTTACCTGTCACTCTCCTACTACTGGGAAGCAAGGTACACTGTAGGTCCAGCCTGGGAGAAACTACAGAGAAACCGGTAAAATTGTGAGGCACTGGGTCGATCCAACGTCACGTAGGCCTGACTAAGTCATTCAGCGGGTAATAATGCCCTTCATGGCGCGCCAAACAAACACCCCGAGTCCAATGAAGCGTGATCATAGAAAGGCCCAGTGTGGCTGAAAGTCTCCAGTCGTCAGTCAGAGAGCGCTGCTCAATGTGCTGCGTGGTCACGTTGGAAACTGGAGAATGTGGGAGGAGCCCGGCTTCCCCCCTTTGGAAAGCAACTGCGTTGCAGCTTCCAAGCCGCCTGAAAACCACACCAGCAAGGATACGCTTCACTCCGCAGATGCCTCTGAGGAGCAGTGAGTTTGTCCAAAAGAAACCCCGTGCTTGCGATTCCTTCCTGGGAGCTCACCCCCGGAGCCAACTGTAGCTAAAGTGCCAAGTAAATGTGACCTCTGGTCCCGAGGCAAGGTGCACAGTTTCCCACTGCCAGAGATAGGGGGTGCACCAGTCTCCAGGAAGTCTTAGTCCATGGACGCCTTTACCTTTAGTATGCCTCACAGCGCTCAAGGCTCTCACGTGGGCCCTTGTTTCCAAGGAAGCACACGGTGTACCCAAAGCCTTCTGGGCACGATCAAGGGATACACAGCTCTGGGAACACCATCCCTCACTATGCAGTTGGAAGGGCCGGGGACTAATGTGTTCTCTATGGCTAGCGTGCCACAGCTTCGAAGCGGCCTCAGGAACGCGGTTCTTGGCAGGCTTTTGCTCCAGGCGTGTCGGCCACATTGAGGAAACCTAAGCTGCCCTGAAAGAAACCACCGGCGCCTCCAGTGCAGTTTGGGGGCTCCTGCTCGACGTCTCTCTAAGTGATGCGGAAACTGGCCTTTAGGTCCGGCCCGAAAGAGAGATTTACCCTGAGCCTTGCTAGGCACTTGGAACATCCAAAGTCACCTAGGCCTACTGAGGGCATTTAGAGCATTATGCCGTTCACCACATGCAGAACACACTGCATCCAGAAGTTTCATCGCAGAAGGCCGAACTGTGTTCCAAGGGTCTCCTTTGGCTTGTCAGAGAAGACAGGTGTATGTGCCGGGTGATCCCGTTTGTAGTTGAGAAGACTGGAAAAAGGCAGTATTCCGCCCACTTGAAAGGTACATAGTGGCGGCCTCAAGGCTGACTGAAAAGACATTGTTGTTACCCGTCTTCTAGTCACCCTTAGGAATGCCTCCGGGAAGAAAGTGCGTTTTCTCCTATGAATCCAGGGGGTCTCCAGGGCCTTGCTAGGAGCTCATCCCACGCGTGCCCTAGCTAAAGTGCGAAGTAAAGGCGAGCCCTAGCCTCGAGGTAAGCACGAGTGCTTCCTGTCAGCAGGGTTTTGTGTGCAGCCCTCTCCCTGAGCCCTGACTCGATGCCAGAGTGCTTTAACTCCTCTACGGCTTTCCGTAAGGCCTAGGAGAGTCACGTATGAATTCCCTCCTGAGGGAGAGCGTGTGCACTGGGAGTCCCCTTCTCGTTTTCCGAGCAACGTAACACAGAACAGGCTGTTGGGGGTCAGCTCTTTCTACGCATGGGGGAGGGCAATGAACTGATTCTCGCTTGCGGAGCAGGCCGTGTCCACGTGTCAGGCAGCCCCAGGGCAACGCTTCTGCCAGTATTACGTTCAACCTGGCTCTCCCTCTGGGGAGGCCCCCTGAAGTGCACTGAAAGAATCCCTGAGCCTAAAGTGCCTCCTGGCAACTCTTACCTGTCACTCTCCTACTACTGGGAAGCAAGGTACACTGTAGGTCCAGCCTGGGAGAAACTACAGAGAAACCGGTAAAATTGTGAGGCACTGGGTCGATCCAACGTCACGTAGGCCTGACTAAGTCATTCAGCGGGTAATAATGCCCTTCATGGCGCGCCAAACAAACACCCCGAGTCCAATGAAGCGCGATCATAGAAAGGCCCAGTGTGGCTGAAAGTCTCCAGTCGTCAGTCAGAGAGCGCTGCTCAATGTGCTGCGTGGTCACGTTGGAAACTGGAGAATGTGGGAGGAGCCCGGCTTCCCCCCTTTGGAAAGCAACTGCGTTGCAGCTTCCAAGCCGCCTGAAAACCACACCAGCAAGGATACGCTTCACTCCGCAGATGCCTCTGAGGAGCAGTGAGTTTGTCCAAAAGAAACCCCGTGCTTGCGATTCCTTCCTGGGAGCTCACCCCCGGAGCCAACTGTAGCTAAAGTGCCAAGTAAATGTGACCTCTGGTCCCGAGGCAAGGTGCACAGTTTCCCACTGCCAGAGATAGGGGGTGCACCAGTCTCCAGGAAGTCTTAGTCCATGGACGCCTTTACCTTTAGTATGCCTCACAGCGCTCAAGGCTCTCACGTGGGCCCTTGTTTCCAAGGAAGCACACGGTGTACCCAAAGCCTTCTGGGCACGATCAAGGGATACACAGCTCTGGGAACACCATCCCTCACTATGCAGTTGGAAGGGCCGGGGACTAATGTGTTCTCTATGGCTAGCGTGCCACAGCTTCGAAGCGGCCTCAGGAACGCGGTTCTTGGCAGGCTTTTGCTCCAGGCGTGTCGGCCACATTGAGGAAACCTAAGCTGCCCTGAAAGAAACCACCGGCGCCTCCAGTGCAGTTTGGGGGCTCCTGCTCGACGTCTCTCTAAGTGATGCGGAAACTGGCCTTTAGGTCCGGCCCGAAAGAGAGATTTACCCTGAGCCTTGCTAGGCACTTGGAACATCCAAAGTCACCTAGGCCTACTGAGGGCATTTAGAGCATTATGCCGTTCACCACATGCAGAACACACTGCATCCAGAAGTTTCATCGCAGAAGGCCGAACTGTGTTCCAAGGGTCTCCTTTGGCTTGTCAGAGAAGATTGGTGTATGTGCTGGGTGATCCCGTTTGTAGTTGAGAAGCCTGGAAAAAGGCAATATTCCCCCCACTTGAAAGGTACATAGTGGCGGCCTCAAGGCTGACTGAAAAGACATTGTTGTTACCCGTCTTCTAGTCACCCTTAGGAATGCCTCCGGGAAGAAAGTGCGTTTTCTCCTATGAATCCAGGGGGTCTCCAGGGCCTTGCTAGGAGCTCATCCCACGCGTGCCCTAGCTAAAGTGCGAAGTAAAGGCGAGCCCTAGCCTCGAGGTAAGCACGAGTGCTTCCTGTCAGCAGGGTTTTGTGTGCAGCCCTCTCCCTGAGCCCTGACTCGATGCCAGAGTGCTTTAACTCCTCTACGGCTTTCCGTAAGGCCTAGGAGAGTCACGTATGAATTCCCTCCTGAGGGAGAGCGTGTGCACTGGGAGTCCCCTTCTCGTTTTCCGAGCAACGTAACACAGAACAGGCTGTTGGGGGTCAGCTCTTTCTACGCATGGGGGAGGGCAATGAACTGATTCTCGCTTGCGGAGCAGGCCGTGTCCACGTGTCAGGCAGCCCCAGGGCAACGCTTCTGCCAGTATTACGTTCAACCTGGCTCTCCCTCTGGGGAGGCCCCCTGAAGTGCACTGAAAGAATCCCTGAGCCTAAAGTGCCTCCTGGCAACTCTTACCTGTCACTCTCCTACTACTGGGAAGCAAGGTACACTGTAGGTCCAGCCTGGGAGAAACTACAGAGAAACCGGTAAAATTGTGAGGCACTGGGTCGATCCAACGTCACGTAGGCCTGACTAAGTCATTCAGCGGGTAATAATGCCCTTCATGGCGCGCCAAACAAACACCCCGAGTCCAATGAAGCGCGATCATAGAAAGGCCCAGTGTGGCTGAAAGTCTCCAGTCGTCAGTCAGAGAGCGCTGCTCAATGTGCTGCGTGGTCACGTTGGAAACTGGAGAATGTGGGAGGAGCCCGGCTTCCCCCCTTTGGAAAGCAACTGCGTTGCAGCTTCCAAGCCGCCTGAAAACCACACCAGCAAGGATACGCTTCACTCCGCAGATGCCTCTGAGGAGCAGTGAGTTTGTCCAAAAGAAACCCCGTGCTTGCGATTCCTTCCTGGGAGCTCACCCCCGGAGCCAACTGTAGCTAAAGTGCCAAGTAAATGTGACCTCTGGTCCCGAGGCAAGGTGCACAGTTTCCCACTGCCAGAGATAGGGGGTGCACCAGTCTCCAGGAAGTCTTAGTCCATGGACGCCTTTACCTTTAGTATGCCTCACAGCGCTCAAGGCTCTCACGTGGGCCCTTGTTTCCAAGGAAGCACACGGTGTACCCAAAGCCTTCTGGGCACGATCAAGGGATACACAGCTCTGGGAACACCATCCCTCACTATGCAGTTGGAAGGGCCGGGGACTAATGTGTTCTCTATGGCTAGCGTGCCACAGCTTCGAAGCGGCCTCAGGAACGCGGTTCTTGGCAGGCTTTTGCTCCAGGCGTGTCGGCCACATTGAGGAAACCTAAGCTGCCCTGAAAGAAACCACCGGCGCCTCCAGTGCAGTTTGGGGGCTCCTGCTCGACGTCTCTCTAAGTGATGCGGAAACTGGCCTTTAGGTCCGGCCCGAAAGAGAGATTTACCCTGAGCCTTGCTAGGCACTTGGAACATCCAAAGTCACCTAGGCCTACTGAGGGCATTTAGAGCATTATGCCGTTCACCACATGCAGAACACACTGCATCCAGAAGTTTCATCGCAGAAGGCCGAACTGTGTTCCAAGGGTCTCCTTTGGCTTGTCAGAGAAGATTGGTGTATGTGCTGGGTGATCCCGTTTGTAGTTGAGAAGCCTGGAAAAAGGCAATATTCCCCCCACTTGAAAGGTACATAGTGGCGGCCTCAAGGCTGACTGAAAAGACATTGTTGTTACCCGTCTTCTAGTCACCCTTAGGAATGCCTCCGGGAAGAAAGTGCGTTTTCTCCTATGAATCCAGGGGGTCTCCAGGGCCTTGCTAGGAGCTCATCCCACGCGTGCCCTAGCTAAAGTGCGAAGTAAAGGCGAGCCCTAGCCTCGAGGTAAGCACGAGTGCTTCCTGTCAGCAGGGTTTTGTGTGCAGCCCTCTCCCTGAGCCCTGACTCGATGCCAGAGTGCTTTAACTCCTCTACGGCTTTCCGTAAGGCCTAGGAGAGTCACGTCTGAATTCCCTCCTGAGGGAGAGCGTGTGCACTGGGAGTCCCCTTCTCGTTTTCCGAGCAACGTAACACAGAACAGGCTGTTGGGGGTCAGCTCTTTCTACGCATGGGGGAGGGCAATGAACTGATTCTCGCTTGCGGAGCAGGCCGTGTACACGTGTCAGGCAGCCCCAGGGCAACGCTTCTGCCAGTATTACGTTCAACCTGGCTCTCCCTCTGGGGAGGCCCCCTGAAGTGCACTGAAAGAATCCCTGAGCCTAAAGTGCCTCCTGGCAACTCTTACCTGTCACTCTCCTACTACTGGGAAGCAAGGTACACTGTAGGTCCAGCCTGGGAGAAACTACAGAGAAACCGGTAAAATTGTGAGGCACTGGGTCGATCCAACGTCACGTAGGCCTGACTAAGTCATTCAGCGGGTAATAATGCCCTTCATGGCGCGCCAAACAAACACCCCGAGTCCAATGAAGCGCGATCATAGAAAGGCCCAGTGTGGCTGAAAGTCTCCAGTCGTCAGTCAGAGAGCGCTGCTCAATGTGCTGCGTGGTCACGTTGGAAACTGGAGAATGTGGGAGGAGCCCGGCTTCCCCCCTTTGGAAAGCAACTGCGTTGCAGCTTCCAAGCCGCCTGAAAACCACACCAGCAAGGATACGCTTCACTCCGCAGATGCCTCTGAGGAGCAGTGAGTTTGTCCAAAAGAAACCCCGTGCTTGCGATTCCTTCCTGGGAGCTCACCCCCGGAGCCAACTGTAGCTAAAGTGCCAAGTAAATGTGACCTCTGGTCCCGAGGCAAGGTGCACAGTTTCCCACTGCCAGAGATAGGGGGTGCACCAGTCTCCAGGAAGTCTTAGTCCATGGACGCCTTTACCTTTAGTATGCCTCACAGCGCTCAAGGCTCTCACGTGGGCTCTTGTTTCCAAGGAAGCACACGGTGTACCCAAAGCCTTCTGAGCACGATCAAGGGATACACAGCTCTGGGAACACCATCCCTCACTATGCAGTTGGAAGGGCCGGGGACTAATGTGTTCTCTATGGCTAGCGTGCCACAGCTTCGAAGCGGCCTCAGGAACGCGGTTCTTGGCAGGCTTTTGCTCCAGGCGTGTCGGCCACATTGAGGAAACCTAAGCTGCCCTGAAAGAAACCACCGGCGCCTCCAGTGCAGTTTGGGGGCTCCTGCTCGACGTCTCTCTAAGTGATGCGGAAACGGGCCTTTAGGTCCGGCCCGAAAGAGAGATTTACCCTGAGCCTTGCTAGGCACTTGGAACATCCAAAGTCACCTAGGCCTACTGAGG
The DNA here is from genome assembly GCF_964341445.2 of Mesoplodon mirus. Classification (NCBI taxonomy): domain Eukaryota; kingdom Metazoa; phylum Chordata; class Mammalia; order Artiodactyla; family Ziphiidae; genus Mesoplodon; species Mesoplodon mirus. The sequence continues at coordinate 92,431,836 of NC_138976.1, read as the reverse complement.
GCATTTAGAGCATTATGCCGTTCACCACATGCAGAACACACTGCATCCAGAAGTTTCATCGCAGAAGGCCGAACTGTGTTCCAAGGGTCTCCTTTGGCTTGTCAGAGAAGACAGGTGTATGTGCCGGGTGATCCCGTTTGTAGTTGAGAAGCCTGGAAAAAGGCAGTATTCCGCCCACTTGAAAGGTACATAGTGGCGGCCTCAAGGCTGACTGAAAAGACATTGTTGTTACCCGTCTTCTAGTCACCCTTAGGAATGCCTCCGGGAAGAAAGTGCGTTTTCTCCTATGAATCCAGGGGGTCTCCAGGGCCTTGCTAGGAGCTCATCCCACGCGTGCCCTAGCTAAAGTGCGAAGTAAAGGCGAGCCCTAGCCTCGAGGTAAGCACGAGTGCTTCCTGTCAGCAGGGTTTTGTGTGCAGCCCTCTCCCTGAGCCCTGACTCGATGCCAGAGTGCTTTAACTCCTCTACGGCTTTCCGTAAGGCCTAGGAGAGTCACGTCTGAATTCCCTCCTGAGGGAGAGCGTGTGCACTGGGAGTCCCCTTCTCGTTTTCCGAGCAACGTAACACAGAACAGGCTGTTGGGGGTCAGCTCTTTCTACGCATGGGGGAGGGCAATGAACTGATTCTCGCTTGCGGAGCAGGCCGTGTCCACGTGTCAGGCAGCCCCAGGGCAACGCTTCTGCCAGTATTACGTTCAACCTGGCTCTCCCTCTGGGGAGGCCCCCTGAAGTGCACTGAAAGAATCCCTGAGCCTAAAGTGCCTCCTGGCAACTCTTACCTGTCACTCTCCTACTACTGGGAAGCAAGGTACACTGTAGGTCCAGCCTGGGAGAAACTACAGAGAAACCGGTAAAATTGTGAGGCACTGGGTCGATCCAACGTCACGTAGGCCTGACTAAGTCATTCAGCGGGTAATAATGCCCTTCATGGCGCGCCAAACAAACACCCCGAGTCCAATGAAGCGCGATCATAGAAAGGCCCAGTGTGGCTGAAAGTCTCCAGTCGTCAGTCAGAGAGCGCTGCTCAATGTGCTGCGTGGTCACGTTGGAAACTGGAGAATGTGGGAGGAGCCCGGCTTCCCCCCTTTGGAAAGCAACTGCGTTGCAGCTTCCAAGCCGCCTGAAAACCACACCAGCAAGGATACGCTTCACTCCGCAGATGCCTCTGAGGAGCAGTGAGTTTGTCCAAAAGAAACCCCGTGCTTGCGATTCCTTCCTGGGAGCTCACCCCCGGAGCCAACTGTAGCTAAAGTGCCAAGTAAATGTGACCTCTGGTCCCGAGGCAAGGTGCACAGTTTCCCACTGCCAGAGATAGGGGGTGCACCAGTCTCCAGGAAGTCTTAGTCCATGGACGCCTTTACCTTTAGTATGCCTCACAGCGCTCAAGGCTCTCACGTGGGCCCTTGTTTCCAAGGAAGCACACGGTGTACCCAAAGCCTTCTGGGCACGATCAAGGGATACACAGCTCTGGGAACACCATCCCTCACTATGCAGTTGGAAGGGCCGGGGACTAATGTGTTCTCTATGGCTAGCGTGCCACAGCTTCGAAGCGGCCTCAGGAACGCGGTTCTTGGCAGGCTTTTGCTCCAGGCGTGTCGGCCACATTGAGGAAACCTAAGCTGCCCTGAAAGAAACCACCGGCGCCTCCAGTGCAGTTTGGGGGCTCCTGCTCGACGTCTCTCTAAGTGATGCGGAAACTGGCCTTTAGGTCCGGCCCGAAAGAGAGATTTACCCTGAGCCTTGCTAGGCACTTGGAACATCCAAAGTCACCTAGGCCTACTGAGGGCATTTAGAGCATTATGCCGTTCACCACATGCAGAACACACTGCACCCAGAAGTTTCATCGCAGAAGGCCGAACTGTGTTCCAAGGGTCTCCTTTGGCTTGTCAGAGAAGACTGGTGTATGTGCCGGGTGATCCCGTTTGTAGTTGAGAAGCCTGGAAAAAGGCAATATTCCCCCCACTTGAAAGGTACATAGTGGCGGCCTCAAGGCTGACTGAAAAGACATTGTTGTTACCCGTCTTCTAGTCACCCTTAGGAATGCCTCCGGGAAGAAAGTGCGTTTTCTCCTATGAATCCAGGGGGTCTCCAGGGCCTTGCTAGGAGCTCATCCCACGCGTGCCCTAGCTAAAGTGCGAAGTAAAGGCGAGCCCTAGCCTCGAGGTAAGCACGAGTGCTTCCTGTCAGCAGGGTTTTGTGTGCAGCCCTCTCCCTGAGCCCTGACTCGATGCCAGAGTGCTTTAACTCCTCTACTGCTTTCCGTAAGGCCTAGGAGAGTCACGTATGAATTCCCTCCTGAGGGAGAGCGTGTGCACTGGGAGTCCCCTTCTCGTTTTCCGAGCAACGTAACACAGAACAGGCTGTTGGGGGTCAGCTCTTTCTACGCATGGGGGAGGGCAATGAACTGATTCTCGCTTGCGGAGCAGGCTGTGTACACGTGTCAGGCAGCCCCAGGGCAACGCTTCTGCCAGTATTACGTTCAACCTGGCTCTCCCTCTGGGGAGGCCCCCTGAAGTGCACTGAAAGAATCCCTGAGCCTAAAGTGCCTCCTGGCAACTCTTACCTGTCACTCTCCTACTACTGGGAAGCAAGGTACACTGTAGGTCCAGCCTGGGAGAAACTACAGAGAAACCGGTAAAATTGTGAGGCACTGGGTCGATCCAACGTCACGTAGGCCTGACTAAGTCATTCAGCGGGTAATAATGCCCTTCATGGCGCGCCAAACAAACACCCCGAGTCCAATGAAGCGTGATCATAGAAAGGCCCAGTGTGGCTGAAAGTCTCCAGTCGTCAGTCAGAGAGCGCTGCTCAATGTGCTGCGTGGTCACGTTGGAAACTGGAGAATGTGGGAGGAGCCCGGCTTCCCCCCTTTGGAAAGCAACTGCGTTGCAGCTTCCAAGCCGCCTGAAAACCACACCAGCAAGGATACGCTTCACTCCGCAGATGCCTCTGAGGAGCAGTGAGTTTGTCCAAAAGAAACCCCGTGCTTGCGATTCCTTCCTGGGAGCTCACCCCCGGAGCCAACTGTAGCTAAAGTGCCAAGTAAATGTGACCTCTGGTCCCGAGGCAAGGTGCACAGTTTCCCACTGCCAGAGATAGGGGGTGCACCAGTCTCCAGGAAGTCTTAGTCCATGGACGCCTTTACCTTTAGTATGCCTCACAGCGCTCAAGGCTCTCACGTGGGCTCTTGTTTCCAAGGAAGCACACGGTGTACCCAAAGCCTTCTGAGCACGATCAAGGGATACACAGCTCTGGGAACACCATCCCTCACTATGCAGTTGGAAGGGCCGGGGACTAATGTGTTCTCTATGGCTAGCGTGCCACAGCTTCGAAGCGGCCTCAGGAACGCGGTTCTTGGCAGGCTTTTGCTCCAGGCGTGTCGGCCACATTGAGGAAACCTAAGCTGCCCTGAAAGAAACCACCGGCGCCTCCAGTGCAGTTTGGGGGCTCCTGCTCGACGTCTCTCTAAGTGATGCGGAAACTGGCCTTTAGGTCCGGCCCGAAAGAGAGATTTACCCTGAGCCTTGCTAGGCACTTGGAACATCCAAAGTCACCTAGGCCTACTGAGGGCATTTAGAGCATTATGCCGTTCACCACATGCAGAACACACTGCATCCAGAAGTTTCATCGCAGAAGGCCGAACTGTGTTCCAAGGGTCTCCTTTGGCTTGTCAGAGAAGACAGGTGTATGTGCCGGGTGATCCCGTTTGTAGTTGAGAAGCCTGGAAAAAGGCAGTATTCCGCCCACTTGAAAGGTACATAGTGGCGGCCTCAAGGCTGACTGAAAAGACATTGTTGTTACCCGTCTTCTAGTCACCCTTAGGAATGCTTCCGGGAAGAAAGTGCGTTTTCTCCTATGAATCCAGGGGGTCTCCAGGGCCTTGCTAGGAGCTCATCCCACGCTTGCCCTAGCTAAAGTGCGAAGTAAAGGCGAGCCCTAGCCTCGAGGTAAGCACGAGTGCTTCCTGTCAGCAGGGTTTTGTGTGCAGCCCTCTCCCTGAGCCCTGACTCGATGCCAGAGTGCTTTAACTCCTCTACGGCTTTCCGTAAGGCCTAGGAGAGTCACGTATGAATTCCCTCCTGAGGGAGAGCGTGTGCACTGGGAGTCCCCTTCTCGTTTTCCGAGCAACGTAACACAGAACAGGCTGTTGGGGGTCAGCTCTTTCTACGCATGGGGGAGGGCAATGAACTGATTCTCGCTTGCGGAGCAGGCCGTGTACACGTGTCAGGCAGCCCCAGGGCAACGCTTCTGCCAGTATTACGTTCAACCTGGCTCTCCCTCTGGGGAGGCCCCCTGAAGTGCACTGAAAGAATCCCTGAGCCTAAAGTGCCTCCTGGCAACTCTTACCTGTCACTCTCCTACTACTGGGAAGCAAGGTACACTGTAGGTCCAGCCTGGGAGAAACTACAGAGAAACCGGTAAAATTGTGAGGCACTGGGTCGATCCAACGTCACGTAGGCCTGACTAAGTCATTCAGCGGGTAATAATGCCCTTCATGGCGCGCCAAACAAACACCCCGAGTCCAATGAAGCGCGATCATAGAAAGGCCCAGTGTGGCTGAAAGTCTCCAGTCGTCAGTCAGAGAGCGCTGCTCAATGTGCTGCGTGGTCACGTTGGAAACTGGAGAATGTGGGAGGAGCCCGGCTTCCCCCCTTTGGAAAGCAACTGCGTTGCAGCTTCCAAGCCGCCTGAAAACCACACCAGCAAGGATACGCTTCACTCCGCAGATGCCTCTGAGGAGCAGTGAGTTTGTCCAAAAGAAACCCCGTGCTTGCGATTCCTTCCTGGGAGCTCACCCCCGGAGCCAACTGTAGCTAAAGTGCCAAGTAAATGTGACCTCTGGTCCCGAGGCAAGGTGCACAGTTTCCCACTGCCAGAGATAGGGGGTGCACCAGTCTCCAGGAAGTCTTAGTCCATGGACGCCTTTACCTTTAGTATGCCTCACAGCGCTCAAGGCTCTCACGTGGGCCCTTGTTTCCAAGGAAGCACACGGTGTACCCAAAGCCTTCTGGGCACGATCAAGGGATACACAGCTCTGGGAACACCATCCCTCACTATGCAGTTGGAAGGGCCGGGGACTAATGTGTTCTCTATGGCTAGCGTGCCACAGCTTCGAAGCGGCCTCAGGAACGCGGTTCTTGGCAGGCTTTTGCTCCAGGCGTGTCGGCCACATTGAGGAAACCTAAGCTGCCCTGAAAGAAACCACCGGCGCCTCCAGTGCAGTTTGGGGGCTCCTGCTCGACGTCTCTCTAAGTGATGCGGAAACTGGCCTTTAGGTCCGGCCCGAAAGAGAGATTTACCCTGAGCCTTGCTAGGCACTTGGAACATCCAAAGTCACCTAGGCCTACTGAGGGCATTTAGAGCATTATGCCGTTCACCACATGCAGAACACACTGCATCCAGAAGTTTCATCGCAGAAGGCCGAACTGTGTTCCAAGGGTCTCCTTTGGCTTGTCAGAGAAGATTGGTGTATGTGCTGGGTGATCCCGTTTGTAGTTGAGAAGCCTGGAAAAAGGCAATATTCCCCCCACTTGAAAGGTACATAGTGGCGGCCTCAAGGCTGACTGAAAAGACATTGTTGTTACCCGTCTTCTAGTCACCCTTAGGAATGCCTCCGGGAAGAAAGTGCGTTTTCTCCTATGAATCCAGGGGGTCTCCAGGGCCTTGCTAGGAGCTCATCCCACGCGTGCCCTAGCTAAAGTGCGAAGTAAAGGCGAGCCCTAGCCTCGAGGTAAGCACGAGTGCTTCCTGTCAGCAGGGTTTTGTGTGCAGCCCTCTCCCTGAGCCCTGACTCGATGCCAGAGTGCTTTAACTCCTCTACGGCTTTCCGTAAGGCCTAGGAGAGTCACGTATGAATTCCCTCCTGAGGGAGAGCGTGTGCACTGGGAGTCCCCTTCTCGTTTTCCGAGCAACGTAACACAGAACAGGCTGTTGGGGGTCAGCTCTTTCTACGCATGGGGGAGGGCAATGAACTGATTCTCGCTTGCGGAGCAGGCCGTGTACACGTGTCAGGCAGCCCCAGGGCAACGCTTCTGCCAGTATTACGTTCAACCTGGCTCTCCCTCTGGGGAGGCCCCCTGAAGTGCACTGAAAGAATCCCTGAGCCTAAAGTGCCTCCTGGCAACTCTTACCTGTCACTCTCCTACTACTGGGAAGCAAGGTACACTGTAGGTCCAGCCTGGGAGAAACTACAGAGAAACCGGTAAAATTGTGAGGCACTGGGTCGATCCAACGTCACGTAGGCCTGACTAAGTCATTCAGCGGGTAATAATGCCCTTCATGGCGCGCCAAACAAACACCCCGAGTCCAATGAAGCGCGATCATAGAAAGGCCCAGTGTGGCTGAAAGTCTCCAGTCGTCAGTCAGAGAGCGCTGCTCAATGTGCTGCGTGGTCACGTTGGAAACTGGAGAATGTGGGAGGAGCCCGGCTTCCCCCCTTTGGAAAGCAACTGCGTTGCAGCTTCCAAGCCGCCTGAAAACCACACCAGCAAGGATACGCTTCACTCCGCAGATGCCTCTGAGGAGCAGTGAGTTTGTCCAAAAGAAACCCCGTGCTTGCGATTCCTTCCTGGGAGCTCACCCCCGGAGCCAACTGTAGCTAAAGTGCCAAGTAAATGTGACCTCTGGTCCCGAGGCAAGGTGCACAGTTTCCCACTGCCAGAGATAGGGGGTGCACCAGTCTCCAGGAAGTCTTAGTCCATGGACGCCTTTACCTTTAGTATGCCTCACAGCGCTCAAGGCTCTCACGTGGGCTCTTGTTTCCAAGGAAGCACACGGTGTACCCAAAGCCTTCTGAGCACGATCAAGGGATACACAGCTCTGGGAACACCATCCCTCACTATGCAGTTGGAAGGGCCGGGGACTAATGTGTTCTCTATGGCTAGCGTGCCACAGCTTCGAAGCGGCCTCAGGAACGCGGTTCTTGGCAGGCTTTTGCTCCAGGCGTGTCGGCCACATTGAGGAAACCTAAGCTGCCCTGAAAGAAACCACCGGCGCCTCCAGTGCAGTTTGGGGGCTCCTGCTCGACGTCTCTCTAAGTGATGCGGAAACTGGCCTTTAGGTCCGGCCCGAAAGAGAGATTTACCCTGAGCCTTGCTAGGCACTTGGAACATCCAAAGTCACCTAGGCCTACTGAGGGCATTTAGAGCATTATGCCGTTCACCACATGCAGAACACACTGCATCCAGAAGTTTCATCGCAGAAGGCCGAACTGTGTTCCAAGGGTCTCCTTTGGCTTGTCAGAGAAGACAGGTGTATGTGCCGGGTGATCCCGTTTGTAGTTGAGAAGCCTGGAAAAAGGCAGTATTCCGCCCACTTGAAAGGTACATAGTGGCGGCCTCAAGGCTGACTGAAAAGACATTGTTGTTACCCGTCTTCTAGTCACCCTTAGGAATGCCTCCGGGAAGAAAGTGCGTTTTCTCCTATGAATCCAGGGGGTCTCCAGGGCCTTGCTAGGAGCTCATCCCACGCGTGCCCTAGCTAAAGTGCGAAGTAAAGGCGAGCCCTAGCCTCGAGGTAAGCACGAGTGCTTCCTGTCAGCAGGGTTTTGTGTGCAGCCCTCTCCCTGAGCCCTGACTCGATGCCAGAGTGCTTTAACTCCTCTACGGCTTTCCGTAAGGCCTAGGAGAGTCACGTATGAATTCCCTCCTGAGGGAGAGCGTGTGCACTGGGAGTCCCCTTCTCGTTTTCCGAGCAACGTAACACAGAACAGGCTTTTGGGGGTCAGCTCTTTCTACGCATGGGGGAGGGCAATGAACTGATTCTCGCTTGCGGAGCAGGCCGTGTACACGTGTCAGGCAGCCCCAGGGCAACGCTTCTGCCAGTATTACGTTCAACCTGGCTCTCCCTCTGGGGAGGCCCCCTGAAGTGCACTGAAAGAATCCCTGAGCCTAAAGTGCCTCCTGGCAACTCTTACCTGTCACTCTCCTACTACTGGGAAGCAAGGTACACTGTAGGTCCAGCCTGGGAGAAACTACAGAGAAACCGGTAAAATTGTGAGGCACTGGGTCGATCCAACGTCACGTAGGCCTGACTAAGTCATTCAGCGGGTAATAATGCCCTTCATGGCGCGCCAAACAAACACCCCGAGTCCAATGAAGCGCGATCATAGAAAGGCCCAGTGTGGCTGAAAGTCTCCAGTCGTCAGTCAGAGAGCGCTGCTCAATGTGCTGCGTGGTCACGTTGGAAACTGGAGAATGTGGGAGGAGCCCGGCTTCCCCCCTTTGGAAAGCAACTGCGTTGCAGCTTCCAAGCCGCCTGAAAACCACACCAGCAAGGATACGCTTCACTCCGCAGATGCCTCTGAGGAGCAGTGAGTTTGTCCAAAAGAAACCCCGTGCTTGCGATTCCTTCCTGGGAGCTCACCCCCGGAGCCAACTGTAGCTAAAGTGCCAAGTAAATGTGACCTCTGGTCCCGAGGCAAGGTGCACAGTTTCCCACTGCCAGAGATAGGGGGTGCACCAGTCTCCAGGAAGTCTTAGTCCATGGACGCCTTTACCTTTAGTATGCCTCACAGCGCTCAAGGCTCTCACGTGGGCTCTTGTTTCCAAGGAAGCACACGGTGTACCCAAAGCCTTCTGGGCACGATCAAGGGATACACAGCTCTGGGAACACCATCCCTCACTATGCAGTTGGAAGGGCCGGGGACTAATGTGTTCTCTATGGCTAGCGTGCCACAGCTTCGAAGCGGCCTCAGGAACGCGGTTCTTGGCAGGCTTTTGCTCCAGGCGTGTCGGCCACATTGAGGAAACCTAAGCTGCCCTGAAAGAAACCACCGGCGCCTCCAGTGCAGTTTGGGGGCTCCTGCTCGACGTCTCTCTAAGTGATGCGGAAACTGGCCTTTAGGTCCGGCCCGAAAGAGAGATTTACCCTGAGCCTTGCTAGGCACTTGGAACATCCAAAGTCACCTAGGCCTACTGAGGGCATTTAGAGCATTATGCCGTTCACCACATGCAGAACACACTGCATCCAGAAGTTTCATCGCAGAAGGCCGAACTGTGTTCCAAGGGTCTCCTTTGGCTTGTCAGAGAAGACAGGTGTATGTGCCGGGTGATCCCGTTTGTAGTTGAGAAGCCTGGAAAAAGGCAGTATTCCGCCCACTTGAAAGGTACATAGTGGCGGCCTCAAGGCTGACTGAAAAGACATTGTTGTTACCCGTCTTCTAGTCACCCTTAGGAATGCCTCCGGGAAGAAAGTGCGTTTCCTCCTATGAATCCAGGGGGTCTCCAGGGCCTTGCTAGGAGCTCATCCCACGCGTGCCCTAGCTAAAGTGCGAAGTAAAGGCGAGCCCTAGCCTCGAGGTAAGCACGAGTGCTTCCTGTCAGCAGGGTTTTGTGTGCAGCCCTCTCCCTGAGCCCTGACTCGATGCCAGAGTGCTTTAACTCCTCTACGGCTTTCCGTAAGGCCTAGGAGAGTCACGTATGAATTCCCTCCTGAGGGAGAGCGTGTGCACTGGGAGTCCCCTTCTCGTTTTCCGAGCAACGTAACACAGAACAGGCTGTTGGGGGTCAGCTCTTTCTACGCATGGGGGAGGGCAATGAACTGATTCTCGCTTGCGGAGCAGGCCGTGTACACGTGTCAGGCAGCCCCAGGGCAACGCTTCTGCCAGTATTACGTTCAACCTGGCTCTCCCTCTGGGGAGGCCCCCTGAAGTGCACTGAAAGAATCCCTGAGCCTAAAGTGCCTCCTGGCAACTCTTACCTGTCACTCTCCTACTACTGGGAAGCAAGGTACACTGTAGGTCCAGCCTGGGAGAAACTACAGAGAAACCGGTAAAATTGTGAGGCACTGGGTCGATCCAACGTCACGTAGGCCTGACTAAGTCATTCAGCGGGTAATAATGCCCTTCATGGCGCGCCAAACAAACACCCCGAGTCCAATGAAGCGCGATCATAGAAAGGCCCAGTGTGGCTGAAAGTCTCCAGTCGTCAGTCAGAGAGCGCTGCTCAATGTGCTGCGTGGTCACGTTGGAAACTGGAGAATGTGGGAGGAGCCCGGCTTCCCCCCTTTGGAAAGCAACTGCGTTGCAGCTTCCAAGCCGCCTGAAAACCACACCAGCAAGGATACGCTTCACTCCGCAGATGCCTCTGAGGAGCAGTGAGTTTGTCCAAAAGAAACCCCGTGCTTGCGATTCCTTCCTGGGAGCTCACCCCCGGAGCCAACTGTAGCTAAAGTGCCAAGTAAATGTGACCTCTGGTCCCGAGGCAAGGTGCACAGTTTCCCACTGCCAGAGATAGGGGGTGCACCAGTCTCCAGGAAGTCTTAGTCCATGGACGCCTTTACCTTTAGTATGCCTCACAGCGCTCAAGGCTCTCACGTGGGCTCTTGTTTCCAAGGAAGCACACGGTGTACCCAAAGCCTTCTGGGCACGATCAAGGGATACACAGCTCTGGGAACACCATCCCTCACTATGCAGTTGGAAGGGCCGGGGACTAATGTGTTCTCTATGGCTAGCGTGCCACAGCTTCGAAGCGGCCTCAGGAACGCGGTTTTTGGCAGGCTTTTGATCCAGGCGTGTCGGCCACACTGAGGAATCCTAAGCTGCCCTGAAAGAAACCACCGGCGCCTCCAGTGCAGTTTGGGGGCTCCTGCTCGACGTCTCTCTAAGTGATGCGGAAACTGGCCTTTAGGTCCGGCCCGAAAGAGAGATTTACCCTGAGCCTTGCTAGGCACTTGGAACATTCAAAGTCACCTAGGCCTACTGAGGGCATTTAGAGGATTATGCCGTTCAACACATGCAGAACACACTGCATCCAGAAGTTTCATCGCAGAAGGCCGAACTGTGTTCCAAGGGTCTCCTTTGGATTGTCAGAGAAGACAGGTGTATGTGCCGGGTGATCCCGTTTGTAGTTGAGAAGCCTGGAAAAAGGCAGTATTCCGCCCACTTGAAAGGTACATAGTGGCGGCCTCAAGGCTGACTGAAAAGACATTGTTGTTACCCGTCTTCTAGTCACCCTTAGGAATGCCTCCGGGAAGAAAGTGCGTTTTCTCCTATGAATCCAGGGGGTCTCCAGGGCCTTGCTAGGAGCTCATCCCACGCGTGCCCTAGCTAAAGTGCGAAGTAAAGGCGAGCCCTAGCCTCGAGGTAAGCACGAGTGCTTCCTGTCAGCAGGGTTTTGTGTGCAGCCCTCTCCCTGAGCCCTGACTCGATGCCAGAGTGCTTTAACTCCTCTACGGCTTTCCGTAAGGCCTAGGAGAGTCACGTATGAATTCCCTCCTGAGGGAGAGCGTGTGCACTGGGAGTCCCCTTCTCGTTTTCCGAGCAACGTAACACAGAACAGGCTGTTGGGGGTCAGCTCTTTCTACGCATGGGGGAGGGCAATGAACTGATTCTCGCTTGCGGAGCAGGCCGTGTACACGTGTCAGGCAGCCCCAGGGCAACGCTTCTGCCAGTATTACGTTCAACCTGGCTCTCCCTCTGGGGAGGCCCCCTGAAGTGCACTGAAAGAATCCCTGAGCCTAAAGTGCCTCCTGGCAACTCTTACCTGTCACTCTCCTACTACTGGGAAGCAAGGTACACTGTAGGTCCAGCCTGGGAGAAACTACAGAGAAACCGGTAAAATTGTGAGGCACTGGGTCGATCCAACGTCACGTAGGCCTGACTAAGTCATTCAGCGGGTAATAATGCCCTTCATGGCGCGCCAAACAAACACCCCGAGTCCAATGAAGCGCGATCATAGAAAGGCCCAGTGTGGCTGAAAGTCTCCAGTCGTCAGTCAGAGAGCGCTGCTCAATGTGCTGCGTGGTCACGTTGGAAACTGGAGAATGTGGGAGGAGCCCGGCTTCCCCCCTTTGGAAAGCAACTGCGTTGCAGCTTCCAAGCCGCCTGAAAACCACACCAGCAAGGATACGCTTCACTCCGCAGATGCCTCTGAGGAGCAGTGAGTTTGTCCAAAAGAAACCCCGTGCTTGCGATTCCTTCCTGGGAGCTCACCCCCGGAGCCAACTGTAGCTAAAGTGCCAAGTAAATGTGACCTCTGGTCCCGAGGCAAGGTGCACAGTTTCCCACTGCCAGAGATAGGGGGTGCACCAGTCTCCAGGAAGTCTTAGTCCATGGACGCCTTTACCTTTAGTATGCCTCACAGCGCTCAAGGCTCTCACGTGGGCTCTTGTTTCCAAGGAAGCACACGGTGTACCCAAAGCCTTCTGAGCACGATCAAGGGATACACAGCTCTGGGAACACCATCCCTCACTATGCAGTTGGAAGGGCCGGGGACTAATGTGTTCTCTATGGCTAGCGTGCCACAGCTTCGAAGCGGCCTCAGGAACGCGGTTCTTGGCAGGCTTTTGCTCCAGGCGTGTCGGCCACATTGAGGAAACCTAAGCTGCCCTGAAAGAAACCACCGGCGCCTCCAGTGCAGTTTGGGGGCTCCTGCTCGACGTCTCTCTAAGTGATGCGGAAACTGGCCTTTAGGTCCGGCCCGAAAGAGAGATTTACCCTGAGCCTTGCTAGGCACTTGGAACATCCAAAGTCACCTAGGCCTACTGAGGGCATTTAGAGCATTATGCCGTTCACCACATGCAGAACACACTGCATCCAGAAGTTTCATCGCAGAAGGCCGAACTGTGTTCCAAGGGTCTCCTTTGGCTTGTCAGAGAAGACAGGTGTATGTGCCGGGTGATCCCGTTTGTAGTTGAGAAGCCTGGAAAAAGGCAGTATTCCGCCCACTTGAAAGGTACATAGTGGCGGCCTCAAGGCTGACTGAAAAGACATTGTTGTTACCCGTCTTCTAGTCACCCTTAGGAATGCCTCCGGGAAGAAAGTGCGTTTTCTCCTATGAATCCAGGGGGTCTCCAGGGCCTTGCTAGGAGCTCATCCCACGCGTGCCCTAGCTAAAGTGCGAAGTAAAGGCGAGCCCTAGCCTCGAGGTAAGCACGAGTGCTTCCTGTCAGCAGGGTTTTGTGTGCAGCCCTCTCCCTGAGCCCTGACTCGATGCCAGAGTGCTTTAACTCCTCTACGGCTTTCCGTAAGGCCTAGGAGAGTCACGTATGAATTCCCTCCTGAGGGAGAGCGTGTGCACTGGGAGTCCCCTTCTCGTTTTCCGAGCAACGTAACACAGAACAGGCTGTTGGGGGTCAGCTCTTTCTACGCATGGGGGAGGGCAATGAACTGATTCTCGCTTGCGGAGCAGGCCGTGTACACGTGTCAGGCAGCCCCAGGGCAACGCTTCTGCCAGTATTACGTTCAACCTGGCTCTCCCTCTGGGGAGGCCCCCTGAAGTGCACTGAAAGAATCCCTGAGCCTAAAGTGCCTCCTGGCAACTCTTACCTGTCACTCTCCTACTACTGGGAAGCAAGGTACACTGTAGGTCCAGCCTGGGAGAAACTACAGAGAAACCGGTAAAATTGTGAGGCACTGGGTCGATCCAACGTCACGTAGGCCTGACTAAGTCATTCAGCGGGTAATAATGCCCTTCATGGCGCGCCAAACAAACACCCCGAGTCCAATGAAGCGCGATCATAGAAAGGCCCAGTGTGGCTGAAAGTCTCCAGTCGTCAGTCAGAGAGCGCTGCTCAATGTGCTGCGTGGTCACGTTGGAAACTGGAGAATGTGGGAGGAGCCCGGCTTCCCCCCTTTGGAAAGCAACTGCGTTGCAGCTTCCAAGCCGCCTGAAAACCACACCAGCAAGGATACGCTTCACTCCGCAGATGCCTCTGAGGAGCAGTGAGTTTGTCCAAAAGAAACCCCGTGCTTGCGATTCCTTCCTGGGAGCTCACCCCCGGAGCCAACTGTAGCTAAAGTGCCAAGTAAATGTGACCTCTGGTCCCGAGGCAAGGTGCACAGTTTCCCACTGCCAGAGATAGGGGGTGCACCAGTCTCCAGGAAGTCTTAGTCCATGGACGCCTTTACCTTTAGTATGCCTCACAGCGCTCAAGGCTCTCACGTGGGCTCTTGTTTCCAAGGAAGCACACGGTGTACCCAAAGCCTTCTGAGCACGATCAAGGGATACACAGCTCTGGGAACACCATCCCTCACTATGCAGTTGGAAGGGCCGGGGACTAATGTGTTCTCTATGGCTAGCGTGCCACAGCTTCGAAGCGGCCTCAGGAACGCGGTTCTTGGCAGGCTTTTGCTCCAGGCGTGTCGGCCACATTGAGGAAACCTAAGCTGCCCTGAAAGAAACCACCGGCGCCTCCAGTGCAGTTTGGGGGCTCCTGCTCGACGTCTCTCTAAGTGATGCGGAAACTGGCCTTTAGGTCCGGCCCGAAAGAGAGATTTACCCTGAGCCTTGCTACGCACTTGGAACATCCAAAGTCACCTAGGCCTACTGAGGGCATTTAGAGCATTATGCCGTTCACCACATGCAGAACACACTGCATCCAGAAGTTTCATCGCAGAAGGCCGAACTGTGTTCCAAGGGTCTCCTTTGGCTTGTCAGAGAAGACAGGTGTATGTGCCGGGTGATCCCGTTTGTAGTTGAGAAGCCTGGAAAAAGGCAGTATTCCGCCCACTTGAAAGGTACATAGTGGCGGCCTCAAGGCTGACTGAAAAGACATTGTTGTTACCCGTCTTCTAGTCACCCTTAGGAATGCCTCCGGGAAGAAAGTGCGTTTTCTCCTATGAATCCAGGGGGTCTCCAGGGCCTTGCTAGGAGCTCATCCCACGCGTGCCCTAGCTAAAGTGCGAAGTAAAGGCGAGCCCTAGCCTCGAGGTAAGCACGAGTGCTTCCTGTCAGCAGGGTTTTGTGTGCAGCCCTCTCCCTGAGCCCTGACTCGATGCCAGAGTGCTTTAACTCCTCTACGGCTTTCCGTAAGGCCTAGGAGAGTCACGTATGAATTCCCTCCTGAGGGAGAGCGTGTGCACTGGGAGTCCCCTTCTCGTTTTCCGAGCAACGTAACACAGAACAGGCTGTTGGGGGTCAGCTCTTTCTACGCATGGGGGAGGGCAATGAACTGATTCTCGCTTGCGGAGCAGGCCGTGTCCACGTGTCAGGCAGCCCCAGGGCAACGCTTCTGCCAGTATTACGTTCAACCTGGCTCTCCCTCTGGGGAGGCCCCCTGAAGTGCACTGAAAGAATCCCTGAGCCTAAAGTGCCTCCTGGCAACTCTTACCTGTCACTCTCCTACTACTGGGAAGCAAGGTACACTGTAGGTCCAGCCTGGGAGAAACTACAGAGAAACCGGTAAAATTGTGAGGCACTGGGTCGATCCAACGTCACGTAGGCCTGACTAAGTCATTCAGCGGGTAATAATGCCCTTCATGGCGCGCCAAACAAACACCCCGAGTCCAATGAAGCGCGATCATAGAAAGGCCCAGTGTGGCTGAAAGTCTCCAGTCGTCAGTCAGAGAGCGCTGCTCAATGTGCTGCGTGGTCACGTTGGAAACTGGAGAATGTGGGAGGAGCCCGGCTTCCCCCCTTTGGAAAGCAACTGCGTTGCAGCTTCCAAGCCGCCTGAAAACCACACCAGCAAGGATACGCTTCACTCCGCAGATGCCTCTGAGGAGCAGTGAGTTTGTCCAAAAGAAACCCCGTGCTTGCGATTCCTTCCTGGGAGCTCACCCCCGGAGCCAACTGTAGCTAAAGTGCCAAGTAAATGTGACCTCTGGTCCCGAGGCAAGGTGCACAGTTTCCCACTGCCAGAGATAGGGGGTGCACCAGTCTCCAGGAAGTCTTAGTCCATGGACGCCTTTACCTTTAGTATGCCTCACAGCGCTCAAGGCTCTCACGTGGGCTCTTGTTTCCAAGGAAGCACACGGTGTACCCAAAGCCTTCTGGGCACGATCAAGGGATACACAGCTCTGGGAACACCATCCCTCACTATGCAGTTGGAAGGGCCGGGGACTAATGTGTTCTCTATGGCTAGCGTGCCACAGCTTCGAAGCGGCCTCAGGAACGCGGTTTTTGGCAGGCTTTTGATCCAGGCGTGTCGGCCACACTGAGGAATCCTAAGCTGCCCTGAAAGAAACCACCGGCGCC
Organism: Mesoplodon mirus; assembly: GCF_964341445.2. NCBI lineage: Eukaryota > Metazoa > Chordata > Mammalia > Artiodactyla > Ziphiidae > Mesoplodon > Mesoplodon mirus. The sequence goes on along the minus strand of NC_138976.1, from coordinate 92,415,920 downwards.
TCCAGTGCAGTTTGGGGGCTCCTGCTCGACGTCTCTCTAAGTGATGCGGAAACTGGCCTTTAGGTCCGGCCCGAAAGAGAGATTTACCCTGAGCCTTGCTAGGCACTTGGAACATTCAAAGTCACCTAGGCCTACTGAGGGCATTTAGAGGATTATGCCGTTCAACACATGCAGAACACACTGCATCCAGAAGTTTCATCGCAGAAGGCCGAACTGTGTTCCAAGGGTCTCCTTTGGATTGTCAGAGAAGACAGGTGTATGTGCCGGGTGATCCCGTTTGTAGTTGAGAAGCCTGGAAAAAGGCAGTATTCCGCCCACTTGAAAGGTACATAGTGGCGGCCTCAAGGCTGACTGAAAAGACATTGTTGTTACCCGTCTTCTAGTCACCCTTAGGAATGCCTCCGGGAAGAAAGTGCGTTTTCTCCTATGAATCCAGGGGGTCTCCAGGGCCTTGCTAGGAGCTCATCCCACGCGTGCCCTAGCTAAAGTGCGAAGTAAAGGCGAGCCCTAGCCTCGAGGTAAGCACGAGTGCTTCCTGTCAGCAGGGTTTTGTGTGCAGCCCTCTCCCTGAGCCCTGACTCGATGCCAGAGTGCTTTAACTCCTCTACGGCTTTCCGTAAGGCCTAGGAGAGTCACGTATGAATTCCCTCCTGAGGGAGAGCGTGTGCACTGGGAGTCCCCTTCTCGTTTTCCGAGCAACGTAACACAGAACAGGCTGTTGGGGGTCAGCTCTTTCTACGCATGGGGGAGGGCAATGAACTGATTCTCGCTTGCGGAGCAGGCCGTGTACACGTGTCAGGCAGCCCCAGGGCAACGCTTCTGCCAGTATTACGTTCAACCTGGCTCTCCCTCTGGGGAGGCCCCCTGAAGTGCACTGAAAGAATCCCTGAGCCTAAAGTGCCTCCTGGCAACTCTTACCTGTCACTCTCCTACTACTGGGAAGCAAGGTACACTGTAGGTCCAGCCTGGGAGAAACTACAGAGAAACCGGTAAAATTGTGAGGCACTGTGTCGATCCAACGTTACGTAGGCCTGACTAAGTCATTCAGCGGGTAATAATGCCCTTCATGGCGCGCCAAACAAACACCCCGAGTCCAATGAAGTGCGATCATAGAAAGGCCCAGTGTGGCTGAAAGTCTCCAGTCGTCAGTCAGAGAGCGCTGCTCAATGTGCTGCGTGGTCACGTTGGAAACTGGAGAATGTGGGAGGAGCCCGGCTTCCCCCCTTTGGAAAGCAACTGCGTTGCAGCTTCCAAGCCGCCTGAAAACCACACCAGCAAGGATACGCTTCACTCCGCAGATGCCTCTGAGGAGCAGTGAGTTTGTCCAAAAGAAACCCCGTGCTTGCGATTCCTTCCTGGGAGCTCACCCCCGTAGCCAACTGTAGCTAAAGTGCCAAGTAAATGTGACCTCTGGTCCCGAGGCAAGGTGCACAGTTTCCCACTGCCAGAGATAGAGGGTGCACCAGTCTCCAGGAAGTCTTAGTCCATGGACGCCTTTACCTTTAGTATGCCTCACAGCGCTCAAGGCTCTCACGTGGGCCCTTGTTTCCAAGGAAGCACACGGTGTACCCAAAGACTTCTGAGCACGATCAAGGGATACACAGCTCTGGGAACACCATCCCTCACTATGCAGTTGGAAGGGCCGGGGACTAATGTGTTCTCTATGGCTAGCGTGCCACAGCTTCGAAGCGGCCTCAGGAACGCGGTTCTTGGCAGGCTTTTGCTCCAGGCGTGTCGGCCACACTGAGGAATCCTAAGCTGCCCTGAAAGAAACCACCGGCGCCTCCAGTGCAGTTTGGGGGCTCCTGCTCGACGTCTCTCTAAGTGATGCGGAAACTGGCCTTTAGGTCCGGCCCGAAAGAGAGATTTACCCTGAGCCTTGCTAGGCACTTGGAACATTCAAAGTCACCTAGGCCTACTGAGGGCATTTAGAGGATTATGCCGTTCAACACATGCAGAACACACTGCATCCAGAAGTTTCATCGAAGAAGGCCGAACTGTGTTCCAAGGGTCTCCTTTGGATTGTCAGAGAAGACAGGTGTATGTGCCGGGTGATCCCGTTTGTAGTTGAGAAGCCTGGAAAAAGGCAGTATTCCGCCCACTTGAAAGGTACATAGTGGCGGCCTCAAGGCTGACTGAAAAGACATTGTTGTTACCCGTCTTCTAGTCACCCTTAGGAATGCCTCCGGGAAGAAAGTGCGTTTTCTCCTATGAATCCAGGGGGTCTCCAGGGCCTTGCTAGGAGCTCATCCCACGCGTGCCCTAGCTAAAGTGCGAAGTAAACGCGAGCCCTAGCCTCGAGGTAAGCACGAGTGCTTCCTGTCAGCAGGGTTTTGTGTGCAGCCCTCTCCCTGAGCCCTGACTCGATGCCAGAGTGCTTTAACTCCTCTACGGCTTTCCGTAAGGCCTAGGAGAGTCACGTATGAATTCCCTCCTGAGGGAGAGCGTGTGCACTGGGAGTCCCCTTCTCGTTTTCCGAGCAACGTAACACAGAACAGGCTGTTGGGGGTCAGCTCTTTCTACGCATGGGGGAGGGCAATGAACTGATTCTCGCTTGCGGAGCAGGCCATGTACACGTGTCAGGCAGCCCCAGGGCAACGCTTCTGCCAGTATTACGTTCAACCTGGCTCTCCCTCTGGGGAGGCCCCCTGAAGTGCACTGAAAGAATCCCTGAGCCTAAAGTGCCTCCTGGCAACTCTTACCTGTCACTCTCCTACTACTGGGAAGCAAGGTACACTGTAGGTCCAGCCTGGGAGAAACTACAGAGAAACCGGTAAAATTGTGAGGCACTGGGTCGATCCAACGTTACGTAGGCCTGACTAAGTCATTCAGCGGGTAATAATGCCCTTCATGGCGCGCCAAACAAACACCCCGAGTCCAATGAAGTGCGATCATAGAAAGGCCCAGTGTGGCTGAAAGTCTCCAGTCGTCAGTCAGAGAGCGCTGCTCAATGTGCTGCGTGGTCACGTTGGAAACTGGAGAATGTGGGAGGAGCCCGGCTTCCCCCCTTTGGAAAGCAACTGCGTTGCAGCTTCCAAGCCGCCTGAAAACCACACCAGCAAGGATACGCTTCACTCCGCAGATGCCTCTGAGGAGCAGTGAGTTTGTCCAAAAGAAACCCCGTGCTTGCGATTCCTTCCTGGGAGCTCAGCCCCGGAGCCAACTGTAGCTAAAGTGCCAAGTAAATGTGACCTCTGGTCCCGAGGCAAGGTGCACAGTTTCCCACTGCCAGAGATAGAGGGTGCACCAGTCTCCAGGAAGTCTTAGTCCATGGACGCCTTTACCTTTAGTATGCCTCACAGCGCTCAAGGCTCTCACGTGGGCCCTTGTTTCCAAGGAAGCACACGGTGTACCCAAAGCCTTCTGAGCACGATCAAGGGATACACAGCTCTGGGAACACCATCCCTCACTATGCAGTTGGAAGGGCCGGGGACTAATGTGTTCTCTATGGCTAGCGTGCCACAGCTTCGAAGCGGCCTCAGGAACGCGGTTCTTGGCAGGCTTTTGCTCCAGGCGTGTCGGCCACATTGAGGAAACCTAAGCTGCCCTGAAAGAAACCACCGGCGCCTCCAGTGCAGTTTGGGGGCTCCTGCTCGACGTCTCTCTAAGTGATGCGGAAACTGGCCTTTAGGTCCGGCCCGAAAGAGAGATTTACCCTGAGCCTTGCTAGGCACTTGGAACATCCAAAGTCACCTAGGCCTACTGAGGGCATTTAGAGGATTATGCCGTTCACCACATGCAGAACACACTGCATCCAGAAGTTTCATCGCAGAAGGCCGAACTGTGTTCCAAGGGTCTCCTTTGGCTTGTCAGAGAAGATTGGTGTATGTGCTGGGTGATCCCGTTTGTAGTTGAGAAGCCTGGAAAAAGGCAGTATTCCGCCCACTTGAAAGGTACATAGTGGCGGCCTCAAGGCTGACTGAAAAGACATTGTTGTTACCCGTCTTCTAGTCACCCTTAGGAATGCCTCCGGGAAGAAAGTGCGTTTTCTCCTATGAATCCAGGGGGTCTCCAGGGCCTTGCTAGGAGCTCATCCCACGCTTGCCCTAGCTAAAGTGCGAAGTAAAGGCGAGCCCTAGCCTCGAGGTAAGCACGAGTGCTTCCTGTCAGCAGGGTTTTGTGTGCAGCCCTCTCCCTGAGCCCTGACTCGATGCCAGAGTGCTTTAACTCCTCTACGGCTTTCCGTAAGGCCTAGGAGAGTCACGTATGAATTCCCTCCTGAGGGAGAGCGTGTGCACTGGGAGTCCCCTTCTCGTTTTCCGAGCAACGTAACACAGAACAGGCTGTTGGGGGTCAGCTCTTTCTACGCATGGGGGAGGGCAATGAACTGATTCTCGCTTGCGGAGCAGGCCGTGTACACGTGTCAGGCAGCCCCAGGGCAACGCTTCTGCCAGTATTACGTTCAACCTGGCTCTCCCTCTGGGGAGGCCCCCTGAAGTGCACTGAAAGAATCCCTGAGCCTAAAGTGCCTCCTGGCAACTCTTACCTGTCACTCTCCTACTACTGGGAAGCAAGGTACACTGTAGGTCCAGCCTGGGAGAAACTACAGAGAAACCGGTAAAATTGTGAGGCACTGGGTCGATCCAACGTCACGTAGGCCTGACTAAGTCATTCAGCGGGTAATAATGCCCTTCATGGCGCGCCAAACAAACACCCCGAGTCCAATGAAGCGCGATCATAGAAAGGCCCAGTGTGGCTGAAAGTCTCCAGTCGTCAGTCAGAGAGCGCTGCTCAATGTGCTGCGTGGTCACGTTGGAAACTGGAGAATGTGGGAGGAGCCCGGCTTCCCCCCTTTGGAAAGCAACTGCGTTGCAGCTTCCAAGCCGCCTGAAAACCACACCAGCAAGGATACGCTTCACTCCGCAGATGCCTCTGAGGAGCAGTGAGTTTGTCCAAAAGAAACCCCGTGCTTGCGATTCCTTCCTGGGAGCTCACCCCCGGAGCCAACTGTAGCTAAAGTGCCAAGTAAATGTGACCTCTGGTCCCGAGGCAAGGTGCACAGTTTCCCACTGCCAGAGATAGGGGGTGCACCAGTCTCCAGGAAGTCTTAGTCCATGGACGCCTTTACCTTTAGTATGCCTCACAGCGCTCAAGGCTCTCACGTGGGCCCTTGTTTCCAAGGAAGCACACGGTGTACCCAAAGCCTTCTGGGCACGATCAAGGGATACACAGCTCTGGGAACACCATCCCTCACTATGCAGTTGGAAGGGCCGGGGACTAATGTGTTCTCTATGGCTAGCGTGCCACAGCTTCGAAGCGGCCTCAGGAACGCGGTTCTTGGCAGGCTTTTGCTCCAGGCGTGTCGGCCACATTGAGGAAACCTAAGCTGCCCTGAAAGAAACCACCGGCGCCTCCAGTGCAGTTTGGGGGCTCCTGCTCGACGTCTCTCTAAGTGATGCGGAAACTGGCCTTTAGGTCCGGCCCGAAAGAGAGATTTACCCTGAGCCTTGCTAGGCACTTGGAACATCCAAAGTCACCTAGGCCTACTGAGGGCATTTAGAGGATTATGCCGTTCACCACATGCAGAACACACTGCATCCAGAAGTTTCATCGCAGAAGGCCGAACTGTGTTCCAAGGGTCTCCTTTGGCTTGTCAGAGAAGATTGGTGTATGTGCTGGGTGATCCCGTTTGTAGTTGAGAAGCCTGGAAAAAGGCAATATTCCCCCCACTTGAAAGGTACATAGTGGCGGCCTCAAGGCTGACTGAAAAGACATTGTTGTTACCCGTCTTCTAGTCACCCTTAGGAATGCCTCCGGGAGGAAAGTGCGTTTTCTCCTATGAATCCAGGGGGTCTCCAGGGCCTTGCTAGGAGCTCATCCCACGCGTGCCCTAGCTAAAGTGCGAAGTAAACACGAGCCCTAGCCTCGAGGTAAGCACGAGTGCTTCCTGTCAGCAGGGTTTTGTGTGCAGCCCTCTCCCTGAGCCCTGACTCGATGCCAGAGTGCTTTAACTCCTCTACGGCTTTCCGTAAGGCCTAGGAGAGTCACGTATGAATTCCCTCCTGAGGGAGAGCGTGTGCACTGGGAGTCCCCTTCTCGTTTTCCGAGCAACGTAACACAGAACAGGCTGTTGGGGGTCAGCTCTTTCTACGCATGGGGGAGGGCAATGAACTGATTCTCGCTTGCGGAGCAGGCCGTGTCCACGTGTCAGGCAGCCCCAGGGCAACGCTTCTGCCAGTATTACGTTCAACCTGGCTCTCCCTCTGGGGAGGCCCCCTGAAGTGCACTGAAAGAATCCCTGAGCCTAAAGTGCCTCCTGGCAACTCTTACCTGTCACTCTCCTACTACTGGGAAGCAAGGTACACTGTAGGTCCAGCCTGGGAGAAACTACAGAGAAACCGGTAAAATTGTGAGGCACTGGGTCGATCCAACGTCACGTAGGCCTGACTAAGTCATTCAGCGGGTAATAATGCCCTTCATGGCGCGCCAAACAAACACCCCGAGTCCAATGAAGCGCGATCATAGAAAGGCCCAGTGTGGCTGAAAGTCTCCAGTCGTCAGTCAGAGAGCGCTGCTCAATGTGCTGCGTGGTCACGTTGGAAACTGGAGAATGTGGGAGGAGCCCGGCTTCCCCCCTTTGGAAAGCAACTGCGTTGCAGCTTCCAAGCCGCCTGAAAACCACACCAGCAAGGATACGCTTCACTCCGCAGATGCCTCTGAGGAGCAGTGAGTTTGTCCAAAAGAAACCCCGTGCTTGCGATTCCTTCCTGGGAGCTCACCCCCGGAGCCAACTGTAGCTAAAGTGCCAAGTAAATGTGACCTCTGGTCCCGAGGCAAGGTGCACAGTTTCCCACTGCCAGAGATAGAGGGTGCACCAGTCTCCAGGAAGTCTTAGTCCATGGACGCCTTTACCTTTAGTATGCCTCACAGCGCTCAAGGCTCTCACGTGGGCCCTTGTTTCCAAGGAAGCACACGGTGTACCCAAAGCCTTCTGAGCACGATCAAGGGATACACAGCTCTGGGAACACCATCCCTCACTATGCAGTTGGAAGGGCCGGGGACTAATGTGTTCTCTATGGCTAGCGTGCCACAGCTTCGAAGCGGCCTCAGGAACGCGGTTCTTGGCAGGCTTTTGCTCCAGGCGTGTCGGCCACATTGAGGAAACCTAAGCTGCCCTGAAAGAAACCACCGGCGCCTCCAGTGCAGTTTGGGGGCTCCTGCTCGACGTCTCTCTAAGTGATGCGGAAACTGGCCTTTAGGTCCGGCCCGAAAGAGAGATTTACCCTGAGCCTTGCTAGGCACTTGGAACATCCAAAGTCACCTAGGCCTACTGAGGGCATTTAGAGGATTATGCCGTTCACCACATGCAGAACACACTGCATCCAGAAGTTTCATCGCAGAAGGCCGAACTGTGTTCCAAGGGTCTCCTTTGGCTTGTCAGAGAAGATTGGTGTATGTGCTGGGTGATCCCGTTTGTAGTTGAGAAGCCTGGAAAAAGGCAATATTCCCCCCACTTGAAAGGTACATAGTGGCGGCCTCAAGGCTGACTGAAAAGACATTGTTGTTACCCGTCTTCTAGTCACCCTTAGGAATGCCTCCGGGAAGAAAGTGCGTTTTCTCCTATGAATCCAGGGGGTCTCCAGGGCCTTGCTAGGAGCTCATCCCACGCTTGCCCTAGCTAAAGTGCGAAGTAAAGGCGAGCCCTAGCCTCGAGGTAAGCACGAGTGCTTCCTGTCAGCAGGGTTTTGTGTGCAGCCCTCTCCCTGAGCCCTGACTCGATGCCAGAGTGCTTTAACTCCTCTACGGCTTTCCGTAAGGCCTAGGAGAGTCACGTATGAATTCCCTCCTGAGGGAGAGCGTGTGCACTGGGAGTCCCCTTCTCGTTTTCCGAGCAGCGTAACACAGAACAGGCTGTTGGGGGTCAGCTCTTTCTACGCATGGGGGAGGGCAATGAACTGATTCTCGCTTGCGGAGCAGGCCGTGTACACGTGTCAGGCAGCCCCAGGGCAACGCTTCTGCCAGTATTACGTTCAACCTGGCTCTCCCTCTGGGGAGGCCCCCTGAAGTGCACTGAAAGAATCCCTGAGCCTAAAGTGCCTCCTGGCAACTCTTACCTGTCACTCTCCTACTACTGGGAAGCAAGGTACACTGTAGGTCCAGCCTGGGAGAAACTACAGAGAAACCGGTAAAATTGTGAGGCACTGGGTCGATCCAACGTCACGTAGGCCTGACTAAGTCATTCAGCGGGTAATAATGCCCTTCATGGCGCGCCAAACAAACACCCCGAGTCCAATGAAGCGCGATCATAGAAAGGCCCAGTGTGGCTGAAAGTCTCCAGTCGTCAGTCAGAGAGCGCTGCTCAATGTGCTGCGTGGTCACGTTGGAAACTGGAGAATGTGGGAGGAGCCCGGCTTCCCCCCTTTGGAAAGCAACTGCGTTGCAGCTTCCAAGCCGCCTGAAAACCACACCAGCAAGGATACGCTTCACTCCGCAGATGCCTCTGAGGAGCAGTGAGTTTGTCCAAAAGAAACCCCGTGCTTGCGATTCCTTCCTGGGAGCTCACCCCCGGAGCCAACTGTAGCTAAAGTGCCAAGTAAATGTGACCTCTGGTCCCGAGGCAAGGTGCACAGTTTCCCACTGCCAGAGATAGGGGGTGCACCAGTCTCCAGGAAGTCTTAGTCCATGGACGCCTTTACCTTTAGTATGCCTCACAGCGCTCAAGGCTCTCACGTGGGCTCTTGTTTCCAAGGAAGTACACGGTGTACCCAAAGCCTTCTGGGCACGATCAAGGGATACACAGCTCTGGGAACACCATCCCTCACTATGCAGTTGGAAGGGCCGGGGACTAATGTGTTCTCTATGGCTAGCGTGCCACAGCTTCGAAGCGGCCTCAGGAACGCGGTTCTTGGCAGGCTTTTGCTCCAGGCGTGTCGGCCACACTGAGGAAACCTAAGCTGCCCTGAAAGAAACCACCGGGGCCTCCAGTGCAGTTCGGGGGCTCCTGCTCGACGTCTCTCTAAGTGATGCGGAAACTGGCCTTTAGGCCCGGCCCGAAAGAGAGATTTACCCTGAGCCTTGCTACGCACTTGGAACATCCAAAGTCACCTAGGCCTACTGAGGGCATTTAGAGCATTATGCCGTTCACCACATGCAGAACACACTGCATCCAGAAGTTTCATCGCAGAAGGCCGAACTGTGTTCCAAGGGTCTCCTTTGGCTTGTCAGAGAAGACAGGTGTATGTGCCGGGTGATCCCGTTTGTAGTTGAGAAGCCTGGAAAAAGGCAGTATTCCCCCCACTTGAAAGGTACATAGTGGCGGCCTCAAGGCTGACTGAAAAGACATTGTTGTTACCCGTCTTCTAGTCACCCTTAGGAATGCCTCCGGGAAGAAAGTGCGTTTCCTCCTATGAATCCAGGGGGTCTCCAGGGCCTTGCTAGGAGCTCATCCCACGCGTGCCCTAGCTAAAGTGCGAAGTAAAGGCGAGCCCTAGCCTCGAGGTAAGCACGAGTGCTTCCTGTCAGCAGGGTTTTGTGTGCAGCCCTCTCCCTGAGCCCTGACTCGATGCCAGAGTGCTTTAACTCCTCTACGGCTTTCCGTAAGGCCTAGGAGAGTCACGTATGAATTCCCTCCTGAGGGAGAGCGTGTGCACTGGGAGTCCCCTTCTCGTTTTCCGAGCAACGTAACACAGAACAGGCTGTTGGGGGTCAGCTCTTTCTACGCATGGGGGAGGGCAATGAACTGATTCTCGCTTGCGGAGCAGGCCGTGTACACGTGTCAGGCAGCCCCAGGGCAACGCTTCTGCCAGTATTACGTTCAACCTGGCTCTCCCTCTGGGGAGGCCCCCTGAAGTGCACTGAAAGAATCCCTGAGCCTAAAGTGCCTCCTGGCAACTCTTACCTGTCACTCTCCTACTACTGGGAAGCAAGGTACACTGTAGGTCCAGCCTGGGAGAAACTACAGAGAAACCGGTAAAATTGTGAGGCACTGGGTCGATCCAACGTCACGTAGGCCTGACTAAGTCATTCAGCGGGTAATAATGCCCTTCATGGCGCGCCAAACAAACACCCCGAGTCCAATGAAGCGCGATCATAGAAAGGCCCAGTGTGGCTGAAAGTCTCCAGTCGTCAGTCAGAGAGCGCTGCTCAATGTGCTGCGTGGTCACGTTGGAAACTGGAGAATGTGGGAGGAGCCCGGCTTCCCCCCTTTGGAAAGCAACTGCGTTGCAGCTTCCAAGCCGCCTGAAAACCACACCAGCAAGGATACGCTTCACTCCGCAGATGCCTCTGAGGAGCAGTGAGTTTGTCCAAAAGAAACCCCGTGCTTGCGATTCCTTCCTGGGAGCTCACCCCCGGAGCCAACTGTAGCTAAAGTGCCAAGTAAATGTGACCTCTGGTCCCGAGGCAAGGTGCACAGTTTCCCACTGCCAGAGATAGGGGGTGCACCAGTCTCCAGGAAGTCTTAGTCCATGGACGCCTTTACCTTTAGTATGCCTCACAGCGCTCAAGGCTCTCACGTGGGCTCTTGTTTCCAAGGAAGCACACGGTGTACCCAAAGCCTTCTGGGCACGATCAAGGGATACACAGCTCTGGGAACACCATCCCTCACTATGCAGTTGGAAGGGCCGGGGACTAATGTGTTCTCTATGGCTAGCGTGCCACAGCTTCGAAGCGGCCTCAGGAACGCGGTTCTTGGCAGGCTTTTGCTCCAGGCGTGTCGGCCACATTGAGGAAACCTAAGCTGCCCTGAAAGAAACCACCGGGGCCTCCAGTGCAGTTTGGGGGCTCCTGCTCGACGTCTCTCTAAGTGATGCGGAAACTGGCCTTTAGGCCCGGCCCGAAAGAGAGATTTACCCTGAGCCTTGCTAGGCACTTGGAACATCCAAAGTCACCTAGGCCTACTGAGGGCATTTAGAGCATTATGCCGTTCACCACATGCAGAACACACTGCATCCAGAAGTTTCATCGCAGAAGGTCGAAGTGTGTTCCAAGGGTCTCCTTTGGATTGTCAGAGAAGATAGGTGTATGTGCTGGGTGATCCCGTTTGTAGTTGACAAGCCTGGAAAAAGGCTGTATTCCCCCCACTTGAAAGGTACATAGTGGCGGCCTCAAGGCTGACTGAAAAGACATTGTTGTTACCCGTCTTCTAGTCACCCTTAGGAATGCCTCCGGGAAGAAAGTGCGTTTTCTCCTATAAATCCAGGGGGTCTCCAGGGCCTTGCTAGGAGCTCATCCCACGCTTGCCCTAGCTAAAGTGCGAAGTAAAGGCGAGCCCTAACCTCGAGGTAAGCACGAGTGCTTCCTGTCAGCAGGGTTTTGTGTGCAGCCCTCTCCCTGAGCCCTGACTCGATGCCAGAGTGCTTTAACTCCTCTACGGCTTTCCGTAAGGCCTAGGAGAGTCACGTATGAATTCCCTCCTGAGGGAGAGCGTGTGCACTGGGAGTCCCCTTCTCGTTTTCCGAGCAACGTAACACAGAACAGGCTGTTGGGGGTCAGCTCTTTCTACGCATGGGGGAGGGCAATGAACTGATTCTTGCTTGCGGAGCAGGCCGTGTACACGTGTCAGGCAGCCCCAGGGCAACGCTTCTGCCAGTATTACGTTCAACCTGGCTCTCCCTCTGGGGAGGCCCCCTGAAGTGCACTGAAAGAATCCCTGAGCCTAAAGTGCCTCCTGGCAACTCTTACCTGTCACTCTCCTACTACTGGGAAGCAAGGTACACTGTAGGTCCAGCCTGGGAGAAACTACAGAGAAACCGGTAAAATTGTGAGGCACTGGGTCGATCCAACGTCACGTAGGCCTGACTAAGTCATTCAGCGGGTAATAATGCCCTTCATGGCGCGCCAAACAAACACCCCGAGTCCAATGAAGCGCGATCATAGAAAGGCCCAGTGTGGCTGAAAGTCTCCAGTCGTCAGTCAGAGAGCGCTGCTCAATGTGCTGCGTGGTCACGTTGGAAACTGGAGAATGTGGGAGGAGCCCGGCTTCCCCCCTTTGGAAAGCAACTGCGTTGCAGCTTCCAAGCCGCCTGAAAACCACACCAGCAAGGATACGCTTCACTCCGCAGATGCCTCTGAGGAGCAGTGAGTTTGTCCAAAAGAAACCCCGTGCTTGCGATTCCTTCCTGGGAGCTCACCCCCGGAGCCAACTGTAGCTAAAGTGCCAAGTAAATGTGACCTCTGGTCCCGAGGCAAGGTGCACAGTTTCCCACTGCCAGAGATAGGGGGTGCACCAGTCTCCAGGAAGTCTTAGTCCATGGACGCCTTTACCTTTAGTATGCCTCACAGCGCTCAAGGCTCTCACGTGGGCTCTTGTTTCCAAGGAAGCACACGGTGTACCCAAAGCCTTCTGAGCACGATCAAGGGATACACAGCTCTGGGAACACCATCCCTCACTATGCAGTTGGAAGGGCCGGGGACTAATGTGTTCTCTATGGCTAGCGTGCCACAGCTTCGAAGCGGCCTCAGGAACGCGGTTCTTGGCAGGCTTTTGCTCCAGGCGTGTCGGCCACATTGAGGAAACCTAAGCTGCCCTGAAAGAAACCACCGGCGCCTCCAGTGCAGTTTGGGGGCTCCTGCTCGACGTCTCTCTAAGTGATGCGGAAACTGGCCTTTAGGTCCGGCCCGAAAGAGAGATTTACCCTGAGCCTTGCTACGCACTTGGAACATCCAAAGTCACCTAGGCCTACTGAGGGCATTTAGAGGATTATGCCGTTCACCACATGCAGAACACACTGCATCCAGAAGTTTCATCGCAGAAGGCCGAACTGTGTTCCAAGGGTCTCCTTTGGCTTGTCAGAGAAGACAGGTGTATGTGCCGGGTGATCCCGTTTGTAGTTGAGAAGCCTGGAAAAAGGCAGTATTCCCCCCACTTGAAAGGTACATAGTGGCGGCCTCAAGGCTGACTGAAAAGACATTGTTGTTACCCGTCTTCTAGTCACCCTTAGGAATGCCTCCGGGAAGAAAGTGCGTTTCCTCCTATGAATCCAGGGGGTCTCCAGGGCCTTGCTAGGAGCTCATCCCACGCGTGCCCTAGCTAAAGTGCGAAGTAAAGGCGAGCCCTAGCCTCGAGGTAAGCACGAGTGCTTCCTGTCAGCAGGGTTTTGTGTGCAGCCCTCTCCCTGAGCCCTGACTCGATGCCAGAGTGCTTTAACTCCTCTACGGCTTTCCGTAAGGCCTAGGAGAGTCACGTATGAATTCCCTCCTGAGGGAGAGCGTGTGCACTGGGAGTCCCCTTCTCGTTTTCCGAGCAACGTAACACAGAACAGGCTGTTGGGGGTCAGCTCTTTCTACGCATGGGGGAGGGCAATGAACTGATTCTCGCTTGCGGAGCAGGCCGTGTACACGTGTCAGGCAGCCCCAGGGCAACGCTTCTGCCAGTATTACGTTCAACCTGGCTCTCCCTCTGGGGAGGCCCCCTGAAGTGCACTGAAAGAATCCCTGAGCCTAAAGTGCCTCCTGGCAACTCTTACCTGTCACTCTCCTACTACTGGGAAGCAAGGTACACTGTAGGTCCAGCCTGGGAGAAACTACAGAGAAACCGGTAAAATTGTGAGGCACTGGGTCGATCCAACGTCACGTAGGCCTGACTAAGTCATTCAGCGGGTAATAATGCCCTTCATGGCGCGCCAAACAAACACCCCGAGTCCAATGAAGCGCGATCATAGAAAGGCCCAGTGTGGCTGAAAGTCTCCAGTCGTCAGTCAGAGAGCGCTGCTCAATGTGCTGCGTGGTCACGTTGGAAACTGGAGAATGTGGGAGGAGCCCGGCTTCCCCCCTTTGGAAAGCAACTGCGTTGCAGCTTCCAAGCCGCCTGAAAACCACACCAGCAAGGATACGCTTCACTCCGCAGATGCCTCTGAGGAGCAGTGAGTTTGTCCAAAAGAAACCCCGTGCTTGCGATTCCTTCCTGGGAGCTCACCCCCGGAGCCAACTGTAGCTAAAGTGCCAAGTAAATGTGACCTCTGGTCCCGAGGCAAGGTGCACAGTTTCCCACTGCCAGAGATAGGGGGTGCACCAGTCTCCAGGAAGTCTTAGTCCATGGACGCCTTTACCTTTAGTATGCCTCACAGCGCTCAAGGCTCTCACGTGGGCTCTTGTTTCCAAGGAAGCACACGGTGTACCCAAAGCCTTCTGGGCACGATCAAGGGATACACAGCTCTGGGAACACCATCCCTCACTATGCAGTTGGAAGGGCCGGGGACTAATGTGTTCTCTATGGCTAGCGTGCCACAGCTTCGAAGCGGCCTCAGGAACGCGGTTCTTGGCAGGCTTTTGCTCCAGGCGTGTCGGCCACATTGAGGAAACCTAAGCTGCCCTGAAAGAAACCACCGGGGCCTCCAGTGCAGTTTGGGGGCTCCTGCTCGACGTCTCTCTAAGTGATGCGGAAACTGGCCTTTAGGCCCGGCCCGAAAGAGAGATTTACCCTGAGCCTTGCTAGGCACTTGGAACATCCAAAGTCACCTAGGCCTACTGAGGGCATTTAGAGCATTATGCCGTTCACCACATGCAGAACACACTGCATCCAGAAGTTTCATCGCAGAAGGTCGAAGTGTGTTCCAAGGGTCTCCTTTGGATTGTCAGAGAAGATAGGTGTATGTGCTGGGTGATCCCGTTTGTAGTTGACAAGCCTGGAAAAAGGCTGTATTCCCCCCACTTGAAAGGTACATAGTGGCGGCCTCAAGGCTGACTGAAAAGACATTGTTGTTACCCGTCTTCTAGTCACCCTTAGGAATGCCTCCGGGAAGAAAGTGCGTTTTCTCCTATAAATCCAGGGGGTCTCCAGGGCCTTGCTAGGAGCTCATCCCACGCTTGCCCTAGCTAAAGTGCGAAGTAAAGGCGAGCCCTAACCTCGAGGTAAGCACGAGTGCTTCCTGTCAGCAGGGTTTTGTGTGCAGCCCTCTCCCTGAGCCCTGACTCGATGCCAGAGTGCTTTAACTCCTCTACGGCTTTCCGTAAGGCCTAGGAGAGTCACGTATGAATTCCCTCCTGAGGGAGAGCGTGTGCACTGGGAGTCCCCTTCTCGTTTTCCGAGCAACGTAACACAGAACAGGCTGTTGGGGGTCAGCTCTTTCTACGCATGGGGGAGGGCAATGAACTGATTCTTGCTTGCGGAGCAGGCCGTGTACACGTGTCAGGCAGCCCCAGGGCAACGCTTCTGCCAGTATTACGTTCAACCTGGCTCTCCCTCTGGGGAGGCCCCCTGAAGTGCACTGAAAGAATCCCTGAGCCTAAAGTGCCTCCTGGCAACTCTTACCTGTCACTCTCCTACTACTGGGAAGCAAGGTACACTGTAGGTCCAGCCTGGGAGAAACTACAGAGAAACCGGTAAAATTGTGAGGCACTGGGTCGATCCAACGTCACGTAGGCCTGACTAAGTCATTCAGCGGGTAATAATGCCCTTCATGGCGCGCCAAACAAACACCCCGAGTCCAATGAAGCGCGATCATAGAAAGGCCCAGTGTGGCTGAAAGTCTCCAGTCGTCAGTCAGAGAGCGCTGCTCAATGTGCTGCGTGGTCACGTTGGAAACTGGAGAATGTGGGAGGAGCCCGGCTTCCCCCCTTTGGAAAGCAACTGCGTTGCAGCTTCCAAGCCGCCTGAAAACCACACCAGCAAGGATACGCTTCACTCCGCAGATGCCTCTGAGGAGCAGTGAGTTTGTCCAAAAGAAACCCCGTGCTTGCGATTCCTTCCTGGGAGCTCACCCCCGGAGCCAACTGTAGCTAAAGTGCCAAGTAAATGTGACCTCTGGTCCCGAGGCAAGGTGCACAGTTTCCCACTGCCAGAGATAGGGGGTGCACCAGTCTCCAGGAAGTCTTAGTCCATGGACGCCTTTACCTTTAGTATGCCTCACAGCGCTCAAGGCTCTCACGTGGGCTCTTGTTTCCAAGGAAGCACACGGTGTACCCAAAGCCTTCTGAGCACGATCAAGGGATACACAGCTCTGGGAACACCATCCCTCACTATGCAGTTGGAAGGGCCGGGGACTAATGTGTTCTCTATGGCTAGCGTGCCACAGCTTCGAAGCGGCCTCAGGAACGCGGTTCTTGGCAGGCTTTTGCTCCAGGCGTGTCGGCCACATTGAGGAAACCTAAGCTGCCCTGAAAGAAACCACCGGCGCCTCCAGTGCAGTTTGGGGGCTCCTGCTCGACGTCTCTCTAAGTGATGCGGAAACTGGCCTTTAGGTCCGGCCCGAAAGAGAGATTTACCCTGAGCCTTGCTACGCACTTGGAACATCCAAAGTCACCTAGGCCTACTGAGGGCATTTAGAGGATTATGCCGTTCACCACATGCAGAACACACTGCATCCAGAAGTTTCATCGCAGAAGGCCGAACTGTGTTCCAAGGGTCTCCTTTGGCTTGTCAGAGAAGACAGGTGTATGTGCCGGGTGATCCCGTTTGTAGTTGAGAAGCCTGGAAAAAGGCAGTATTCCCCCCACTTGAAAGGTACATAGTGGCGGCCTCAAGGCTGACTGAAAAGACATTGTTGTTACCCGTCTTCTAGTCACCCTTAGGAATGCCTCCGGGAAGAAAGTGCGTTTCCTCCTATGAATCCAGGGGGTCTCCAGGGCCTTGCTAGGAGCTCATCCCACGCGTGCCCTAGCTAAAGTGCGAAGTAAAGGCGAGCCCTAGCCTCGAGGTAAGCACGAGTGCTTCCTGTCAGCAGGGTTTTGTGTGCAGCCCTCTCCCTGAGCCCTGACTCGATGCCAGAGTGCTTTAACTCCTCTACGGCTTTCCGTAAGGCCTAGGAGAGTCACGTATGAATTCCCTCCTGAGGGAGAGCGTGTGCACTGGGAGTCCCCTTCTCGTTTTCCGAGCAACGTAACACAGAACAGGCTGTTGGGGGTCAGCTCTTTCTACGCATGGGGGAGGGCAATGAACTGATTCTCGCTTGCGGAGCAGGCCGTGTACACGTGTCAGGCAGCCCCAGGGCAACGCTTCTGCCAGTATTACGTTCAACCTGGCTCTCCCTCTGGGGAGGCCCCCTGAAGTGCACTGAAAGAATCCCTGAGCCTAAAGTGCCTCCTGGCAACTCTTACCTGTCACTCTCCTACTACTGGGAAGCAAGGTACACTGTAGGTCCAGCCTGGGAGAAACTACAGAGAAACCGGTAAAATTGTGAGACACTGGGTCGATCCAACGTCACGTAGGCCTGACTAAGTCATTCAGCGGGTAATAATGCCCTTCATGGCGCGCCAAACAAACACCCCGAGTCCAATGAAGCGCGATCATAGAAAGGCCCAGTGTGGCTGAAAGTCTCCAGTCGTCAGTCAGAGAGCGCTGCTCAATGTGCTGCGTGGTCACGTTGGAAACTGGAGAATGTGGGAGGAGCCCGGCTTCCCCCCTTTGGAAAGCAACTGCGTTGCAGCTTCCAAGCCGCCTGAAAACCACACCAGCAAGGATACGCTTCACTCCGCAGATGCCTCTGAGGAGCAGTGAGTTTGTCCAAAAGAAACCCCGTGCTTGCGATTCCTTCCTGGGAGCTCACCCCCGGAGCCAACTGTAGCTAAAGTGCCAAGTAAATGTGACCTCTGGTCCCGAGGCAAGGTGCACAGTTTCCCACTGCCAGAGATAGGGGGTGCACCAGTCTCCAGGAAGTCTTAGTCCATGGACGCCTTTACCTTTAGTATGCCTCACAGCGCTCAAGGCTCTCACGTGGGCTCTTGTTTCCAAGGAAGCACACGGTGTACCCAAAGCCTTCTGGGCACGATCAAGGGATACACAGCTCTGGGAACACCATCCCTCACTATGCAGTTGGAAGGGCCGGGGACTAATGTGTTCTCTATGGCTAGCGTGCCACAGCTTCGAAGCGGCCTCAGGAACGCGGTTCTTGGCAGGCTTTTGCTCCAGGCGTGTCGGCCACATTGAGGAAACCTAAGCTGCCCTGAAAGAAACCACCGGGGCCT
This sequence comes from Mesoplodon mirus, assembly GCF_964341445.2. NCBI lineage: Eukaryota > Metazoa > Chordata > Mammalia > Artiodactyla > Ziphiidae > Mesoplodon > Mesoplodon mirus. The sequence goes on along the minus strand of NC_138976.1, from coordinate 92,398,079 downwards.
CCAGTGCAGTTTGGGGGCTCCTGCTCGACGTCTCTCTAAGTGATGCGGAAACTGGCCTTTAGGCCCGGCCCGAAAGAGAGATTTACCCTGAGCCTTGCTAGGCACTTGGAACATCCAAAGTCACCTAGGCCTACTGAGGGCATTTAGAGCATTATGCCGTTCACCACATGCAGAACACACTGCATCCAGAAGTTTCATCGCAGAAGGTCGAAGTGTGTTCCAAGGGTCTCCTTTGGATTGTCAGAGAAGATAGGTGTATGTGCTGGGTGATCCCGTTTGTAGTTGACAAGCCTGGAAAAAGGCTGTATTCCCCCCACTTGAAAGGTACATAGTGGCGGCCTCAAGGCTGACTGAAAAGACATTGTTGTTACCCGTCTTCTAGTCACCCTTAGGAATGCCTCCGGGAAGAAAGTGCGTTTTCTCTTATAAATCCAGGGGGTCTCCAGGGCCTTGCTAGGAGCTCATCCCACGCTTGCCCTAGCTAAAGTGCGAAGTAAAGGCGAGCCCTAACCTCGAGGTAAGCACGAGTGCTTCCTGTCAGCAGGGTTTTGTGTGCAGCCCTCTCCCTGAGCCCTGACTCGATGCCAGAGTGCTTTAACTCCTCTACGGCTTTCCGTAAGGCCTAGGAGAGTCACGTATGAATTCCCTCCTGAGGGAGAGCGTGTGCACTGGGAGTCCCCTTCTCGTTTTCCGAGCAACGTAACACAGAACAGGCTGTTGGGGGTCAGCTCTTTCTACGCATGGGGGAGGGCAATGAACTGATTCTTGCTTGCGGAGCAGGCCGTGTACACGTGTCAGGCAGCCCCAGGGCAACGCTTCTGCCAGTATTACGTTCAACCTGGCTCTCCCTCTGGGGAGGCCCCCTGAAGTGCACTGAAAGAATCCCTGAGCCTAAAGTGCCTCCTGGCAACTCTTACCTGTCACTCTCCTACTACTGGGAAGCAAGGTACACTGTAGGTCCAGCCTGGGAGAAACTACAGAGAAACCGGTAAAATTGTGAGGCACTGGGTCGATCCAACGTCACGTAGGCCTGACTAAGTCATTCAGCGGGTAATAATGCCCTTCATGGCGCGCCAAACAAACACCCCGAGTCCAATGAAGCGCGATCATAGAAAGGCCCAGTGTGGCTGAAAGTCTCCAGTCGTCAGTCAGAGAGCGCTGCTCAATGTGCTGCGTGGTCACGTTGGAAACTGGAGAATGTGGGAGGAGCCCGGCTTCCCCCCTTTGGAAAGCAACTGCGTTGCAGCTTCCAAGCCGCCTGAAAACCACACCAGCAAGGATACGCTTCACTCCGCAGATGCCTCTGAGGAGCAGTGAGTTTGTCCAAAAGAAACCCCGTGCTTGCGATTCCTTCCTGGGAGCTCACCCCCGGAGCCAACTGTAGCTAAAGTGCCAAGTAAATGTGACCTCTGGTCCCGAGGCAAGGTGCACAGTTTCCCACTGCCAGAGATAGGGGGTGCACCAGTCTCCAGGAAGTCTTAGTCCATGGACGCCTTTACCTTTAGTATGCCTCACAGCGCTCAAGGCTCTCACGTGGGCTCTTGTTTCCAAGGAAGCACACGGTGTACCCAAAGCCTTCTGAGCACGATCAAGGGATACACAGCTCTGGGAACACCATCCCTCACTATGCAGTTGGAAGGGCCGGGGACTAATGTGTTCTCTATGGCTAGCGTGCCACAGCTTCGAAGCGGCCTCAGGAACGCGGTTCTTGGCAGGCTTTTGCTCCAGGCGTGTCGGCCACATTGAGGAAACCTAAGCTGCCCTGAAAGAAACCACCGGCGCCTCCAGTGCAGTTTGGGGGCTCCTGCTCGACGTCTCTCTAAGTGATGCGGAAACTGGCCTTTAGGTCCGGCCCGAAAGAGAGATTTACCCTGAGCCTTGCTAGGCACTTGGAACATCCAAAGTCACCTAGGCCTACTGAGGGCATTTAGAGGATTATGCCGTTCACCACATGCAGAACACACTGCATCCAGAAGTTTCATCGCAGAAGGCCGAACTGTGTTCCAAGGGTCTCCTTTGGATTGTCAGAGAAGACAGGTGTATGTGCCGGGTGATCCCGTTTGTAGTTGAGAAGCCTGGAAAAAGGCAGTATTCCCCCCACTTGAAAGGTACATAGTGGCGGCCTCAAGGCTGACTGAAAAGACATTGTTGTTACCCGTCTTCTAGTCACCCTTAGGAATGCCTCCGGGAAGAAAGTGCGTTTTCTCCTATGAATCCAGGGGGTCTCCAGGGCCTTGCTAGGAGCTCATCCCACGCGTGCCCTAGCTAAAGTGCGAAGTAAAGGCGAGCCCTAGCCTCGAGGTAAGCACGAGTGCTTCCTGTCAGCAGGGTTTTGTGTGCAGCCCTCTCCCTGAGCCCTGACTCGATGCCAGAGTGCTTTAACTCCTCTACGGCTTTCCGTAAGGCCTAGGAGAGTCACGTATGAATTCCCTCCTGAGGGAGAGCGTGTGCACTGGGAGTCCCCTTCTCGTTTTCCGAGCAACGTAACAGAGAACAGGCTGTTGGGGGTCAGCTCTTTCTACGCATGGGGGAGGGCAATGAACTGATTCTCGCTTGCGGAGCAGGCCGTGTCCACGTGTCAGGCAGCCCCAGGGCAACGCTTCTGCCAGTATTACGTTCAACCTGGCTCTCCCTCTGGGGAGGCCCCCTGAAGTGCACTGAAAGAATCCCTGAGCCTAAAGTGCCTCCTGGCAACTCTTACCTGTCACTCTCCTACTACTGGGAAGCAAGGTACACTGTAGGTCCAGCCTGGGAGAAACTACAGAGAAACCGGTAAAATTGTGAGGCACTGGGTCGATCCAACGTCACGTAGGCCTGACTAAGTCATTCAGCGGGTAATAATGCCCTTCATGGCGCGCCAAACAAACACCCCGAGTCCAATGAAGCGCGATCATAGAAAGGCCCAGTGTGGCTGAAAGTCTCCAGTCGTCAGTCAGAGAGCGCTGCTCAATGTGCTGCGTGGTCACGTTGGAAACTGGAGAATGTGGGAGGAGCCCGGCTTCCCCCCTTTGGAAAGCAACTGCGTTGCAGCTTCCAAGCCGCCTGAAAACCACACCAGCAAGGATACGCTTCACTCCGCAGATGCCTCTGAGGAGCAGTGAGTTTGTCCAAAAGAAACCCCGTGCTTGCGATTCCTTCCTGGGAGCTCACCCCCGGAGCCAACTGTAGCTAAAGTGCCAAGTAAATGTGACCTCTGGTCCCGAGGCAAGGTGCACAGTTTCCCACTGCCAGAGATAGGGGGTGCACCAGTCTCCAGGAAGTCTTAGTCCATGGACGCCTTTACCTTTAGTATGCCTCACAGCGCTCAAGGCTCTCACGTGGGCTCTTGTTTCCAAGGAAGTACACGGTGTACCCAAAGCCTTCTGGGCACGATCAAGGGATACACAGCTCTGGGAACACCATCCCTCACTATGCAGTTGGAAGGGCCGGGGACTAATGTGTTCTCTATGGCTAGCGTGCCACAGCTTCGAAGCGGCCTCAGGAACGCGGTTCTTGGCAGGCTTTTGCTCCAGGCGTGTCGGCCACACTGAGGAAACCTAAGCTGCCCTGAAAGAAACCACCGGGGCCTCCAGTGCAGTTCGGGGGCTCCTGCTCGACGTCTCTCTAAGTGATGCGGAAACTGGCCTTTAGGCCCGGCCCGAAAGAGAGATTTACCCTGAGCCTTGCTACGCACTTGGAACATCCAAAGTCACCTAGGCCTACTGAGGGCATTTAGAGCATTATGCCGTTCACCACATGCAGAACACACTGCATCCAGAAGTTTCATCGCAGAAGGCCGAACTGTGTTCCAAGGGTCTCCTTTGGCTTGTCAGAGAAGATAGGTGTATGTGCCGGGTGATCCCGTTTGTAGTTGAGAAGCCTGGAAAAAGGCAGTATTCCCCCCACTTGAAAGGTACATAGTGGCGGCCTCAAGGCTGACTGAAAAGACATTGTTGTTACCCGTCTTCTAGTCACCCTTAGGAATGCCTCCGGGAAGAAAGTGCGTTTCCTCCTATGAATCCAGGGGGTCTCCAGGGCCTTGCTAGGAGCTCATCCCACGCGTGCCCTAGCTAAAGTGCGAAGTAAAGGCGAGCCCTAGCCTCGAGGTAAGCACGAGTGCTTCCTGTCAGCAGGGTTTTGTGTGCAGCCCTCTCCCTGAGCCCTGACTCGATGCCAGAGTGCTTTAACTCCTCTACGGCTTTCCGTAAGGCCTAGGAGAGTCACGTATGAATTCCCTCCTGAGGGAGAGCGTGTGCACTGGGAGTCCCCTTCTCGTTTTCCGAGCAACGTAACAGAGAACAGGCTGTTGGGGGTCAGCTCTTTCTACGCATGGGGGAGGGCAATGAACTGATTCTCGCTTGCGGAGCAGGCCGTGTACACGTGTCAGGCAGCCCCAGGGCAACGCTTCTGCCAGTATTACGTTCAACCTGGCTCTCCCTCTGGGGAGGCCCCCTGAAGTGCACTGAAAGAATCCCTGAGCCTAAAGTGCCTCCTGGCAACTCTTACCTGTCACTCTCCTACTACTGGGAAGCAAGGTACACTGTAGGTCCAGCCTGGGAGAAACTACAGAGAAACCGGTAAAATTGTGAGGCACTGGGTCGATCCAACGTCACGTAGGCCTGACTAAGTCATTCAGCGGGTAATAATGCCCTTCATGGCGCGCCAAACAAACACCCCGAGTCCAATGAAGCGCGATCATAGAAAGGCCCAGTGTGGCTGAAAGTCTCCAGTCGTCAGTCAGAGAGCGCTGCTCAATGTGCTGCGTGGTCACGTTGGAAACTGGAGAATGTGGGAGGAGCCCGGCTTCCCCCCTTTGGAAAGCAACTGCGTTGCAGCTTCCAAGCCGCCTGAAAACCACACCAGCAAGGATACGCTTCACTCCGCAGATGCCTCTGAGGAGCAGTGAGTTTGTCCAAAAGAAACCCCGTGCTTGCGATTCCTTCCTGGGAGCTCACCCCCGGAGCCAACTGTAGCTAAAGTGCCAAGTAAATGTGACCTCTGGTCCCGAGGCAAGGTGCACAGTTTCCCACTGCCAGAGATAGGGGGTGCACCAGTCTCCAGGAAGTCTTAGTCCATGGACGCCTTTACCTTTAGTATGCCTCACAGCGCTCAAGGCTCTCACGTGGGCTCTTGTTTCCAAGGAAGTACACGGTGTACCCAAAGCCTTCTGGGCACGATCAAGGGATACACAGCTCTGGGAACACCATCCCTCACTATGCAGTTGGAAGGGCCGGGGACTAATGTGTTCTCTATGGCTAGCGTGCCACAGCTTCGAAGCGGCCTCAGGAACGCGGTTCTTGGCAGGCTTTTGCTCCAGGCGTGTCGGCCACACTGAGGAAACCTAAGCTGCCCTGAAAGAAACCACCGGGGCCTCCAGTGCAGTTCGGGGGCTCCTGCTCGACGTCTCTCTAAGTGATGCGGAAACTGGCCTTTAGGCCCGGCCCGAAAGAGAGATTTACCCTGAGCCTTGCTACGCACTTGGAACATCCAAAGTCACCTAGGCCTACTGAGGGCATTTAGAGCATTATGCCGTTCACCACATGCAGAACACACTGCATCCAGAAGTTTCATCGCAGAAGGCCGAACTGTGTTCCAAGGGTCTCCTTTGGCTTGTCAGAGAAGATAGGTGTATGTGCCGGGTGATCCCGTTTGTAGTTGAGAAGCCTGGAAAAAGGCAGTATTCCCCCCACTTGAAAGGTACATAGTGGCGGCCTCAAGGCTGACTGAAAAGACATTGTTGTTACCCGTCTTCTAGTCACCCTTAGGAATGCCTCCGGGAAGAAAGTGCGTTTCCTCCTATGAATCCAGGGGGTCTCCAGGGCCTTGCTAGGAGCTCATCCCACGCGTGCCCTAGCTAAAGTGCGAAGTAAAGGTGAGCCCTAGCCTCGAGGTAAGCACGAGTGCTTCCTGTCAGCAGGGTTTTGTGTGCAGCCCTCTCCCTGAGCCCTGACTCGATGCCAGAGTGCTTTAACTCCTCTACGGCTTTCCGTAAGGCCTAGGAGAGTCACGTATGAATTCCCTCCTGAGGGAGAGCGTGTGCACTGGGAGTCCCCTTCTCGTTTTCCGAGCAACGTAACAGAGAACAGGCTGTTGGGGGTCAGCTCTTTCTACGCATGGGGGAGGGCAATGAACTGATTCTCGCTTGCGGAGCAGGCCGTGTACACGTGTCAGGCAGCCCCAGGGCAACGCTTCTGCCAGTATTACGTTCAACCTGGCTCTCCCTCTGGGGAGGCCCCCTGAAGTGCACTGAAAGAATCCCTGAGCCTAAAGTGCCTCCTGGCAACTCTTACCTGTCACTCTCCTACTACTGGGAAGCAAGGTACACTGTAGGTCCAGCCTGGGAGAAACTACAGAGAAACCGGTAAAATTGTGAGGCACTGGGTCGATCCAACGTCACGTAGGCCTGACTAAGTCATTCAGCGGGTAATAATGCCCTTCATGGCGCGCCAAACAAACACCCCGAGTCCAATGAAGCGCGATCATAGAAAGGCCCAGTGTGGCTGAAAGTCTCCAGTCGTCAGTCAGAGAGCGCTGCTCAATGTGCTGCGTGGTCACGTTGGAAACTGGAGAATGTGGGAGGAGCCCGGCTTCCCCCCTTTGGAAAGCAACTGCGTTGCAGCTTCCAAGCCGCCTGAAAACCACACCAGCAAGGATACGCTTCACTCCGCAGATGCCTCTGAGGAGCAGTGAGTTTGTCCAAAAGAAACCCCGTGCTTGCGATTCCTTCCTGGGAGCTCACCCCCGGAGCCAACTGTAGCTAAAGTGCCAAGTAAATGTGACCTCTGGTCCCGAGGCAAGGTGCACAGTTTCCCACTGCCAGAGATAGGGGGTGCACCAGTCTCCAGGAAGTCTTAGTCCATGGACGCCTTTACCTTTAGTATGCCTCACAGCGCTCAAGGCTCTCACGTGGGCTCTTGTTTCCAAGGAAGCACACGGTGTACCCAAAGCCTTCTGGGCACGATCAAGGGATACACAGCTCTGGGAACACCATCCCTCACTATGCAGTTGGAAGGGCCGGGGACTAATGTGTTCTCTATGGCTAGCGTGCCACAGCTTCGAAGCGGCCTCAGGAACGCGGTTCTTGGCAGGCTTTTGCTCCAGGCGTGTCGGCCACATTGAGGAAACCTAAGCTGCCCTGAAAGAAACCACCGGGGCCTCCAGTGCAGTTTGGGGGCTCCTGCTCGACGTCTCTCTAAGTGATGCGGAAACTGGCCTTTAGGCCCGGCCCGAAAGAGAGATTTACCCTGAGCCTTGCTAGGCACTTGGAACATCCAAAGTCACCTAGGCCTACTGAGGGCATTTAGAGCATTATGCCGTTCACCACATGCAGAACACACTGCATCCAGAAGTTTCATCGCAGAAGGTCGAAGTGTGTTCCAAGGGTCTCCTTTGGATTGTCAGAGAAGATAGGTGTATGTGCTGGGTGATCCCGTTTGTAGTTGACAAGCCTGGAAAAAGGCTGTATTCCCCCCACTTGAAAGGTACATAGTGGCGGCCTCAAGGCTGACTGAAAAGACATTGTTGTTACCCGTCTTCTAGTCACCCTTAGGAATGCCTCCGGGAAGAAAGTGCGTTTTCTCCTATAAATCCAGGGGGTCTCCAGGGCCTTGCTAGGAGCTCATCCCACGCTTGCCCTAGCTAAAGTGCGAAGTAAAGGCGAGCCCTAACCTCGAGGTAAGCACGAGTGCTTCCTGTCAGCAGGGTTTTGTGTGCAGCCCTCTCCCTGAGCCCTGACTCGATGCCAGAGTGCTTTAACTCCTCTACGGCTTTCCGTAAGGCCTAGGAGAGTCACGTATGAATTCCCTCCTGAGGGAGAGCGTGTGCACTGGGAGTCCCCTTCTCGTTTTCCGAGCAACGTAACACAGAACAGGCTGTTGGGGGTCAGCTCTTTCTACGCATGGGGGAGGGCAATGAACTGATTCTTGCTTGCGGAGCAGGCCGTGTACACGTGTCAGGCAGCCCCAGGGCAACGCTTCTGCCAGTATTACGTTCAACCTGGCTCTCCCTCTGGGGAGGCCCCCTGAAGTGCACTGAAAGAATCCCTGAGCCTAAAGTGCCTCCTGGCAACTCTTACCTGTCACTCTCCTACTACTGGGAAGCAAGGTACACTGTAGGTCCAGCCTGGGAGAAACTACAGAGAAACCGGTAAAATTGTGAGGCACTGGGTCGATCCAACGTCACGTAGGCCTGACTAAGTCATTCAGCGGGTAATAATGCCCTTCATGGCGCGCCAAACAAACACCCCGAGTCCAATGAAGCGCGATCATAGAAAGGCCCAGTGTGGCTGAAAGTCTCCAGTCGTCAGTCAGAGAGCGCTGCTCAATGTGCTGCGTGGTCACGTTGGAAACTGGAGAATGTGGGAGGAGCCCGGCTTCCCCCCTTTGGAAAGCAACTGCGTTGCAGCTTCCAAGCCGCCTGAAAACCACACCAGCAAGGATACGCTTCACTCCGCAGATGCCTCTGAGGAGCAGTGAGTTTGTCCAAAAGAAACCCCGTGCTTGCGATTCCTTCCTGGGAGCTCACCCCCGGAGCCAACTGTAGCTAAAGTGCCAAGTAAATGTGACCTCTGGTCCCGAGGCAAGGTGCACAGTTTCCCACTGCCAGAGATAGGGGGTGCACCAGTCTCCAGGAAGTCTTAGTCCATGGACGCCTTTACCTTTAGTATGCCTCACAGCGCTCAAGGCTCTCACGTGGGCTCTTGTTTCCAAGGAAGCACACGGTGTACCCAAAGCCTTCTGAGCACGATCAAGGGATACACAGCTCTGGGAACACCATCCCTCACTATGCAGTTGGAAGGGCCGGGGACTAATGTGTTCTCTATGGCTAGCGTGCCACAGCTTCGAAGCGGCCTCAGGAACGCGGTTCTTGGCAGGCTTTTGCTCCAGGCGTGTCGGCCACATTGAGGAAACCTAAGCTGCCCTGAAAGAAACCACCGGCGCCTCCAGTGCAGTTTGGGGGCTCCTGCTCGACGTCTCTCTAAGTGATGCGGAAACTGGCCTTTAGGTCCGGCCCGAAAGAGAGATTTACCCTGAGCCTTGCTAGGCACTTGGAACATCCAAAGTCACCTAGGCCTACTGAGGGCATTTAGAGGATTATGCCGTTCACCACATGCAGAACACACTGCATCCAGAAGTTTCATCGCAGAAGGCCGAACTGTGTTCCAAGGGTCTCCTTTGGATTGTCAGAGAAGACAGGTGTATGTGCCGGGTGATCCCGTTTGTAGTTGAGAAGCCTGGAAAAAGGCAGTATTCCCCCCACTTGAAAGGTACATAGTGGCGGCCTCAAGGCTGACTGAAAAGACATTGTTGTTACCCGTCTTCTAGTCACCCTTAGGAATGCCTCCGGGAAGAAAGTGCGTTTTCTCCTATGAATCCAGGGGGTCTCCAGGGCCTTGCTAGGAGCTCATCCCACGCGTGCCCTAGCTAAAGTGCGAAGTAAACGCGAGCCCTAGCCTCGAGGTAAGCACGAGTGCTTCCTGTCAGCAGGGTTTTGTGTGCAGCCCTCTCCCTGAGCCCTGACTCGATGCCAGAGTGCTTTAACTCCTCTACGGCTTTCCGTAAGGCCTAGGAGAGTCACGTATGAATTCCCTCCTGAGGGAGAGCGTGTGCACTGGGAGTCCCCTTCTCGTTTTCCGAGCAACGTAACAGAGAACAGGCTGTTGGGGGTCAGCTCTTTCTACGCATGGGGGAGGGCAATGAACTGATTCTCGCTTGCGGAGCAGGCCGTGTACACGTGTCAGGCAGCCCCAGGGCAACGCTTCTGCCAGTATTACGTTCAACCTGGCTCTCCCTCTGGGGAGGCCCCCTGAAGTGCACTGAAAGAATCCCTGAGCCTAAAGTGCCTCCTGGCAACTCTTACCTGTCACTCTCCTACTACTGGGAAGCAAGGTACACTGTAGGTCCAGCCTGGGAGAAACTACAGAGAAACCGGTAAAATTGTGAGGCACTGGGTCGATCCAACGTCACGTAGGCCTGACTAAGTCATTCAGCGGGTAATAATGCCCTTCATGGCGCGCCAAACAAACACCCCGAGTCCAATGAAGTGCGATCATAGAAAGGCCCAGTGTGGCTGAAAGTCTCAAGTCGTCAGTCAGAGAGCGCTGCTCAATGTGCTGCGTGGTCACGTTGGAAACTGGAGAATGTGGGAGGAGCCCGGCTTCCCCCCTTTGGAAAGCAACTGCGTTGCAGCTTCCAAGCCGCCTGAAAACCACAGCAGCAAGGATACGCTTCACTCCGCAGATGCCTCTGAGGAGCAGTGAGTTTGTCCAAAAGAAACCCCGTGCTTGCGATTCCTTCCTGGGAGCTCACCCCCGGAGCCAACTGTAGCTAAAGTGCCAAGTAAATGTGACCTCTGGTCCCGAGGCAAGGTGCACAGTTTCCCACTGCCAGAGATAGGGGGTGCACCAGTCTCCAGGAAGTCTTAGTCCATGGACGCCTTTACCTTTAGTATGCCTCACAGCGCTCAAGGCTCTCACGTGGGCTCTTGTTTCCAAGGAAGTACACGGTGTACCCAAAGCCTTCTGGGCACGATCAAGGGATACACAGCTCTGGGAACACCATCCCTCACTATGCAGTTGGAAGGGCCGGGGACTAATGTGTTCTCTATGGCTAGCGTGCCACAGCTTCGAAACGGCCTCAGGAACGCGGTTCTTGGCAGGCTTTTGCTCCAGGCGTGTCGGCCACACTGAGGAAACCTAAGCTGCCCTGAAAGAAACCACCGGGGCCTCCAGTGCAGTTCGGGGGCTCCTGCTCGACGTCTCTCTAAGTGATGCGGAAACTGGCCTTTAGGCCCGGCCCGAAAGAGAGATTTACCCTGAGCCTTGCTACGCACTTGGAACATCCAAAGTCACCTAGGCCTACTGAGGGCATTTAGAGCATTATGCCGTTCACCACATGCAGAACACACTGCATCCAGAAGTTTCATCGCAGAAGGCCGAACTGTGTTCCAAGGGTCTCCTTTGGCTTGTCAGAGAAGATAGGTGTATGTGCCGGGTGATCCCGTTTGTAGTTGAGAAGCCTGGAAAAAGGCAGTATTCCCCCCACTTGAAAGGTACATAGTGGCGGCCTCAAGGCTGACTGAAAAGACATTGTTGTTACCCGTCTTCTAGTCACCCTTAGGAATGCCTCCGGGAAGAAAGTGCGTTTCCTCCTATGAATCCAGGGGGTCTCCAGGGCCTTGCTAGGAGCTCATCCCACGCGTGCCCTAGCTAAAGTGCGAAGTAAAGGCGAGCCCTAGCCTCGAGGTAAGCACGAGTGCTTCCTGTCAGCAGGGTTTTGTGTGCAGCCCTCTCCCTGAGCCCTGACTCGATGCCAGAGTGCTTTAACTCCTCTACGGCTTTCCGTAAGGCCTAGGAGAGTCACGTATGAATTCCCTCCTGAGGGAGAGCGTGTGCACTGGGAGTCCCCTTCTCGTTTTCCGAGCAACGTAACAGAGAACAGGCTGTTGGGGGTCAGCTCTTTCTACGCATGGGGGAGGGCAATGAACTGATTCTCGCTTGCGGAGCAGGCCGTGTACACGTGTCAGGCAGCCCCAGGGCAACGCTTCTGCCAGTATTACGTTCAACCTGGCTCTCCCTCTGGGGAGGCCCCCTGAAGTGCACTGAAAGAATCCCTGAGCCTAAAGTGCCTCCTGGCAACTCTTACCTGTCACTCTCCTACTACTGGGAAGCAAGGTACACTGTAGGTCCAGCCTGGGAGAAACTACAGAGAAACCGGTAAAATTGTGAGGCACTGGGTCGATCCAACGTCACGTAGGCCTGACTAAGTCATTCAGCGGGTAATAATGCCCTTCATGGCGCGCCAAACAAACACCCCGAGTCCAATGAAGCGCGATCATAGAAAGGCCCAGTGTGGCTGAAAGTCTCCAGTCGTCAGTCAGAGAGCGCTGCTCAATGTGCTGCGTGGTCACGTTGGAAACTGGAGAATGTGGGAGGAGCCCGGCTTCCCCCCTTTGGAAAGCAACTGCGTTGCAGCTTCCAAGCCGCCTGAAAACCACACCAGCAAGGATACGCTTCACTCCGCAGATGCCTCTGAGGAGCAGTGAGTTTGTCCAAAAGAAACCCCGTGCTTGCGATTCCTTCCTGGGAGCTCACCCCCGGAGCCAACTGTAGCTAAAGTGCCAAGTAAATGTGACCTCTGGTCCCGAGGCAAGGTGCACAGTTTCCCACTGCCAGAGATAGGGGGTGCACCAGTCTCCAGGAAGTCTTAGTCCATGGACGCCTTTACCTTTAGTATGCCTCACAGCGCTCAAGGCTCTCACGTGGGCTCTTGTTTCCAAGGAAGTACACGGTGTACCCAAAGCCTTCTGGGCATGATCAAGGGATACACAGCTCTGGGAACACCATCCCTCACTATGCAGTTGGAAGGGCCGGGGACTAATGTGTTCTCTATGGCTAGCGTGCCACAGCTTCGAAGCGGCCTCAGGAACGCGGTTCTTGGCAGGCTTTTGCTCCAGGCGTGTCGGCCACACTGAGGAAACCTAAGCTGCCCTGAAAGAAACCACCGGGGCCTCCAGTGCAGTTCGGGGGCTCCTGCTCGACGTCTCTCTAAGTGATGCGGAAACTGGCCTTTAGGCCCGGCCCGAAAGAGAGATTTACCCTGAGCCTTGCTACGCACTTGGAACATCCAAAGTCACCTAGGCCTACTGAGGGCATTTAGAGCATTATGCCGTTCACCACATGCAGAACACACTGCATCCAGAAGTTTCATCGCAGAAGGCCGAACTGTGTTCCAAGGGTCTCCTTTGGCTTGTCAGAGAAGATAGGTGTATGTGCCGGGTGATCCCGTTTGTAGTTGAGAAGCCTGGAAAAAGGCAGTATTCCCCCCACTTGAAAGGTACATAGTGGCGGCCTCAAGGCTGACTGAAAAGACATTGTTGTTACCCGTCTTCTAGTCACCCTTAGGAATGCCTCCGGGAAGAAAGTGCGTTTTCTCCTATGAATCCAGGGGGTCTCCAGGGCCTTGCTAGGAGCTCATCCCACGCGTGCCCTAGCTAAAGTGCGAAGTAAAGGCGAGCCCTAGCCTCGAGGTAAGCACGAGTGCTTCCTGTCAGCAGGGTTTTGTGTGCAGCCCTCTCCCTGAGCCCTGACTCGATGCCAGAGTGCTTTAACTCCTCTACGGCTTTCCGTAAGGCCTAGGAGAGTCACGTATGAATTCCCTCCTGAGGGAGAGCGTGTGCACTGGGAGTCCCCTTCTCGTTTTCCGAGCAACGTAACAGAGAACAGGCTGTTGGGGGTCAGCTCTTTCTACGCATGGGGGAGGGCAATGAACTGATTCTCGCTTGCGGAGCAGGCCGTGTACACGTGTCAGGCAGCCCCAGGGCAACGCTTCTGCCAGTATTACGTTCAACCTGGCTCTCCCTCTGGGGAGGCCCCCTGAAGTGCACTGAAAGAATCCCTGAGCCTAAAGTGCCTCCTGGCAACTCTTACCTGTCACTCTCCTACTACTGGGAAGCAAGGTACACTGTAGGTCCAGCCTGGGAGAAACTACAGAGAAACCGGTAAAATTGTGAGGCACTGGGTCGATCCAACGTCACGTAGGCCTGACTAAGTCATTCAGCGGGTAATAATGCCCTTCATGGCGCGCCAAACAAACACCCCGAGTCCAATGAAGCGCGATCATAGAAAGGCCCAGTGTGGCTGAAAGTCTCCAGTCGTCAGTCAGAGAGCGCTGCTCAATGTGCTGCGTGGTCACGTTGGAAACTGGAGAATGTGGGAGGAGCCCGGCTTCCCCCCTTTGGAAAGCAACTGCGTTGCAGCTTCCAAGCCGCCTGAAAACCACACCAGCAAGGATACGCTTCACTCCGCAGATGCCTCTGAGGAGCAGTGAGTTTGTCCAAAAGAAACCCCGTGCTTGCGATTCCTTCCTGGGAGCTCACCCCCGGAGCCAACTGTAGCTAAAGTGCCAAGTAAATGTGACCTCTGGTCCCGAGGCAAGGTGCACAGTTTCCCACTGCCAGAGATAGGGGGTGCACCAGTCTCCAGGAAGTCTTAGTCCATGGACGCCTTTACCTTTAGTATGCCTCACAGCGCTCAAGGCTCTCACGTGGGCTCTTGTTTCCAAGGAAGTACACGGTGTACCCAAAGCCTTCTGGGCACGATCAAGGGATACACAGCTCTGGGAACACCATCCCTCACTATGCAGTTGGAAGGGCCGGGGACTAATGTGTTCTCTATGGCTAGCGTGCCACAGCTTCGAAGCGGCCTCAGGAACGCGGTTCTTGGCAGGCTTTTGCTCCAGGCGTGTCGGCCACACTGAGGAAACCTAAGCTGCCCTGAAAGAAACCACCGGGGCCTCCAGTGCAGTTCGGGGGCTCCTGCTCGACGTCTCTCTAAGTGATGCGGAAACTGGCCTTTAGGCCCGGCCCGAAAGAGAGATTTACCCTGAGCCTTGCTACGCACTTGGAACATCCAAAGTCACCTAGGCCTACTGAGGGCATTTAGAGCATTATGCCGTTCACCACATGCAGAACACACTGCATCCAGAAGTTTCATCGCAGAAGGCCGAACTGTGTTCCAAGGGTCTCATTTGGCTTGTCAGAGAAGATAGGTGTATGTGCCGGGTGATCCCGTTTGTAGTTGAGAAGCCTGGAAAAAGGCAGTATTCCGCCCACTTGAAAGGTACATAGTGGCGGCCTCAAGGCTGACTGAAAAGACATTGTTGTTACCCGTCTTCTAGTCACCCTTAGGAATGCCTCCGGGAAGAAAGTGCGTTTCCTCCTATGAATCCAGGGGGTCTCCAGGGCCTTGCTAGGAGCTCATCCCACGCGTGCCCTAGCTAAAGTGCGAAGTAAAGGCGAGCCCTAGCCTCGAGGTAAGCACGAGTGCTTCCTGTCAGCAGGGTTTTGTGTGCAGCCCTCTCCCTGAGCCCTGACTCGATGCCAGAGTGCTTTAACTCCTCTACGGCTTTCCGTAAGGCCTAGGAGAGTCACGTATGAATTCCCTCCTGAGGGAGAGCGTGTGCACTGGGAGTCCCCTTCTCGTTTTCCGAGCAACGTAACAGAGAACAGGCTGTTGGGGGTCAGCTCTTTCTACGCATGGGGGAGGGCAATGAACTGATTCTCGCTTGCGGAGCAGGCCGTGTACACGTGTCAGGCAGCCCCAGGGCAACGCTTCTGCCAGTATTACGTTCAACCTGGCTCTCCCTCTGGGGAGGCCCCCTGAAGTGCACTGAAAGAATCCCTGAGCCTAAAGTGCCTCCTGGCAACTCTTACCTGTCACTCTCCTACTACTGGGAAGCAAGGTACACTGTAGGTCCAGCCTGGGAGAAACTACAGAGAAACCGGTAAAATTGTGAGGCACTGGGTCGATCCAACGTCACGTAGGCCTGACTAAGTCATTCAGCGGGTAATAATGCCCTTCATGGCGCGCCAAACAAACACCCCGAGTCCAATGAAGCGCGATCATAGAAAGGCCCAGTGTGGCTGAAAGTCTCCAGTCGTCAGTCAGAGAGCGCTGCTCAATGTGCTGCGTGGTCACGTTGGAAACTGGAGAATGTGGGAGGAGCCCGGCTTCCCCCCTTTGGAAAGCAACTGCGTTGCAGCTTCCAAGCCGCCTGAAAACCACACCAGCAAGGATACGCTTCACTCCGCAGATGCCTCTGAGGAGCAGTGAGTTTGTCCAAAAGAAACCCCGTGCTTGCGATTCCTTCCTGGGAGCTCACCCCCGGAGCCAACTGTAGCTAAAGTGCCAAGTAAATGTGACCTCTGGTCCCGAGGCAAGGTGCACAGTTTCCCACTGCCAGAGATAGGGGGTGCACCAGTCTCCAGGAAGTCTTAGTCCATGGACGCCTTTACCTTTAGTATGCCTCACAGCGCTCAAGGCTCTCACGTGGGCTCTTGTTTCCAAGGAAGTACACGGTGTACCCAAAGCCTTCTGGGCACGATCAAGGGATACACAGCTCTGGGAACACCATCCCTCACTATGCAGTTGGAAGGGCCGGGGACTAATGTGTTCTCTATGGCTAGCGTGCCACAGCTTCGAAGCGGCCTCAGGAACGCGGTTCTTGGCAGGCTTTTGCTCCAGGCGTGTCGGCCACACTGAGGAAACCTAAGCTGCCCTGAAAGAAACCACCGGGGCCTCCAGTGCAGTTCGGGGGCTCCTGCTCGACGTCTCTCTAAGTGATGCGGAAACTGGCCTTTAGGCCCGGCCCGAAAGAGAGATTT